>NC_136061.1:1147460700-1148895297 GCF_964261635.1 Lissotriton helveticus | reverse complement strand
AACACCGGTGTTAAAATTATTGCCCGTTTTAATATCGTCCGGAAACTGCCGATAAAATGTACAATAATGGGCTTGATAATACGCCCTTGTTAATTCCCTAGAAATCCATGTTCTGGTGTTGACATGGGCTTCTATAGGAAATAACAAAGGCATATTATCAAGCCCATTATCGCCGTTTTGTCGGCAGTTTCTGCCCAATAAAACGGAGATTATTTTAACACCGGTCCTTGAAAATATGCCCCGGCCGATAAAACGGCGATAATTTTAACACAGGTCCTTGATAATATGCCCCATAATTCCTTAATGTACACACATGCACAGTGTGATATTACCCCAAAAATTATAAGACCATGCATTTTACCAAAACACATTTACTACTGTTAGACGTTTAAAAAGGAGCGAATATAGGGGAATATTAGGAAAGACCGGTGTTGAAATTATCGCCGTTTTAATATCGGCCAGAAACTGCCGATAAAATGGACGATAATGGGCTTGATAATGCGCCCTTGTTAATTCCCATAGAAACCCATGTTCGGGTGTTAACATGGGCTTCTATAGGCAATAACAAACGCGTATTATTAAGCCCATTATCGCCATTTTGTCGGCAGTTTCTGGCCGATAAAACGGAGATAATTTTAACACCAGTCATTGAAAATATGCCCCCTAATTCCTTAATGTACACACATGCACAGTGTGATATTACCCAAACAAATTATAAGACCATGCATTTTACCAAAACAAATTTACTACTGTAAAACGTTTAAAAGGAGCGAATATAAGGGCATATTATCAAAGACCGGTGTTAAAATTATCGCTGTTTTAATATCGGCCAGAAACTGACGATAAAACGGATGAAATTGGCTTGATAATACGCCCTTGTTAATCCCCATACTATAGGAAATAACAAACGCGTATTATCAAGCCCATTATTCCTTAAAGAACACAGACGCACAATGTGATATTAAGCAATAAAACATAACAGCATGCATTATAACAAAACACATTTACTACTATAAAACGTTTAACAAGGTACGAATATAGGGGCATATTATCAAGACAGACGATAAAATTATTGCCGCTTAATCGGCAGAAAACTGCCGATAAAGCAGCGATAATGGGCTTGATAATAGGCTCTATGCAATTCCAATCGAAGCCCATGTTAGATGTCCCTCACATCTAACATAGGCTTCGATTGGAATTGCATACAGCATATTATCAAGCCCATTATCGCTGCTTTATCGGCAGTTTTCTCCCGATTAAGCCGCAATAATTTTATCGCCTGTCTTGATATATGCCCCATAATTCCTTAATGTACAAACATGCACCACATACATTGCCATACAATTTATCAACTCACCTTTCAAATTGATTTGTAGATTAAGAAGAATACCACTCACACAGTAGATATTCTTATACAAAGTCTCTCTAGTTTGGTGCTTGCACCAGAACCACGAAATGGAACATTTTCCCTCTCATTTTACACATACATACAAATAAATAACCAATTAAAATCCTTCACACATTATTTTGAAATGAAACACACATGTCCATTGCTTTAACATTTCAAACCTTTCCAAATGACATAACTTTCCACCCTACCCCCAACAGATCATGCAAACGTCAACTGTCAACAGAGGTCAAAAGTTCAGCACTGTATAAAATACTGCTCCTCAACAATTTTAGACTATCTTCAATAACTTACTTATAAGTACCAATAAAAAGAAAACATCTCATTACAAAGAACCAACATATAAGCACATAAACTGGATACATATCTATAAAATATATATTTGTATTCATTTTTTCTTGCTTACGCTTATGAAACGACTTTCAGAATCTCGCACAGTACGCGTACACTAAATATACCGTAAAAAAAATTTAATTAGCATCTATAACTAATTTTTTTCAATCCCCGGCATCAATATAACGTTCACCACTGTGGGGGAAGCCCCAAAACCCCACGGTCCCAGCCGGCTCCCTGCGTCCTACGGGAGCCGGCATTGTTTTTTGTCAGAGAGACCAGCTTACATGGTGCTCTCTCAGAAGAAAAGCAATCTGCGTTCCTACTTGAAAGAGAACTCTTGCCCTACCATGCCAACAGCAGTGTCCCAGGGATAGGCACCCCACAACACTACAGGAACCGCCCTGGAAGGTGGTGGTCCCCAGGGCCATCAAAGGCTCAACAAAGGCCCTCAAACATTTTAACCTTCCGATCGTTGTAAACCCCCCTAAGCAGTCCTAGGGGGACAGGAAGACCAATAGCAAATAGCAAACTTTTCCTGTCAATCTAATCACTCAATCTACACACCTGTACAAAGAAATAGAAAATCACATTTAATTTCCACATTACGACAAAAGGAAACACACTTTTATATTGCTTGAACTTTTGCACCATTTCCAGCTGACAAAACTTTCAACCCTTCCCCCATTCCACAATCTGCCAGTTACCATAGAAATACTTCAGGGAACACCGACCTGAGCACACAGGTGAAAAGTTCATCATACATTGTTTTAAATTAAAACAGCAAGTGTGCTTGACTTGAGAATATACCACCTTATCTTATGTAACGTTCTTTGCTATCAGTTTTTCTTAACCAATAGAAATCAGGCTTTTAAAACACAGAAACATTCATCCTAGCTTAGTGTAGAATGTTCTCGAACAACTAATCATTCCTTTTCTTTTTTCAAAACTGCATGTTGTCCACCAGTTCTGAAAAAATCTTCCTTTTCAAACTGCCATTTCATTTACAGAGACCTTCAGAGTGCATCCAGACCTCTCTTCAAGATGCTTACAGTGTGGATTGTGGGACACAGCTATATTTTCTGGAGTCAAAGGTACGCAGAACGGAAAGGAATTCACAAAGAACTATGTTTACCAAATGTAGACATTAAATGGATTGGACAGAGAGGATTAAAGTGGCACCCATTGATACCATTGGTGAAACCCTTTTTGCATCTCCAACACCCTGACCTCATAATTGTGCACTGTGGTGGCAATGACCTAGGCACTTTGACAGGAGTAGGTCTGAAAATGCTTATGAAGGACACCTTTGCACAATTGATGACACTGTTCCCCAAAACTGCCTTTGTATATTCTAATATATGCCAAAGGCAGAAATGGAATTGGTCCAACCACTATTGTCCACAGATTGAAAAAGCTAGGAAACATGTGAATAAATCTGTTTCTGCCTTTCTCCAAGACTATAGAATGGGGTCCATCTACCACAACAATCTGCGTTTCAATATGCATGACATCTATAGGAGAGACGGTGTACATTTTACAGATGAGGGAAACAGAGTCTTCCTCTTGAACTTCAGACTCTGCATTGGTACTTACTTGTAGGTACTAAAATCTACCAAAAAACACAAGGGCTCTTTTTGGAGCCATCTAACATCTAAACACATACACTTCATAAATATCTTAAAAATATTCTTCTTTTTCTTCCTTTAGTACGCTTACGGGACGACTTTCAATTTTCGCACCGTACGTCGTCCATACGTGCTTGGTACGCGTACGATAAATCTAACATAAAACAAATAGCCTTTATCACTAATTCTTCATAATCCCCGAAGAACCCCATCCCCCGGGGCTTAAATGTAACGTTGCGGACCGTTGGAAGAGCCCCAAGGCCTCCACGGTCCCACCCGGCTTACCACTTCCTGTGGGAGCCGGCAATGCTTTTCATCACAGACAGCAGCTTACATGCTTACATTTTACTTTCAAAGATGATTTCAACAGTTATACATTTTATAAAATAATATAGTACTGCACGCTAAAGGAGGAAAGTCAGCACAATTATAATAGAATAGAAAATAGAAAAAAACTACTTCTACACACAACAAACTCCTAAACACACTTCACAGTTCAATTTAAAAGCACCATACCACAACTAGTTGAAACGCATTATACAATAAAATGCGTCACAAAATAGGTTACATACATGTGACTGTATCGTAACATCACATAGAAAAAAGAAAGCCACTCTTACGCTACCAGGAAAACACAACAACAGTACAAGGGTCAAATTTCCATTGTAGTGATTTCTTAGTTGCAGGTCTAGATGTCAGATCGACACACACACTCCCTCATGGCTGCTATACACCCACACCACACCCATTCAGCGCATCCGTCACTACACACTTGACCCTATGTATAAAAAAGACGGAGAGCACGTGTTGTACGCCATTTTAGAGTTGTTCCCAAAGCACCGAACAAGGGCCACTTCCACGTGCGTGGCCTCTTTGGTCACTGAGTTAGTGGTGCCCGAAGCACTGAGCGGGTAAAGAACCTGCGATGATGATGATGAGAGCACAAGTATGTCGTTAGCCATACAGATATCAAGACTCGGCACCATATATGAGACTTCTTTGTTGGAGATCGGGACTACATCATGAAGAAGGTGTCTTTTCCACGAAAAGGTGAGCAGTGAGGCTTGAGTATGCATCGGAAGAAGTCAAAGGGTTTGTAGCTGACAACATACAAAATGCGACTTAGTATTTTAGACGAACGTACTCCTACATAATCTAATAATTTACATGTTAAAACATTTTTTTCCCAATAACAATAACATTTTTGTAATCGCTGAAATGTCCGGAATATATTCACAATACAAACAGTTCATAGAAATGTGACAATCAACGTGTCTATAAAAGCGCGTTATTATCTAACTCCAAATTAATATTGTAACAATTCCCAATCGTAACATCTTTCTTTTAATATATTTTAGATGTCCAGCTTCACGATCGATTATGTAACACGGACAACGGCAATAGCACAAGGTGAGCAAAGAAGCTTGTTTCTGAAACAACGACAACTTATCTGTCAAAGGAAAGAATCTGTAGTATGCATCAAGGGCAAAAAAAAACATTGGACTAACAGGGCTTCAGCCAGGATGACATAGCTTGAGCTCCACTCTTGCTTGAACTTAAGCCCCCACCCCAAATTATTTCTAGCCCCCACACCCCCGATATTTTTGACTGTGGTTTGGCCTCTGGCTTCACGTACCCCTCCCCTGTCGTGTGTGTCTCTCCCACGTATTAATGTCCTTTTTTCCCTTTCGCTTTCTCACTCTCTCACATCGTTTCTCTTTCTTTTTTAAAGTTTTGGACTTTGCTATCTCCACTCTGCTCCATACCACGTTATCTAAATTGAAAATGATTAACTCTCTTGATTACAGTGAAGGCTTTTTCCCACACGTAGACCACCATCTTTCAATCACTCTCTGTGACATCATTTCTCTTTCTCTTTTAAACTTATAGAAAATGCTGTCTGCTTTGACGTGTAGAAGCAAAGATGTCTTCAAGTTGTGAATTCTACTGGCCGCAGTGTTTATACCACGGTAAGCACAGAGGCCTAAATATACAATGCCTTCATTACAATGCAATAGAAATAAGTCAGCCTATTTACAATCCCGTTCTGCCACTTTTGTGTCACTAACGCAATAGGCACTTCCATATAGACACCACTTGAACGTGGCACTATAACGGAACTGAAATGTACTAGGCACACATGCACACGTAAAACTGTAGTGTTACCTTCATTTGTGAAAGGAGACATTCGGTAGTGTGCAGCAGCTTCACTGTGTAAAATATATAATTACCTCCAAGCAGTGAAAACAGATACGTTCCAACAGTCTGACAAACAGATCTACAAGCTTATTACACCACTTTTCTGTCACTTTTAACATGGCAAAAGTGACGCAAGGAGCTTGTAAATCTACGTCTGACTTTTCAAGAAAAAATCTCAACTCCAAACTCTGCGAGGCAGTTTTAATGTTGTTTTCTCTCTCTCTTTCTCTCTCTCACTCTCTGTGACATCATTTCTCTTTCTCTTTTAAACTTATAGACACTGCTGTCTCCTTTGACTTGTAGAAGAACACCTAAACTGAAGTTGTGAATTCCACTGGCCGCAGTGTTTGGCTGCAGTGTTTATACAACGGTAACCACAGAGGCCTAGATATACGATGCCTTGATTGCAATGCATTAGAAATAAGTCGTCATATTTACAATCCCGTTCTGTGACTCTTGTGTCACTAACGCAGTAGGCACTTCCATATACACACCACTTGAACGGGGCACTATAACGCAACTGAAATGTACCAGGCACACTGCACACGTAAAATCGCAGTGTTACCTTGACTTGTAATGCTTCAGCTCATTTAGTCACATCTACATAATTCTAAACTCTAATTTTCTTTTTTGTTTTGCAGATTACCAATCGTACATCTTTTGGAGTCAACTTCACAATTTGTTTATAGTATTGTTTTTTAAAGTTATTTTTCTAGTTGTTTATAATATAGTTATCATTAAGTTTCGTTTACAGTTATTGTTTTAATAAAACTTAATTTAAAAAAATACATATTACTTTTTCTTTGTGGTGGGGGGTGACGACCCACAATAAAAATAATATTTATAATGTTGAAGTACTATAGTAAGATGTTCAAGACTAGGATTGAAAAGTACTGACTTATATTTTCTATGGATACACTACAACATGGTAAAGAAATCAAACTAATATGAAACAATGTGTACCACATTTACAAACCTCTTGCGACATTTCCCCATGCAATGCCTACCCCCCTACAAAATTAAGGGCTCCATTATGATGTCGGGCGGATCGCCACCGCCATGGTGGCGGTGGCGATCCGCCCGACAGAAATGCCCGCCCGCCACCCTTTCCCCCCCCGCCACATTACAATGGCGGGGGGGACCGCAGCGGAGCCAAACACCGGCCGCCACTTTACCGCCCCGGTCGCCTTGCGGCCGGGGCGGGAAACGAGTTACATGCAGGCGGTGTCTATCAGACACCGCCTGCAATATTACAATGGGAATTTTGCAATGCCTTTCCGTGGCGGCAATGCCGCCACGGAAAGGCATGCGGTGTTCACTCCGGGGGCCCCCTGTGGGCCCCCAGAGTAAAGGCCAAAGGGGGGTGGCACACGGGGGGGTACCTATGGTACCCCCCTGCATTTGCATAATGAAAGCGGCAGGCACCGCGCGGTGCCTGCCGCTTTCGTCATGCAAATGCTGCAAAGCATTTTCAGCATTGTGGCGGGCGGTGCAGAGTGCACCGCCCGCCACAATGATGGGAATACAGGATGCGCCCGCCACTGTGGCGGGCGCATCCTAATGCTGCCAACGGGACCCCCGCCCTCATGGCGGCCGGTCCCTAGTACCGTGAGGATGGCGGGCGGGCAAAGTCCGCCCGCCATCCTAATGGGGCCCTAAGTGTGTGCGCCTCAATGCACCCCTCAAACCACAGAAACAATAACCCCACAAAGACTTCTCTATTGTATGAGAGGGGCTGCGTGGCCCTCCGCCTGGTGCCCTGGAGTCCACCACACCCAGACCCGGTTTCTGCAGTATCCTGGGGGGAAACAGCCATTACAACACCTGATCATCACCACGAAGCCATTAGCACGCATATGGCTTTACCACACATGCTTTTACAACTAGTATGCATTTACCACGCATGATAAACACATAATCTTAATAATGTATTTGTGTTGACGAACACGCGTTGAAATGGCTGTGGCTTACGTACTTCAAATTAGTTTCTAGGTATACATGTAACCAAGTCTCAAGATCGGAGGCCAAGGACAAACACTGTGGTGTCTGTGGCAGGAAATCTCATCGATAACAGAGAAAATATGCAGAAGGTAAAATGGAAGTCACAGATATAATAAAAATAACGGAGGAAAACTACTAAAATGGCATTGGATGGAGTATGTAATCAACGTTTGGTGCCTCGACACTACATTTCAAATAAATATAAATACAATATATTTATTAATATATTACAAAAGTATAGCAGCGGATGACACGCACGACCCGGGAAAAGAAAGTGGCAAATTTAATACCAGAAATAAGGAGAGATTTGCTTGGCGAACTTGAAGAAAAAGAAAAAAACGTGCGCTTAGAAACAAGGCTGCGCATGCGTAGAGAGTACGTCCTTCAAATTAGTTTCTAGGTATACGTGTAACCAAGTCTGATAAGATCGGAGGCCAAGGACAAACACCGTGGTGTCTGTGGCAGGAAATCTCATCGATCACAGTAAAAATATGCGGAGGGTAAAACGAAAGTAACAGGTATAATAAAAATAATGGAGGAAAACTACTAAAATGGCGCTGGACGGAGTATGTAATCAACGTTTGGCGCCTCGACACTACATTTCAAATAAATATAGATACAATATGTTTATTAATATATTACAAAATTATAGCAGCGGATGACACACACGGCCCGGGAAAAGAAAGCGGCAAATTTAATACCTGAAATGAGGAGAGGTTTGCTTGGGAGAGGTTTGCTTGGCGAACTTGAAGAAAAAGAAAAAACGTGGGCTTGGAAACGAGGCTGCGCATGCGTAGAGAGTACAACTGGTGCACAAAAAAAAACGGAAAGTTTTACATACTTTCATAGAAATATAGCTCTTTTTTTGACCAGTAGAGTTAGTTCTTAAAAAGAACTTTTTTTTTTTTTACCCCAATATCCCCACGATCGCAGACGGCTCACAGCGTTCTAGGTGAGCCTGCATTGCTTTATCAGAGACATCACCTTATATGCTGCTCTCTCTTTCGAAAAACAATCTGCTTTCTTGAAAGAGAGAACAGATTAACTTTCTCTCTTTTTCAAACAGGAAAGCGGTTTGCTGTGGTAAAGTGGGAGCCGCGATGCTCCCGCCCTACCATACCAAACAGCAGTGTCCCGGAAGTACGCACCCCGAGACACTGCAAGAACCGACCCTGGGAGATGGTGGACCCCAGGGCCACCAAGGGTTCCATGAGGGGGGCAGCGCGACTCCCTCCCAACATTAAAAAACCCCGGGGGGTGCTTGTACCCGGAGCTGGAAGGTCATTTTACATATTACTGCCCCAGGAAGGTGGCGGTCCCCGCGATGTGTACGGTGAGACAGAGAGGGAGAGCTGAAAACACACTTTTAAAAAAAAATATTTAAAAAAAAAGCCTCGTTGGGGTGACGGTCCCCGAGACTGAGGGAAGAGGATCGTAACCCCCCCCCCCCGCATACTTCAAAAACTACAAAGGGGTGGCGTTCCCCGGTGCTCGGGGCACCTTACAAGCCCGCCACTATAAAAGAAATTGCCCCCGAAATTTGCCCCACAGGACCTAATGAATAAAACGGACTTCTATTTTTTATTTCCCTTTTCCACCGCGTACGTATACCAAACGCGTACCCCCTTTTCTTTTATTTTTGAAAAAAAATAAAATTGATCCTAAAGATCCATGTACGACCCCCTGAGCAAGCCTAGAGGGTCAGCATGTTTCTATCCTGCTCCCTTTCCTTATTTCTCAACTTTGTTTTACTGTTTTCTTGTGAGTCGCTTCAAGCGACGAACAAGATGGCTGCCAACACTTCCTGGTTTGGAGTGTTCACGCACAGTTGACAGCCAATCAGCATGCAGCTCGTGCTCGTAATTGTACGGATTTCCGTACGCGTGCTGTACTCCGTCTCTAGATATCGCTATGATTTTACTTGTAATTTTCAAAGGAACTACTGAACGGATTTACACCATTTAACAAAAAGCACAATCTGCGAACCAAACTCTACCTCTCTGCCAAATTTGGTGTAATTCCCTTCAGCCGTTCGGGCTGTAGCCCTGGCTAAAGGTCCCTATGGAAAATTGCATGGGGAAAACACGTTTTGGGACCCCCCTTTTTTCTCTGCCCCCACTTGACCAATCACCCCCAAACTTTCAGGGAAGGAGCGGAACCGAGCAGGCCATTTTCTTGGAAAAAGACGATTCGTCCACCGACGCCAAAGTTATTCCAAATAGAATGTTGTGGATTTCCTATGGAAAGTAGGTCCTAACTATGAATATGTGACGTTATTCCGCACACAAATACCCCGCATACCCTCACTCCGCAAAAAACAGACCGCAAGTACTATTACTCCGCAAATTAAGACAATGAAAACTTTTACAACGAATATGCCTTTACCACGCATGCCTTTACAACGCAAAGGCATGCATGTTAAAGGTATACTCGTTGTAAAAGTTGTAAAGGTAAGTAAGAGTACCCTGCCCTACCCTACCCTACCCTACACTCTAATGTAGTACACCTGCACCACCCAACCTTGACACACAGTCCTTTTCCTACATTTACACTACCCAGCACGACCCCCCAACACTACCATAAAGCACTTTATTACCCTACACAAACACTACAACACTACCTTAATACACTACCCCCAGCATGACCCTACACTACACAAACACTACAACACTACCCTAAACCCTAAAACACTACACCCCAGCATGACCCTACACTACACAAACACTACAACACTACCCTAAACCCTAAAACACTTCACCCAGCATGACCCTACACTACACAAACACTACAACACTACCCTAAACTCTAAAACACTACAACTGAATGACCCTACACTACACAAACTCTACAACACTACCCTAAACCCTAAAACACTACCCCCAGCATGACCCTACACTACACAAACACTACAACACTACCCTAAACCCTAAAACACAACACCCCAGCATGACCCTACACTACACAAACACTACAACACCACCCTAAACCCTAAAACACTACCTTTGCATGACCCTATACTACAACACTACTCTAAACCCTTTAACACTTCCCCCAGCATGACCCTACACTAACACACAACCCTAAACCCTAAACACTACCCCCAGCATGACCCTACACTACACAAACACTACAATACTACCCTAAACCCTAATACACTACCCCAGCATGACCCGACACTACACAAACACTACAACACTACCCTAAACCCTAATACACTACCCCCAGCATGACCCTACACTACACAAACATTACAACGCTACCTTAAACCCTTAATAACTACCCCTAGCATGAACCTACACTACACGATCACTACAACACTACCCTAAACCCTAATACACTACCCCCAGCATGACCCGACACTACACAAACACTACAACACAACCCTAAACCCTAATACACTACCCCCAGCATGACCCTACACTACACAAACATTACAACACTACCCTAAACCCTAAATAACTACCCCCAGCATGACCCTACACTACACAAACACTACAACACTACCGAAAACTCTAATACACTACCCCCAGCATGACCCTACACTACACAAACGCTTCAACACTACCGAAAACCCTAATACACTACCCCCAGCATGACCCTACACTACACAAACACTACAACACTACCCTAAACCCTAAAACACTACCCCCAGCATGACCCTACACTACACAAACACTACAACACTACCCTAAACCCTATAACACTTCCCCCAGCACGACCCTACACTACGCAACCACCACAACTCTACACTACACTAACACTACACTACACTACACAATCACTACCCCAGCACAATCGCTACCCCAGCACCACCCCCACCCCTAAAAAATTAACCCAAACCCCCTTACCTCTCTCGGCGTCGTGGTTCCACACAACTCCTGGTTCCATCTTCATGAAGTCTGTTGTTTTTTTCACAACGCAAGTGCATTTATCATACATGCCTTTACAACGTAATTTGTTGTAAAGTCATGCGTGGTAAATGCACATGCGTTGTGAAAAAATGCGGAGTGATGGTATGCGAGGTCAATGACCTTGCGGAGTAATGGTATGCGGACTGAAAGTCCGCGGAAAAAAAGATGAGGAGTAAAGGTTGATTACCCCTAACTATAACTACCTACTGGCGACCGCCAGTAGGTAATATACATATATATATTTGCACTAGGCTTTTTCGCAAACCGACCGCTGGGAACTGATTATTACATGCATCTAGCCACCATCCCCAGCATTTGATCAATAGTATCCCCTACGGGTAGATGTTGAGGATCAAACGCATCTGTAGTAGTGTGGAGGAATGTAAATTGGCACAAAAAAGCTGCAAGGATAGGTTTCTCTTAAGGGGTTACAGCAATTCCATCATAGAGAAGGCCATTCACAAGACTGAGTCTTTGACTCGTGACACTGTGTTGGCCCCCAAAATCCCCGTTGCATCCAATGGCGTTCACAATAAAGTGAGAGTCATCGTCACTTACAGTAAACAGCATGCGGCCATTAGGAAGATACTAAGGAGACACTGGGATTTGCTGTTAAAGGATCCAGTTATTGGTGGCGAATTAATTAAGAACAACCGCACTCCGCAAATGACTTTTCGCAAAGCAAGATCCATGGGCAATTGTTTGGTCAAAAGCAATCCAGAAATCAGGCCACCCTCCAATTGGCTGTCAAAACAAAAAGGTTTCTTCAAATGCTTTACTTGTAAAGCATGTAAATATGCAAAAAACGTCAAGGACTACACCACCCCGTTTTTGCCCCAGCCAGTCAAAATCAAACGGCGTATAACGTGTAAAACAGAATACGTTGTTTATGTTTTATAGTGCCCTTGTGCACTCCGCTACATTGGCAGTACCAAATTACCCGTGCATATGAGGATTTTACAACACCTCCGGGCGATTACAAACAAAGACCAATCGTATCCAGTTGCCCGGCATTTTGAAACCAAACACAGCAGTGATAACACCCTTCTCTGTTATTATGCCATTGACTGCATACTGCTGACACGCAAGGGTGGGGACAGAGAGAGTGCTTTACGTTTGCTAGAGACCAAATACATTCTGGAACTCAATACCAAGTCCCCAATGGGTTTAAACGCCACGGAGGATCTATACACATGCATATAAATCAATGTCCTTCATATTGTGTTGTGACTATGATCCTGATGAAACCTGTGATACCTTGCTGTATGTATATACATATATATATCTGTAGCACTTACCAATTTATTTGACCCATCAATTAATCTCCATGTATATGTCAAATTATGAATTGAATTGAGAACAAGCTCCTTTTTATAATGTATTTGTTTTTAACATCACATATCTCATATCAACAAACTTTTTCATAATTACACTGGTATTGATTGGTTTTGGATCTTTATAGATTCAAATTGGGTTCACTATTTGGATTATATTTTTTATCTTTATTTTTTTGCATCGCGCTATTTGTGCCATTGGCACTTAGGTAGTTGATGCAATCGACCACTAATTCTTGGGTGTAGGTCGCCTATTTGAAGTGCTTGCCCACTTGGGCTTGATTCTTTACCAAAATTGTACGGACCATATATTGAGTACCTAGTTTGTGTGGCTAATATGAATCCTGTATTGTATAGTCAGAACCTTTTAGATAAACAAAGAGGTATTTAAATAATTTTTTCCAACGCATATGTAAATTATTATGTACTTGGTTTTATTATACTAATGGATTATTAACATTAGGATTTTATATCTATACAATTTTTGGTTGCCACATTTTCGTCAACATGTAGCATTCTAGGTGGCAATTGTACTCCATAGTCTGTTTTCCGGCTTTATACTTGTCAAGACACAGCTGTTTTGAATTTTGGTATGTTGCACTTTAAATTTGGCGCCTATCCATGAGTAATGCGTCATGTGATCAAGGTCCAGGTCGGACCGAAACGCGTCATGGCGGCATGGGATGCAGGGCAGAAACTTTAAATAAATATGCACAGAAGTAAATTTGGGTCCGCGTGTCTATCCTGATCCGTTGTGTGGCATTGGATTATTGGTGGATGGAGTACTGCAATATATATATATATATATTCACTGAAAAAACCATAGGTTTTACACACGTTATAGTTAGGAAGTAGCATTTAAAAAACCTATGAAATTCACTGAAAAAACCATATGTTTTACACCAGTTATAGTTAGCTGAAAGTTTTACTCACATAAAACCATTGAAATTCCCACGTTATAGTTAGTTGGACTCACTATAACTTGCGCGTGCAATGCACTGCTGATGACGTCACATATTACATCACTCATGACATGGTCAGTGACATCACTCATGACATCACTGATGACACCATCCAGTGAATGTGTGTCTTTGTGATAAATAAATATTAGTGAGTAATGTTTAAATATTTAAATATATGTATTAGTGTTTCACTTTGAGTATAAGTGGCTGCATGGGTTGGTTGAGTAGCTACATGTGTATGTATATGGGTTATTAGATGTTTTTTTAGTATCAGTATGAGTGTCTGTATGGTTTGGTGGGGGTATTACTTAACACATAAATGCATGAATGACTAACTCTCTCTTTGTATCTGTTTTGAAGACAGCATATGTGCAGGACTGTATGGGTGGATGAGTGTGTATATGTGTGTGTAAGTGAGTGAATGACTGTCTCACTAGTGTCTTTGTCAATAACTACATATGTTTTAATTTAATTTAATCTAGTATATGTGAATATTGATGTATATAAGTGAGTATATGTGAGAGTGAGGGATTGTAAGAGTTCCTGTTTAAGTTAGTATGTGTTTCTATAAGTGATTATTTAAGAGAGTAAGTATGTGTAAGTTTCCTCAGAAGAAAAGTGGTAGTATGTGTATAGCTGTATATGCAAATAAATGGATGTTCAATAGTTTATTTGCATGTGTGAGTATGTGTGTCTATAACTTTTGAATGACTGTCGGTGTGTAACAGGATGTATAGATATATCACTACATATGATGAGTAAGTATATGTATGAGTGACTGTATAGAACTGTTGGTGAATGAGTGGATGTGTATATTGATGGTGGTATTACTGAATTGGTTGTTGTAACTGGTATGGGTATCTTTATTTTTTTGAAAATTTTAACTTCTATTTTTGAATATGTGTTTCAAGGGTTACATTACAGTGAAAGGAGGTCTCTCACTCTGTCACAATGATGATGTCATCAGTGATGTCATGAGTGATGTCACTGACCATGTCATGAGTGATGTAATATGTGACGTCATCAGCAGTGCATTGCACGCGCAAGTTATAGTGAGGCCAACTAACTATAACGTGGGAATTTCAATGGTTTTATGTGAGTAAAACTTTCAGCTAACTATAACTGGTGTAAAACCTATGGTTTTTTCAGTGAATTTCATAGGTTTTTTAAATGCTACTTCCTAACTATAACGTGTGTAAAACCTATGGTTTTTTCAGTGAATTTCATAGGTTTTTTAAATGCTAATTCCTAACTATAACGTGTGTAAAACCTATGGTTTTTTCAGTGAATTTCATAGGTTTTGTAAAGGCTACTTCTTAACTATAAGCTGTTTATAAAATATATTATTTCATTATATTACTTAGGTTATAATATTTTGGGAAATATAAAATATTTTTTAATATATTCTAGATTTATATTTTAGATTATCAAAAAATAGTTTCATAGCATTATAAACTTTTCTTCACTGTCAGAATTGCTTCAGAACTCCATGCAAGACTCAAAAGCTTTACAAAGTCTTCACCTTAACTTTATTTTACCGTTTTCAGATTTGTCACATGTAGTAAAACGTACCGGGGTGCGCGACAGCGTGCGCGCACTCTTGAAACAAAAAAAAAAGTTTGAAATTTTATCGGCATTGTTCTAGTGACCCCATATGAAGGTATTTAATATTTGACAATATATATCTTTCCTCATTTTCACATTTTAAAACTTCATTAAATTTGACTGATACTTCTAAGTCATGTACGTGTCCGGATTCCGTCACCGGGTACACGTTCTAATACGCGCATATCAAATCATGTGACTTGAAAAGAACACTTCCTATTGGTTCATAGTAGTTTCTATTCCGCAATTTTTGCAGAAACCACCAACTTCCCTCACTATCTATTTGGCGCTGAAGCGAAAACAACCTTTTTCATCTTTCCGTATACTATCCAGAAATGGCAACTGCACGCAATTCTTCTTCGGAGTCCGAAGAAAATCTTTATCCTCCTTTAAGAAAAAAAAAGGAATCTTTTATTTGGCAATTTTTTACCTTTCCACAAGGTCAAAAAAAAGTAAATGCTCCGCAAGTAACGTGCACAATTTGTGGCTCAGTACTTTCCAGAGGAAATCCATCCAAAAAATATTCTTTTTCAATTCATACGATGAAGAGACATATGAGCCAAGTCCACCCTGTGCAATATGCACAGGCAGCGACAAGAGCTCTAGCCACAGAACTACCACCATCTGTGGCCAGTACTTCATCGACCGGACGACCTATATCTCCATCACTTGAACATATGGAGTTGAAACCCTTTTTAAAGGAAGTGCATATAAAATGCAACAAGTGCAACGGATTAATTGTGTACGGAGAGCAGAGCCTCATTCTTATTCAAAGAAGATTTAATGAGCATAAAAGGTTGGAATGCATCTAATTTTTTATCAACTTAAAATGTTCCTGTTATACATTTCACAAATTGGATTCCTATTTCACAAATTTTAAAGGACGAAAAACGTTTAAAAAAAAAAAAAAAACTTCTTTTCAGAACTACCTCTTTGTACCAAAAAAAGCTCTAATCATAAGTTTATTTATTGCCGCATTTTAGGAACAATAATTAAAAAATGCTGCAATATTTGGGACATATTATGAAGACGTGATAATTTCACTTCACTTTTATCGGCATAACGCAGTTTAAAATGCGCCGATAATTGCCTTCATAATATGAGCCATATTATCAAGGATGGACGATACAATATCGCCGCTTCTATCGACTGGAAACTGCCGATAAAGCGACGATAATGGACTTGATAATATGCTGTATGAAATTCCTAGTGTAGCCCATATTACATGTTTTCGCATCTTAAATGGGCTTCGATAGGATTTCCATAGGGCATATTATGAAACCCATTATCGCCGCTTTATCGCCAATTTCCTGTCGATGAAAATGCATTCACTGTCCATTGTAATATGCCCCTATGTTTTTCAAAATTCAAATTGAAACGTATGTTATATGCGTTTATATCTAACATTACGAGAAAGTCATAACACCGCCTGCGATAAAACCACTTTACATGTGATGCGCACAGACAGTTAATGACATGCATAGTAGACGTATGTTAAACTACTTGCAAATCCTGGTAAAAGGCAAAAATACTATCTCGTACACGGCTCCTGTTACAAAAACAGTTTAAATAAACTTATTTATCGTACGAGTGCCACGGGCAACATTGATGAAGCATTTGGCAGTGTTAACGTGGAGGTGTGAAAATGAAACTAAATCAACCCCCTCTCATATTTACATAGCACACATTAGTGCATATAAAAGAACACTTGTTTTCACGCGGTAATGTTAACTGTCACAGGGATAGTATTACATATTTATTCAAATTATGTTCAGACTGCCTGTTTTGTAATTCTCTGCTAACATGCACTCTCATCATTAGAAGTGAAAGCATAATGCTCCTTCTATTTTCATTTAATGTCCCATTTTTTTCCTTTAGAAATCTACTTACCGTATACTACTAACAAAAATTATCACTATCTTAGCTTACTTCCAATAATTATTCGTAGACCAGCAGCGACTTTTAACGCTTAGGAGTGATACAATTATCAAAGTTTAATTCTAAAACTAATGATTCCCAAACTGTACACCGCGGCTCCCTACTCCGCGTAATAAGGTGCCAAGGGCACGGCGCACTCAAGGTTGCCTAACCGTCTGTAAATTCCACAGACGTCACTACCCTTTTATGTGTAACTATATCCATCTCAGAGAGCTGCGCGCTCCTCCCCTATGATAACGCTGACAGTCCATGCTAAAATGGCCTTGAATTTTACTGCAGCAGGAGCACCCCTCCCACGCATTGGAATCCTAAAAAAAGCTTCCTACCTCAATGAACAGAAGACATTGTTTTAGATAAAAAAAGTAAAAACACTATCAAGGCTTATTATGAAACAGTTTCTGTTAAAAAGTCTATGAATGAAAATTATTAAATCAGATTAACGTTCTTTCATTGTCTCATAAATTTTACACAGCAATATTTTAATTAACATATTCAACAATTCCATGGTTACTGCTTTTCAACTTAAAGGTACTAGCAGCTATTCTGAAAGGCAATAGTCTATGCTTCTTCTTTGTATGAAAGTATTTGTTAAACTACATATCTACATGCAATAAGACATACAACATACCTCCAGTCGCGCACCACACTATACTACACGCATATTTCTAGTTTAGGTGCTTTCATCTGCATACAGAATAACATCCAACACCGTCTTTAAAAAAACTCCTTACTTTTAAAAAACAGTGCTGAAAGTCAAGGGCGGATTACCAAAGTGGGCATGCGGACATGGGCCGAAAGGCCAGTGCCTCGTGACCCTCTGTAGGCCGTTTTTTTGTCCCCTGCCCCAGTCCACTTAGAGTACACTTGAAAAGGGGAGAAAATAAAAAGCTGACCCACAGAGTACACAGAGACAGACTGCGAAAATGAAACCAGCCTCTCTGTGCGACCGAACACCCCTGCCCTACCAAACAATGAAGCTGATGCTGGGCTGGGGAGAGCTCATTGTTACCAAGAATCGACCTCCCTGGGGGGCAGTTGTTTCTGAGACCTTTCAGACATTTTCACCTCGGCCCTCCTGGGGCTCAAGCGGCCCATGCAGCAAGTTTCTAAAACAAACAAAAATGAGAGGTTGCATACACTGTGATGCCAACAAAAAGTGAAGTGTACTAGTAACAAAAGAGTACTATCCACAAGTACATAGATAATACTACATTAAATGGTAAACACTCAATCTGCCACAACACACTGGGATGGCACTTCCCATGCACCAGCTACACCTCAACTTTCCCCTACCTACCTGACTATGGGGCCGATTAGGATGGCGGTTTTTCCGCATCCTCCGGGCCGGCGGAAGTGTCCGCCGGCCTGGAGGATGCGGAAAAACCGCTGCGGAGCCTCCAAAGACCCACCGCCAAATTAGGATGGCTGGTGGGTCTGGAATACCGTCCGCCGCTTTTCCGCCGCGGTCGGCTTCCGACCGTGGCGGAAAAGCTATAACATGGCAGGCGGTGTCTATGAGACACCGTCCGCCATATTAGGATGTTCGTGAATACATGCTTTTCCACGGCGGCTTTTCCGCCATGGAAAAGCATACGGACATTCACTTTGGGGGCCCGTTGCGGGCCCCCTGGGTGAATGGGGGGTGGGGGGTGCACATGGGGGGTACCTATGGTACCCCCCTGCATTTGCGTGCACAAAGCAGCAGGCACCGTGCGGTGCCGGCCGCTTTGTGCATGTAAATGTAAAACATGCTTTTTTAACATTGCGGCGGGTGCAGCTTGAAGCTGCACCCGCCGCAATGTTAAATATAGAGGATGTGACCACCACCCTGGCGGTCACATCCTAATCAGCACGGAGGGAACGCCGCAGCCCCTGCGGACGTTCCCTCCTCCTCAAGGGTGGCGGACGGACGCAAGTCCGTCCGCCATCCTAATCGGCCCCTGAGTTTTGTGCTCCCCTGCCAGGATATTTTGCCGAGCCCTGGAGGCCTAATTATTTAACTAATTGCAGGAGCCTTACCTCTCTTCAAGTACTTCTAAGCTGAAGGCCTGGGAAGGACTAAGGGGCATATTATCAAGGGGGTTTATCTCCGCTTTTTTGGCTTTAAAAGCCAGGAAAGCGGAGATAAAATTATCTCCCTATTACCTAGCTGTCGCTAACACCAGTTAGCGACAGCTAGTAGGAGATAGCGACCATCTTGGGCCCCACTTTGCATGTCAGTGATATTTATCACTAATGACATGCAAAGTGGGCGTGCCAAGATGTTAGCGACTGGAAACAGTCGCTAACATTGCTATCTCCTATTACCAACTTTTGGAGATATTTGCGCTAAGCGCGAATATCTCCAAAAGCTAACACCTGCCCTGAGCAGTTCTTAGCCATGTTATCCAACGGGAGGTGGATAACATGGCTAAGAGCATTAGCTCGGTAATGCATGAATATCGCTGACTTTTCAGCGATATTCATGCATTGCGGCAGTTTTTTATCGCATTTGCGATAAACCTTGGTAGTACCAAGGTTTATCTGCCATAAAAATCGCCGCAGCTCAGCGGTAAATCTTTGTCTCTAACCAAGCAATAGCGATAATTATCGCTATTGCTTGGTAATATGCCCCTAAGTCGGTTAGTAATAGCGCCGGCTTCTTTGCTTTTCAAATGCTTCTGTGTTAAAGGGCTGAAATAATTTTGTGACAGTAAAGGGCCTTGCTATTTGTTTTAGTTGCTCACCATGTTACCATTGTCACCTTGGTCTTGTGTCCTATGGAACAACAGTTTCCTCCCACTTTCATGCCTTGCATATGCAAATGGTGTTTCATAAAAGGGCACGCCCCTTGAATGTGGACCACACCCATTAAATATGGACCACGTCTCATGAATTTAGCCCACTTTTTTTGTCACTGCCCGGGAAGATATAAAATCCCAATCCGACCCTACGTAAAGCCATGAAAACAACAACACTTACATTCACATTTTGCAATGTTATCTTTATATGTCAATTATATTACATTTCACAGACAAACAAAGCAAATCCCAATATAGTTATTATCTATAATTAATTGTCACTAACTGGCGTTAGCATCAGCTACATACTACTGAGACAATTTTATTTGCACTATCTTGCCTTTTAAAATTAAAAATGCAGAATAAAACTCCCTTGATAATTTCCTGAAAAGTTCTGTAATACATTACACTTACCAGCAATTTTTTTACACATCAACATTAGTAAACTGAGTGACTGAAATGTTGCTCATTTCTTACAGTAATTTGTTTGGACACTCCTTGTAACTGTGCAGCTGATCCTCCATGGAAATGCTTACATAAAACACAACACTAGTATGACCAGGATACTCAAAGAAATAACACAGGGTTTAAAAATAATTTTTATTATTTATACTTACCTAAGAAATAGTAATAAATGAAAAATTTTAAATATTTGAAAAACATGGTATCTGTGAAAGAAAAGTAAAAATATGGTTATAGTGTTATTTCATTAAACAAAGCTAAGTAGAATTGATTTAACCAAAAAGTGAAAAAACAAAAAACAGAAGGACAGAAAGAGACCGAGACAGAATATTTTGAAAGAAATAAAAGCACTCAAAGAATCACAGTCTGAAGCAAAGTAAACTGATAGCCAAAATGAGAGTATGATTAGTGATAATACACAAACCAAACAATCTCTGAAATAAACAGAGTAAGAGTACCTAAATATCTTAAAGAGAAAGATAAAATAAAGAATCAACACTAAGAGAAAAAGAGTCAAAAGGTAGAGTAACAGAAGATGAATAAAATACAAACAAACATGTAGTATAACATAGACATATAAACAAAAATAAAGTAGGGTGAGAAAACTAAACTATAGATTTTAGATTGGAAATTATTCATAAATAAAGATAGCAGAGTAAGGGAAAAAATTGTAAGATATAGTAAGAGAAAGAAATTAAGATTCAGGAAAGAAAGCCAATAAAAGATCAATGAAGGTGACTCTCTGTAAAGCAACGTAAGTTAGAAACTGAAGACATAGAAAGACTGAATAGAATGCTAACAAAAAAGATGTAAAAGTAAAAGCATGAGTTAAAGAAAATAACCATATCTAAACACCATTATCAAAGGAAGAGGATGAAGAAAATTAGAGTAAGAGATAGATACCCAAAACTTTCAGATATGATTAGTTGTGCTTACCTTAAAAATGTAATTTCTGTGGAAGACAATAAAGAAATCTGTTATAATACATACTTCTAAATCAAATGTAACAAAATATCTTAAATAACATATTTACTGGTTTATTTTTGCTATCTTCAGATAAATTGATTTTCACTATAAACAGTGATTTCAATAGTAATCATCATGTAACAGCGGGGAAAAAAAACCACAATCAAAATGATTGTATTTAAAAAACCCATAAAAGATCTCTATACATACTATAAATACCTAGAAAAAAACATGTCTTAAATGTTTTTCTCTAATTCGCAATTTCTTGAGTAAGTACACCACATATTTCACAATTATAAACTAACTAAAGTATAGCAGTTACTTTAAAATACCACTCCACAAATAACCGTGCATCTATGTTCTTAAAACATTTATCTGAAGTCAACATTTTGATAACTCATTATTTTCCACATGTCCAAATACTATCAGATAAGTCCTTTTTTTTTGAGTACCTCTCAACAAACTCGCGAGTAAGTATGTTCTAGAAACATTTATCTGTATTCCACATTAATATATCTCATACATTTCCGCAAGGCCAAATGGTATGAGTTAAATCATTTTTTTTAGTACATCTCCACAAACTTCCAAGTAAGTATACTCTAAAAACATTTATCTTAAGTCAACATTTCCATATCTCATTGTTTTCCGTATTGCAAAATAGTATAAGTTAATTCCAACGTCTCGTCTTCCAGAAACATTAATGAAACCTTACCTGATGCTATCACTTTGTCACATAATAGTTTCATTTCCATATTTGAACACCCTTAATCACATCATATTTCTAAAGGACACATTTTCATATCTTTACAGTATTACTCTGAGTCGTCCAACTAATTTCACTGAAATTTTGGTTGCAAAAATATCAGATAAGAATTTCTTAACTCAGAAGGCAAACGTTTCTTAAAACTTAATTGACTATCATTGCACAGCGTCCAACCAGTTGCACTCTTCAAATAAGCTATGTAATGTCCTGATGATATAGACGCCCCTTCATGAAAAATAATTGCTACAGTTACAAATGTTCTTCTAGAAATAGATATTTGAGAAGCCACAACATTTTGAATTAAAGTTGACAATTTAGTTCCGTCAGCTCTGCATCGTTGAAGCATTAAAATAAGATATTGTCCATATCTATGAATAAATAACGTAGATAACATTTCTGAATTACATTGAGAACAGACCATGTTCTGATATGCATCTTTAACTAGTTTATTAAAGGACACTGTTTTACAATCTGGTAATGTTAAATATATATATCTTTCTGTGTGTATGTCAGTACTACTTGTAAATGAGCAATTATCACAAATATGTTCCCATTTATAAGAAAGGCCAAATAGACTATCAATACCTACACCTTCTTCTTCCAAAACTGTAAGCATATACATAATGAATTCCTGACAATCTTGCTGAATATTCTGAGAAAATTGATTTAGTTCTGCACATATGTCTAAAACATTCCTTACTTCTGAAACACTTGCTACTTCACTATTACCACTAGTACATTTTTCAAGCACAGAATTTAAAGAACAACAAAATGTCTGCTCCTGATTTTCTCTAATCTGTTCCTGTAACCTTTTTAGAAAAAAAACCACATTAACCACTACATTTGCATAGCAGTTGACACCAGACCTATTTTCAAATTTAAATCCAACAATCTCTGTAGAACTTATGTTTTTTTTACTCTTATCAATGGCAGTCTCATCTTTTTTTCTTCTTTTCTCTAAAACTTCACTACATTGTTTCTCATTTCTCCTTTTCTGACCAACTATACGCTTTTTAATTAAAGGATATTGAGGTAAATGTGGAGCATATTCTCTTCTTAACCTATTATACTCCTGTACACATTTTAAATCTGCACTGATCTTTGTCTCATCAAAATCAATTAGATAAAGCCCAGATAAAGTTCTAACTCGTGATAAAGCAACATATCCCATACCCTCTTTGAATACACTATTTCCAATATTTACCAAAGCACAATCTACACTTAAACCTTGCGATTTGTGAATAGTCACTGCATATGCCAAACAAACTGGAAATTGTTTCCGACGGACATACAAGTCTTTTACAAGTAAAAAACGACTTGAGCAGCGACTGATTAGTTGAACTTGCTCAATTTCATCAAATTTTATTCGTAAAAATTCAATCTCATCTCTATTTGGGTAATTTACAAAACTAACAACATTACCCATTGCTCCATTCACCAGACCTCTTTCTACAAGTAAATTTCTCCGTAAAATAATCCGACAATTTAAACATACATACAGATTCTTCTCTAAACCAGCAGTTTTAGATATAGATGTCTGTAGACTATCCAATTTTAACTTTAAATTATCAGACAAAACAATAGTACTTCCTTCATACTCTATTTTATCTTTTGCTTCCAGTTTCTTAATTTCTTGATTTTCCAACTTCAACATTTTCTCATTGAAAACTGAGCATTCTTTTAGAGTTGGCATCAAGCATATAACTGACTTATCTTTTACCTCTTTACTATATATTTTTTCTGGTACATTTTCTTCATTGGGAAACAACTTACATATTAATCGAGTTTGTAGAGTTTCTTTTGCATCTTCAGTTAGTCTTCCAATCCTTATATCTTGAAGAATATCTCCATATTTAGTATCCTTTGCTTGTCGCATATTTTGAATCAGTTCAGTATATTTGAAATGTGACCATATATTTACATTTCCAATACTGCCAAGGCACTTTCTGGTGTCTTCATGTGTCACAGTTTCAAATACAGATTGTCCTTTTACAGGAGTTAGTTGCAGTAGGTCTCCAAAAACTATGACATGTTTCCCTCCAAATAAAACATCATAGTCAGTTTTAAGTATCTGCTGCATTCTTAAATGTACAAAAGCAAGCATTAAATTAGATACCATGCTTACCTCATCAATAATAAGAAGTTTCATTTCTTTAAGAACTCTTGAAACTTCATAACAAGCATCTCCAGATAGCTTGTGATATTGTAATTTGTTTTCATGTTCAACTGGCAGCATCAATAAACGATGTAAAGTAATACCTTTAATATTATGTGCTGCCAATCCTGTTGGAGCTGTCACCACACAAGATAATGATGACTGAGTTTTTTGCTGTAGATATGCAGTAATTCCTTTTATAGGAAAACTTTTCCCTGTACCAGCTTCTCCACTTACATATAGTCGAATAGGTTGAAATGACATACATGAGCATTCTTTTTTCTCATGACGAAAACCATGCTCAATGTGCCCTGTCACTTCCACATATATTTGTCTTTGCTCAAGATTAAATTCCTTCTCCAAATCTTCTAAGTTTATTACATCCTCTTGAGCTTGCTCCATTGCTCTTTCCACCTCATCCATGGCAGTGGCTGCTTCATTTCGGATAATTGGTTCTCCCAGTGGATCCTGACTCAACGATGCTGAACTTTGTGTTTCTTGTGAACTTTCTCTAGCCATCTCCGCTGCAATTGTTGCTTCTTGCTCTATTTCGTCGTTCAACATTTTCAGATAATTACTAAAAGCAGGACATTCTATACTACTTTTAGATGCATTAAAAGAATCTTCATAACTTATAAACTCTCCAAGTAGTTCCTCTTCGGTACGCCATGGTTTAAAGAGTTGCAAAAGAGCTAAATAGTAAAATTCTCTTTTGTCTGGATTTTCGCAACTCAGTTTTCGGTGATTAATCAAATGTCCTATTGTTTGTTTCACCAGACATCCTTCTTGTCCAATTACAGCATAGATACCTTTTTCAACATTTTCTCTAATATTCCTTTTAAATGTGTATTTTTCAAGAACTTCATACAGACAAATATTTTCTAGCAGAGTACTTCTATTTGGATAGTATGTATCCAACATATTTGTTTTCAAAATGTCTGTACTATTGGGTTCTTTCTGTGCTAAATATTCAATTTCTTGCACAGTTTTCAATACACGGTTTCATGTTCCTGCTAGACCTAAACTCACCCACAGGATACTTCGAGATTTCGCATAAAGACTTGCTGATGACAAACGATCACAGCATTCATATGCTCCAATTTCTCGGTGTGATAACATCTTTAAACTGTATGTATACAATTTCTTGCTTAGGCTCTTTTCATGAGAAATATCTTCCCACATCTCCTTCAATTCCGTCTTTTCAGATTTTGTGATGTAAGACGTTACATATCGAGCCACAGCAATAGAGTTGTCCGCAACATATTGTATATCCATGTTGGCATTCCACATGGACAAAATGACAGGGTTGTAGTCATTTATATATTTGGACTCTTCTCCTCTTCTTAAATTATAAGTATTTTTGGGTGATCTTCTAGTGATGTTATGTCGCAAAGATGACATCAAATTATTCACTCTTCCTTTTGAAAGTACTGGTCGTGCAAATCCAAAACGACATTTTGTATAGAACGTATCCTTTGTTTTGAATTTGCGCAGACAATACTTTCCACAACGATGTCTTTGAAACCGTAACACTTTTCCTCTTAAGTCTTTATCACTTGTACTGTTAGGTATGTCACAAGTGGCATATTCCTCAATAAAAGACAGTACAGTTTCATCTGAGTCTTTTCCAAATTTGGGAGCATCCTTGATCCATAGTAACATATGAATATGTGGAGCACCTCTAGCTTGATACTCTTTTCTCCAGAAGAAATCCAAAACTTCACCAAGCGGTGGATTCTTCTTGTTTGTAAGAAACGACATCATTGCTTCAAATCGATGATTAAAATATCGGCAAACATTAACTGGATCCAACTAACACAATTCTCCTGGTGTCTTGTAGTTTATATTTTCAATATTTACATTCGCCTCTCGAAGATATTCAAGTAAATCTTCCCAGGCGTACTCTGCACAGCTTAGAGTTACAAACCATGTTGGTGCTCCCAAGTTTCGTAGCATGCATTTTAAATCTCCATGACGACGGTACCAATATTCATTAGTACCACGCTGACATGCCATTAAGTTAATTAGATGAGCATCCAAAACACTATCTTTCTGATGCACTTTATCCATGAAATCCTTAGCTGAAACATTATGTAGATGCACTCCACTTTTTAAGACATGGTTTACTGCATAAGAAAGACCAGATAAGTCACTCTCAAAGAGAAGATGAAACAAATATGGAATACATTGATGAAATCTGGGATCTTCTGCATATAACCTTGTTGTCCGGTACTCAGATGCAGGAATCTGCATAGCACGATCATCATATCGCGCACCTTCACCTGTTGGGAATAAGTGTGGGAAACAACGACCTTCCAAACTTTTTTCCCACACACTAATAGGACTTCCTTCTGCTTTTTTCATCTGAAATAACTCAATTGCATTCCCCAATGCTTCTTTGGAATGCAGTGGATGAACACTGTAATGTTCATAAATTTCTTCACTTCTGGACATGTCGACTTTTTCAATTTGTCCAGTAGAGAAATCATTATTCTCTTCATCACTTACATCTTCTTGTTCTACATACATATTTTTATAGTATTTATTGTTTTTAACTAAATACAACGTTGCCTTCTTCACTTTCCTAACATCCACTAAATCTTGCCAGATTTTCTTAGTCTTTGTAGGTACACCATTAACTAGAATAACAAGAGGATCCTCTTCTACATTCTCAATACCAATTGTCTCTATATTTTTCTTTAAATCAAGTGGCAAATATACAACTCTACCCTTTAATCCTCTTTGTAAATCTGTAGGATTTAATTTCCCAGTCTTAGGCTCCATACGAACAATAGCCTGAAAAGGATGTACACATTGAATCAAAATAGTCTCATAAGTATTTAAATCCTTCAGTTCCGATGGAATATTTATCAACTCAAGATTATTATGAACACCTCTAGCAGGCATTTTATTTTCATTTAATTTATTATAACAATATTTACAAATACGTTGTTCAAAACCCAAATCAAAATAGTTTTCTACCAGCAAATAAGTTGCAAACTCTCTCCACAGAGTATTATCTTCATCTTCACTTTTTAAATATAAATCAACTAACCTAGTTTGACTTTTGTAATGAATGCGTCGACAACACACACAAGTGAAATTAGTTTTTTCACCTGCAATGACCTTAAATTTTGTTATTTCCTGTTCAAATTCTTCAGTATTAAAATGTCCAACATTTTCTAACACATTTCCTTCTATAACTACATCAGTTTGTACATTCTCTTCACCTCGACCAAAATAACTTACCTCAATCTCTGCACAAATATGCTTCACATCTAATACACATCCATGTAAAAGAGCACTATTTAACTCTTTCAATTTAAGTGCTGGACTTTTTGCATAATACATATTTCTGACTAATTTTCTCATTTTGGTATGATGCACTGCTAACATCCTAAAATGGTGAAAAACACTCTGGCATATTTTTTTTGAAAGACAAGCCAAAGAATGTCCTTGCAAACCTATTTTTTCTCTCACTCTGCACCGATCTAATTCTTGCAACAGTACAATTTTTTTCTTTAAACTTTCCTTAGTGTACTTACGTAAGAAATTGCGAAAGAAATCAATTGAATCCTGTCGCACACTGCAAATACTGCTACAATTCCAACTATAAACAGGAGCATGAACAGATCCCTGTAAAACGTCTCCACCTATTTCCCCTTCTGTATTTCTGACCTCAATTTTCTCTTTCTCAATAGGACAGCCATCCTTTACTTCATACGCTCGACCACTGGTGTCAACTGCATGCAACAACTCGTTACTTTGAAAGTAACTCTCTTCATTAAAAAATGGCTCAGAGTTTGAAGTATGCATCCATTTACCAGAAAAGATTTTACAAAAATTACTTCTATTTATGTGTCTCTTCCATTTACTCTTAGCTTTTAAAACTCTAATTGCCTTATTTAGTGTATTTATTCTTTTCAGCACTAAAATAAAAAAAAAAATTCGTCTCGAACGCATCATCCACAACGTCCTTTTTTCTTATAAAAAGCAGATTTCCTTTTAGAAACTTTTTCCTTTTGTAATAAATTCATAACAACTCTCTTACGAAACATACGTTTCCTTATTTCCGCAAATTGATTTGTACGTCTTTTACTGTACATATTTTCTTCACCACTCTTTTCCAACACAGTTTTCTTTTTTTGTCCATTTCTCCTTGTAGATCCTGAAAACTGTTTTTCCTTAGCAATATTATCCAATTGACTTTTTCTCTGACACAATTTTTTTAAAAATTCCTTACTACTCTTACCAGGAGCACTCTTGTTTTTGTCCGTCCTTTGTTGTGTACGTAAATCTTGTCCCTCTTTTCTCTTCAAATGGTATGTCTTTTTATACAGCTTTCTTTTCTCATTTCTCGTCGGCATACTGATTGATGTTTCTGATGTCAATGATAACCTGTTTTGAAAAAAGTTAACAAATATTATAGACCCCTACTTCCATATACCATACAAATTATAAGCAATACTTGATTTTATAACTTGAATAAAGACAAAGAAACAGTCTCTGGTCAGAGTAGCAAATCCTAAATTGAATATTGTTTCTAAATTTGTGACACTCCATATCTATGTTATCCTTACACATGTTTTGTTTTATTTATTTTTCTTGAGACATATAAGTACTATTCTGACTTTCAAGCATTGTCGATGTTGCTAATACTTTTTATTTTTATAACTTTAATCTTTTATCCACCTTTGCACAACTTTTACTGTCATTCTTAAAAAAGAGAATACTAATTAAGAGTACAACAATAATATATTTTTTTTAAATTTATTTAATCATAAATATTTTTATCCATTTAATAATTCATATTCTAGAATCACATTTAGCATTATTTCATCTGATATTTCATTGTTATTTTCCTCTTCCACATTCTCTTCTTCCACCATCTCTAAGTATGCACTGTCAAATGTGCTGTCCAAAAAGTCCTCATTTTCAGATGAAATCTCATCCTCAAATACTCCTTCAAGTATTTCTTCTAGGACTTCTTGTGCCATTTCAAAATTGATATTCTCATTTTCATTCAAATCTTCCATGTTTTTATTAATTTTCTATCTTCTGTCTCCTTTAAAAAAAATATAAAGACTAGATTATATTTTTTTTATAATTAGTTAACCAATGATTACCTTGAGTAATCTTTTCACTACATACCCTTTCATACTTTTAAAGTCATTAACTACATTGATTATTATAATACCTTCATCTTTATTTTATTAAGAAACAGATACTTTTATCCTAGAGATTAACAGGTTTCTATTTAATTTTGTAAATTACAATTGTGCTACAGAAATATATTTCACTGTGAAATTTGCTTTCTGCATTTCAGGCTGTAGAACTATTTAAACACTTTCTAATTTTATTGTACAGATCTCTTTTTAACTTTACCACTATAAACTGTCATTCAAACTGTATGCAAAGTGAAAGAATAACTCACAGTATACCAATTAAACAATCACTAAACCGATTGCTACTTGCCACAGAGGCAGTTGCTTTTACCTTTAACAACATACTCGTCATGTAAATTTCATCTAATGTAAAACATTTCATCATAATCATATGAAACCACAATGAGTCGCAACTCGTGGAGGCAATTATGGTGCGTCAGGGAGACAAAGAGAGAAAGATCTTTGCTGGAGGGACCTAAAAACCAGGATACAGATAATATGTAGTAAATACATAATTTAATTATTTAAATAAATTTTGCAGTGTGCACTACATTCCAAATTGCGATGCTGTGTACACTGGAAAAATTATTTTATTAATTAAAATATATACTTTCCTACATTTATCTATGTATCATATTTTAGATCTCTGTACCCTACACCTCCCCCTCCCTCGCTCCCAGGCCCTACCATTACTCCCTCGATGGCGTCCGACTGACCTCATCATAATACACTTCTGCAAATGCATATAATAGAATGCAAATAGATAGTACAGTCACAAAAATGCATCCGAATTGTCCATCACGCCAACAGCCATATCATAATATACCTCTATAATTACTCAATCATTACTGTACACAAATGATACAGCATAAAGTTGAGAGTTAATGATGACTTAGCAAAAATTAACCAAGGTAAACAGCAAACTCTTACAGTCAAAGAATAGATAAACCCAAACTGTATATAAAATAACACATGAACCTGGCCAATCAAAAGATGGTAACAATTGAGTATAAAATTGTATTTCAAAATACATATGTACTACAAGCATGTTTAGATATGTTTAAAGTACAAATTAAAACCGTTATGTATAACAGAAGCAGTGTTAATTTTTTTTTAAAAAACATGCATATTATGATAATCTTCTCACAAATAACTTATCATTTTAATTTTATCAACTCACCTGTAAAAAAAGATTTTCTGTTTCTATACTGTCACGTTCAACGTCAGGTTATTGCTTTTCAGCACCAAACACTCTCTAAAAAAAATACACAACTGAATTTTAGTTAACATAATACACACATATATATTTCACAACATACACCCATTTTACCAAATATCATACCTATCATATACATTCCTTAATTTTCTATCCAATATATATCATAAAGTCTATGTTTAAGAAGCCTTATTTATGTAATCTCTGCGCCACCGGTGCGTCACTGTTTTCCATGTTAAAAATAACGCACGGGCGGCGCAACACCTTCATAAATAAAGCCCAAGATATCTTTGTGAACCACATTTTTTTATCAAATTTTTCCCCCTACATTTTTTTTAAATCAATCACTATATACAATGTAATTTAACAAACATTACCAAGAAACTACATGCAATATTTTTGATAAGCACTACAACACAACCTTACTTTCTATATAATTTTTTAACATAATAACGCTTCACACTTTCTGAATTCCCCCAAATAGGGCATATTATCAAGGGAGTTTATCTCCACTTTTTTGCCTTCAACAGCCAACAAAGCGAAGATAAAATGATCTCCCTATTACGTAGCTATCGCTAACACCAGTTTGCAACACCTATTAGCAGATAGCAACCATCTTGTGCGCCACTTTGCTTCTCAGTAATAATTATCACTAATGATATCCTAAAGTGAACGTGGCAAGATGATAGCAACTGGAAGCAGGCACTAACATTACTATCGCCTATTACGAAGTTTGCAGATATTTGCGCTAAGCATGAATATCTCCAAAAGCAAACATCTGCCCTGAGCAGTTTTTAGTCATGTTATCCAATGGGACCTAGATAACATGGCTAAGAGCATTAGCTCGGTATTGCATGAATATCGCTGACTTTTTAACAATATGCATGCATTGCAGCCGTTTTTTCTAGCATTTTTTATAATTAGCTGCTCAACGTCTGTCAACATTCCAATCGGAAGAAATAAAGAAGTGTTGCCGCCATTTTCTTAATGCAACTGCATATATTCTACCGAACAAACGGTGAGAACATGGAAAGAGAAAAAAGTACACATTATCTAAGCGAGTATGTTTTCTCAGGGAGTGCACTATAGACCCTGAACGCCAAAACAACATTTTTTTTTCCAGTAAAAAGTTACGTGGTGCGCGCACTCGATCGCGCAACCCTATTTACAAGACTGTGATTCTCATGCTTTATAAGTAAAATTTAATGGTGCAAAGGCAGACGACACTTAAAGATCGTTTCAGATCTTTCAGTTTACTTATTTTGCTTATTTTTTAAATTTACAAAAATATACAGTTTAAAAAATTCTCATTTGCTGTTTAACATCTGTCAACATTAGAATCAGTGGAAATCCGAAAGTGTTCGCCGCCATTTTGTAACTGCGAGTGAATGTATTGTACTGATCAAGTCATTTTATCCAATGGGACCTAGATAACATGGCTAAAAGCATTAGCTCGGTATTGCATGAATATCGCTGACTTTTTAACAATATACATGCATTGCAACCGTTTTTTATAGCATTTATTATAATTAGCTGCTCAACGTCTGTCAACATTCCAATTGGAAGAAATAAAGAAGTGTTGCCGCCATTTTCTTAATGCGACTGCATATATTCTACCGAACAAACGGTGAGAACATGGAAAGAGAAAAAAGTACACATTATCTAAGCGAGTATGTTTTCTCAGGGAATGCACTATAGACCCTAAACGCCAAAATAAATTTTTTTTTTTCAGTAAAAAGTTACGTGGTGCGCGCACTCGATCGCGCAACCCTATTTACAAGTCTATGATTCACATGCTTTATAAGTAAAATTTAATGGTGCAAAGGTAGACGACACTTAAAGATCGTTTCAGATCTTTAACTTTACTTATTTTGCCTAATTTATAAATTTACAAAAATGTACAGTTTAAAAAATTCTCATTTGCTGTTTAACATCTGTCAATATTAGAATCAGTGGAAATCCGAAAGTGTTCGCCGCCATTTTGTAACTGCGAGTGAATATATTGTACTGATCAAGTCATTCTATCCAATGGGACCTAGATAACATGGCTAGGAGCATTAGCTCGGTATTGCAAGAATATCGCTGACTTTTTAACAATATACATGCATTGCAACCGTTTTTTATAGCATTTATTATAATTAGCTGCTCAACGTCTGTCAACATTCCAATCGGAAGAAATAAAGAAGTGTTGCCGCCATTTTCTTAATGCGACTGCATATATTCTACCGAACAAACGGTGAAAAGATGGAAAGACAAAAAAGTACACATTATCTAAGCGACTATTTTTTCTCAGGGAATGCACTATAGACCCTGAACGCCAAAACAAAATTTTTTTTTTCAGTAAAAAGTTACGTTGTGCGCGCACTCGATCGCGCAACCCTATTTACAAGACTGTGATTCACATGCTTTATAAGTAAAATTTAATGATGCAAAGGCAGACGACACTTAAAGATCGTTTCAGATCTTTAACTTTACTTACTTTGCCTATTTTTTAAAATTACAAAAATATACACTTTATAAAATTCTCATTTGCTGTTTAACATCTGCCAACATTAGAATCAGTGGAAATCCGAAAGTGTTCGCCGCCATTTTGTAACTGCGAGTGAATGTATTGTACTGATCAAAGGGTTAGAACATGGAAAGGACAGAAGGTACAGATTATGTAACCGAGTAAGTTTTATCAGGGAGTCCAGTATAGACCCTGATTTTGAACGAAACTTTTTTTTTCTCCATAAAAAGTTACTTGGTGCGCGCATTGGATTCCGTACCTCTATTTTCAAGTTTGTAGACTATTACCTTTTCTCAAAGATTATTATCTGCACATATTAAATTCCCCAAAATTTACTTATTTCATTAATCTTTATCAAACTTCAACTTACAGTTCCGCTAACACAGTTACTATATTTTTATACCTTAGTTTGTGGAAAAAATTAAAAATTATTCCATACTAAATGTAATTCTCTTTAAAGGTTTTTCGTCCCGTAATTACACTACACTCACCTAACATCATTTCATTACGTCATTTCTCCATTTGTCATAAGTACACAGGGGCAGATTTATGAAGGCCTTGCGCCGCCGGTGCGTCACTTTTAACATGGGAAAAAGTGACGCACCGGCAGCGCAGGGCCTTCATAAATCTGCCCCACAGAGCCTTATTTATGAAGGCCTTGCGCCACCGGTGTGTCACTTTTAACATGAGAAAAAGAAACGCATCTATAGTGCAAAATTTTCATAAATGAGGCCCACACTGTCAAAAATATCAATGTCGCACATAATCGTACACATCCAAGCACTACCAATTGCATAACTTGTTTAACATAAAGCGCTCTAATATTGCATGTGTTTTCAAAGGTACACCGGTATCCCCTATAATGCTTAATTTTACCATAACACTCAACAGTAACTATTTATTTTCAAGCAATGTTAATTAGTTTGACTTTTTAAACGACAAGCTTTAGTCTGAAGTAGTCACTCTGCATATGTTTCTCTCTAAAAATTAACTTCACCCACCCACGCATGAGAACCTTCATGTGTGCATCTGGGCGCAAAAAACGACCTTGAACTCAAAGTTCCATCCCAAAACTTGAACAACAGCCTTATTGTCCCAAAATCAAGCTACCCGAGCATCTGTTCACAAACATATCTCATTCACTTAGCTAACACTCGTAGAAAACTGCATATCTTATTAAATAGTGACCTTCCTTTACAATTTTCTAAGGTGACTCTCATAATCTTTAATGCTCCTCCACTTCCCAGCTGCACAAATTTTTTTACAACTACTAATCAATGGTTTTGTGCTTTTTTTCCAACAAATTATTTAAAGACATTCTGCTACTCTCACTCCATACTCTCTGATCTATGTTTCTGGACATCCTCATCTATTACCAGCAGCTGCAACCTTTCTATTCCTATTTTCGGTATTACAAAATGGAGGTCCGTCCCGCCTTTGGAAACGAGCTGGAACACTTAGAACTATTTCGCCACAAGATGCTTGAATACTATGGCATCCTACCACTCGCGACTTTGAGTGTATCATATGGATTATCATTTCGATTTTCCTATTTCACCTGTGTGCAACCTGTATTTCATTGCCTGAGCTGTGATTTCATGTGGGCCCTGGACTTATGTCTCTGCAACTCGGTGTCTCCTGAAGTGAATTACAATCATCTCATGAATCCGTTACTTGATCATGAACAGCTTTGTTCCGACGGAGGGATTATGGCCTTTGCAGCGATACATGGAGTTCTGGGTCATTGGAATATATTCGCAGCGGCGCAAGATTTCTTGGCACACAGCTACATTGAAAATTCACCGACTTGCCCTCTGATGCAACTAGAGGCTCCACTAATTAATGACCATGTTTGTTCATTTCCTCTTTTAAATTGGATGGCTGACTTGTTTTCGGATGATAACAATGACTTTCTATTAGAAGCAGTTGCCACTTACTTTGCCTATTCAATGGAAGTATAGCTGTTCTGCAAACCATTGACGTCTTGACTTTTTTTTACCTTCCTAATTTTACTTATTTTTTTTTATTCTTATATGTTATATAAACGATGACCTATTGACTTTACTAACATTGGACATTGCAATTTCCGGCTGGTGTGAATTTTTTTAATTATGTGGACTTAATTTTCTTTCCACACCTCCTCGATTTTATTCAAAACATTTCATGATGCTCTAATTACAACAAATCACTACCTTATGTTATCTTATCTGATTTAAAATGTTGTCGTACCAAGGCTGCGTAAAATATCATTAAATGTGCCTTCACAAATGTCTATAGTTACAATGAATTTTTTTATGATTGTATATGGTTTATCACCATTCTCCCTTTCTACTCCTTATTTCCGCCTCACACACATGTGCTGCTTTTAATTGATGGCTATTGAAAGATTTTTCATTCACAATTGAAAAGTTTATAATTACCCTGATATTACCCTTGCTTATCAACCTGTATCACACATTGTGTACTGAAACCTTTCAAAAAATTATATCAAAACAATAGTTATTCTGAGTCCTGATTTTCGAACGTTCCTACAGATAACATACATGCACCTCAAGTCAAAATCTACCTTTTGGCGCGTTTTTCATTTCCTTTGACAATACCATACAACAAGCTTATTACTGCTTCGTATATTGAAAATTAACTGTTAATGAAGTGATATTTAACCAATTATATTTTCATATATGATTACAGAATTTAAAATCAAAGCACACCTCCTTGCATGCAATATAATTAAATATATTTCATTGCGAGGCTTTTTCATTTTTTTTTATACGTTATTCATTTTGCTTCATACTACATTTCCATCATTTGTGTTCTATGAACTACTAACTTTTCCCACTATTTTCTTTATATTATGTTTACTTGTATTAAATAAAAATCTTCGTATCAAAACACTGCATTATTGAATAAAAATTTGAAAAATATACGTTCCCTCTTTTAACTCATATTTACAACTGAAATAATATATTCTAAAACTGTATTCATGTGTTTCACGTAATCTCAACTGCACTCAAATCATGTTTTCTTTTGTCAACCTGAATTTCTCATACTTTAACCCGCTGGCCTGTTATTTTCATATATGATTACAGAATTTAAAATCAAAGCACACCTCCTTGCATGCAATATAATTAAATATATTTCATTGCGAGGCTTTTTCATTTTTTTTTATACGTTATTCATTTTGCTTCATACTACATTTCCATCATTTGTGTTCTATGAACTACTAACTTTTCCCACTATTTTCTTTATATTATGTTTACTTGTATTAAATAAAAATCTTCGTATCAAAACACTGCATTATTGAATAAAAATTTGAAAAATATACGTTCCCTCTTTTAACTCATATTTACAACTGAAATAATATATTCTAAAACTGTATTCATGTGTTTCACGTAATCTCAACTGCACTCAAATCATGTTTTCTTTTGTCAACCTGAATTTCTCATACTTTAACCCGCTGGCCTGCGACGGTCACTCAAGCCTTTCTTTACGAGTTGTGAACCATAGCATCAATCGTACCTCTGACAAAAAAATTATTTATTACTGTAAAAAAACTTGGCCGCAGTTATGGTTGACTCAGTGTATTAATCACAGATCCCCCGCATCCACAGAGCACACGCTATATCCTATTTCAGTACGTATCACCCTTTCATCTCCACTATAACAACTGTCTCTGCCTGCAGAACAAACTTCCTCAGCTCAGACTGAACGCACGCACACACACACACATACACACACTAAGATAACACAAAGCAACTGATATGGAAATCAAGAGTCAGATAAAAATGGTCTCTCACATTGTGGCACACAGAAACCTCTATATATATTTGGTCTTCTACTTCAATTTATTAAAAGCATATACTCCACGAACCTCTGTACAACCTCATGGTCACAAAATATCCGCAACATTCTATTGGGAATAACTTTGGCGCCGGTGGACGAATCTTTGCGAATTTCTCAAAGAAGATGGCCCGCTCCGCTCTGCTCCTTCCCTGAAAGTTTGGGGGGATTCGTCAAGCTGGGGCCGAGATAATTGGGGGGTCCCAAAACGTGTTTTCCCCAAGTTAATTTCCATAGGGCGGTTGGACTCACTTTTAGCCCGAACGGCTGAATGGATTCCCACGAAACTTGGCAAAATTGTAGGGACTGGTAGCCCGATGTGCCTTTGCTATGTCTCAAGATATGTTCTCCAGAGGATTTTGAGTAATTTAGGTTAAAATATATATATATATCTATGAGAGCGCCCCGGTACGCGCACCGGGGAGCGCACCCGGCGTGTAACGCGAGTTCGCGTGCGGAAAGCTGATTGGCTCTCAGGTGTCTGTCAACATTCCAAACAGTCCGGAGCGGCCGCCATCTTGTGTCTCGGTAGGATCGAGACACAAGAGGTGGCAAAAACAAAGGGGGAAATTACCATAAGGGGGCAGGGTAGACCCACCCTTGACCTCCTAGGTTTGATGTGGGGGCCATGAAAGGGCCCCACGGGGCAAAACAAATATTTTTTTTCTTTTCGATTTACGCGGGGGGAGTGCCTGGTACGCGCACTGGGGAGCGTACCGGGGAGCGTACCATGGAGAAAAAAGAATGACAGAGTTTCCAAAAAATGTAGCATTTTTTTATAAATTGGAGGTCGTTCTAAAAAGAACTGTTTTTTTAATTCTTTTTGTTGTTTTATATTTTTTTATTGGTTTTTTGAATTTTTTTTACTTTTTTTGGCTTTTCAGAACAGTTTTATATATTTTTTGTAGTTTTTATGGGGAGAAACAAAAAACAGGGAATTGTAAATGGCTCAACTGGAGCAAAAAAAAAAACAGGAAAAAATGAATGTTTCTTCGGGTACTTGTGGTGATCCCAAGCACGGATGATAAGTGTAATGCTTTGCTCACCATAGCATATTGTCGCTCCACAAAATATACAAACGATTTTAAAATTGGCAAACTTGGTTTGAATAGTTGTGCTCATCTCCCTCGCTTCTGGACCCGATGGGGTGGGTTGATTACTTTGGGAGGTGCTGGCAGAAGATTGGGCAGGGTTTCTGGCAAGTTCCCTGACCTCTGCCCTAGCATAGTTATTAGGGTGCCGGCGTTGCATGTGCCGAATCATGGTGTTGTTGCCAAAAGAGTATTTTTTGTTAGGGTTCCCCCTTGAAAGTTCACTGACCATGTCATGAGTGATGTAATATGTGACGTCATCAGCAGTGCATTGCACGCGCAAGTTATAGTGAGTCCAACTAACTATAACGTGGGAATTTCAATGGTTTTATGCGAGTAAAATTTCCAGCTAACTATAACTGGTGTGAAACCTATGGTTTTTTCAGTGAATTTAATAGGTTTTTTAAATGCTAATTCCTAACTATAACTGGTGTGAAACGTATGGTTTTTTCAGTGAATTTATATATATATATATATATATATATATATATATATATATATATATATATATATATATATATATATATTTTTTTTTTTTATACTCAGGATTTTAGAAGGCATATTGATGGTATCAAATGGGAACCAGATATGCTTCTCATTACTCAGCTTATATACCTGTATAGAACACCAGGAGGGTATCTCTGCAGTGAAATGTTTCTTGGGCAAGAAAAATATAAAATACCATCAACATAATCACATGCTACTGAGGATGATGGAGTTCTGTCTCCACAATAATATCTTTCTGTTTGCAGGTGGCATGACCCGACACTACACAAACACTACAACACTACCCTAAACCCTAATACACTTCACCCAGCATGACCCTATACTACACAAACACTACAACACTACCGAAAACCCTAATACACTACCCCCAGCATGACCCTACACTACACAAACACTACAACACTGCCCAAAACCCTACTACACTACCCCCAGCATGACCCTACACTACACAAACACTACAACACTACCCTAAACCCTAAAACACTTCACCCAGCATGACCCTACACTACACAAACACTACAACACTACCCTAAACCCTATAACACTACACCCCAGCATGACCCTACACTACACAAACACTACAACACTACCCTAAACTCTAAAACACTACAACTGAATGACCCTACACTACACAAACACTACAACACTACCCTAAACCCTAAAACACTACCCCCAGCATGACCCTACACTACACAAACACTACAACACTACCCTAAACCCTAAAACACTAAACCCCAGCATGACCCTACACTACACAAACACTACAACACTACCCTAAACCCTAAAACACTACCCTTGCATGACCCTATACTACAACACTACCCTAAACCCTTTAACAATTCCCCCAGCATGACCCTACACTAAAACACTACCCTAAACCCTAAACACTACCCCCAGCATGACCCTACACTACACAAACACTACAATACTACCCTAAACCCTAATACACTACCCCAGCATGACCGGACACTACCCAAACACTACAACACTACCCTAAACCCTAATACACTACCCCCAGCATGACCCAACACTACACAAACACTACAACACAACCCTAATACACTTCCCCCAGCATGACCCTACACTACACAAACACTACAACACTACCCTAAACCCTAAAACACTTCACCCAGCATGACCCTACACTACACAAACACTACAACACTACCGAAAACCCTAATACACTACCCCCAGCATGACCCTACACTACACAAACACTACAACACTACCCAAAACCCTACTACACTACCCCAGCATGACCCTACACTACACAAACACTACAACACTACCCTAAACCCTAAAACACTTCACCCAGCATGACCCTACACTACACAAACACTACAACACTACCCTAAACCCTAAAACACTACACCCCAGCATGACCCTACACTACACAAACACTACAACACTACCCTAAACCCTAAAACACTTCACCCAGCATGACCCTTCCTGGTTTGGAGTGTTCACGCACAGTTGACAGCCAATCAGCATGCAGCTCGTGCTCATAATTGTACGGATTTCCGTACGCGTGCTGTACTCCGTCTCTAGATATCGCTATGATTTTACTTGTAATTTTCAAAGGAACTACTGAACGGATTTACACCATTTAACAAAAAGCACAATCTGCGAACCAAACTCTACCTCTCTGCCAAATTTGGTGTAATTCCGTTCGGGCTGTAGCCCTGGCTAAAGGTCCCTATGGAAAATTGCATGGTGAAAACACGTTTTGGGACCCCCTTTTTCTCTGCCCCCACTTGACCAATCACCCCCAAACTTTCAGGGAAGGAGCGGAACCGAGCAGGCCATTTTCTTGGAAAAATTCGTGACGATTCATCCACTGACGCCAAAGGTATCCCAAATAGAATGTTGTGGATTTCCTATGGAAAGTAGGTCCTAACTATGAATATGTGACGTTATTCCGCACACAAATACCCCGCATACCCTCAGTCCGCAAAAAAAAATACCGCAAGTACTATTACTCCGCAAATGAAGGCAACCTAAACTTTTACAACGAATATGCCCTTACCACGCATGCCTTTACAACGCAAAGGGCATGCATGGTAAAGGTATACTCGTTGTAAAAGTTGTAAAGGTAAGTAAGAGTACCCTACCCTACCCTACCCTACCCTACACTCTAATGTAGTACCCCTGCACCACCCAACCTTGACACACAGTCCTTTTCCTATATTTACACTTCCCAGCACGACCCCCCAACATTACCATAAAGCACTTTATTTCCCTACACAAACACTACAACACTACCTTAATAAACTACCCCCAGCATGACCCTACACAAACACTACAACACTACCCTAAACCCTAAAACACTTCACCCAGCATGACCCTACACTACACAAACACTACAACACTACCCTAAACCCTAAAACACTATACCCCAGCATGACCCTACACTACACAAACACTACCACACTACCCTAAACCCTAAAACACTTCACCCAGCATGACCCTATACTACACAAACACTACAACACTACCATAAACTCTAAAACACTACAACTGAATGACCCTACACTACACAAACACTACAGCACTACCCTAAACCCTAAAACACTACCCCAAGCATGGCCCTACACTACACAAACACTACAACACTACCCTAAACCCTAAAATACTACACCCCAGCATGACCCTACACTACACAAACACTACAACACTACCCTAAACCCTAAAACACTACCCTTGCATGACCCTATACTACAACACTACCCTAAACCTTTTAACACTTCCCCCAGCATGACCCTACACTACAACACTACCCTAAACCCTAAACACTACCCCCAGCATGACCCTACACTACACAAACACTACAACACTACCCTAAACCCTAATACACTACCCCCAGCATGACCCTACACTACACAAACATTACAAAACGCTACCGTAAACCCTTAATAACTACCCCCAGCATGAACCTACACTACACGATCACTACAACGCTACCCTAAACCCTAATACACTACCCCCAGCATGACCCGACACTACACAAACAGTACAACACTACCCTAAACCCTAATACACTACCCCCAGCATGACCCTACACTACACAAACATTACACCACTACCCTAAACCCTAAATAACTACCCCCAGCATGACCCTACACTACACAAACACTACAACACTACCCTAAACCCTAAAACACTACCCCCAGCATGACCCTACACTACACAAACACTACAACACTACCCTAAACCCTATAACACTTCCCCCAGCACAACCCTACACTACGCAACCACCACAACTCTACACTACACTAACACTACACTACACTACACAATCACTACCCCAGGACAATCACTACCCCAGTACGACCCCCACCCCTAAAAAATTAACCCAAACCCCCTTACCTCTCTCGTCGTCGTGGTTCCACACAACTCCTGGTTCCATCTTCATGAAGTCTGGTTTTTTTCACAACGCAAGTGCATTTACCATACATGCCTTTACAACGTAATTCGTTATAAAGTCATGCGTGGTAAATGCACATGCGTTGTGAAAAAATGCGGAGTGATGGTATGCGAGGTCAATGACCTTGCGGAGTAATGGTATGCGGACTGAAAGTCCGCGGAAAAAAAGATGAGGAGTAAAGGTTGATTACCCCTAACTATAACTACCTACTGGCGACCGCCAGTAGGTAATATACACAGAGAAGAATTAGAACAAGTAGATAATTGTGAGATTGTAAATACTTTATTTTTAATTATGGTAAAGGTTTAAACTCGTACTTCACGATAATTGTGAATACTCACAAAATGGCCATAAGTATGTGCTAGCCGAGAATAGACTGTGCAGGGTTGAATTTCTAGATGACCATGGAAATGGTAGAGGGTACTTATACACAGCACTGTATTTAAATCAGGTCTAGACCAAGGGACTCTATGGTCCAGTTGAAGGCAGGAAGCCGAAACGCGTAGACCGTCCATTTGATGCACTTTGCTTTGCACATGGTGTGTGAATAAAAATGGTGGAGAAGCTATCTGTTGCTGTGCCGTGTCTTTATCTATGAGAAATCGTGGGAGGAAGAAGCTGATGCAAAATTTGGCGTGTGCACTGGAACGCGCAACACAGGCACTCCAGAAAGAGGTGAAGCGGTCGTGAAAGGTCGTGAAAAGACTGTAATCCAGTGAGTTTCATTTTGGGAGAAACGACCGACGCCTCTGCTGCAAGCCGGGAACCCCCGTGAAAATATGCTGCGGGAAGATTCGCAGTAAGAAAAGGAATTCGCGGGAGATTGTGAAGGCGACGGACCCAAGGGTGAGTGAACCAGTGTGGTGTGTGTCAATTTCGCTCCGCTCTGTAGCGCGGCGGAGGCGGCGTTCGGGTGGGGCGAGGGGACATCCTCCCATCGGCAAGCGAGCCCTTGAAAGCGAAGCCGGGGTGTAGCGTGTAAATAGGCGTAGGAGAGCTAAATGCGCCTTAAATCAAGAAAACGCTCACCTTTTATTTCATAAACCTGGCTGCACCCACGCTGAGCGGGAGAAGAATAGCAAGTCACCCGGAAAGGAAGCCGAGAGAATACGTCATCGGCAAGGACGAACATTCCTTAAAGGGGCCGTGCATTATAACTGGAAACTCAATGAACACAGGGTGTTCAGTAAGAAGCAACAGACACGTTCTTGGATTCAGCACACTTTGGCTATGAGGGAGCTGACTATCCTTGAAGAATTCTAGCAAAAACACACACCTGGCAATAGAAAGAGTGTATCAATAAGAAACTAAATAAATCAACCCTGCACAGTTCAAGAAATGGCAGACAAATCTAGGAATCGCCAACTAAGGGCGAGCGAGCTACTTAATGACGATAACCCCCCTACAATGACCACTGATGCTAAAGGGGAAGGAGGAGAAAGAACAAAGGAAAGAACAATTGTGAACATAGTTAGAGAACTGCAAATACAGCGAATCCAAGAAATTAATAAATGGTGGGAAAAAACATCTCTAGAAAAGAACATTGAATACAAGAGGATCCCGCGAGGTCTAAGGATTCTTATAATGCCAACTTTAAATGACTTGGATGTGGACCTAATCAAACTATGGCAAACAGATACAAATGAATGCTCCTTCAAATTAATGAGAACTTTGATCATTCATGCCGAGAGGAAATTAGAAAAGATTACAAGCATAATAACGGCATTAGAATCAGAACTCGCAGACATTCCAACATCGGAAGAAAGTAAAGAGGCAATTGAGAACATGGAAAAGAAGGTGGCAAAACATGAGATGGAAGTAGAGAAGAGAAAGGCCAACAAATTGACCAGGGATAGGTTGGACTATATGAACGGACGAATTTACACATTCGCACGTAGATATGACACCCTAAGAAGTCATGTTGCTATGGACAAAAACATGGATAGAACCAATGAGCCGACGGAGGAGGAGGCCGACAGCTCAGAAGTGAGCTCCATTGAAGGAGAATCCATCACCACACCGCTGGATTTTCGGGGAGAGATAAAGCTAGCACATATGGTCACGCGACAAAGAGGAAGAGGGAGATCCAATGCTTGGGGAAGGGAACAACGTCCACCGAAGAAACCCCCAACAAACCAAAAACCAGAAGGGGTGGAAAAAGAAGTAAAAGCAAAGCGAGGCAAAGGAAAGCAAAAGTAGCTATGAAAAAGAAAATGTCAATATCCAATAACATAGTGATAAACTTATCCAATAAACAACTATCGGATATACAATTGAAGCTATTAAATAGAGGTATTTCTTATTGCCCAACAAAATCTATAAATGTACCCAACGCACGCATTGATCTCTACAAATTCTGCCGAAAAGTAAAATTGAAAAAATATTTTGCAGAAAAAGATCGTAACAACAAAAAATCAAATGTTCCCAAAATAAGTGAAACAACATCTAATGTCGCACAGAAGGATTTAGCAGCAATGATAACACTTGCGTCCATTAAAGAAGTCCCCTCAACCAGCCAAGAAGACAACATAATATCTCCAGGAATGGAAATCGACTTCTGTAAGACTCTTGGAATAGCGACAAACCGAGGAGGCAATAGCGGGTTGAAAAGAAATTCAAAATTTTCCCCACAACTACCACCAGGTAATAAAGTGGATTTATTTCAAGAACTGATGGTCGAGGAAATAACTAAAATTGCCGATAAATCAGTAAAAAATGGTCGTATGAAAAAACAAAATCTCTCTCCAAAAGAGTATAAAGCCATGACCGAATTGAAAAATGACACATCGATAATTATTAAATCATCAGATAAAGGGGGCAACCTCGTAATACAAAACGTCTCAAGTTATATTGAGGAAGCAAATAGACAATTAAAAGTTCAAGAACATTATGAAAAATTGACAAAAAATCCCATGGAAGAATGGACATGTGAGTATCACTCCATGTTATTGAACTGGAAAGACAGGGGTCTATTGGATTTTGACGAGTACAGCTCCCTGAAAACAGACAACCCAATCATGGCAACCATATACTTCTTACCTAAAGTTCATAAGTCACTTGAATGTCCACCAGGGAGACCGATTGTGAGTTCGATAGGATCACTTTTGGAAGCAACATCAAGGTTTATAGACATTTTTCTTATGAACTATGTAACAAACTTACCTTCTTTTCTAAGGGACAGAATGGACTTTTTACAAAAAATTTCCACATGTGAGTGGAGACCAACTTATCTAATGGCAACCATTGATGTTGCATCGCTCTACACCTCAATCCGCCATGAAGATGGTATTGGGGTGGTAAGGAAAGCACTGGAAGTGCGCTCTGTGAATTTACTTGAACATACAACTATGTTACTTGACATGCTCCGCTATTGTTTGACCCATAATGTTTTTCTGTTTTTGGGGGGTACATACCTCCAGAAACAGGGGACTGCTATGGGGACATCATTTGCACCCACTTATGCAAATCTTTTGATGGGGGCTTGGGAAAGTGAAGTGATAACAAGAGATCAAGAGAATCCTGAGGGGCCAAAAATTAGGCTTTGGTGTCATTTCATAGACGACTTGTTTGTCATATGGGACGGAAACGAAAACTCACTGGAGACTTTTGTCGGATCTCTAGACAATAACAAATACAACTTGAGATTCACTTCAACCATCAGTCCTCATTCCTTGATCTTCCTAGATGTGGAAATGTCTGTGAAAAATAATAAACTTTGCTACAAAATCCACAGAAAACCGACTGCATGTAACAGCATTCTACATGCAAATAGCGGACACCCCATGAGACTAAAATGGAGTATTCCATATGGTCAAATGTTGAGAGCGAAGAGAAATTGCTCCGAACAGGAAGATTTAACAGAAGAAATTGACAAAATGAGCGCAAGATTTCTAGAAAGGGGATACCCTGAGGAAGTAATTTCTACTGCACGGAATAGGATGCATCTAAAAAACAGGACTGATTTATTAACCCCAAAAAACAAGAGGCTTAAGATCAATCAGGAGCATGAGATAAGTGAAGGGATGGAAGTAACCAGACTCATTATGGACTTTAATGATCAGAGTACCATCATGAAAAAAGCCCTTCGGAAACATTGGCAAGTCTTACTTTTGGATGATACATTAAAAGAGACCTTGACAAAACATCCAAGTATCACATATCGGAAGACTTCTTCCCTAAGGGACATTTTAACACAAAGTCATTTGGAACTACGGGAAGAGAGGAAACAGGCGTGGTTGACAACACCAGGTTTTTGGAGATGTCACAAATGCAAGGCTTGTGAACATGGAATAAATATCAAAAATTACAAATTACAAAACGGCAAAACGGAAACAATTCAGGACCACATTACATGTGACTCAAAGTGTGTGGTCTACAGGCTACAGTGCCCTTGTAGCAAGTTTTATATCGGGAGCACTGTGAACAAACTAAAATTAAGAATACTTCAACATCTAAGGGCCATTAAGAACAAGGACCCATGCTACCCGATGGCCACACATTTTGCTAAATATCATCAGAGCAACCCCGCCCTGTTGAAATACTCAGGGATCAACCTGAGCAAAATCTCTGAGAGGGGCGGTGACCAAACTGTACAATTAAGACGACTGGAATCAAGGATGATATTAAGTATGGGAACTGAGATGCCGTTTGGGCATCATTTGGATGCCGAATTGCATGTACATCTGTAGAATTATATAGATACAAACTGATGGACGTACGGGACTGGAATCCTTCACTATAGAACTGTGTGGATTAATGTATATAATGTATATAATGATGTGTCTGATGTTGGATATAGCACATATTAGAAGCCAGTATAAGTTTAAGGAATCTCAAAAAATTCTTCTTCTTCTTCGAGGTATAGGATACAATTGGGGAAGGCAAAAAGTAATAATTAACTGAAATAAGGGATATAGAACGGTTTGATATAGTACTTTACAGATATTATGTTTTCATATATCCTAAAAATCAAGCGAGATTGGCTAAGGGTTGAGAATTACTTAAAAATGTATATAAACAGAAGACTTAATATTGATTATAATTTGGAATGTTATATACACATTTAGGAAACCTTTTCTAATTTCTGATTTTATTATTTTCATTTTCATTTTGGTTAAATAGTTGGGAAATCTATAATGACAATGAATGTGGAATTTACCATCCCTGTTATATAATCTAGAAATGAGTACTTTACTGAAATGAATTAGTTTGCTATACACAGAGAAGAATTAGAACAAGTAGATAATTGTGAGATTGTAAATACTTTATTTTTAATTATGGTAAAGGTTTAAACTCGTACTTCACGATAATTGTAAATACTCACAAAATGGCCATAAGTATGTGCTAGCCGAGAATAGACTGTGCAGGGTTGAAGGTCTAGATGACCATGGAAATGGTAGAGGGTACTTATACACAGCACTGTATTTAAATCAGGTCTAGACCAAGGGACTCTATGGTCCAGTTGAAGGCAGGAAGCCGAAACGCGTAGACCGTCCATTTGATGCACTTTGCTTTGCACATGGTGTGTGAATAAAAATAGTGGAGAAGCTATCTGTTGCTGTGCCGTGTCTTTATCTACGAGAAATCGTGGGAGGAAGAAGCTGATGCAATATATATATATATATATATATATATATATATATATATAGATATATATATATATATATATATATATATATATATATATATATATATATATATATATATATATATATATCAAAACACAAGTTTGCCCTTTTAGAGTGAAACCACACAGCCAAAGGTGAAAGTGTAGCAGTTTAATGGAGATGAAAAACTGCAGCTTGCCAACTCACGAAAATGTTCTCAAAAAGTGAATGAACGCCCAACGCGTTTCGTGCTTCCATAGCACTTGCTCACGGGCGGATTTTCTGAGTGCAGTCCCAAAGTCATTGCCAGTACCTGTATTAATAATGACGCTCGCCGCAGAGGGCGTAGTTGCAGGCATTGCCTGCTGGTACTTGTAGTGCTGGCCAGTATTCCTCCAGTGAGAGACTCGGGGTGCACCAAATAAACAACAGTGAAGACCCCAGTGGGTAGAAAACAAAGTTCTGAGGTGCACAGGCTGTATTATATCGCTTTCATCCATGCTCCTTTGGCTCTCAAAATGCTGTCGTCGTAAGGCGGCAGCTGAGATCCGCTCGCACGGCGGGGTTCCACTCGCGACCAGGCATGGCCGCCATTATATCAAAACACAAGTTTGCCCTTTTAGAGTGAAACCACACAGCCAAAGGTGAAAGTGTAGCAGTTTAATGGAGATGAAAAACTGCAGCTTGCCAGCTCACGAAAATGTTCTCAAAAAGTGAATGAACGCCCAACGCGTTTCGTGCTTCCATAGCACTTGCTCACGGGCGGATTTTCTGAGTGCAGTCCCAAAGTCATTGCCAGCACCTGTATTAATAATGACGCTCGCCGCAGAGGGCGTAGTTGCAGGCATTGCCTGCTGGTACTTGTAGTGCTGGCCAGTATTCCTCCAGTGAGAGACTCGGGGTGCACCAAATAAACAACAGTGAAGACCCCAGTGGGTAGAAAACAAAGTTCTGAGGTGCACAGGCTGTATTATATCGCTTTCATCCATGCTCCTTTGGCTCTCAAAATGCTATCGTCGTAAGGCGGCAGCTGAGATCCGCTCGCACGGCGGGGTTCCACTCGCGACCAGGCATGGCCGCCATTATATCAAAACACAAGTTTGCCCTTTTAGAGTGAAACCACACAAGTACCAGCAGGCAATGCCTGCAACTACGCCCTCTGCGGCGAGCGTCATTATTAAGACAGGTGCTGGCAATGACTTTGGGACTGCACTCAGAAAATCCGCCCGTGAGCAAGTGCTATGGAAGCACGAAACGCGTTGGGCGTTCATTCACTTTTTGAGAACATTTTCGTGAGTTGGCAAGCTGCAGTTTTTCAACTCCATTAAACTGCTACACTTTCACCTTTGGCTGTGTGGTTTCACTCTAAAAGGGCAAACTTGTGTTTTGATATATATATATATATATATATATTTTTTATACTCAGGATTTTATAAGGCAAATTGATGGTATCAAATGGGAACCAGATATGCTTCTCCTTACTCTGGATGCCACCAGCTTATATACCTGTATTGATAACCAGGAGGGTATCTCTGCAGTGAAATGGTTCTTGGGCTAGAAAAATATAAAATACCATCAACATAATCGCATGCTACTGAGGATGATGGAGTTCTGTCTCCACAATAATATCTTTCTGTTTGCAGGTGGCATGTATCGTCAGATGAGAGGGACCGCCATGGGCCCGTGCTTCGCCCCCAGCTATGCGAACTTGTTTGTGGGCTGGTGAGAGAAGCACGTGGCCTGGGGTGGGACCAATGAGAATAGGCTGGATAATATCATGATTTGGGCAAGATATATCGACGATCTGTTTGTCGTTTGGCGTGGGGACAGAGCCTCGGCTGAGGAATATGTCGCTAGGCTAAACAACAACGATCGTAAATTAAGATTCACGAGCACCATCAGTGAGACGTCGGTATACTACCTTGACCTAGAGGTCTTTGTAACTGGAAGCTCCCTACAGACTAGACTCTACCGGAAGCCCACGGCGGGCAACACCATATTACATGCGGGAAGCCACCATCCCAAGAGCATGATAAAAAACATCCCATTTGGGGAACTACTACGCCTGAAGAGAAACTGTTTAGATCCCCAAGATTTCTCACAGGCACGAGATGATGCGCTAGTAAGGTTCCAGGATCGAGGGTACTCTAAGTCACTTTTAACAAGCGCAGTGAGTAGAGTGGAGCTAATAGAGAGAAAGGACCTCATTGGGAACAAAGTCAGGGAAGATGAGCCCGAAGTTATAGCAAGAATGATCACTAGCTATGACATGAGATCCAGCGAACTGGTACAAATATTCAATAAGAACTGGCATATCCTAGGGACGGACACTATCATGAAAAACAAATTACCACCTAGGCCGTCCGTAACATACAGACGCTGCCAGTCTCTCAGTGATCACCTGACTAGGAGCCACTTTGAGGAATCCCCTAGAACATCTAAATCCAAACCCATTCAGGGCTTTTTTCCGTGCATGCAGTGCAAAGCATGCAAGTACAGTAAAAAGCGGACGAAATATGAAGGGAGACCCAATGACCCACAACCCGTCAGAGAGATTACAAAATTCCTGAATTGCAACTCGGATTTTGTAGTCTATTGCCTGGAATGCCCGTGCTCCAAAAGATACATCGGGAGCACAATCAACCCGGCGAAAAAGCGTATCTTGGAGCACATGCGTGCCATCACGAATAGGGATAAAAACTACCCGGTGGCACGCCACTTTGAAATCCACCATAAGAGCAATCGGGATCTATTGTCCTTTTACCTCATTGACCAACTGGGGAAGAGAGAACGGGGTGGAGACAAAGTAAGGGCATTAAGGGCATTAGAGTACAGGTATATCATCGACCTCCAGAGTATCCAACCTAGAGGACTGAACAATGACGAGGAGTTGTGGGTCCACCTAGAGTAACTAGGGTTATCTGTATAGATGGCACCGATAGACACAACAACATGGCCCTGCAAACTAATAAACCCATGTAGACAATGCATGTTCAACTCACTGCTATTCCTAACTTCTCTCCCAGAACTGACCTTTGTGTATGACTAAAAAATGCATTGGAGAACACGCCCATAGAGGGCGTGAAAATTGGATGAGGGGATTGACAACAGTGATTATAAGCCCATACAGGGAGAAATTTAAATATGTGCGCAAGTGTAACAGGGAATAAAAGTCCTGAGAGGTGGAGGAAGGGTGCCATGTGACGTTGTTCAGGAATTAATAAAACATAGAGGTGATATATATATCCATCGTGAAGAACATAGGATTAACTGTCACTTTTTTATAACACATGGAATGTTACAATAGGCACTTGGGAATAACAAAAGGTCTGAATGTAAATAATTTGTCTGATTGCTTGTCTTTTGCCTCCACCTCATTCTCCGAAAATAGGAGCACCTAGGCGCACGAATGAGGAATATTTAAGATAATATTGGGTAACTCCATGTTGTCTTTTTAAATGTGCACGATCACTTGAAGTTCACCATTTCCCCTGTACATTGATTACCTTTTAATGTTTGTGTAAGAACTACAACATTGCACGTTCAAATATGGCCGCCGAAATACTGTCGGCGGAGTTAGTCCTTTCTCTATGTTTAGGGAAGGTTGGGGATTAAATGGTGGCTGAAATGTAATTGTAACTGACACTGACGAAGCCTAAACGGTGAAACGCGTCTGTCACGGGGGCAGGGGGGGCTGCCAATAAACCTATTGTGGTGAAACACCGACTTGGAGTGCCATCTATTTTTCACTCTGTGGATTTGAGTGTGTTTCAAGTATATATATGTATATATATGTATGTATGTATATATATATATATATATATTTATTTATATATTACCTACTGGAGGTCGCCAGTAGGTAGTTACTGTTAGGACCTATTTTCCATAGGAAAAGAGTTTTTTGTTTTGCCAATATCTTTGGTGCCGGATGATGAATCTTCGGGTAATTTTCCAACATTTTGGCCAGCTCTGGTCAGCTCCTGTCTTGAAAGTTTTGGGGTGAGTTGTGAAGCAGGGGCCAAGAAAAAAGGGTGGTCCCAAGGCGCATTTTCCCCATGTTAATATCCATAGGATAAATCGGAACAGCCCGAACTGCCCAACAGAATTACACTGAATTTGGCAAAAAGGTAGTCCTTGGGTCAGAAAGCGACCTTTTTTTTAAATGGTGTAAATCCGTTCAGTAGTTCCTGAGGAATTAAAAAAGTAAAATATCGATGTCTGTGCACCGAGGAAGGTTCACGAACCCTCCTGGGCACGATCTTCACTCTAATTGGCTGCCAATACTCTAAACCAGAATGTGTTGGCAGCCATCTTGTGACTTGGTAGAAAATGTATATGCTTGACAACAAAACAAGAAGGACGCTCACTCAGGATAGTTTGTTTTTCCTATCATGAGTGGTCGGGCTTTCTGGGTCGTCACAACATTGATTTGTATTACACAACTGTATGACCTGGGGCACAGCCGACTTGGGCTTGAATGATGTATTTTTCTTCGCTTATGATTTTCTACATTTTCGCAATTATCTAAATTATATAAATATATGTATATAGCTATTATGCTTGAATAACTATTAAAAGAGAATTACAGAATTAATTGACAGTAATTTAATTATATTTTAATAAGAAAAGTGCAATCAATCAATCAAACTGCATGTGTAAAGTACAATACTGTCACCACTAAGGGTATCTGGGCATTGTGTCTCCATCGAAGAACCAGGCCTTGAGTCTCTTTCTGAAGTCTGCCAGCTAGGGGGCAGTATGGAGCTGGAAGGGAATGTCGTTCCGGATTTTGGCAGCGATGTAGAAGAAGGAACGGCCACCGCTGCACCTGCGATGGATGCCGGGTGTGTGTGAGAGGGCGAGTGAAAAGGAGCGCAGGTCTCTGGAGGGTTGGTGGAAGTTCAGTCGGTGGTTGATGTAGGCCAGTCCTAGGTCGTGCAGGGCTTTGTTGGTGTGTGTGAGGATCTTGAACTGGCATCTCTTCTGGCTGGGGAGCCAGTGGAGATCTCTCAGGTGAGGGGGCAATGTGGATTAATTTGTGGAGGTCCAGGATGAGTCTGGCTATTGTGTTCTGTATGGTCTACAAACTTCTGATAAGCTTGGACATACCGGTGTAGAGGGTGTTGCCATAGTCAAGGCAGCTGGTCACGAGGGCCTAAGTGACGGTCTTTCTGGTGTTGGTTGGGATCCATCTGAAGATTCTGCAGAGCATGCAAAGTGTGTGGGAGCAAGAGGAGGAAGCTGCGCTGACTTGTCATTTCATGGTCAGTGGCTGCCAAAGAAGATGCCGAGGTTGCATTCATGGCCGGTCAGGGTGGGTGTGGGTCGGAATTCTGCAGGCCACAATGTGTGGTCCTGTGCGGATTGTTCTTCCCGAAGATCAGTACTTCAGTTTTGTTGGAGTATTTTGAGGCAGTTGTCTGTCATCCATTTGGCTACATTGGTCATGACATTGCAGAGGTTGGCATTGGCATTGGAGGGGTTCTTGGTGAGTGAGAGAATCAGTTGAATGTCCTCTGCATAGGAGATTATGCTGAGTCTGTGGGATCTGATGATGTCTTTGATGGGGTCATGCAGATGTTGAACAGGGTGGGGCTGAGTTTGATTGGGAGTTGGAGGGAGTCAGTTGAATGCTTTTTGTATGTCCTTTAAGGAAGGAGGCAATCCACTTGAGGGCATCTTGTGTTATGCCTATGTTGTAGAGCCTGATGATGAGGGTGTGGTGGGAGACTGTGTCGAGTCCCACGGAGAGGTTAGGGAGGATCAGGGCCACAGTTTCTCCATGAACGAGTAGTTTTCTGATGCCATCGGTGGTGGGAATCAGTGCGGTCTCAATGCTGTAGTTGGCACGGAATCCTGATTGTGAGGCATCCGGTAGATGGTTTTGTTCCCGGAATTTAGAGAGCTGCTGTTGATGGCTGTCTCTAGTATTTTGCTAAGGTAGGGGAGAAAGGAGATTAGACAATAATTATTTACATTGTTGGGGTCAGCGGAGGCTTTCTTTAGGAGGGGTCTGACATCTGTGTGTTTCCATATGTCTGGGAAGGTTGGTGTGGAGATTGAGGTGTTGAGGATGCTGGTGAGTTGCGTGCTGGTTGTGTTCATTGTGAGGTTGTTGGGGCAGAGGTAAGTGATGGGGCAGGTGTCGGTGGCGCCCCGGAATAGATGGATGACATGATGGCTGAGGTGGTCAGGGCAGTGAGCAATGACAAGGTGGTAATGGTTTGGCTGGTGTTCACTGGTTGGTTGAGGTCATTGGGGTTGTAGGTGGTCGGTTGGATGTTGAAATTGTTAGCGATGTTGCTGATCTTTCTGTGGAAGTAGTCCGAGAGGGTGTTACAGTGTCCTTGGGAAGGGTGGCTGGTGTTCTCTATGGCTTTCCAGTGGGAGAATTATTTTACTATTTTGAAGAGTTTCTTTGTGTGGTTGGCCAGGGAGTTCATGTGGGTGATAGTGTAGTGTAGTTCCTATCATCCCAATAGGCTCTGCGCATTGGAATAATACCTACAGCAGTAAAGGCCTAGACCAGACGTTAACTAGGTCCACTACTGTCGATACTAGACTTAAAGTTTTGGGTTTGCCAGCGTAGCTCAGAGTTCACTAGAAACTTTCTCGAATGTTCAAGGAGGACTTAACTTCCCTGATTAGACAAGAAGGGATTTAGTTTCTGACAACCATAGAACATGACAACTTTGCTCTCCCCTAATCAAGAGTATATCTCGAGAGTCGTGTGAACAAAAGGCAATTTATTTTACTCAGTCAGTACGTGCATTCTTAGTCTCATCAGATTGTAGAGAAAAGGAAGAGACGGGCGTGTTCAATAAAAAGGTGTTATTTATTGATCAGTCTCTTTTCTCATACAAGAGAAATGGATCGATATTATTGCAATACTTATAGTTAAGTAAAGTGCATACATTAAAAGCAATAGTATAAAATAATACTGTAAAAACATTGATATGGTTTCTAAGCCATAAGATGTTTAAAATGAATAAAATATATTACATACACATATACATTTGACTAAACGTACTCAACTGGTGTTTCTAAATACGCCTACCCCGTGTACCTGACCTAAGTCTAATACGTGGGCGGGAATAGAAAGTTACAGTTTAAGTTAAGTTTGTTTTTGCCAAGTGAATAACTAAAGAATTCTCTGTGAGGGGTTATTCAGTTCTGTACCTGGAATCTAGGTTGAATGAGGGATGGTATCTCTCTCTCTGGTCTCGATATTCCAGGCTGCCTGCGAGGGCTACCCGGAAGCGCCGGTGCTGGATCTCTCGGCAGGAGAAATCAGCGCGTCTCGTTCTCAGCGCGTCAGGAAGGCGGGGCTGTGCCAGCGGGGTCTGCTCTGCTCTTCGCTTCGGCAAGTATGGCTGCTCCGTCTCGTCACCACGCGTGTGTTTGCATAGGGCAATATCGGTAATATTTATACCTTTAAGGTGCCGAGATTGACGTAAGGATGGACATAGATACGTCAATAAGGATGTCATACGACTTGCTCGTTAGCACATTCTTTTACTGAAGTTCTCGGTGAAATCAAAACAATGGCCGCAGGGTTTTGCCCAGGTTGTCATAGGTTTGATTTGTTATGAGAACTCCGTATGCCTTATCAGGGGCTGGAGGAATATCGCTTGTCTAATTAGATCGCAAGCGTTATGACCTAATCAGATAACACGTTCCTGTGCCGTAGTGTGACTGCGTCAGATAACGGTATCTGCATCATGGGGGTTTTCTGCCTCATGGGCTGACTGCTAGTTAACTTGTTGGTTTGTTTAACCAGAATAGGGTCTGGAATAGGGGGATCGATTCAGAACCTATAGGAATACATCACACCCACTCCACGCTAACTATGGTCATATTTACTAATCTATGCATAGTATAACATAGTACAACATACTATAGAGTATAGTGTATACCTTACCACCCCAAAATACATAAATGCATTTTGAAATTTTCAAATATACGGAAAAATTGCAGTCATATGTATTGTATGCACTCAAGCTGTAGAAAAATGCCAAAGTAATCGCATTTGTATACATTATTGCTATTTTGTATATGAGAATTACACATGAAATGGCTCTTAATACAGAAGAAAAGTTCGAGACCATTTCATCACAGAATATAATAACAATGAACATACCAGTGGGCAGCTAATGTCTATAAGCTATCTAAAATTTAGAAACCTTAGTTCTCTAAGAATAGTTCTTACTTTAAGCAGAAGATAGTGTCCCGAAAAATATGCAAAAATATTTTGGGGCTGCTGAAAAATTGCTGTCCGTGAACTGGAGGGAAAATTGTTCATGTGACTTTATTTTTAAAGTTGAAGGCCGAATTCAGGGAACGCCGTGTGCGAGCTTGTTCAAAAGTCTCTATTTCTGTTCTGGCGAGAACATCATATCATTTAGGCTTTCGAAAAAACTGTCAACAGCTTCCTGGGAAAGTTCCACTAACTCGGAAATAGGTGTAATCATGCATTCGTGCGCATGATTGTCTCCATTGACATTCTGATTCGCATTGCTGACAGAAGGTCGTACCTGATCGATGCTGCTTTCATCTTGAACTTCACTACCCATCAATCGTAGTGGTGAAGCTTCCACGAATGCCGTCATCAGGATTGGTAGCCTTTGAGGGCAGCACAAAGCATGAACCTTGATCGGGCTCAACAATGTTTCTGCATCCATTGGCGCATCCGATTGTAGCGTCAGACAGGTGTCTAACACGCATTCTTCTCCGCATAGCAGACACCTTAATACAGGTAAAACACATCTTTGCCACATTGGTCGAAATGATAGAAACCAAGTCATGTTCAGGTCTCTAAGCCGGGAGAGTCCCAGGATTTTTGATATCCGGTCCCGGTATCCAATGGCTAGGATTGTTTCTTCCCTTGTCGCAAGAGTTTTGTCTGTGACATGGGTTGCCATAACGAAAAATAAGGACTAAGAATAGGATTCCTGCAATTAGTCCCAAGATCAGGGGAAGTCCGCCAAAAATCGAATGGACGAAATCTGGAAAAATACCCAGTATGGCTTTGAATGGTGTTAATGCCATCAAAAATACTGTCTTAAATACCTTTGAGACCCCATTGGTATCAGAAATATTTAAGATTTCGTTCAGAATTTCCGCGAAATGTATGGGGGAATTAGTTGATAACAATGAATGTATCTCTGCAGTCGTCCTTGCGACTTGTAGATCATACGTTTCTTTTGATGACGTGAGCCTCGTAGGAGTCTGAAGAAGCACTGTTTTCATTCTGCTTAAAATATCTATTCGAATAGAAGTAATTTTCAAATTGGGCCATGCCCTTGCCTCCCTGTCTGGAAAGGAGCTGGGGAACAATGAGCGTCCACAGCACTTGACCTTCGCAGTCGTAGTTACTAGATAAGGAGTCCCGGGCATAAGACTACAACATCTGCGATCTACAATTAGAATGTAACTCCCATTATAGAGTCTTTGAAAGAATGGTTCTATTTCTGTTGCAGGTGTGCCTTGTTGGTGACATGAAAGGTTGTATGAATTCCCTTCACAGGCTCCATGCAAACTAATTCCGTTACACAGAAGTGTGCCACTTAGTGACATCGCACAATTGTTGCCACTAAGAAACACTTTCTGTCCTTTATTACTGACACATGCATGTGAATAGGGCAGGTTCCATGTTGTTTTAAGGTACCCCTTTCCCAATTTCTCGTACATGCCAGCCTGTATATATTTTTGGCAGTATTGAAACCTGAAGGTTGAGATTGGAATATTTATTATCCCATGTATTATCCATTCACTGACAGGTCGTTCTGACATTGTCACTGGTAATCTTTCGAGTTTTTCAATGCTCAAGATTGTATAATCGATTCAGAAAAGGGGGTGGTGATGAACAGAGTGTCTGAATTAAGCAGACCACTCTTACCCAGTCCAAAGATCAGGGCTTGATCCATCACCGTTATTTATCTCACTGCCCCATCCCAGCTCAGAACCTGGCTATATGCAAATTAGTCTGTCCCTGGCCCAGTGCATCATGGGAACAGGGCAGACCAAACTACCAAGCCAATTCTTCACCAGAAAGGAGACAAGCTACCGGGGACCGGTTTCTGGCATTTCAGCCTCTTCGGCCCGGCTTGCTTGAATCCTGATGGAGCAGTGAGAAAGGGACTCATGTCTGAGTATACCCTGCCACACCTATAGTGGCCAAAAACGATTCAGAAAAGGGGGTGGTGATGAACAGAGTGTCTGAATTAAGCAGACCACTCTTACCCAGTCCAAAGATCAGGGCTTGATCCATCACCGTTATTTATCTCACTGCCCCATCCCAGCTCAGAACCTGGCTATATGCAAATTAGTCTGTCCCTGGCCCAGTGCATCATGGGAACAGGGCAGACCAAACTACCAAGCCAATTCTTCACCAGAAAGGAGACAAGCTACCGGGGACCGGTTTCTGGCATTTCAGCCTCTTCGGCCCGGCTTGCTTGAATCCTGATGGAGCAGTGAGAAAGGGACTCATGTCTGAGTATACCCTGCCACACCTATAGTGTTGTTAATAATTTTGTCCACCCTAAGCGTGGAAGGGTATACTCAGATGTGAGTCCCTTGCTCATTGCACCATCAGGATTCAAGCAAGCCGGGCCGAAGACGGCTGTAATGCCAGAAACCGGTCCCCGGAAGCTTGTTTCCTTCCCAGTGTAAGAATTGGCTTTTGTAGTCTGGTCTGCCCTGTTCCCATGATGCACTGGGCCAGGGACAGACTAATTTGCATACAGCCAGGTTCTGAAACTGGGATGGTGCAATGAGCTAAAAAACGGTGTTGGATCTAGCCCTGATCTCTTGACTGGGTGAGAGTACTCTGCTTAATTCAGAGACTCTGTCCATCACCACCCCTTGTTGTTAATAATTTTGTCCACCCTAAGCGTGGAAGGGTTTACTCAGATGTGAGTCCCTTGCTCATTGCACCATCAGGATTCAAGCAAGCCGGGCCGAAGACGGCTGTAATGCCAGAAACCGGTCCCCGGAAGCTTGTTTCCTTCCCAGTGTAAGAATTGGCTTTTGTAGTCTGGTCTGCCCTGTTCCCATGATGCACTGGGCCAGGGACAGACTAATTTGCATACAGCCAGGTTCTGAAACTGGGATGGTGCAATGAGCTAAAAAACGGTGTTGGATCTAGCCCTGATCTCTTGACTGGGTGAGAGTACTCTGCTTAATTCAAAGACTCTGTCCATCACCACCCCTTGTTGTTAATAATTTTGTCCACCCTAAGCGTGGAAGGGTTTACTCAGATGTGAGTCCCTTGCTCATTGCACCATCAGGATTCAAGCAAGCCGGGACGAAGACGGCTGTAATGCCAGAAACCGGTCCCCGGAAGCTTGTTTCCTTCCCAGTGTAAGAATTGGCTTTTGTAGTCTGGTCTGCCCTGTTCCCATGATGCACTGGGCCAGGGACAGACTAATTTGCATACAGCCAGGTTCTGAAACTGGGATGGTGCAATGAGCTAAAAAACGGTGTTGGATCTAGCCCTGATCTCTTGACTGGGTGAGAGTACTCTGCTTAATTCAGAGACTCTGTCCATCACCACCCCTTGTTGTTAATAATTTTGTCCACCCTAAGCGTGGAAGGGTATACTCAGATGTGAGTCCCTTGCTCATTGCACCATCAGGATTCAAGCAAGCCGGGCCGAAGACGGCTGTAATGCCAGAAACCGGTCCCCGGAAGCTTGTTTCCTTCCCAGTGTAAGAATTGGCTTTTGTAGTCTGGTCTGCCCTGTTCCCATGATGCACTGGGCCAGGGACAGACTAATTTGCATACAGCCAGGTTCTGAAACTGGGATGGTGCAATGAGCTAAAAAACGGTGTTGGATCTAGCCCTGATCTCTTGACTGGGTGAGAGTACTCTGCTTAATTCAGAGACTCTGTCCATCACCACCCCTTGTTGTTAATAATTTTGTCCACCCTAAGCGTGGAAGGGTATACTCAGATGTGAGTCCCTTGCTCATTGCACCATCAGGATTCAAGCAAGCCGGGCCGAAGACGGCTGTAATGCCAGAAACCGGTCCCCGGAAGCTTGTTTCCTTCCCAGTGTAAGAATTGGCTTTTGTAGTCTGGTCTGCCCTGTTCCCATGATGCACTGGGCCAGGGACAGACTAATTTGCATACAGCCAGGTTCTGAAACTGGGATGGTGCAATGAGCTAAAAAACGGTGTTGGATCTAGCCCTGATCTCTTGACTGGGTGAGAGTACTCTGCTTAATTCAGAGACTCTGTCCATCACCACCCCTTGTTGTTAATAATTTTGTCCACCCTAAGCGTGGAAGGGTATACTCAGATGTGAGTCCCTTGCTCATTGCACCATCAGGATTCAAGCAAGCCGGGCCGAAGACGGCTGTAATGCCAGAAACCGGTCCCCGGAAGCTTGTTTCCTTCCCAGTGTAAGAATTGGCTTTTGTAGTCTGGTCTGCCCTGTTCCCATGATGCACTGGGCCAGGGACAGACTAATTTGCATACAGCCAGGTTCTGAAACTGGGATGGTGCAATGAGCTAAAAAACGGTGTTGGATCTAGCCCTGATCTCTTGACTGGGTGAGAGTACTCTGCTTAATTCAGAGACTCTGTCCATCACCACCCCTTGTTGTTAATAATTTTGTCCACCCTAAGCGTGGAAGGGTATACTCAGATGTGAGTCCCTTGCTCATTGCACCATCAGGATTCAAGCAAGCCGGGCCGAAGACGGCTGTAATGCCAGAAACCGGTCCCCGGAAGCTTGTTTCCTTCCCAGTGTAAGAATTGGCTTTTGTAGTCTGGTCTGCCCTGTTCCCATGATGCACTGGGCCAGGGACAGACTAATTTGCACACAGCCAGGTTCTGAAACTGGGATGGTGCAATGAGCTAAAAAACGGTGTTGGATCTAGCCCTGATCTCTTGACTGGGTGAGAGTACTCTGCTTAATTCAGAGACTCTGTCCATCACCACCCCTTGTTGTTAATAATGTTGTCCACCCTAAGCGTGGAAGGGTATACTCAGATGTGAGTCCCTTGCTCATTGCACCATCAGGATTCAAGCAAGCCGGGCCGAAGACGGCTGTAATGCCAGAAACCGGTCCCCGGAAGCTTGTTTCCTTCCCAGTGTAAGAATTGGCTTTTGTAGTCTGGTCTGCCCTGTTCCCATGATGCACTGGGCCAGGGACAGACTAATTTGCATACAGCCAGGTTCTGAAACTGGGATGGTGCAATGAGCTAAAAAACGGTGTTGGATCTAGCCCTGATCTCTTGACTGGGTGAGAGTACTCTGCTTAATTCAGAGACTCTGTCCATCACCACCCCTTGTTGTTAATAATTTTGTCCACCCTAAGCGTGGAAGGGTATACTCAGATGTGAGTCCCTTGCTCATTGCACCATCAGGATTCAAGCAAGCCGGGCCGAAGACGGCTGTAATGCCAGAAACCGGTCCCCGGAAGCTTGTTTCCTTCCCAGTGTAAGAATTGGCTTTTGTAGTCTGGTCTGCCCTGTTCCCATGATGCACTGGGCCAGGGACAGACTAATTTGCATACAGCCAGGTTCTGAAACTGGGATGGTGCAATGAGCTAAAAAACGGTGTTGGATCTAGCCCTGATCTCTTGACTGGGTGAGAGTACTCTGCTTAATTCAGAGACTCTGTCCATCACCACCCCTTGTTGTTAACAAGATTGTATAATCAGCACCCTTTTGCGCCATACTGATTTGTCTATCAGTAAGGTTAAAGATTTGGAATAGTGACGTTGTGTTGATTAAACGCCAAGGCACATAGCCTGAACGTAGATTTTGTAACGTCCAGCCAAGCTGTACAATAGAGCGCAATTGTGACTGACCATGTTGTAATAACAGTAAGTCTTGCGACAATATGTCGATTGCTGAAGACACAATGCTGTCCAAAGAAAAAATTCTGGAGGACAGAGTCATTAACCCATTGTCCACTACAGAAAGTGATTTTTCCAAATTAATACGGTCGATTTCCCGTATTCTCTCTGCTGTTTCAATTTGAGTAACCTTCCAGGCCTCATTGTATGCTGCATATACAGAGGCTGCTATGAAACGTTTTTGACGCTGTTTGCGCGGTCCCATAATGAAATCACGCAAGTCAGCACCATCAGTAAGTAAAGTTAGGTGTTGTTTAATTTCTGCCAGTGTGGAAGTTTGTAGCCACTGAAGGCATAATTTGCCCACACTGTAGGTTGTTATTATCCCTGGGTGATGTCTTTGAGGATATCTAGGGTCTGGCCTGGTCATTTTGAACCCCTGTGTTTTGTTTAGGAATCTGTCTTGACAGTTATTAGTATCTGTGGGCCAGATCAACCATTGTTTCCAATCAGGATGTGTTCTGTTTTGGTTTAATACATAATTTACGTCTATCTCTTCATCTGTAGAGCTATTGCTGAACATTGTTGGCTTTGGAATAGACGGTTTATTTAAGTCTTTGATTTTGGCTAGGCCAAGACAGGTGGTTTGTTGAACAGTGTCATTTAAAAATATCATTTGTTCTGGGATCATGCAGGCTCTAAACAAAGATTCTATACCCTGTACTTGCCATTCTTTTGTACCCCAAACACTTTTCAATTCAACATTTTTGTCCCAATAATCAAAACCAAAAGTATTCATTTGTTCAAAAAATGAGTCTGAATATATCAATTTTGTGTTGGTTATCATGGTCTTTGTCCCTGTCTTGTTTGACAATTTAAAATAGAATGCTTCAGCATTACTTGTGTTAAAACCTGAAAAGTATGAATATTTGTCATAGAAGGTCCTTGAGCTTCCTTTTGGAGGGGTTGCACAATGTTCCCATTGATTATAATTTAAAACATTTCTAGGTTGTGCATATCTATGTAAAAAATGGTTACCATAGTGGTTATAACAGTACATACTATCATAATTTGTAGAACCCTGCAAATAATCATGTTTGGTAAATTTAGCAGACATTACTAAGTCAGACATCATATTATTAATGCTTTCGAAGTCCCAATCATCAGCAAATGAGCTTGGTTTTGCAAAGTCACTCAAGGAGATCTTAATTTGGTGTGGATATTTCAGGATTTCGACCGGACCATAAATTTCATAGTCAGTGTTGTCCCAGGCTACCCCACCCGGTATCGGATTGGCTGTGAAGTTGACTGAAGAAAGTTCTCTTTTCTCGATGTGTGAAGATGTGTGTGGTTTGAGGATCAAGTTGATTTTCTGACTTGCTGTGTCCATTTTTGCATATTTTCCCTCAATGAAGCGTCCCAAAGTTAGTATCATGATGAGCCAAAGTATGAGGATAAATGCACCAAAACCCACCCAAAATTCAATCCATGGGGAAATCAGATATGTTTCTTTCAGTTGTTTCAAAAGTTCTTTAGCTTTATCTTTAAAGGTTTTTGATGATGGCTGTGTCTTTGATTCACTGAAGCTTTCAGAGGAATCATCGAAGTTTATGAAGTAGCCAGATGCTGTTCTGTCAATTGTTCCAATTGCTTCAGGATTACTGTTTCTTGCATTTTCACTTGGTACTTCATTATAGATTGGTGTGTCTCTGCTAAATGTTTTTATTTGGGTTTTCAGAGGTCTGAGTTCTATTGCATTGTTGCATAGTCCTTGTTGTTCTTCTGTAGGCGTTTCGAATGTGATGAGCCTCTTCGTTAGGACCTCTGTACTGGTAGCAAACCTTGGTGTTCTGCTACTTATTGGGAGTCCACTTGGCCTACTGTTTGTTATCGGCCACATGTTGTGGTTTTACCAGGTCGATGGATACAACTCGATTCTCCTTTTTTCCAGCAAGTGGCGGTAGTACAACTGATCTTGTCCCGTTGACAGACAAGACAGGAACTGCTTTTCTGTAAGAAGGCCCAAATTCCTTCTTTACCGCGATCTTTTCCCTGACTAGATCCCCGACTTTTGGAATCCAGACAGGTCTTGCTTTGACAGGTGGTGGTTCTTCAGTGGTTGTTGGCTGTTGTTTCAACTTTATGTTGCTCAGGTCTTTTCTTGTTTTGTTTAAGTCCTGCAAAATAGCCAAACGGTCTTTGATATCAAAGCTTTTTTCTTTCACCACTGAAGTCTGACTATCAATGTCAGAGATCAACATCCTAGTTCCAAATAATAATTCGTACGCACTGAATCCCTTCGGAGAATTTCTTGGCAAGTTATTTAGACTACGTTGGACACTTATTAGATGTTTGACCCACCCAGCTCCCGAACCTAATATCCTTTCCGCTATAGATTGCTTTATGCCTTGGTTTTTTCTTTACACCATCCCGTACCCTCAGGAAGGAAGTGAGAAGATTCCCGCTGGGCTATGCTCATTTGGTCATGTTTCCCCTCAGGCTGTTGGGCTAGAGTGAAGACAATGGTCAAACGTAGCATGCTCTTAGCGTATATGCCATTTAGACTCGCAAATCTTTGTATAACAGTCCAGACGTCAGCCGAGTGCTGGTGATCTACATTATAAGTGGAACTAGCCTGTATATGTTAATCGCAACCCTTCCTTTTTACTCCTGATTTTTCCTGGAGTAAACCGACGAGGTATTAAACTGTTTCTCTCCCCACTGCGATCTCTGTTGCAGTTTGGGCAGTTTTTTACAAACATGGTGTGACGCAGGCTCATGCCTGGCCACCAGTACCGTGATTGTAATTCTTCCAGAGAATCTTTTAGTTTGAGGTGTCTGAGACCCTCGCCCATATGTGCGTCTGCGATTAACAAGTTTCTCCTGTCCATGTTTGGAATCACCCTATCCCCCACTCCAGGGATTTGAGCAAAAGGGACGGAGTTGCATCGATTATGTATGTATAATTGAGTGGATAGTTGATCGGTAACGCTGAGCAGTCGCCTTTTGATGACGTTTTCACTGCCAGCACTGTTTCACCGTCAATGTATTTTAATGTACGCTTTTTTCGATCTACAGGAGCCGATTTAGTGGCTGCCGCTGTGGCTGTTTCAGCCAATGAATTCCCTGCAGCGTGAACGCCATCACGCTGATGACTCAGCGTATGTATCACGTGAGTCTTTGGTAGTTCTTTTTGTAAAAGAACTACTTGTTCCCAGAGCATTTTCTGCTTTATTGTTGCATCTGTGTCATCTTTGTAACCTTTTTGAATCCATGTCTGCAAATCCTTGTTATATGATTTGACGCAGTAATAGGAATCTGACACTATAAGTGTCGGGAATTCGCGATCCGCATTATCTAGCGCCATTTTCAATGCCATTATTTCAGTCTGTTGTTCTGAATTAGTTTCTACTGAGTGTGTTTTTGTTAATAGAGGTTTTAGTTTACCTCCGCGCCACACTTCTTTTGTAATCCCACATGTGGGGTTGTATGCCTGTTCTCCCCAAACGGGGGGTTGAGCATGTCCGTCTGTATAAATTACACAGGCGTAATGTCGTAAAGGCAGAATGTCGATTGGCGGAGGATATGTTTTTTCATATTCTAGATTGTTTAATTCTTCTAGTTCTGGATCAAAGTAATAGTATACTTTGTCCGTTGTGATTGAATTCACCCATTGTATCCATTCCGGATTCAATGTTGTTGTTGGTAAATTACATGGTGTTGTTAGTGCCTCAAAGGCTGATTCTGCTGTTCTGACTGTGATATGTCTTCCGTCAGCTTGATCTTTTTCTCTAGCTATTGCGGTTTGAACTGCATGAACAATTTTTTCTTTGTTGCTGAATTTCTGTTCAGCTTCTGTGTACAAGTGTGATTTGAATGCAATTGGTACCTTTTCTCCCTCATTAGAGGTCAGGTATGTGAATCCGCATCTCCCTGGGATGACTCAAATCACAAGATTGTGTGTGTTATCACGTGTTTCTAATTTTGTTTTAATTAGCATGTCTGTTTGTAGGGATCTCAAAATTTCTGTGTGTATTTGAGTCCAATTGGATCTTTTAAAATCTGGTTTTATCAGATCATAAAGGGGTTTGACCCTTTCTGCGTAATTTGCAATGTATGTTCTTCCGAAATTTAGGAAGCCTAGAATCGACTGTAGGTTTTTTAGTGTTCTAGGTGCTTGGATTACGGCACATTTCTCTAGGAAATTGTCTGCCAGGCTTTTGCCTTCACTTGATAATTCATATCCTAAGAACAGGACTGTCAGATGGGCGATTCTGGATTTTTTAAAGTTGAATTTGTAACCCTCTGCAGCGAACCCAAGTATTATGGTGTTCACTCTTTTCAAGTGAGTCTCCAAGTCATCATCTGTTAAGTAAATGTCATCGACATAAGATAATGCTTCATCATCATATAGTTGTAGTAATTCTGTTGCTCTCGCTGAGAATACTCCCGGGCTGTTCTTGTACCCCTGGGCTAACCGACAGAATTGTTTTTGAGTGCCATTTATTGAAAATGCAGTTAAATATCTGCTCTCTGGTGCTATGTTTTGACAAAAGAATCCATTAGAGATGTCTAATGTTGTTTTGTATTTTTTGCGCACTATGTTATTCATTAGTGCAGCACTATGTGAGTTTTGCACTGCAAAAGTTTTGCAACATGTGTTAAGGTGTCGGTAATCCAAAACTAGACGATATGAATTGTCTGGTTTGGAGACCGGAAACAAAGGGTTGTTCATTTGTGAGGTGCAAGTTTCAATCACCCCCTGGTATTCTAGCTGATCTAGTATTTCATTTACCTGTTTTTTAGCTTCTTGCTTAATTGGGTACTGCCTTTGTGCAGTAGGTTGTGATTTTAACTGGATTTTGTGAGGGGGAGAGTCCTCATCCCATCCCACGTGATTTTTATATAAAGCAGGAGCTAGAGCTACTGCCCACTTTCTGGCAAGTGTGTATTTTTTATGAATTGGGATATGATTTGAGAAGGCAGGCATAATTACTTCTTCGCCATGAGGGCACTCCCTGACAACTCTGGTGGCCAGTCTTTTTCAGCTAGAAGGATATCATAGCCCTTGCAGAGATTATCCCAAAATAGTCCCCTTATTTTCCTAGTCTTATCTCCCTCTATACGCAATGTTATTTCGTATATTTTGTGAGGTTTGCTAATTCTGGTGTCCGCAGTTTCCACTTGAAGATATTCATTTGTGTCCACTGTCTCCAGATGATTCATAAGGACTTTGCGAGCTATGCTCACTTCTGCTGCGCTGTCTAGCATTGTCTGAGCCCATTCTCCATTTTTCAGTTGTGTCCTCAGTATTCTCGGCATTGTTAACTACCTTGATACTGGCTACCTTCTTTTTTGGAAATTGTAATTTCTTTTTTAGCTGAGCAGGTTCCTTGTCTTTGGACTTGGTGTGCTCTTCTCTTTGTTCTGATCGTCCTCTTCTTTCCGATTTCTGCGAGGAAGTCTGAAAAGATTGAGAGGGACGTGTATCAATGTCTTGATATCTATCAGGCTTTTTAATATTATCCCTATTTCTAAGGTTATATCTTTTCCCAGAGGGGTCACTCTGAGGTGACCTTTGTCTTTGGTTCAGAGATTTTTCTCTTCGCCTAGGAGACCTTCCTCGGGACTGGAATTTCTTTTCTTTAGGATTGGATTGTTTGTTTCCATCCCAGTTCTTTTTTGGTGATGTAGAATTATTATTAAAAAATATTTTTTCAGGACTTTCAATTAGTTGCGGTTTTACTGGTATTCCACCTAAACTATCTCTACCTAGTTCCTCATAGGATTTTTCTATGATTCTGGCAATTTCAGCTGGTTGGTCTGCTATATCTGTCTCTTTTAACCTCTGGCGGATCGCCACGTTTGCTGCTTCTCCTTTTATGTTGGCTAATAGTATAGCCGAGACCTGCTTGAAGTCTTTTAGTAATTTCATACCAAGAGTTAAAGCGGGTTCAGGACCATATTCATCTTGAATTTGTTTTAGCACATCTGGTATTACTGAAATGGATGGAACACCGTGCGTTTTTGTGTAGATGGAAGCAAAGACTGTACCCCAAGTGTCACAGTCCTCAATGTGTGGTGCGATTCCCATTGGAAGACAGATAGTCAGAATCCTGTGCTTTTCTAGCGGGGTGGTGTCTGGAAACACCGCCTCTATTTGGGTGATTTTCTGCGCTAGCCAGAATGGTATTTGTTCCCGTTTAGCCGGTACTTTACCTAGGCAGGACTGGATTTTCTGTGGTGTAATTTTATTTGTGTTCCCCTGGTGAGGGGTCAGCTGTGGAAGTTTAATCGCTGGCTGAATTGTTGAAGTCCGCATCACATACTGGACTAATTCTCTATGTATTTTTATTAATTGTTTTAGCTGTGTTAACAGCTCTGCTGCTGGCATCTCATTGATGTCTGGATGTGGTGTGTATCCGGCTAGGACCGGCCACGTTGCTCCTGGTCTACCTAAAGGACCGAGCCTGGTGATGTGATTATTATGTTTTAGGGCGCCATCAAATAAGAGCAAATGCTCTTGAAATTTGAGTGGTACTTCCACCTCCTCGAAAGGAGTGTAATTTTCAGGAGGTTCCTCTATTTTGTAATAGTGGAAGTACTTTGTTACAGGATTTGCTGCTGGAAAATTTATCCATGAATAGTATACCTCTGTCTGCCGATATTCGTGTGCCTCAATTACGAATATGACTGTACCACCTCTAGGTGTCAGTCCATTTTCTATAAGTTTTATGGGTATAGATTTCCTTTTGATGACCGGGATGAGTATTATATCCGGGTCTGCGTCTTGCATGGTAGCATCAGCTGCTGCGAGTTCAGTTGCTAATCTAACTGCCTCTCTTTCATCCTCATTGTCTGACATTTTACTGTCCAAAAGGGTATTTTGTTTGTTTGCAGATCAGGTTTCTTATGGAAACAAAGATTAGATGCACAATATTTTGGAACCGTGTATCCTTCAACGTTGACTTGTACCAAGAACCATACATAGGAGTTCCCTCCTGCGAGGTCTGGCGGATATAACCTTTCACCCACTCCAGACGTCTTTGGAGTATTTGGGAAAAGGGGTCTGAATGAGAAAGCACGACTGAGTTACTCTAAATGTCTTACGTTAGTTTTATCGCCCTTTCCAAACGCGTTGGGCGCCATGTAGTGTAGTTCCTATCATCCCAATAGGCTCTACGCATTGGAATAATACCTACAGCAGTAAAGGCCTAGACCAGACGTTAACTAGGTCTACTACTGTCGATACTAGACTTAAAGTTTTGGGTTTGCCAGCGTAGCTCAGAGTTCACTAGAAACTTTCTCGAATGTTCAAGGAGGACTTAACTTCCCTGATTAGACAAGAAGGGATTTAGTTTCTGACAACCATAGAACATGACAACTTTGCTCTCCCCTAATCAAGAGTATATCTCGAGAGTCGTGTGAACAAAAGGCAATTTATTTTACTCAGTCAGTACGTGCATTCTTAGTCTCATCAGATTGTAGAGAAAAGGAAGAGACGGGCGTGTTCAATAAAAAGGTGTTATTTATTGATCAGTCTCTTTTCTCATACAAGAGAAATGGATCGATATTATTGCAATACTTATAGTTAAGTAAAGTGCATACATTAAAAGCAATAGTATAAAATAATACTGTAAAAACATTGATATGGTTTCTAAGCCATAAGATGTTTAAAATGAATAAAATATATTACATACACATATACATTTGACTAAACGTACTCAACTGGTGTTTCTAAATACGCCTACCCCGTGTACCTGACCTAAGTCTAATACGTGGGCGGGAATAGAAAGTTACAGTTTAAGTTAAGTTTGTTTTTGCCAAGTGAATAACTAAAGAATTCTCTGTGAGGGGTTATTCAGTTCTGTACCTGGAATCTAGGTTGAATGAGGGATGGTATCTCTCTCTCTGGTCTCGATATTCCAGGCTGCCTGCGAGGGCTACCCGGAAGCGCCGGTGCTGGATCTCTCGGCAGGAGAAATCAGCGCGTCTCGTTCTCAGCGCGTCAGGAAGGCGGGGCTGTGCCAGCGGGGTCTGCTCTGCTCTTCGCTTCGGCAAGTATGGCTGCTCCGTCTCGTCACCACGCGTGTGTTTGCATAGGGCAATATCGGTAATATTTATACCTTTAAGGTGCCGAGATTGACGTAAGGATGGACATAGATACGTCAATAAGGATGTCATACGACTTGCTCGTTAGCACATTCTTTTACTGAAGTTCTCGGTGAAATCAAAACAATGGCCGCAGGGTTTTGCCCAGGTTGTCATAGGTTTGATTTGTTATGAGAACTCCGTATGCCTTATCAGGGGCTGGAGGAATATCGCTTGTCTAATTAGATCGCAAGCGTTATGACCTAATCAGATAACACGTTCCTGTGCCGTAGTGTGACTGCGTCAGTTAACGGTATCTGCATCATGGGGGTTTTCTGCCTCATGGGCTGACTGCTAGTTAACTTGTTGGTTTGTTTAACCAGAATAGGGTCAGGAATAGGGGGATCGATTCAGAACCTATAGGAATACATCACAATAGTGGCTGCTTTCTTGTCTTCTTTATTGTGCCAGTGATAGTTGCTGAGGGCTGTTCTGTGAGCTGCTCTGTTGGCTGGGTTCTTGGTGGCTTGTCATACTTTCTCCAGTTGGTGGCAGTTGCACTTGTGGTCCTGAGTTCTGGGGTGTACCAGCTGGCATGTTTGGAGGTCATGTTGAATTTTGTAGGTTTCAGGGTTGGTGATCCAGGCGGCAAAGTTCTGGGTGGCCTTGTTGAGGTCTGTTGATGCCTTGGGTTGGTAGGTGGTGAGGGCATGTGACCACTCAGTTTTGTTGACCTTGATCCCGCTGCCGTGGGAGGAGACCTGACATCTGGTGATGGTGTGCTGGGCATTGGTGATGGTGAAGTGTACGATGGTGTGGTCATTCCAGGTGAGTTCTGTTAGTGTGCCTGAATTTGATCCTGTTGCTGGAGGTGAAAATAAGGTGAAAATAAGGTTGGGCGTGTGTCTGGCTTTGTGAGTTGGTTCGATGGTCAATTAGGTGAGGCTGATGTTGTCAGGTTCCCCAGGAAGGCGATGGAGTTGGCATTGTCGGGGTCTTCGATGTGGAAATTAAGGTTGCCAAGTAGAACGTAGTGGTGAGAGTCAATTGCTAGAGGGATGATGAGGTTGGCGATAACATTGCAGAAAGTTACTCAGGGTCCCAGGGGTCTTTAGATGAGGGTGCCTCTTACTGTGGTCTTCGCGTCAGTTTGTAGTAGGAGGTTGAGGTGTTCCATGAGAGGCGTGAGGTCATCATTGCAGATGGTGCCTCTAATGGTTTCCTTGAAGATGATGGTGATGCCTCCTCCTTGTTGGCTGGCACAGTCTCAGTGAATCATGTTGTAGCCTTCGGGAGTGGTGGTGGTGATGTCGGGCTTCAAGGAGGGGTTGAGCCACGTTAGTGATGAAGCCAACATCTGTGAAAAGAGTGGTGATGGTGGCCCAGATTTCCATGGCGTGTTTGCAGAGTGAGCAAGTGTTGAGCAGGATCCAATGAATCAGTTGAGGGGTGTTCTTGGTTTTGTCGGCAGGAATGGTGTGGGATCATAGGTTGTGTTTGAGGAGAAGTGGAAGTGTTGGCAGGAGAAGGGTCCTTTGGTGGATCATGGGGAGGAGGAGATGCAGCTGTGATTTTGGCATCTTGAGTCCAGGAGTTCCTTGGTGGTGTACTGTAGGGTGGCTGGAGAGCCAGGGTCCTGGTGCTCTCCATTGTCCAACTGGAAGTGTGCTGGCAGTGCACATGCTGCACGCATCCACTGCATGGCCGTGCAGTGGCCTCCATTAGGTGTCCCGGTAGGTGGTCCTAGTGGTTCTGGTTTCCGGGCAAGGACCTGTAATGGGCAGCGCTGGGGCAGGGACCGCAGGCAGTGCAGGGGAAGCATGCATTGAAGGGGCAGCAGGCAGCGCAGGGGGAGCAGGCAGTGCAGGGGCAGGTGCTGCAGGCAGCCAGGGTCAGGTTCTGCAGGCAGTAGAGGGGCAGGTACCGCAGGCAGTGCGCAGGGCAGTAGGCAGCACAAGGGCAGACAAAGCAGGGCAGGGACCACAGGCAGGGACAACAAGTGGTGCAGGGCTGAGACCGCAGGCAGCGCAGGGGCTTCGACTGCAGGCAGCATAGGGGCATGGACCGCAGGCAGCACAGTGGCTGGGGCCACAGGCAGTGCAGGGGCAACAGGCAGCGCAGGGGCAGGAACCGCAGACAGGGCAGGATCAGGGAACACAGGCAGCGCAGAGGCATGGCCTACAAGCAGTGCAAGAGCAGCAGGCAGTGCAGGGTCAGGGACTGCAGGCAGCACAGGGGAAAACACAGGGGCAGGCAGCTAAGGGGACAGTACTTTAAGCTGTGGGGTCAGGCTACAGACGGGGTGGCCCAGTCTCCTTCAGACTCTGATGGGTGCGGAATGGCCCGCCCTTGGCCCGGGCCCCGCCGGTGCATCTCCCATAATTCAGATGTTACAGGAGACCTCTATTCAGCACCGGGAGACGCGATAATGTGGATGCCAACTTGCCCCGCCTCCAGAGTTGCTGGGGAATGATCTGGTCCGGCCAACATTGTCTGTTAGTGGGAGAGGGGTCTGAGGGGCTCTATAGCACTGTGGTGAGGCTGGCAGGCAGCAACTGGAGGGGAGACACCAACTGCAGGGAAGGGCAGAGGCAGCTTTTAATTAAAAAAAAAGGTACATTCATGTTTATATTAAAAAAAGTTTGCTAAACTAATTTACAAGTATCTAATAAGTATATACTATTTTTAGAGTTTTTCTTAACATTAAATCTGATGTATTTATATTTTTGCTATTTTAAATATTTGAATTGAATTTAACATTGTTTCCTACGGATTTTTTTTAAAGTTCCTACCTCCATCATTTTCAATGAGAGGGTGTTGCAATACCAGAAGGTACTGTTTTGCCTGGGGACTTTAGCAGTGCAGTTTGGGAACAGCCTTTAGTAGTACATTTGCAGTAGTATTGTACTATTGTGAATCAAGCACCATGTATCTGAAATGGAAGTTTAAAATGTCTAGCGGGACAAGGCAACACAATGTTTTTAGAAGGACTCCAACAGACAAGATACTAATGAAGTTGATAACGTTGGCTTTTGGTGGAAAAGGTCCTAGTGGGAGAAATTTGGAATTTGCACCTTAGTAAGGTCCCCCACTGGCTGGATACTTTAGTCGCCTTCGCCAGATGAAGATTTCTAAGTTTGCACGGAGTCACTTTCTGGAGCTGAGATTCCTCCAGCGAGGTAAGGCTGCATGATAAAGCTGAAGAGGGCTCTATTAGGCTGGATACCGTCTCCGTGAGGTTCCTCTGAATTGGATTTGATGGTGTGGAAAAACTCAGAGCGGAGCAAGCCTGAATGTTCATCCCAGCGGCAATGCACCTTCATCAAATTGGCTTGGCAGGTTTTCCCTTGGTCCTCATAGGGTCTTTGGTACCAAAACGTTTCTAAGTCCCAAGTTTTTCACGTTGTTAGGAGGAGGACACTTTGTCAAAACCAAGGGTTCCAAGACCTCAGAAACGGCAGTTGGAGGTCAGAACTCACTCAGTAGTAGGGTCCAGAGTAGGTTCATTTTCATCTCGTCAGCCGGGCAGTTGCTGTAAAGGTCTCTTATAGCTTCTGGAGTGCCTGTAGCTTGCAAAGGTCAACCTTATGTAATGTAATGATGTCTTGTAAAGCGCATGAATCACCCCACATGGGGTATCTCCGCGCTGTAGACCGCTGTAGAACCTGTCCTGGCTTTCCCTGTGAGATGGTCCCTACTGGGTATCTCCAAGGTGAAACCAGGCATCCCCGGCATATGTGGTGGGCCGTTGTGGAGATGAGGCAAGCTAATGCCCAGAGTTGCCGAGTGTGATCCCTGGTTAGAGTAGGCACTGAGGCAAGAATTATCGAGTCCACTGACCCTGGTCCACAACCCTGCCGCGTCGGGAATTGAACCCTGGTCCCGGGCCGTCCTCTGCTTCTGGGTCTGCTGCCTCTAACCAGTGAGCCACACCACTCCACCCTTGTGGTCCACTTTTTTGGCCTTCGTATAAGAAGGACAGCATGTGCATGCTTTCAGGACTATTCTCAGGTCTCAGATAGCAGTTTCAGTCCTCTTTCTAATCTTCTTCATGTCCAGTAATGTTCTGAGTAGAGTACTGGGGATGCCACATTTATGCTTGCCAGGGGTTGTACATGTGGGTGATTCCTGGCCCCTCCTTAACCAATATGGTGAAGGTTCCCAGTGGTAACCTTACCTACTTTTGCAGCATTTCCTGAATGCCCTACAACAAACAATCCCACAGTGCCCCTCGCTGCCTAAATCTAAAATGGTCAAACCACATTTCCTTGTGCAAAGTCTCCGTGTCCAACCCAGAGCTGTGCCAGGGAAATCAGCAATGTTATTGGAATAGCCCCACTCTGATTGGAGCTGGGCTGACTGGGGGAGCAAAAAGGGGACTATGTGTCATCTGGCTTCTGCTTGTGAAAGGGGAGTCTGCCTTGAAGATAATTAAGTTCCTGGGCACTGACCAAATTGTCTTCCTGCCAAAGAAACACCTCCCTACACCCAGGCCTTTGTCTTCTGCTTTGGGAGCAGTTTTCATATTTCAGTTAGGGTAGAGCTCTCAGAGGGCTGTAGGTGGAGATTAATGCAAATTAGCCTACAGAGGCTTTAGGCATGGAAAAGGTAAATTCTAAAAGATCATGAATTATTACAAATTAGACTTTACAATTAAATTGGATGTTTAACCATTATTTAAAAAAGTCCTTGAATTCTTTTTGGAGCTGATTCCTAGATGATGATAGCATTATTACATTTTATAATGAATCCTAGTGTTTTGCCATTCAACCCCAAACTTGCTACAGTGAAATTAGCTTCTATGGTTTTTTCACTGTAAGGGCATTTAACATTACATTTCTACATACTTTTTAATATTATGTACCCTGCCTTATGGGCAGTAAGGTCTACATTGCAACAGCTTATTAATACATTAAAGGAATGTTTTTACCTGTCAAAAGGATTCATTGTGATAGGTCAAATTGAAGTTTAATAGCTGTTTTAGTCAGGCTACAATGGTAGGCCTGAAACAGTGTTTTACACTGTCACTGCAGTGGATGGCACAAGGGGTGTTGCAGTCCACTAGTGACATTTGACTCACAGGCCCTGGGTACATTTTGTACCCTGTATTAGGGACTAATAGATGTAGGTATTAGTAGGGATAAAGTGCACTAAGTTCTACAGCCAACAAAAACAGGCAACAATCTGGGGGTACATGACACTAAGATGGTAATTTGCAACAGTTTCATTCCCTAGATATTTTTCTATGGCAATTTGTTGTAACTTGTGTTTCCCTGCTGCTCAGCTTGTATGTATGATGTGTAGAATGTTAGATGAATGGAATGTTGGTGTGCAGTGAATGTCAGTTGAGTGAGGGCTGAGCAGCAGGACAGCTGCTCCTGATGGGGTTATCATCATAACTTAATATCTTAATAAAGTAACTTAAAGAACTAACTTAAAGAACATACAGTTCCAGCTTCCTTTGATTACTTCACAATTCAAGCTTCTGCTGCTTGGTGAAGCAAACAGTCATGCCAGTCTCTGTGGGAGATATTTGGGCATTCTGAGTTTCTCTGCTTGGCTTTTTAAAATGCAGGAGTTTTTTTAAACAGTTTTTCATCTCTTAACTTTTTTATTAAGTTAACAAGTGCCTTTTCTCCTCATTGCTCCAATTTTTACTCTGATCATACTATGCTAGTTTAGTAACGCTAGTTTTAAAAAAATCTTCTCTTACATCTACAATTGTGTGGACATTATGAATTTTTTTATCTCGTAAGACTTTTTTTATTCTGATACGGTTTTCTTTCCTCTCCCAGCACCTGGATAAATGTTAAGTGCAGCCCAAGATTTCAAAGGAAATCGCTGAGAGAATATGGCTGATTGTTAAGGACCATGCTTGACAGTTGAAGCTGGACTGTGCCTAGTGGAGCAGAACCATGCCTAATTTACATATGGCTGGATCTGATCTGAGATGGCCTGTTAGGCAAAAAAAAGATGGGTTGCAGGTAAGAGCGATGGGTGGTGGGGCCGGGGGGGGGGGGGGGGGGAATTCAACAGATGCCCACGAGGGAGAATTAAATAAATAATTCATTTTGCATCATCGTCGTCTCCCCCCACCCGGCCCAACCGCCTCACCGCTCTTACCTGCATGGGCCGCTGTTGGTTGTGGTGCTGCCCGGTGTGATTGCCATTGGTTAGAGTATTTGCAAGCATTCCTCCCCTAGTGTGTTGGCCTCGGTAAATACCTTAATTTGTTTACAGGACTGGTTGCGATGCATTAACCTTTCAAATGCACGTACAGAATATCACATTTCAAGACACGGCTTTGTTTTCATCAAATATAAACAGTGTGAATACATATTTGTATTTACATTTTAACTCATATGGGAAACGTGTAATATCATCGTGCTTTTCATTTTAATGGGTAAAAATGGAAAAATATAAGCTAGCTTTCTTTTTGTCTGGAGACAAAAGTATCTGGGAAGGTACCACACATCGAAAATAAGAAACATGTCAAATAATCAGTAGACATTTGTGGGCGAGGATTCACAGTCTTGGCGTGTTAACCCTAGAGAAAGGGATAATAAATTTAGAGGATTTGAGACCATTTCCAATTTTCTGCCTGACTGTCTAAAAACGTCTGTCCATCTGGCCAAACCACTCATTAGCCTCCTTATTAACCTCCCCTCGAGTAAATAAACTAATGGGTGCTACCAGCAGTTAATAATCAGCCAATCACAGTTTTCCTCATGGCCGCCATTCTTCCCTTTGATGCAAACCAGCGTGTGGAAAATGGTTTCAACGTTTTAATCCCACCAAGGCTTCCTTTGAGTGCTGGTCACGAGGGAGGAATGCTTTGTGCGCCCCTCCTGATGCTGAAGGGCGCTTTGTTTGGGGCGTGCTCCGTCCTGCATAAGGGTTTTGTCCGGCCTGGGGCTTCTTCGGGGTGACACATACCACTGGCCTGCATTGGCTATGAGGGGAGGTCTGATGAGAAAGTCCCGGGGACAGGGGTGTAGCTTGGTCAGTAAGATTGTGAGCTTCAGATTTCCCAGCAATCACATTGGTACATCTTGTTAAAACACATCATATTAGAAGCATGTTATAAAGGGGACTTAAGGGAAGGGGCAGTGGAAAGAGAGAGGAGGCCTACGAGGGACACTTAAAACTGAATATTTTTCAAACTCATCAACATTTTTAAGGACTTCAAAACAGAGACGAGAGAGAGAGTGTGTGTATGTTTTTTGTCGTAAAAATCCCAGGTGAAATCCGACACACACTTCATCATAATAATCGACTGAAAGCACCTCTACACAACTATTTACGACAGAATATATATATATTGTGAGGGGGCTGTAACACCCCAAACACACCTCCGCTGAAGCTAGCCCCTGCCTGGGGAGGACGTGACTCAGATAGCACAGGTATCCTGGGTGTTGACAACCTGTAAGCGTCCTCTGCAGAGTTTCGTATCCAAAACCTGAACATATCGTCGGGAGGAAGAAATGAATACATGTCAAGGGAAAGTTTTTGTTTTTTTTTATGATTATCAAGTTGTTTTTTTAAGCGCTCTGTGTTCCGAATCATTAATAGAGCCGTATTTTCACATGAAAATATGTATATCACAATTATTTGAAATATTGCATTTGAACTTTTCTCCCAAATTTTAATCTACCAAAAATGTCGCAAAGACTTTAGCAGTCTATGCTTATGCCGAAGACCTGTCTCGTCAGCTTGTGTCGAAAGCATGTTTTGAACATTCGCCATGCAGATATATTTTCAATGTAGCAGCCTACAACAAAGTTGTCTAGTGTAAATTTCTTGAATAAATGTAACACAAATCAACAAAAAAGCAAACGACACAATTTAGCACGGAACACGAAGCCATTTTAAATAATTTAATGTAAACATCTGTAAATGAATATGCAATTAATTTTTTCGTTTCTTTGGACTTAAGACTGGTTTTACGCACTGATCACGAACATCCCAGAGCGAGACAGCATAAGCCATCTTGTACTGCAGTAATTTGACTTTGTCGACGGTATTAGCAGAACCAAGTAAACAGATTTGTGTTTGTGGTAGTTGAATTTGTCGGTGGTAAATCGTGCAGTGCTTGAAGTCAACACGACATGACACAAGATAAAACACTTTTCCTTGTTATCAGTACTATTTCAATAAATACAAATTAGCACAAAGAGTACAACCGACAACTTTTACTGCTGACCATTCACACTGGTGCAAATTTGTTTATGTGATCTACCACAAACCAACTGAAATAGAACCGATGCAAAACTATTGACAGGATCAAGACCCGCGTTTTTGTCACTGATGGTATTCTCTTATGATCAAAAGTTGTGTCTTTTGTGGCTGTATTCAAACCTTGTTTGTGTAACCTTCAGTGAGCTGTGCACTTTCTGCCTGGCTTGAGCATAGTGCGGTGCAAAGCGATAAATACATTTACGGCCACATGCATCAATGTTGCCGTTTGCGAATCCTTAATTGCGAAAATTAAGGAATCGCAATTAAGGATTCGCAAACGGCAATGCATGATTAATTCGCAATTTTTTTAGCCATTCGGTAATTTTCCTTAATTGCGATTCACATTTTGCGAATTGCAATTAAGGAAAACCTTCCCATTGATTCCTATGGGCCAAAAGGCCCATAGGAATCAATGGGAAGGCATTAACATTTTGCGAATTTCATTTTGCGAATCGCAATTTGTTAATGCATTTCAAGGGGGCTGAGGGGGGTCCAAAGGACCCCCCCTGCACCCTTGAAATGTTTTTGTAAATGCAAGTTTCACACACACACGTCCAAAGGACATGTGTGTGTGTAACATGACACTTTAAAAAATGCATTTTTGAGCATTTTTGAAAGATTTCGCAAATTAACACGAGGTTCAACCTCGTGTTAATTTGCTCCCCCTATTTGCGAATTCGCAATTTGTAAAACATTCATGCATTGCATTTAAGGAATCGCAAAAATGCGATTCCTTAAATGCAATCGCATTTTTAGAAATCGCAAAAAATTGCGATTTTCACACAATTGTTTCATGCATCCCAAAAAGTGATTTTGGAATCACAAACGGACGAATTTTGCGATTCGCACTGTTTGCGACTCCAAAATCGCTTGATGCATGTGGCCGTAAGTGCCTCATGTTGCATATGACAATTATGATTTGACCAAGTGAATGCGTAAATGGTACTGGGCTGAAAGAAGTGTGCCTGGAAAGGCATTAAACTCAACAAAGCCCTAAATGCTGGCACTGCGATTAAATGTATTAAGACATAGATCAACAGATCTTCGCAACCCGAAATCTGAAAATGTTTTGCAATTGCGAATGTTGGAATTAGCGGTACAGAGGTTGACAACAAAAAGTAAAACGTAGGGCAGGGGAGGAAAACTAAAGGTCACTGTAAGATGACTGTGAAGTGTATTCACACGATCTGCAACATATTTAATTTTACAAAATCATGCTGGCAAAAAACACAGGGCGCACAATTAATTCACCTACAAGCTAGAATGCCAAACTGGGCAAAACAGGAGTTTGCATCTTGGCCACGATGTGCACTCCAGCTGTTCTGAAGCACTTGGGAAAGGTGATTTAAAACTTTGCTTCAGAATGTATGCTCTGTTCATGCAACATGTATTAATAGGGTGCAAGACTTTGTTGTCTCGAGGGGAAAACCCTGCTCTAACTAACTATAAAAGATCCTTTGCAGGTGTATTGTTGTGTTGTGTCTAAGCATGAGGAGTTCGCAAACAGAAACGGGCAGTCTTCCTAGTATCAGAGAATACCAACAAAGAAGCGTTGGCAAAGCAAGTACATGTTGTTTCTCCAGGAACCATGTAGTCAAGCACATACATTCGAGTGCAGTGGCTTTAATCCTTTTAACTTTTCTGAACCCCTACTTAATCTTTATTGGAACTCTGAGCCCCCCACTGAATCATTGTTGGAATCCAGGGGCTCCCACTGAGTCGATACTAGAAGCTGGGGACCCTGCTCTAATAATTTTTGATGATTTGAACCGCAAAACAATACACACCCAATACAGAAACAGAAATTTAGCAAACAAACATGCAAATAATATAACATGTTATTTAATTTGCAAACAAATATACAAAATAATACAAATTGTTATTATTGTAGAAAGGATAAAGCTTTTCTAAACTAAATTAAGGCCACTCAATGTCCATTCTATATGTTGTGTGATTTACTTCCATTGCTCCCACAAATCAATCTGAGGATTCAAATTTAATTTTTAAACTCACATTTCAAATGTCTACATGCTGCAGAACATTTAAAATGTTTCAGTTGCACATTCTGCTTTTTTTAAAATTAATAAACACGTTATTAATGAGTTAATATTGTTTCATTTTCTGAGCAGTCACAGACCGCCAGCGGAGGATTAGCGGACCCCAGACTACAGATTATGAGTCATTGTTTCATTGTTTTAGTGTGTTTAAAGTATTGCTTCAACTGCAGAAACATTTAGGCACTTTAGAGGAATAGATTGCCATTGCAGCAGGTTGACCTGTTGATAAGTCCCGGAAGTGTGTGTATATATGTATATGTATATGTATGTGTGTATATATATATATAATTACGGATGTAAACTCATCTTCTAAGCGAAAATTAAAAGTGTTGGAACTTTACTGCTGTGGAGTGCCTCTTCATTGCAGAGCCTTTGTTTTAAATATATATGTATATATATATATATATATATATATATATATATATATATATATTTCCACATACCAAAGTTTGCCATATTTAGAAACACCAACGCAGTTAGAAATGTCTTCCTGTCTTTAATTGCAGTTACAAGCACAACGTGCATTCTTCCCCCAGTCCAAGCGCCAAATGCATTTCGAGCATGAGCTCTTTTTCAATGGCTTGCACGCGAGTTCTGGCAGCTGTGGGGACTATTTCCTTTCACTTCTTGCCCCGCCCAAGTGGGATTTCATCCGCCCAAAGTGGGATTACATACCAAAGTGGCTGTTGGGAAACGTAGTCCGCTGCTCAGGTAAGTTCGTGTACAACTGTACTCCCCAAGTGGGTTGAGAGGAGGAGAATCACCTTCGTGCATGTAAATTACCCAAGCTGCAAAAATCGGAAATTTCCAACTCCTTTCAGCACTTTTATTTTCTAGTGCAAGGTCCGCTGTCATCACGGTGGGGCATTTCAGCGACGTGGCAAACGCCGCAAATTAGTTCCACATACCAAAGTTTGCCATATTTAGAAACACCAACGCAGTTAGAAATGTCTTCCTGGCTTTAATTGCAGTTACAAGCACAACGTGCATTCTTCCCCCAGTCCAAGCGCCAAATGCATTTCGAGCATGAGCTCTTTTTCAATGGCTTGCACGCGAGTTCTGGCAGCTGTGGGGACTATTTCCTTTCACTTCTTGCCCCGCCCAAGTGGGATTTCATCCGCCCAAAGTGGGATTACATACCAAAGTGGCTGTTGGGAAACGTAGTCCGCTGCTCAGGTAAGTTCGTGTACAACTGTACTCCCCAAGTGGGTTGAGAGGAGGAGAATCACCTTCGTGCATGTAAATTACCCAAGCTGCAAAAATCGGAAATTTCCAACTCCTTTCAGCACTTTTATTTTCTAGTGCAAGGTCCGCTGTCATCACGGTGGGGCATTTCAGTGACGTGGCAAACGCCGCAAATTAGTTCCACATACCAAAGTTTGCCATATTTAGAAACACCAACGCAGTTAGAAATGTCTTCCTGTCTTTAATTGCAGTTACAAGCACAACGTGCATTCTTCCCCCAGTCCAAGCGCCAAATGCATTTCGAGCATGAGCTCTTTTTCAATGGCTTGCACGCGAGTTCTGGCAGCTGTGGGGACTATTTCCTTTCACTTCTTGCCCCGCCCAAGTGGGATTTCATCCGCCCAAAGTGGGATTACATACCAAAGTGGCTGTTGGGAAACGTAGTCCGCTGCTCAGGTAAGTTCGTGTACAACTGTACTCCCCAAGTGGGTTGAGAGGAGGAGAATCACCTTCGTGCATGTAAATTACCCAAGCTGCAAAAATCGGAAATTTCCAACTCCTTTCAGCACTTTTATTTTCTAGTGCAAGGTCCGCTGTCATCACGGTGGGGCATTTCAGCGACGTGGCAAACGCCGCAAATTAGTTCCACATACCAAAGTTTGCCATATTTAGAAACACCAACGCAGTTAGAAATGTCTTCCTGTCTTTAATTGCAGTTACAAGCACAACGTGCATTCTTCCCCCAGTCCAAGCGCCAAATGCATTTCGAGCATGAGCTCTTTTTCAATGGCTTGCACGCGAGTTCTGGCAGCTGTGGGGACTATTTCCTTTCACTTCTTGCCCCGCCCAAGTGGGATTTCATCCGCCCAAAGTGGGATTACATACCAAAGTGGCTGTTGGGAAACGTAGTCCGCTGCTCAGGTAAGTTCGTGTACAACTGTACTCCCCAAGTGGGTTGAGAGGAGGAGAATCACCTTCGTGCATGTAAATTACCCAAGCTGCAAAAATCGGAAATTTCCAACTCCTTTCAGCACTTTTATTTTCTAGTGCAAGGTCCGCTGTCATCACGGTGGGGCATTTCAGCGACGTGGCAAACGCCGCAAATTAGTTCCACATACCAAAGTTTGCCATATTTAGAAACACCAACGCAGTTAGAAATGTCTTCCTGTCTTTAATTGCAGTTACAAGCACAACGTGCATTCTTCCCCCAGTCCAAGCGCCAAATGCATTTCGAGCATGAGCTCTTTTTCAATGGCTTGCACGCGAGTTCTGGCAGCTGTGGGGACTATTTCCTTTCACTTCTTGCCCCGCCCAAGTGGGATTTCATCCGCCCAAAGTGGGATTACATACCAAAGTGGCTGTTGGGAAACGTAGTCCGCTGCTCAGGTAAGTTCGTGTACAACTGTACTCCCCAAGTGGGTTGAGAGGAGGAGAATCACCTTCGTGCATGTAAATTACCCAAGCTGCAAAAATCGGAAATTTCCAACTCCTTTCAGCACTTTTATTTTCTAGTGCAAGGTCCGCTGTCATCACGGTGGGGCATTTCAGCGACGTGGCAAACGCCGCAAATTAGTTCCACATACCAAAGTTTGCCATATTTAGAAACACCAACGCAGTTAGAAATGTCTTCCTGTCTTTAATTGCAGTTACAAGCACAACGTGCATTCTTCCCCCAGTCCAAGCGCCAAATGCATTTCGAGCATGAGCTCTTTTTCAATGGCTTGCACGCGAGTTCTGGCAGCTGTGGGGACTATTTCCTTTCACTTCTTGCCCCGCCCAAGTGGGATTTCATCCGCCCAAAGTGGGATTACATACGTAACAAGAACCATCCTCCAGTTGTCGCATAGCTTCCTGGACATAATCTTCACTAGGCCTAGGCGGCAACGTGGTCATTCTGTCACGTGAAGATTATGTCCAGGAAGCTATGCGACAACTGCAGGATGGTTCTTGTTACGAGTTGACTACGAAGCAAAGATATGAGTCCAGCATTACCACCTTGCACGGACTGCTGAAAAAGTGGCATGACAAACAGATGCTTGAGACAGAAGAATATCTTTTTTTGAAAACGATACATCCTGTCACCCCTACTTTCTACTACTTGCCCAAAGTTCACAAGAGAATGGAGAAACCTCCTGGGCGTCCCATTATCTCATCCATGGGCAGCCTTACTGAGAATTTATCCAAATTCTTAGACCACTTCTTATTTGAAATGGTGTTGGGTCTCAAGTCTTATATTCGAGACACTGCCGATTTTATTGAAAAAATTGAAGCAATCGCTTGGCAACCAGGATATTGCCTATTGACTCTCGACATTACCAGTCTCTACACTAGCATTGAGCATGCACAGGGAATGAAGGCGATCCAGTACTTCCTAGGGAAGAGACCACTGAAATATGCCCAACATAATGTTATGTTGATGGAATTAGTTGCATTTTGCCTCCACAATAACATCTTTCTCTTTCAGGATGATTTGTTTAGACAGCTGTCGGGCACTGCCATGGGTTCCTGCTTCGCCCCCAGCTACGCGAATTTATTCGTGGGCTGGTGGGAGGAGCAGGAAGCCTGGGGGCCTGAGAAAGAGCAGTGGTCAAATTGTATCGTCTCCTGGTATCGTTATATTGACGATTTGTGCATAGTGTGGAATGGCTCAGTAGAGACAGCATGGCAATACGTAAAAGTGTTGAATGATAACAACTGTAATTTAATCTTCACTGGTAATGTCAGTATAAGCGATGCAGTGTACCTTGACTTGAGAATTGAGGTGATTAACAACAGTATTCAAACTTCCCTCTATAGAAAGCCGACAGCGGGAAACAGTACGCTACATGCGTCATCTAACCACCCTCAGAAGCTCATCAAAAATATACCTTACGGAGAGCTTTTACGGCTAAAGCGTAACTGCTCCACTAATGATGATTTCGAATTGGCTGCACAGGAAAGTAATGACAGATTTGAGGCCAGGGGTTATAGCAGGCAACTGTTACAGAACACCCTGGATAGAGTAAGGACACAACCCAGACAGACTTTGTTTGTTAAGAAGCATAAACCCTCTACTGACATAGAAAAATTTAGGATGATTACACCTTATTCCAAAGATTGTCAACAATTGAGGAGCATCCTAAAAAGACACTGGCACATTTTGCAAAAGGACAGCATAATAGGGAGTGATATACCTGCCAATCCCTTAATCACCTTTAAAAGGGCGCGTTCGCTGAGGGATACCTTGGTACATAGCCATCTGTCACCTATCCCTGCACGCACGAGTAATTTGAAAGATGCCAAGGGCTACTTTCCTTGTGGCCGGTGCAAAGCCTGTGCCAACAGCAAAAGGGTCTATTCTTATGAAATCATGGGTTGTGGAACTAAAAAGAAGAAGAAAATTAACCAGTTCCTCACATGCACTTCCCCTTTTGCGGTCTATTGCCTTCTCTGCCCTTGCGGGCTTAGGTATATAGGCAGCACTATAAACCCCGTGAAATTGCGCATTTTGGAACATATGCGGGCCATAGTAAACAGAGATTTTACATACCCTGTCGCCAGACATTTTTCGATCAAACACAAGAGCGAAAGGAACCTGTTACAGTACTTTTGCCTTGATGCGATTTCTGACAATATCAGGGGAGGGGACAAACTGCAAAAACTTCGCAGATTAGAATCCTGATATATTATAGACTGCCAAACTAAAGCCCCTTGGGGATTAAACTGTGGGGAGGAATTGACTGTGCATTTAGGGAGTTAAAAGATAAGCATGCCACACAGTATTTCCAGTGTAAATATGAAAGTAATAATAGCTACATGATAAGGGTTTTTGTAAATAGTGTCTTTCTGAGATTGATCATTAATGAGTGCTTTGAACTACGGGATGATGAGTGTCCTGATTCATAATGTACTATATACTTATTTCTTTTGTTTTTTCAGGATTATTGTGGAATATTTTGCAACTTTGTTAATATTTTAAAATTTAGCATTCGACATTGACTGGCAAAAATGATTGTACGGGGTTATTGGAAATTCAAATGGCAACCCTCGTGTTGCCACAGGCCGATCCACGGCAAGATTTCTAATCCATTACCCAGCGTATTAATGAGAGGGGATCTGCCGATCCACAGCAATATTACTATGTAAAATCCTCGTTGTAAATTCGAGAGGTTTTTTTCTAAATAATTATGAAGCTTAGCAATTACTAAATGAAATAGTATTGTTTAATTATTAGTATGTTTTTGTGGGATTAAACGCATTAGCAAGATGGCGCATACGCGTCAGTCCTCTCTCTATGTTTGCCAACACAAGTCGTTTGTGTGATTTGAAATAAATGGCGCCAAATCGCGCATTGCGGTGTAACAAAACATTGAGGAAGGAAGCGCTGCTTCCGAAACGCGTCTGTGCGAGTAAAAGTTGCCATTGAAAAGAATTCCCGTGTGTGCTGTCCTTATTTTCCACCCGGGACCGGGAGGGAGCGAGCTTTGATATATATATATATATATATATTTTACCTTACCTATAGTTAGGACCTATTTTCCATAGGAAATTCGCAACATTCTATTCCCAATAACTTTGGCGCCGGTTGATGAATCTTCGTGAAACTTTCAAAACTTTTGGCCAGTTCTGGTCCGCTCCTATCCTGAAAGTCTCAGGTGATTCGTCAAGCAGGGGCTGAGAAAAAAGGGGGGTCTCAAAACGTGTTTTCCCCATGCAATTTTTCATGGGAACCTATAGTCGCAGCCACAGCCCGAACTGCTAAACGGAATTAAATCAAATTTGGCAAAAAGGCAGCTCTTGGTTCAGAGTCATGCCTTTTGGTTAAATGGTGTTAATCCGTTCAGTAGTTGCAGAAAAAAAAAAATTTAAAATCACATATATATCTAATGGTGCGGAGGATCCGCTTACCCTAAGCGCACCCTGCCGAGCACGAGCTGTATGCTAATTGGCTGTCAACACTCCAAACCAGGAAGTGTTGGCAGCCATCTTGTGCCTCGGTAGAACCGAGGCACAAGAAACCTAGTAAAAAAATGTGCAAAATGCAAAAAGGGGGCAGGGTAGAAACCCTGACCCCCTAGCCCTGCACAGGACCCCCACACACCCCGGAGACCACCACCTCCCCGGGGCAATAAATATTTAAATTGGGGGTCCGTGTCTGACCCTTCCAGCCCTGGGGACCACCACCCCCCCGGGACTTTGTAGATGGTGGGAGGGAGGGCCGTGCGGCCCCCCTCCTGGAGCCTTGTGATGGCCCCGGGGACCGCCACCCCCCCCAGGGACGGGGTGCCCACCCCCAGGACACTGCAGTTTTCTATGGCAGGGCGGGAGCCACGCGGCTCCCGCCCTGCAAAAAGCAAACAGCTTTGCTATTTGGAAGGGAGAGCAGGAAACCTGCTCTCTCTTCCAAATAGCAAATCAAATTGCTTTTCCACAGAGGAGCTGCATGTTAGCAGCTCCCCGTGTGGAAAAGCAATGCCGGCCCCCGCAGGAGGTCCCTAACGGAGAGGGCTAGCCCTGGGGGATGGGGTCCTCTGGGCTATTAGTGGCCCGGGAGGGGGGCCACGTGGCCCCCTCCTCAAACAAAAAAAAACAGGAAAAAAATAAATACATAAACAAAGGCCGGCCCCGGGGATGGGGTCCCCCAGGGCCATAAATGGTCTAAGGAGGGGGCAAGGCATGTGTTGCTAATTGGCTGTCAACACTCCAAACCAGGAAGTGTTGGCAGCCATCTTGTGCCTCGGTAGAACCGAGGCACAAGAAACCTAGTAAAAAAATTTGCAAAATGCAAAAAGGGGGCAGGGTAGAAAACCTGACCCTCTAGGCCTGCTCAGGCCCCCCACACACCCCTGGGACCACCACCTCCCCGGGGCAATAAATATTTAAATTGTGGGTCTGTGTCTGACCCCCCCCAGCCCCGGGGACCACCACCCCCCGGGGCTTTGTAGATGGTGGGAGGGTAGCCGTGCGGCCCCCCTCCTGGAACCTTGTGATGGCCCTGGGGACCGCCACCCCCCAGGGCCAGGGTGCCCAACCCCGGGACACTGTAGTTTTCAATGGCAGGGCAGAAGCCTCGCGGCTCCCGCCCTGCCAAAGCAAACAGCTTTGCTATTTGGAAGAGAGAGCAGGAAACCTGCTCTCTCTTCCAAATAGCAAAGCAAATTGCTTTTCCACAGGGAAGCTGCATGTTAGCAGCTCCCGGTGTGGAAAAGCAATGCCGGCTCCCGCAGGAGGTCCCTAAAGGAGAGGGCTAGCCCCTGGGGATGGGATCCTCTGGGCTATTAGTGGCCCGGGAGAGGGGCCACGTGGCCCCCTCCTCAAATAAAAAAAAACAGGAAAAAAATAAATACATAAACAAAGGCCGGCCCCGGGGATAGTGTCCCCCGGGGCCATAAATGCTCTAAGGAGGGGGCAAGGCAGGCCCCCTCAAAAAATACGTTAAAAAAAGGGCCATGACCCAGGGCATGGGGTCCCCGGGGCAGATTATGGCCTTGGGAGGGGGGCCGCGTGGCCCCCTTCCCGATTTTGTCTATTATTTTTAGGAAATAGGGGGCAGGCCCTGGGGGATGGGGTCCCCAGGGCAAATAAATTACAAAAAGAAGGGGGGCCACACAGCCCCATTCTAATAATAAAAAAATAATAAAAGACTGCATCGGCGCCGGAGGCCACGCCCTCTCCTTGAAGCACTCTGCAAATGCACCCCCTGGCGCGTTTGCAGATGGGGAACAAATTCCCCTAGAATACTGGGGGTCCCTGGGAGCCAACTAGCCCACCAGGAACCTCCAGTATGCGCCAGGGTGCTGCGTTGCAGAGAGGTGTTCTGAGGCCACGCCCCTTTTTACACCTCTCTGCAACACAGCTCTGTGGCGCTTAGTGGGGGTAGCTGGTGGGCTAGTTGCACCCCAGGGGCCCTCAGGATTCAAGGAGAGTTAATCCCTCAACATAAAATGCGCCAGGGGGCGCGTTTGCCCAGTGGTGAAGGGAGGGGGTGGGGCCTGAGTTGACACGTGTGCAAACACGCCCTGTGGCGCGGTTTAAGTTGGGGAATTAATTCCTTGTCAATCCTGAAGGTCCCTTGGGGCCAACTAGCCCATCAGGTACCTCCAGTAAGCGCCACTGCGCTGCGTTGTAGAGAGGTGGTGCAGGCCATGCTCCTTTTAACACCTCTCTGCAATGGTGCTTACTGGAGGTACCTAGTGGGTAATTTGCCCCTAGGGACCCTCAGGATTCAAGTGGACTTATTCTCCCAACTTAAAACGGCCACAGTGCATGTTTACACAGTGGGGAAGGGAGGGGATGGGGCCTGAGATGTTGTGTGGCACGTTTTAAGTTGGGGAAATAATTCCCCTTGAATCCTGAGGGCCCGGGGGCTAACAAGCACACCAGGTGCTTCCAGTAAGTGCCACTGCGCTGCATTGCAGAGAGGTGGACTAGGCCGTGCCCCTTTTTACACCTCTATGCAAAGCAGCTCTGTGGCGCTTACTGAAGGTACCTAGTGGGCTAGTTGGACCCTAGGGACCCTCAGGATTCAAGGGGACTTAATCTCTCAACTTAAAACGGCCACAGAGCGTGTTTGCACAGCGGTGAAGGGAGGGGGGGGGGCTGAGGTGACGTGTGCAAACGCGCCGTGTGCCACATTTTAAGAGGTCGTTTTATTACCCCAGCCCTATTTTATACTATGGGCTTATAGAGCAGGTCATGCTAATCACAGGGGGACCCCAACGCATAGTGTTCCCTAGCGTATGTAGGTGTTTTCACTGTATTCTAAGTGTCTTTTAACATAGCACTGGCTCTATGACTGGTTAGTCAGACTCCGGTACCACCAGTATCCGTCTGAAAAATTTGAGGGGACAGGATGATTTTGCAACAAGGCTTCTTTCTGCTCTTCTGTTTGTTCTTTCTGCACGTTTTCCTTCTTACTGCACTTTTCTTCGTCTTTGAGGACTTCTGTTTCTTCTTTCTGCATTTCTTTTTTTTGTTACTGTGCGTTTTCTCTTCTTTATTCACATGTTCTATCTCTGTAGGCATATTTAGAAATTATCATTTAAAAAACCTTTGAAATTCACTGAAAAAACCATAGGTTGTTGGCACGTTATGGGTAGGTATTAGCATTTAAAAAACCTTAGAAATTCACTGAAAAAACCATAGGTTTCAGGGGCGTTATAGTTAGCTGGACATTTCACTCCCACCCGCCAACTTCGATCGTCCAATCAAGCCCTCGCCGCAATTCCGCGCTTCCATAGATCCACCATGGGAGGAAGATCCTTCTCTTACTTAGCGGCCAAAACCTGGAACTCTCTCCCCACCCACCTCCGCCTTACCCAAAACCACCTCTCCTTCAGAAAGCAACTAAAAACGTGGATATTTGATAAATAAATTACCCCCCCTCCCCCAAGCGCCTTGAGACCCTCTGGGTGAGTAGTGCGCTATACAAATTACTGAACTTGAACTTGAACTTGAACTCGTACAAAACCATTGAAATTACCCCATTATAGTTAGTTCAGCTAACTATAACTCGCGCGCCCACAATGCACTGCTGATGACGTCACATATTAAATCACTCATGACATGGTCAGTGACATCACTCATGACATCACTGATGACATCTCAAATGACATCACTGATTACATCATTCTTGTGATAGAGCGGCAGACCTCCTCTCACCCTAATATAACCTTTGATAGACACACACAAAAATAGAAACTACAATTTTCAAAACAATGGACATACCAATGCCAGTTAAAACAACCTATTCAGTAATTCTAAGATCTACATACACATCCACTCATTCACCAACAGTCCTATATAGTCACTCATACATGTACTCACTCATCATATGTACTCATACACCTATACATCCTGTTACACACCGCCACTCATCCATAGAGTTACTCACACACATAGTCACTCATGCTAATAAAGATTCAAACATCCATTTACTTGCATATACAGTTATACACACACCACCACACTTACTTCTACAATAACTTACACATACTTATTGTTTTGGACAATCACTTATAGAAACACATACTTATTCATACACGAACACTTCCAATCTCTCAATCTCACATATACTCACTTATATACACCAATACTTACATATACTAGTTTAAAATATATGTAGTTACTTATAAACACACTATTGAGACAGTCATTCACTCACTAACACACCCATACACTCACTCATCGACCCATACAGTGCTGCAAACATATTGGGGCAGATGTATCAAGATTCCATTTTGCGTTTCCTAAATAGCGATTTTTAAGGAATCGCTATTTAGAAATAGCAAAATGGAATGTATGAAAAAAATCGCTATTTATTTGCGATTCCTTAATCTTCCTTATTTGCGAATTCGCATTTTGTGAATTTGCAAATTAGGAATACTTTCCCATGCATTCCTATGGGCCAGGAGGCCCATAGGAATGATTGTGAAGTAATTCTCAAATTGCAAATTCGCAATTTGCTAATCGCAATTTGAGAATTATTTCAAGGGTGCAGGGGTGTCTGAAAGACACCCTGCTGCACCCCTGAAATGTACATGTGTGTACATATGGCGCACATACATGCCCTATGGGCATGTGTGTGCATCACATGCCACCATCAAATATGCCAAATTGTGCATTTTTTAAAGACTTCGCAAATTACCATCAACTACAAGTTGGTGGTAATTTGCGAATTCTTAAACAAAAATCGCATTTCAAAAATGCTACATACATAGCATTTAAGGAATCGCAAAATTGCGATTCCTTAAATGCTATGGCAAAATAAGGAATAGCAAATCTTTGCTATTACTTATTTTGCGAAATTTTGATGCATGCCAAAACATGCAAAAAGGCCTTTTGCGATTCGCAAAGGCCGAAATTCTGCGAATTTCAGCCTTTGCGAGTTGCAAAAGGCTTGATACATCTGCCCCATTATCTTCAAAACATGCAAATAGTGACTCAGTCATTCATGCATGTATGCACTAAGGAATACCCCCCACTGAACCATACAGACACTCAGACACCCATACTGATACTCGAAAAACCAAGTAATAACCCATACAGACACTCATGTAACTACTCACCAACGCATGCAGCCACTTATACAAAAAGTGAGAGACTGATACAGACATTTATATATTTAAACATTACTCACTAACCCATGTATTCACTAAGATACACTTAATCAGTCAGCTATACAATCAATTTCCCAAAAAACCATCCATCTAGACACTTATATACCCATTTATTCTTCCATCTACTTTGAGATATACATATATAAAACATATTTAATTTTCAACAAAAAAAACATTTACTGGATGATGTCATCAGTGATGTCATTTGAGATGTCATCAGTGATGTCATGAGTGATGTCACTGACCATGTCATGAGTGATGTGATATGTGACGTTAACAGCAGTGCATTTCGGGCGAGCGAGTTATAGTTAGCTGAACTAACTATAACGGGGAAATTTCAATATGGTTTTGTACGAGTGAAATGTCCAGCTAACTATAACGCCCCTGAAACCTATGTTTTTTTCAGAGATTTTCTAAGGTCTTTTAAATGCTAATTCCTAACTATAATGTGCCTGAAACCTCTGTTTTTTTCAGTGAATATATATATATCTATACAATTATTGCATGATACGTTTTGAATACCACACTGGTGCTGGATTGATCATTGTTATATTAGAAGATGTATGGCCTGAGTTTACCTTGTAAATTTGCTTTTATGTCCTCTTATTGATGTTATTATTTATTTGTAGTTTTTTTTATGTACTTCTATGGTTTTTAATCAAAACAGAATTGATGCTGGCATGCCCCTTGATACATTTTGATAATTGGAAGTGACATTTAGGTAGGCTGGAGCTCATAGGGGACCCTTAGTTTAGGTTTTTGCCATTGTTTCTTTCCTCTTGATTTCAATAAAAAATGTAACATTGATATTTGGATGTCACAGACAGGGGTATGATAAGACATGATAGTGCTTTTTCTGAACTGTTCTTATATTGCATTGTAAAAGACACTGTTGAATATTAATTGTACTGTAATGTTTTTCTTTTATTGTACTTTTATGGTCTATTTAGTTAGATCAAATAATGTTTACTCTACAAATATTGATTCCAATTCTGTAGTTTCAGGATTTTACTTAAAACGTCTGATGGGTAGGTGGCTTCTCTTGAACATCTCCATGAACTACTTCCCTCTCTATTTGTGCCCAGCCTGGAATTCATGGGAAATGGATTGGCTAATCTAATAGGTGTGGATTTTTGTTAGAGGTAGTCTTTGGTAATAGTTGAGTGACTTTAAGAAAATACATCAATAAAACAACCACTTGGGCTACCACAGTATGGAAGTCTGGAGAAGGGCCACTTTGTTGAACAGACAGCCTTAACAAAGTTAACCTGTACCCACAACCAACAGTTTATTAAATAAAAGTCATAAGGTGAAGGTTGCATTGTATGAGGTAAAAGGCATAAACAAGAAAATATTTGTTAGCAGATACTTTTGACAATGGGCTAGTTTTTTGGTGTAGCTCTAGAAAGCTTATTGCATGCACATCTTTGCATTGAGATTGAAAACGCTGTGAATTTGACAATATGTTATCTAGAGGGCAATGTAAAAAAAACAGGAGATTGCCAGGGTGATTAGTGAATAGCCCTTTCCAGCCTTAAAGACAAACAGGATGTGCTTCCTAAAATAAAATAAGTATTCAAAAAAGTGATGGATGCAATGCTTGAATTAATCTCAACCACATGTAATTACTCTGCTGCATCTGAATCCGTTGGTATTTTGCTCACTATGCCACCTCAGTTTGGACCCAGCCATATACAATTCAGTCTTGTCCCTGCTCCAATGTGAACAGTCCATTCTGAACTGCCAGGCCAGGTCCTCACTGAACAGGAATACAGGCAACCCAGTACCGGTTGCGTCCTATTTAGGGTTCATCAGCCAGGTATAGCTTGGTTCCAATGGCACAGTATACCTGTCTGATGAGCCTTTAGTAAGTTGAGTTGAAGGCACACAGTGGTTGGCAGGACTGAGGGTGAGTCATATATCTATATGATGTTTTCTACACTATAAATGAGGGGCAGTGATATAAGACATGATGAGAGCACAACTTAGGTCATACTACACAACACTAAGACACTTCCCAACGAAGACAAAAATACAGTTGTTCTCATGTTCAATTAAGTTCTTTATAAATACCACTACAGTATAATACAATAGGTAAATAAGAGTTGAGCATTTGAATGTTCCTTGTACTTAGGTGGGTGATCGAGAAATGAGACCATTACCCTAATAGGCTTTTTAAGGCTTCTATGTCTTTGATAGCATGAAAAGTGTGAGTTATTCAATAATAGCTTCCATAACAAAGGGATCCACAGAAAGTTGAAGTGGGGACCTCAAGCCTTGTTGATAATTATGAATGTAGGGGTAATGTAATAGATGGGTGCTTCAGGGCACAAATTCTAATGGAAATAGTGGGATGACTAATCAGTGGAGGCCGGCACCGATCACGGGTGGTAAGGCAGGGGCAGGGTCTATGGGGGATGTAAAAAAATGCAATAGGTGTTGTGATTGGTCTGAGCACAGTGGTTCGGTGCTCAGACAGGGACTGGGGGCCTGGTCATGTTCTCCACGCACACGCAGGTTGTAATGCAGCCTGGATGGAATACATGCAAAGTGCGCATGACTGTTTGGCCGGCCAAACAGTCATTGCGCACTTGGAGTGGACAAATCACTCCTTCCATTCCCTGCTCTGAGAGCAGAGCAGCCCCGCCTGCCCACAAAGCAGCACAGAAACGTAAAATGATAATAATTTTGAGTTATTTTCATTTTATGTTTCATTTATTTACACTGCTTAAAAGAAGTTGGGTGATGCTCCTCCACCTTACTGGAGGAGCTACCACTGGGACTAATTATCATATGCAGTTCACAATGACACCATACCCTTACAATTTTCTTCACTCAAGAGGTCAAGGGTCTACTTTACAGAAACGACAATTTAGCAAAATCACTAAGCAATGTGGAAAGAACATTGTTTGGTTCTACCCTTAGAACATCAATTGTATTTTTCCACATATCAATTAGTGACTAAAATCGGAAATGGTTTAAAGCTGCTGTATTTTTAAGTAGACATTGAACTTGGAAATTACATTTCCAAACTTACGTTACTCAGTAAAGAAAATGTGATAGGTGTTTTTCTAACATTAAACTTGTTGTTAATGCATGTTTGTTTCTGGCTGGAATTCTATATAGTGTTAGACTGAAAAATTGTTCCCCTTGTGATAGAAAGGTGAAAGTTGGTACAGACATCTGTCTTTCTAATAGTAATTATATAAGTGCCTATGACAGCATATAGTCTAATTAAAATCAAAGATGGCTGGAAAATATAACAAAAATGATTTTAAATCTTCCAATTTGTGTCAAATGTGTCACAAACGTTCAAGTGTACACATCAGTGCATGTCATGTGCATAGCCACGTTGGATCTAGACTGTGACCTCATAAATATGAAACCAAAATGGCCACACAAAAGGATGCCAGGAATAAGGAACACACACTATAGTTTGTATCCTCACAAGACATATTATGAACATGTGGAAATGTTTCCATTGTAAATAAACAATAGAAGACTATTTTAAACCCTGATAGCATTTCTATAATATGAAACTATGATGATTTGAGTTTGTATACTATCTTAACCTTGATAACAACTTCCACTGCAAAAACAAAGGTCAGTACATGGGAGACTCACTTTTGAGCATTTGCATTGATTTCAGCCTGACTTTTTGCACTCACAACAAATACGTTCTTCACATGCCTTAGATGCCGGAATAGTTGTCAAAATGTGGTACCATTGCTCAATCAATCTCCTACCAGCCTAAATCATTTAAATTTGGTGATTCTTGCACGGGCACTAAAATCTGACCCCATATATGGCCTCCTTGGTACGCAGATTGTTTCATATGTTGAAGAAGAGCGTCTTGTGTAGGTGGGATGTTTTCAATAGTTGTGTTGCCACTTGCAAACATAAGTTGCAGAGCACCATTTATTTAATGCAATGGACAGGTGCGACTATACATTAGTGCAATGAATCTCTCAACATTTCGGAAGTGAAAAGGAGCAACAGAACTTGGTTGATATGACTAAAATTTTAATGTGAGAGTAGAAGAAGATAGTGCCATCCAGTTGTCATAAGCTGCTTTCTTCCCTCTCCCACGAAAAGCCAAAATGCTGTCTGTAGGAAGCCAGTTCTTTATATGGTATACCAAAAAGAGGTATACCGTGCAAAGAGTCCAAATGTTCCCTTACTAGCGGACAGAACCTCACTCTAGCAATCCTAAGGTGCTCTTTAAGGAGGTAGTGTGGTCAAGCACCCTTTCACCTATCAGAGTCTTAGACATCTGCAAATAGACACAATAGTCAATCAGCGATGCAAATGACTCAGTAAGGAGACTCACACCAACGTATAAAAATAATATGTATCTTAATATGTGTTTAGGCACCAGAATCAATATAATCAGGTGAGTGCGTTTTTCAAGAGGAATATTTTTCCATTTAAAAAGTAAACAGGGGAGAGGAGTTGGCCTAAGGCTAGATCGGTCGACCTCGAATCAGGGGAACCGGGTTTCGAGTCTCGGCAATGACCCTGAACATCCTGTGATTCTGGGCATATCACTTAATCTCCCTGTGCCTAACAAAAATGAATGTGTCCTCATGTAACGTAAATGGTGCTATGTAATTCGCTCTGATACCCGATACCGGGTCAAGTTTGCGCTATATAAAAAAAAAACTGCGCTTTTTCCAGACGTTGCAATGTTATCCTATGGGAGGAAAAACAAGCATGGCATCCAGGTACAGTGCAGCGACTTACGAGACCACTCTTCTGGTCTTGAGGTGAGTATGCAGCAAGGTCCAATGCGGCACCCACAGATCACCTAGGGTGGTACTGGGAGACTCAGGTGCAGAGGTGCTTTTCAGCATAGCCTGCCCAATGTTATCCTATGGAGCAAAACAACAGTAGCCCACCATTCCCAGAAACATCCTGACTTCCATCTACGTACAAGGCAGATTCATGTGCATGATCTTCGATATTCCTTCTTGTGACACCTTTACAACCTGATGTAATAAGTAGAGGACGTTCATCATACAGTATTGCAACTTGCTTGGGGACACTTTATGTCTATTCTAATCTAAAAGGTTCAACAAGTCAAAACTATCAGTTTTACATGCTTCTCGAGTATTTGATGCGACCAAGAGGTCATCCATATACTGAACCAAAACAAATTTGAACAGCAAGATTAGAGACTCCAGATTCTTCTTCAAGATCTGGTTGAAAATCGAAGGACTCTCCCTATACCGTGGTGGGACAGGGCACATGTTAAAACATGATTCCCCAGCCGAAAGGAGAACAGAAACTGGGATGGAGAAAAGATCAATAGCAGTGAAGTAATCAGCCTCATATGCAATCTGAAACAATATCTCAGATGGATTTGGTACCATGGGACAACTAGGAACCACTGTGTTGTTAATTTTTTGGAGATCCTATACTATGCAGTACTTACCGCTTGGCTTCTGGAAGTACATTGGACTCCCCAGGATCTTTTTCAGAATACCTTGCTCAATCATAGTCTTGATCACGGGTGTAAACCAGCAACTGTCTCAGAAGTCAGATTAAACTGTGGAGTTCTCGAGTATTTAGCATTTAGCTTAACTTGGATACGGACTGTCTGAACTCCTCCGATGAGCCCAATGTCCTTTCCCAAGAAGTCCAAAACTAGATCTCACACTGTGTCTCTGAGATCTAATGGTAAGTCTTCTACCATTACCATGGGGAACAATTTGACATGCAAATTTTGATTTGCCAATTTGAAGGCAATATTTTCATTGTTCGTCTGAAGCTCAATACCATTTGGTGTGCAAAAGATAGTGCAAATTAACTTGCACAGCAGATCGTGTCCTAACAGGCACACAGGACTATATTCACACACCACAAATTGATGATTATCTGCAAATGTTCCTATATTCACATGCACTTCTTCGGTAAGAAGGTTTGACAATCTTTTATTTGCAACTCCTACAACTCAGATTGTTCTTTCCAGAGAAGGGTATGTTTGGAACCTCTACTGTTCTCACAGTGGTGCGGGTGACCCCAGTGTCAATCAAGAAAGTGAAATTGTGGTCATCTACATCAGCATCAACTTATGACCCACTCTGGTCTACCTCAAAGACTGTGCCAAGTGTACAGTTGTCCTCCCCTCTCAGGCATTGTCATAAGGACTGATCTGAACAGTATCCACTTGGAGAATCGAGCATGAGGTAATGTTGGAATGGAGAGTTACCATGGGACATATTTTAATGACCACATATGTCTGTATTCTGATTAAATTGAATGTTATTTACAGCTTGCTGTGGCATCGGGGTTTGTGGTACTTGCACTACAGACCTTGAGGACCACCAGAATTCTGAGATCTCAGTCTACGCGTATTCTGAGGTTGCATAACATTACCCTGTGATTGATTCAACCCTCTATTCTGCTCCTGATTTGCAGGATTAAGGCAACATTCATGCTTCCAATGCCCCAACTTAATAGTTATGTGGATTAGATCTCTTTAAGGTGGCAACATTAGTTCTAGTCTTTGGATCTAAAGGAGCACCTTGTCTTCTTCATTGCCCTTGAAATCCTCCACCTTGTTGCATGGGGACCCATGATTGGCAGGCTCCCTGCATAGGGACAGTATTCCCTACATAAGGCTGAAATTGGCCTCCTCTCTGGGCAGCCTTTATGTGCGCTACCATCAACTTTTCCTTCAGATTGTTGTGCTTCATCTCCATCTCATCACAACAACATTTAGCAAAAACTGGATTTTGTCGACTGACTTATTCTGCAAGCAAATCAAATGTTGTCAGTCACAAATCTGGACACAATTGTCCCATATCCTTGGGTTCAAGGGTGTCCATCCCAATATACTGTTTGAAAGCCTGCAACAACCCTTCATAAAACACATTAAGCTCTTCAGTCGTCCTGTTAATCTTTACCCAATGAATAGCCTGCACACTTTAACCTTTAGCCAAGTAATCACCTGGTCATATTTCTTCATCACTGTAGATGACGGACCATGTGTCACTGGTTCCCTCTCAGGCTCACCTTTGGGCCATTTTGAGGGTATTTTACATGTAGACCGCAAATCACTAGAGACTACAATCTCGAACAGTGTAAGCACCTTTGAAATTTTCACAAATCGATTAACGTGTTTGTAGTACTCTACAGGCTTCTCTCACAATCTCTGGAAATCATTTGTAAATGCTGCAAGATCACCTCTACTCCAAGGTACTTCTGCAAAGGGAGGTTGTTCTCTCTTTGCTCTTCTAAAACCCCTTTTAGCCCATTTCTCTTCCCATTTGTCCAATGTGCTCCAAATCCGAATGCATGCAAAAAATTCTCTGCTTTGGGTCTTCAATCCTGTTAATATCAGTTTTTCTATGTCCTGATCGCTGGGTGCAAGTCTGTGATTTTTCTGTAAAACCTTTGTTTGTTCTATGAAAACCTGATATCTTTGAGTCAATTCAGATATCTTTTCATAAGCATGTCTTGCTCTCCTAGTGACATCTTTGTTCATGAATAGCAATTCACTTTGTTAAAAGGTATCAATTCGATTGAGCTCTAAACTCCCACTTATCATTTCATCTAATTCAGTTTTTAATTTGACCACATCAATCATGTCCACCTTTACAGCCGACTATATATTTCCATGGCTCATCTTTGTAATCTGACTCGCATTTGAATTATTATTGTGTGCCTTCAACCATTGCTCAAAAACTTTAACATCAAATATATGTTAGGCCTCAGAAGTTCTTTTTGGGGTAGTGCTTTCTCAGGGTGTACTACCACATACATTTGGGAGTGTTTCCCATAGAGGCGAATCAACACCTGTCAATCCAGGAAAAGAACTTATGGGTTCAAATCCATTATGTACTGCAGTTGGATCTGCACTGGCTGCACAAATTGAACTTGCATTCATCTGAGTCAATAGAATAAATCTTGCATTGGGGCCATCTGCTCCTTTATCTGGTGCCCTCACCTCTGTAGGGGCAGGCATTTTCTGACTTTCATTCCCAAGCGAATTAGGGTTATACATGGGAACTATAGGACCAATGGTAAGACGTACTGTAGGAGCATCCGGAATCCTTGATTATATATACCCTCCATATCCTTTGTTGTATATCCCAGCTAGCAACTGCTTACATATGCCTTGCTTTCTTCGCTCTCCCTCGATATTTGTCTCTGTGTTTGTCATGCGTTGCATGTAGCCACGCATGAAGTGCTTCAAATTGTGTAGGTCTAGGTAATGGTTTCATTGAGAACAGTATTCCTCTCAAATTGTCAATTATCCTCAAATTAAATGTATTACAACGTGGAAAGGCTAATGCACCTTCTTTTTCTGTAATATTGTGCCAATTTGTAAGCCAAATGATAGTGTGGAGTCATACATTTGTTGCCATGTAACGAGCTGGCATATCTTCTAATGGCGCCTCTTTAGCCCACTCTGGTAGGTAGATCCACATCTCCTCATATCATATCCCTTATTGACCTGAAACCTCTAATCAATTCCAAACTCAATAATTTCAAGTTCCATAACAATGTGCCCACCAATAGCAGTGCAGCACCAAATGAGTACAAGTCCAACCACTCCCAGCATGGTGTTACACCAATCGACCTATCCCAGAGCGGCACACTCTGACATCACTCTCACTCTTTGCAACAGTTCACCCTCCTTCACAACCTCTCATGCTCTCTCTTGTTAACACTAATCATATGAAAAAACAACAAAAAACATCTGTCTACTCCTCTAAAGAATTGACAGAATTCAATCACCAACAGAACACATACATTTACAAATGAAACCTCGACCAGCTGGGAATCACTTCAATCAGTATAGTTTCCCTCTGCAAAATAGCCACCATACTAATTACAATTCTATCTCGCACACAAAGTTCCCTATTTCAATTGGGCCATCGACAACGTCTCACAACAAACCCCACAAAACCTTAGCAGAAAAATACCACAAAGTGCCTTCTGCACCTTTATTATATATCCTGGGATCTTAGATCACGTCGGACCAGATAACAACTTTAACAACAACTTCAATTTCAGCAAATTAACACCACATTCATATGACTTTCACAATATCTCTGCCAGACATCACGCAATTGCTATTTCACAGCAAGCTAAGAATAGTCCTCATACACACAAACTGTAGGAGAGTAGGGTCTGCTATCCTATGGTCACCCCAAATTATTGCTTTTTGCTTCACTGGTTTTCGACTACTGAGGCTGTGGGCCTGCTGATCAGACCCCCAGCCTGCTGTTCTCTCACTAAATTACTGATACATGTGCTATAGGCACAAACCACAATTGGAAATGGACTCCTTGTCAGCCCCTGTATAATGCACTATAGGTGCCCAGGGCATAGGGGCCACCAAGGCCTACCAGGGGCTGCAGCATATCTTTTGCCACCCCTGGCTGGTTCTTAAATTGACACAACTGGCTGATCACTCAGCTGGGGTAAGGTGGTGTAATCACCCCTTACTTAGATATAGTATACCTATATCTAAACCTATATCTGGACACATATTAACCTGTGAGCCACTCCTATGGAAGGCCTCATCAATCCTGGAGGCAGAGTGCGTGGTTTAATGTGAGATGGAGCTCTAGCATGAGCTGAGCCTGTCTGCAGCTGTCGGGAACAACTCCCTAAGCTGTTTCAGGATAATGCCATACCATATACTCTTAAGCGCCTTATAATCCTCGCGGTTATATAGCAACTTTGGTTTGGCTTTATCAAAACATGTCGTGTAAGGTGTCATACGATTTGGAATACTATCCCCTCGCCAGTTCTGGCGACGGGGATAGCATTCCACCCCTCTAGAGGGGTAAGACATGTTGCTTTACTTAAATGCGGTTAATTTCTAAAAGGACCTTGGATCCACAAAATGGATGCCTCTGCCACAGACACGAGTCTGACCCCCTGAAGCTGACCGAAACTCAGCCAAATGGGGCCTGGACAAAGGGTTTCCTGTCGCAGGGAGGTGCTACACCCCCTCAGACAGGAGATAGTGGATTGTAGCAGGGAGGTTTGAAAGAAACCAGACACTGCTTGGGGCGCACAAGGCTGCCCCTTGCATAATCCGGCCAAACCGGTTCTGGGGCACTCCAGCCCTCGTGCCAGGGCGGCCTGGGTCAAAGGAAGGGGGTGTATCCACCCACTTCCTGGGTCCCACCCATAGGAGGGGACCTAGCAGGTAATCCAGCCCCCCAGATTCGAATAAGAGTGGGAGCAGTGCCAATGCACTTCAGATTATCCTGATGAAACATAAGAAACGAAACTCTGGACCCTTCGACATCCTACTCGACGTAGAAGCCCGAAGAATCTCCCTTGTGGTCAAGGAGTGACCACCCTGTGCAAACAGGCACCATCCAGCCATCGACGTCTACTTTGTTGCAGTTCCCGCCGGAACTCGAGTGACAGGGATCAACGAGATCAAGCTTGCCTGCCTTCCAACAGCCCGATCCACAGTCCCTGCAGAGCTGAGACCCTTGGAGGCGACCGGAAGCGTGGGGCACGCCATCTTGAATTGACCACGAGACGCTGACCGTGCAGCCCACGAGTGACCCTCGAAGCTGTACACCGGGGTTTGAGAAGCCCCAACCCTGAGCCACACTTGCACCGAAGTTCAGCCCTCCACACTCGACAAGTGCTGCGTGGGGCCCTTCTGCTTCTTTTGGCTCAACGCGTTGGCCCGGTCACTTGCCAGCCAGCTAGTGGCCCCTGTGCCAACAAAACTTGAAATTCGACCTGTGAATCTGGTTGCTCCAGATCTACACCAGCTCCCCTGAAAAGGAGCCCCCACTCTGACCCTCCTGGTTCGAGTGAGAAGCAATCATCCGGTTCCGCGTGGATTGCTTTTGCCAAGTGTTGTTTGCTCCAATCTTGAAGCCGACAGCGCCGACGGCGAGAGCCTGCGTGGGACAGATCGTGACCTGCTCCTGGACGTCGTAGATGCCCCAGAGCCCACGTGACAGCGGAGAGAAGCTCCTTGACGACCACCTGATTGTGCCCGACATTGCCTGGTTCCGTCCTGGTTCCACCCTGGTCACTGCTGAGTGACCCAGACTCTGTCCCCTCTGCTTTCAGGTACTTTTCGACTTGAGTCCACCCTTGGACTCCACCGGACACTTCTCTTTCACCCCGCCTGCAGCCCTTTCAGCTTCAAGCACCAAGAGCCTGCGTGACGAAACCCGACTCAACTTCGACCCTGTGCACCTGCTTCCTGTGGGTGAGGTAACTTTGCTCCGCCGGTGTTCCCACACTGGTACACATCTCTAGCGTCTGGGTCTTAAGTTTTGTTCCTCTAGGTTCAGCGGAAGTGTCCTTAAACTTTAACTTTACAACTTTTACGCACCATTGGTTAACCTTGGTGCATGCGTGCGCTTTCCGCACTGCACCCGAATCCCGTGGGCCTCTCCCGACTTCAGCATTGCTTGTCCCGACTGCTCCCAGCGATTCCCTAGGCCCTAGGCCTAACCACTGTTCGATTGGTATCTCTTATACCACTTGTTTAGTATATGGTTTGAGTGGCCCCCCGCCCTCATCCATAATTGTGCAACTTTGTATGTTTAAACTGTGCTTTTGATTTAACGCTTGTGCCCCTTTATTCATAAAGAATACTGGGGATTGTTTTTAGTAATAAATACATATATTTTTATAATATATACTTGTGTGGTGTCCTTTCATTTGATATTACAGGATTGTATGTGGTAAAACAGCTCGCTTAACACGACCTCTTAAGTTAAGCCTTTAGGCTGCTTAGTCCATGCTACCCCTAGGATAGCTTGTCTAATAAGGTTGACTTACAACCAGACACCATAAGGGATTGTTTGGTCTGATAACAGGTGGTTCCAGAATTGGAAACATCACCTATCAGGCCAACTTCTCACATTGGTGAGCAGCGGTGCGGATTTGAGCTTGCTGTTGTTTTACCATTGCAATCTTTTATCAAATTGAAAGATCACATCAAGTACCTCTAGGTACATATAAAATCAAAAGCTTAGCATACTTAAGTTCTACTGAACTTAGTAGTTGTAGATTAAAGGGATTAGCACACCCTGACTACAACTCACTAGCAAGGTACAGTAGGGAAACACTTAGTGTAGGTAGGTGCATCACTTACACCACACTAGAGTCATGTCTGACACAGGAAAAGCCTCAGGGTCTGCTCCTGTGACAGTTGACCTTACCAAGGCAACTTTCAGCTATGACAAATTAACCCGAAAGGACTTGATTGCCTAATGCATCTCAAGAGGGTTAAAAAGGGGCCGAAGTCCCACCAGTCCTATCCTGATAGCCATTCTAGAACAGGATGACTTAGAGAAGGCGAATGCAGTTCCCTTAGAGTCAGGAGATGGAGTGAACCCCCCTGTAACTGATACCCCTCCAGAGGAAGAAGAAGAAGAGGAGGAAGTGGAGGAGGAGGAGGACTCAGATGTAGGGGACCCAGAGAATCAGGATCAGAGGGGTAGCCAGGTCCTAGTTGCCAGGCTTAACCAGGCCAACTTAGACCTACTGGGAAATGGAGAGGGCCAGCACCTCCCCAGACCCCACCATATCATTCTCCCAGGCAACAGAAGAGTGAGATCTCCCTCAGGGGACTCTCATATTTCTAGTGCCTCAAGAGAATCTCAGAGAGGTATGACTGCCTCTCAGAAGATAGAGCATAGGGCCAGAATGAGGGCTGTCAAACTCCGAATAGAGAGGGAGGAGGTAGCCTTGGCTCAAGCTAGACTTGCCTTGGCAAGAGAGCAGAAATTGTGTGGCTTAGATGCCACTGGTGGCAGCAATATTCCTAGAGAAAAAGACAGGAGCTATGATAATAGAAACCTGACAAAAATTGTGGCCCCCTACAAGGAAGGGGATGACATCCACAAATGGATGACTGCTCTTGAGAGAGCCTGCATGGTACAGCAGGTTCCTCAGGATCAGTGGGCTGCAATTTTATGGTACTCCTTCTCTGAGAAAGGGAGGGACAGGCTCCTCACAGTTAGACCTGAGGATGCCAAAAACTACTCTGTCTTGAAGAGTGCTCTTATTGAAGGGTTTGGCCTAACCACTGAGCAATACAGGTTGTTGTTCAGAGACACCCAAAAAGCACAGACTCAAGACTGGACTGATTTCGTTGATTGTGCCACTAAGGCTCTGGAGGGTTGGTTGCAGGGAAGTAAAGTTTCAGACTATACAGGATTGTACAATCTTATCATGAGAGAACAGATCCTTAATAACTGTACAAACCAGCTGTTGCATCAATACCTTATTGACTCTGATCTGACCTCTCCCCAAGAATTGGGAAAGAAGGCAGACAAATGGGTCAGAACAAGGATTAAGCAGAAACCCCAGAACCAAGGTGGTGACCAGAAGAAAACAGACCAGAAGGGTGGAAATCAGAAAGATAAAGAAAAAGACCAGAAGTCTTCAGGCCCCCAAACTAATAATAAGGAGGGTGGTTCCCAAAATGGAAACAAGAAAAAGAAGAATAATGGCCCAAAGAAGCCTTGGTGTAATAACTGCAAATCAGTTTCACACTGGGGCAGTGAATGCACCAAGACAAATCCAGTCCCCACCACTGCAGCTCCTAAAGCAACTGCAACCCCTAGTCCAGTAAGCAGTGGTGGAACACAGTCCACGGGTGTAGCAGGGTTGACCCTGGGTATTGAAGTAGGATCTGGCCTAGTCAGAACCCCTACTCAGGCAGTTCTCCTATATGATGTGGACTTAACTTTGTCCACTACAGTAAACCCCAGTAACCTGGGCAAATATAGGCAGACGCCTTTAATTAATGAGAAACTGGCTCAGGCCTACAGGGACACATGTGCCAGTGTCACAATGGTGACACCTGACTTTGTGGACCCTGGACAAATTGTACTAGGTGAAAGTTACCTAGTGACCAATGCAAGCAACTCCACTACTTCCCATAGTGTGGCAGTTGTGAACTTCTCCTGGGGAGGGGTAGATGGCCTAAAGAAAGTTGTTGTGAGTGCAGACCTCCCAGTAGACTGTCTGTTAGGCAATGATCTTGAAAGCTCTGTTTGGTCAGAAGTGGAGTACAGAACTCATGCAGAAATGCTAGGGATTTCAGCTCATGTCCTTGCAGTGACAAGGTCTCAGGCTAAGAAGTGCCTTCCTGAACCAGTGGTGGATCTTGGAACAATAGACCAACCACAACCCAAGAGAAGGAGCAAGAGAGGAAAGGCTGAGCCTTCCACCTTGCCCCAGGTTGAGGATCAAGTTTCAGAGGAAACTGATTCTGAAGTCCAAGAGGAGACTGTCTCTGAGGAACTTGAACCTGACCAGGTTGAGTTTCTGGGGACAGGGGGACCCTCAAGGGCAGACCTGAGGCAGGCTCAATTAGATTGCCCTTCCCTTGAACCCCTCAGACAGCAGGCTGCTGCTGAGGCTGCTGGGGATGCCCAAGGTACCCATACTGTGTATTGGGACGATGGACTCCTTTACTCAGAGGCTAGAGACCCCAAGCCTGGTACAGCCAGGAGGTTGGTTATACCTCTGCAGTTTAGGGGCTTCCTCCTTACCTTGGCCCATAATATTCCCCTTGCAGGACACTTAGGCCAGAACAAGACGTGGGACAGGCTTGTTTCACACTTTCACTGGCCTCATATGTCAGAAAATGTCAAGGAGTTTTGTCGCTCCTGTGTCACTTGCCAAGCCAGTGGTAAGTCAGGTGGCACAACAAAGGCCCCCCTCATACCACTACCTGTGGTGGGGGTACCCTTTGAAAGAGTTTGAATAGATATTGTGGGTCCCATGGATCCTCAAACAGCATCTGGGAACAGATTTATACTGGTGGTAGTGGATCATGCCACCAGGTATCCAGAGGCTATTCCCCTGAGGACCACCACAGCACCTGTGGTGGCAAAAGCCCTCATTGCAGTTTTCTCAAGAGTGGGCTTTCCAAAGGAGGTACTATCAGATAGGGGCACAAATTGTATGTCTAGCTATCTGAAGGCAATGTGGAAGGAGTGTGGAGTAAACTACAAGTTTACCACACCCTATCACCCACAGTGCAATGGGCTTGTGGAGAGATTCAACAAGACCCTGAAGGGAATGATAAAAGGATTACCAGAGAAGCTTAGGCGGAAATGGGACATTCTTTTACCCTGCTTGCTCTTTGCTTACAGAGAGGTCCCACAGAAGGGGGTTGGCTACAGCCCTTTTGAACTTTTGTTTGGCCACCCTGTGAGGGGTCCATTGTGTTTGGTGAAGGAAGGATGGGAGTTACCTCTCAAAAAGCCCAAACTAGACATTGTGGACTATGTACTTGGTCTCCGCTCCAGGATGGCTGAATACATGGAGAGAGCATCCAAAAACCTGGAGGCCAGCCAAGAATTACAAAAAGCTTGGCATGACCAAAAGGCTGTACTGGTAGAGTTCCAACCAGGACAGAAGGTGTGGGTACTGGAGCCCGTGGCCCCAGCAGCACTCCAGGACAAATGGAGTGGACCCTATCCTATCATTGAGAAAAAGGGAGAAGTCACCTATCTGGTTGACTTGGGAACCCCTAGGAGCCCTCACAGGGTAATCCATGTGAATCGTTTGAAAGCATTTGTGGACAGGGAGGACATGAGCTTGCTCATGGCCACAGATGGGGATCAGGAGGAAGAGAGTGACCCTCTCCCAGACCTGCTTTCTCAGAACCCTGATGATGGTTCAGTTGATGGAGTAGCCTTGGCAGGCAGCCTTACTGACCAGCAACAGATGGACTGCAGACAAGTTTTGCAGGCCCACAGACATTTGTTTTCACTCACACCCAGCCAGACTGACTGGTACACCCATGTGGTGGACACTGGTGACAGTCTGCCTGTGAAGAATAAGATCTACAGGCAACCTGGCCATGTCAGGGATTGCATCAAGGCTGAGGTGCAAAAGATGTTGGAGCTTGGAGTGATTGAGCCATCAGAGAGCCCATGGGCCAGCCCAGTAGTCCTTGTGCCAAAACCTCATACCCAAGATGGAAAGAGAGAAATGAGATTTTGCGTGGACTACAGGGGTCTCAATGCTGTCACTAGGACAGATGCTCACCCCATTCCAAGAGCAGATGAGCTCATTGACAGATTGGCTTCTGCCAAGTTTCTGAGCACATTTGATTTGACAGCTGGCTACTGGCAAATCAGACTAGCTGAGGAGTCAAAAGCCAAAACAGCATTCTCTACCCCTAGTGGACATTATCAGTTTGTGGTAATGCCCTTTGGTTTGAAGAATGCACCTGCCACTTTCCAACGGTTGGTGAACCAAGTCCTTGCTGGGTTGGATGACTTTTGTGCAGCATATCTAGGTGATATTGCTGTCTTTAGCTCCACCTGGGAGGATCACCTGATCCACCTGAAGAAGGTTTTGGAGGCCCTGCAAAAGGCAGGCCTAACTATCAAGGCTACTAAGTGCCAGATAGGGCAGAGTAAGGTTGTGTACCTGGGCCACCTAGTAGGTGGGGGTCAGGTTCAACCACTGGAGAGCAAAATCCAGACCATACAGGACTGGGCTCCTCCAGTTACCCAGACACAAGTCAGAGCCTTCTTGGGCCTGACTGGGTATTACAGAAAGTTTGTGAAAAACTATGGGTCTATAGTGACACCATTAAATGACTTGACATCCAAGAAGATGCCAAAAAAGGTTCAGTGGACAGTTAGGTGTCAAAAGGCATTTGATGACCTGAAGAAGGCCATGTGCTCTGCACCTATCCTGAAGAGTCCTGACTACTCCAAACAGTTCATTGTACAGACAGATGCTTCTGAGTTGGGGGTGGGAGCTGTGCTCTCACAACTTAATCAAGATGGTCAAGACCAGCCCATTGCTTTTATTAGCAGAAGGCTGACCCCCAGAGAGAAACGTTGGTCAGCCATTGAGAGGGAGGCCTTTGCTGTGGTTTGGGCCCTGAAGAAGTTGAGGTCCTACTTGTTTGGAACTCACTTCCTTGTTCAGACAGACCATAAGCCCCTCTTGTGGCTAAATCAGATGAAGGGTGAAAACCCCAAACTACTCAGGTGGTCCATTTCCCTACAGGGGATGGACTTTACAGTGGAGCACCGCCCATGGACTGACCATGGTAATGCAGATGGTCTCTCCAGGTACTTCCACTTAGAACATGAAGACTTATCTGGTCAAGGTTAGTTTAATGTCCCTGCGTTTGGGGGGGGGGGTTGTGTAGGAGAGTAGGGTCTGCTATCCTATGGTCACCCCAAATTTTTGCTTTTTGCTTCACTGGTTTTCGACTACTGAGGCTGTGGGCCTGCTGATCAGACCCCCAGCCTGCTGTTCTCTCACTAAATTACTGATACATGTGCTATAGGCACATACCACAATTGGAAATGGACTCCTTGTCAGCCCCTGTATAATGCACTATAGGTGCCCAGGGCATAGGGGCCACCAAGGCCTACCAGGGGCTGCAGCATATCTTTTGCCACCCCTGGCTGGTTCTTAAATTGACACAACTGGCTGATCACTCAGCTGGGGTAAGGTGGTGTAATCACCCCTTACTTAGATATAGTATACCTATATCTAAACCTATATCTGGACACATATTAACCTGTGAGCCACTCCTATGGAAGGCCTCATCAATCCTGGAGGCAGAGTGCGTGGTTTAATGTGAGATGGAGCTCTAGCATGAGCTGAGCCTGTCTGCAGCTGTCGGGAACAACTCCCTAAGCTGTTTCAGGATAATGCCATACCATATACTCTTAAGCGCCTTATAATCCTCGCGGTTATATAGCAACTTTGGTTTGGCTTTATCAAAACATGTCGTGTAAGGTGTCATACGATTTGGAATACTATCCCCTCGCCAGTTCTGGCGACGGGGATAGCATTCCACCCCTCTAGAGGGGTAAGACATGTTGCTTTACTTAAATGCGGTTATTTTCTAAAAGGACCTTGGATCCACAAAATGGAAGCCTCTGCCACAGACACGAGTCTGACCCCCTGAAGCTGACCGAAACTCAGCCAAATGGGGCCTGGACAAAGGGTTTCCTGTCGCAGGGAGGTGCTACACCCCCTCAGACAGGAGATAGTGGATTGTAGCAGGGAGGTTTGAAAGAAACCAGACACTGCTTGGGGCGCACAAGGCTGCCCCTTGCATAATCCGGCCAAACCGGTTCTGGGGCACTCCAGCCCTCGTGCCAGGGCGGCCTGGATCAAAGGAAGGGGGTGTATCCACCCACTTCCTGGGTCCCACCCATAGGAGGGGACCTAGCAGGTAATCCAGCCCCCCAGATTCGAATAAGAGTGGGAGCAGTGCCAATGCACTTCAGATTATCCTGATGAAACATAAGAAACAAAACTCTGGACCCTTCGACATCCTACTCGACGTAGAAGCCCGAAGAATCTCCCTTGTGGTCAAGGAGTGACCACCCTGTGCAAACAGGCACCATCCAGCCATCGACATCTACTTTGTTGCAGTTCCCGCCGGAACTCGAGCGACAGAGATCGACGAGATCAAGCTTGCCTGCCTTCCAACAGCCCGATCCACAGTCCCTGCAGAGCTGAGACCCGTGGAGGCGACCGGAAGCGTGGGGCACGCCATCTTGAATTGACCACGAGACGCTGACCGTGCAGCCCACGAGTGACCCTCGAAGCTGTACACCTGGGTTTGAGAAGCCCCAACCCTGAGCCACACTTGCACCGAAGTTCAGCCCTCCACACTCGACAAGTGCTGCGTGGGGCCCTTCTGCTTCTTTTGGCTCAACGCGTTGGCCCGGTCACTTGCCAGCCGGCTAGTGGCCCCTGTGCCGACGACACTTGAAATTCGACCTGCGAATCTGGTTGCACCAGATCTGCACCAGCTTCCCTGAAAAGGAGCCCCCACTCTGACCCTCCTGGTTCGAGTGAGAAGCAATCTCCCGGTTCCGCGTGGATTGCTTTTGCCAAGTGTTGTTTGCTCCAATCTTGAAGCCGACAGCGCCGATGGCGAGAGCCTGCGTGGGACAGATCGTGATCTGCTCCTGGACGTCGTAGATGCCCCAGAGCCCACGTGACAGCGGAGAGAAGCTCCTTGACGACCACCTGATTGCGCCCAACATTGCCTGGTTCCGTCCTGGTTCCACCCTGGTCACTGCTGAGTGACCCAGACTCTGTCCCCTCTGCTTTCAGGTACTTTTCGACTTGAGTCCACCCTTGGACTCCACCGGACACTTCTCTTTCACCCCGCCTGCAGCCCTTTCAGCTTCAAGCACCAAGAGCCTGCGTGACGAAACCCGACTCAACTTCGACCCTGTGAACCCGCTTCCTGTGGGTGAGGTAACTTTGCTCCGCCGGTATTCCCACACTGGTACACATCTCTAGGGTCTGGGTCTTAAGTTTTGTTCCTCTAGGTTCAGCGGAAGTGTCCTTAAACTTTAACTTTACAACTTTTACGCACCATTGGTTAACCTTGGTGCATGCGTGCGCTTTCCGCACTGCACCCGAATCCCGTGGTTCTCTCCCGACTTCAGCATTGCTTGTCCCGACTGCTCCCAGCGATTCCCTAGGCCCTAGGCCTAACCACTGTTCGATTGGTATCTCTTATACCACTTGTTTAGTATATGGTTTGAGTGGCCCCCCGCCCTCATCCATAATTGTGCAACTTTGTATGTTTAAACTGTGCTTTTGATTTAACGCTTGTGCCCCTTTATTCATAAAGAATACTGGGGATTGTTTTTAGTAATAAATACATATATTTTTATAATATATACTTGTGTGGTGTCCTTTCATTTGATATTACAGGATTGTATGTGGTAAAACAGCTCGCTTAACACGACCTCTTAAGTTAAGCCTTTAGGCTGCTTAGTCCATGCTACCCCTAGGATAGCTTGTCTAATAAGGTTGACTTACAACCAGACACCATAAGGGATTGTTTGGTCTGATAACAGGTGGTTCCAGAATTGGAAACATCACCTATCAGGCCAACTTCTCACACAAACCTACTAATACCCCCGCTGTTCCAACTTAGGCCACCGGAATTTCATCTATTCTCCAGATCTCTCTCGTGGACTCTGGACTAAGGCAACTGGGGTTGGGTCTGGACTGTTCTAGGTTAGATTCTACCTCCCTCTACTTCAAGATATAACCATCCTACTCTGCCATCAACTCTCTCAATACTAAAAGTATTGCCAATTGGGGAAAACAAATGCATACTTTTGGGAAAGAGATCTGGCATGGAGACCTGGTTAGCAGGAATTCAGTGCACTTCCAGTCAAAATCAAATCAAATACTAGGCAACACGTGGGGAGGGGGGTTCACCATGCCAAAAAGAGCACTTTCCTACAGTGTCGCAACTTGTAACAGCATGGAGAAAGGGCAGAGATTCGTATATATCAATGCCTAAGCTTGCTGCAGTACTGTGGGTTGGTATGTAACAAAAATATTTCCTGTACCAAACTCTAACCACTCTTCTTGACATCCAAGGTTTTTAAATTTAACACTCACAAGAATGACTACATCGCTACTGTACAAATCATTATTTTGGAATGAACCTCAATTGCTGCATTGAAAGAATGAAGCATAACTCATGTGTCCGCTTCCTCATGATGGCAAGGAGATATCTTTTGAAATTCGTAATTGGTGTGGAACTTGCAACTTTATCGTGGGAGCTGGCAATTACTTGCTTTCTTTCGATGGCAATAAGTTGCAAACGCCTACTCAGTAAACCAAAACAATTCTGTCTTGTTTTTGTCTCATCTAAGGAAACTATGCCAATCTTTGGGTACAGGATTGTTAGATTCAACTCGCTTGCGAAGACCCTCACTTCTTTTTTCTCTAACACTTTGCTTGATGCTTCCAGTAATATATATATCCCACACAAGATCCAAGCATTTCAAGTTCCTTGCTTGAGTTTCTATGTAGGGTATAAAAACTGCCAAATTGTAAACATCAAATATTTTACAAGACTTTTGAGATATCATATTTACTACAGCTACACCACCTGCTATATGTACATCCACCTCTGGAGCAGTGTTGTGCATGGTGGTACTTTCAGCAACATTGTCCAATAGCTGCGACTTCTGTCCTTGTCTGAGTTTTCCATTTACTGATATAAATGAAGGAAAAGACTGAGCTTGTGCTTGAAAAGTTCTTCCAAACTATCATTTGTTGCCTGACACCCGATATATAATCAAACAAAAAGATTGCAATGACTTTTTAATGAGGATAGTTTTATGCAGACTGGTGCTGAGTAATTGAAGTTTTTTCCCTTGGTATTGTATCTGCTATTGGCCTCGAACACATTTGTAACACCTCATGCAAATAGAAGTTATATTGCTATCTACCTATTTCATGCGCTTTTTGCACTGACATGATAACTGTAGCAGGCATGACTTTGTTGCTGTCCAGATTGAATAGATCATCGCTCTCCTCCATAATTGTTTTTCCAACTTCCTAAATTGTGTACATTAGAGATTTGACATCTTTTACAAAAGATTTTGCACACTTGGTATTTGTTCCTGGTGGCAAAGGTTGATTTTTTTGGCTTCCTCAAATGTTTGTTCAACTTCATTTTCAACTCTGGATATCTCTGGCCCAGATATCATCCATGTCCTGAGAGCTCCTGGATTTTCCGTCAGACCTACAGCACCTCCATCTCCCTTGATGACAGCATTTTCCTACTCATTATTCTGAGCAATTGATGAGAATGCGCTGTTGCTTTTATTGCCAATAAACATTCCTTTATGAAACTCTGAGTGAATGTGTGGGTTTGGTTCTGCTATTTTTGCTATGTCGCCAATGTGAACAGACAGCTAATAAGAGAATAATGACTATCATTTGAAGCAAACTTCCATGAAACCATTTGATCAAGTACTTGCAGATAAAAATTACAGTTATCCACTCTAATTGAATGAACTAATTAAAGTATAAGTAGCTGCAGGTACATAACAATTGCCCAAAATTGGAAGTGTGGATGCTGGTTCAGTATCCACTGAATCCATTTGTAAAGCTCCCTTATTCTTCATGGACTGTCTTGATTCAAGATAACTTTGATAAGCCTTCCTCTGTAATATGTACAGCGCAGCAACAGTAATTTGATGAGCAGGACGTGCACAGCTAAAGTGGGAAGCCTTCAATATAGCATCAGCCATTCCTATGGTAGTTATGTCAGCTCGCACTAACATACTAGTCCATCTACTGTTTGAAAGCCAGCCTCCAAGTACTTTAAAAAAAGCCATATTGATATGAAGTCCCCCCATCATCATCAGAACATATTTATCTTCACTACATAGGTGTGGTACAGCCCGTTGAATTTGTTTTGCTCGGGCAAAGAGGGGTTGGCCCATGACAATAACAGGTGTTTGTCCTTGATTGAGATAATGAACAGACTCTTTAATTACTTTCATGCAATGCAAGACCATGGATTTAGAATTAACTCTTTCTGTAAACAGAGGCAACAATGCAGTAGTTAATAGTGGTCTATTGGTAGGTGGTAGCAATTATGCATGATATGCTGCCCAAAATATGCTTTCATCAGAAGAAATATTTCCACTCTCAACATTGCACATCATTCTTTCAAGCTATTCATATTCATGTGTGTTAGCAGCATTAATTAGATCGCTTTGGTGATCAACTATTATAAATAATAATGGGACGTGATGATCCTTATTGTTCATTGAAGCTGGTTCGTTATTTGCATACAGTAGTGGAAGATTTGAAATCTGTTTTTCCTTTTCCATATTAGGATTAATCACCACAATACCACATGTACATACAAACTTTTGTGCCAAATTTGATGCAAATTGAAAGTTTTTAAATTATTTTTTGATATTCGTCAACCATCAACGATTTTGATTAGACTATATGACGTCATAGGCAAGATCCACTGGGGGTCTTGCATGATTACTATTACAAATATCAATGTCTGTACCAACGGTCAGCTTTCTATCACAAGGTGAACTGTTTTCATTAGAAAACAGGCTTAACAGCTGCACTACAGCTCCAAATAACAAAAGAGTTTCACATTTACAATGTGTTAAGCAATGAAAGGGTTAACAGTGTAAGTTCTCTGTTACTCGGATTTTCTGACAAATAAAGGGGAGGATGTCAGTTGGATGGATTTTTACAAACATTTGCTGTCTGGGATACACACATAGTGTTTGCAAAGGCAAGCAGCTGCAGTGTTGGGGCACACGATGACACCTCTCAGCTTCAGGCTAAGGTGAATGGAGCCCCCTTTCTAAAAATAGCAGGTAGACTCTGTCCACCCAGGTCCACCCTCGACTTATGCCCTGAGGTGCTTGCTCCTCTACCACGCACTGAGGACAGTACATGCAACACACGTTTTCTTGCGGGGAGATGTTGGAAATGTGGTCTTGTGCAGGTCTTATGACAGTAAAAGTTCATTAAATAAGTTAAGGAAGAGGGCCGGGTTGTGGTTGTGTTCATGTCAGGTGTGACGTGGCTAAACACAAGGAGATGATGGACGGAGCGCTGAAACTTTTCAGACACTCACCCCCAGTCACAGATCTGGGTTGAATCCATCATCGTTGTTTAGCTCACTCTGCCACCTCAGTTCAGACACAGCTATAGGCAAATCAGTCTTGACCCTGTGCCTCATGAGAACAGTCCAGCCGAACCTCCAAGCCATGTCGTCCCTGGACCGGAAACAAGCATGCTGGGACCGGTTTCGGGCGAATAACCCTCATCATCCAGGCTAGCTTGAATCCAGTGTCAAAGTGAGCAAGGGTGACGTGGCACAGGGAGTAAAATGTCTTGTCTTTGAAGAGCCCCCACCAAACCAATTTCTCCCGCATCCATCGGTTACACAATATCTGTTTCTTATTGAGAACATCTTCTGCTTCAAATATTTTATTTTAGTGCCATGAAATGACATCAGTCCTAAATTTATATGATGATTGCCAGAGATCGGCATCAGCACTCATTTTTAAACACCAGAATGCATTTTTGAGAGTACACGCTCTCAGCCTATGTTTTGAGCTCAGCACGATTGCTTAGTAATTCAAAGCATTGAAAAATAAAGTCGGACATCAAGGCAATCCCTAGGCATGAGGTGACCTGCAATAGCACAAAATGTCAAACGTTTTTAAGTGTTATGGTTAGTAAGTAATGCTGGCACTGTTGGAGAAGTGTGGCTCAATGCTTAGAGCAGCAGACCCTGATGCAGAGGTCTAGCCCAGGACCAGGGTTCAATTCCCCGCCTTGGCGGGTCTTGAGCTCAAAAATTCCACGGACCTGATAATTCTCGCCTCTGTGCCTATTCCAATCATGGAGTCCCACTCTGCAACTCTGGGCAATAGCTTGCTTAATCTCCACAACGGCCCCCACAACGCTAAGGATGCATAGCTTCCACCTTGGGGGTGCCCAGGAGTGGACACCTCACAGGGGAAGCCAGGATGGGATCCACACCGGTATTCGTACAAGTGCCTTGAGACCCTTGCGGGTGAGTAGTGCGCTATACAAGTATCAATTTACATTACATTTACATTTACATTCAGCAGTGGCGGATCTGTGGATGGTGCCATGGCAGTGGAAAAACATGGCCCCTGGCACTAATGTTGTGACAAATTAAGCTCTGCAAAGCTTGTGGTGTGCGAGGTCATATACAGCTTTGGGAATGCTACACACATTTTGTATAACATACATTGTCCTAAACATAAATTACTGATTCACTCTTGCTACGTTAAAAAAACATATGTATCATGAAAAGTACACTGTTTCTACTCTGCCATACAATGTAATTCTTTCTTGGCAAAACTTTCAGTCTCACTCAGGAGCACTAGTTTTCCCGCCTCCCACTTGAAAAGCCTACCAAACTGCACCCACTTGAATACATACTAGTCTAGAGCTGTGTTTGATTGCTACTTGGGTGGGGTGATCAGAACATAGAAAACTATAGATATTTTGTATCGGATGTTGTTGCTTTAAATACTTGGAGAACGTTTTCGGTATCTTGCAGTCAGTTTCAGCAAGCTTGCAAGTCAAGAACTGGCTCCCTCTGCTGGTCGTCTGCTTATTTTTCTGCACGGATAAATGTAGCCTTGCAAACAACACAACTCACCTGGAGAGGTGTGTCTCTGCAATGAGAGTTTGGAAGTAAAATGTTATTGAAATAATCCCATTAGGTTTTCTATCAGTTTATTACCGAGACTTATGTTTCCAGATAACCTGCTACAATGCTTAATACTGTCTAGACAACACAGGCAGAAGTGGTGTTAAACCTCCATCGACAATCTTTTAAACCTAGTGGAACACATAATCCAAAAGGAGGAGTTTGAACTAAATCGCCTTTACAGGTTTCCTGCACATGCATTTTGTTTTGCACACATTTATATTCCTGTGCAAAATATGGTCTCATTTTATGTGCTGGGATTTTAATACTGTGCTTAAACTATATACAAAGGATTGGTACATTTATATTTTAAATATTTACTTACCTAACATTAATCTTAAGGGCAGGCTATTCATGGGAAATTGTTAAAGGTACATTGTTATTATGAATGACTACCAACAGGTGCACTCTCCACAAAATATGAACATGTATGCACTCTCCTTAAAGTGGGCACTAGATGGGAATGTGTATTTATTTAGTTGTACCATCATTTCCTTAGATCGTATCGTTATGTATATGCGAGGGACAATATGGTCCAAAATGTGTGCACGATGTTAGAATTGTATTTGATTATGCGAGGTTTATATTGGCACTTTTATTTGTTTATAAATGTTGCCTTAATGAAAACTATAATCCGGGCCACTGAAATTATGCGGAGGGGAGGGCCAGATTTTTTGGCAGGTTTGACTAAATTATGCAGAAAGAAAAGGCAAATTATGCGGCATAATTCCGCACATTTTATCATTGTATTGGTTCATTATTTTGCCAGACTTGTTAACAATGTCTGGGCACAGGGTGTACCTCTTTAATACCAGTTTAACACCCAAATACTACAATAAGCAACAGAAAGGTGTCCAGTCTACCTGTGCACAGGGCATCTCACTATGGGTCAACACGTCACTGCGTTTTTAGAAACATTTGAATGGTTCAAACTAGAAACAATTTGTTTATTAAAATCTGCAGATAATGCAGCAGGTGATGGATTATGTGGCAAATGTGAGAAATCCATAATTCAGCGGAAATACACCGCAGCCGCACAATCGTATAATTCCAATGGCTTTGACTATAATGCATCCTGGTATTGAGCTTGTGGTTGTGGTCAGTGAGGGAAGTGGTTCGAAATAGTCACTGACACCTTCAGTACATGATGATGCTAATCAACACTCCCAGCATTACAGAGATATGAACTCTGGTGGTACTGAAGGAACAGACATAGGCCCTAGGCCAGAATAGAGTTGCTGCTATCCATCAGCGCCGGCCTTTAGCATGTGCATGCTGGGACCACGGCCTGGTTGAAGGCCTTTAGGGGGCCCTGGAAATGCATGCAGCTGTCTTCTTCCGAAGTGGCCACCAAAGAAAAGTGTATTTAAACAATGTATCCGTAGGCTGCTGGTGCATTTTCACTGCTATTTTTTCTATCATGCTCTCATTCCTCCCTCACCTTCCCTCTACCCCTCCAATTTTTTTTTCATCACACAGTTAAAGAGGATGAAAAGGAGGGATGCCAAATTTAGTTTAGCCAAGGGCGGACACTGAGCAAAGGATTGCTCTGCTACCTAGAGGGGCTAGAGAAGCAGAAGTCATATCTAGTTGGATACTTACAGACCTACTAATTTACACGGTGTCACCTTGTATCACACAGTTTTGCATCTTTTATGTGGTCTCCTGGGGAAGAGCCGATATCATACAATGTGCACACAGTGCGCTACATCTCAGGGACGTCAGTGGCAGCATCAAAATCCGCTGTACTTTGTTTTTCGGAGAGTGGGGGATCTGCTCAGACAGTGCAGCGCTCTAACCTCTTTGCTGCGGCGCGAATTCTGCCGCGGTGCGAAGATTCTACTCAGTGGACGTGGTTCGGACGGACCCCGGCCGACGTGCTCACACGCCCACCGTGACTCATGATGGCCGGGGGCCATCATGAGCATGAGAGAGGCTAAGCCCCACTCTCCCACCTTGGAGCACCACACCATCCATGGTTGGCAAGGTGGTACTGGGTTCAAGGGTCACTGACACAATATCGAAAACAGCAATATCGTGATACAAAAATATTGTGTCAAAAATATTGATGTCAAAAATATTGTTTCCCTATACTTATGATGGCAAGTACAAAAATATCAGCAAAAAATATCATTTCACACTTTTCTTGTTAAATAACACAAAAATATCCATATTAGTTTAAAATATGAAATCTTAAATATTTTAATATATAACTTTAAGATAATGTAATTTAACAAATATGTATTAATATACATATAAATATATACTTATATAAACACACACATAAATATGTGCGTGTATGTATATACATATATATATTGTAACATTATTAATAACAATATATATTTTACATTATATCACATTTTTAGGTTCTCTTCTATTCAATACTATAAAAAGCATATATATCAAAAACAACGCTCCGAGCAAAATGAGCCCCCGACCCTACAGGGCAGCCCCAGTCAATGGGCATGGAGCAGCCCATCAATAGTCAACAAGACTTTTTTCCACAATGAGGCCCATTTCCAGAGACGAAGCATTTATTCAAAGGCACAGCAGCACATCAAAATTCCATATCCTTGCACGTTTCGGCGTCATTGCCTTGATCACAGGTGGAAATAATTGAATGCAAAGTGCGTTCGTGAGTGCTTTTTATACTTCAAGTCACATGGCAGCTTTCTTAAAATACAGTTCCCATAATGCATCGTGCTTGTAATAGTCATATAAGGCACGGAATCTCAATAGATCCTCATTTCTTTTCGATGTTTTTTATTAATTCTTTCTGCATGCATCAGATTTGGTGTACAATCTTTCCTCACGCAGTCATGTCATATAAATGAAACATAAAAAATATTAACAAATCAACAGCAAAACATTAAATAAATTATCAAATGAATAAATATAAAAAACTATGAAATACAAAAGAGACATTTACTAAACATATTGTAAAACGTAATATATATATATACATGAAAAAAGTAACATAACGTTTTCAAAATAAACAAACAATAATAGGTATATTCAAACAATAATAGGTATATTCAAACAATATTAAAAAAAAGTGTTGAAATCTGGGATTATTAAATATAACATTCCCACTCCAGTGTATGCAACAGTAGGGAAAGCGTTGACTTTGGAGGGGTAACATTTACTATTCTCACTGCAGTCTGTGAAACAGTAGGGAAAGTGTTGGACTTCGAAGGGGTAAGATTTACTATTCCGACTCTAGTCTGTGCAGCAGTAGAGAAAACGCTGGACTTCAGAGTGGTTAAATGTACTATTCCCATTCCGGTCTGTACTACATTCCCATTCCGGTCTGTACTACAGTAGGGAAAGTGCTTCACATCAAACACATTACATATTTGAATAACTCTATTAATTTAGATCAAATATAATTCTCTTATTATGAACATTATTAATCAACCCCCCACCAAAAAAAATATAAAAATAAAATAAATAAAGCAATGTACATGATTATTAAACAATTTGATAATAAATATCAATTTTTTTAAAAGTTTTTATTTACTTATTATATAACTTTCCACACCATAGCCTCATAAACCTAGCAACCAACATTTAAAACATAGCAAAAATAAATAAGTATAACTCCATTATACATAATTGCTAATCAATCAATCCATCAAAAGTTCTTTATTCAGTAACTATTACAGATAACCATAAAAGCACCGTGCATATATCAGAACTATTAAAACGTCTTTCAAAATTGACTATACCTAAAATTAGATGGGTCACAACATAATTGATTTTCGAGACCGAAAACACTTTTAAAAAAAGCGATAACAGATACAATAATAACATTTTCATCTAGCTGTTGAAGAGTCAGAAATGCAGGGTAACATTGTCTAATACCAAGTTTTTTAAGCACAGGAATGATCCAGCTCCTTCTCGGTATGGAATAAAGTTAGCAGAAAACCAATATATGTAACGTCGATTGAGCCGAAACATCGTCACATGGGCAATTGCATAAAACTCTCGACCAATCGTTTTGTGCAGAGAAACTTAACAATCGGTGTAAAATGTTCAACCTGAAACGTGTCGAGAGAAACCTTTTATAGTCATCAGCGATCAAAGCAATATATGGCTGTATCGTAGGGGTTACTAATACCGGAAAATATGCTTGCACCGTTGGTTTCTTTAATTCAGTTGTAGTCCTTGTTTCACCCAAGTAATGCATACAACTTACTTTTAGGTCTCTCCTAGACACGTTTTGCATAGTGTATGAGTCTTTATAATATTCCGGATGGCCTAGTTTATTCATAAACTTTTTGACATAGTCTAGCCATCTTATTTTTCTAACCCCCTCCACTACCATGGCATCCTTTAATATTTGCCTTTTTAAGTCTGTCTCCTCTGAAGTCCATACTCTGTGCCACAAGAGGACAGGCTGTGTCTTGATTATGTCCACTAAATATGGTACCCCAAGTTCTTGGTGGCATATGTAGGTTGAGGTGCTATCTGGGACTGGCAGGAGGGACATCAGAAACATATTTTCTTCAAGCTGTAGGGCGTTGTCCCCTACAAAACCACACATTCCGGCTCCATACGTCGCAATGAATACGCATTTTGCCCTACATATTGGTAACATTTATGCAGGAGCGCATCTTCCTAGCTTTTTACAGCAATTTAACAGGGCCCTAATCGATTTAACCAGTAGCAACATTGTTGCTTTAATCGCCAGTGACCACATCCCTAAATGATCTAATAAAATTCCCAGGTAAGAAAAAGTCTTAGTACACTGTATAACCTTTGAATTTATAAAAATGGTCTTAGTTTTCTTTTTTTGTCCCATCCCGCAGTTCATTGTGTATATTTTGAACAATTTACCATGAGGCCCAGGCTCGTCATAAAATTAACAAAAACATTTACCACCCTTTGAAGAATCAGCGGTGTACGGGCCATTAGGACCGCATCGTCCACATACAAGAGTGCCGGAATGGGGCGATTTGCCACTACGGGTAATTCCTTGCACTCCTGTATCAATACAGATTCCAGCTTGTTTATATATAGCGAAAAAAGGAACGGGGCAAGAATGCACCCTTGCCTTACTCCTCTTCTAATGCTAAAGTGCTTCGTGCATTCACCGCCTCTCCCAAATCGAACCCTTGCCCTTGCCCCTGAACACAGCTGCCATAAGAAAGTAACTATTAAAACGTTACGCCCACCTACTCTAAAATCGACCAAAGCTTCCCATGGATGACACAGTAGAATGCCGCTGTTAAAACAACGAAGGTTACATATAGCCTTTCCCTTTTAGCTTTTGTATACTTTTCTAATATAATATGTAGGTTTAAACCCTGTTCTATTCTGCCCGAGCCCTTGTGAAACCCGTATTGTAAATCACTCAAAATTGAGTGTTCCTCTGCCCACACTTGCAACCTATCTAGCAGGACTAGACCCACGATCTTAACTGTAGAGTCCTTTAGTGAGATTGGGCGATAACATACTGGGTTTGCCCTGTCCCTTTTTAAAAAAATAGGCACTATGATAGATTCATACCAGGTTGATAAAAAGCCTTGAGAACAGCAAGCATTAAAAACCTGGGTTAAGAGTGGACCCCAGAGTGATACATTAGACTTAAAAAGGTCCACTGGGATACCGTCAGGCCCTGACGCTTTCCCTCCGGAACTGAAGTTAATGGCCGAATTCACCTCCGTGAGAGTGAAATCTAAGGATAGACCTAAGGGTGTCGATAATTTCATAGTGTCGTCCACACTTGCTGGAGTTCCCTGTTCATCAGACAATGGCTTATGGCTGGAGTAATGTAGTATCAATTCAGGTTCAGTAATGGCAATCTCTATGGTTGCTTTATCGTTTTCTGCCAAAAAGGGTGCGTTAACCGCCTGCCAGAAGGTTGTGGGGTCCCGAATAACTGAGGCATCACGCAGCGCTTGCCAGGCTTCCTCTTTAAGCGCCAACTTTCTAACTCTCAATGCCCTCTTAAATTCACGTCTTGCCTCTCTAACAATGTCCCGTTTTTTCCCATCATGTAGGGCTTTTTTAAGTTTGGAATAGGCCTTTGACCAACTAGTATCAAACCAGCCTTGTGTTTGTTTCATTTTCTTACTTGGATTCAAATGAAGTGTTTCCTTAATAAAATTTGATATGACTGAAAAATTATCTAGAATATCCTGATGAGATGATTTGTCATCCAAACAAATTAAAAGCATATCTTTACAATTCGACACCACTTTGCTAGTAAAAGCCTCAGGATCCACATTTTCCCATTTCAGTGCGTAACCATTTTGTCTGCTCAGAGAAATGTTTTCCACAAAGTGGTTATGGTTTTCTCTTTTATTAGCACTCTTAACATTCACCTTCTCACCAATACTAACAGGAAAGTGGTCGCTTAGAGCTATGTCTTGTATGGTAAAATCATTTAAACAAGCAAAAAAATCTACTTGAGGCTAAAGCATAGTCAATAGTGGAAAAGGTCCCTCGGCCATTAAAGGTGGGCTGAAAAGGGACCATGAGAAGACATAAATCATTGACAAACCCAAAATCAAATGTAAACATGATGTCATTCAAGAGGTCACCATAGGTGTATGTGGGAAATGTGAAATACTAGAACCCTTTTCATACGATATGCCACATACCGCATTATTCATGCACTTGCATAAAGGAGAATTAAAATCCCCACCCCAGATGAAGCAGGTCTCTTTTGATGTACAGGTTTGCAAATTGTGTAGTTCACTACTCACTTTTCCCATTAATCCCTCAATCCTCTCATGTAAAGCGTTATTGTAGAAATTCAATAAAATAATACAAAAAACTTGGTCTATTTGAAGGCTAATGATTTGATAATGCTGATCTGTAACATTAAAAACAATTTGTCTTAAATTAAAATAATTTGAAATGTAGTTACAGAGGCCCCCTTTCGCTCTTCCATGTGATGACGGAACTGCAGGCGTGGGGAAGGTTTTATACCCGCAAATATGTGTCGGCCATTCCACCCATTCTTGTAAGCTCAGGATATCATACTTGCTCACAAAATCATGCCATAATATATTGGGCACCTTTGTTTTTAGGCCCGCTACATTCCAAAACAGAATGTTACAAGTATCTTTTGCTCCCGGTCCTTTACTATCTCCCCCATGTTCAACTCGCTTCATGGGTGTTTTTTCAGGTTGTACTATAGGGGAGGAGGCTGATACAGCTAAAACTAGCTAATTTGCAGACTGTTGTGTTTGTTGACATAATTATGTTAAATGAAGAAGTATGGTCAATACTGCCTGGGTTTACCGTCTCTCTCAAGTTGGGTATGGCCTTTACTATTTTAGTTATATCATGCGGTGTTGGAACTCCCTTTTGTTGTCAATCCATTGATTCGAGGTTAGCGAGTGCATCACAACGATTATAGGTTGGAAGATTGAACCCGCGATTGCTAATCAATTAACTAATTAATTAACAATTGCAAATTATTTGTTAATTAATTATTACATAATTAATGTCTCACCCTATATCCCTACAAACCTTGCAACCCACAACTAATATACAACTAAAATAAATTGATATTACATAATGTACATAATTCATTGTCAATGAAATAATTCATAATGAATAAATCATTGAAAATTAATTTTCACTTAATTACCTTTCCACCTTATACCACTACAATCCCAGCAGCCTGCACCCATTATATAACTGAAAAATATCATTATTACACAATTGACATATTTAATAATCATATAAATAGGTAATAAAAAATGTATTAATAATTATGTATTACTTAATTAACTTCCCACCCTATACCCCTACAAACCCAGCACTCCACACCTAATATAAAACTAAAACAAATTATTATTCCACAATTTACATAATTAATAATAATAATTAAAAAAATGTAATTGCTAATCCAATCCAAAAATTCTTTATTTCGGTCATATAGACCATAAAAGAGACAGTAAAAAACATCACATACATTAAAATACACGATATATTTAAGAAAAATACATATTATAAGAATACTCATTCTAAAACTCCATCCCTGGCGTGAGGATAATTAAAACACTAAAATTTTAAGAGAGTTCAGCAGATCCTTTTTTTTTCCTGATCAACCATGTGGCCATAAGAAATTTCGAAACGGCAAACACAATGTGACCCAAGGTACTGGTTTTCAGAATCCTATATGCCTGTGCATACTCTCTGAACCCTAGGTTTTTACAAAGTGGTGCTATCCAGCGTTTCCTAGGCCTTTGGTAGGCGGGGCACGCAAACAAAATGTGAAGATCGTCTTCCAAGTGGGTTTTACAGCATGGGCAGAATTTATCGGCCGTGTTAGACCACTTGGATGTAAAGGTTTTAGTAGGCAGTGTGCCAAGCCTCCATTGGACAAAGAGTTTTCTCGCCAGGATGGGAAAAATAAAATCCATGAAAGGTTCAAAAATATATGAATTTTTGGATTCTAAAAATCGCAAGGTAAGGGTGCCACTGTGTTGCGCATTTACCAAAAGTGCAAGTGACCTGTCCTTAAAAATTTTTGACAGAGCTTTGCGCGAGATTGCTTGGCAGCCTCGCGCTGGGTCCTCCCAAAGGTCACGGAGATTCATTGAAGTCAGTTGATTTTTCACAGAGGCAAGCCAAGGAATTTTTCCACCACAATTAAGGCTCATGACATGAGTGAGGTCCTCCCTATAATGGTGCAGTTCGTTCGTGGACCAAAGCCTGTGCCAAAACTTCACTGGTTTGGACACAAGCTCCTCTGCAATAGGGGGTAGCCCCAGATCCATTCTCAAGGGCAGAAGTGGCGTTGCACGCGGAAGAGTCAGTAAACGCCTTAAAAAACTATTTTCAACTGTAGATAAATCCCTCGCCGCTTTATGCCCCCAAAGTTCACAGCCATAAGTGGCCGCTGCCTTGGCCTGGGACCTATAGGTTTCGAGGGCCGGGCTCACGGGCTTAAAGGACGAAGAATTAGCCACCTTCAGAATTGCACCAGACAGTTGAGACAGTTTTACCCGTGAGCGTGCTATCTGGTGGTCCCAAGATAAGTGTTCCTGTATTGTTACCCCCAAATATATGAAGGTGGACACCCTCTCGAGACTGGCCGTCCCCAGGGTAGGATTAGGTCTTGTTTTAGTTGGTGGATTAAAAATCATGTACTTTGTCTTCTCTGTGTTTATCTCCAACCCGTGCTGAGCACAGAAAAGACCAAATCCATCCAGGATCCTCTGAATCCCCATGGGGGATTTGGAAAGAAGGAGGGTATCGTCGGCAAACATAATTGCCGGTACCCTCCTTCCGGCCAGGCAGGGGGCGTCGTTGTTATTGACATTTTCCAGGTGGGAGATGACATGGTTGATGTACAAACAGAACAGGGTTGGTGCCAGGACACAACCCTGCCTCACCCCTCGAGAGACGGGGAACCTTGATGACAATTTGCCATCTTTCCCACACCTGACCTGCGCATAGTTGTTCTCATGCAGCCTGACTAAGATGTTAAGTAGCTGGGGGGGAACTCCCAGCTTTTCCAGCACCTCCCACAGCTTTCTGCGCGGGACTAGGTCGAAGGCTGACCTCAGGTCCACGAAGACCATGTACAGTCTTCCCCCCTCGATGGTCACGGTCTTCCAATATAGGAGGACGAGGCGGAAGATCTGGTCCATGGTCGACGTGTTCTTCCTGAAGCCAGCCTGCAGAGGACTCAGAATATCATTGTCCTCTACCCAGTCTAATAGATGGTTCAGAATAAGACGCGCAAAAAGCTTTTGGGGGACATCTATAAGACTAATTGGCCTATAGTTAGATGGGTTCAGAGGGGAGCCTTTCTTATGGATTGGGACAATTTCGGCCCCTAACCAAGAGGAAGGAACCACCATACCTCCTAGTATAGCGTTAAATAAAATGAGAAGGTAAGGGGCCCAGATGTCGAGATGGTACCTAAACAGATCCCCGGGAAGCTTGTCCAACCCCGGTGCCTTCCCCAAGGCCAGACACTCCAACGCTGTCTTCACCTCACCTAGAGAGAATTCCAGGGACATATCTAAGGGACAGGGAAAATCCACCGCCAGCCCATCGGGCCATAATGTGGTTGCATGGTATAATGCTCCGAAATGGGCCTCCCACACAGAGGGGGCAATATTAGGCTCCACCGCAGGCGTGAGCACCCCAGTACCATTATTTACCAGAGCCCAGAACTTCCTAGAGTCTCTGCACTTCAGGGCTTCAAACAGTTCCTGCCAGTGGTTCCAATCCCACTCTGCCCTAGCGCTGGCCACTGCTGCCTTGTACTCCCTCCTCAGGGTTGCAACCCTCTCCCTATCACTACCTTCTTTGATGGCTGAAAGTAGGTCGGATTTAATTTTCCTACAGGTAGGGGTGTACCAGGTCGCAATACGGGTAACTTTCCTTCTTGCGGGCACCACCGGGTTAAAGACATCTGCAAGGTCCCTAACCAGAGTCTGATGGATGCCGGAAAGTCTCTCATTATAGTCAGAGAGTCTGGGTTGACTAATGAGAGCATCCACCTCCTGAAACAAGGGGAGTGCTATACCATATAACTTAATCATGGCCTTTTCATTATTGACCAGCTTCCCCCACTTCACCCGTCGTCTGCTTGTGGTGAGGAGTATGTCCCCCTGATCACCTCCGGCGTCAGTGGTTACCAACCCTACAGCAGAGGTTGGGTGCTGAATTTCCAAGAGGAGAGAATTATGATCACTGTCTGTTCTGGATACCACTTTGAAGTCTTGCACTTTAGGCCATAAGGATATATCAATAAAGATATAATCCAGCCTGGACTCGTGCCCCTTTCTGTTAAATGTGCACACCGATGGAGTATCGGAGGGAGTGCGCCCATTGCACGCCCTCAGTGCGAAATTCAAAGTAAGGGAGGTGAGTTGTATTGCCAGCGGGGACCATGCTTTGGGGTGGGGCGAGGAGGAGGGGGGAACTCCCCAGTAATCATCCTCAGCTGTAAATGGTCCCTCCATTAAACCCTCGAGTGGTTCAAAATGGCAATTGAAGTCCCCTCCCATCACTAATTTCAGGTCGGCAGGTAGTTGACCTAGAAAGGATGAGAGTTCGACTAAGGTGGGAGATTCATTGCCCACAGCAACTGGTCGAGAGTAGACATTTACAATTGCCCAGGACCCTTTGCCAGGCCAGTTGAGGCGAACACACTGGATGTCCTGGGAGAGAGTATCCATACTTTCCACCTGACACCCAATGTGGCTCGCCACCCAAATTGCCAACCCACCCGAAGGTCTCCCCCTACCATTCCATTTTGCCGGGATTTCGTGTATATCGTACCCCCTCCTATAGTGTGGTTCCCTTGCCCATGTCTCCTGCAGGAGAATGATGTCACTCCCATCGACCAGGGTCTCCCACTCCGGAGTACCCACCTTATTCATAATACCCGCCACGTTCCATGACAGAATAACTAGCCCTGATCCTCGGGATTGCGGGGAAACTTCATTTAGTGCCAAACCTTGGGGTTGAAGGGGAGCTTCACTTAGTGCTGGCACAGTGTCGCAAGTGTGCAATGCCAAAACACCCAGCCCAGATGTAGTAGGCTTCAGGATGGATGGTACAGCACGCTCCTCCTGTTGCAATATAGGGACAGAGCTTGAATAGAGTGGTTCCTGTGCTTGCACTTGGGTACATCCCTCAGAGGACCCCCCCTCATTGGAAAAAGCCTGGATCTCTACCTCAGCTACAGGGTGGAAAATGTCCACCCCTCTAACTGAGATCGCATGGGGAGATTTTACAGAGTGTTTTGGTATAACTCCCCATTGTGGTCAATCAACATGGTCCAGGCAAGAAAATCTGTTCTGGTGAACAAAATTACCAAGAGCGGGGATTGGATTATGCTTGGGTCTGTACCGTGAACCATCAATTGCAAAGCCCACTCTAGTCCAGCTCTGCTCCCTCCCCGTGGGTAGTTTAGTCGCCTGTGGATAGAAATCTGAGAGTGGCACTAGTTCTATATTAGATTTATCCGGCCTTACCAGCCAGTTGCAGATGTAGGGAGCAACTAGTGGGCTTTTAAAACTAATTATGACACAGTCCCCAGCCCTATTCTTAGGAGTGACTCCAATCCATGGAATCCTTCTAACCATTAGGACATCTCCTTTGATATTGGGGGGGAGGGGTCTGTTAATATTAAGCCAACTAATTACCTTATTGCGAAGGGAGTCCTGCGGCTCTCTGGAACCACCAGTGAGCTCAGGAACTCCCACCATTATTGCCGTATACGGCACTGCCTCCGGGGGCAGATTAACCACCCTACGCCTGGTATTAGGACTGGTAATATGACCAGAAGGTGCATTAGTGTCGAGCCCCACACTCCTTGGTTCAGGTGCTACTGGTGGCTTAGATCTTCTTGGCGCGGGGATAGGGGGCCTACGAGTTTGTGAAGGAGGAAGTGGGGGGGCATGGTTGGCTGTAGTTCCTGTTAGTACCCCAGTCTGGGCCTGTATAGATGTTTCAACTGTAGGACGGCCGTTCCCCCCAGGTTCTTGAGGGAGCAGCCGTGCGCTTGCACCCAACCCCCCCCCGGTAGTGTTTCGCATATGCGCATTTTCTATGGCTGTGAGTCTAGCGTCTATAGAATCTAATTTCATAGATAGCGGTTCCAACAAGTTCTTAAAAATAACCGTAAGTGAACTAAATAGAGCATCTGTGGGGTCGACTGGGGCCCCCCAAATATGAATGGCCCCAAGCGCCCTGGTTCAGCTGTGACATTAGGTGAATCAGGTTGGTCAGACTCAAATCCCAAGCCAGTACTATCAAAGGATGCCGACATGTCCGTGCTGGCATCCAGTGTTGGAGTAATCGTGTCCACTTTAGCCCTTTTTGAGCCTGTTATCTCTCTTGACCTTTTCCTTTTCGGCGGATGAGGCCTTCCAAGACCTGCAGAGTCTGTTGCCAGTAAGGCCTGGGCCTCCTCCATTGACTCGATTGATTCCACACAGTTCACATACGGAGTGGTTTCCACTACACCCGAAGGACACAAGGGCTGACTGTCCCTCGATTGGATTGTCGGGGTCCTAAGTTGTTGGAGCACTGACTCAATTGTCTCATCAATGCTATCCAGGAGTGAGAGGTGAGTATTATGAAAAATTATTGGAGTACTGGCATCATTTGACGGAGAAACCAAAATTTCCTGGGACAGATTTTCTGTATTCGCCTCAAGCAATGTCTCTGTGACTGTAGAATTTTTCCTAGCCGCAGCGCTAGCCTTGGAGAAGAAATTTTCAAGGGTGTTAGCCTGCTGTTGGGCAGACTTACTCCGGGATCCTCTAGAAGACATGGTTGCGAATCAACCAGGAAAAGCAAACTCGGGAAAGCAAGGGCAAATAACAGAAGAGGGCAGGAGTCAGAGGGATGGCCCGGTCCGGTCTCTTCCGGCCTCTAACGGCCTAGAACGGCCCGCCCTTTGCCCGGGCTTAGCCCGGCGCCCGCCCGCGCGCGTCCCGCGTGCGCGTTACTGGGCGGGGCTAAGTAGGGAGGAAGGGGGGAGGGCGGGAAGAGTCGCAGGTGCGCTGGTGTCCTGAGCGCTACTCCTGCTGGGACTCGCAGTCCCGCCCTCACAGTGAACAGAGCCCCTTACAGTCCTGGGAAACCAAGTGTTCACGAAGCGCTGATTGCAGCTTTCACCCGCCTTCAGAGAGGACTCCTTCAGACGCTCTGACCAACTCCAGCAACGAGCGGCACCCGCGGAGCGGGGGCCGCGAGCATTGTTTTATTGGCAGCAGGGGAGGGAGGAGGGGGGAGGGCGGGAAGAGTCGCAGGTGCGCTGGTGTCCTGAGCGCTACTCCTGCTGGGACTCGCAGTCCCGCCCTCACAGTGAACAGAGCCCCTTACAGTCCTGGGAAACCAAGTGTTCACGAAGCGCTGATTGCAGCTTTCACCCGCCTTCAGAGAGGACTCCTTCAGACGCTCTGACCAACTCCAGCAACGAGCGGACTTCCCAGCCTATACCCCTGCAAAGTCAGCAGCCCGCAGCTAATATATAACTAAAAAATGTTATTACTACACAATTTACATAATTAATAATCAATTGAATAATTAATAATACATTAATAATGGTTAATTCATGATTACTCAATTAACTTTCCACGCTATACCCTACAAACCTAGCAACCCACTACAACACAATAAATTACTATTAGCAATTAAATAAAAAATTATAAATCATTATAATTTACAAACTATATTTTAAAATGTTGTTAACAATGATACAAACAATAACACAAAATTAATAAGTCAACTAAAACATATTAAGATAATTAAAAAACTATATTTTTACAACTTTATTATTGAAAACGACATTAACGATAACAATAATCTTCACAAGGATATCACTTACCTGAAAAAATTGATATTTCTGCATCACAATATTTTTGTATCGCAATAATTTTTCTACATTTTTCCGTTTTCCAATATTTACAACTCAATATTTTGTCCAAATTCCTGGCTTAAAACCCAATCCCTCCTCAAATAGCAGAAATAATCTCAAAGTTGGCAGGTCTGGGGATCAGGGCAGAGCTCATTGGATCGTCATGAGCAATGCAAATGTGTCCTGTTTGTAAGGATAAGGAATCCTTCGTTGTTGTGTCCCAAGATACAATGAAACCTCAGAGTAGACTTGTTGTTGCCACGAGCATCATGCAGAATGTCACACAATGGACTACAAACATGGTGGGCAGCATGAATAATGCACGAGTGGCAGTAATACTTGTCCCTTACTCACATAAGCATCTTTGTCTTTAGAACACACAGCAGCGGCCTGTCCCCTGCCAAAGTGGTGGGGGGGCCAGAGGAGGAAGCTGGGGGGGTCGGTGAACAAAACAAAAAAAAAATACTTACCTGATTGCTGCCGCAGCCTCTGCCGTCCGCTCCATCGCGCTCTTCCTGCTTCTGTGACAGGCTCCCAGACTGCAATGTGGCCAATTATGATGCTGCAGGAAAGCAGCGTCAGCATTGGCATGAGGGCTATGAATTTGTACTCCCAGGCAGACTGGGAGCCTGTGCCTGCTTTCACCCAGCTGGGGCTAGGGAAACTTCACTGCACATTCACTGCACATGAGATGTGTGGCTGGCCTGAAACGCCCGGCCAAACACCTCATGTGCAGTATAGGGACAAGGGAGTGCACTACCACCCTACCACCACAGTGTAATCCCCATGGACCCGTCCCCAAGACTCATCAGAGTTCTGGGGGCGAGTCCAGGGGGATTAAAATAAAACAATAATAAAATGGGTTAAAAACCTGTTTTATTATTGTTTTATTTGTGGGTGGTGGGGAGTTGGTGCTCCTCCTCCGTAATAGAGGGGCAGCCGCTGAGAACACAGGATGTTTAAACTCTCAAGTCTCAGACTCACTTTTGATGTACCTGGAGAAAACACTTAGGGGGTCATTGTGATGGAGGTCAGACATTGTTGCGGGATTGGGACCAGCCAGCAAGTGGTTGGTGGTCCCACCCGCCAAATTAGGATGCGACTGCCATGTAGGCGGTCAGAAACATCTCTTTTTCAATTGCGGCTTGTGCTGCGGTCTGGAAAAGGGCAGCAACGAAAGCTGCAATGGAAAAAGAGATGATTTTAAACATCCATGCAACGTGTGCAAGGCACCATGTGGTGCCTGGCACACGGTGCATGGATGTTTGGGGGGCACCACATGTGACCCCTGGCCACATTCCAGTGGCCCACAGGGAATGGGGCCCGCTTGGGGCACACAAGGTCCCTTTCTGACTGTCTGTTCATGACCGAGGTTCTGCCATTAACAGGCTCTCGGGAAGGGATATCCTGATTCCTACGACAGGGCCTGCGCAGGCACCTCCTCCAATGCAGGGATTAGGAATCCAACTGCTGTCCCAACGGGATCTTTCATCCTATCAAAGGTAGCGGTCCTACTCCCCACGTCTGCGGTCCGACAGGTTGCATTGTAATGCAGCAGTCGGGATGATGCCCTAGATGGCGGGTGTACTGCCACTGACGGCCCATTGGTGGCGATCCCCCAACATCGTAATGAGGGCCAAGAGTTACAAGCCTTTCTCCTGAATGTGAAAGCACTCTGAGCACCCTTGACTGGTTTGGTATGAAAAAGGCAGGTAGGTTATTTAAATGCAAAGGCAAAATCACAAGAAATATGTGTAGCTTAGACAATCACGTGACTCACAAAATGGCCATGTTCAACTCCACATAAGCCCAATTCCAATATGTATTTCTAAGGTCAGTCACCCTTTCCATCTATATGCATTCACAAAATATTTTAATTGTGTATTTGTGTTACTTCATAACCAATGGAATCATTTGCGGGTCTGCTGGTCAGAGGTGCTTTTATGCATAGCAGAAGTTGGACCTTTTGGGTCCAATCACAGTGCAGTATTGTATATGCTGCTATTAGGATTCATACCAGGAGTTACTGGCCCCACTGGAATCAAGAGATCTGGTGTGTTTCAACGTTGGGTAGGGAATGGAGAATAATTGTGGGAGTCCCCTGGTAATTCCAGATATCTTAGGGGACCCTCTGAGTCGAACTTATAGTAGACAATAACGGTTCAGCCCTTCAAACTATTGATATCCTGTCGTAGTAGGGGAAGAGGATACTGGGGTACTTTTACTTGGACTTTTGTGTTGACACACCTCTGGAGTAATAATATTCATGGCCTCTTATGACAAACATGGCATTGTATCCACGTGCTTTAAGAACAGCTGCTATCATTATCCAACTAATTTATTTTTATTTTGTGGTTTAATGGGGAGGAAAAGGTCAGTCTGATCAGCTGTAAGGCAACCTAGTGACCTGCTTTCTTCTGATTGGGGACTTGGGCCACTGAACTATCCTATTAGCTGTATTTATCACAAACAAGCATATCACAGATAATTAGGGCATGACTTAGATCTGGGCGGATGGGTTACTCCATTACAACGGTAACAGATATCGTTATATCCTATGGGATCTATATTTCGGCAGACAGGATGTCCGTCATTGTTGTGAAGGAGTAACCTGTCCGCTGCGATCTACATCAGGCCCTTAATCATTTAACCGTGAGCAGACTCCACTTGGTGACTGCATTATATATATATATATATACACATACATACAGCAAACTTCTCTCCAACTTACTTGCGGCGAATGAAGAGACACAAACCTCTGCAAGTTATGGCTGGATGTTATTTTATTCTCTCCTCGAAGATATGACGCGTTTCGTACAACACTAATCCTTGCTCACATATATATGTATTCATTGGGAGAAAGGGTTGGCACCAGATCATTATTTAGTTCTACTAAGCTTGCCCTATATATATGGCATGCTGCGTGTGATATTTTTCCATATCAGGCCTATTGTCTCGCAAAGATGAAAGGGAGCTGAAAGGCAGCTGTTTTCCAGTTACATGCCAAAGACCACAAAGAGTAAAATAAAAAATATGCAAGACTTGTCACAGAAAATGGCTCTTTTTTAAACTTGTACATCCACACTTGGCACATCAGCTGAAAAGTCATAGCATGCGCTATCACTTAGCAAACATAAAAGCAGGTTAAAGAAACTATAGATTTTAATAAAAAACAATGTAAAAAGTACAAAGGCTATTAGAATTACTTTGTCCTCTACAACTTTGTACTTGTATGATTGATGACTGATTTGTGCATACATAAAATTGCTTGCCATTATTCACTCAAAAACCACAAAGTTTATTTAAGGAGGATTAAAGGATGGTGTCTTTGTAGCACCTTGATTCACTGCCCTTGGTAGTTTGCCCATCCAAGAGTTTAAAGGTCAAAACATAGATGTAGTGGTGTAATATAAGAACTGAACGTAATAGGAAATATTTGTTTTCTCCTTAATTTGTTTATGTACTTCTAGTAGACTGCAAACAGCACATAACAAAGCCATAAAATGAAGCCCAACGTTTTAAAAGCTACTGAACAGTACTGTGCTGTTTGGTCAGTTAAATATAGACCGATAACAATTGGATTGCAATATATACAATTATCATGTTTACACACAAACATGTCAATTACACCAGTCTCTCTGTTTTACAATTGCTGAAAAAGTACAAAATGAATAATGTTTTATTGGTTTGACATTATTTTTAAGGCAATTCATTAATTGAACGTTCCCAACGTATTATTTGTTATGTTTTCGGTGATGGAAATTGATTTAAAAAAATACTTTGAGAGCCCATAAATTGCCAGTGGAAGGGCAGTATCACAAAGGGAAGGGACAGAGTAATGAGGGGTGTCGTCATGAAGCACAAAGTCCATGAGAGGCAGTCTACGTGTGATTTTTTACAAATTCACACATGCCAACCTCAAAACCAATTTCGCCGTGTATGAGAGAGGTGGTTATTGTCTGAAAGTCATGGAGGAGGCAGGACATCAGGGCCGGCATTAAGGCGGTGCGACTGGTGTGTATGCACTAGGCGCTGACCTGCAAAGGGGGGGGAGGGGCGCTGTGTTTAGCAATAACTTAAGATTTAAAAGCACCCTCAGCAGAGTTCCTTGTGCCTCCAACTTTCAGGCAGCAATAAAAATGTCAAGATAACTCATGGTGGATGTTCCAGCTAGAGAGAGAGATGTGAGTTTTGTCTAGTGGCAGCTTTGATTCGCCATAAAATAGTGCAGAGGGTTAATATGCCTGCTGCAAATAACAGATCTGCATTTTATCTGGTAGCTGAGCGGATTAGTAAAGTCAGTACTTTAAAACAATAGAAATGTATGTGAGAGAAGGGCTATGGAGAGAGAAGGGGCACTGTTGCAGGGTGGTATATGAGGAGGTGGTTGTGGGAGGGGGCGCCAAAAAAAGATTGTCGTACAGGGCGCCACCAGCGCTGAAGCCGGCCCTGCGGGCCATAGGGAGGAGCTGGGGCTTAGAGCGTGTCATGGATGGAGGAGCCTTTACTACCCTTTGTAAAATGCTCAAATAATGGCTTGCACAGCAACCTCCAGTGTCCTGGGGAGTATAAAGAACACGTAAAGTGTTTTAGAGGTGTAGAGCCTCCAGAAACGAGATGGAAACCTGCTCAATGTTGGGGTTTCCAGCTCACCTTCCTTCTCCGTGTAATATTAACTCTTCATCAGGTGACTCTGAGAAGTGTCAATATTGTGTGACACACAATAATAGCACCATATTAGTCAGCAAGTGTTTGAAACTGCCCCCAAATAAATGTGCAGTAATAGAAAAAATATGATAGTAAATCTGTGCTACTTTACATGATTATATGCATACATACTGTGCGTCAAGTTACCTCAAGGAGTTAAGGCACCTGCTGCAGAGATCTACACATGTCCAGCAGGTTTATGGTAATGTAGCCAGTGTTGATGCCCAGAGTGTATTTGTAGGACATTCCTGATTGCCTTCTGCTAGTTGGCTAGTGCCCCAGTGAGTCTAAGCGCACATCTCCAAAAGGCCCTATCAGAGATTGCAGAGGTTAGACCTGGATCTCCTCCCTTGATTCAGGCATTTTGAGTTTTATTTGTTACCTTTTGTAAACTGCATTAACAGGAGGAGAGGAAAACTAACTTGCTTGCTTGCCATTAATGTCAACCCACTCAACAGAGGGTACCAGAATAGCAAATACTAGTACACACATTTTTACAAGGGAAACATTCTTTACAACACAACTTTTACCACGCAGTGCCTTTACGACGCAACTATTACAACGCATGTCATTACAACGCATTGCGCTGGGGGGCGCTCTAGGATAGGGAATGGATTTAATTTACTATCCAACACCTTCCCTACTATCCACGGGGACTGGAGTTGGAATAGTAAATTAAACTATTCACTATCCAGCACCCCTAAGCGCTATGCGTTGTAACAGCATGCGTTGTAAAAACTGCGTTGTAACGGCATGCGTGGTAAAAGCAAGCGTTGTAATGTCATACATCCTTTTTACACACTTAACAGTGAAGTACAAGAGAGACTCCAGTGCCATTTCATTCATTTATTGGAAGGTGATCAATTCTGGAATGCATTTCAAACCTCGGACCATCTAGATGTTTTAGAGATACAAGAAATCTTTTTTGGGCAATTTAAATGTACATTTGTTTTGTTTAATAGTAATAGCATGATGTGCTGTGTGTTGTGTCTCCACTCATATATCCAGTTATATTAATCAGCTTATGTTAAACAACTGAGAAAAAGAGGACTAGCAAGACAAAGAGAGGAGAGGATCATGAATAGAAATATTGTATTGAACACACGTCCATGCCTTCAATACCAGCTTCAATGCCAACCCACTTGGAGGATGGAAAGTGAGGCAGAGACAAGAATGGACAGCAAAACATTCTTCAGAATATCGACTACCAAAATATCATGAAGGTAAATATATATAGGTAATTTGCTTTAAGGAGTTCTGCATCTATATACCTTGACAATCTAAATATATTTCATCAAGGTGGTGCAGGGATTCTGCATAAAAACAGAACTATGAGCAGGATTATAGGACCTGGGTGTATAGGGACTTAGTCATCCCACCACCTTAGTTCCCATGAGCCCAGTACCGACTAGCTATAGTGTCTCACTTGCTCTCCTACTCACTCACAGAGAAGCAAATGATTAGACACCCCAGAACACAACACTCCCAGATCTCTAAGGAATCACAGTAACAAGACACACCCTTTCACTCACACTCTTGTACTCATCCACAATAAGATCTGACAGAGTCACGAAATAGTTTAAAATATTTATTTTAACTATTGTGCCCTAACATGCAGTATACAAACCACAACAAGCAGGAAAATGCATTGTACAAATACAGTCAGCATAGCAGCTAGTCCATAAATCATGAAGGGAGATGTCATCATAAAAAAGACAGTGGAGCCTATCCCCCCTCCCCTTGCTACAAGCAGTATTATTATATATTAGAAGATCTCAGGGCTTTGTCAGCAGACCCCATACCTCAGCCTATAGATTGCAGATCTACATCACAGGTGCTGTTCCGATCTTCTCCCTGGAAAGGTCCCTCTCCAAGTGTGTGTCACCTAATTTGTGTACCCCACTAAGAAGCATGGTGCGTTGCCCAAATAACAGCTGCATCTGTACGTTATGTCTAGGGGCTAAGGTCTGGCCAGAAAAAAATATCAAGGGGGCATTGTTGTTCGACCTTGCACATAATGTTCAGTCAAAATCCCAGGAACATGGAGAAAGCGAACTCAGCGATGAGTTCTCATGTGAAAGCAGTCATTAAAATATTGCAAAAATAAAGATGTGCAGTAACGTGCATAAAAGCAGCAGGCAAGCTGCAAAATGCTCATGCTAAGTCAGTGAAAAACGACAATGTCCCCACGGGCCACGTGAAAAAGGTACATAGATGTGGAGTTAGTAAAAATATACCTTTACTTAATATACATATATATATTTTCCTTGCTATGATATTTTGCAGCACATTTTTGTGCTTGATATTCTGACATATAACCAATGAGAGATGTACTTATTTAGGCCAAAAATAATACTTGCTGCTCCATTTTGAACAATTTGCAAATAGTAGAGAAAGCATGTCAGCAGCATCAAATGGGTGGCATTGTCATTGTTAATGGTTAAACAAAAAAGTGGTTCTGTTGGGTAAGACAAGATTGCTTTGACACTACTATTAATGTACTCTGGGGTGAACGCTCTCTGAAATACACAGCTTACAAAAAATGCTTAACAAATAAGTCATAGGATCAATTGGTTGTATTGGTTCTTTTTATCAGAATTACGTCATTCAATGATATCATACAATACATGAGTAGACTGTCAGAATAAGTGTTAAAGTGCAATTGAGTGACATTTGTGTGTAGTGCTCACAAGGTGAAAGATATATACATTGGAACCAATTTCATATATTCAGAAATATACAAAAGTTTCAGTGGCCAGCTACTGATTTATAGCCAAGGCTCCCTATTTTTCTTCGTGGGATCCTGGTGATGCTGGACCTAAGACAAGCGTCGACGTTTCGACCCTAGGGTGCCCCAATCGGTGGTCACGGCGGATCTTTCTCAAGACAGGGGTGTGGAGGGGGGTTATTTTAAATCTGGCAGTTCTGTGTTCAAAGCCGGGGACCCTCAGCCTGAGTCGGTACAGTACCGTAGCCAATGTATCGGTAATGAAGGATGAATCCGCACAACTTGTCAGACGGTGGTACGAAGTCCCATCCGCCGGCTGCATGAAATCGATTTCATGCAGCCGGCGGATGGGACTTCGTACCTTGAGTAACGTAATTCTGATAAAAAGAATCAATACAACCAATTTATCCTATGACTTATTTGTTAAGCATTTTTGTAAGCTGTGTATTTCAGAGAGCGTTCACCCCAGAGTACATTAATAGTAGTGACAAAGCAATCTTGTCTTACCCAACAGAACCACTGTTTTGTTTAACCATTAACTACCCAGGTTCTGAGGGACACAGGGTCACCCCTTTTTCTTTAACTAATTGTCATTGTTAAGGCATGATAAAATAAATGCTTGCACCACATTGCAGAGAAAGGAAAATAAAAGCAAAAGTCCATTTGGGCAAAGGTCTTGGGTAACTCAAGCAGGTGGAGGCTACTTTTTGAGGTCTCACTACAGACAGAGACAGTATTGTATACAATACTCTACAGAGTCAATCCTTGGTCAAGATGGGATGGATTTCGTGTCAATCTTAATTGCGTTGCTCTTGCTTATTGCTTTCTCTTTCTCTGCTAGTGATGCTGCGACCTGGTCCCGCCCCAGACTCGGCGGACTCGGCAAACTTGGCTGAGTCAATGAAAAATAAAATCATAATAAAAGTTTATTTTTCAATTTCTGCCCTTAAGCAGTGGGGCGACACTCCTCCGCCATAGCAGAGCAGCCGCCCCTGGCAGTAAATATCAGAGTCCATACATAGAGTTCTTCTTTCTATCATTCTATGGGCTGTTAGGGGCCACTGGCAGCAGTCTTTTCCAATCTTGTCTACATTTCTTCCCTTTACTTCAATAAAAGGCTCTGTTGATCATATATGAAATTGAATCAAGGCATATGGCATCAGCTGTTGTATTACGGAAGGGTTCCCTAGGAGTCTCAGATTATCAGCTCTAGAGACATTCTGTGGACAATAGTGTTTGTAGTCCTAATGAAAGTCTTGTGTCCACCTGCGATCACTATGGTTGCAAAAGGACGTTGCAGAGAGTTTTCTACTCCAGGAGCGGCTCCTCCATGTTTGCAGAGGAGCATCGCCCGACTGCTTTCTTGCAGTGTGAGAAGCTGAAACATAAAATGGTATTATGAATACCATTTTATGTTTCTGCTTCTCGCACTGCGAGAAAGCAGAAGGGTTTGGTTGGGGGCGGGCACGTGGGCAGTCCTGCTCCAGGCCGGGGAGTAGTGCTTGCCCACTGTAGTGGGCGCTGTCTGTTTGGTCGGCCCCAGGGCCGACCAAACCAGTCATATGCACTCTCCTGTTTTGTCCATGTAGGCTCATGCAGCCTGCATGGAGAAAACAGCCTCCCCATAGTCGCCTGTGCCGTTGGCGTCCCAGCCAATCACAACGCTGCCATTGCAGTGTTGTGATTGGCTTACGGGAGGAGAGGGCGGCTGCCTGCTTCCTGTGAGGAGCAGTGAGAGAAGACGTGACGCGGGGACCGGAGATGAAGGTAAGTTTTAAGTTTTTTTTAGTAACCCCCCTTCTTCCCTGTGCGATTCCCCCTCCCCCCACCCCTTGCCCCACCCCACCTGCAAATCATGCCAGCCGCAACTGTTCTACTCTGTCATTAGTTAAAACAAATTTGGGCATGAACGACTGCCTGTTTACCAGATAAAGTGTTCCTTCAGCTAGAGAATAGGCAGAATAAACAGTATCAGCTGTATCCTAAAATATAATATTCAGAGCTAATATTTAAAAGCAATATATTTTCTACTAATTTTTGTTGTTTTTTTTTAGAAAATATCCTTATTACTTCAAAAAAGCAAAAATGCTAAATTGTACATACACTTCATGTACATTCCCTATGAATTCTGCAAATGACAGCAAGGCAGATTTGGGCACTTCTTCGAAAAGAATGTGTGTATGCGGTCTAATCAGTAATCGTATTACAAATAGGTATAGCTATATAAGGGAAATAATTTACAAATCACATTTTGTATTGTATCGCAATGTCATTTATATGGTGATTCACGTCATTGATGAGGTATCGAAACACATTAGCTGACGGGTGACACTCTACACCGTCCAGGGGGCTTCCTTGCAAGGGTTTCCTATGCCGGAAGTGTTTTGGTGTTCTGCACGAGCAGCTACATTCATTGGCGCTCTTAACCGGCGTTTGTGTGCCTAGACGTGTAATGGCAAGAAGAGTGAGTGCTAGAACGCATACTCTTTTAATCAATTAATTTCTATGCATGATCGAGCGGGTCTCGGTGGAATCTACCCACCACAAAGGGGGTGTGACCTGGCAGACGCTCTCTATATATTCCTCCGGAGCACCAGGTGAGCAGCCCTCGGGCATGCATTGAATACAACAGCCGGCAATGACAGATGATCCCAGTCCATCTAGGAGTGGCAAGGAGTAAACCATAGCCTATAGTCAACTTAAGTTCGTGTTTGCTGAACCGCAGACAGGGCCGTCTGTCAACATATGAGAGCTGTAAAGCTGCACATCCGAACGTAGTAAAAACAGTAACGCGGAAGTTGAAGAAATAGAGGTTTAATGTTTATTAAATGTAACTTCCATCTGTTGATTGCGGGCTTATTTTACAAAATAAAGTAATTATTTAAATGCAAACGGTGGGAAAGAAATTTGGACGCACCTATTTTGGCACCAATCTGGATTCCACTGTCTCCTTTTTCAGATGTTATTGGAATGTTTATATGTTCTAAGAATTGAAAAAAAAACTGGTGCACTCAGATTTTTAAGGTATGACGCGTCACTTTACCAGAGAAAGTTTGTCAGTTACCCCGAGCATGTTTGTAACTCTGCAGGGCCGAGATCAATATCCCAAGAAGCGCGTTTACGAGTTATTGGATTCGGTTGGTCCGGCTCGATAAGAAGCGCCTATATGCAGATGTGCTGCTTCCAGTGAGTGATTTCAAAGCAGTTGTTTAAAGTGACGTTTAATTGATGTCCTGGGGGAAGGGCGCTTCTGCGGAGGTGCCTGTCACACACTGCCTCGCGCTGGGGCTGAGGGAAGCGCAGTGGAAGGCTCCCTGGCAGGCTGGGCCAGAACAGCGGCTGGCTGAAAGGTCTTCGGTCTCGGGCTGATTACCATGAAGCCCGCCCACCACTTTCTGATTGGCTGAACAGGTGCTGACGGGCAGAGGAGGCCGCGCCTCCCGCTGCCTCAAAGAAAAAGTCAGGCTGTTTAGAAATTGCATCCACGCCAGGGCTGCGTGGATTGAATTTCTCCAGGAAGGTGCACAAAGAGCTGCGAGTGATGCGTCTTTTGACGGGGTGAGCCGTTTCCAGGGGCCACGGTAAGTCAAGGGACCCTTTGTGGACATGCGGAGCGGGCAGGGAGCTGCGTGCGTGCGTGCGTCTGCGCGCGAGCGGCCGGGGTCCTCTCCGCGGACACAGAGTGGGGCACCCGGCCGGCAGCGGTGCCGGACTTGCACTTTGTTTATGACGCTGTGCGATGCGCGTGCGGCGACGAGGGGACGTCCTGCTTCCTGTCGCAGGGTGAGGTCACGCGGAAGGTTCGCACTCTAGAGTTGCCACTTTACCAGAGAAAAATACCGGCTATATGTTCCTGTTTTAATATTTTGTAAAGGCTCGGAGTGGACGGGACATTATATGTAATTAGGATTTGATATAAAGGCTCCCTTATTCATTTCAAACGTGGCCGTGCCGTTTTTGTTTGCTGTACGTATCTGTCGCCCCGTGCAGAGTGGAAGGCGAGGACTCAACAGACCTGCCAGACCCGACACGTACGACGGCAGACCCTGCTCAACGCGGCCTCTTGATTTATTTACCCCGTCGTTCTCCGAGGGGGACGAGTTGCCTCTGTCTGACTGGCGTTTTGAGATAACGTCAGCAATGTCCGCAGCCGTGGTACGGGCCCTTAAATATAAAAATCTGGACAACCAACTTATTTCGTGGGAATCTTCCTCCCTCAAATTTGGAACTTCTTGGTAATGAGGAGGGAATGTTAAACTTCCATGAATTCAAATTATTGTACCGGCAAAAGCTTGTAATTCAGTAAGTGGAAGTCGGAGCTCTTGCAGTTCTCAGTCGTATTTCCCAAAGGCTTATCTATCAATTGTGCAGCAGGTGCAGTGACCGCAAAGGCATGAAGGACCAGCTGAACCCTGATTATTGTTGTATTTTACCACCCAACCAATGTCCAGGGTGCTGATATTCCATGCTTGCACTAGAGCCCACCAACACATTCTTTTAGCTTCAGGTGTAATTAATTTTGAGATAAGCTGGATAAGGAAAACAGATTTCAGCGAGGCGGCCAATGTATTACATTTTGATGGCATCCCACATTCTCAGTATTTGAATCCATTTCTGGAATGTAGGTTCATTTTGCCTTTTGTGGTCTTTTATCGTGATTTTTGTCTTTTTGTGGAGATTTGGTGACCTTGTCTCAAATTTAGGGAGATTTGCTGTCAGCGACAGAACTGGACAGCCTGCTACACAGTGAGCAGTGTCCTGGGTTGTGTACAGGTTTTCTTGGATTTGAACTCATGGTATTACAGATAAGGATTTACTTCCACTCCCTCTCCAGGATCTAATGACACAGACACCTCAGAATCAAGCAAAAGCGTCCCAAAAAATTACAGCAACCTGGACATATCTGGAGTAATTGGGAAATGTACGTATTGTTTGGAACTATTTATAAGGAGGAGCCTAACTGCATAAGATTGAAGCTCTTTAGAAAACTTTAATGAGTAATATAGTGCCTTCCCGCTCCCTAAAATCAGTGTCTTCCTACCTAGCATTTGCCCTTATGTATAACATCTTAGATTACACTGGGTAGTTCTGCACTTTGTAGAGTAGCACACAAAATTAATTAAGCTTTTTCTAACATGTTTTGACCCAGTTTGATTATTATTTTATGTATAATTCCTGCTCAGTGCTTGAAATGGAAAAATAGAAATACAGTCACCCTATACCATAGTACCAGCATACTTCTATGAAGTACCGATACTGTCGAATTAAAAGTATTGCACTTCTGCTGAGAAGTGCAGACAGCGTTTAGTTTGTAAATGAAAGAGTGGCAGAACCCAAAGCTCTGACGCCCACAGCTGGTACAAATAAATTGCTCACACGGAATGCCATATCTGCGTAGTCCTAGATCCACCTTTTGCCTCTTTAATCCACTAAAAGGCACTCCCCATTCCCTTTCTCTTACGCCTGCAAGTTCCTGAGTCTTCCTTTGCAACACTTTTTCCGTCTTTTTCTTCCTCCGTCTATCCGCTTTTTAAATTTTGATGTCTCTTACCTTCTATAAAAGTATTATGTAGAAAGATACGTGCCGATCCCCCCCCAAAAAAGTACCAGTTTCTTCCACCGGCAACCACCAGCTCAAATTAAGCACTGACAGGTACTCTTCCTCTCCAAATAAAAAAAGTCCAGTTACTCAGTACCTGATAGTACTGGTCCATTTAAAGTACTGCTCCCATTCAAAAATCTCCTCAAAGCCACATGATCGGCCAAGATGCTTCCAGACTGAACAGCCAGCCAAGCAACCGACAACTGTACTGCCAACATAGCAAAGCAAATTGCAAAGTTCTTCTCTATACAATATATTAGTGTATCCTAAAAGTGGTGCCACCATTCTGTAGGATTCACATCTAAATGTTACAAAACAATGCCAAACGCAACACCCACAAACCAGTTTGATTCCAGTAAACAAGTAACCCAGAACTGTAAATTTCCAGACGCGTAAAGTGTACCCAGTCACCAAAAGTACATCAGGACTATGCAAATTGTATACAATGTTATAAACATGTATGTAACATAACAAATGTCTGATCTGGGATTGTCTCTCACAGGCAAATTGTAGTGAGTTGATTAGACAAACAATGGATTAATAAGGCAACTTAAAAAAAAAAGTTTGACTCCCTTGCATTGCAAAACGACACTAGTAAATACCACCGGATCAGGGGATCAGACTAGTGCCTATTTCCCCAAGCCTTCTGTGGATTCCTGTTGACGCTTCCAGACACTGCAGTATGCAGGTATAGGTGGCAGAGACAGACACGTGTGTTTTACAGGTGCAAGCACACAGTATGGGGGTAGTGGTTGCCCTTTAGTCTGCTGGGCCGGCTCTGCGCTCCTTGTGTGAGGTTCTGGAGTGGAGGTCTTAGTAATTGGCCTCTGTCTGCAAAAGCCACCAACCTGTGATAAGAGGCTATTATTGCCTTCACCTTTGACCTCTGCGGGACGTAGAGCATGCCCGCGGCCGCCAGGCAACTTTCAGGGTGTGTGACGTCAACGTAGTCACCTATTGCTTAAATCTACCAGCAACGGATTTGTGCAAAGTGGAAAGGTATTTTTTGGAAAAAAATGTATTCACACTTTAATTTGATATTTCTTGTTGCACTGAGTAAACAGGAGGTTTTGGTTAGACAATCAACCACTGCCATACTTGAGTTTACTTTATGATGACGTTTAATAATCTTGCTGTTTTCACGCAACATCACATTGTCAGGAATAAACTAATTGCATTTTATTTTATAATGCTCCCTTTCAAGCTACGCTTTGGGCATTCTAATAAAGGCAGAACGTTAGCACAGCAGCCAACCAACACATGTATATGTATTTTACCAAAGCTGCCACGAATTAACACGTTCTCGGAAGAAACTGGGAAGGCCTCTGCGCCCCCACACTCACAAGCAAAACTAAACAGCCGCTTAATTGACGTCATTTTTCACAGTTCATGGATGAGGCCTGGTTAGAGACGTCCACCCATGACTGAGATGGCATTGTCTATGCAGGGCGCATGGCTCTGATATTTAAAAGAGTTAAAATATGACTGTACTGGGACATGCATATATTTCACCTCTCAATGGGTGTCGTACAAAGTGTGTTGGCCCAAAAGGCCAACTGCGGATGTGATATTACACAGTTTATTAGTGCGTGTAGTGTTTACGTTATATTTCTATCAAATACCACAGCTAAAAATAAAGATGGATTGCCACAATAACATAATGCTATAGGGAACATTCTTAGGCCTTTAAGATTTTTTTTTTAATTTTATTTAAAAAATATTCGAGCGTACTGGATTAAAAACAAACTGATCTTCCAAACATGGAATTTTCTTTTATAAAAATAGTATAACCCGCTTACGTTTTTCTGTGCTTGTTAACAGGATGCTCTGCCATACTATACTTTATTAAAATACAGAACTGTCCGATATAATCAAAGTGTTCATTTTGTAAGAAAAACGTTTATATACCTTCGACGTAATAATGTTCTATTGCTTTTTTTTGAAAGCGTGAATGATAATCTTTTTTTTGTATATCGACATCATCTTTTTATATCACCTTGCTGTCAGCAGAGTAACAACTGGGTGCTTTTGCTGATGGACATACATACCACCAACGCACTACAAAAAAATTATTGCTACACGGAAAATTAAGCACAACATCCTATTTGTCAAAAACTCCAAGTAGTGATTTTTACTTTGAAATGTTAACCCCCTGAGTTTGTAAACTGGAGCACCAACCCTGTCCTTACATTTCGGTAGGTGAAAACATTTTGTCACTATTTTAACGCCTCTTGAAAATACTCGAAGCAATCTAAATACGACTCTCGTGTACTCTGCGTACTGCACAATTTCCCAGTTGTCGTGCATTTCTTCTGGTGAGTTCTCACTTGCATGTTACTCGTGCACTGAAAGCCGAATACCAGAGCACCTGTAAAGGCAGCGCATTGGAGTTCATTGCTACATCTATGGCTAACTCTGCCCGCGAGGAGGCTCGCTAAGATGTTGCATAGTTAAATTCTCGATGAATCGAACATGCACTTTTCTCATATTCTCTCACCTGACGATTGCGTAACTGCGTTTGCCTTCACGCAAGGGCGGCGCACGTTTGTATTAGAAGTAATGAGGTCGCTGTAATTAAAACGACACCTTGAGGACAATTAATAGATTGGAAGGTTTCTCTAGTAATTAACCAGTGTCTGTGTAAGCATTACGGCACGAATTCACCCCCTTAATTATCTAGACAAGGCCTTTGTGAGGCTTAGATGCACCTTGGGCATTTAACCCCTTAGGCCCCCGGGTCTGGGCTAGGCCATAACATACAGCTTTGTTGTCAGGGTAAACCTGTAGCAGGCTTCAGGTGTAAATAATGATGACATCTCATTTAATTTCATCCGTTTTTAACAAAAGCCACATCGTTTGCTTAATTGGGCCATTTTCTGTGAATGGAGCACACCCACATTTTTCTGTAAGATAACCATATTGGTGATTTTATTGTGTGTTACTCTCTGTAATTGGCATTGCTTGGTCACGAGGAAGCAATGGTAAATCATTGTTTTTAACTTTGTAATTTTAGCTGAAAACGTAATTGTTCCTTGCACATTTTTATTGAGTAATCCAATTAATTACAGTTTGATTCTGTTTTTCTGTTGTAGGGAAACTGAACAAGGTCCTTTTTTAACAGGAACACAATAATATCTTGGTTGTGTCCCAAAAAAAGCATGCACAGCACTCCTGCTTTCTAGTACATTTAACTGCATTATCTACTGACCCACTATAGGCCCTCTGGTGTCTCAAAGCCTGGTTTGCGCTGCTTAAAACTATACATAAAAAAATATAAATAAGGTTTCATATAACTACACAGAAAGAAACACATTGCCCTGGACCCCCTTAAAAGCTTGCATGTCGTTTTTTTGTTTATACATAATGATAATCGTATTGTATTGCTGCCACTGCAAATCACTTTGTAACAATCAAACTAGGCTACGCACACGTTGAAGTGAGGTAGGTGGTTTATGTGCAGCAACCAAACTCATATAGATAGAAAGTCAAGTAAGGCTACAGTCTGGTAGGTCAGAGAGGGCTCCTTTCTGTCAGATGTTTTCTAGAAAAGGCGTCTATTGTAGTTTATCACCGGTGGAAGACTCATATGAACTAGTTACTAATCGGTCAGTTTTCAGCTGTTTTCTAAAGAGAAAGTGGTTTGTGTGCTCAAGGATTACTGAAGAGAAAAGCGGATACTCAGACACGTGTAAGGTCGTGTCGTCCTCTCGGAGGCAAGGGACTTTTTTTTTTTTTTTAATTTTTTTATTCAACAGATATACGATCCACTCTTACATACACAAGAGTCTATAAAATGTCCGTTTGCTGATGTCGAAAACATTACACAGATGTTAAACAATCGTTCAGAGGGATCAACAGCAATAGACATGGTGCATGTCAATTTTTGGGTTTAAGACGAAGCAAAGGAAGAAAAATGCAATGGAAGGAATTGAATAACAAAAAGGGAGTATACAGTAAAAACATCAACAAATAAAAATTAAGAAGCGGAGTGAAGATAAAGTGTACATCAGTGTTTGCGAGAGATAGGAAGTGGTGCAATCGTCATAACAAACAACTTTCGAGCAGTATTGCGTTGTGAAAGGACACATAGCATCACAATATGGATCAGAACATTACGCAATGAACACAAATGCGAGAAAATAAAAAAATATACATATATATACATATATATGTATATATACCGTCTCATAGAAATATAACGGCAATTAGTAACCAGCGTGAATATACACGTATAGCCGTGGTAAACTAAATGCATAATATTTGACATTTTAACATTTGAAATTAGGTTTAGGCTGCTTATTAAAGAAATGCATTATTAGACCCATAACTTGCTTTGAATGATTCTTTTATCCTAAACATCGAGATTCATCAATGACTGATAGTGTATTTTGTTAAGCATTTGGGCTGGTGTGCTAAGCACATCCAGGGTGAGTTGCTTCTCATTCGTTAGATTTAGTTGTTTTTTGTGGGGAACTGACTGGGGATCAAAGCGTGTTTGTGGACATCTAAGACTTCTCTTTATTGTGGTAAGTGATAAGGAGGTGCATGAGTGGTATCGGAAAACGTCAACAGGGACGTAATTTACCATCACAGGTCCAAACTAAACTAGGCTTCCTTTCCCAGACCCCCTTCCAATAGTTTTCATCACCAGCACCTCCATGAGGGGGATGTGGAAGTGGGCAGGGAAAAGGGAATTACTTTTATCACCTGTCACTAACTACCCAAAGCAGTCTTTGTAAACAACCCAACACGCCTTCAGAAAAAACCTCAAGATTTGCTAGACCGTACAACAATCTGTAGCAAAGCGCTTGGGTGAGCATGCAGGCTTCAAATGCTGTGAACATTCACATAGAGCATAGGAAGGACATGCAGTTGTGGCATACAAAGGCACATTTTCCCCTTTTATATCAAGAGGCCCTGCAGCAGGCACAGTCAGAGTGTACGATAACACACGTGTCACATTCTTTGTGGTGAATTTGCTATTTAAACCACTAACTCACACATGGTATATGGAAAATGTTCCTATTAAAGCACAATTTCAATGTGGGGTGTGCCTGGCAACTTCGATACAAAGTGACCATTCATTGTGAAAAAACCTGATAATCAAATTTATAAAAGGTAGAATTTAGTGTGTTTTCTTATACATCAGCAAACCGTGGAAAATCCTACCATTGAATTTAAAGACTGTTTATGCAGAAGGGTAAGGAGGGCTCCATGGGCCATATTGCATAAACTGTGCACTGGGAGCTCACCGTGAAGACGCTGCTGACTGATGTCTTATGTAGCTGGAGCAGTACTATTTTACCACCTTAGAAATTTGTAAAGGATCCTTCATCACCAAAATTTTACAGGCATGTCCTGATCTTTGCTGGAAATAACCAGTCACGGCCGGCACGAATTTCGGGTGGGGAGTGCTGGTTCGCGTGGGGAAGGGGCATCCCGTGGGAGAGTTAATTTAAGTAAAAAAATAAAGATAATTAAACTAACCTACCCGGGTCCCGTGTCTTCTCTGCTCTCCTGCTCTACAGGAACAGGAAGCAGAAGCAGGCAGCCAGGCTCCCTCTCTCCCCTAAGCCAATCACAACGCTTCTCAAGCCAGGGGCTAATGGGGCAGCCATTTTCTCCATGTAGGCTGCTTGAAAAGTCAGAGTGTGCATGACTGGTTTGGGCGGCCCCAGGGGGGCGACCAAACAGTCTTTGAGCATTTGGGAGTGGGCAGGTAACCCACTCCTCCCCTCCCCTGGTCTCGGAGTAGTCCCGCGGCCGGTTGTTGGCTTACAACCGCGGCGGAAAAGCTCTAATATGGTGGCGGTGTCTCTCAGACACCATCCGCCATATTAGGAAGGGCTTTAAAAAATGCTTTTCCGAGGCGGGTTTTCCGCCGTGGAAAAGCATGTGTAACTTCACTGCGGGGGCCCGTTGCGGGCCCCCTAGGTGAAGGGGGGGTGCACATGGGGGGTACCTAAGGTACCCCCCTGCATTTGTATGTAGAAATCGGCAGGCACCGCACGGTGCCTGCCGCTTTCTGCATACAAATGCAATGTGTGCATTTTTACCATTGCGGCGGATGCAGCTTGAAGCCGCACCCGCCGCAATGGAAAAAATAGAGGATGTGACCGCCAGGGTGGCGGTCACATCCTAATTGCACAGGAGGGAACTCCGCAGGCAATGCGGAGGTTCCCTCCTGCTCTACGGTGGCGGACGGACTCAGGTCCGTCCGCCATCATAATCAGCCCCTTAATCTTTTTGTTTTTGTTTTATCAAGTCGCTAAATTGTTCCCACTCATTAGTTCAATTACAAAAAAGGGAGATGGCGCATATGAAAAATAGTGTAAAAGCAGTGTTTTAGTGTAATTTGAGATTATATATTGTTAACTCTGCAAGAAGCAGAAATGTGAAGATCTGTGACCCTTCTGAAAGTGAACCATTAAACCTTAAACATACATTCACTAGACAATTGTGTGCACTAAGGGGCAGATTTATGAAATTTTGGTGCACAGCAGTGCAGCAAATCACCTGGCTGCGCTGCCCTGCGTAAAAGGGGAAAGGGCAGGACTGTGCCGTATCTATGGCATAAGGCTCATTCTTGTCCTTTCCCCCTCTACAGGCGCTTTTTTGGTAGTTTAGTGCAACACAGGCACCGTTGCACCATGGTGCAAGGGTGCCTGCTTTGCATGTAGGACTGTTTTTGCAAAGGAAGGGGCACCTTCCTGCCCAAAAAGAATACTGGGAGGTTTTTAGCTCTTTCTATGTGTGCTGCAGAATGAAGCACACATAGAAAGAGAAAACATTGAGGAGAAATACTGATATTTCTCCTTGTTGCACCACCCTTGGGGGGCGTAAGGTTTTTGCCCACCCCCAGGTTTACAGGGTCTTGTAAATCTGGGTATGCGTCAAAATCCATAGCTGTGGTGTGTGAACACCCACGACTAAGCCCATGGCATGCCTCCCTTGTGCAATGTAAGGCAACAGAGTGATTTGTGCTGACTTACTCCTTATTTATGAGGCCATTCAAAACCACTCAAAGTGGCTTCGTGCAGCATATTAAATATGATTTAGTGGTTTGCGCCACCATTGCGTCACAAAAAGTGACACAACGGTGGCACAAGGGCCTTGTAAATATGGGTCTAGGCATCTAATTAAACCTGATTTTTTGGAAGTGCAGTAAGGATGCATACAGTGTTCCGATCATATTGCCAGATGTGCTGCATCATTTGTCAGACACTAGAAATTGCTATACCTTGAGAATCGGTAAAATAGCTCAAAGGGTGACACACCTGTTTCAAAGATCTGAGTTTAACCCGCAGGTCAAAGGTACGATTCCGAGCTGCACTAACTAATTTGTGCAAAAATACTCTTAAATGTGAGTCAATGAGATTATGGCATGCTCATCACTGCTGTTTAAAACGTGATGTTCTTACTGCATTTGTAATGAAGTAAAGCCACATTATTTTTTATTATTTTGTGGCTGCATCAATCAGTTTGCGGCTTTTTGAAACAAGCTGCGCAGCGTGAAAATAGCCGCAGCGCGCATGCGGTTAAGAGATTACAACTGTGACTACAGTTATCCTTTGACATTTTTTTTATTTACTAAAGTTTCTTATCATAAGGATACAAAACATTTTTCAAATAAAGCCATGATATAATGTCTTGTTAAATTCAATATGTTGAAGTATTTTTTCACTCTTCCCCAAATATCTTTTTTCCTCACCCCTTTTACTGGCTCAACAGATCTGTTGTGATAATACTCAAAGCTCAACAGCAGGGAATGAGAGTATTAATAAATATTTGCATAGTTTGTTCTTCCGTGTGAGGGTTGGTCTTAGAATAAAATACAGCACATCGGCATCTTCAGCCAACTTTTTTGGTGGTGTCTTTACGTTGGCCGTAACACCTTGCACCTACCTGCCAAACCGCATGTTTTATTTCATGCTTATTTTTGCTTAACACTTACAGCTAGCCTTTCCAAGAGTCTGCTGCCCCTGGGCGACCAAAGCATTCCTGTCCCTGAGACAGTTAATAAATTGGTCGCAGTTTAATTTGCGGTGTGATTTACATCCATTTTTTCCCTGACAACAGAAATTAAATAATCTTAAATGTGGCAGTAATCAATTACTAAACTCTTTGAAAATAAACTGCAGTGTCGGCTATTGTTATTGATCCAGAAATCATGGCAAAGATTATATATTCGCTAATAATTTTTCATGATGCATTTTCAATCCTTAGACTTGTTCAAACACTTTAAATGTAATTTTAGTACGGGAGCTCTCTGTGACGTGACAGAGATGTGGGAACCTGGTCCCCTGCCAGCCCAAAGGTAGGATTTGGTAGAGGTCCTTGATAAATACAGGTCACTAGTATAATGGATAGTAAAGGGTACTGTGGGGCAGCTTCTCAGTATTCATGGTTCAAAATAAGCCCCCTTTTTAGGTTTCGCCTATTATCATTCGCTTGCGAATGTAATAGGCGAAAATTCAAGTGCTCGATCGACTCGTCAAACCACTGCAGTTTTTTCACAGTACATGTGAGTCACGTGACCACAAAAGCGGGTCACGTGACCACACAAGCACGCGCATCTCCCTAATCCGCCTGCCACACTTCTCCTCCCCTCGCTCGCATTCCCGCCCCCCCACCAGGCTCTCCCGCCCCCATCCGGCTTCCCTCCGCGCATCTCCCTAATCCGCCTGCCACGCGTTTATTTTAACAATGGCTGAGGCTCCTTTCATTTCTGTGGCTCGGCTTGTTTTTCTTTGGCATTCATCTCCAAGCGCGAGCAAAATGCTTTCACTTTCGCGCTTACTGAAGCTTCCCCAGCCGTCCACTGGTGAAACACTCCTCCGGACACAGTGCTTCATCTTTTTTTTGCTTCCTTTATTTCATCGGTTGGCAATATGTTTTTTTAATTTAACTATTTGTTTAGAATGCAGCGTGTTTTGTGTGCTTTGAGACGCATTTGCTGCTGCCAGTTTAAAGTTTCATTAAAGCTGCTTCCTCCTGGTCGTGTCTTCATTTTGAGATGGCTGGTGTGCGCTCTCTGCGACATGCCTCCCATTTACTGTGCTTACTAAAGCTTCCCCAGCCATCCACTGGTGAAACACTCCTCCCGCCCCCAGCCTGCCGCCTCCCAGCACAAACACACACAACGCTTTTAGTGCTGTCACTGCGGATTGTTATCCGAGCGGCGCCAGCATGGAGCCGTGTTCTCTGTGACAACCCCAGCCTGCCGCCTCCCAGCACAAACACACACAACGCTTTTAGTGCTGTCACTGCGGATTGTTATCCGAGCGGCGCCAGCATGGAGCCGTGTTCTCTGTGACAAATAACATCCCGCTGTGATCCCCTGCCACGCGTTTATCTTTAACAATGGCTGAGGCTCCTTTCATTTCTGTGGCTCGGCTTGTTTTTCTTTGGCATTCATCTCCAAGCGCGAGCAAAATGCTTTCACTTTCGCGCTTACTGAAGCTTCCCCAGCCGTCCACTGGTGAAACACTCCTCCGGACACAGTGCTTCATCTTTTTTTTGCATCCTTTATTTCATCGGTTGGCAATATGTTTTTTTAATTTAATTATTTGTTTACAATGCAGCGTGTTTTGTGTGCTTTGAGACGCATTTGCTGCTGCCAGTTTAAAGTTTCATTAAAGCTGCTTCCTCCTGGTCGTGTTATGACATTTTATATTTATATATCGTTATTGGCATTGTCAATAACAATATATAAATATAAAATTTCATTTACAAAACCAATAGCTCCAACTTTCCAAATGCGAAACCTATTGGCAACGCCAGTGCTTGTTTTTTACTGTATGCCATTAGATTGCTGTGTACAGGAGTTTTGTATTTTATTTTCCCCAAAAAAGTTGGCGTTTGACTATCGCAATCCTCTTTATTTTCCATATACTTACATTCAGAAAGTTTTATACTGGTAGACTTTGTCAGTGCCCTCGTGGTAGCCGGTGATTTCAAGCTACAAGAAAAGTTAGAAGCCTCGCTGTGTGGTTGTGAGATTAAATTAAAAACAATATCCCAATGCCAAAAGCATTCCTGCAGATACTTTTGTTTCTCTAGCAGAGAACAAGTCAGTTAAAACGTCTAATTTTATATATTCATTGTTACAGGCCCGCAAAAAGACGATAACAAGTTGGAGTACCATAATTGTCTTTTTTAAGTAAATGGCTTTTACTGTAAAAGTGATTTAAATCACAAATGAAACATGCTTCCAACTCTTGATCTGGAGAATCAAACATCAGGCGTTCTAGTTAGTGAGCTGCTCTTCTGACAATATGTTTTGAAAGCAAATAAGTACAAGGCATTTTATTATTTGCATAGTTAAGTTAAACCAGTGCAATACACTTAACTTAAAAGGAGAGATAAAAAGCAATGTAAACCCCATCGTTAAAAGATAGGTATAAAACACAATTGCATAGCAGTTAAATTTACATAGAGCAGAATTTTGCGATGTACTCTTATAACTAAGCCAGCGATACCAATTTACCCATGTTCAGAGCCTTCCTTGTGTGGTAATCCTGAGAAAGTACAAACTGCGATGTGCCCATCGAAAAAAGGGAGATTTCCTATCAATGCATCCGTGGGGGAAGTTGAGTTTTATGAACCTGATCTTGGAGAATAAAGTGCTGTGCTTATGAGCCAAGTGAGAGGATTCTGACTTAAAGGCCGCTTGCTTCCGTGATGACTGTGGATGCAGAGGGTACTGTGTGTAGACTGGCTCTTGGCACTTTCTTTCTACAAGCACAAGAAACTTAACCACCCTGCAGTTAAGCAGCAGGCTTCTGACTTAAAGCAGGACAGCAATGCCTGTCTCCGTGTGTGGATCTCTCTTGAGTTGAACCAAGTTTTAAGAAGTTGAGTCCGTTCTTCCTTCAGATTGTTGCAGCTGCAGAGCAAGTGTGGCAGGTCCTCTGTACCTTTACCACACAAGAGACAGCAGGTTGCGGATTGCTCCCTCAGCCAAGGTGGAAGATGCAGAGCAGACAGGAGTATGCCCAGACGGTGTTTCAAGAATTTTAGTTTTGTGTTCCTGGAGTAACCTAGGCTAAACTATTTTTGAGGGATGAGTGTGTGGTAGCCGTTGATTGTCATCCAGGCGTGACTTCGGCCTGAGAATGTGGCCGTGTCCTCTACCAGTGAGAGGCTTTCGATTGCTTTCAGGACCACTTTTTAAAAAACTGCATTACTAGTTGGGATGTCCTAAAGCTGGGATAGCCTGGTACTTGCAAGGGATTCCCGAAGGAAGATTCCGGTAGGCAATGTATTTCTGTGCTGCAGCTCTTGCCCGAGCAGGCGGTTCAGAGTGTTGGGACCGGCATTCCTGATCTTGTGCCAGCAGACTATGAATGCTCCTTGCCTTGCCGAGGACTGTTTAGTTAGGAGAAACACATGCCGGATCAGTGCTGCTGAGAAGCGATGTGGAATGTTAAATATGTCTTTGTAGGCCTTGACTAAAGTGCTGTCCAGAGTTTTAGAATCTCTGCCTCTCATGGCTTTACTTCTGTAAGTGATTGTTGGTAGTATTTTAGATTGAGCTATCTGGAGGAGTGGTAGCAGCTTTGGGCCTGCCAGTTTCGATTTTAGGTTCCTCAGCGTCACTGTCAGAGCCGGCCATTTCCTCCTGTTCTCTTCTAGCTGTTTGGCGAATAGGCCTCCATTATCAATAATTATGTTTAGGTTTATAATTTGCTGCAGTCTGGATTTATGTATCCCCCAGATGCCAGACTGGGGGGGTTTTCCTGCCCCAGATGATGTACATAGTTTTTGTCTTCTCGAGACTGACTTCCAGGAAGTTCTCCGCTGCGTATGCATGCATTGTGTTGAGGAGATGTTGCAGGCCCACCTGCGTGTGGCTGACCAGAACCACTTCACCTCTATACAGAATGCTGGATGGTGCTGTGCCCCCCAATCTGGGAGCATGCAAGTTGCGGGAGTTGAGTATCTGCGTCAGGTCTGCCATTTACAGTTTGAAAAGTGTGTGGCAATCACACAGCCTTGTTTGAGCCCTTTTGTAGTTGGAATTTACCTGGAGAGGTCTGTGCCCTCACCCAACTTCGCCTGCACCCAGGTATCTGTATGGAGTAGGATTAACATATCCAGCAGAGATGTTCCTGCCGGCCAGTTTCCTCCAAAGCCTAGCCTGGTCTATGTTGTCGAATGCTGCCTTGAAATCTAAGAAACAGAGATGGAGAGGCTGCTTAAAGGACCTCGCAATGTCTGTCTGTATGCATTGCCATGGCCAGTATGTTGCTTATTTGTGTCTGTGGACTTGGAGAATCCTGTTTGGTTGGATGGAATGTTTACGTGTGTGTTTGCCTTTTCCCAGGGTTGGAGTTCATCTAGCAGAGTGTCTGTAAAGTAGTGTGCCTCATTGTTGATGAGGGCTACCAGGCGATAGTTTTTTGGTATTGATTCTTCTCCACTTTTGTGCTTCGGAGAGATAACTGATCCTTTCCAGGGGGCTGGGAGTTTCCCCAGTTAGCTTATTTCACAGAAAAGAGGGTCCAGGATCTCTGTCCAGTAATCTGCATCTTGTTTGAAAAGGGCCGGCAGAATATGATTTGGTCCTGGGGCCCCTTCTCTCCTGCCTTTAGTGAGTTTGCCTTGATTGTGATTGTGTGGGGTTCAGCTGATGATTACAAGTTGTTGCTACCCCACCACCTTGCTAACTCAATCACCATCGCTCCAACATGTTGCGAGCACCAGACTGGCTGTTAACGCCAGACCATATTCGATCCTAAAAAACGCATCAGGACCACAAGATCAGTGTAAAACTTTATAAACAGAGGTTCCTGCCGCCGATTTTAGTCAAGGCTGGGAGTGGTTGCCCGCGATTTTGTCAAACAAAAGTACAGAATGAATCCTAGCGGCAGGGCGCGCGGTTAAGATAAATAAACCCTTGGATGGACCATCGCGGCCAGTAGCCTTATCAACTATAGACGAACACCAAGGTCACGCGAATTTTATAACATGCTCCTGGAACATCAGTGGTCTTCATCACAAAATTGAGAATCAAGTAACACTCTCTTTCCTATGTGAGCATACAGTAATAGCCCTACAGGAAACCTGGGCAGCCGATGGCCACCCTATCAATGGGTTTATTGAACTTTGGAATCCAGCCCTCAGGGATAGCCCCCATGGCCATGCTAAAGGCGGCTTGTCAACTTATATATCAACCAACTTAAAAGGCATAATTAAACGACTTTCCATCAAACAAAGACTGGATTCTAGGGGTTAAAATCGATCGTTGGCGTAACCAGCGCTCATTGTTCCTCTTAAATGTATATATTAATCCAAGCTCTCGCACCAAAAAAGCCTATTTGGCTCGCCTTACAGAAATCATGAGTAACATAGCTGCTGAGCACCCAAACTCAGACTGTATCGCCACGGGTGACTTTAACATTAACCTTTTTCAGGGAATAACTGTGGACACCGATGAGCCCTCCTAGTTCAACATCATTGAGGCCATAACTCAAACCAGACCGCCGAATCAAGCCCATAGCGAATTGGGACAGCTCTGCGTATCGAGGCTGCATAGTGCGGGCTATCTGGAAATGAACGGGAGGACAGCAGGGGACACTCCACCAAATTGGTCCTGGTCAAATGGCAGTAAATATTCCCACTTGGACTACTCCATCTGCAACGCTGACCTTCTACACTACGTAGACTCCTTTAGTATTCTCCCACGCATTGAAAGCAATCACAGGCCCCAGGTTTTTTCCCTCAGCATAAGATCAGGGACGCATAAACTAGCACCCCCAACCTGTCAGGGAATATACTCTGAAAATCTAAAGCGTTTAAAGTGGAGTGATGACACTGGCCCAAAAATTTTACAAGTGTGTAAGGACTTTACATATGGTAGTAACAACCTAGATGCCTCACCAACTGCTATATGGACGTTGCTTTGCTTCCATCTGACCGGATGTTTTCCAGTTAGAATGCAGGGTTACAGCCGAAATCAGACTTGCAAGTTTGCACCATCTTTAAACACAAAATCACTTAAAAAGACAAGGAACAACGCGCTAAGGCAACTAGTTAAATTCCCTGGCAACATCGAACCTCAAATAGATATCACAGAACTCAAAAGGCCTTCAGGTCGGCGATCACCAAGGACAAGCTTACATATGAAAATCAGTTCTGGTGCAAAATAGTGTGGGAGAGTAAGAGGAAAAACGCTAGGAAATTTTGGGCCCTAATTAACCAATCAACCTCGAGTTCCTCAAATTTTGGAACCGCAAATATCCAAGAAGCAGAATGGGCAATCTATCTTACGGATCATTTCAAGTCACAAGTCCACCAAGATCCAGCAGGACAGGTATTGCCTTCAGAATCGGGTCCTGGTCTTGGAATTAAAGGGTGCACTTCCATCGACCCAACACCACTCTCTGACGAGGCTCATCAGGTGACCGAAGACAGGGTTATCACATCCGTGACAAAGGCTAGACAAGATGGAGCACCAGGTCCTAACGGCCTCTCACAAAACTTGTTTAAATCGGACATAACTTTTTGGTCTGGATTGTTAACTAATCTTTTTAATTATGCATTGAGAACCGCAACAATTCCAGACTCGAGGCGGGGTGCAATTATTCATCCGATTTATACGTCAGGCTCGCGAGAGGTCCCTAACAACTATAGACTTATAGCCCTGTTGGACATTGAGGCGAAACATTAAGCAGGGCTCCTCCTGGAGGACCTGAGGCAATGGGCAAACGACCACAACAGGGTGCCAATGAACCAAACTGGGTTCACTGCCAACTCGGGGACCATGACCAACTTACTAGCGGTGTCATCCATTGTCGACAAAGCCCTTTTAACATCCAGGTTTGCGTTTTGCTGCTTTGTCGACTTTAAAGCCGCCTTTGACAGGGTCCCCAGGGAGGCCCTATGGGAAAAGCTGAGGAAGTGGGGAATCCCTGACAAATTACTGAATGCAATTATGCAACTACATTCACGTACCTGGGTTCGAGTGAAGTTGGGGTCCGGCACGCATCTCTCGCAAAAAATCTTCACAACGAGAGGGGTTAAGCAGGGATGCGTGCTGGCCCCCCTCCTATTCAACCTGTTCATTGCTGATCTGTCTAGTACCCTGGATGGCGTAAAAAGCCACTCGCCAAAAGTAGGAGGTACGGTCTTGAGCAATCTTTTATATGCCGATGATCTAGCCTTGCTTAGCCACACCAGGGTGGGGCTGCAAAGGCTGCTTGACACACTGCTGCAATATACGACCAAGAACCAACTTGAAGTCAATCTGAAGAAGACTCAGGTTGTCCCATTCGGGAAGAAGGGATATACCGGTGGCGGGTGGTCCTTCAATAACAACAGCCTCGCCATCGGCCAGTCGTACAAATACCTGGGGGTCCATCTGGACTCCAGGGGCAACCTTATAAAGCAGCGCAAAGAGATTGCGGTTAAAGCAATGACGCTTGCGGTGTCATTGACTAAGCTTTCAAGAAACCTTTCAGGTCCCACGCTGTCTCCTCTCTTGGAAGTCCTGAAAGCGAAAATTGGCCCCACCCTGTCGTATGGCATAGGGATCTTTAAGGGAAAACTGAACAGGGCTCTAAATTGGCACACAACCAACATTTATAAAAAGGTTTTCCACTTGCCATACTCCGCATCCCCTCCACAGATCAGATTAGAGATGGGGTTATTGAATTATGACATTTCCTGCATTGGGGTATTTCTTAACCTCTGCCACAAACTACGACAATCTAACCCAGGCACTCTAGAGACCCTAGTTTGGCAAGAAATAATTTTTACGCCCAACACATTTCAGCAGAAGGCCTCTGGGCCCTCAATCCTAGTCAGCCTGCATTTAAGCTTGCTATCAAAACATTTGTAAGATCGCTATCACTCATTACTGACAAAGCACTATTTTCAAAACGAAGCCATGCGTGGGCAGTTATTAATTCCTAAAATCGACTGACCCCTGCCACTTACTTTTCCAGTCCTTATTCACTGTACTTAAAACGCAGCTTCATCCCTATTAGAAAGGGTGACTGGCGATTCTTGTAAAATATACCCCCCTGGCGTCGCGTGGAGGAGGACACAACTTGCAGAGGGTGTGGAGAAGCAGCAGAAACGCTACTGCATGTGGTCTGCATCTGTCCCGCCTTCAACCACCAACGCAGGGTCAAGCTGAGGGGGGAATGGAATCGGCTGTGTGTTCGGACCTGTAGGCAAGCTATTATTGCAGCATTGAGTCCAGATAATACAGACTTAAACATAAGACTGACAAATCTGATCCAGCATGCTCACCGCAATTTTAAACAAAATCAGCCTGCCACTGCATTACCCCCACCTGTTTTAAACTAATCAATGTATTTAAAAAAAAAAAAAAAAAACTCAAAGTACTGGGCAAACAATGCTAATAACGGTTTAAATAGTAGCTCATGTGCATGGGGTTGTTTTGTGTATGGACTTGCAGCTTAGGGGAGCAGTTTTAACAATTGATTGCTTGTACCGTTTTTATTGTTATGAATAATGTGAACCTGAACTTCTCTTTTAAAGATATTTGTTTTATATCTAAATAAAGATTTTTTGATTTGATTTGATACAAGTTGTTGCGGAGGTACCGCTGGTCTATCAACGTGGGACCTTCTGTTGCTATATTTGCAGGCTAACTCATAGACTAATAATTGAAATGAGACCTCAGAAAGTCTGTCCAGGTCTCTTCAGAGATGTAGGATACCACGCACCCATGGGATGAACGCATTTGTTTATTCACTGTGCCCCAGAAGCAGTTTTGGATTTAATATCAGAGAATAGTTATGCCCAGAACTCGTCTTTTCGAGTTCTGTTGATTTTCCGTTTTTATTAGTTGAACAACTTCTCTGTTGGCAGAGTAATAGTTGGAGGTGAGAATCCCCTGGATTGAGTCTCAGTGATCTCAGCGCACAGTTTATGTCCCTTGTGAGTTGCTTCAACTGTTTCCGCTGGCCGCTGGGAATCCATCCTGCTTTCCTGGTAATTTGATCTTGTTTTAGCTGCTGTGGAGAAAGTATTTGCTAGGTTGGCAGTGAAGTTTTCCCATCGTTTGATGAAGCTGCTTGTGAGCGGTACTTCTATTTGTAGTGATAAATCATTTTCTGATTGAAACACTACCACTGTGATTGCTAGTGCAATTTTGATTCTCTTGAAATCAATCGAATAGCTGGAGTATGGTATTTCTGCTGAGTGTTTCAATGCGGGTACATCTGCTACAAGAAGTGTCTCCTGTGGCAGTTGATCACTGTCCCGTCTTCCCCTAGATGGAATGTGGAAGCACGATTAAGCAGTGAGAGGGAGACAAGTGAGTGTCGTCTAGTTTTGAGCAGGTGGACACAGAGTAAAAGGAAGTCGCAGGCAGGAAGTCCTCACGAAATCTACAGTTGAACACCCTGAAGTTGATATGCTCCAAATCATCTAGTAGGCATCTGGCTGTTTTGCTTACTCTGCCGTGGAGGTTTCTACTTTGTTCAGGGATATTCCAATATGAGGACTGACCAATCACTTTGTTGTCCGTTGAGGAGCCAAAGAGGTATAGATTCAAACCCCCTGAGAGGATGAGTTTAGGAGTGCCCAGCTTACCTATGTGCATCAGAAGCCAGTCCATGAGATGTTCAGAATCTTGTATTTTGCATTTTAGGTGGATGTAGGCAGTAAACATCATTACCTACTTCTTGCTTCCATCGAAAATTAGACTGATCTTGACTATGATGAGGGTCCTTGAAGTGGAGTGGGCTTCCTCTGTTGCGATTGTGCAGGTTGATGATACGTAGGTTGCGATCTCATATGATAGGTGGCCAAATTGAGACCGCTTGACTGCTTGTGTGGAAAAGCACATGAAGCCCTGTAGTTGGGGTGGTTCAACCAGCTACGTTTCCTGAGGCAGAATTATATCAAAGGATTTAATGTAGAGCATGGATCAGTAATTTTACATGCCTGGCCACTAATATTCCATGAGCATAAACAGAGAGTGGATTTGCTGTGTGTGAGTGCCCAACCCTTGTGCAGATGTTATCTTTGGCTGGCAATGAGGCCGTTGATAGTTCTGGAAATCCACTGGAGATTAGATTCCATATTTAATTGATGTGGTGGGGGATGAGGTTGACTATTCCTGTCGTTGGACAGCCACCCCCTTGTAGGCGACAACTCTCGAGCTCCCTTGAGTCCCGAACTGATGGTTTTTGTCCTTTAGATGGTTGCATTTCCCATGTTGGGGAGTAGAGGGGAGGGGTAGCCTGTGCTGTAGTGGCGAGTAATGTTTATACCCCACGCCTCAACTGTTTGTTGTTCAGCTAGTACTTTTTGGATGATTAATGATAATCTCCAGTTGGCCTTGGTGACGTCACATGCCAAGATTACTTCTGGCCTAATGAACTTTATCATGATCAGGTTAGTTGACCTTATGTCGGCTTAGGTTAGAATGGTTGACAGCAGCCGTAGGATGTTGCTTCTGTTCAGGATGTCTCAGTGTCCTCTTGACCTGTACTCAGGTTTGAAAAGCAGTATAAAAAAGTCCTGCTGCAGATTGGAAAGGTGACATGCAGTATGTCCCCTGCCCCTGGGGTCCTGGCTAGCTAGTGCAGTCCCTGTTGAAGAATTGGCGGGCCGAGTCTTCTGTGCTGAAGTCCCTGGTCAGTGAGCCCCTTGTGCTTGGGTATGTCCGCTGTTGAGGTGGGCAGGATGGGGTGTTTTGTCTGTGCAGCTGTCAGCTCTCTGCTAGGCTTCTCCCCGGCACTGATGGTTTCTCTAGCTGCAGCCAAGTTCCTAGCTGGGCTCCTCTCCTGAGTTAGATTGTTTGAAGGCGGCAGCAGGGATGTTAACGTGCTGTGAGGCCTCTGTGAACTGATGGTTTTCTCTGAGGAGGGACTTGGAAGACCCCTGTTCGTGTGTGGGGTGAACCTTTTTTCCTTTGATGTTGATGTGCCTTATACTTCCTCCATGTCAGCTCTCGTGAAGTTTTAGTGTAGAGGGAGGGATTCTTCTGAGGTTGTTTGACTGGTAGCTCCTGGATTGTATGGAGATTGGGGAGCTGGGCTGGAGCGTATACCCTCCGGATCGGTTTGTTGCAGTCGGAAGAGGGGATACACGGCTGATTGATTTGTGACTGTTCTTTTATTACGGCCTTTCCTCCTTTGCATCCGTATTTGTTTGGTGTTTTGAGCTGGGATGACTGCAGGCAGTAGAACCTGTGTCAAGGGCTTCCCCGGGCTGGCTTCTGGCATTTGGTGTCTGAGGGTTTATGGGAGTAGTTGGCTCCAGGCTTGGCTCCCTGTGTTCTGGTGCTCTTAGGTCAGGGGGCCCTTGGTGGCAGTGTCTCTTTACTAAGTTCATTTAGAACATTTCTGGGCATGGAGATAAGGCGAGACCATTTTCCCACAATCTGGCTGCAGCTGCAGATCAGTTGTGTCTCCAACTGTGCCCATTTTATTACTGAATGGAGGTCCCCCAGCTTCTCATTGATGCCTGCAACTTGGAGGGCCGAGATGTTGAGTAGGGTCAGCTGAATGTCCATCTTGTCAGACTGGTACTGAAGTGCCTCAACTGACCATTGCATGTTGTTCAGCAGGGAGGTCATGCCGTTCTGCCTGAGTTTGCCCTACTCCTAGTGCCCTTTTCCAGCCCTGCTCTGTGTCCCTGGGCAACAGCGGGGGGAGAGTCTGTGTGATGGGTTCAAAGAGTAGGAGGCCAGCATTTCTGCCCACTCTTGGGTACCCAAGTTAGAGAGGACCCCCTGCTTGTCCGCCTGGTGTTCTTAGTCCTCGTGGTCCATTGTGGGCTTTGGGTATTCTTGGTGCTCAGTTGGTAGCAGTGGTAATGGTGGTGAATTTGGTGTGCCAGCATTTGATGGTGGGCCTTGAGAGGGTCTTAAAGCAGTTGGACTAATGTCTTGTTCAATTGAGACTGCCTGGCTCCCGCCCATACTGTCTTCCATAGCATGGGTGATGGATTACATGTCTAGTATTCTACTGGGGTCGCCCGGTTTGTTGATGCCGGGTCCTCCTTCTGGTTTCTGTGTGCCTGGCTTTTTGGGACTCTTGGCTTGACTGCAGGGTGGCTTGTATCTGCCCTGAGATACTACCACTGGTGGCCGTGAAGGTAAGCGCAATGGGGTGGGGCAGGGGTGGGGCAGTGGAAGTCGACACATGAGGGGATATTGAAAATAAAAGAAAGAAATTAATAAAACAAAATACCTTGCGCTCGCTGCATCTCCGACTTGGCGATGCAGCTAGCGCAGGGTAAGTTCTTTTATTATTTATTTTCACCAGCCTGTAGTATTTAGACTTCCACCCGCTCACACCCGCTCCACCCTCCTCCACCTCCCCACTGTGCTTACCTGCACAGGCCGCGACTGGATACTACCCCCACTTGTGGGTGCTTCCAGAGCTTCATGGGACATAGGATAAGTGAGAGACTCGTCTGCCTGAACTCCAGCCTCTTGGGATTGTAGAGGCTGTATGGGGCTTAAGTAGTGAAAGCAGGCTTCGAAGTTCACAGCTGCGGACAAAATGGTAGTACCTGCATCTTTTAAAAAGAACAACTTGGAGTAAATATTTGGTTGAAAGTAGTGAGTGAGGCTTCTCATGTCGTAGGCCACTGACTCATCTGCGCTTCTGCTCAGTGTATCCTTTGGCTCTGAGCTGAATGTTCTTAAGGGGCCGGTGGTTGCACTTGCCCCTCTACTTTTGCTGAATGCGTCTTCCTGCTCTTTAGCCTTCCCAGCTGATCGGGGGACCCCCTTGTCTTTCCTTACCCCATGGCGATTGGGTTGGCAGTCCCCTTACGGTGAGAGTCCCCCTGTTGGTAGTGTCTCACAAACCTATGCTTTTTCCTCTTCCTTACTTTGGGGCTTTAATACGCTTTGATTTTCTTGGCTAGCTAGCTTGCTTACTTTTCACATGCTTTCCTTTGCCCTTGCTTTAGCCTTGCTTTTACTTTGCACCTTTGAATTTTTGTACTTTTGGGATGGTTCCAGAAAGAGCTGGTTTTGGTTTAGTGCTGAAGTGTTAGCCATGGAACCGCAGAGGGATGAGGACTTTTTCTCTATTTTATGGTGCATGCTCCTTGATGCTTCTTAATGTTCGTGTGATGTGTCTCAAACCCATCCAGTTCAACACTGCCACACCCCTTCCAGGAGATGTTGCAGTGCCTTGGAACCTTGTTTTCGACAGGAGGGGGGGACACAAGCACGCACATCATATTACAGGCCTGGGGGACTGACGGAGTAGCTGGGCTAGGGTGAGAGTGCCTGTCGGCGGTAGGCTGTGATTAGATGCTGGGGAGAGGAAGATGGAGGCATTTGAGGAACACGCGGATCAGCAGGCTGCACCAAGACCTAGCTTGGCCACCTCCGCTGTCACCATGAAGCTCCCTAATGGGGGCTCCCCTCTGGGGTGACCTCACTGTGTAGACCAGCATCCCCCTTCGCAGTCCATTTCCCTCTCATATCACAGTTTGTGCTCACAAGCTTCCGACGAGCTTCCAACTGCCCCCAATCTTCTGTGCATCTCCTCTGAAAAGGCCGCACTGTAGGACGTCCATTTAGCCCTCCAAGCTCTATGGAAGGGAGCCCTAAGGAAAGGGAGGGCGAGGGGAGCTGAAAAGGGAGCCTGTCCCCGTTAGAACAGTGATATGTAAAGTTCTTGAAAGGAGATGGAGGAAAGACTTCTCCGCTGAAAGTAAGCTCACCTATAGGGAAACCATACATAATTACAAGGAGGAAATAAGGAAAGCCCAGGCAAGCTATTATGAGGCAAAGATCAAACAGGCCGCCAACTCCCCTAAAGAGACCTTCTCCAGACTACTCAAATGCCCAGCCCCCCGTCCCAGCGGACCCCTTTGGTACCCGCTGCGAAGACCAGGCCGAGTTCTTCGAAAGAAAAATACAGAACATTCTTAAAACCCTTCCCCCCATCGATCCGCCTGCGACGTTCCCCACAACACCACTACCCCCGGCTGCCAGCCTCTTAGAACATTTCCCCCCCTTTCACTGGAGGTGTTACTTTCACTCACGCCCACAGTAAAGAGCGGTTCACCCAGCGACCCCGTGCCCATGCACATTCTAGCCAAAGTTGGCCCCACCGTCGGTCCCTCAATCGCTGACACCATCAACGCCTCCCTCGTCTCAGGAGTAGTTCCCCCTCTGTGGAAGGGAGCAATGGTCAGGACCCTCCTCAAGAAACCCCACCTTGATCCAACTGACCTGGGCAACTACCGCCCAATCTCACTCCTCCCGGGAATTTCTAAATTTGCAGAGAAATATGTGAACAATATTCTCTCTACATTCCTGGAATCCGGCAACCTCTTACACCCCTCACACACAGGCTACCACCCTGGACAGAGCACAGAGACTGCCTTGCTGGCGGTTGTGGAGGAAAGACGGAAACTTTTAGATGCTGGAGGTGCTGTGGCCATCATCCTTCTAGACCTAAGCGCAGCCTTCGACACGGTGAATCACCAAGTCTTGATTCATCGGTTGGGCAGGCTGGGCATTGTCGGCACCGCCTTGAACTGGCTTCGCTCCTTCCTGGAAGGCCACACGTTCCAGGTCATCGAAGATGGCAGGAGCTCTAAACCCCGCCCTCTCCAGTGCGGCGTCCCACAGGGCTCGTCGCTGAGCCCTACTCTCTTTAATGGGTACATGGTCCCACTAGCATCCATCACGGCCCGTTCGGGATCCAGATGGTTACCTACTCTGACGACACCCAGCTAGTGGTAGCCCTGAATCAATCCATCCCTCACCCTTCCACCCTAAAATCCTACCTCACCGAAGTCGTCAACTGGATGGGGTCCTCCCACCTGAAATTAAATGGTGGAAAGACCGAGGTCATGACCCTAGGCAATTTTGACAACACCGCACTCAGCACCATCTGGCCATCATGCATGGGCCCAGTCCCCACCCCTAAGCCCGAAATAAAGAGCCTGGGTATCTGGTTAGACAACAAACTGACTTTCCAAGCACAAGCCACTAAGTTGGCAGGGTATGCCCAGACTTGGGTCCCTTGTTCACTTTGCCACTGGATTCAAGATAGCCTGGCTGATGATGGTTATGAACCCGAAACCAGTCCCAGGATGCTTGTTTCTGGTCCAGGGAAGACATGGCTTGGCAGCTCGGGCTGAACTGTTCCCATGAGGCACAGGGTCAGACTGATTTGCAAATGGCCATGTCTGAACTGGGGTGGCAGAGTGAGCTAAAGAATGATGATGGATTAAACCCAGATCAGTTGACTGGGAGTGAGTGCTTGCAATGTTTAACACTCCGTCCATCATTCCCTTTGGTTTTGCTGACTACTTCCTCCCCCCAAAAGGGTAATCGAGGACGTCAATGTCATGTGGTGTTTTCAGACCTTTTAATGGACACGGTGTGGTTACTGCTTCTGAACACAAGCTGAAAAACCACTCCTTTTCGCTGCCATTGTGTGATTTCAGTGCCTCACGACTGTGTGAAGGGAGCCAAAATCGCGTGACACACGGTTTCCCCATGTTAGTTGGCAGGTCTGATTATATACTGGCCAAAGTAGAATTTGTGTTTGCAATCATAAGAGTGACTTTCAATATGGCTATTGATCATGCACCTGGTGTCGCCCTGATAAATAAGGCTACTAAACGCGTCCACTAACCGGAAGGCAAGTTTACCCCTTCGACGCTCATGACGAGCCCAGCTCGTCATGGAGTTTCCATTGATTTCAATGGAAATTGCATTGAAGTGAAGCATGAAGCTTAGCATCCAAGTGGTTAAGGGTCTGAGCTGTTCACTGCTGAAAAGTAAGTGGAACATGCTCCAATTTTTCACCAGGGTCAAAAGTACCCAGTTTAAACCAGCTTAAATTCAGGAAACCATTAAAATGTTATTAGTTCTTTAGTGGGTCAGGTCAGCTTGTGAGGTTTTCGAGAGTTTGTTTCTAATTAGTTTCAAAAGGCCATCACGATGGCTACCAAGATGTTTATAAAGCTATAAACCAAATTGCTTCAGATGAGAACATATGTCCAGAGTGCAGATTATTAGCAACCATTTTTCCGGAGTGTTTCTGTCTCTCCTTGATTCTGTAATTTAAGAAACGCCTTTTGGGTCTAAATGTTGCTGACTACTGCTGTACTTGTTCTGACGTATAGATTAATGTAAGTGATGTTATACCACCGTAAACTCACCTAATAATGCGTAATAAAAAAAGCTAAATTTATTGTGAATTTCAAACACACAAGTAAATATAATGTATATTACTGCCGTAAAACCATTATGTTTGAGTATTCAGTTTGTCAGCCCTTTTTTATGTTGTCAGGAAAGTACTACTCCACTCATACAATCATTGTACAAAGTCTAAAATAACAACAGCCACCAAGCTATATAGCCACCCTCGTATTTAGACTGGCGGCCGTCCTACTTTGCCGTCATGTTGTCAGTATCCCAGAGTACTTTAAAACCTTGCAAACTCCTGCAAGAATGACATGACAGGACATGACATGAGCTTATGACAACATGACAAAACAAGACGGAACAAAGCACTCTCTTGAGAGCATGGACTACACAACATTTGACACACCTACTTCAGATTTCTAGATACAATTTATCTTTGCTTGGCAGGATATGTTTATAATACCAGCAACAGGATTCATGCTGGAATCATTGTCAGATATTTTAAAAAAAAGTGTGTATACAGTACTTTAAAGAGGCAAAAGTGGGCTGAGTGATCGTTGCAGTTTAAGATGACAGGGGTGAGCTGACAGAGTAATAGTAAATTGTGTGCAGTACTGTTTTCTACACCATTAACCCAGTTACTATTCTGCATTATATAATCCACAGATATTTACTTTTCTGTATATCATGTCTAACAAACAAGCGGCTCTCAATATTTGTTGTTTTATTACAAAATGATTGCAGTGGATACTGGATATATTTTACAGTTAGATATGATGTAACACATGTTGGATTAAATCGAATAAAAAGTAAATAGTTCGTCTCTCGCCCGACCAAATATGCTTTTCTGAAAAAAAGAGATTTTCCATGTCTGTTTATCATTTCACTTTGCAGCAATCCTTTAGAAAATGTTGATATTTTTGTGCTTATGGAGACGAGCAAACTTTAAAAAAAACAGAAAACAAAACCACACACTTGCATCCATGACCTTTGTCATGACCTTTATTTCAACTTTTTAAATGATACCCATGGCATCTTTTGAAAACATTTTTTTTAAAGAGATTGTTGTGTTATTTCGATTATTTATATACCATTTGGTGCTTCCCTAAGATGCCTCCCTAAAGTCTCTTCAAAAGGCACATGGCTTGTTTCTCCTTCTAAATCCAATCACAAACGAATAGACTACATATTTATTTTATGCACCTATCTCCCTAATTATGAACATGTGGAAACATGTAAATTCGATGAGGGACAAATTCTAGATTTTGGTGGAGAATGATTACACAACCTGAAAAAAGTAAATCGCATCTCCTGTGATGATAGCTGGGGTAGAAATCATCTGTGAACTGGCACCGCTGTCTACCCATCATGGACATGAAGGTGCACTGTGACAGCTGGCCATTTTTGTGACTTCCACGCCTTGTTATGTAAGCTTGGCACTGACTTGCATGGCACGTATCTTTTTAGATCGCAGCAAGAGACAGACTTATCTATGTCCACAGTTTCCTGTAATCAAAGCAGCTTCTAATAAATAATACATACATATATGTACATAGCCAGAGTGACTGTGGGTAAACTGTCTTCATTGTTTGGTCTGTCATTAATATTTTGTTTTTGCCCACCTTAGCATGCCGTATGGGGCAGTGGATCAGCATACTTCATCTGCTTGCTCTCTTGCACTGTGATTGATAGCTTTTTTTTCTTAATCACATGTGCACACCCCTGTAAAAAGACTCAGAGCCAGGGCTGGTCGGCCAATACTTCATTTTGCCAGTGTGTTTTATTTTGATTCTTTATCCTTTGTTTTATTTTTACTCACTTTTCAGTATTTAAGCTATATCTTCTGGTTACAGAAATACAAAACCAATAGTGCATTTTCTTTGTGGCAATACAGATCTTATTTTCTTGCGATGTTTATTAAAATTAATAAGAGTTTCACCACCAATTCTGAGAATGCCTGTCTGCTTGCAAGCACTCGCACTGTTCTATTAAAATTATGTGCAAATGTTAATTATATTTAATTTTAACATGTTTATTCCATGCATATGGCCGCTATCTCCAGGCAGATTATTTTACCTTTTTTTACAGTTTGTGATATAAGCTTGCAATACAAAAATATATAAAACAGCAACCACTGCACCTGCTTAATAAGGCCAGATCTGTTGGCATTGACAAAACGTATGTAGTTTTTAATGTTGTAGTGCAAGAATTATGCAAGAATATGCTAAAGTGGAGGTACCATGCATCTCCCCTGCCTCACAACATAAACAACCTATTTGCATTTTAGTAACTATGTGGATGGTGAATTATGTGACCAGAGTGTGACTATGGTACGATGTGGTGCATATTTGTGCTTTCTAGTGATGATTGTACACGTCTAGTGATGATTGTGTTTCTTGTTTTGTTATTTTCTGTACTGACTGTAAGTAAGCTTGGAATGTGTGGACCGTTTATCCAACATACGCAAGTTACGGTCAAGCATTTCTTTTTAATCAAATCGATTATTTATTGTTAATTGTTAAGTGTCAACTTGTATAGAAATGCATGGAAACAAGCTTATTACGTACATTTGTGTGAGGTTGTGTAGCCCACAAAAAAATAACACCACACCAGATACGTACTTCATCAAGTTGCCTAGTTATTTGGAGCCTAGAAATATAATTTCCCCCCAAATTTGTGTGGAATGACGTGGGATAAATGAAATGCACAAAACTATATGACCAAGGCGTCTCACCCCTACTACTCTGAACATCTCAGCAAAAGCCCACATTTGATTGTGCAGATGTGGAAATATGGTATGAAGACAACCTGTGCTGGTGACAGCTAGAAGGGAGGTTGAAATAGGCTGGTTTGGCCAATAGAAAGTACAGAGCAGATGCACGTGTTGTACTTATTACAAGAAACGCATTTTACTAACCCCACTGAGAACAAGAGCATGCTAACCATTCATAGTGGCACACGGCTATAAGCTAGAGCTATATGCATCCTGCAGCGCCACTACCATAACAGCAGAACAGTCTATATTAAGTCAGAATATTCAGCAGATGCACCATCATACAATAAATAACGCAATGAGTGCATGTTCCCACTGTATTAAACTCTTTGGCATAGCAAATCTAGTGATTCACAACAACAGCCTTCCACATGCAATTCAAAATGCACTACTATGAAATTGTTGAAATGGAATTATAAAAGTGTAAGGGCTCGCTGTCCCAGAGCACCTTTGTGCTATTAGCAGGGGGTTAATTAAAAGTTCTGAACCACTGCTGAGAAGTGCAGGTACTCTCCTTTTAAATTAAAGAAGTGCAGGTAGTCAGTACCTGTGAGTAACTGTACGTTTGAAGCAATACTTCTATGTAGAAATAGTGCAATATGACTAGGTCACTGCCTAACACACACTTGTGTCTGGCCCCCAGTTTTAGAGTAGCAAACTAGCACCAACCTACAGCCATACAATTGGAACATGTGCAGCAAAACAGAAAATTGTTTTTTATCTTAAAAGAGTATCTTACAGACAAATGTATAATACATCTTAGGCAATATTCATCGAAAGGACTAAGCATTAACTCTGAAAAGCAATAGATATAAACACATGGAACACACATTTACTTCTCACATAACAACAAAATAGGAAACTTTAAAAGGAACAGGTACTAGCACGCCACAACTGATGAATACTAAGGAAAAGCAGGCAGCACAAAAATAAAGGGTCAGATTTCCTAAGGGTTTGTGCATGGTTAAAGTCACGCAAAGCAGATCAAACTCTTGCAAGGGTATTTACTTTTACGCACTTTTTACGCACTAAAGGTATTTTGTGCTGGAAAGATGCTCTTTTATCAACTCAAATAGCTCTTTGTGCTGTGCACCACTTTCAGGTGTGGGGCATTACTTGGCTGTAAAGTTTGCGGATCAGTGCATTTACTCATATTATTGATGCAAAGCCTGATTTTCTAGGATGAACTGAACAGTTTTTGCGTAAAAAGATAATACCTCCTTGAAGCATGCGCTAAGAGAAATGGCTTTAATGTTTCCAATGATTTCACATGTGCTTCACTGTGCAGCACACCTATAATGTGTGGAATAATTAAGAATTTGTCTAGGCATATCATTTTGTGCTGGGAGGGTATGCTTGCAATGCAATAGGTCTCACATTAATTAAGTTTGAGCTATTGGCATTGCTAAATATTGCAACACCAATTGCAACAAAAGTCTATAAATTGTAGGACCAAAAAATGTGCATTTATTTTTGTTGCAATGTTGACATGCTGCGCTTTAGATTAATCCATTTAAAAGTAAAGTGTGCCATACTGCGATTGCTACAATAGTTAATTGTGGATGCATTAACAATTGATGTGTGCACTGATGGCTGGTGGTGTGTGCGCCTGTAGAAATTGTGCTCTGATGGCTTGTGGTGTGTGTGCCTGGTGGAAGAGTGCACTGCCGGCTGGTGGTGTGTGTGCCTGGTGGAAGCGTGCACTGACGGCTGGTGGTGTGAGCCTGGTGGAAGCATGCACTGACGACTGGTGGTGAGTGTGTGCCTGGTGAAAGGGTGCACTGATGGCTGGTGGTGAGTGTGTGCCTGGTGAAAGCGTGCACTGACGGCTGGTGGTGTGTGTGTGCCTGGTGAAAGCGTGCACTGACGTCTGGTGTTGTGTGCTGGTGGAAGCGTGCACTGATGGCTAGTGGTGTTTGTGCCCGATGAATGCACGCACTGACGTCTGGTGGTGTCTGTGCCTGGTGAAAGTGCACTGGCGGTGTAGTTGTGTTTGTAGTTGTGTGTGTGTGGTTGTATGTGTGGTTGTGTTGTATGTGTGGTTGTGGTTGTGATTGTATGTGTGGTTGTGTGTGTGTTGTGTGTGTGGCTGTGTGTGGTTGTGTGTGTGGTTGTGTGTGTGGTTGTGTGCATGGGTGTGGTTAGATCTGTGTGGCTGTGTGTGTGTGTGTGGTTGTGTGTATGAGTGAGTTGGAAGACAAACTGTGGATGAGTCCTGTAGAAGTGGGCACACACCTTCAGATGAACCATCCAGAATTGGGCACAAAATTACAGAAGAGGTCCCTGCAACAGGACCTGGTTCTCTAGATGCAACTTACAGAAACGAACAAAGTAATACAACAGAGACCTTTAAAACAAGACACAATCCTGCAAACCTCAAGTCATCAGGTGACAAATCAAGAACACTACGCTACATTCCACATGCGCTCTCAAGAGGTGGGCACAATACTCCTGATGAGAACTCCAGGACGGGATAGAACCTATAAATTAGATCAGTAAAACCAGAACAATACTCCTGACTGGACACAATAGTGCAAGTGAGGTCTCTAGAGCAGGCCGGCCTCCTGAGCTGGGCACAGTAGTCTAGACAGGGCCTCAGAAACTGTCCCAACACTACAGATGCCACTTTCAGAAAAGAGTATGTTGGAGGTGGTCCCCAGAACCGGACACAATACGTCAGATGAATCGCCTGGAGCAGGAAGTAATGCCTCAGATGCTACATCTGAACTCATTATTCCAGGCCTCTAGATCTTGGAACAATACTCATGACGCAGCCTTCAGAAGTAGAGACAATACTTCAGAAGCGGTATACGGTTCTGGACTTACTGCTCCAGATGTGTCTCCCAGGACTGGACAAAACTTCAGAAAAGTTTCCCATGGCCGATCACAGTGCTGTAGATAGAATAGCCAAAAGTGAACATTACACTTCAGATAAAACCACCGAAATAGGACACAGGAAAAAATAGATAAATACTCTAGAACTGGAAACAATATTCCCAATGTGGCCACCTCATAGGGAGCTAGTATCAAAGCGATAGCATGCAGAACTGGACACAGTACTCCAGATATAACACCAGAAGGGGGTCTCCTTGTAGCAGAGGTAGTCTACAGATTTGGACACCGTATTCCAGACATAGGCACCTGAAAGGGGCTGGCTGTAACATACATAGGCTCTAGAACTAGACTGACACAGTATTCCAGCTATGACCACCAGAAAGGGACACACGATAACTGTTGTGGCGTCCAGAACTGAACACAGCACTCCAGATATAAACACCAGAAGGGGTCACATTGAAACAGAGAGCCTGCAGAACAGGATACATCTCCGGAGGGGCACACGTATAACAGTGATCAACTCCAGAACAGGGCGCAAGATTCCAGAGGAAGGCTCTAGAACCTGCCAAAATACCACACTGTAACTTGACACAGGATCCGAGAGGAGCACAGGGATGACAATTCCTTGAAGGGACCGGCCAGCATTCCTCGGCCTGGAGCTGTGCGAGTGGGGAAGGTAGCTCAGTGGGTGGAGCCCCTGCTCCCACAGATCCGCGAACAACCGGCACATCACAAGCATAACCTCCCCTCCTCCTGAACCTGAACCAAGAAGTGCCGAATCAGGTATAAAATATGTTTTCTGTAAGCGAGAAGAGAAAGTGCATTTTGTGGCACAAACTACACATTTGGCTATTAATATGAATCAAGCATTTGCATTGCCCATTGCAGGCAGACCAACGCTGTCAGTGAAAACCAGGAAAATGTTAATAAAAACTGGAAATACACACGTGTCCCCCGGAAGGGGCAGGTGGGGCAGCGAGGCCCAACCATAAACTGCCCCAGACCCGCTGTCCGTTAGATGAGCTCCATAAAACCTGACCGCGAAGGGCTCTCGGGCCCGGGAGCGGCTTTGACAGCTGATTCCAGATTTAACGAGGGACCCCAACATCCACACTTCCTGCTCGGAGCCAGGGCGCGGGGGTGCGGACAGAGGGGGCCGGGGCTATAGGGCAGAGAGGCGTAATTATGAAATTAGTATATACATGGAGAGAGAGAAAAAAACAAACAGCGAAAGATGCAGAAAGAAAGGCAGAGAAAGAGACGGGGAACAAGAGGCGACGAGAGAGAAGGGGAGGAAAGGGAGAGCGTGAGATGGAAAAAATAGGTTGAAAAAATTGATGGGCTCAAATGAATGGTTGAGATTGAATGTAATAAATACATCTTTTAAATTAATAACTTGTTTTGTGTAGCGCCCAATTTCTGAACTATCCAAACACTACAATAAAACATTTTAACATTTAATGCGCAAGGTCCATAGGGTCTCTGTCTTGAGTGCATTAACCCATAGAGCTATCTTCCCATAAGTGACGGTGATGGGAACAACAGCCCCACGTGATGTGAGAACATTTTGGTAGATACTTCTCAGGTCTCACCGGGCTGGGCTTCTAGGGAAACGGGGAGGGTCTCTCTTGAAGGCAGGGGCCCTGGAAGACCAGTAGCGCTCAAGGGGGCCACTCACACGTCAGACGTATACGGGGTATGCCTCCATCCGCCCCAGCCCAACCTGCGTTTCAGAGGATGCAGGCCTGTCTTGAAGTCTCAGAGGCTGACCCTGCCCCAGCTCTATCTACCTTCAGAAACACCAACTAGTTTCCACATTGCAGCTATCTCTGCTGCAGCCTTTCAGAGAGGCTGACTCTGCCCCAACGCAGCACGCGTCTCAGGAGCACTGACCTGTCCTGACCTCAGTAGTTGTCAGCTGAGCCTCTCCCAGCCCCACCTTCCTCCCAGCATATCAGGCTTGCCTCGAAGTCTGTTCAGCAGACACACGTACTATGTACTAGCATGTGGCCTAACGGCTACAGCGATCGACTTCGAAGCTGCGGAACTCGGTTGGAGTCTGGGCAGGAACGCTCAACATTCTGTGATTGTGGGCAAATCACTTAATTTCCCCGTGCCTCGCAAAATGAATGTGTCCGTTTGTAAGAAAACTGGTGCTCATGCAAAGCGCTCTGATACTTTCGGGTCCAATAGCGCTATATAATGTAAATGTAGTATACTTGTAAAGCGCACAGCTGTCCCAGCAACGGGGCGTCCCGGCGCTGTATAACTCTGGGGAACCCGTCCTGGCTTTCCCTGTGGGATGGTCCCTTGCTGGGAGTCCCGAAGGTGGAGCCAGGCATCCCCGGAATTGGTGGGGCCGTTGTGGAGATTAGGCAAGCTAATGCCCAGAGTTGCCGAGTGGAACCCCTGATTAGAGTAAGCACCGAAGCGAGAATTATCAAGTCCGCTGACCAAGGTCCACGACCCTGCCGCGTCGGGAATTGAACCCTGGTCCCAGGCTGACTTCTGCTCTCAGGCCTGCCGCCTCTAACCAGTGAGCCACACTACTCCATATAAAAATGCCCCCCCTTGCATCCCCCTCTTAAAGTCAGTCCTTCGGAGCGGCCGGGGCTGATGGACACATGGATTCTAGTGACACAACACACCCTGACATGAATTTTCCCACATCAAAGCTAGCTAACAATATACACTGATGTTGTGTCGAAACTGAATATACTGCGTCTTTCGTTCTTCATTTTATGTCGTGTTATTGTTTAAAAACATATATAAATTAACATATTGCTGATGTCAGCTACTTGAACCGTGGTGCAAGATGGCCGTAAATCAGATTGTTCCATCCCACACTCTTCCCGATACTTTTTATTTAGTTGCTTCGCCGTGAAATGGGTAAAAAAAAGCCTGTGAGTGGCACGCGTGCGCCACTGCAGGCATATGTCTTCAATTATTGCCCCTGTGTCGGCACAATAATTGAAGACACATGGGCTTTGGTGCCCGTAACAGAAACCAATAGGCCATGGGCGGAGCTACGCGACCGCCTATGGCCTATTGCGTGTTCTGTTTAAAAACAACACGCACTCAAAGCCCAATCAAAATGGACCTAGGAAATAACACGCACGAGCTATGTGGAATTTCCAGGTCCATATTTAAAACCCCTGCAAAAGGGCTTTTCGCTTCGCGAGCCCTAAAAAACTATGCCAGCCAGCACACACACCACTGCGGCTTGATGCAAAGGTTGCGCATATCGCTAGCCAGTTTGTGCACAAGTGCAGGGGTAGGAAGCAACCACGACCATTTTTTAATAAATGTGCCTCTGTGCTGCTCCCATCCTTGTGCAGCGCAGGCTGCAACGTTGGTTGTGACTTGAGTTGCACACAAAAATAATTATTATGTCCCACAACAATACATTTCTTGCACCCACAACAGCTTTCCAATCCAAAGAAATGCAGGGATCACATGATGTTAAAATCATTGTGCTCCTAACTACAGCAATCAGAGAATAGCTCTACTCCATCGTTATCGTGAGCAAAACAGTAGTACTTGTTCATTTTACAGGAGCACCTATAGTGCTTGAGGAAATCAGACGAAAATTATTCAAACTATCCACTGGGGTTCAGACATGTTTCCAGACACCCACATAAACTTTGTCTCCCAACAGACAGGAGGAATTAGGCAATGAGGGTGGCGCACTGGGTAAGTGATCACACTGGGACACAGTGATGAAGAATACCCTTACCTGAGCAAAAAGATAAAGTCACAAAGCTGTGTAGAATGTATTGGAATCTGTGAGTTACTGCTACCGGAGACACCTTTATGAGTGCCGTCTCCCACACCACCGTACACCCATGGCAAATGTACAGAGAGAAGAAAACATCTCACAACAGCCCGAACCGCCTGAGAAAAGGTTCCTTGGAAAATAATGCACTTAAACCACATTATAAACCAAGTAACCCCGTCTGGTACGATTTGAGCATTCGGTTGCATCACCACATTGAATAAGCCTCACAAGCCATAATATGTCGAAATACTACTTGCTCATCGTCATTACATTGCTCATGTCTCTGCACAGGAATCTCATGAACCCTAAGCAGTCGCATTCTGAACCACTTCAGCCCATAATGACCCACTACCAGCTATGAACGACTGATGCATCAGAGAACCCTGTTGGAAATTTGGGAGGCATACACTGCATGCAACATGTCTTGGCATCTTAGCACCAGCTTCTCCAAAACACAGCTCAAGTCATCATACACCACAAGAGCTGCTACCATTTTTGCAACACCTGATGGTAATGATACACCTCAGCGCTGTGTGATCTTCTTTATAGGATTACTTGTAGTTTTCTTCTTAGGGCCCAACTGCTGTTCAGTTTGCAGCATCTTTGTTCTCAAATATTAAGTTCAGTATCCATGACCAGAACAGTACCTTGAAAGGAATTTCGGTTTTAAATTTCATATAATACACCTAAGACACAGCCTACTTACTATAAGCTGCCTGTCTCCAACTGAGACACCAACTGACACCTTGCAGAATAGTTACACATGTTCGCTCCTTCACATTATATATTCTACAGGACAGTGACATCATAGAGGCAGTACACAACTTTGGGTCTAAATCCTGCTGTTTTTCACTCAACCGCACGTAAAGTGTATGACGTACACATGGGGTGGAGTGAGTAATGTGTAATTCATGTAGCTTCTACTAAGCCTTTAGGATCAGATGCATTTTTTTCAGAATAACAGCTGCCCGGTCCGACATGTTTGTTCTCAGTTTTTGTCTTTCTAATGCTAGGTGCGTTTTAGAAAGGGGTTTGATATTTTCAAATACATTTGTTAGAAATAAAAATAGTGAAATTGGAGGTTATTCATCAAAGATTGTGATTCGTCAAAATAATGTCCAAATGTTTTTGCCTAAAATGTGTATATTTTGGAAGACAAGAAGAACCTCTCCTTCAAATGAATCAGCGCAGAGTATCTTCTGGAATACATTCCCAAAGTCCTGATAAAATCAGCCATTTCCACTATAAGATATTTCAAAATACAAGTCACTTCTAAAAATAAAATAGGGGAGTGAGAAGAAACCCCAAAGAATGTTTTCTCCAGAAAAATTAATGCATATTCAATCCTAAACCTTGATTTGAGTTTTATATGGACCATTTTGTACCAAAGAGTAATGGAACATTTGGGTTTCATTGTCGATCTCAGTTCAGCTTCTTGTCTGTGAGCTAGTTAGCTGTTAGAGAACAGCTAGAGCCTTGCCTGCCCCTGCAAGGTGTAAGGGTACTGGTGAAAGATTTGTGTGCAAAATCCCAAAAAGTTAATGAACCAATAACTTAAGATGTAAAGAATCCTTCATCCAAACAATAATAGTAGATTTTGTTGGGTGTTGCAATAAAATCATCTATTCATCTAAGTGAAATGAAACCAAGAGTGAGGCTTGGCAATGAGAAATCTTGTGTTAACTGCTGCAGACTCGTATTCATTTTCAGCCACTCAGTAAGTGGGCATTATCTACAGTATTGGACCTCACTACCTGAACAGTCATAATTAGGATCAACCTCTGGGTTTCACTCTGATACTTCTTGTACAACTGTTACGACCAAGGAACATCGTTTTCATATGAGTTTCTCTTTGGTGCAAATTTCGTAGGGCAATGAGCAGCGGTGGCTTCTCTGTTAAGGTGGAATAACGTCGTCCCACTACTCTGTGAGCAGTGCAAGAAGGAAAAATGAAATGAGAATAACACAATGCAATTATCATTTTATGTTTCAGTACTGAGCCATGGCGGGGTCTCATTTGTAATAGTACATTTGCGTTTGTGCACAGGAATAGCTTAATTTACCATCTACTTTTATATTTCTAATGTATCAATAATTCTTCTCTCTCGTCTACTGTAATGCAGTGTCTTGCTTACCTCTTCTGATTGGTTTGTATTGCATAATAATGACAGGCTATTTTTGGGTGCAAGGTTAACTACCTGGCACTGTTCTTAAACCACAACTTATATTGACAGCTTCTAAGTTAGTCTGTTGTTCATTTTGTGTTGCAAAGTGCAACTTATAATCTGATTGGAAATTGCTCTCTAAATGATGCCTATGTTAAGATTCCTTTTGTTTTAATAAAGAAAAAAAAGCAAGTGACCGTTAGCATTCCTTAAAATCTCAGACTAGTGGCAGAGATGAAGGGATGGTTGACGCTTGAAGGTATTGATACCTTGAACTGCCCCTATTCCCGCATAGAAACATGATTGTGTTTTCACCGTTGCTAATCAGATACAAGACGAGGACGTTATTTCTGGAATTCTGAAATATTTGTGCTTGAAGAATTTTCATAGACTGCATGCTCGGCAAAGGCAGAGCTCAAGGACTTTGTAAAGAAATTAAGTGACTTCTAAAATGTTTTGTCTGCATTGTCATCGGGTTGCAAGATCTATTTGTTTTGAAGAGTCCTGTGTGGTCCCAAAAGCTTTTCTGCTGTAACATCTGAGTGTATGTGTTATCTGCTGTCCAAGGGATCTTTAAGGCACCTGCATGCTTCAGAAGCCTTGTCTCCCCAAACGTCTCCATCCACGGTGTGCATTGATCCGTCACCATAACAACTCCGCTGCGTGCAACATCTGAGTCGACCTGGAAGGACTCCTGTGTGGTCTCTGGGGCTTGTTTATGGGGACAGCTGCATGGAACATTACACCGCGAAGAGAGGTGGCAGTGGATGTTATAAGATAATGAGGAGTTTAACGATGGGCGCACAGGGCTGGGGTCAGCGGTGGCAGGTTCAAGGCCTGACGGTCGCACACAGGTGCTCCGTGTCAAGGTTCCCCGAACGAGGCAGTATGCGTGACACACTGACGCAACGTTAGGCCTTTTTTCAAGCAAAATTAAAACGATGTACCCTTTTCAGTGAGAAAATTTAGTAGGGAAGTGTGTCTTGCGAATGACTTACTGGGGATAGTGTGACAGGGGTGAAAAGTGTCTACAGAGGCCTGAAGTGCTTCTAGTAGCTGAACATGTTCCTGCACTTTACCGTTGGATATTGTTGATCTTTTGAAAGTATTTTGCAAGGCAAAGGATAGATCACCTGCCTTTTAAAAAAGAAAACTAACTCTGTGCCTCAGTTTGACAGTAACCAACCCAGTGACATCTGTGACTGCATTAGCCTTTCTTTTTCCCTAATGAAATGCTCGTAATCCATACGCCACATTGTATGTACCTTGGTGGGTTTCCATAAGAGGTGACCACAGAAGAAGCTGCAATGCAATAATGATGGCAGATTATGCGATATATGACTGCTAATTAGTAATCAATAACAACTGCAGCAACCCTCTCAGCACCTGAACACCCTCACAGGTGATTAGCCGCGAGATACAAATTCAGAATGATTGGTTGGTTTGGTTTCTGAATTGTAAAGTATGCTGAGCTACACTTTGGATACAGTGTGTCAGTCCGACATATTTTTGAGCAAATCATTGAACCTATTTTAGTTTTTAATAAAACACCTCTGGAAATAACACTGGGAATGTTTTGACAGGTAACTAGGTTCCCTAGTTAACTGCCAGCGTTTGCATGCAAATGGGCTCTTAGCATACACACATTTCTCGTTAATATTTCAAAGACATTCACTGCATTGCAACAAATACCATATCAAATAGTTGAGCGCAATGGGCGTACAAATTACTTACTTTTGCACTTTGCAAAACGTTATTATCATGTATTAAAATGTCTGCAAACACTTCTACATTTTAAGTGCTTAATGCAAACATTAAAATATGATAGTAGTGTCAGAGTTAAGAGCGGTTTAGGGCATATTTATCAAACGTTCCCGCTGTTCAGGGCAGCAGGCAAAGTGGCAGCATTGTATTGATGGGCTAGAACTGAAAAGTGCCACATCTACCAAGGCATGGCACTCTTCAGCTTTCTCACAGCGCTGTCACACTTGTGGCTGCCTAGCGAAAGGGTAAAAAGCTGCTTTTGTTACGGGCAGGATAGTTTATGTACAGGAAGGGATACCGTCATGCACAAAAACAATTCAAAGAGGCATATTCCTTGTTCTGCTTGTGATACAGAATGCATCACGCATAGAAAGAGGAATTAACGAGGAAAAATAAACGTTTCTCCTCGTTACGCCTTCCTGTGTAGGTGTACTGCTTTCATGCAATCCCAGCTTTACAAATCTTGGTAATTCTGGAATTGCATGAATGCCATGGGTGAATACACAGGAACACCCATGCTCCACCCATGGAACATATACCACTAAGAAACGTAATGCAATGCAGCGCAAGCTGCTGTAGTGCTTTACATAGCCACACAAGGACACGAATAGCAGGCATGACATGGCTTTGTAAATCCCATTTAAGCCTTTGCATTGCCTTGTGTTGCCTTCTGCGATGCAACGTTGAAGTGAAGGCTTAGCAAATCTGGACCTTAATCTTCATCTGATGGCTTTTCTCTTAGGATAATAAGCCCATTTAGAAAGGAAAGTTGCCAGAAAACACTCATAATGTGCACTCTTTCAGCTCTTTGATACACTCTGTCATACGATGTATTTGTAAATGTACAGAAAGAGAACATTTGAACATAATTTTAACTTTTACGCTAAAGTAATGCTGATGTGTATTGCGGCATAGCTAAACTTCTCGAAATTCACCACAACAAGTTTAACATTACACTCTAATAAAATTAGAGCCCAAATCAGAATGGTGTTTCCATGAGCATGTGTGGCATTCTCTTGTGGTACCTTTGGCTTACTTCTGAGTTCCAGAACTAATCCAAGCACACTACAAGAGTAAGTCACAGCAAATGTATCCATGTGCCCACAATAAGTTCAACACCATGCTTACCAAAAATAAAATAAAACATAACCAGAGTAATATAATTTCACCATACTTTCACATGTCACTAGAGAAAGTGTTCAACTAATACCAAAGGGCAATCTTTTAACTTAGTTCAGTATAGTTTTTGTATCCCGACAGAAGCCAGGGGCAGCTGGGCACCTGTGAACTTGCTGAAACATGTCGAAGGGTATCAGATGTCAGGGTTACTGGTGGACCAGATCATCAATTTCATCTTTTAATTTTATTTGTGGCTTTCAGAATAAAACATTCTCAGATACTATTAACTTCATAATTTCCCTACACCAGTTAAAGATAGCAAGTGCTTCCAGTTCAGTGATAAAGCAGACACTGGCAATACACCACCAGTATGTGCGACCTGATGATGAAGTATGCCAGAAAAGTGGGTCAGGGTCTGTAAAATCAAAGAAAGTATTTTCCTTCCTCTCTTTTTGTTCTTCATAATAATATAATAAATTCATAGTGGTTTCAACAAGGTGTAATAGATTTTCTTGTGTGGGTACATCTAACATCATACTCGAACTGTACCTACCCATGTCCAGATATTACTCATGTGTCCTAGAAAACGTGGCACTACACAGGCAAACCCAACAGTATGTGGTAATGCCACTTACCATTTGTTCTGTAAATCTCAAACCCCATGTTTGCATCTTAATTTAGCTTTAATTTCCAATGAATATTTCACATTGGTATAGAGTTGTAAAAAAATGGAACCATCACCTGCACATTCTGTGTGTGATGATTTAACATTTCCAAAGCTCTTTTATCAATCAATTAATCAATTCTACACTATGAAGCCTCTCCTATGTATTTAAATCATGAATTAAAGTTCATAAATTAGGCTTATAGAAGCCTCTCGTTGAAAGAGAATTCTAAATTATTCTTGAGACTCAGTTCCTGCTAAATTCAATTTGGAATTAAGAAGGTACTTTGCATTTGAATGTCAGGCACCTGCTTGTTCCTGCTGGTCAAATGTAGTTTCAACTTTTTAGAAGATTAAATGAAGCTCAGTCATCTGAGAGGCCACAGGGATTAGATTTCTTTTTATCGCCCGAATTATTCCTGTCATGCTGCATCACATCAGATGTTTATCCAAATGGTCAACTGCTGATTTACAGTTGGATTACTCTTTTAATTGCCTTTCACATTGCTGGTCCCTCGACTGAGAGGCTCCTCAGTACATATGCAAACTGAGATAGTCTATCACCATTAAAATAAATAGGTATGATATTTCAGAGATTTGAGATTTATATTCTTTTGGGGTCTTAGTAAAATTGGAGTGCAGGAGCTTCTGGGTTCACATTCCCCTTAAAGCAATGCGGTTGTGTGTTGTAAAGTCTTCTTGGAGTTACTATTTTTGACTTAACGATCTTCAAAATAAAAGTGAAGTGCTTGTAATACAGGGATCCAAGCTGTCTCCACTACAACTAAGTGTGCCGTTGCTTCAGACTAGCACCAGTATGTGGTTGTTAAACTGAATTGCTTTGATCAATTTATAGGATTTCTCTGATACTGAGAACAAAAAATCCACCTCGTTGTCAGAAAAGTAAGAAAAGAAGGAAGTGATTATCACGTCTACTGAGAACCATTGATGATTCTGAAGAGGAGCGTGCTTCAAAGCTCATGAGAGGTTGAACGTGCGGTACTAGTCTGTATTCAGTCGACCACAGGCATGTACACTCCAATCCTGCACCCCTGACTATGTTCAGCCCTCAAGCATTAAAAGTAGCAACTTCTTTCCAAATTATCTTGAGGCCGGACTATCAACCTCTACTGTATTAATCTGGAAAGAGGTATTAAGTCACTTGCAACCTTTAGTTTTTAGAAGGACTAATAGCCAACTGCTTACCCATGATTACATTGGAGACAGATTTTAAGAGAAAAAGTGGGGCCAAGGCAGGGAAATCATAAACTATAGAGATGGTCCATCTTATTGACTTATCAAGATGCCACAATATACTGTGGCAATGTAAATCTATTTTCTTATTCAACTCCTGCCCGGCTCAACATGCAACACTCTTCTAGGTAAGGTTGTTATTGTTTTCAAAGGATTACATTATACAGAATCTTATAAATCGCACATGATACTTCAAGATAATTAAAAAAAAAGAAAACTGGGAAGGTGAACTTGAAAAGTAACACTCGATTATAATAATACTAATGAAAAGATTCAAATTTGGTACATGTCCACATCTAAGTCTTGCACAAACACCCTTTAGCTTCTATCTTTATGTTATTCTTTCCTGAACTGAAGATGGTTAGTGAAGCATTTTCCATTTACCCCCATTACCCCCAACCCTACTGCTCTCGTTCATCATTTCAACCCATTTGCATTAAATGAAAACTGTACTCAGTTTGCATGCAGTAGACCATACATATGGCAAAAAATAGCTTTATATTTAGGAATAGTTATAGAGCTATACCTTGTTTCAAAGAAAAAACGAATATACTTATTAATCATATTGTTTAAATGAGACTATAACTTGAGTGCATTCAAATCACTTTCATCCCCTATTGCTGTTTGGTCAAACAGTATCTCTTAGAGGATGGTTCTTAAGTCTTTGATGAAGACGTTGTCCACTTAAGGAATCCATCATGTTCTAGGACAGTGAGGGTCATGTTGGCTGCAGAACACAGACATCTGTCTGGTATTAGAATCCAGTCAAGTATTTTTTAGAAAATAAATTCTGTGGGCCTTTAAGCAACTCTACTTCCATGCCTACCTTCTAATTAATTTGCGGTGTGTTTCCTTTATTACCCTTGACCCTTGACCCTGTCTACAGGCAGGTCGCTCCCCACGCCGCACAGCTCCACCTGACTGCGCCCGTGTCTCTGCTGCTGCTGCTGAGGGAGTTCGAGGCCCACCTCCACCCGCAAACTACCACCTGCACCTCATCCCTGGTGGCCAGTGGTAGGCCGTAGGTTTGCTTTGTGGTATTTTGTATTGTGCTCTGTGACCATTTTTATTGTACTGTATTTGCTTCTGTGACCGTTTCTATTGTATTTGCCTCTGTGACTGCTTTATTGCTTTGTATCTTTCCTCCTTCCACCTTCCTGTTACTTACTGCCCTTTTTGCCCTCTCTCCTCTTTGTGACCGCTTATTGCATTGTATCTTGCCTCCTTCCTCCTTCCTGTTACTTACTGCCCTTTTGCGTTCTCTCCCCCTCGCCGTCCCTTCCTCCCACTTTTCCACCGCTGCGTTCTCTGCGGCCCCGCCCCCCTGCTCGCCCATTCGTCGTTCCCACCTCCCCTTCTGCCGCTGACGGGCCACTGGCGTGCCCTGGGCACGCATAAGGCAAGCCCGTCCGCGCCTGGAACGCGCCCAGCACCAGAACCCCTGGCCCCCGCCAACACCACAACGCCCAACTCTGCTACGAAGCCAGCACCCTCCACGCACTCAACCCCGGACGAGAACACACCTGCTACCGGGCCACCCCGAAGTGCACCCAAGGACCCTTCACCTGCCAGAATTGCAGCTTCACCAGCACCCGGCCCGCCAAACCGCCAACCAAAGAACCCAGCTACCTCAGATGCATCCTCCACAACACCTGCTCCGCCCGCAAACACGCCATTGAACTCTGGGACCTTCTCGACTCTACCTCCCCAGACGTCGCCTTCCTGATGGAGACCTGGCTTAACCCCACCTCAGCTCCCGATATCGCCATAGCCTTCCCGGAAGGCTACAAAATCACCCGTAGGGACCGTACCAACGGCGTAGGAGGAGGAATTGCCATTGTGCACAGGAACACCCTCAGAGTCTCGACCAACACCGACGACACCCTCAGCACCGCCGAACACATGCACTTCCAGATCCACACCGATCCCAAAACCACCCTCAGAGGAACCCTCCTCTACAGACCCCCCGGACCTCGACCACAGTTCACGACTCCATTGCTGACTTCATCAGCACATACGCCCTTGCCTCCACGGACTACATCCTCCTCGGGGACCTGAACTTCCTCCTCGAGAACAACAATGACACCAACTCCTCCACCCTGATCAACAACCTCGCCAACCTCGGACTCAGACAGCTCGTGACAACACCCATCTTTACTGCATGCCCCCACGTCTCCTTCAACCACAGCACCGAACTCCACTGGACCGAGAAACATTGCATCCGCTTCACCTTCAGGAAGCCCAATGCGCACCACCGCACCCAACAGATACCTTGACGCTGCTGGAGCAAAGTCACTGAAGACCAGCTAACCACCACCCTCGCCCAGAGCCCACCCGCCGCCTCCACCGACCCTGACACCGCCGCCCGCAACCTCAGGCAATGGATCGACAACTGTGCCAACACCCTGGCCCCTCTCAAGACACCCTCCAACAGCCACACCAGCAAGAAAGCCACCTGGTTCACCGAAGACCTCCAGGCCTCCAAACAAACATGCTGAAAACTGGAGAAGAACTGGCTCCGCGAACGAACGCCGGACCACTATGCAACCCACAAGAACGCCGCCCGCAGACACCATCAACTCATCAGAACCGCCAAGAGGGCCTCATTCAAAGACCACCTAGATAACAACGCACACAACAGCGAAGAGCTCTTCAACATCGTGAAGGAACTTTCCAACCGCAGCTCTAACACCAACGGCATCCCGCCCTCGCAAGATCTGTGCGACTCGCTGGCTACCTTCTTCCACCGCAAGATCGCCGACATCCACAACAGCTTCAATGCCACGACCGCCCCGACAACCACCGCCCCCGCAACCACCACCTGCACCAATCGCCTGCTCTCTTGGACCAGCATCAATGACGATGACACCAGCGAGATCAGGAACACCATCCACTCCGGATCTCTATTAGACCCATGCCCGCACCACATCTTCAACAAAGCCTGCACAGCCATCGCACCCCATCTCCGGAAATTAATCAACATCTCCTTCGAGACAGCAACCTTCCCGGAGAGCTGGAAGCACACCGAGATCAACGCCGCCTTACTCAAAAAACCCAAGGCGGACCCCAAAGACCTCAAGAACTTCCAACCCTTCTCCCTGCTCCCGTTCGCGGCAAAGGTCACTGAGAAAATCGTCAACAAACAACTGACCCGCTACCTCGAGGAAATCGGCATCCTGGACACGTCCCAGTCCAGGTACCGGAGCAACCACAGCACCGAAACCGCCCTCATTTACGCCGCCGATGACATCAGGACCCTGCTTGATAACGGAGAAACATCAGTCCTTATCCTCCTGGACCTGTCAGCCGCCTTCGACACGGTCTGCCACCGCAAACTACGAACACGCCTACACGTGACGGGATCCAAGAGAAGGCCCTGGACTGGACCACATCCTTCCTCTCCGGCAGAACTCAGAGCGTCCGCCTCCCTCCCTTCCGATCCAATGCCACCGGAATCATCTGCGGCGTACCCCAGATCTCCTCCCTCAGCCCGATGTTGTTCAATATCTACATGGCACCCCTCGCCCGCATCGCCCGACAGCACAACTTCAACATCATCTCCTACGCCGATGACACCCAGCTGATCCTCTCCCTCACCAAAGACCCTCACACCGCCAAGGCCAACCTCCACGAAGGACTGAAGACTATCGCCGAATGGATGAGGGACAGCCGACTGAAGCTGAACTCGGACAAGACGGAAGTCCTCATCCTCGGCTCCACCCCTTCAGCCTGGGACGACTCCTGGTGTCCGACAACACTAGAAACAGCCCTGAAACCCACCGACCATGCATGCTACCTAGGGGTCATTCTCGACTCCACCCTCTCCATCACTAAGCAGGTCAACGCTGTCTCCTCATCCTGCTTCAACACCCTACGAATGCTCTGCAGGATCTTCAAGTGGATCCCAACCGAAACGAGAACAGTCACCCAGGCCCTCGTTACCAGCAGGCTGGACTATGGAAACGCCCTCTACGCAAGAGCATCGGCCAAGCTCCTGAGACGACTGCAACGCATCCAGAACGCTTCGGCACGTCTGATCCTCGACATCCCCCGCCGCAGCCACATCTCACCCCACCTGAGAGACCCATCAACAAGAGAATAACCTTCAAGCTCCTCATCCACGCACTCAAAGCTCCCCACAAAACCGGCCCAGCAGACCTCAACAGACGACTCAGCTTCTACACCCCCACCCGCCAGCTCTGCTCCACCGGCCTCACCCTGGCCACAGTCCCCCGCTTCCGACGAACGACCGGCGGCGGCAGATCTTTCTCCCACCTCGCCGCCAAGACCTGGAACACCCTTCCCACCAACCTACGGCAGACCCAAGACCTACTGGCCTTCAGAATACTCCTCATGACCTGGCTCTTTGATCAGTAGCATTGCCCCCCCCCCTCCCCTCTCCCCATCGCCTTGAGACTCTCACGGGTATGTAGTGCGCTTTACAAGTGTATTGATTGATTGATTGATTATTAATAAAACAGCTTTCTGAGAATATTTGCAACATATATGAAGAAACACACATAACACTCTCTGTGTTGTCAAATGGCAATGTTGAAACAGCTAAGGGACCACAGAGTAGGAATGATGTCAAATGAACAATACTGTAATATTGAGGGTTGTGTCCAGTCAGAACTCTTGACATAATTTCACAGATGCAAAATACTGATTTACAGACGTGTTGATGGTACATATTTGAGAATTCACTGGTGCTTGGACCGCCCTTTAAGACTGCTATCTTTATAAGCTGCATGTTGGGCGCACCACTGCTTGAATACAATAGTTAGGACACAAGCTGCTATGACTACATCACTTAGTTTAAAGGGTATCAGATTATATGTTTTAGATAAACATCAAAGATGTCTTTCTCTTAGCCGTAACAGTGTTTATGTATGTGTGTGGCAATGTTTCAATAAACATGACTGATACTATCAGGTTATCTTCTGTCTACCAGAATAGACACACATAAAAAAGGACATTATCAGGGTTGAATGATAAAATCACCTCTTAATCTTTGACTTTTTCCGATGTTCATACATGCGTGAGGTCCAAAGAGACATCCATCAAAGAAAAAGAGAATAATATTTTTACCAGGTTGTTATGGAAAAACGGTACATTTGTGAAATACCAGGGAGACCTCAATGGATAATTAGCATTTCAAATTGCATGAGAATTGTAGCTTCTTTATAAATAAAAATATTCTTCAGGGAATGCCTGACCTCAAACAAAGCCCTATATCTGTTACTTGCATATGTTTTTGCCTTCGTGATCTGTAGCATTACACAGTGATATTACCAAACAGCGTTTTTAAAGGAAAAGGTTTCCATCACAGTTATTACATACAAAAAATGCATTTCTATAGAAAGAAGTATATTGCCTGAGGTTAGTATTGTTATTCAATTATCATTTAGCAAACTAAACCAGAAGGACAAACCACCACTACACACGAAGACAGATTGCTTCAGTAAGTATGTGCAGGCGTGTCACAACAGTCCTCAAGTGGCCATTTGAGGAATATTTGCTGTCATTGTTAAAACATTGATGCTCTAACCCTCACCTTTCACCTTTACCTGTAAGTCTACCTGTGTCAGAGAGTCACTTGCAAGAGCAATGAGCCCTAATCCCCTAACCGCTATGTTCACTCCACCCACAGGCACCTTACCTGTCGCCTGGGAAATGAATAATGGAAATGCTCATCTTCACTGTCCCCAAATAGTATAGTGCAGAGATAAAAAAAATATATAAACAATACCATACTGCCACTAGCAATATCAGAGCCTTTTGGGCCAATGCCGTATTCACCCAGAGCTTATGAAACAGACTATAAGCGTTACAAAGGGCCCTATATCGCTATTAAACAGAACAACCACAGTTATCCTATACACCGTTTCGACTGTTGTGATGATTATGAAATAGCTCTTGCCAATGGGACGTGCTAGTCTGGCATAAAACCATCAGCTCCATCTTTCTTTGTGTACAGATGTTGACAAGCTTTATCTGGCCTGATACTGACCATGTTTATATGCCTCATCTCTGGATCACAAGCTAAGGGAGTCACAATGTTGCCCACTTGACAGATTGCCATTTTTATGTCTGTCTTCCAACTGTAAACTAACCACGAAAGAACCATTTTAAGGTAAGAAATGACCGCCGCCACCAGCAGCACCACACTATAGCCATAACGCCTCCCAATTTTAAGAACCTTAAGCAGTCAGGTGGGCCTAACATAGCCTGCATAGTTGGAGAAATATTGCTGAATATTTGTGCTGTAAGAGCAATTGTTACATCAAATAGCCCTTGGATATTGTTACACCATATATGTGCCCTCTTTAGAGGGCCGAGTTTGCTTCTTTGCATGACATTCAATCACCCAAATTAGAAAACAACTAATATTGCTTGTACTACAGACAAACCACAAAGAAAACAAAACAGACAAACACCTAGTTGCCTGGCCAGACATGACTCATTCACCAACCAATCATTTTGTCGTTCAGACGTAGCGGTGGCACTTACCACCTCTGGATCATATTAATGGCTAGAGAAATAATGAGTGAACCATTGCCATATTTCAGCAAACCGGGTGATCAAGAGAATGGCTAGTTTCCATATCCCACACATGGAATAATCGGACCCATTATTCACCATTTTTTATATTAAGTGAAGCAAAGTGGAGCAAACAACATCGTGTGTGTGATAACCAAGCCTTAATTTTGATGTTCACTCTACCATGGGCTATATCACAAGCAGTGCCATGGAGGTGTAACAGATGTGTGCTCCTGTTTTCTGAACCCTTATGGCATTGCAGAGTTACAGAAGGGGATGCAGATTCTTGTGCAGCCCCTTCTGTAATACAAACAATACCAGTACACATATAGCGCCGGCGCTATCGTGAAGGGATGTTCTCTCAATTGCATCGGGGCATGGCCCCATACTAATGAAGGAAACAATTTTCCTCTGCCCTTGTGCCTTATTATTGACGTGGCACAGAGTCCAGTCAGCAGGAGCACTGGCTGTGACCACAGAGAGGTGGCCCACAGTCAGTGCACCCCCTGAGCCTACCCTTTGATTGGAAACAAGGGAGTAGCATGGACCACACCAGACATTCCTGTGCAGGTGAGTGCAGTTACTCACTGCACCAACCACAGGGGATTTACATCCCATCTCTGAAGTACAGCCTGGGTGTCACATGCTCACACGGTAGCAGCGAGTTCATGGCTGCCCTAAGGGCAGCACAATATATGTAAAAGGGCTCGCTGTCCCTGTTTGCACCTGATTTACGCCGTCAAAGGTGCACCATTGCATGAACAATGACAGTGTGCCCTCAGTGTAATATGGCCCCAAGACATTAAGGAGACTGGTTGGTCAAAACAAAGACCTAAACTTGCACCTAGAGCGAATTACTACTTGTAATGTTCTATCAATATAATTTTCCTCTTGCCACTCATCTCACAGCACACACGTTTAACTAGTTTTTTACTTTCTTTACGTACCAGCTGACAGCAGCAGCCTTTTTACAAGTAATTTCTTACAAAGCATCAATGAAGGTATATTCTCAATGAGCATGGGACAGTAATATAGTTTAGACAAGTTTCCAGTTGCTCTTTCGGTTGATTATACCAGCAGTGAGGATGAAATTGACAAAGACATATGTTTTAACTAAAGTTATAACATAAAAGTGGCTAGTGCTTCATTAAGACATTGGATATCTATTACTATTACCATTTCTATTTCACATGGACGCAAAACCTGCTCCCACATCACAGTCACTTCTACGGAGTTCAGTAGTTCCTTGAACAACCCCCCCCCGTGTATGAGTGGGGACATTGATGTGGTTAATGCCTGACTTTTTCAGAGAGCAGGCACTGTTGCCTCTATCAAATCCTCAGATGCCACCTCGGCAGCCAAACGTCAATCAGCTCCCTGATTCAATGAGGAGCTCAAAGAGCTGCATAAAATATGTAAAAGACTTGAATTGGAGATGTCAGTACCTTCTCAGGGACAAAATAATTCATAAGACTTCCTTACATAACTACCACCAGGTAATTAAGAAACCTCAAACAGACTTTCTTAAAGTTCAAATTGTCACCTCTCATAACAAATCAGTTGAGCTATTCAAAAGTGTTAAAACATGTACACACCCTGACTTACTCCCTACTTCAGCAATTGATGCCCTTGCTCAAGCTGTGTAACCAACTTTCAGATTTCTTCGATTCCAAAATAAAATCAACTGTAGATTCTCTTCTCTTACCTTTTACTGATCCTATAGGCAACAGCGAGCCTAGGGTTTGACTAGAGGTCTTGTGTTCACTCAATGGCGCATCCTTACTAGAGTTTGCTTCAATTTCTATGGAGGAATCAGCTCAGGCCCTGAACTCATACACCTACGGGTCTCCAGACTATCCATACCCCCCTCATTCTCGTTTCCAACAGTGCACCAGTAAACCATACCCTAAGCCAACTGTTAAACTTATCTCTAAATTCGGCCACTGTACCTAGGTGCTGGCAACAAGCTAAATTAATTCCCCTATTGAAAAAGCCATCAGCGGACAAATCCAATCTGTCCAGCTTTAGACCTGTATCTTTGCTGCTGGCTTTCACTAAGATACTGGAAAAACGTATAAACAAGTAACTTTCTGACTATTTAGAGAGTGATATGCTGCTTCGCCCCTCCCAGTCAGATTTTCGCCCTGGATTCAGCACCAAGACCACTCTGCTGGAGGTCGCTGACACTATTAGGCTGGTGTGGGTCATGGGAATCGGATAGCCCTGATTCTCCTTGATCTAGCCACCGCTTTTGACATTGCCTCACACCCTATAATATTACAGCGGCTAGGCGAGATAGGTGTGAGTGGCCTCACACTGACCTGGCTTCATTTCTTCCTTACAGGCATGCACTAGTCTGTCTGGATGGCTCTATTTAGTTCTGAACCAAAGCCTTTGGATTTTGGGGTACCTCAAGGGTCAGCACTGAGTCCTACACTCTTTTTTTGTTCATTTGGCTCCATTTTCGTACACAGACTATGCACAATTGCTCCTCACTCTTGGTAAAAAATCCCCCAATGCACTGAGCAAATTCAAGGCCTGTATTTCAGCAGTGTTCCACTGGATGTGCACCAGCAACCTGCAATGCAATGAAATATTGTTTTTCTAGATCCCTCCTCCCTACTAGAACAATAACATTTGGCCCAATGGGGTCCTGCCTCCACCAGCCCCTGCTGTCGTCGCCCTCAATTTGGGAGTGAGGTTCGATAACTCGGCTAACCTTGCCCTCCAGGCAGCAAGTGTCATTGGCTCCTGCTTCGGACTATTAAACATCCTAAAAAAGTTCCTTTACCTCCTTCCTATTCCACAACAGAAAGCAGGGATCCAGGCAGTGATCATCTCAAGGCTGGATTATACCAGTTCCCTTTACCTGGGCCTACCAGCTTATCTCCTGCAAAGAATGCAGTTGATGTATAATGCTGCACCATTGCCATTCTTTGATTGTTAAATTGACTGATGCACTCAGGAGGAAGGATACATAACAGGAATAATACAGATGCAGATGTTCATGACTGATCACTGTCTTTTTTGTCAATAGGAAAAAGGGTATGACAGCAAGACATTAGAGGTAAATACGTCCTTATGTAGTTACATTTACACATCTTCATTCAAATGTTAATTACAATCTTCTTCAAACGGGAATTTTTTATGATAGGATGGCTGAGCAAAATGGGACTTTAATGCCCATTGTGACCATGCAAAATATGTGGGGAAGTGGAATACATACATAGGGGTTTTTGTCCACGGTGATAATGGTAACAACCCTGTGGTTGCTTCGTGGATAGGTTTGCAAACCAGCAATCATAGCAGTGGGCTGAAACAATCGCTATTAAAGTATATCATGTTTTAGAACCATCAAATTACTTCTTCCCCAAAACAACAGCAACGTTTTTATGTCTATGAGTTGTTTAGGTACTAGAAAATGTTTCTAGTGATAATATCAAATCATCTTGTATCTAATAGACAGAAAACACACTAGGATTTAATGTTGATGGACACAAGTTGATCATCTCTAATGGAATGAAAATATATGTCAGGGCATCTTTAAGGCCAATATACAGTTAACACAAAGATGTGCCATGTTGTATTTACAGTTACCCTATATTTGGGCATAAAGTGATGTATGCCCATAAAAAGTTTAATTAAGAGTATAAAGGTTTACTGCATACTAACAAAAGTGTTACAGTTTATAAAAATTCTGACCCCCCAATATACTAAATACATTCTGTTATGTGATTTCTCCATTTTGACTGACTTTTTAGAAGCTACTGCCTGGTGTCATTTTTATTTTACCACACTGATCTGTTTAGAAGTCATCCTTGCCTCCTTTTGCACGTTTTATTAATATTCATTTGGGTTTCCGACGAGCTTGTAGTGGGAGGCCATATTTGTTTTTGTTTTTGTTTATCTTCTATGTCTGGGCGGCGATAACCATGCTCAACCAATTAAATGTAGATGGATGCATTCTTATTCTACTGACATTGCTGATGTACATAGCAGTTAGTCTTTCGTCCTGTTGTCATTTGTAGTTTGTGAATTCCATTTTTCAGACATGTATAATATAATTGTAACCTGTTATCATTTTTAAGCTACCAATGACCTTTTTTACTTGTGTTTATCAATTGTATGACACCTTACTTATTATTTATATCTTTTTATTCCTAATTGTCCACATTAAGCACTTTCTTTTAGGGGTAGCGGGGGCAAGGTTATGCCTGTATCAGGAAAGCATTGTTTGTGTTCTGCCTTAGCATTTGTCTGTATGCTTGATCTGACCGAATTGAAATAAACTGGAGACATGCACGCCTGTGCAGTTGACCCATGTATTGTGCTTGTAAAGACTTTTTTCAGATACTTCTTTATATCTGTTGCCCCCCCCCCCATTTTTAAGTGGCATTATTTTTGAGAATTGAATCATCACTCACCAAAAAGAAAAAAGATTATTTTAGTGATGTTAAAATGAGATCCCCTAGCGTACATAATTGATGAAAAAACGAACCCTAGCGTGTCACCTGTGTTAAAAGAGGGTTAGGGGAAATAAGGAGTTCAGTGTGTTTCCACATTCTTATGTTCACTTCCAGAGCCAAATGTCAGACAGGGAAAGGATATTGCAGAGCTTCTGCTTGAAATCTTAACACCGTCTTTGTGTTCTTGAGATCTCATGTGTCAACGCCCAAATCCAACGTAGATTGAAGGGCTAAATTGAGATTATAGATCAAGTCTGAATGACTCATGTTCTGTTTGCAGTAAATATTGCTAGACCACAAATCATTTAGGTGTTAATCTTACTGTGACACTGATGCAGTCACAGAGACTGGGTTGGATGGAGGAAAATACCTTTTAGATGTTAGGTGCTAAAAGATGTCATTTTGACCCTAAGAGGTAGGATTCATCAGAGGATTAACAGATTCAGATAGTCACAAATAATTTAATCTTCTTTATGCCCTTCTTCGTGTGTTATTACAGATATGTGATAACACCAAGAAACTAGAATTAACTGTGCTTTATTTAGCAGCATTATCACATCTCTATCAGCATGCCACTTAACATATATATGATGGCCTAGCAAACTTAAACTTTAATGCACATTGTGAATTTAGGTAGAGCAAAATATGTTCGATTTGGGTGGAAAACTGGGGCATAGATAACATACCTATGCTTATCCCTGACAGTGAGAGTACATGCTGCACTCTGTAGATGAGACAGCAAAAGCATCAAAGAACTCCTTCCTCAAAACAATGAGAGGTCTTGATAGCTGTGTGCGACTGGGTTTGTCTAACAGATGAAACACACTCACACACACAAAGTATAACTGCTTTAATCTTCAGCTTTGAAGCAGTAATGCTCCGGTAAGGCCCATCTTCATACCAGAAGACAAACACCTACTTATAGGGAACTTTCGGACACCTTTCTAATCTGTTGCATTTTGCCTTCTGTTTGCACGCATCATCTACGTTCTCTTGGGATATTAGTAGGCTTGTTTTGTCAGGGAAGTGTTGGTTGTCTGTTTTTCTTTAATTTCTGGATTGCAGAAACCACCCCCTCACAGTTTAATTGAGTTATGTGCACTCACGCACAAGTACCATTACTGAGGTACACAACACTTATCCTTGCTACCTGTTATGAAGGACCTTTTCTTACTCTCGTTCATACATTTTATGCCACTCTACTTTTATTTATAACCAGTTTCCTATTTGCCAACATTAAAAACTTTCTTTAGGGGTATGGACTGACTTGTGTCTGGAGAGCACTGTCTGTGTTTTATTTTTGCAAATTTCTCCGTGCTCCACATCACCTTAATCCATATGAACTGAAGAAGTGTACGTCTATGCCGGTGATGCATGTTCTAGGATTTTCTCTAATATGCACACGATACAAGTGCATCGAAAAACAAGTTTGTCTGTCCCAGTTAGTGGGATGCATGACAGAGCTGTTTGTGGGCTAAATGACACCATCAACCATGTTACACAGCAGAAGATTTTATGGATATTCTAGAAGCCTGATAAAGCCCTTGCTCCATATTCAGCACATGGAAGCTTGCCTTTCTTTTTGCTCCCATAAAATGCACAAGTTTTCGTCCACCCAGTCTTTGCTTTATTTTATTATACTAAAATGTTATTTTATTATACTAAAATACCCTTTGAAGTATAAGTGACTTTCTCCGTTCATTGGCATCAACATTTGGAAATCAGGGCAATATGAATATGTTGTACTGTAACAATAGGCCATGGGTCTCAAGCATATGCTCTCTTTGGTAACTGGGTGTTGGAGACACACCGTCTGATGGCTCCATGTTTGGAAAGAAGTTTAAGTTGCATGTTCCGTACCACAATAATTGATCCCATCAGCCTCACGGTTTATAATATCGCTAGAACTTCTGTATTAGATCCTGCTATAATGTTACCCATGCAATAGATACATAGGTAGGTAGGTAGTAAGTAGGTAGATATATAAATGGATTGATAGATAGATAGATCAACGCTTGAATCAAAATGAAATTAATAGCAAATAAAATTAATAATAAGAAATAAAGCCACAACAAACCAGCAGTAAACACACACTGAATGGGCTCATTCCAAATTGCAAACTATCTTTGAAAGTATTTTTCAGTAGGGCTGGCTTTTAGAGTTGCTGGGATCTTGGCATCCACATGTATATTGCTTTCAACAAAAGGAATGTTGAAGCTACATCGTGTCTATTGATAGATCCAATTCTATTATCGGCCGCATTACCCTCCTTACAGCAGTGGCTTGTAAATCTGTGAAAATTATAGTGATTCCCAGTTTTGCTTCATCTTCCAAAAACACCTCGGTAGAGCAATAGGATTCATCTGCTGTATTGTCAAACTGTTGAGTGCTCTAAATGTAAACTATGTATGCAGTCAGGGGAGTAGCAAAGATATCACGAGCCCTACTTCAAGCTATGGAAGTCGACCTGCCTGGGTTATGTTGGTTTGTAAAAGATAGACAGTAATGATTAGGTTGTAAAGGACCATTCACACCTGGAGCGAAAGTGCCACTGCACCTGCTGCACTAATGACAGCTATACACGAGTGTACAAGATCAAGTCTCAGACATCTCTGCCCTCTAATAGCAATCTATCCAGGGCTAGTTTAGTTTTCTTTGAACATTGCTGTTCATCATCCATAATTAAAGAATACTGGCAGTCCCTTAGAACATACGTGTGATGCTGTAAATATTTTCCAATTTAAAGATTATGTCAGTATTGTGTGCTTGTTCAAAGGAGTTGTGCCCTGCCGATATTCCATCTTGTGTTGATCACGCTGCTTGTCTTTCAAAGCCTTTTCAGCTTGTTTATACAACATAAGCTGTCTTGCAGGACAGATGCAGTTCCTGCATAATGACAGGGCTACTTGTCTGCATCTAACTCTGCTACCTTTACATAGTGCACAGCATGTAAATAACGGTGATCCAGTGTTGTTTGTTGCGGAGGAGTGAGTGGGATGGAAAATAGACAGAGATGGGTATGGAGAGAGAACGAAAAGAAGAATAGGAAATTTATGAAAGGAAGAGGGCAGAATAGATAGGTGGAGGTGGGAGAGAAAGACAGGAAGAGAAAGGGAAACAGAGAGAGAGTGTTAAAGAGCGAATGCGCTACAGAGCAAGAAATATATGTTGATTTTGTTGGTATGGGGTATGTATTTTATTGGAGGCAAGTATTTGAAACTGTACCATGCAATTTGGTTTTCCTGTAAACGAACAACAGTAAACCTTAGTGGAAATGTTTTGTTGCTTTAGATACGTGTCTTTTTTCTCAGAAATGGGGGTTTCCTATCAGTTTTATCTAGTATGTTGCTAACGTACATCTGATTGAACACAATATCTACGTTATGTTTACTTTTCATGAGGCGAATATTGATTGAACAGTGGGAAATGTTATTACAGAGTCTGAAATGTCAATTTACACCATATTAAGGTGACTTTATGGTAAGAAACTCTTGAAGATGTTTGCAGAACTTGAACTGTGTAACTGTGTGACAAACTGCAGAACGAAATCGACAACATTAACTCAGTGTGTTCAGTAAAGCGTTTAGCATTACTGTTGTGTATGCCCTTATCCTCTTCGCTTCTAGGCCTTTTCCCCACCAGTGCTAAGCCTTTTTTTGGCCATTTGAGGTATTTCGCTCTTAGGACCCTTTAATTATATGACCACAAAAGGTATCCACACAATTTGTTTGGAAAAAAGTGCTGCCGATAAAAGCGTCTGTTTCCCCCCCCCCCCTGCAAATGGTATCAACAAAGGGGTGGGTTGCTGGAATCACCGGCTTTCAGGGACTGACAGACTTTTGTCAGAAAACCAATTTTATTTACACAGTTTTGGTATTTTACTGGGACATAGCCTATTTTTGCTTTTTTTGTGCTTTCAACCTCCTTCCAGTTAATGGTAAGAATGGGTATGAAAGCAATAATGGATCCTACAAAGCTATACATTTCCGAAAGGTAGACAAAATTCTGAATTATTTTTAATCGGGATACCTAGGGGAACGCTGGGTGGTACGACATTTGTGTCAGCCCGGTGATCTTACAACTTTCCCACACAGAAATTTGAGTAAAATTGGATTTTTTTCAGTTAAATTTGAGGTTTGCTGGGTATTCTGATTAGGAAAACGTTGGGTGATCCACGCAAGCCATACCTCCCTGGGCTCTCCCGGGTCGCTAGTTTTCAGAAATGTGTGGGTTTGGTAGGTTTCCCTAGATGGCCGTCAAGCCTGGGACCAAAAACTCATGTGACCCCCCCTTGCAAAAGAAAATCGAATGGTGATAGGTAATTTTGATGTCTCCACAATACGTTTTGGGCCCTTGCCTGTCGTGTGTACTTGACCCACCCACACGAGTGAGGTACCATTTGTATTTGGAGACCTGGCGGAAAGATGGGTTGCTGGAAATTCGTGTCAGCCCGGTGATCCTACAACTTTCCCACACAGAAATTTGAGAAAATGTTGATTTTGTCTGCAAAATTTGAGGTTTGCAGGAGATTCTGGGTAGGGTAATGGGGGATCCACGCAAGACATACCTCCCTGGACTCCCTTGGGTGTCTAGTTTTCAGAAATGTGCATTATTCACAGAAGGCACTTACTCATTTTGGTATTCACAGAAGGCACTTACTCATTGATGAGTAAGTGCCTTCTGTGAATACCAAAATTAGTAACTTACTCATTTTGAGTAACTTACTCATTTTGGTATTCACAGAAGGCACTTACTCATTGATGAGTAAGTGCCTTCTGTGAATACCAAAATGAGTAAGTGCCTTCTGTGAATACCAAAATGGTAGTAAGTTTAGGATTTTGTCTTGTTAGTTCTGTGAATCGGGCCCGTGGTGTGCCCACGTTGGGTTTTGGGCTGTTCCTTATCGCGGGCATTAGGCCTACCCCCACAAGTGAGGTAGCATTTTTATTGAAAGACTTTGGGGAATGCGGTGTTGGTGGAATTTTGTGGATCCACGTAGGTGCCAGAACTTTCCATCATAGAAATATGAGGAAAATGTGTTTTTTGTTTACAAAGTTTGAGGTTTGCAAGAGATTCTGGGTAACAAAATCTGGTGAGAGCCAGACAAGTCAACCCATCCTGGATTCCCCTGGGTGTCTTCTTTTAAAAAATAGGTAGGTTTGCTAGGTTTCCCTAGGTGCCGGCAGATCTATGGTTCGAAATCAACAGCTAGGCACTTTGCAAAAAAAGGGTCAGTTTTCACTGTAAAAATGTGGTGTGTCCATGTTGCGGTTTGGGCCATTTCCTATCATGGGGCACTTGGCCTACCCACCTAAGTGAGGTATCAATTTTTATCGGAAGACTTTGGGGAATGCTGGGTGCGTGGAAGTTTATGGATCTGTGGAGATTCCAGACTTTCCATCACAAAAATTTGAGGAAAATGTGTTTTTTTACACAGTTTAAGGTTTGTAAGGAATTCATTTTAACAGAACCGAGTGAGAGCCACACAAGCCACCACATCCTGGATTCCCCTGGGTGTCTAGTTGTCAAAAATGTATAGGTTTACTAGGTTTCCTTGGGTGCCAGCTGTCCTATGACCCAAAATCCACAAGTAGGCACATTCCCAAAAAAAGAATGTGCCTAGTGGGCTTTCTGCCACCGTGGGGACGGGGGAAATCTGGAGCTATGGGGACGGGGGGAATCTGGAGCTATTGCCCCTGATATGCCATCAAGGGTGGCAGAAAGAATGTGGCTATTTTTTGCGTAGGGTGGGAACATTGGGATGCTCATTCTGGGCCACCCCCACCCTTATATATTAAAAAGCGAGCATAATCGCTGGCGCCTAGTGGGCTCTCTGCCCCCCCCCCTCCCAGAGGTGGTCAGATCAGATCAGGGGCTACTGCCCCCATCAGCCTCCTGGGGTGGGCAGAAAGACTGTGGCACCTTAAATGGGGCAGATAAGGGGCTATTGTCCCCATCTGCCTCGGGGGGGGGGGGGCAGAAAGACTGTGGTCATTTTTTGGTAGTGGGGGCATTGGCATGCCCATTCTGGGCATCCCCCACCCCTACGTATAAAATAACCAAATCTCTGGTGCCTAGTGGGCTTTCTGCCCACCGGAGGGCAAATCAAGGGCTACTACCCCATCTGCCTCCTGGGGGGGGCAGAAAGACTGTGGCTTTTTTGGGGGGGCAATCTGGGCAGCACCCACCCTAAAATCTGGGGCGGGGGATAAATCCCTGGTGCCTAGGGGGCTTTCAGCCCCCTGAGGGGGGCAAATAAGGGGCAATTGCCCCATCTGCCTTCCAGGGTGGCAAAAAGACTTTAGCAGTTTCTTTTTTGGGGTGGAGGCATTGGCATGCCAATTCTGGGCAGCCTCACCCCAACGAATATAAAAAAAAAATCCTTGGTGACTTGTGGGCTTTCTATCCCTGGGGCAGATCAGTGGCTACTCCCCTCATCTGCCTCCTGGGTGGGGGGGGGAAGAAAGACTGTGGCATTTTTTTGGGGGGTGGGGCATTGGCATGCCCCCCCCCCCCGAACTTTGGAAAAAATCCCTGGTGCCTAGTGGGTTTTCTGCCCCCCCAGGGGTGAAGATAAGGGAGGGGTAAAGATAAGGGGCTATTGCCCCATCTGCCTCCCAGGGGGGCAGAAAGACTAGCATTTTGTTTTGGGTGGGGGCATTGACAGCCCAACCCTATATATATATATATATATATATATATATATATATATATATATATATATATATATATATATATATATATATATATATATATAATCACAGCTCCAAAACCTACGAAATACCCAGCCGGGTCATAGGATAAATAAGCACTCTCGAGCACGGCAAAATCACTCAGCAGGGCGGTTTATTTCAAAGATAACAGACGCGTTTCGGGAGAGCCCTCCCTTTCTCAATGTTCACATCTGACATTCAGTGCGTGGCATTATTTTCAATGTTTGCACGACATGAGTAGAAACAAACAAGGGACCAATTCATTTACGCAGCTTTGGGCGCCATCTTGTAGTGTATATTTACTTCACAATTTCACATACGTTGCTACCAGTTTCAGAACACCAAATTACTGCCGTGTATCGGCAAAAGCAAAGTCTCATAAACCAATCCAAAATATTATGCAAAATATTAATACATTTCATGGCTGGAATAACTATGCATTTTTAAGAAAAACTCAACTCCCGAACAAAACAGAACAGAAGACCGTCAACAAGCAGCTGGCCGCCTTCCTCGAGACGAATGGATCCCTCGACCCCTCACAGTCTGGTTTCCGTGCCAACCACAGCACCGAGACCGCCCTCATCGCTGCCACCGATGACATCCGAGCCCTGATGGACAACGGAGAAACAGCGGCCCTCATCCTCCTAGACCTCTCCGTGGCTTTCGACACTGTCTGCCACCGCACCCTAGTGCAGCGCCTCAGCAACGTCGGAATTCAGGGGAAGGCACTGGAATGGATCGTCTCCTTCCTCGACGGAAGAACACAGAGAGTCCGTCTACCACCGTACAAGTCAGAGGCCACCGGAGTCATCTGCGGCGTCCCTCAAGGATCCTCCCTGAGCCCCACCCTCTTCAACGTCTACATGAGCCCCCTCGCGACCATCGCACGCCAACACAACCTGAACATCATCTCCTACGCCGATGACACCCAGCTGATCCTCTCCCTGACCAACGACCCCGCCGCCGCCAGAGCCAACCTTCACGAAGGGATGAAAGATGTAGCCGAGTGGATGACGACCAGCCGCCTGAAACTGAACTCAGACAAGACGGAAGTCCTCATCCTGGGTTCCTCGCCCTCCGCCTGGGATGACTCCTGGTGGCCCCCCGCCCTGGGCACCGCACCCACACCGACAGACCACGCACGCAACCTGGGCTTCATCCTGGACTCCTCCATCTCCATGACCAGACAAGTCAACGCCGTCTCCTCATCATGCTTCAACATCCTGCGCATGCTACGGAAGATCTTCCGGTGGATCCCCACCGAAACCAGGAAGACGGTCACCCAGGCCCTCGTCACCAGCCGACTGGACTACGGCAACGCCCTCTACGCCGGAACCACCGCCAAGCTCCAGAAGAGACTCCAGCGGATCCAGAACGCCTCAGCCAGACTCATCCTCGACATCCCCCGACGCAGCCACATCTCCGGTCATCTGAGAGATCTGCACTGGCTCCCCGTCAACAAGAGAATCACCTTCCGTCTCCTCACCCACGCACACAAAGCCCTGCACGATCAAGGCCCGAGCTACCTCAACAACCGCATCAACTTCTACACTCCCAAGCGCCACCTCCGATCAGCCAGTCACGCCCTCGCCGCCGTCCCCCGCATCCGAAGAACGACAACAGGAGGAAGGTCCTTCTCCTACCTGGCCGCCAAGACCTGGAACTCCCTCCCGACCGACCTGCGCCTGACCCAAGACCACCTCTCCTTCAGGAAGAAGCTCAAGACCTGGCTGTTCGAGCAGTAGCAGCACCCCCCCCTCCCAAGCGCCTTGAGACCCTCCGGGTGAGTAGTGTGCTCTACAAATGCCCTTGATTGATTGATTGATTTATTGAACACAAAATTATACTGTGATTAAGTCGGACAAAATCTTGTCGTGGATCGGCAATTGCAGCCCACTAGGACTGCCACAACTTTGGTGCAATTAAAAAACTGAAGCAAATTCATCTAACTAAATGTTGCTAATAGTAGCGTCATTCATTAATATGAACAAAAGACAAAAACACTCGGAACATTGCTAAGGACACAGCATTAACATTTCATTCAATGGGGGAAACTCAATATACAGCTCAGATAAATTTCATAACACAGAAGTACACATTGTTAACCCAAATGTGAGGCCAGTTCTTCTCCCATATTTAGGCCTCCAGGTGCTTTGGTCTCCAGGTCTATGATATAACGAGACTCTAGTCTCCTGAGTGTGAGCAATCTATTGCCCCCTCTCGGATTTTCTGCTACTTGGTCCAAACAAAAGTATCTGAGAAGATTCCTGTCACTGTTGTGTTTTAGAGAGAAATGTTGGGCCACCGGGTATGTAAAATCTTTATTTGCAATGGCCCGCATGTGTTCCAAAACCCTCAACTTGACAGGATTGATGGTACTCCCAACGTACCGTAGCATGCAAGGACACATTAGGCAATAAACTGCAAAATCTGTGTGACATGACATAAATTTAGTTATCTTCCTCCCATTTTTCATACCTGGGACCTGATATGTCAATGTCCTCATACTCGATACACAGGCCTTGCATTTTCCGCAAGGGAAAAAGCCTTTTGCATCCTTCAAAGTGCCCAATGGTTTCTTTATGGGCTGCAAGTAGCTCTGAACTATTTGATCTCGCAGAGATCTAGCCTTCCTAAAGGTGATTAAAGGTTTGTTGGGAATATCCGACCCTACAATCTGATCAGATTTAAGAATGTGCCAATGTTTGGACAGGATAGATCTCAGTTTGGAGGAGTCGACAGCATAAGATGTTATGATGCGAAATCTTCCTTCAGCGTTAGGACCTGTTTTTTTATTAAAAAGATTAGCACAGGGTATTTTCCTTACCCTATTAAGGGTCTCTAGAAGGCTTGAAGCGTTGTAACCTCTCATTAAAAATCTCTCTACACATTCACCTGCTGCTTTTTCAAAATGCGCATTCTGACTGCAGTTGCGCTTTAACCGCAAAAATTCCCCGTAAGGGATGTTCTTAATCAGTTTGCGGGGATGACTGCTGGTAGCGTGTAAAACGCTATTTCCAGCCGTGGGTTTGCGGTAAAGTTGAGTGCAAATGCGTCCCTCATTGACACTGACTTCTAAGTCTAGGTAATTGACCTTTTCACTACTGATCTCACTAGTGAATCTCAGATGGTATTCATTCTCATTGAGCATGTGTATATACTGGTTGGCTTCATCTACTGTTCCATTCCATACTAGGAACAGATCATCAATGTATCTGCACCAAGTAACCACCTTGGTGTTCCAGGTGGCAAGTCTGGGGGCCCAGGCTACCTGCTCCTCCCACCAGCCCACAAATAAATTCGCGTAGCTGGGGGCGAAGCAGGAACCCATGGCCGTACCAGAGAGTTGGCGATACATCATGTTCTGAAAGAGAAAAATGTTATTATGTAGACAAAATGCAATGAGTTCCAACAGCATCTTATTATGCATTGCAAATTTGAGTTCTCTCTTGTTCAGAAAGTATTCCACTGCATGAAGACCATGTTTGTGGTCTATACAAGTGTATAAACTGGTAATGTCTAGGGTAATCAGTAAATACGACGATTGCCATTCCAACGATTCCACTCTTTCAATGAATTCTGTAGTGTCTCTGATGTACGATCTAAGGGACAGTACAAAATTGAACAGGTGATGATCCAAGAATTTGGAAAGATTTTCTGTCAATCCTCCCATTGAAGAGATTATAGGTCTACCTGGGGGTTCATTGATGTTCTTATGAACCTTGGGTAGATGATAAAAACAAGGTAGAGTAGGGTTAGTAGTTTTAAGAAACAGATATTCCTCCAAATCAAACATTTGCTTATCGTACCATTTTTTGAGCAAAGCATGAAGATCACTGATGCTGGCTAAATATTCCTGTTTTGGTATTACAGCATAGCAGGAGATATCCTGGAGTTGGCGCATTGCTTCTGCAACGTACTTGGGCCTCGACATGATCACAATATTTCCTCCTTTGTCGGAAGGTTTGCATACTATGTTCTTGTCCTCCAGGAGTGTATTGATAGCCAATTGCTGTTCTTTGGTAGTGTTATACTGTGTCTTCTTACTGTTTGGTATAGTTCTCATGGCCATCAGATCCCTGGTGACCACATCAGAGAAGACATCGATGGGATCCACAGCCAGTTGGGGGACAAATTTAGATGCCAACTTAAAGTCGCTTTTTGGTGCGGCCTGCTCAATGTTGACATTAATCAGTCTTTGCGTCAGTGAATTGTCCACAAGGCTGGCTTCCATGTCTCCCTCTCGTCTTAAGTTGTGTAGTACTTCACAAGCTGTAAGATCGTTCACTGTTAGGAGGTCTGTTTCCTTCCGATTCAATCTAAGTTGTTTGGCTTCTTTCGCTGTTGGCTTGGTTTTATGAAACTTATGTAGTTTGACTTTTCTAACAAATTTATACAAGTCTATGCGTGTTTGAGTGTACTCCAAGTTTTTGTTCGGACAGAAGGTCAATCCTAATTTTAAGACAGACCCTTCAGCAGGCGTTAATTGTCGGTCAGACAGGTTGACAATGGTGAGTTGTTCCGAGGGATTCACCATCTCCCTCTCCTCTGGCTCCTGGTAACCCTCGTGTTTGTTTTGGTCTGGTTGGTGCCTCTGCCTCTTCCCCTTCCAGCCCCCACGTCGGGTTTGCCGGCCTCTTCTGGTGGTTTGTTCTTGCCGTCCCTTAGCCAGCTCTCTTGTATGACCGTGAATTCCTGCTGAAAAGGGGTCTTCTTCGTAGCCAATGTATCAGTGATGGTTATCAGGCCAGAAGTTTCATCTCCTGATAATTCACTGGCGTTCACATCAGAATCAGAAGTCTCCACTCTGGTTTCTGCATTGGATTTATATATATATATATATATATATATATATATATATATATATATATATATATATACAGAACTCTGTTGCTTTCACGCCGAAGCTTCCCTCATGAACAGCATGCAGGAATTGGATGCCAGTAAATTTATTTCAGTGCTGTTGCCATAACATTTCGGCTCCGTGGAGCCTTAATCACATGACAGCGTGATTAGGTGATTCACCCATTTTTAAAGTGCAAGTGCTAACAATTCTTTAGGTCACATGGAGTAGACATAGAAAACAGATTGATATGTCGTTTTACAACTCAAAATTACATTGGTTGAAAGTACTATAGGATAAAACTTTCTGTATCATGGTAAAATACTAAATAGCCAAGTAATATCACTTGAACCAGCATTTCATTCCTATTTACATTTGCAAATATCACTATTGAAGTGCAAATGATACCACAATAACTCTACAATAATACCATAGAGCAAAATCTGCAATTGTAGCTAATACATAGTAATATGCGTAAAATACGTACATGTCCTAACGCCGTCTCCTGAACATACTTTGAAGTATACCAAGGGAAGTACATCGCCAATGGCCTTTAACAATGTTAAACCATTAATAACATTTGTTATTCCCGACTGGGAATCAACCACCCTCGATAATATATATATATATATATATATATATCATATCAGCAAAAACTCAGTAGACTTTTTGGATGTTAGGGTTTTCCCTAGATCGGGCAATTTGGCTACCACCCTTTACAGGAAGGATACCGCGAGTAATTCCACCTTGCACGCTAGCAGTGCTCACCCGCGTCACATAATTGAGAATATCCCTTATGGGGAATTGCTCCACTTAAAAAGAATCTGCAGTAGCGTGGAGAAATTGGAAAAATGTACAGTGGAAGCTCTCACTAGATTTAAAGCTAGAGGGTATCATGATGAAACCCTCAAAAGGGCAGTCAGTAAAATGAAGCAATGATCCAGGGACTCCCTATTAGAGCAGAATAGTGAGATCACTAGGAACAGCGAAGACCCTGAAAATTCAGCTATCAGGTTCATAACACCGTATAGTTGCCAAAATAAAAAGATCAGATCTATTCTAACAAAGAGTTGGCCTATTCTTCAAACTGACGGTGTTCTAGCTACTGAACTCCCTGACAATCCCAAAATCACGTTTAGGAGGGGACCCTCCTTACGTAATCATGTCTCCAATTCCTTCCCCGAGCTGCTAAAGAAAAAATCCTGGTTTCCGCAACGACTTGGGTTCTTCAAGTGCTCAAGTTGCCAGGCATGTAAATTCTGTGTTAATACCAGCACCTACATGACCCCATTCAGTCCGGTGCCGTTGCAGATTAAGGGCAATTACAGTTGCAGGACAGAATATGCTGTTTATGTCCTGGCGTGCACATGCGGCCTGAGGTACGTTGGCAGTACTCGGCTTGCAGTGCACGCCAGGATATTACAGCATCTTCGGGCAATTGTAAACAGTGATAACTTATCCAGTGGCGAGGCACTTCAGGAGTGTGCATAACAACAACTTGGAGTGCCTCAGTTACTTTGTGTTGACATCTGTCCCTCAACCGCGCAGGGAAGGGGACAGAGATAAAATGCTGCGTCAACTTGAGTCCAAAATGATACTCGAGCTGGATACCAAGGTACCGAACGGGCTTAACACCACAGAAGATTTATATCATTTTTTATAGGATTGACTTACTAATTTTTTCATGAATAGTGCATTTTTGCACCCTAGCCCTCACCTACTGAATTGTAACATAATCAACCATTGAGGCCGCTCCTACATTGTAACATTTCTTTCCTTTGCCCAAAGTTCATTTCCTTTGCTGTTTATTTTATATTTTCCGTTATTCACCCTTATTTTCATTGACCTGTAGAGAATGTAGATAGTGATTGATTTACCAGTCTACATAATCAGTTTTGCACTCGTTATCATAGGTGGTAGGGGTACATATAGTTTATAAAGAAATCTATACTAGACGTAGGCTCTATATCTGAGAACAGAGGGGTTGCCATCATTAGTAGATGTCCCCGAAGTGTCATCACTAGCCAATATGAGGGGCTGCCATCAATTTTAGATGTCCCCGCAGGATTGTAAATAATACAAATGGTTTCAATAGTACAGTATTTATTAGCATCTTTTGCACAGAATGTTATGTTTACATTGCGTAGGATTGCACATCAATATAGGACAATATTTTAGAATAACAATTCATTTTGTATTTAAAATGTTTTTAAGTATTTATACTATACTTTTAAACCAAATTGTCTTTTTGCACTGAATATGATGTTTAAAAACTCTGATTATTTGCACTAGATGTACAGTGATAATATTATGCTGTGTTGACCACATTTAAGCATTCATGTAGAAACAATCTTGCCATTTTTTATGAATTGATTTAGTTATCAACTTGTATTTGTGTGATATTAACATTAAATTTGGCTATCACTCACCTCTATACTCTGATGTGCCATTAAAACGTAGTAGTATTTTTTCTATGTCGAAATTAATCACTTGGTGTGCACTAGCATTTTTAAAATTCAGGCTTGATGGGTAAACATTTGACTGTGATCAAGGGCATCCGCCCGAAACGCGTCAGTTCACTTTGCTGCTCAGTTTGCCTCATTAAAATCTTCTTTGCCTCATACCAAATTCGTTTGGTCATCTGCTTCGTCCTGGGGACCTGGGGCTGCAGTTTGGCTGTTGTTGTGCATATATATATATATATTCCCTCTCGCTTTGCCTTGTCGCAGGGGGAGCTCTGTTAAGCTGGTGCCATCTACGGGGTCAAGGCAGTCTCCCATTCGTATTAAGACACAAAAAGTTCCAAAATTGATGGCACTCCACTCGGGGACAATTTTGCAAGTTTGTTTTATTCCAACAATTGAGATCGCCTACGCGTTTCGAACTTCAGCGTTCTTGATCACGGCATTGTTTTCAGACAGTTAGTCCTTCTTTCATTTCAACATTATATACACATGAAAATTGCTATGCATGCTGGTATTTGTAGTCAAAGTCTGTATAAGTTGTTTGACAATGATCAATTCTATTCATTGACCACTTGGCGCTCTATCTTAGTTTTCTCATTACATCTTGCGCGCTGTATTTTTACAAGGTTATTGGGCTGAGTGCCCTTTCCACACTGCTGCATGCATGAGTGATGTTCTGCATACGCATCTGCGCGTGTCTCCCGCTTTCAATGTGGTTTTTGCGGTGAGAGGCTTCCTGCATAATGGTGTTGTATGATTACCTCGCCTCCTGCCTGTGTGTTTCTGTCTAACTGTTATGTGTATGTATCTACATTTATTCTAACAACTGATACAGGGAGGGTGGAGTAGCTGGAAGCACCCGTGGTTCCTAGGCTAAGTGCCCTGGTCACCGCAATTCGTTACCACATTTATATGGGAGAAATTCTAATATGCATGTGTATAGTTAGTCATAAGATTACAGTTCTAATATGCAGTTCTTCATACAGTCAATATTTACAATTTGCATTATATAGTTACAGATGAACATAAAGTTCAGCGTCCCCATTCAGTTCTTGTGGTTGCATGGTTTTGAACCTCATGATAAGTCTCGACTCAAGTCGTCTCAATTTGAGTTTTCTGTCCCCACCCCGTTCATGTTGGGGTACCATAGCTAAACCTGAGTATGTCATATGGTGCCAGGATTTGCCAGGATGGGTGGCTATATGTTTTGCCATGGCGTATGAGAAGTCTTTGTTTTGTATCGCCCGAGTGTGTTCAAGGATTCGCTTTTTTAGGGGACATGTGGTGCTCCCTATATATCTCTTACCACAATTGCACTGCAGTATATACACGACAAAAGATGTTTCGCAAGTTATCGCCTCTCTTATTTTAAAATTCTTTCCTGACGGGTCACAAATGTTTTTCAGATTTTTTCCAATCTGGCAGGCTTTACACACTAGGCACTTTGTAAATCCTCTTTGTTTTGTTTCCAGCCAAGAGGGATTCTTTCGGTCTACAAAGTGGCTGTGTACTAGGTGATCTGATAGATTTGGAGCTCTCTTGTAGGTTACCAATGGTCTCTCTCCTACATCCCTGCCAATGTCACCATCCTTTTTTAATACATGCCAGTATTTCGTCAGTATTTTTTGTATTTTGTGGCTTTCTTTCGTGTATTTGATTATCAACCTTGGTTGTTCTTCCGAATTTGTTTCCATTGTATTTGGGGACGATTGTTCTTCTGTGTTTTTTATGTCTTTTTGTTCTCTCTTTCTCTTCCTTGCTAATGGCTTTTTTGTCTTCTTTTCAGATGTGAGCATTTCATTTCTATTGATTTCTCAGGCTGCATTTTCTCCTCTGACGATGTCCGTCATTTTATACCCTCTCTGTATGAAGCGAGTTTTCGTGTCTTTGAATTTTACTTCCATTTCGCTTTCTTCAGAGCAATTTCTTTTCATGGGGAGGAGTTCACCATAGGGTATGCTTTTCTTGAAGCTCTCAGGATGGAAACTCTGACCGTGAAGAATACTGTTAGTTGCTGTTTTTTTACGGTGCACAGTAGTCTCTAATTTGTTGTTCTTCACGTAGACTTTTGTGTCTTGGAATTCTATCTCTTTGGAACTCAGATTGAATGTGAACTTGAGTCCAACTGTGTTGTTGTTTAGAACCTCAAAAAAGGAAAGAAATTCCTGCTCTGTTCCCCTCCAGGGTAAGGAGGAATTGCTCCTCAGTACAACAATTCGAGCTCCATGGACAAGCACTCACGGCCAAGTTACAGGACAGGGGCTATCCTCGCAAGTTGCTAAAACACTCGATGAAGAGAGCAAGATGGACTCCGAGGGAGCACCTTCTAGAAAAAAGATCTAAAAGCACCACTCAGAGGATGGTGTGTGTCTCTACCGTTGGACCCCATACCAGCGAATTACAAAAAATCATCAGAAAGAGCTGGCACCTGGTTGAGGAAATCTTACCGGACGCTGGCACTCCACTGTTTGCCCTAAAGAAGAACCGGAGTATAGGCCAGATGATTACATCCACTAGGCCACCTACGAAAAAAGACACCCAGACTACCATCTTCGGGTCAACACCAGTGAGGGGACATCGCAAATGCGGCACGTGCACTGTCTGTCACCTCACAATGGAAGGATCATTGTTCACTGATGGGAACAAATTCTGGCGCCACGAGGAACACACCAATTGCAAGACCAAGTATACGGTGTATGCAATCCAGTGCCCCTGCAAAAAACTATATATTGGTAAGACCACGCAGGAGGTGCGCCAGAGAATCATACAACACAGGTCCCGTATAAATAACAAGACTCTCACGGCACCCCTGGTGGCCCATTTCTTACAACAGAAGCACACAGTCAATGATATGCGATGGACCGTTCTGGCAGTGATCCGTGGAGGCAGTGGTGACCCAGATGTACGCCTGTCACAAAAAGAAGCGTACCTTATCCTTAAATTCGATACTTCCAACACAGGATTAAATGAAATGTCCGAACTTTCCAATCTGTAATCTCAATCCGTCCCCTAATTGCTCCTGTTCTGTATGCGCAATCGCAATCAATCTATGCTGAGCTGTGATGCTGTGGCTGCAGTTTTTAATGTTTAATTTTCAATTGGCTTTCTATTTCATATATACAGTAGGGCACTCAATTGTCCGGCTGGAATGCTTGGGTTTCACTCTTTAAGACTGAAATAATCATGGGCCAGTCGAGCACAGGAATATCTTCTTGCAGAATGAGAAAGTGCCACAGTGCACAGGGGTTTATATTCCTTTCTTGTGGGTTCACAATGCTGAAATGTGTATGTCAAGGCATGTCAGGGGCAATGACGGAAAATAGTGGATGGTTTATCATTCTGTTGTTTGTTGCATGTAAAATGCATGTTTTCATCTGTCAACTGTAAAAAATTCGCAAGGGGGGTTAAATACAAAAGACTCCATCAACATTTAAATGATAATTGGACCTCGCATTGTTTCCGTTTGCCCCCTCGTGGACTACAAGGACCATGATCCCTTGCAGCCTGCCGCACTCGCCTATGCTGCCGTGCCTTTAAGTAGTCTGCAGCAGGGCGGCGCCGCTTCACTAATCTGACCCCACAGGCAGACGAACATCGCGGACTCACCTACGAAAGGCTCTAAGTAAGTTCTATCAAGCCGCTTTCCATGTGTCCTTGCGATGCGCACAAACGGGTGCCCGGGACATATTGTCTGACGGACTCTATTTGTTCCAAGCAGACAGCGAGAGATTGATTCCCCTCCGCCAGCTTGAGTAAGCAGTGCGGCCCGTTCCCTCTAAACAGCGCACGACGGGTGCAGGTAGGAAACGCTTTCCGCATTTCATCTCAAGTGTACTTGCAATGCGCACAAACGGGTGCCCGGGACCAATTGCCTGACGGAATCCATTTGTTCCTAGCAGACAGCGAGAGATTGATTCCCCTTCGCCAGCTTGAGCAAGCAGTGCGGCCCGTTCCCTCTGAACAGCGCACGACGGGTGCAGGTAGGAATTGCTTTCCTCATTCACTTTCAAGCTTTCCTGACTAGTTAAGCACGAATTTTCCGGCTTCAGAGTTTGGGCGAGTAAACTCTGTATTTTCACTCCCCAGCCTTCTCCATTTGAATAATACATCAGCAAGCGATGATGTGAGTCCGTGCTGAATAACACAGCTCGCCTAAGGCGCCCCACACCGCGGCACCTTTTGACACCATAACCAGGTATTGTGATACTTCACCAGACCAAGGCACCAGTCAACATGCTTAACCCACGCTTGATAAATCTACTGCAACTGCTTACTGAAAGCCCCCCCTTTTGTTGTTTCAGAATCATTCCGGTGTTTCCCCTTCTCTCCACGCAGTCAACGTGTTGGCTGAGAAGGTAATCTTACTCATGGGTAGCCAGTCGGAGTACTATTTTGTTAGATATATATATTCTATACAGTCGCTGACACCTTCCCCATATTCCCTTCCAGGCAATCTCTTATCCAGTCCTCGTCCTGAGGAGAACCTAGAACAAACGAGGTTCGAAACGCGTTGACCCCCAGCCTGTGTTAAGAACGGAGGGTGCAGCTAGGGACAAATTCATACCAATTCTGTGGGCCCTACCTGCGACTCCTTATAAATTACTATTCACAGGCGTTGTGTGACAGGCAGGCCATTCCACCTTAGTGTCCGTCCTGTTCACATGCCATTACCAAAGGACTGGTTTATTTCTGTTATGATTTGCATAAAAAGTGTTCATCTTGCAAACGTACGCCTTTGAATTTATTTTGCATATTGATGTTGGTGTCATCACAATAATTGTATTATATTGTTATTCATCATTTTTTCAAGTGTATGTTGCCTTCAATGTGATGTACAGATATTTGTTGTATATATGTGTATATATTCTTCCAAGTTTTTGCACTAACTGTTGTGACGGAGTGTCTATTTGATGCCATTTTTTATGGAATAATATAAAAGTTGCTTTTGAAAAATACGCAAGTTGTTGGGAATGTCTTAACCCTGGGCTACACAAAACTTATTGGTTGTGTGGTTACATACTTTGGTTTCAATTTTCATGATCAGCCATTTTGTTCTGTTTCTCAACTATTGAGGTCCAGGTTGGTCAGTTGTAGGACCCTACACCTCTATTTTTGTACTGTTCCCCTCCAGAGCAGGAACAGGTCATCAATAAAACGCAGCCACAGCGCTACATTGGCCATATAGTGGTTGTTTTCCTCTCCCCAAGCCACGCATCTCTCCCACCACCCCATCATGAGATTTGCGTAGCTTGGAGAGAAGGAAACTCCCAGCACTGTGCATACACTTTCCTGTTGAATAGAAACACGTTGTTGTATAAACACATCGTTATCATTTCTAACAACATTTTTTAATGCTCGTATTGGCCAATAGGTTGTTGCTGAAGGAAGTATTTTATTGCTTGGAGGCCAATTGTGTGGTCAATTGAAGTGTATAACGAGATTACATCAATCGTTATAAGAAGGTAGTTTGGTTGCCAATCTGTGTTCGATATTATTCGTAAAAAGTCGCCAGTGTCTTTTATGTACGATGTTAGGGTGGTGACTATTGGTGCAAGGAAATTGTCCACGTAGATTGAGACATTTTCATACAGGCTGCCACAGCTCGAGATTATTGGTCTCCCTGGCGGCTTGTTGAGAGTCTTGTGCACTTTCGGGAGAAAGTATATGGTTGGTGTTACGGGATTTTCCACCATTAGGAATTTCCTCTCTTGTTCTGATATAAGGCCAAGTTTTTTCCATTTTTCCAATCTATTTCTTAGATCTGATGTCAACTCCTTCGTGGGATTCTTTGCAAGTAAAGTATATTTTGTTGTATCTTTCAGCTGTCTCATCACTTCTTTTACATAATCTTCTTTTTCTAGGATGACGATGTTACCTCCTTTGTCGGCAAGCTTGATTTCGATGGTGGTATTTAGTTTCAGCGATTCTATTGCCGATCTTTCTTCCTTGCTTACATTTTCCCCTCTTTTGTGGTTGACATTACTCATCCACCAATCGTCGCTCCTCTTAGCCTCGGGTGCCTCCTTACCGCACAGTGGGGTGCGTATAATTTTCCAAACACACAGTCCCAATTCACGGAACTGCTCCTCAATTAAGGGCACTCAAAGTCGTTTCACGTAGTTTTCTTGCCATATTTATTCATAGCGTTACAACCATCAAGTCAACAAACGCGTTTGAGCAAAAGGTATTACAATTAGGACTGACATTCTGCCCTACACCTGCTTTTAACTACACACAAATGCAAATTGATCTCTACAAATTTGTAAGAAAGATTAAACTGATGAAAATACACACTCTTCACCCCAAGGTGGATGATCGCACATTGACTGAGGAGATGACGAGGTTTGATGCACTAAAAGGAAGCGACATGGAAGCTCTGACCACAGAACGGGAACTACTAGAAGAAACGGATTCACAGACAGACCCAGTACTAACACCAACACAAGTACTGGAGGAAGGAGGAATTGCACAGCAAGGATGCAAGAGTAAGATGACAATTAAATCTAAGTTCATCCCAAAAGTCATCCATGATGCAATAGACACTTTTCAAGAGATAGTAATTGGAGAAATCAAGGATTTACAAAAAAAGAAATTCAATGGTGCCAAACGGAATCTAAATAAATCAGAATGGGAAATAATCAAGAGCTTGAAAGAAGATGAGAACATAGTAATCAAGCCAAGTGACAAAGGTGGGAATGTAGTGATCCTCAATAAACAGCAATATGAGGACGGGGCATTCTCACAATTGAAGAAACTAGATTCCTACACCCCCATTAAGAGAGAAAAATACACTGAAAGTATACTGAAGTTCAATACTCTGATCACGGAATGGAAAGACAAGGATATGATGGACACAAAAGACTGGCTTAACCTAAAATGTGAACACCCACAACTGGCAATGTTTTATCACTTACCCAAAGTGCATAAAAGCAAAATTTGGCCGCCGGGACGACCAATTGTGTCAGCTAAGAACAGTCTGCTGGATAAAACTTCGGTTTATATTGACACTTTCATCGCACCATTGGTAAAAGACTTAAGTTCGTATTTGAGGGACACCAAAGACTTTCTGAGGATAATTCAAGGGTGGTATAGGAAGAGGATTTGATGTTAATAACATTGGACATCACCAGCCTCTACACATCGATAAGACATGAGGATGGCCTAAGGGCTCCTTTCTGGAGAGAAGGGCATTGAAGTTCACAACACACAATCGCATGTTAATTGAACTTACAGAGTATTGCCTGAAAAATAATATTTTTCTGTTCTCAGGACAACTTTACTTACAACTACAGGGAACCGCGATGGGCACGTGCTTCACCCCCAGCTCCGCAAATTTATTCGTGGGCTGGTGGGAGGAGCACGTGGCCTGGGCGGGTACCAATGAAGATGGGTGGAGCAAATAGCTCTGTGGACCCGCTACATAGATGACTTGTTCATCGTGTGGCGTGGAACACAGAGCGAGGCTGAAGAGTATATTGCGATCCTTAACAATAATCAACAGAACCTAAAATTCACTAGTAGTATCAGCAAGAAGGAGGTATTCTATTTGGATCTAAAAGTGTACGTACAGGGCGATACCATCCAGACGGCCCTATATAGAAAGCCGACGGCAGGAAATACAATCCTGCATGCGGGAAGTTGCCACCCACGAAGTGTAGTTAACAAAATCCCACTTGGAGAGTTCCTACGAATGAAAAGAAACTGCTCCACAGATGAGGAATATGTTAAAGCAAGAACAGAGTCCAGAAAGAGGTTTGAACAAAGGGGCTATTGTAAAGGTGTACTTAATGAGGCAGAACTGAGAAGCAATGCTAAGACAAGAAATGAACTATTGATAGATAGGTTGAGAACGAAAGACATGAAAGTGAGATTGATTACTAATTTCACAGAAAAATCTCCTGAGATGTTCCAGATTCTGAAAAGAAATTGGAATATACTCAAATCAGATAATGTAGTGGGAAAACTCTTATCAGATTACCCACTGGTAACCTATCGAAAGGGCAATTGTCTCAAAGACCACTTGGTCCACAGCCACTATGAACCCAACAAAAAAAGAAGAAGGCCCCAATTCTGGGATTCTACCCTTGCATGAAATGCAAAGCGTGTAGGAATTTACAAAAAGTAAAGGAGTTTGAGGTACCAGGGGGATCGAATAACAAAAAAATTGCAATCTGCAAACTACTCAATTGCAACTCGGAATTCACCGTATACTGTTTGGTATGCCCATGTGGTAAAAAATACGTGGGCAGTACCATAAAACAGACGAAATTAAGGATCCTAGAGCATATGAGAGCCATTAATACAAAAAATCAGAGTTACCCAGTAGCTCGACATTTTGAAAAAATGCACAAAAGTAACAGTAATCTGCTAACTTTTTTCATTTTGGACCAGTTGATAAGAACAGAACGGGAGGGAGATTGGGTTAAAAAACTCAGAACCCTAGAATCAAGATATATTATAATGCTCCAAACCAAGAATCCTGTCGGTTTGAATAATGAAGAGGAGATGTGGGTACACATAGAGTAGATCTGGCCCTAACCTCGAACTAGACTGTAAAACTAGCCTCCAAAACCTCCCCGTCCCTAAAGCTGACTCCCCAATCTGAGAATAGAACTATCACGCCTAGCAATAATAGGAAGACAGCCCAATCAGGGCAGCATTTCATAGTCTATGCGTGATAATATAGGCACCCTAACCCAGGCCACAATGTTGGAAATGAAAGGCTAATCCATGACCAAAAAGAGATCTTGTGAGAATAACGAAACAGCCCATTCAGGGCTAAATTCATGAAGCACAATGTATATTCTAAAAGAAATACGTGTATAATGATATAATGATAAATATGGTTTATGATGAATTATAACCATGGTACAGCAATGTGTAACAAAATCATGATAATTATGATGATGAAGTATGTAATTCATCCTAAGGAGCAGGTGAATGGACATGAATTTAGCCACATTAACATAATATCTAGACACTTTAACCACTTGGCTGCTAAGGCATGTTCCATGATTTACACTAAATTTCCATTGAAATCAATGGGAACTCCATGACGAGTTACCCTTGTCATTAGCAGCCAAGTGGTTAAAGATGGCCGCCACAAACAATGACTAGAATTGCATGTGCCGTTTTTTATGTTTTGTTTTTAAATCACGTGATTGAATATCACCAAGAAACTTTATTTAAACTCACTAATGTTTCAATCAGTTAACACTGACGAAGGCGGTGATACCGAAAGGCGTTTGTTGACTTGATGGTTGTAACGCTATGAATAAATATGGCAAGAAAACTACGTGAAACGACTTTGAGTGCCCTTAATTGAGGAGCAGTACCGTGAATTGGGACTGTGTGTTTAATAAATAAATAAATAAGTATATATATATATATATATATATATATATATATATATATATATATCCAACAGTACTCCTCCCCAAAGAAAAGACCTCCCCAAAGAAAAGAGCGGAAGCCACACGGGGAACAGCTTGAAGACGCTTTTAATTCAAGGTTGCGGCATAATGCATTTCGGCAAGTTCATCTGCCTTCCTCAGATGCCATTGAATAATCAGGAGTCATTGGAAACACTCATGTAAGTATGTCCTGCCACTTCCCCATTGGTGGGGATCCGCTCCGCCCCCTTCTAGTGTTAGACTAACCACACCGCAGTTCATCGGAACCACTGGTCCCAGAATACAATATCCAGGTAGGTGTTGTCGAGGGAAAATAACGCTCACAATGGAACAGCGGAGTGCAGGGCTCACCCTAGTGTTGGCAATGTCAATTTCCTGCAGACTTGATTCTTGTGGCGTCTCCTCGAGTCCCCGCATACCGCATCAGCCCCTCGCTCCCGGCGACCATGTAGGCAGAGGCAGGAGTGAAATGCAGCCTGCCCTACGTTTCGCAGCCCACTGCCATCCAGGATTGAAGAGGCGGCCACGGTACATCCGATCCCTCGGAAAGAAAAGACCTGCCTAGGCAGAAGCAGCCAGCTAAGTCCGTGGCCAACTTGTAATGCGGGGGCCTCCGTATCACGCTACTGGCCAAGCGTGAAATATATCCAACAGTACTCCTCCCCAAAGAAAAGAGCGGAAGCCACACGGGGAACAGCTTGAAGACGCTTTTAATTCAAGGTTGCGGCATAATGCATTTCGGCAAGTTCATCTGCCTTCCTCAGATGCCAATGAATAATCAGGAGTCATTGGAAACACTCATGTAAGTATGTCCTGCCACTTCCCCATTGGTGGGGATCCGCTCCGCCCCCTTCTAGTGTTAGACTCACCACACCGCAGTTCATCGGAACCACTGGTCCCAGAATGCAATATCCAGGTAGGTGTTGTCGAGGGAAAATAACGCTCACAATGGAACAGCGGAGTGCAGGGCTCACCCTAGTGTTGGCAATGTCATTTTCCTGCAGACTTGATTCTTGTGGCGTCTCCTCGAGTCTCCGCATACCGCATCAGCCCCTCGCTCCCGGCGACCATGTAGGCAGAGGCAGGAGTGAAATGCAGCCTGCCCTACGTTTCACAGCCCACTGTATATATATACTCCAAATGCTGTCCCCTGCACCTCCTTCCGGTGAGTACAAAGACAACGCGAATCCAACGCTTCTGGCACACAATTTTTATTTCATGGAGCTGCCAAATCTGACGCGTTTTGGGCGTCCGCCCTTGTTCACAGATTGTCAGTAAAGATATATATATATATATATATAAATATATATATCCTTGTACTCGTCTCACACCACAGGAATTCGTTTTCCAAAAGTGACGAGGCGAACCCAATTGCGTGCTGAATATTTTATTGTTTTTTCTCGACCAGCACCGCCGCCATGACGCGTTTCGGTCCTACATATATATATAAATCCCTGGGGCCTTGTAGGCTTTCTGCCCCCCAGGGGGCAGATCAGGGGCTACTGCCCCAATTTACCTCCTGGGAATGGCAGAAAGTCGTATGCCTTTTTTGGGGGGGGCAGGGTGGGGGCATTACTCCTGAAAGCGATTCATATTAGGAAATCAATGATCTTTGATACTTGATTGTATGATTTATAGTGCTTTGTAAGTAATTTTTGCACTTGTATGTTTATAGATCTGGACTACTCATGTTTACATAAATCCAGGGGGAGTATATGAATTATGTACTTATGCAGCAACATTCCTCCTGTAAGTGATACATACTAGTAAATTAATGACCTTTGCTATTTGATTGTATGTTCTTTAGGGCTTTTTAAGTAATTTCCGCACTTGCATTTTTATTATTTTATGTATGGGTAATTTTATCATTATCATTTTTGTGTATGGCCGTGAATAATGATGTATATCTGTTTTCGCTTATATGGTTGATTCACTTAACCGAATAAAAGCCTCAAACTGGAACTGGCATGCCCATTCTGGGCAGCCCCCACCCCTGGCCTATAAAAAAATCCCTGGCATCTAGGGTGCTTTCTGCCCCCTGGGGAGGGCAGATTGGAGGCTACTGCCCCCATCTGCCCCCCAGAGGGGGCAGAAAGGCTTTCTGGCAAAATTGAATGGGGAGAGCAAAGGCCCTTGCCCAAGGGCCGCTTCGCCCTCCCTGGTGGCTAGTGGGTTGATCCCAGCTTGGGGATCGCCCTCCTAGGGTGATTCCCAAGCAGGGATCCACTAGGGAAGGGTACCATTGGGAAGGGGAGATTCTCCCCTTTCTAACAATACCTCTCCCAAGTGTTTTAGTGCTCCGGGGGCTGAGATAGTCTCACGAGCCCCGAAACGGAAACTAAGCTTCAGTTTCGTTTTCAATGTAATGACAATGCGCGCAATCGTCATTACACTGAAAATCAGCAAAGGGCCTGGGGAGTTTGGGGAAGTTCTTCCCCACCTCCCGAGTCCCCCAAAAAAAGGAAATACCTCTGCTGTTTGCAGCAGAGGGATTTAGTGCCCCTGTCCTCATGACGGAGTGGGTCCGTCATGAGCACAGGAGCACTGGTGCCCATGACGGAACCATTCCATCATGGGCACCGAAGGGGTTAAAAGCAACATTTGAGAACAGGAAAGTGGGAGATTTTGAAAAATAAATCTGTGAAATTAATATTCCCCCTTGTCTTTGATGGAAGCAGAGGCAATTTCAGATGGGAGACAGATAAAATAAAACTAATTTTGGCTTAAAAAATCATGAGTCTCCCGCCTGAATCAGCTCTATTAACAAGTATGCCCTTACATGCTTTTGCGTAAGAGGAGAAATCAAGTTGGAGACTGGATAACTATAGAACTTCAACATTTGTTTCGGTTTCATTCACTCTTGGGAACATAAAGGCACAGCTGATTATTTTTTGTAATTGATTCTTGAGGCTCGCCCGTACTGCAGCCGGTTTAAAACCATCAGGGTTTCTGTGATTTTAAGTTTTGTTATGTGTAAATAATGGAACCGTGGAACCCAGTCAGATATTTGCAACTCCTCACATTGAGGTTAGCCTGTGCAGATAGCCTGTCCTATCAACCTTGGCACCCACCTACACTTCCTCGGCCAAATTACATATCGAGCAAACACAAGATCTTGCAAACAGAACAGCGTACTGTCAAATAAAAGAATACACATTATACTGCGTTACATATTGTTGGACATGGCCCTTTCTGCAGGTTCACCCCCAGACTTTTTGCCCTACTCCGCCCATTTTTTCTAATCTAATTTTTGCTGGAATGTGGACTCTCCCCACTTTACCACTGCTAACCAGTGCTAAAATGCATGTGCTCACTCCTTAAAACATGATAATATTGAGTTATTTCCAATTGGCATATTTAATATATTTGAAAGTGTCCAGTAAATGGTATTACCTGTGCCTGGGACCTGTAAATGAAATGCTACTAGTTAGTCTAATTCACTGATTGTGCCACCCAATTAAGTAGCCCTTTAAACATGTCTCAGGCTTGCCGTTGCAGAGCCTGTGTGTGCAGTTTTAAGTTGCCATTTCGACCTGTCAAAATAAACCTTTTGCCAAGCCAATCATTACCTTTTAATACATATAAATGAGCCTTGGTAAGGCCCTGGATAGTCCATCGGGTAGGGTGCTATGTATTTAAAGAGAAAGTGCTTTTTAGTTTTACTTGTCCTGGTAATGAAAACTCTTAAATTCATTGTTCACTATTGTAAGGCCTATCTCTCACATAGGCTACCATTGGAGTTGCCATATTGCATTTTCTAAGTGTATTTTCCAAATGGGAAGAGATAACCGGTTCAAGTTTGGTGTCTCCGGAATCACAATTTAAAATCCTAACTTATGGTGAAGTCGGATTTTAAATTGTTATTTGGAAAATGCCAATTTTAGAAAGCCCTCTCTGGTCACATGACTAGGTATATTCCTCCTAGACAGCAACACACAATGGGAACTTATGTGTGACTAGCTTGGTCATCACTGGCTGGGTGGGAGGGGAAGAGCTGGACCTAGCCACATTTACACCTGAATAGTCTCTGTCCGGTCTCCACACGAAGGGCCTAACGACCATGCATTGCCACTTCAGCCAGTTTGCAGCCAGTGGAGGCAGGGAATTCCTTGCACTTCAAAGCCACTGTCTAGAAGCTTGTTCCACCTTCCAGAACCAGGGCACCAGGGTATAAAAGATGGACCTCAGACACCGCCACTTCCGGACACTTCTGGACCTATGGATACTCTGCCAGGAAGAAGGACTGCTGTGCTGCTGAAGGACTGCCACTCTGTTGGACTCCTGATGTGCTGACCGGCTACCCTCCCGACTGGGTGAGGATGGGACCTGCCTCTCTTTAACCCAGAATGCTGAGTGACTTCAAGGGCTAGTTGGCTAGCCTCCTGATCTGAAGCTTCAGGAACACAACATGCTTCCAACAACTTTGCATCTGCACCTGGACTCTGCCATCAGTGAGCCTACCCTACCAAGTGGTGCCACCCCAGTTTGCCTCAGTAGCCCTAGGGTGCTCTGTCAGCCTGTGAATCCAGTGGAGCTGACGCATATACTCTTTTGCATGGTGCAAACTCAAAGAGAACTGAGGCGTTGCAGTCTCAAAGACTCACATCGCTTCAACAGGCTTTATCGCCTTCAGAACCACCACTGCATGACCCATTCTCAGCACAGACCCTCGCACCTGTCATCAAAGGCAGCCTTAACAGTGAATCTGGATTCTGCATCGCAAGCTTGCTGTTCTACAGAAACAACACCTCGCCCCGACTGTGAGTCACATCCACAACACTGGACTTTCCATCTCAAGCCCTGTGAACGGTGTCCTCGACATTGCCACAGCAGGACCTCGTATTACAGCCTCGCTGCTTCTCGGAACTGACACATACGGAATCTTGAATTAAACCCAGAACATTGTTGAGGAATGCGGGCACTGTGGTAACTTGCCTTTCACGTCCACTCATGGTGAGAGCATGCACCTCTTTTAGAATTTATTTGAGATACTAATTCATCTGATCTTGCGTTTCTAGTGCAGTCCTGATAACTGACAAAAGTGGCCACCTTTGGATTTAGTGCGCTCTACAAATACTATCTTATCTTACATAAGTGCACTATCAGATATCTGCACTATAAGTGATTCCACTTTACACGCATCATTTGAAGCAGTCTCTGGTAGCCCACTATGATCTATTTAGCTCTATGTTTCTGATTAAAGGAACACTTACTGCAGGTAAATATTTGGGTAACTTACGTGCGGACGTTGTTCCTGGAGACTTTTGATAGATGATGCAAACATGCAGTTCGATGGAAGTGAGTTTCTTGATGCGGGGAACATGCCTGCTGTTTGAAATAAATCACCTGCTGGAAGGGCAGTTTCTGAAGGGGGAGTTTTCTGTATCCTGTTTGGTTGTGAACTGGCATGCAGCTTTTAAGAAGTAAAGCGCTGTTCTGGACTACGGCTCTAGAAAGCCTTCGAGGCAGCACCTGCGCGGTGCCATAGGCGTGATTTTAATAGGGACAAAGCTGTCGAAAAAAAAAGTTTGTCATGTTAGATTTATGACTTAAGACGACATTTTATGTGTAGGAGGCTGTGTTTCATACCTAGAGCTTTAAAGGTATCAGTGATTAGGTGAAGATGTTTTAGTCCACGTAGTCTAAGAGGTAAAATACCATTTGAGGTTTCATTTGACATCTGCAATGTTTTTTGGTGGTGGCCTCTTCATATTTCCAAATGTATTTCCGGATTGTACAAATTATATTTCTATTTTTGGAAACTAAGATGAGTCGAGGGAGAGTGACATCCTCCCTGGACTCAGCTTCACAAGCTAAACAAGCAAAGTGCATCTAATTGGAAAAAAAGTTTACTCTCCATTGATTTCATTAGGTTTACCCTCCAAAATAATTCAATCTCATACTCCTTTACACTCAAAAGAGTCTTGGCCCTGCTTCTAAAATCCCAGTGCACATGGCTGAAGTGCAGGCAATCCTTGGGTTAAAGTTCTACCTTCGTGCCTGGTTTGGCTTAAATCTATTCAGCCATTTTTTCAGGATTGAACAGTGGCAAATCCTATGTGAATTAAAATGGAATGATGCACTTTTGGGACACCATCTTTTTCTTGGACCCCCTTGACAGATCTGTATGAAATGTGCCATGTAGAACCAAAAACGGATGTAGTTTTATTGGGAACATTTCCTACAGATTTGTCAAATGACAGCAAAGTTACTTAGAAAATAAAAATATGCTTTTCCTCTGTCCTGTGAAACTTTTGACCTAACCATAATGACAATGGCGTTATTGTTGTCAGTGTGTGTGTATATGTTACCTACTGGCGGTCGCCAGTAGGTATATATAGTTAGGATTTTTTTCCTATGGGATTTTTGAAAATTCTATGTCTAATAACTTTGGCGTTTGTGGACGGAATTGGCTGAAATTTTCAGGAAAATGGAACATTTTGTTTCTGAGAAGCCACTGAAAATTTGGGGGGGGGGTCGTCAAGGGGGGGCCGAGAAAAAAGGGGGGTCCCAAAACGCGTTTTTCCCATGTTAATTTCCATAGGGCGGTTGGCCTCACTTTTAGCCCGAACGGCTGAATGGATTTGCACGAAACTTGGTAAAATTGTAGGGACTGGTAGCCCGATGTGCCTTTGCTAGGTCTCAATATATGTGCTCCAGTGGATTTTGAGAAATTAACGTTAAAAAAAATATATATATCTGTAAGCGCGCTCCGGGCAGCGCCCCGGTTCGCGTACTTGACGCGTAACGGAACTTCACGAAGCGAAGCTGATTGGCTCTCCGGTGTCTGTCAACATTCTAAACAGTCCGGAGCGGCCGCCATCTTGTCTCTCGGTAGGATCGAGAGACAAGAGGAGGCCAAAACAAAGGGGGAAATGACCATAAGGGGGCATAGTAGATCCTCCCTGACCCCCTAGGTTTGATGTGGAGGCTTTAAAAGGGCCCTGCGGGGCAAAAAAAGAAATACATTTTTTTTTGTTTTTTTTGCGTGGGGAGCGCCCGGTTCGCGAACCGGGAAGCGGCCCGTGGAGCGTACTATAAGGAAAAAAGAATGATAGACTTTTCAAATATTGTATGTTAATTGATTGTTTGTTTTGTTGATTTTTTTTTTTTTATTATTTTTTTTAAACAATTATTTATTATTGTGATTGTGTTTCAAAATTTAATAAAATGTCTACCATTTCACTGTCTGAAATGTCGTTATTTTCATTGAACATAGCTTGTAATGTTTGAGTGTGTAAAATGTCCTCATTTTCAAGGAGGACATCTACTGATTGCACACATTGCAGTAGTTCTTGGTCCCAAGTTTCATCCATAAATTCAATGTCATTTGGATCAATGATTTCTTGGTTGGTCTCTGCAAGGACAATTTCAAATGACACTTTCTGTTCGCCTTCCATTTTGCTTGAAATTTGCATTAAAAAAAATATATATTAGTAGAGATAGGGCACTGTTGGGATTAATTTTAGATAGGCAGTTTTTAACAGTGAATTTATCTTTGGGCAGTGCATAGTATCAGAGTGGAAGTAGGAATATAAAAAAGTGTATGTGATTTAACGTAAGTAAATTTATAATTATAAAAGACAAGCCTAACTCCATCCATAACTATAACAGAGAAGTCTATCTAAATCTATAACTACTACAGAGGGATAGTATATAACTATCAGAAAAGTTTACCATATTAACTTAAAGTGCACAATATACTTCAGTTTTTAAAATAACAACTTACCTTTAAAAAGAAGTTGAAGTTATTAGTGAAAATCCTATTGAAATGTATACCAGGAAGTAGTAGTCAAAATGGCTGTGTTTCCTTCTCTTCCTTTATATTCAGGTACATAACCAATCAAATGTCAGGTAAAAAAAATGGAAAAGAAAGTAACATTTTCATTGGTTGTCAATTCCAACACTTCAGATGTGTTTTGTGAAGTAATTTACCTCAGGGTATTTAGAGAGGTCTACAGGCTAAATGGCTAAATGGAATTCCAACCAAATTTGTGAAAATGGTAGGGATTGGTATGTAGTATGAGCAAATCTATATTTGGTGAAAGTGTCTCTAGGGTTTCTTCTGTAAATTACTTTCCCACCTTTTTTAATGGAGCGCTTCCCGGGGAGCGCCCCGGTACGCGAACCTGCAGCGTTACGGGAGTCCACCATTTTGTGTTTCGGTCGAATTAAGATACAAGATGGAGGGCAAATAATGTTCAGAATGGGTAGAAGGGGACACGGTAGACGTATTTTGACCCCCTAGGTTTACTGAGGATGGCTGAGGAGGCACATATGTGCGAAAAAAACACATTTTTTTTAAAGATTTCGCGCGGTTAGCTTCCGGTTCGCGTACCAGGTAGCGCTCCGGGGAGCGTACTTTGTTGAAAATTAGTGAAAAAAGTTAGAGTAAAATAATAATTGTGAGTGATCAGATGTGGGGTAGCTCTGAGAAGAGCTTTTGGGTTTATGGTACATTTAGGTACTTATAAGTAGGTACCAATGCATAGTCTTAAATTCAGGATGAAAACTCTGTTCCCTTCATCTGAGAAGTGAACTCCATCTCCTCGGTAGATATCTTGCATGTAGTAACGCCAGTTATTGTTGTAGATGCAGCCCATTCCATGGTCTCTCATGTAAGCTGAAACAGATTTGTTTACATGCTTCCTCGATTTCTCAATTTGTGGACAAAATTGGTTCGACCACCTCCATTTCTGTCTTTGGCATATATTTGAATATACCAAGGCAGTTTGAGGAAAAAGTGCCATCAATTGCTCAAAGGTGTCCTTTAAAAGCATTTCCAGACCTACACCAGTCAAAGTGCCCAAGTCATTACCTCCACAGTGCAAAATTAACAGGTCAGGTTTAGGCAAATGCATAAAGGTTTTCACCAATGGTATCAATTGGTGACATTTTAATCCTCTGTGGCCAAACCACTTAATTTCCACATCTTGTAAATTGAGGTTAGGTAATTTTCTGTTATCAGCATACCTCTGAGCCCAGTAGATGTAACTATGTCCAACAATCCAGACAGAAAACATGGTGAGAGGAGGTTCTGCTGCAGTCAGATGAAGTGTGGCAATGAAATGGGAGTTGAAAAAATAAGAGTTTAAAATGAAAAAAACTATGGAGTTTCTGTGTTAATGAAGCAGTAGCAGTGATTGGTGGATTTTGATTGCTGAAAACAGAAAGTTAGGGTGCATGGATGAGTTCTTTGAAAGATGTAATTTGAATGGTCAAAAAAAATCATTTTATGAAAGATTGCACTGGATATGCAGGTGTACTGAGAGTTCAGAGTTCAATTGAAACATTGTTGTGTGAACTTGCAAACATGAGAGGTCTTTCAGGAGGTGGTTGCTATGCAAAAAAGGCAGAGAGGGCAGAGGGGGGAAGGGTGTTGATTTGAAAAAAGTGAGGGAAGAGTTTTGATTGGGTGACATGAGAGATATGTGTGATGAGTTACAGCATTTCTGTGCTTTTCATAGCTGCAGACTCTGGAGTGCATACCTTTTGCTCTGCTAAAGACAAATTGGTGTGTTTCTGAGACTGTTTTGAAACTCATAAAGTATTTGCTAAGGTGAGAAAAGATTCATTTAATTTAGATAGACAATAGTATGCTTTAGGGAGAAAATTATGAAGAAAGTTCTGTATTTAAAATGTTGCTTTGTGTCAAGTGTTTTACAAATAGATTTTGTTTCTTTGAGTTACATAGCCATGTTAAAAGTGACCCTTAAAAAACGCTTTCATGTGTCTTAGGGCATTGTAAGTCATTTCCCGATGAATGTAGGTATATAATTGATTTATATGATGTGTTTAAAATCGTTTTTTGAAAAATATTAGGTTTCTTGATATGTACTGCTAGAGCTTCATAGGTTGCTTGGGGCATATTTATAAGGCATTTGAGTCTCTCTGATGTTATTTTTCCCATTTTAATTTAAGACCTTTCCTCGTGGAGCAAGGTCCTTGTAAATATGCCCCCATCTGTGCTTGGCAAATTTAGATTTTAATTCTTTGACTAACATAGCCATGTTAAAAGTGACCCAGAAATGGTGCAAGGGCCTTAATAAAACGCTTTCATGTGTCTTAGGCCATTTTAAGTCATTTCCCCTTGAATGTATTTGAATAACTGCTTTACTTGATGTGTTTAAAAACGTTTATTGAAGTCATTTAAGTTTCTTGATATGTACTGCTAGAGTTTCATAGGTTGCTTGGGGTACATTTAAAAGGCATTTGAGTCCCTTTGATGTTATTTCTCCCATTTTAATTAAAGACATTTCCTCGTGGTGGAAGGTCCTTGTAAATACACACCCATGTGTGCTTGGCAAATTTAGATTTTGATTATTTAACTTACATAGCCATGTATGCCTCTTTTACATCACTGTGCGTCACTTTTGTGACGCAGCGGCGGTGCAAAAGATTTGCTATGTGGTGACATATTTACAACTTGATGCATCTAGGCAGATGTGTCATGCTGTAAAGTCCCGTGCCACATGAAACCGATGCAGCAGTGATGCAAAAGATGCACCATGTTGCAAGACAGGCCTCATTTCATCTCCAACAAGATAAGAAGCTGAATCTTCTGTAAATGTCAAAATTGTAGTATACACTGCTCAACTTATGTGTACTCTTTGATATGCTAGAGTCCATCTGCACTATGAGATACCTAAGGAAAGGAAACACAGGTGATGTGATTGTGAAATGAGGAAAAGAAACTCCACATTTTTCAATTACATCACCTGTGTTTCCTAAGTTTACGAATGACATTGTGCAGATGAGGTTTAGGTCTGTCCACGGACTCAGAAGAGGTCTGGCCTTTGTTCAAGAGTGAAGTGGACATGACTTACTTCATTGGTAGGTCTTCACATGTATGATCTCCTCTATACTCTTCAACAAGCGTAAATTTAATCTGCAACCCTGAGTAGGCCTTACCTTAAACAAACCTCTGGATAGGCCACACCTTAATGTCATCCTGAATCAATCATTTAACATGTTAGGGACAGATTTATGATAGGTGTATGACTCTTTTGCGTCACTGTGCGTCACTTTTGTGACGCAGCGGCGGTGCAAAAGATTTGCTATGTGGCGACATATTTAAAAATTGATGCATCTAGGCAGATGTGTCATGCTGTAAAGTCCCGTGCCACATGAAACCGATGCAGCAGTGATGTAAAACATGCACCATGTTGCAAGACAGGCCTCATTTCATCTCCAACAAGATAAGAAGCTGAATCTTCTGTAAATGTCAAAATTGTTGTATACACTGCTCAACTTATGTGTACTCTTTGATATGCTAGAGTCCATCTGCACTATGAGATACCTAAGCAAAGGAAACACAGGTGATGTGATTGTGAAATGAGGAAAAGAAACTCCACATTTTTCAATTACATCACCTGTGTTTCCTAAGTTTACGAATGACATTGTGCAGATGAGGTTTAGGTCTGTCCACGGACTCAGAAGAGGTCTGGCCTTTGTTCAAGAGTGAAGTGGACATGACTTACTTCATTGGTAGGTCTTCACATGTATGATCTCCTCTATACTCTTCAACAAGCGTAAATTTAATCTGCAACCCTGAGTAGGCCTTACCTTAAACAAACCTCTGGATAGGCCACACCTTAATGTCATCCTGAATCAATCATTTAACATGTTAGGGACAGATTTATGATAGGTGTATGACTCTTTTGCGTCACTGTGCGTCACTTTTGTGACGCAGCGGCGGTGCAAAAGATTTGCTATGTGGCGACATATTTAAAAATTGATGCATCTAGGCAGATGTGTCATGCTGTAAAGTCCCGTGCCACATGAAACCGATGCAGCAGTGATGTAAAACATGCACCATGTTGCAAGACAGGCCTCATTTCATCTCCAACAAGATAAGAAGCTGAATCTTCTGTAAATGTCAAAATTGTTGTATACACTGCTCAACTTATGTGTACTCTTTGATATGCTAGAGTCCATCTGCACTATGAGTTACCTAAGCAAAGGAAACACAGGTGATGTGATTGTGAAATGAGGAAAAGAAACTCCACATTTTTCAATTACATCACCTGTGTTTCCTAAGTTTACGAATGACATTGTGCAGATGAGGTTTAGGTCTGTCCACGGACACAGAAGAGGTCGGGCCTTTGTTCAAGAGTGAAGTGGACATGACTTACTTCATTGGTAGGTCTTCACATGTATTATCTCCTCTATACTCTTCAACAAGCGTAAATTTAATCTGCAACCCTGAGTGGGCCTTACCTTAAACAAACCTCTGGATAGGCCACACCTTAATGTCATCCTGAATCAATCATTTATTATGTTAGGGACAGATTTATGATAGGTGTATGACTCTTTTGCGTCACTGTGCGTCACTTTTGTGACGCAGCGGCGGTGCAAAAGATTTGCTATGTGGCGACATATTTAAAAATTGATGCATCTAGGCAGATGTGTCATGCTGTAAAGTCCCGTGCCACATGAAACCGATGCAGCAGTGATGGAAAAGATGCACCATGTTGCAAGACAGGCCTCATTTCATCTCCAACAAGATAAGAAGCTGAATCTTATGTAAATGTCAAAATTGTTGTATACACTGCTCAGCTTATGTGTACTCTTTGATATGCTAGAGTCCATCTGCACTATGAGATACCTAAGCAAAGGAAACACAGGTGATGTGATTGTGAAATGAGGAAAAGAAACTCCACATTTTTCAATTACATGACCTGTGTTTCCTAAGTTTACGAATGACATTGTGCAGATGAGGTTTAGGTCTGTCCACGGACACAGAAGAGGTCTGGCCTTTGTTCAAGAGTGAAGTGGACATGACTTACTTCATTGGTAGGCCTTCACATATATTATCTCCTCTGTACTCTTCAACAAGTGTAAATCTCATCTGCAACCCTGAGTAGGCCTCACCTCAAACAAACCTCTGGATAGGCCACACCTTATCGTCATCCTGAATCAATCATTTAAAATGTTAGGGACAGATTTATGATAGGTGTGTGCCTCTTTTGCGCCGCTGTGCGTCACTTTTGTGACGCAGCGGCGGTGCAAAAGATTTGCTATGTGGCGACATATTTACAACTTGATGCATCTAGGCAGATGTGTCATGCTGTAAAGTCCTGTGCCACATGAAACCGATGCAGCAGTGATGGAAAAGATGCACCATGTTGCAAGACAGGCCTCATTTTATCTCCAACAAGATAAGAAGCTGAATCTTATGTAAATGTCAAAATTGTTGTATACACTGCTCAGCTTATGTGTACTCTTTGATATGCTAGAGTCCATCTGCACTATGAGATACCTAAGCAAAGGAAACACAGGTGATGTGATTGTGAAATGAGGAAAAGAAACTCCACATTTTTCAATTACATCACCTGTGTTTCCTAAGTTTACGAATGACATTGTGCAGATGAGGTTTAGGTCTGTCCACGGACACAGAAGAGGTCTGGCCTTTGTTCAAGAGTGAAGTGGACATGACTTACTTCATTGGTAGGCCTTCACATATATTATCTCCTCTGTACTCTTCAACAAGTGTAAATCTCATCTGCAACCCTGAGTAGGCCTCACCTCAAACAAACCTCTGGATAGGCCACACCTTATCGTCATCCTGAATCAATCATTTAAAATGTTAGGGACAGATTTATGATAGGTGTGTGCCTCTTTTGCGCCGCTGTGCGTCACTTTTATGACGCAGCGGCGGTGCAAAAGATTTGCTATGTGGCGACATATTTACAACTTGATGCATCTAGGCAGATGTGTCATGCTGTAAAGTCCCGTGCCACATGAAACCGATGCAGCAGTGATGTAAAACATGCACCATGTTGCAAGACAGGCCTCATTTCATCTCCAACAAGATAAGAAGCTGAATCTTCTGTAAATGTCAAAATTGTTGTATACACTGCTCAACTTATGTGTACTCTTTGATATGCTAGAGTCCATCTGCACTATGAGATACCTAAGCAAAGGAAACACAGGTGATGTGATTGTGAAATGAGGAAAAGAAACTCCACATTTTTCAATTACATCACCTGTGTTTCCTAAGTTTACGAATGACATTGTGCAGATGAGGTTTAGGTCTGTCCACGGACACAGAAGAGGTCTGGCCTTTGTTCAAGAGTGAAGTGGACATGACTTACTTCATTGGTAGGTCTTCACATGTATTATCTCCTCTATACTCTTCAACAAGCGTAAATTTAATCTGCAACCCTGAGTGGGCCTTACCTTAAACAAACCTCTGGATAGGCCACACCTTAATGTCATCCTGAATCAATCATTTAACATGTTAGGGACAGATTTATGATAGGTGTATGACTCTTTTGCGTCACTGTGCGTCACTTTTGTGACGCAGCGGCGGTGCAAAAGATTTGCTATGTGGCGACATATTTAAAAATTGATGCATCTAGGCAGATGTGTCATGCTGTAAAGTCCCGTGCCACATGAAACCGATGCAGCAGTGATGGAAAAGAAGCACCATGTTGCAAGACAGGCCTCATTTCATCTCCAACAAGATAAGAAGCTGAATCTTATGTAAATGTCAAAATTGTTGTATACACTGCTCAGCTTATGTGTACTCTTTGATATGCTAGAGTCCATCTGCACTATGAGATACCTAAGCAAAGGAAACACAGGTGATGTGATTGTGAAATGAGGAAAAGAAACTCCACATTTTTCAATTACATGACCTGTGTTTCCTAAGTTTACGAATGACATTGTGCAGATGAGGTTTAGGTCTGTCCACGGACACAGAAGAGGTCTGGCCTTTGTTCAAGAGTGAAGTGGACATGACTTACTTCATTGGTAGGCCTTCACATATATTATCTCCTCTGTACTCTTCAACAAGTGTAAATCTCATCTGCAACCCTGAGTAGGCCTCACCTCAAACAAACCTCTGGATAGGCCACACCTTATCGTCATCCTGAATCAATCATTTAAAATGTTAGGGACAGATTTATGATAGGTGTGTGCCTCTTTTGCGCCGCTGTGCGTCACTTTTGTGACGCAGCGGCGGTGCAAAAGATTTGCTATGTGGCGACATATTTACAACTTGATGCATCTAGGCAGATGTGTCATGCTGTAAAGTCCTGTGCCACATGAAACCTGCGTCAGTTTTCATATAGGTGTTTTGTTGCAAGGTATGCATTAATTTGCATGAAAGCCCTGTAAAACTAACACAGTGAAATTTAGAAGATTTCACTGAGTCAGCTTTATAGCATTGCTGAATCAAATCCTTACGCCTGTTTGAAACAGGCATAAGAAGTGATGCACCATGCAATGTGAGGGTTCCTCCTGTGCATTGCAGTAGACATGTCGCGCTTATGACGTGATTCCTGCAATGTGCTGCTTTTGCGGCACAGATGCGTGACGCATCTGTGCTGTTTTTGCTCAATGGTGCTCCACATTGTAAATGCGGCACACTATGGGTGGCAGAGCAGCGGTTCACATTAACTGGTGCATCCGTGGGGATGCGCCACTTAGCATAAATCTGCCCCTGTACATTTAAGTATGAGCAGGGGACACAGAGTCGGTGAGGCTTATCCAAGGGTAAGAAGAGATGAGTCCTGTTCACTGAAAACTTGGACATAGGCCCCACCTCCTCAGCATCGCTGGACATGGCTAAATAATAGCTGCAAAATGTTACTCTTGTTAAACAATTTTACTATTATAATCTCTGAGATTTGTCTCTTACTCTGCAACATCTCATTGTTGTTCTCTTTCTTTAAAGATAACAACAACATCAACCATGAGTGACAATCAGCAATCAGTTGATCTCGACCTTATCATTGAACTCGTAATTGAAACGTCAGTGGAAGTAGATCCCTTGGATGATTTAAATCCTGAGGATGATGAAGAACATGATGAGGATGCCGATTTGTCAGAATTGTATGACATAGGGTGGGAAGCTGACCTGCTTGAGCCTATGGAACTATAAACATTTATTTTTTAAAATTTACAATAAATGAAAAGGAAAAATGTAAACCGTTTCATTTAAAATTAAACACACCTTCAAAAACAGGTTATGTGTAGTGTCTTCAATAAAATATTAAAATATGCTCATAAAATTAGATCAGATTCACATATAAAACAGGACAGGTAAAATGAAGAAGAATTCCATTTCTTTTCTGCTATTTGTGTATTCTAAATTTGCCAAAGCACTAAAAAATATTCTATGTAAAAATGTCAAGTAGTGTGTTAAGTTTTTGATGACTGTTATTGATTTACTTTTTGGTAATAGTGGTTAATAACATTTTTTATTATATTTTACCACAGATTCAACTGCAGATCATTTCAAAATTTGAGAATGCCAACTAAGGATAGAATTAGAAAGGCTACAAAACGTCAAAGACAGCAGGTCCATCAAATATTGCAGCAGTCCTCTACAAAAAAAACTTGTCAAGTCACCAAGAAAGCACCGGGTAAGACCACGAAATCATTCATAAGAAACATTTGTAAAAAAAAAAGTAGTACTAACGAAAATGTTTTAGTCCAGAAAAAGAGAAGCAATTTAAACGGAAAGGAAAGGCCAATCAAAAATGTTACTGCTAGAGCAAGAGATAACTCTGTGCATGATAGTAGAAGGAAACAACAGTTTAGGGACATTCGTAGACGAATGTTCCGCAACAGGATAATTGGCAATTTGTTAAAAAATATTAAGAAAGGTCAACAGAAAGTGGTTTTTTATAAGAGAAAAAAAAAAGTTGAGAAAGTTATTGATCAGGCATTTGAAATAAAGCGAAAGTTATTTATTTTGATAATCAATAGAATTAGGAAGCTAAACAAGGCAATTTATGATTTCAAAAGAAATAGTAGATGGAAGAGAATAGTTAATCGTAGTAATTTTTGTGAAGTTTTTTCCGGAGAATGGATGCATAGTTCAAGTTGTGAGGCATTTTTCAATGAGGAGAGTTATTTCCAGGATAATGATTTGGTGCATGCAGTTGACACCAGTGGTCGAGCTTATGAGGTGAAAGATGGTTGTCCAGTTGAAAAAGAAAAACTTGTGACAACAGAGACAGAAGAGGTGTTAGGTAATGAGGTTTTAGGAAGACGTCCTAAGGGTCCTGTGTACACCTGGAAGTGTAGTAGTATTTGCAGTGTACGACAGGATTCCATCAATTTGCTTTGTGATTTTGTACGGACATTTAATAAGAAAAGTTTGAAGCAGAAAATGACGTTGTTGCAAGAATTAGATCCTTGCAGAGTGAGAGAAGTGACAGGTTTGCATGGTCATTCACTGGCTTGTCTTTCCAGGAGAGTATGTCAGAGTGTTTTTCATCATTTCAGGATGCTAGCAGTGCATCATAATAAAGTGAGGAAATTAGTTAGAATGTTGTATTATGCTAAGAGTCCAGCAATTATGCTTAAACAATTATGCGCTGCTCTTTTGCATGGTTCTGAAATAGATGTGAAGAATATTTGTGAAGAAATTGAGTTTTGTTACTTTGGAAGTAAAGAGGAGAATGTTGAAATTGACCCAGAAGAAGAGGGTAATGTGGAAGACAGTGTACAGGTTTCCAGTACAGATAATTTTCAGAAGGAAATTGCCACGTTTCAGGTTAAATCAAGTGAGAGGCCTAATTTCACTTGTGTCTGTTGTCGACGCACTTATTATAAGAATCTGACTAAGTTAGTGGATTTATATGCAAAAAGTGAAAGGGAAAATAATAGTGAATGGAAGGATTTCGCAACATACTTGATGGTAGAAAATTGTTTTGATTTGGGATCGGATCAACGTGTGTGTACTTATTGTTGTAACAAATTAAATCAAAACCAGATGCCTGCTAGAGCGGTTCATAATAATCTGGAATTGGTTGAGATTCCTTCTGAATTGAAGGATTTAAATACTTATGAATCTATTTTGATTCAAAGTATCCATCCCTTTCAGGCTATTGTAAGAATGGAGCCAAAGACAGGGAAATTGCCTCCATCAGATTTACAGAGAGGATTAAAGGGAAGAGTTGTTTATTTGCCTCTAGATTTGAAGAAAAACATTAATACAATTGGAGTAGAAAAAGTGGAAGAGGAACCTCTGGTTATCTTAGTTAATGGGGTTCCGACAAAGAATAAGAAAATATGGCAAGTAAATCAGTGTCCTTTAATAAGCTAGTAAAAGCAGCTGATCACAACATGGAGGGTAGCCAATGTAAGTCTGAAATGTTGTCAACATTATTTATACGAACATATGGCCAATATGTCATTTTAATGTTCCAACGATGTAGGCCTGATGGAACAAAATTGACAACTTTAATTAAAAATGTTGTTGCTTCGCAGTTGTCAATATCAGGAAGGACTTTTGTAATTGCAGCATTTATATATCATGATGGTCCTTCAATAACATCAGGACATTACACAGCTTATTTAAAGTCTAGAAACGGCTGGTCATTCTGCAACAATTCTGTTTTAACTTTTAAAAAAAAATTGCCTTTTGACCTTAAAAATTCTTACCTGGTGTTTTTAAAACCAAAATTTTAGGGAAGGAATCTCAGGATGTGCTCTGAGGAATTTCAAGAGGTTCTAATGGCTCCTACACGATTTGGCCTTGAGGATAAGTGTAGAACAGAGACATAAGTTATTTTTGAGTTTTAAATAGTTCCTGGAAAAAAAGAAGATTTTCTTATAGAAAGTGGTGGGCAGAGATTAGTTGAAGGACAACAGAGTATTTCCCAAAGCAAACGGTGTTCTTACCATAACACTTGACGTCATGGAAAAATAACTGCACTTTGAATGAGTTCAGAAAAACTGTTTCTTTTTATAAGCTAATTCAAGCAGCCAATCAAGACATGGAGTAGAGGGAATGTAAGTCTGCAATGCTGTCTAGATTATTTGTCCAAACTTTTGATTATAATGTCATTTTAAAAATCCAACTATATAAACCTGATGAAAGTAAGTCTTCAACTTTAATTACAAATGTTGTGGCTACACAGTCGTTGATTTTAGGAAGAACATTTGTAACTGCAGCTATTATATGGCATGATGGTCATTTGACAAGATCCGCTTATCACACAGCTTATTGAAAATGTAAAAGAATTTGCTGTTTCGGAAATTATTCCCATTTGACTACGATACAATGATGCCTTTTTACTTAAAATATTCTTACTTTCTGTTTTCAGAAAAGAGAATTTAGGGTAGGTAACTGGCGTATAATGATTCTAGGGGTTGATATAATTTTATCTACTGTTTTATATTACTTTGTGATTAAAAGTGATGTAGAGAATTAAATAATTGTAGTAGTCATAGAGGTAGTGTAAGTCTGCTTCATAGTAAGCAGTATCAGTGTCATAGGAAATGTAGAACATGAGTGAGCAAGAAGGGTAAGATATTACTAGTCCAGGATTGTGAAAGTGATCTTGAACGTTTTCTTTCTGAAAGTTGCGGAAATAGAAAATGACGGGATTTGCTTACAAGAATTCCAAGAGTTATAAATGGCTCTTACATGATTTGGCCTTGTGGAAACGTGTGGTAGAGAGCGAGAAGTCATTTATTGTATGTAACATATTTTTCAAAACGATGGAGGTTTTCTTTCAGAAAGTGGCGGGCTGAAAATAAAAACAGCACAACCGAGTGTAAGCTGTTCATAGGACATCCTTCGACGTCATGGAAAGTAAGTTACTTTTGAGGAGTTCTGATTTCTGATTGGTTATGTTATATGGGTTTTTTAAACACAATCATTTTGATTGTGTTTTTTTTTCCCCGCTGTTATATGATGAATACCTTCAAGTCACTGTTTTTAGTGAAATTTGATACATTCTGAGAACAGCAAAAATAAACCATTTAACATGTATAATTAATTCTGTACTGTTTGTATTTATGATGTACATTTAGAACTGTGTAGGAGGCATGGAGAAGGTGAGGCTTCTGTAAGTGTCAAAGTTGTTGCATACAGTGCTCACATTCTACGTAGTCTTTCATATGATAGACTACATTTCCACAATGAGATACCTAAGCAAAGGAAACACAGGTGATGTGATTGTGGAATGAGCAAAAAAAATTGCAAGTTTTTCAATTATATTACCTGTGTTTCCTAACATTACACATCACATTGTGTAGATGAGGTTTAGGCCTGTTCCAGGAGACAGAGGAGGTCTGACATTTGTTCAAGAGTGCAGTGGACATGACTCACTTCGTTAGTAGGCCTGCACATGTATTATCTCCTCTATACTCTTCAACAAGCCTAAATTTCATCTGCAACCCTGAGTAGGACTTACCTGAAACAAATCTGTGGATAGGTTACACCTTATCAGCATCTAGAAACAATTATTTAAAATGTTAAGGGCAGTTTTATGAAGGCTGTGTGCCTCTTTTACGCCGCTGTTCCGTCACTTTTGTGTAAAAGATGCACCATGTTGCAAGATAGGCCTCAGTTCATTTCCAGCAAGATACCGTCAGTTTAAAATGTATATAATTAGGACTGTGTAGGGGGTATGGAGAAGCTGAGGCTTCAGTAAGTGTCAAAGTTGTTGCATGCAGTGCGTACTCTTTCATATGCTGGACTACATCTGCACAATGAGATACCTAACCAAAGGAAACACAAGTGATGTGATTGTGAAATGAGCAAAAGAAATTGCACGTTTTTGAAATACATTACCTGTGTTTCCTAACATTACGAATCATATTGTGCAGATGAAGTTTAGGCCTGTCCAGGGAAACAGAGGAAGTCTGAACTTTATTGGTTGGCCTGCACATGTATTATCTCCTCTGTACTCTTGAACAAGCCTAAATTTGATCTGCAACCCTGAGTAGGCCTCACCTGAAACAAACGTCTGGATAGGACACACCTTATTGCCATCCTGAAACAATCATTTAAAATGTTAGGAACAGTTTTATGATGATTGTGCACCTCTTTTGCGCTGCCATTGCGTCACTTTTGTGAGACAACAGCATTGCAAAAGATGCACCATGTTCCAAGATAGGCCTTACTTCATCTGCATCAAGATACTGTTAGTTTAAAATGTATATCTTTAGGACTGTGTAGGGGGCCTGGAGAAGCAGAAGCTTCTGTAAGTGTCAAAGTTGTTGAAAAACTGTTTGTCCTTCAATCTTTTCCCTTGTCTTTTCTAATTTTTAAATATATGTTTTAATATTTTTCAAATGTTTGTTATCTCTTTCACAGATTGAAAGTATAAAAATAACAAGTGACTAAGTTAACGACAATTATAAGGTAAATGTTTTGTACTCTTTTCGTTTCATTTCTATCACATTTAACTACTATTAGTTCCACTGCTTCATTTATTTAACCCTCACTTTCCTGCCTTTGCTACTTCCCTCATTCCTTTCTCTATTACTTACTTACTCTACTCCTTCCACTCCTTTTCTCAGTCCCTCTCTTCTCATAGTTCCTCACTCTTGTTCACTCACTCCGTCTCTATTACTCTTAGTGTCTTTGACTGATCACTCTTTCACTACTTGTTCATTATGCTTTCTCTGTGTAGTTGAAGCACACTAAGGGGCATATTATGAACACAGCCAATAAAATTATTGCTGTTTTTATCGGCAGAAAACTGCTGCAAAAGCGGTTTTAGCGGCAGTTTTCTGCCGCAAAAGCGGCTTTAGCGACACATTTCTGCCGATAAAAGCTGCAAAACTTTTATTGCCTATGTTCATAATATGGCCCTATGTTATTTACATTTCTTTGCTGTTTCAATTATTCTTTTTCTGTTACTTCTTCTTTTCTGCTTTCTGTTTTTTCTCTCTGTTATTCCACATGTTTTAATCTTATTTTGAACATTCACTCACATTCTCTAAGAAACTCTTCTTTGTTATTCTTCTACTGTCCTTTTTTTCTTTCACTTCCTTATCTATTTTGTTTTTCACATTTATATCCTCTTCCATCTTTTCTTCGCTAAATAAATCTATTAAACAGTATCTCTGGTTTAGTCCCTATAGCTGTCTTTCTTTTAACATTACTCTCTGTTTACTTCCCTTATACTTACTCTTCTTTTTATTTTTTTTAATTTTTTTTGGTTCGCTCCCGGTTCGCGTACCGGCGAGCGAACCGGGAAGCGAACCAAAAGAAATAGAGCTTGCCAGAGTGCTAAACATTCTAGCAATTTTTTTATAAAGGGGAGGTAGTTCTGAAAAGAACTTTTTTTTTAATGTTTTTGTTGTTTTATATATTTTTTTATTTTTCTGAACATTTTTTGTTTTTTTTGTATTTTTTGAACAATTTTATGTTTTTTTTGGTTTTTTGGGGGGGGAAACAACAAAAAACAGGCATTGAAAAGGGCTCAACAGGAGCAAATTTTTTTTTTCTTTTTTGGGGCGTTTAGAGCACTTGTGGTTTTCATATGCTCTGTTTATTAAATTAACACTCATATTGCCACATGAGAGTAAGGTACCGCAATATATACAGACTATTTTCATGTGGACAAAGTTTTCCTGAATGTTTGGCACTGTTTCCCGTGCCTCTGGCCCCGACAGAGATAACTGTGCCGATGTCCTGGCCACAGGAGTTGGTGGGTTGTCATGGAGGTCACGCATCTCTGCCCGGCTGTAATTTAGTGGATGCCACCTCTGCATGTGACGGTGCATAGTATAGTTGCCGTAACTATACATCTTATCTGTGCCTCTAGATAAGTCCTCTTTGCATATGAGGCACGTCACATACCGAGCATTAACTTTTTTCTGTCCTTCAGGAAAAGAAAAAAACTGCCAAATGAAACTATTTTTATGATGAGATACCCGGGGCTCCTCTTGTAAAAAATGTGTTGCCTGTATTTCCTCTTCCTCTTCTTGATCCTCTTCCTCCTCTGTGTTGGGAAGGAACTGTGGAGGTGGTCCTCTCTTCCTATGAGGAGGTGGTGGTGGTGGTGGGGGTGCACCAGCTGCAGCTACTAGTGAAGCCATTTTCCACTCAGCAAAATAGGTCTTCCTTTCACAAAGTTGAAAGTCAGAGTGAGAAAAAAGGTGGGGGCTTTCATCATTTTGGAAAAAAAATAGTTCTAAACCAATGAAAAGTGTTATTTTTAGGTCACCTGACCTAGCCTTACATCATTAGGAAACCAAAAGTGAAATGAACCAATGAAAAGTTTTATTAACAAGTCACATGACCTGTTACGCTTATGTTACGCGCTGCAGAACGCGCTCCAGATCGCTTCCAGTTCGCGCTCCGGAGCACTTCCGGGTGCGCTAACGCGGCACGTCATAAGACGCATTACGCGGCAACGCGATACGTCGCGCTTTCGCGACGCGCCCCGGATCGCTTCCGGGGAGCTGCGTTTCGCGTCTCAGTTCGCGTACCGGAGCACTTCCGGGTGCGCTAATGCGGCGCGTCATAAGACGCATTACGCGACAACGTGATACGTCGCGCTTCCGCGATGCGTCACGATGTTGATTTCTAACGCGGCAGTTGCGCAAACGGAACGTTTACCGGTTCGCGGACCAGGTCGCGGCACCAAATTGAGCTAACGGGAAGCTTCCCGGTTCGCGAACCGGGAGCGAACAAAAAAAAATAATAATAAAAAAATGTATTAATAAACATATAAAATATATTTTTTGATTTAAAGAAGAATACATTTTACAGCTTTTGATATTTGCTATTAAAAAACCATTGAAATTCACTGAAAAAACCATAGGTTATAGACCATATATAGTTAGGAATTAGCATTACATTTCCTCCACTATATAGTTATACACACCTTACTTATTGAAACATATACTAACACATATTTACTCTCTTATACAATCCCTGATACAAGTTCACAATGATCCATACAGCCACTCACACATTCACTGGCTCTTATGCACAGTTATTTATATATGTCAACTCTCACATGTACTGTGTTTTACATATGTACTTACTTTGACATGTAGCACTGAGATATCCATTCACTCACTAATACACTCATGCACACAGTCAACCGCCCATACAACTGTTTCCACGTGCACTTTTGAACCCATACATCTAGTGAATCAACTGCTCACACATGTATGCACAGAGTCATACACCTCCCAGCCACCCACACACACACTCAGTCTCCTATACAAATACTTGGGAACCAATCAATAACCCATATAGTTAGTCATATAGCTAATGATCAACACATGCAGCAGATTACAGAACAACAGACACAATGATGCACAAATTAAAACAGTTTAGTCACTAACCCATGCACTCAGTGAGACACATTTAATCACTCACTCATACAGTCAGTCATGCACCTACTAAATCCTTCATCCAGACACTTATACATCCACTCATTCTTCAATATGTAAGACATATTTTAACTTTACAGAAACATACAGTCACTGGATGTTGTCATCAGTGATGTCATCAGTGATGTCATTTGAGATGTCGTCAGTGATGTCACTGACCATGTCATGAATGATGTAATATGTGACATCATCAGCAGTGGATTGCGGGTGCGCGATATATAGTTAGTGCAACTAACTATATATGGAATTTCAATGGTTTTGTGTGAGTAAAATAAGGTTTTGTAAATGCTAATTCCTAACTATATATGGTCTATAACCTATGGTTTTTTCAGTGAATTTTCAAGGTTTTGTAAATGCTAATTCCTAACTATATATGGTCTATAACCTATGGTTTTTTCAGTGAATATATATATATATATAAATTTGTTATAGCACTTTTTTCTCACAAACATAATTGTCTTGTAAATAGTTCTGAAACGGTATTTTGAATATACAAAATGTATAATTGTATACATTTTTTAATATAATGACAGAGGACTAAAACTTGAGAATGTGTTTCTTTACACTAAGGTGCTACTCTTTTGGTGACACTTATACACATATGTACTTATAAAAAACAGTTATTTCACGTTAAAGTTGTGCTTGGCCATGTAGCAATTGAGTATTATACGACTATGATTTGCATTTTTACAATACTTTTTATGCTTGTTTTTTGGTTAATAGTCTAGATTGGGTGTTCTGGCAATACGAGGTATGCTATGCATTCATGCATATGATAAATTTTCCTTACTTGTTATGTGTAATGACAACAGTGCATTCAATCAGTTATTTTGCCACTTACCAAATGTTTGTTATTTATTTGCAAACAGTAACCAATCTGGATTACCAGTAATATTTATTCCAGCATGTTTTAGAAATTAGTGTTTGTTTTCTTTGGATGCAACCAATGTACATAGTCTTTGTGAATAGATGCACTATGCCTTTAAATTTCTGCTATCTGATATCAAGCACAACCATGTGACTCACGTGTGGAAGGTGTGGCCCAATGGGGTGGGCTTTCACTATGCAGATAAAAGAACTTTCCAATGTTTAAAATGTGGTGTGTGAACAAGAGTACGTCAGTACTCGAAACGTTACATTTTGGAAGGCACTTGGAATAAATAACATCTTGCCTGGACTACGTGGGGTCTGTCTCTTCTCTCGCCGCTGCTGTCACCGCTGCATGTGGAGGTTTGAAGGATTTGCATAATATATATATATATATATATATATATATATATATATATATATATATATATGAAAAGAAGTCCTTGACCGCTATCAACGCGAACACAACAGGAGCAGACCCCTTCTCCAATGAAAAATACTCCAAAAGGAATTTCAGTAAATCGCCATCACACCGTTAATCGTGTTGCAGTGAAGGTTTATTTGCAGCATTAACAGAGCAAATGCTCTCCATGACGCGTTTCGTTCCACGGGCGGAGCTTGATCACATATATATATTCACTGAAAAAACAAAGGTTTCAGTGGTGTTATAGCTAGCTGGGCATTTCACTCATACAAAAACATTGAAATTCCTCCGTTATAGTTAGTTCTACTAACTATACCTCGCTCGCCCGCAATCCACTGCTGAGGATGTCACATATTACATCATTCATGACCTGGTCAGTGACATCACTGATGACATCACCGATGACATCTCAAATGACATCACTGATGACATCATCCAATGAATGTGGTTTAGTTTGATATTTAAATAAGTATATATATATATATATATATATATATATATATATCAATCTGCATTGTAGACTGAGTGGATGTAGAAGTGTCAGGATGGAGGATTTAGTAGTGCTGTGATTGACTGTCTAAGTGACTAATTTAAAGTGTCTCACTAAATATATGGAATAGTGATTACACTGTGAATACCTTTATCACTCTATCTCTTGTTGTGTAAACTACTACATAAGTTGGTCACTAGCTATGTGAAAGTCTATATTATTTATTAATTAGTTAAGTGAGTATTTGTATGGGATAGTGAATGTGTGTGTGGTTGGGTGGGAGTTGTGTGACTGTCCAAAGATGTGTAAATAGTTGATTTAATAGGTATTTGAGGTTAAGACTGCACATGGAAACACTTGTTTGGGTGATTGAATCTCTTTATAGGTGTGGTGATGAGTAAATATATTTCTCAATGATACATGTCCAACAAAGTAGAAATATAAAAGGCAGTGTATGTGACAGTTGTTTCTAAATAACTAGGTTCCAGAGGGTCTACACAAGAAGGTGTGAGCCTGCGGTAGCCAGAAGACTAGTCAGAAACAAAGGGCCCTAGACTGACTTACGCAAAAATTCACTGTGACAACTCAATGGATGGTCAAAAGTACCCATCAGTCACCACTCGAGACCGCCCTTCATCATTTGGGATTTTTTTAGGACCATCTATGCAAGTTGATGATACTCAAAAACACGGGGAGACTAGATGGTAAACAGTTCTCCCCCGTTGAGTGACAATAGTATGGTATACCACTATCTGTGACTGGTAAGTGGTAGAGGAGCGGTGTGACTGAGGGAGTGCAGTGCAAAAAAGCCAAACGTGAAAAATTAATAGAAAAAAGTGTCTAAAAGGTCAACATGTTTCAGCAATTCATCGACACAGTGGTCGTTGCTTTCTTCAGGACCTCATAATAATTAATTGCTACTGCAAATCAAAATAGTAAGTGAAATTTGTAAAAGGACAAGTACATTAAATCACCTGCAGTCTCCAGGTGACGAGTCTTGTCCTAACTCACAGCTCGTGTCGTTCACACAGTCTGCGAGACGTGAAGACCTCACCCCACCTGGCAGCGGCTCTGGGATAGAGTGAAGCACCGCTCTAACCGTCGGTACTCCTTCGCCGGCGTCCAAACCGACTGAGTGTCGATGAATTGCTGAAACATGTTGACCTAGTTCCACCCATAGACAGTGCATTTCTCAAACTGTCTCCACATAATAATGGTTTTAGATTTGGTAAAGAGAGCATCATCTGAATAAAGTTTGCTCTATGCTCCCTTATCCAATTTTAGACACTTTTTTCTATTAATTTTTCACGTTTGGCTTTTTTGCACTGCACTCCCTCAGTCACACCGCTCCTCTACCACTTACCAGTCACAGATAGTGGTATACCATACTATTGTCACTCAACGGGGGAGAACTGTTTACCATCTAGTCTCCCCGTGTTTTTGAGTATCATCAACTTGCATAGATGGTCCTAAAAAAATCCCAAATGATGAAGGGCGGTCTCGAGTGGTGACTGATGGGTACTTTTGACCATCCATTGAGTTGTCACAGTGAATTTTTGCGTAAGTCAGTCTAGGGCCCTTTGTTTCTGACTAGTCTTCTGGCTACCGCAGGCTCACACCTTCTTGTGTAGACCCTCTGGAACCTTTTTGTTGTCATATACTCTTGGGGACCGTTCACAGAGCTTGGTCTTTAAATATTCCCCTGGGTCCTATTCTCACCGTAGTGTTATTGTTGTTTCTAAATAAGTATACATAAGACTCAGTGATTGTATGAGTCACTGTATCGAAAACTGTATACTTGCAATAGTAATTTTATAACACACTGAGTGAGTGATGTCACTGACCATGTCATGAGTGATGTAATATGTGACATCATCAGCAGTGCATTGCGGGTGCGCGAGTTATAGTTAGCTGAACTAACAGGGAAATTTCAATGGTTTTGTACGGGTGAAATGTCCAGCTAACTATACCACCCCTGAAACCTATGTTTTTTTCTGTGAATTTCTAAGGTTTTTTTAAATGCTAATTCCTAACTATAACGTCCCTGAAACCTATGGCTTTTTTTGTGAATTTCTAAGGTTTTTTAAATGCCAATTCCTAACTATAATGTGCCTAAAACCTATGTTTTTTTCAGTGAATACATATATATATATAGTGAGCTCCAAAGAAAGATGACACGCACTCACGGGGGTTTAAATCTGGATCGAATTTATTTAGCACAAAGGAAATGAAACGCGTTTCGGCGGTACGCCTTCGTCAGTGTAAGGCGGCCGCCATAACGCTGCATAATATAAACAAAAAACATCATTATCAGATCTCCTGGGATCTGTCCCACAGGGACGCCATTACGATGTCAGGCAACATGAATGTTTGCACAAAGAACCAAGTAAAGTATTTACATTTCGTAATATGCATGAAAGGCATATAGATTGTGCGTTCAGAATAATAAAGAAATAAAAAAAAATTATATATATATATAACCGCTGGGTTTTAGCCTGGAGGCCAGAAAATTGTTAACATGATCTGCGCTCGATAAAGTCATATATCATGTAGGGACCCATAGCGTTAACCAGTTTAGTTCAGTCCTTTCGTACGCTTAAGTGCCACAATGGACCGTTATTAAGCCTACTCCCTCATGTTTAAACCAAGACACAAAATGAAGCCCTCAGATGGGCTGGTGTGGCAAGATTAGTCAATGCAAAGGTTAAAATTCAAAATCAACTAGCAACACCATGTCATTGATTATCTGTTTGAGCTGTACTAGATATATTATAAATTAATCTGATGCACAATTGATAGAAATTTAAATTCATAACGTGAAGCCTGAAATCCCACAAGAAGTTACTCTAATCAAACAATTTAAGAAGAAAAAAAATAATAATTCAGTAACAAACATTATTTACAATTTTACAGGTGTTCTCCTAACTCCTCCCCCATATTGAGTCCCAAAGGTGTTTTTGTTGCCAGGTCAATAATGTAGCAAGACTCTAATCTCCTGAGCGTTTCTCTCTATCTCAACCTCTTGAATCTCAAGCTACATGGTCTAGACAAAAGTAACTCATAAGTTTGCGATTACTGTTGTGATAAATTTGAAAGTGATGTGTTACCGGGTAGTAACTGTCATTATTCTGTATTGCCCTCTGATGTTCTAGTATGCAAATTTTGGCTGGGTGGATAGTGCTCCCTACATATCTGAGGCCGCACGGGCAACTAAGGCAGTAAACTACGAAGGGTGTCAGACAGTTCATGAATTTCTTGATGGCTACAGGATCACTCTTGCCAGGTATGTGGTAGCTAGTTATTTTCTTGCTATCTGCACGGGCTTTGCACTTATTGCATGGGTAAAAAACACTTATACCCTGAATGCCTCTGGTAATAGGGGGTAAATGGCTCTGTACTAAGTGGTCCTTGAGTGACCTGGTCTTGCGGAATGCCACAGATGAATGTGTATATATATATATATATATATATATATGTTACTGCTCCAAAGGTTGTCCTCCTGTAAGTAGCACTTGACTATCAGCCTGGCTAAACTTCCATTTCACAGACGGTACTGAGAATACAGTGTCTATTTCGTTCCAGTAGCAGGTCTTAGGACAGATAGACAGTGGCTCATTGTTGGCTGTTGAGACTGTGCTGACTCTTAAGAGGGATTATTGCTGCATCTCTACAACAGTGATGAAGATATATTCCATGCATATTCTTAGAACTTGGACCAAGGCTCTGTCCTGTGCCAAAGAATCCTTTTAAAGCATGTGCTGGCCTGCATCTGTGTGTAACATATTTGGCTGTCTTTCATACGTTTCTTTGGGTTCATGCTTCGAGGAATATTGTGCTCCAGTTTAGTGCTGATTTCGCCATTAGTGCCTTTTTGATGCTGTACAAAACCCATAATATCCTTTTTGTAGGAATAAATGTACTGACACATCTGGTGCAATAGTGCATTACTGCATCCTAGTAGAGTTAATTTAGCACGGGAAAAAGGCCCTTCCTATGAATTCATCCAACAGGTATTCACTGCACTGCGAAATACATTATTTAACTGACACCAGCAATGTGGATCATAATGTTTAAATCACACTGGGGTCGTTTGAAAACTATAGTGCACATGGTGACTTTTGATTGGGTCCATAAGGCTCTAATAACCTGGGCATTGATTGTGTGGAAGAAGCCCTCATTGCTAGGCCCTCATGAATCGTTTTTTGTCAGCAGGGCTCTCTGGTATGAATCCTGGTTATTCTTACACATTTTGCTAAATTGTTGCCATTGGAAGACTATTTGGAGGAGACCATGTCCCACAGAAAACTCGATGTTGCAGCTGCATGCACTTTGCTAGCAACGTTCACTACATTAATTTATAAACTGTATCGAAAACACATTAATCAAATATCTCACATTCTTTTTCTATACAAGGACATACTTCACTTGACTTTTCTGTAGACTTTTAATGACATTTTAAGGCAGAATAATTTTTCACATGATACGCATACTTGTTATTGGAAATTATGCATATTGTGGAAAAAGTTACACAGTATCGCCCATCCTTCCATTGGTCCTTCTAACATCAGTCAGTGAGCCTCCACAGAAAGTGACACTTCTGCACTAAGTTTGCATGGTGGCTGATTCACTATGCCCAATGTTTGTGGGAAAGGGTGGGGTAGAACCATATTTTAAGTACAGATATATTACGAGTCTGGCCGTCAATGGGCCGCAAGTCTCTCAACCGCCTCGTACGACCGGTGCGGTAGGGCCAACCTGGGACCCTTGCAACTGCCAGGGATCAGAAATCCCTGGCAGTGGCGCATCGGTATTGAGACAACAATATGAGCGGCCCCACCAAACATAATATGTTTCCTCACCGCCACACTTTTCATGGCGGTGCAACCTCCATGAAAAGTGTGGCAGTGAGGAAATAAGTGGTCCTTTCAGGGCCTCCTTGTGCCTCATGCCATGTGGATGTACACAGGAGGGGCACAGCATGTGACTCCATCTGTGTATGCACACCAGTACCTGCACGGCAGTCCATGCCATGCTCTACTGCCTTTGACTTTCCCATTGCTGTGCCTATTTCATAGGCACCGCTTTGGGAACGCCAAAGAACAGCCCGCCAGATAGGAGAAAACTCCTGATCTGCGGCCAGTTCCTACATGGGTTTGGCAATGCAGGAACGGGGTGGTCCAGCTTCCGCACTGACAAACTCTTAATAAGGACTTAGGTTCTAGGTTAGAGGTATTTACAATGTGGGGTGGGCCTTCCCCCTGGAGGGACTGTATTGAACTTGGAAGTAAGCCGCACCAAGCACTGGCCAGGAGGAGCATCATACTGAAAACATTGCTATGCTCGCAGTGAAAATGGGCCATCAATACGCTGTTGTGTCACTCAGCGCCCTGGCTGGCAGTAGGTGTTGTGGGTGCGGAGTTCAAATAACCTTCAAATCCCCCGTCTGTATTGTTTAACAAAGGATCACACTATGGCTACTTCTATACTTTTGGGAGACCAGGCTGCCTATAACGTGTTGGCATTCATGGGTTTGCATTTTTTCAGGGATAACTGGACATAACTGCAATGTATGAACTTTTAAAATGTTTAGAGCTGTCAATGGTATAGAATAATTGTGAGAAAAATGTTAATGTAATTTTGGGGTCCAATTATTATTTTTATTTTTTTACACAAGGAGTGGGCACAGCACAAAACATTTACCACTGCTCTAGGTGAACATTCTTGCTCTCTTTTGAGTTACGGCCATCGCTCCAAATTGTGTGTTGATACTTCACTTAGCCAACATAGACTTTGTGTGCGTGCCTGCCTGGCATCTGAGGCAGCCGCGGTCGGCAGTAGGAGTTCCTGCAGGGCGGTGACGTGGAGAGGGGGAGGGGTAGGGTGGGGGGTAGTAATTTATGGATTACGGAGTTTAACAGGTAAGTAAACATATAAATAAATAAAACGAATTTTGTTGCGTGCACTGCATCACCAAATGCAATGCAGTGCGCGCAACAAAATTCGTTTTACTTATTACATTACTACCCCCACCCTGCCCCTCCCCACGTCACCGCCCTGCAGGAACTCCTACTGCCGACCGCGGCTGATCTGAGGCCAGCCTCGATGTAATGTAACATTGTGCAAATATATTTTTGTTTTTTGCATAAATTAGTTGATATTGCACCAAACGCAATTATTTACACTTGCTTATTTACTATGCCTGGTACAGTGGAGTGGGGCGGGTAATACATGTAGGAGTACATTTAACAATCTCAAAAAATTAAACCAATAGAATGAAAATGATTTAAAATGGCTCAAATATGCTTATTTCATAAATGACAAAGCAGAGAAGCTTTGTGAAGTGCACATTATTTTAATTGCACCCTCTGTGAAAATCAAATTTATTTATGTTTGTCCATGTCTTCTACATAGTTAAATGGGACGCATCTTATTGGACATATCACAGAGTCTTGAAATTCCTGGTCATGGGCAGATTCACTTTTCAGGTATTATTTTTTTCAACTTTTTTTGAGTCCTTTGTATCTTAATTTAGAACATTTGCATATAATTAACAGAGTTGCGATATTAAGATGAATGTTTATTATATGTGTTCTGATCAGTCTAAAAAGATACCATAGGCAAACAGATCCATGAGGAAGGCTACTGTAAAAAAATAAAGTGGAATTGTTGGCTCTTGATTGTTAAATGTTGAGAAATTGCTGAATGTTATAAGTGCGTGAAGTGTCAAAATTTAAGTAAAATAACGTCATACGTTTAAAAAGGATATAATTGAGTGCACATTCCATTTCCACGTAATTTAAGTCTCCATTGTTCTGGAATTCCTTAACAAGTTTCTTGAGTTATTTTTCCTTTGCTTACTTGTTTACAACCAGTTTCATATAAAGTGAACAATGCCTCAGCAGTATAAGAACAGCTTACAAAAGATACGTTTGAATTTGGTCATATAATTTTGCCTATGCACAATTTAAACAAAAATGTAAAACAAGATCATGAATCCAACAACTAAAGTGACAGAATATAAAGACACACACACCAACACCCATATGCTTTTCACAGTTACACTATTTTGTATATTCCACCACTAGCCGTGCTTACACATAAAGTGCTGAGTTTTACCATAGCCTTGATGGGAATATGAGATAATAACACATGCAATGGCAGGGCATTAGCATATATACAATGTCTAGTGAATAGTCCCGCTCATGTGCGGGGACCCCGGAGCAATCAAAAATAATCTCTTAAGATGTCTTCTGTGCAGTCCTGCATAGACACTTAAGAGAGAATTAAAGACAAATAATGCAGCTTGTCGCAAATCCAGAAGGGGCCTGAACTCGTTCTTGTCTTTCTTGCGCACCAGAAAGAAGCGTGAGTAAAGACCCTTTCCCTTTTGAGACAGAGGGACGTCTTCTATCGCCCTTTTTCTTAACAGGGTATCTGCCTCCGCCTGGAGCTCGCGCAGTTGGAACTGCGAGCAAACCGGTAGAATTGCTGGAGGCGGGCTGAGAAAACGAAGACTGTATCCATTGCAAACAATATTCAGCACCCACTTGTCCTGAGTAATTTTTCTCCACTCTGCCAAGTAATTTTGTATGCTTCCCTCCACCGGAGCGGGTAACGGAAGAGGGGGAAGTAGCACCTCAGGGCTTAGACCCGGCCGGGCCCTTGTTCACGGAGGAGGACTGCTGACCACCTCTGCCCCTCTGGCGCTTTTGGAACGGCCGCCGCTGGTACTGCTGCTGCTGCTGTTGCTGCTGTCCAGCCTGCCAACCTTGCCCTCTGCCCTGCGCACCGTAACACCTGTGGAACGGGCGGAAGGTCTTCCTCTGTTCTTTCGGCTTCTCCAACCCGACAGCCGTCAGGGTTTCAGCCTCCGCCTTCATGCGGGCCATCTCCTCATCCGCATGTTTGTCAAACAGGTTCGCTCCTGAAAACGGTAGGTTGGAGACCCTCTGCTGCGCCTCTGGCTTCAGCGACGTCAGACGCAGCCAGGCGTGGCGTCGCAGGTTGATCCCATGGCAGTACCCGTGGGCTGCCAAGAGCGAGGAATCCGCAGCCGAGCTTATCACCTGGTTGGAGACCATCATCCCCTCATTAATGATCTCTTGGAAATCCTCCCTTCTGTCCTTGGGAAGGTGACCCAGGAACTGCTGCAGGGACTCCCATAAGGCCCTTTCGTAACGGCCCAACAGAGCCGAGGCACTCGCGGCCTTCATAGAAGTGGAGGCAATACCGCAGACTTTCCTGCCGGCTGAGTCCATCAAGCGGCTCTCCTTGTCAAGAGGCACCATCGACGACGGGCGGTGGAGTGCTGTTTTCTCGCCGCCGTAACTATCACTGAGTCCGGTACAGGGTCCGAGCGAAGGAACGCCGGGTCTGAGTCCTGGGCCCTGTATTTGTTTTGCAGCCTGGAAGGTGCCGATTTTGTAGAGGCAGGGGTGAGGAAGAGCTCCATGGCAGGTTCTTCCAGCCCTGGCACCAAGGGCAACAAGGGGCGAGACAGCTGTTTCTTATGCAGGGTCTCGAAGATGACCGAAGTCGCATGCGTGGGCACCGTGAGTGTAATGCCCAGTTTCGCCACCCCACGTAACAACACCTCTTGGAAGGAGACGATGTTGTTTACTGGAGACACCCTCGTCCGAGGGGAGTCCGACAATGTAGGCGAATAGTCCCGGGCGCTGGACGAGTCTGTGTGGCGGGACTTAGACCTGTCCCTCCTGTGGCGCCGTCTGGACCGTGTGGAAGAAAGACCGTCACTCCTGGATCTGTCCCTCCGTCTGGAGCCAGATCTCAACCTCCTTGGCCTCGGTTTGTCCACTGGCCGTAAAGGAGGGAGCCTAGGACGTGGAAGCCCCGTAGGTGGTGTCGGGAGATGAGGCAAAGAGAGAGACATTGGTGGAGGTGGCGGTGGAGGAGGAGGAGGTTTATGGGGAGGGACAGGAGGCGGTGGAGGCGTCCTTGGGTCATGAGGGCAAAAAGGCCTGGGAGTACTCCGAGCCCGGAGACTCTACCACTCTTTTTCTTTTCTGCGCCGGCCTTGATGGGGGTGACCTAGAGGCCGACCTCCTCATGTACGAGCGACGGCGCCGCCGCGACTGTGGGCTCGTGGAAGCCGAGGAAAGGCTGACTACAGAGCCCTGGGACTCCGTCCTGGTCTTAGAACGCACCCTAGAGGTCGATTTTCTCCTTCTCGACGGTGACCTCCTCTTCGTCGTTGAGCGTCTCGGTGTCGATCGTCTTCTCGACGTCGATGATCGTTCTCTTCTCAACGTCGAAGATCTTCGTCTCGACGTCGATGATCTTCGTCTCGACGACGAACGTCGAGTAGACGCCGAATGGCAGTGTCGCCTCAAAGGCGAGCGCCGGAGCCTTCCAGACCCCTCACGACGTCGATGGCGTCTCGACGTCGACCTTGTCTGAGGTCTCGACGTCAAACGGCGACGTCGCTTCGACCCAGAGCCCTGGGAGACGGGGAGCAGACGGTGGTCATCCCTCTTGACATCGAGGCTATCGACGGAGACCTGGGTCATTTTCTGGCTTTCTCTTTCCTGGGGAGCCCCCTAGAGGCCGAAGTACGGGCAGAGGAAGAGGCCTCTCCATGCCCAGACCCACCTTGATCTTGCTGTCTTCTTTGCTCCAGTCCTCGGAGCCAAGTCTATTCTCTGTCCTTCAGGGTCCTGTTGGAGAACTGCTGGCAGATCTCAGAATCCACAGGGACATGAGAAGAAGGGAGACAGAGGATACACACCCTGTGTGGATCATATTTGGCCTTCTTCCTGGCACACTCAGGGCATTAGTCAAATAAGGAAGGCATATCTGACAAAAGAGTGGGCAAACTCACCAGAAAACTCCAGCAAAGGGAAGAAGGAGCAAAAACACGTTGAGTAAAACACTCTAAACACTTGAAAAGTGCCAAAAAATTAGAGAAAACACCCAAAAAAGGGAGAGCTTAATGCTCCAGGGTCCTGCTAGCAGGACCCGGAAAAAAGAACTGAAAGTGGATGGAGTTGCTGTGCATTCTGGGATACCGAGAGTTCTGGAAAGTTTCCTTAAAGGCACGGTATTCCTTTTTAAGCCACATAATGGCAGCCTATGGGTGGCTTTTCTGTCCATCCCTTCCTCTCTATCATTCCAAGGATTTTGTGAAGGGGGAAGTTTCTCTATGGGTGAAACTTGGTAGACTGTGCTGATTATGATATTGGTGGAATATCCTTTGCATTTCTAGTTAAAGTACTGGACAGTGTAGCCTTACAGGTATAGGCTGCATTATTTGTCTTTAATTCTCTCTTAAGTGTCTATGCAGGACTGCACAGAAGACAGCTTAAGAGATTATTTTTGATTGCTCCGTGGTCCCCGCACATGAGCGGGACTATTCACTATATTATGACTATAACAGGGATACCCCTACTACAGAACTGGAGTTATAGGTAAGAAACTACTCCTTATGCCTCATCACCTTCTCTGCGCGGCTAAATATGTTAGTATGAAACGCTCTTTGACTTGTTATTTTTTTTGTGAGCTTCCTGATTTGTACACTGATCTCTTTGGTGGGAATGAGTCATTATTATGTAGACATCAATATGACGGAGACAGATCACCTCTTATACCTTAATATTTGATGTTAAATCTGTTACACTTGACAGTCAAAAATGTATTATGTGGAAAAGTTACAGAATTGAAAACCTATGAATTATTATTTAAAAGTGAAGTCTTTAAAAAGCTTTATCATTACAGATACTACATTTACATGAATACTAAATAAAATACTATTCACATTTGCATAGCAGAGTGGTGAAGGATGGCACAAAGATATTGATAGACTTAAAAATAGAATCAGGATGATATATCTCAGACAGCAGAATTTGCTTCCCATTGAGTGGTAGATTTAGAAACTGATAGCGCTCCTTTATTTTGTTATCTGCGGATTTTCCAATTTTGCACAACGTATGATTGTGATGTTAAAAGTTTGGTTAGGTTCCAGACATAACAAGTGGTCCCATGGCTCCAAAGCAGGTTTTGTAATGATATATTGTATATAACCATATGTAATAATGTCTGGGAAGTTTTCACCCTCATAGAAATTAATGAGCTGCCCTATGTTCCCCGCACGTGCTTTCTGAGTGGTCTTAATTTTAAACAGAGTTGTATACACGTTAAAGATAATAAATAGTTAAGTTCATAGCTGTTATTTTGCACATATTTGCAGCTACAGATGTGTTTCTCCCACCTGGCACTGAGAAAATGTTCCCTACTATGATCAGATCCTTATGCATCACCAATACATTTTTTTGGGTCAAAGATTGATTTCCCAAGGAAAATGTCTACACATCCACCTGCTGCTAGTGATCAGTCCTCACATCTGTACATCCATCCATCTCTTAAACCTTGTGCGCATTCTTAGATATGTTACTCTCACTCTATATATTTGCTGTCACTTTGCTTCTTTGTGGTCTTCTGTGAAACAGATTTATCCTTCTTTGAGAAGGATGTGTTTTTCCATGCACATACTGGAAAATAAAATGTTTTTTTGTGCTAACCACTTGGATGCTAATGACAAGGGTAACTCGTCATGGAGTGCCCATTCATTTCAATGGAAATTAGATGAATAGCCTCCAAATGCCTTAGCATCCAAGTGGATTTATGAAACCGTCCATGTTCCATTACTGACCTCAAAGTAGCACTGAGTTCACAAAGGACCTTTAGTTATATATATTCTCAGTGTGAGGAAGGGGAGGAAGATTTTTCTCTAATGTGTACATTTCCACAATTAGCAGACGTTGCAGTATGGCCACAGAAGCCCACCTACGTTCACAAGCAGATGTATTCCCAGGTTCAAATGCAAACTGTTGAATTGACTAGCCTATCTAAAAGAGAGAAAAAGGTCAGAGTGCATATCCCAAGGGAAGCAGTCCCTCTGAACACGTAGGTTAAGCAAAGCACCGAAATGTACTTCCCGATGCTGGTATTTGTATTCTTATTGCACATTTTCTAAGAAGCAGCACATGGTTTGTAAAGCTCTTCCTACCCTGCCTTGATAAGTGTTAGCATCAAATTGGAGCAGTCAGTCTGGTATCCTACACATGTGACATTCTTCCTTTGTCAGCTTACTCATGTGCAATGAAGGGTTAGGATATGCAGCGAGTCTAACTCCTCTCCATAAAATCACATTAGCAACATTTCTTTTTACTCCATTGCTTACTATGCCTATAATGTAGATTGTTTCATGTGTTGTCTGAGGTGGGATAGTTCGACAGGTGTGACTTACATTGTTGAAATACAACTCCCAATGGAGTAGCATTTGTGATAAAGTAAAACATGTCTGCTTACCTGACAGGAAAACCAGCTAACCAAATCTGTTTGGGCTACTGTTGATTGAATTATAATTGTACTGCTCCTGGGTAGGTGTACATTATACCACATTCCACAAATCACATGGCAATAGCATCATAGCCAATATATCGACCTACCACTGCATTGTATACGGGGCGGCTCCTCCGCCAACGTGGAAGAGCATCGTCCGCTGCTCTCAGAGCAGAAAAAATAAAAACGAAATGATAATAACATAGTTAATATCATTTTATTTTTTCTTCGCTGCGGGGCTAGGTTAGGATGGGGCCAGAAACATTTCTGTATATTTGGAGATAGTAGGGGAGGCATTTTTTCAGAGGGTGATAGGGGTGTATAGCAGGAGGCCAGGTATTTACGTTTTAATTTAGAGTAGTAGGGCTTATGTTGAGGGTTCTGAGGTGGGTGACAGAAGGACAGGTATTTTATATAAAAAGTCTAAATACTATATTTGGTTAAAGCATTAGTCCTCTTCCCCTGTGTCCATATTGTAAACAGTTTTAGGTTATTTGAGGAGGGATAACAGCAATGTTTTCCACCTCGTGGTTCTGAGTGACATCATAGATAAGTCGAGCTTCGCCCTTGTTGTCTTTTTGCTGTCACTCAAAATCCCTCTGAGAATAACATCCTCATTATTTACAGTTCTCCATCCATCCTTGTATGTGTTGGTTGTACTTTGAATGACACCCAAACTCGCAAAGTAACTTTCTCGTGCAGAATAATGTATCCAATACAGCATAACAAATTCGGAATCTGTGGATAACTTCAAATTGAGTTGTGAATACTCATACATTAATAATCTCAATATTCTGATGTTAAAAATGGAGCATTACTCCCTGTTTAGAGTCAGTGGCATTGGATGAGCTCTGTAAGGTCAATTTACTTAATATTTTAAGCTTTGATGAACATATGTGTTAAACAGATAGATGCCGAATTTGCCAATTCACCACCAAGAGAACAATAATGCTTGGACGTATAAAAACTTTGTAAATTTGATGTGCTCATTAAAATGTCAGAAAGGTTTGAACAACTCTATTTGTGGAATTTGTAGGGTTTATTCGTGTGCTTTAGACATCACAGATCGCCTTCCAACTTATTTTGCATGTATTATCACTAGAGGGGATACTTCCCATAGCTGATCTTGTTGTCTTCCACCACCACTGTTGTGAAGATTAAGGCACATGACAGACAAGTTTGAAAACTCCCTCGAGCTCAGGCGATTAGTGTGCCACACAAATCCTATATTAAATTACATATCTAGAAGGAGGAAAAACTGCCACAAGATAAGATGTGGTATCTCTTTCACAGCAATTGAATTGAGCTGTGATTTGCAATTCTAAGACTTAAGTGTGCGTGTGAAAGGGAATGTAAGGCTTTTTTTCTAAAGTATTAAGGTGTTTATTTTCTTGTTTTGTGAGACATATTTCTAATGTATAAAAAAGCAAAACTGATAGTTCCTGTTCTGCTTGCAATATTATACCCCTTATTATTTTGTTGCACATTTCCTGGACCATAATTTAGATTTTGTAGTCCACAATTGTACTTTTCTGCATTAGAATGGAGTCAACCCAAAAGAAAACAGAAACAAACGATATGTTGCTCCAGAAGGCTTTTGCCTAAATGTGATTAACATTTCTGATTTTTAAGGATTTTTCATGAGATTTCAGAAGTACTTATTTTAAGATGCAACATTTCCAGGACTAGGTCTTTTGTGAATTCCAAGTTTCTAGTGTGCTAAATACTGTATGAATATGAATTTGCATTTTAAATCTTCTTTCTTGTTTTTCTTTGTGAAGACTCTTTCATAACACCCCATCAAATTGTGGGCTTTGCCGCCATATTCCTACCCTGGATACAGTTTTTTTTTCACAACAGGTTTTTATTGATTGAATTAGGCAGAGCAAGAAATGTGGCACCCCACAGTCAGGAGAAACCACCAGACATTTTGATACAATGTACATCACAGGGCCAGAGTCCAATCAAGAGTTATAGTCGAACACGAACAATGGGAACTACCCCCCCACCCCTACTCCCCGGAACTCCCACCACCCAAACTCCCCGTTATCCCTCCCTAACCCTGTGCACGTGTGTAGAAAGAGCATCAGTGCTTGATCGTGGCGTGGCAGATATGACGCATTTCACAGGACCATTTAAAGGTGTGTGCCTAGGGATCTTCCTCAGGTTCCGCTGGGGGATCTAGTGGCAATTCCCTATAGTCAGCCCACCTCTTCCATATCTTGAAGTGCTTGCGGGGGCATCCTTGTGCTTCGAATATTGGTCGTTCCAGACCCATACAAAAGTCTAACCCGGCTCTCCATGTACACAGGGGGGGGGGCCCTCTCGTCCTTCCAAGCGCGGGCCAGATCCTTTTTGGCCAACACTAGCCCCAATAGCAACAAATGGCGTTTATATATGTTCCCACCAACCCCTTCAAGGATGTGAAGTAGCCCTAGGCGATGAGTGCGTGGAAGGTCCCAACCCAGTACTTCAGACAGGCAGTTCCATACACCCCTCCAGAAACCAACTATTCTGGGACACGACCATACCGTATGGAGCAGTGTACCCACCGCCGCCCCACAGCGCAGACATTCCGGTGACCCAATCAGTCCTGCCTTCCACAGCCGCTCACGGGTATAGTAAGCCCTATGGAGAATTTTGAATTGGATTAATCTGAGCCGTATCGCGATGGCAGTCCCCCGCGGGGACTCCAGGGCCTCCCTCCAATCATCCTCGTCCATGGAGCCGATGTCAGCCTCCCAGGCCGTCCGTAAGGGAAGAAGGGTGGAGGAGCAGTGAGTGACCATCGTTTGGTATATACGGGACACCTTTTTATCCCCGAGGTCGCCCATGAAGACCTTCGCCTCAATTGGGCTAAATTCAGGAAGCGAGTCTAGATTGGCAATGCTGGGTGCCAGTGCATGTCTAAATTGCAGATAGCGATAAAACTGGGTCTGGGGCATGTGGAACTCTGCACTGAGCTCCAGGAACGACTTGAGCGTAGTTCCGGACATCACATGTCCCAACGACGAAATCCCGATTTTGTCCCAGCCGTCAAAGCCTGACAGCGAGGCAAGTTCGGGGAGACGTCCATTATGCCACAGCGGTGTTTCTGCAGTTAGTCTACCCCACCAGCCCATGCGACGTAACGCCTGTCGCCACACAGCGAAGACAGTTTTCGTAACACTAGGCAAAGTCCGCCGCAGCCGGGCTGAGTAGAGGATCGTGTGGAGCGTATTATCGCCAATTAATGCGCGCTCCAGGGCATAAGCCGGATCACTGCTGTCGCTGTACCACCAGTCATTTAGGATGAGCAGGTGGGAAGCTTGATAATAGGACAGGAGGTCCGAGGTGGCCAGTCCTCCACAATATGTAGATAAGAAGCACGCACGCAGCGCCACCCTGGCAGCCCCCCAGCCCACAGGAAGCGTCCCAAGACAGAGTTTACCTGCCGAAACCACTGGGGTGTGATGGGGTGGGGATAATTCTGCAGCTGATATAGGAGGCGCGGAAGCGCCACCATTTTGAAAATCGCGGACCTACCAAATATAGTGAGGGGCATCCGAGACCACGTTTTCACATCTGCTTGAACCCGCTCCCAAACAGGTATCATGTTGCGTTCCCAGGCAAGGCTCACCGATTCCGACAGGAACACCCCCAGATATTTTAAACCGCCGGCAGCTACCTGCAGTCCCGATGACCAGGGGTCCGTCACAGCACCACCCCCAAGGACCCACAAGGTGGATTTGCGCAGGTTCAGGTAAAGGCCCGAGACCTCCCCAAAGATCCGCATGATTTCCAACACCCGCGGCCCCGAGCATCGCAGGTCAGTAAGAAAGAAGAGGACATCGTCCGCGTACAGCGCAATTCTATCAGAGAGGTCTCCAGTCCACACAAAGCCTCGCATCTGTGCATCTATGCGCACCCAAGCGGCCAGAGGCTCCATGGCGAGGGCGAACAAGTAAGGGGATAAGGGACATCCCTGCCGGGTCCCCCGTCCAATGCGAAACATCTCCGACACCGCCCCCGCGACTCGCACCGCTGCCGTGATGTCAGTATAGAGTAGCTTGACATATGATAGAAATATCGGGCCTAGATTGAGGCGGGGCAGGAGCGCAAAAAGGTATGTCCAGCTCACCGAATCAAAGGCTTTGCTGATATCGGCTAGCAACAAAGCCGCCTGTTCACCCGTGGCACCCATGGCATCCACCGCAACCTGTGCGCGCCGGATATTATGGCGCGTTGCCCTGCGAGGCATGAAGCCAGCTTGGTCCGGGTGGACCAGGTCTGTTATGTAAGGAAGCAACTGATTCGCCAGGGCCTTTGCCAGTATTTTGGCCTCTACATTTAGTAAGGAGATGGGGCGATAGGAGTCATGTCTATCCGGGGGTCTACCTGGTTTCTGAAAGACCACTACTTCGGCATGGCGCCAATCTGGGGGCAGCTTACCCCGTGCACGCGCCGTCTCAAGTGCACGACGATAGTGGGATCCTAGTTGTAAAACTCACACGGGTAGCCGCTCGGCCCGGGGGCCTTACCTACATTGAGCTGTCCCAGGGCCTCCCCCAGTTCCTCGGCCGTGAGGGGAGCATCAAGGGCCCTCCTGGTCTCATCCGAGACCGCCTTAGGCTGCAAATCATCTATGAATTTAGCCACTTCGTCTGCAGATAAACGGTCACACGGGGCATATTGTGTCGTGAAGTAGCTAGCAAAGCTCGCCGCTAATTCGTTCGGGTCAGTAATAACCACCCTGTCGTCAGCAGTAAGTCCCAGCAGCTCAATGGGTTGAAGGCTGCGTTGACAAAGTCTATGGAGCAGTGTGCATGATTTATCTCCCCACTGGTATATTGTACTCCATGTGGCCAGCCACGCCTGTTTGGCCTCATCCATTAAGACCGACGCATATGATTGCTGCGCCTGGAGAAGCAACCGTATCACAACTTCATCTCCTCCTCCCCGACTCCGCTGCTCCAAAGTTTCTACCAGCGCGGCCGCCGCCGTTATCGTCTCCCGACGACCACGACGGGCCGCAGCACACCACGCGATGTCCACCCCCCGTATAGTGGGTTTCAAGGCCTCCCACACCACCTCTGCGTCGACGTCATCTATCAGATTTTCTCGCCAATAGTGGTCTATTGCTTCCCGAAGATGTCGGATATAGTTGGCTGCTGGAGATGCCACGAGGACATCCTCCACCGGAAGGGTTGACGTTTTCTAAGGAGTTCCACCCTGACCGACACCGGGGAGTGATCGGACAGTCCCCTCAGTAAGATCTCTGCCGCTCTCACTCTGCATAGGCATACTCTGGGCACAAACACATAATCCAATCGTGAGAAGGAGCCATGCACAGCAGATACAAACGTGTACTCGCGCTCCGTGGGGTGCATATGTCGCCACGCATCCACGCAGCCCATTGCTTCAGTCACAGCATGCAGCCTAGTGGGGGGAGAGGGGGAAGACCAAGCATCTCCTGGCGCCTCTGACGGTCCATACACGCATCCATCACTTCGTTCCAATCCCCCCCAACCACCGCTAAGGACTCCGGGATGTCCTCCCACACTGTGAACAGCCTCTCAGCCAGGGCCCACTGCAGAGGGGGAGGGGCGTATACACTCCCAAAGACCACAGGCTCTGTGCCTACCATTCCTTTGATAAAGAGATAACGACCCTGCGGGTCCACCCACTGCTTCTCATGGACGTAGGCCACCCTGCGATGAATTAAAATAGCAACCCCTCTGGATCCTCTGGAGAATCCGGCGTGGAAAACCTGATGATAACCAAACCTCTGTAGACTGAGCACCTTTGATCCCATCATATGAGTTTCTTGGAGCAAGAGCACATCAGCAACCTCTCTCTTCCCCCAGCGCAAGACTGCCCTACGTTTAACCTTGTCCAGCATCCCCCTGACATTCCATGTAATTACTCGCAGGGACTCATCCGGGAGTCTATGTATTGCATTAGCCATAATCAAGCGAGACCCACCAAGGAGGCCCCCTGCACCAACACCACTCATTACGCACCAACGTCAACATCCTTGTGAATTCCCCCCCACCTACCCCAGGACCCGAACACAACAAGAAAGGCAACATCCGCTTTCTCCCACACCCCCAACCCCCCCCTCCTTAACCTTCCCCTTCCCCACAACACCCACCCCACACCCCCCCTATACCTCATGGAACTATGAAGTACCTGTCGCGGCATGGGCAACCCCGAGCCCAAAACGGAGGGCCCGAGACCAACCATGCCAATGGATCCCAACTCCCCGAAACCCAAGAGTCTCATCCCCCCTCCCCTAATAACTCCCACCTTAGTAGGAGAATGGCAGCCCCTAATGGGTCATCCCCGAGCCACACTCCACCTCCCCACTCATGTTCAATAACGCAGTCTCGAATTGACGCTGAGGCATCAATAAGGCATTCAGTTAGCTGGGCCTCAATCGCACCGTCCCCAACCATCGGGAACTATACCACCAAACAGGGAGCACAGAGTACCTGGGGCCTTCAGTGATCTTTCCCAGATTGGTCTGAGTCCTCAGTTCTGCCACTATCTTGTGTACCGGAGACAGAGGCTGACCGCTTCCGTGATTTAGACCTCCGGTGTTTCCTGCTCTTGGCCGTTCGGTCTCCCCGTTCCTGAGATGACCCCCTCGAAGAGCCCGGGTTCAGTCCCGGCTGGGCATGCGGCCTGAGTGCCACCGTTTCGTCAGTCCATTTAAAGAGGTCTTCCGGAGAGTCGAAAAACAGCGTTTTGGACTGGAAAATCACCCTCAGACGAGCCGGGTACAGCAGAGAGTATTGGAGGTTCAGGCCTCGCAGCTTCGCCTTTGCGTTCATGAAGGATTGGCGCTGTTGCTGTACGAGCTTGGTATAGTCCGGAAAAATCATGATCTTTCGATTCTCGTATAGTATAGCATCCCTGGTTCTTGCTTCTTTCAAAATGGCATCCCGGTCATGATAATTCAATAGTCTCGCTATTACTGCCCTGGGCCGCTCACCCTCCGGCAGCCTCTGCGTCAGGGCACGATGTGCGCGTTCAACGACGAAGCAGTTGGATATAGTCCCCGTGGGCAGCCAGCTCATCAGCCACTGGGTGAGAAATTGTTCCATGTTCCCCTTCTCACATCGTTCCGGAAAGCCGACGAAACTGAGGTTGTTGCGACGTGCGCGTCCCTCCGCATCCTCCGCCCGGAGCGCTAGGCCCTTTTGCGCAGTTTCCATTGCCGCCATCCTCTTCTTTAGGCAACCCACGTCGTCCTCTACCACCGAGATTCTGGATTCTGCTTCCGTAATCCGCGCCACTGCATTCCGCAAGTCCTGGCGTAGCAAGGTGACATCTGCGCCCACCGCGCCTATTTTGGCGTCTAGTATATCTCTGTATTGTGTGATGGCAGCCATAAGCGCTGAGTTGTCCGGCCCCCCTCCTTGCCCTCCTCCCGAGGGTCCAGGGCCCCCACCGGGTCCTGTGAATTTATCAATGGTCGGCTGTTTGGTGAGGCCGCCACCTTCTCCTCTGGTCATGGTCGCAGACTACCCGTGGGCCACTGATAGTAGATGCAGTTACGGCAGTATAGGGTCCCCTATCCCGTCTGCAAAGTCTAGTAGCACTGCAGTTCTCCCCCTGCCGTGGGTTCGGACACCTGTATCCCCGACCCGGCACAGTTCCTCGGGCAGGCTAAGGCAGGCTAAGGCAGGTCCCAGGATCTACACCGCAGTCGTCGGCAGCCGTCACGTCTCACACTCCACTGGCTGGGCCGTGCCTCACCTCCGTGTGCTGCAGGTCCGGCGGCGCCGGTCACCCGCCCCCAGTACCGGCCACCACTCCTGCAAATGTCTGGAACCCAGGCGAAGGTACTCACAGTTCGTTGACAATCACGGGCAGTGCCAGAACCGGGTCGGCCCACAGGTCACAGTCCAGCCAAACTCCGGTCTGCCACCTACAGAGGGTCAGTAGGGAAGATCAAATCCCCCACGCCGGGACCACCTCCAACCGATCACAGCTCTCAGGTATAGCCGAGGCCCAGCTGTGGCAACGACCCGCGGTGATCCCCGGGCAGGGACCACGAAACTCGAGGCCCCGGCTGCGCTGGGTCTACTAGGCCGCCGCCTCCAGCCGGACGGGCTCACGGCCTCCAGGACATCCACAACTCCAGCGGGGCCCTAGAAGGCAGCGCCGGTCGCCCCCTGTCCCTCAGGGCAGTCGATGTGCAGGACAATCGACGGGTCGGCCGCGCCACGCAGGCACCCCCCGGCCGCGAGGCGCCAAAATCGAGGCCCCTGCTTCTCCGCCGCGCGCTAGGCCGCACTCTCCTCTCCGCTGCCCAGCCGTGACCAACAAGTCGGGAGCTCCGCGGACTGCACCGGAGGATCCTTGGCACCCTCAGCAACGTTCGCCTCACATGGGCTGTGGTGAATGGGCTCGGGGGCCAGGATAATCAGCCGGATGATGAACGGGCCGGCGGGAGCTCTAGTAAGCTGCAACCGCCATCGCCGCTCGCGAAGCCACGCCCCCCTGGATACAGTTTTACTCCTGCTGTTGATAGGAGTAAACGTGTCCATGGTCTGAGTGTGCTTTTGCAAAGGGTTGTGAATGCCCACAATTGTGGAAGTTTGTGGTTATTCACTGCATACGAGCAAGAAATACCATTTTATTAACACCAGCCTTTCTACCTCAGAGAAAAAGATGGTTTTGCAAACATACAGGGCCTAATTTAGAAGGTGGATGGGATACACCTTCACAAACATGGCGATTATCCTGTTCACCATATTACTAGTGCATAATAGCCTACTGGACTTGCAATACTGCTGATTAGACTCCCACCACATTTTGAAGGAGTATTCCATCCGCCAAACTTAATTTGAGTCCACAGAATTTTGGACTCAGAAGAAAACAAGCCCTTGGTTATGCACATAAATTGAGAGCCTTTGTAATTCTGTGGTTGCCAATGATATTACAAAATTTGCTGTCAATTGTTGGTTCACGTGTTCATACAATAGGAATTCTGGATTTCGTTCTCGTGTGTGATTCTCACTAGGGGGAATTTAACAGACAATAAGAGATGCAGTATGCTTGTGATTCTTACATAGTCACTTACACCCGCTGATTTGATAATATTTAATTTTGGCTATGGGAGCTTTATATTGCCTAAGCTATGCCTCAGGAGCTTTTGGCACTGAAGGAAGATAAAAAGAGCACTGATTTAATGGAGCAAGCAAGTGATTCTGTTGTCACTTGTCTTTCACTAAATTACAGAACAATGTTAAGTTGAATATTAGGCAAATAGCAGTAGTTGAATTGCAAGTTAAATATATGCTCCTTTGAGAACAGTGTTTGTGATGTAAACATTATTTCTAGAATGGTGAAACAACCCACTTTCATGAGAAAAAGAGTTGTTCTTTCCACCATGTTTGAAATACATTTTATTATGTACAGTTTTGTTTCTGTTGTAGACATATATCGCTTCCCTAGTCCATTATTTGGTGATGGTAACACCGTTTGGTCAAACCTTTCACATAAATATGCCAATCAGCAGTTGAAAGTAAACCAGTTAAATTTAGCATGTCTTGTGTGCTGTTGCATAGTATTCACAGTTGTAATAACGTTTAACTGTTGACAGGTTGAAACACATTTTTCTACATCTGTAAACGTTTCTGCTAATAGAGAATTAAGTTGCAAGTGTAGCAAATCCTCATTTCCCTGGAAAACATGCAGTTGTTTAATTGTGTAATTCAATGGAGCTTTTTATGACAATGCTAGGTTTGTATAATGATGCTGTGTTTTACCTACTACTGTTGTAGAAGTCTGTTCAGAATCCCTTAAGAATAACTGAGAAAACACGTATGTAGCCAATCAAGTTTTCGGGGAGAAAGGGTGTTTACTGATATGGAACTTCAAGAAAATTATTTACAAACGTACGTATTAGGTTCCGTGATTTCCAGTAAAGTACTTGTGTGTTCTTAGAAACACACAGAAGGGCATGCGCTTTGACTTGCATGTTGTTTTATAAGAATGTTTGTTCATTTTTGGGCTATAGAAAGGGATGTTTAAGCTTGAGGGGTGGTAGGAGATTTTCTCACTTACTAAACTATTAAAGCATTATGCTTTGTAGATTACACACTAATTACCCAGGTAAGAACTTTGTTCAGCTATCAAGAAAGACTTGAGTAAAATTCATAACACCATATTTTGCATTCATGCTTTCAGGCTAGCTCTAAATATGGCAAGAATTTTAAATCCTACCAGTTAAAGTATTTTCAAAGCAGGGAAGGAAAGCATCAAGTAGCAAAGGAAGCATAGAATATATTTCTGATGCCTGTAGTGACATGTGAATAGTTACAAATTTGATGTTGAATATTCACAAAATATGGCTTTATAGGGAAACACTGATACCACAATTTTAACATTGTTTAAAAAAGTATTTTCATAAAAATGCAAGATTAGTGTACCATATTGTATACATGTCTATTTGTGTGCATAACGTGTTGGGGAAAATAAGAGTACTCTAGTAAATAATGTTGTAAGCGACAATGCCACCTCTCTAGTGAGTGACTTAAAAATCTGCTCTCTCTGACCACGTTTGTTGCTTGTCACTGTAACCTCATGTTTATCTCCAGCCGCCACTATATGCCCATTCCTCTCACCACACATTTCTGCTTCTATTACACACATACACTTATACACAAAATGCACTGATATATACAGATGAGCAGACAAGCACACATGATCCACATATACAGTGACACATGCACACATTGATATGACCATACACAGAGACATGAACTCCCACACACATGCAAAGGCACATAAGCACACACTCTACAAATGGGTGAGAGGTTCCCAAATCTTATGAAGACTTACATTGAATACTCGCACCATAAACACCCACATGCCCACAAACACACAGAGTGTGTCTATGGGTGCATATGTTGTGGGCCAGAGGTGACTGTTCTGTTGAGCTGTATCCCTTACCTCTTTCATATATGACTTTGATGCCATGTTGCGTGGGTCCCTGTTGTGTTATTGAGAGTGACTGACAGGTAGTTTGGATACCATTTACTGTTAGCATGTCTCCCATGTCTCCTTAGCGATATTCTTATTTGTCTTAGAGAATACTGCATGCAGGACAGCTATCTCAGCCAAAGCCCACCTAACAACATTTGCCCTATATATACTTTCATGAGTGGTCCTCAATGTGAGTTCTTGTGCATGTTGATCCTACTGTTAGCCAGTAGGAGTGCCAGGTCTGCAAATTTACTTTTCTATTTGTTCGAGCCTGGTCAAGGCAGGAGCCTTCTCAGGCATATTTCAGGAGAGACCGCAGCCACCCTCAGTGCCAATTTAATCTGGGCACAGTTCTCTCACAATATTCATCAAATTCCAGACCTTCTTATATCACATTAAAAAAGATGGAATAAACTGCATGACATCTGGGGCAGTTTCCGGATGGTAATCTAAATATGCTATGTAGCCTGGTAGAGGTAAGAAAAGTGCAATGAGGTTGCTAAGTTATAGTAGTTTAAATCCCCTATTTCTCTAGCCTCAGGCCACTTGTGTTGTTATTTTCTCCCTTTCTTTATCATTAAATCATCATTCTGTGTCATCTTCCCATGTTGTACATTCTCCTGGCAGTGGTCTCTCTAAGAGATTCACTAGGTGACTATACAGTTTCAGTATCACCGTATACCCTCTTTCACATGCCATTAAGGTCCTCAATACCCCAGTTGTGGAAGGCATACACCTGCCAGTCTCACACAACCTTTTTGTCACTCGTCAGTCTATCATACAATAGGAATTGGCCTGAGGGAACTTCATATTTCTCTTGTATGCCTGAAATGGTCAGAGGACACAAGAGGAGTACAGATCTCCTTGCATTTCCAGAACATACCTTCCCCAGCAGGATACAAATATGGTCATCATCAGCCCCTCACAACTTATAAAGCAGTGCAAGAAACACTCTGGAACACAGGCTCTGCTTTTCCTGTGTGTTCAAAGGTATCTCTTCCACCAACGGAAGGAAAAAACATATAAACGCTCCTTTTCAGGAATGGCACCCAGGATCTGGAATTCACTCCCTCCAGAAACCAGGCTTATCTCCTCCACTACATTCTTCAAGAAAGAAGTAAAAGCTATCCTCATGGCTAAATTCACCTGAACTTTTACTTTGGATCTATTTGAGACTCTGCACCTATTTGTACTATTCGTTTATCTGATTGTCTATTTGTATTATTGGTTTAGCTGATTGACTATGCTCCCTCATGTACCTACCCTATTTTGCTACTCATTTATTACCTACAACTATTCTGTGCTCAAAAGTCTGTTAATCACTCTCTTGTTTTCCTACCCCTTGTTTTTTTTTTCTGTAAAGCGCTCTGATATCTGCAAAGATCTTGTTCGCGCGATATAAAGCTTTCAAAATAAATAAATAAATAAATAAATGACGGCCCATGGTGACGGGTTTGTAAGTAGGTCTTCTATTATTTGGTTGAACTAGAGGTATTCCACATAGGTCATTTGGGTGTATTTCTGCAGTGAGGTACTTAGCCTCAAGACTGAGCATCAGAAGCCCATTTTGCAATATGCTGATGTGCTACAATGTAATGGAGGTCGTAGTGGGGTGCAACCATACCTCCCTATGAGAATGGAAGCCTCAATGTGTTTATTGCAACCCAGCATTTCCAACCTCTCCAGATTATGGCTGACTATATATATAATTCAGTACTCCGAAGAGGAAGAGTGGTATAATAATCACTAAGTAGGCAAAGAAATATAACAGGAGGAGAACTACCATCTTATACATTGCAATGTTTCCCCTTCCTGCCAGTGCAAGTGTTTTCCAGAACCACAACACGCTAATGGCACCCACATCTCTGGTCACATTCCCTGCTAGCAGTGCAGTGTCCAAATTAAATTGTTGCCAAATATCTGAAAGTTGCAAATTGCCACATTAGTAGAGATGGGTTGTAGCCCTACTGTGTTGGCTGGACAATGTCATACAGTGGAAAAAGCTGGATTTCTCCCCAGCCACGGCTCGTGCAGGGTGTTACACCCGGCGGTGATGTCAGGCAGAGGAGGGGCAGGGTGGGGGTTGTAAAATGCGGGATATGGACGATGTCAGGTAAGTACCGGAAAAAAAATTAATTTCGTTACCCGCGCTGCATCGCCAAATGTGATGCAGCGCGCGCAACGAAATCCATTTTTTTTTCTTCCCCCGGTACTTACCTGACCGTCTCTATCCCGCATTTTAAAACCCCCCACCCTGCCGCTCCTCTGCCTGACGTCACTGCCGGGTGTAACGCCCTGCACGAGCCGTGGCTGTTTCTCCCACTTGATAGCATAACCCAATAGTATTCCATATGGGCTCAGTTTCCCCATTATATCCCACAACTGCAGTGCTGAATCCCTAACGTGCAAGAGTGTATTGTCCACATAGAAAGCAATCATGTGTAAGTACCCTCCAATTTCAAGTCCATTTCCTCATTCATATTGCCTAAAATATCTTGTTAATGGTTCCAAGGACAGAGGGAATTTTAACTGTGAAAAGGGGCATCCTTGTCTCCTCCCCTTTTTCATAGTCCAGTCTGCAGAATAGACATAGCCTGTTTTTATGCTTGGCCATAGTGTGGAAATTGATCCAAGTTAGTATTCTAATACACTATCAAGTAGTATGATCCCAAAGAATCAAAACACTTCTCCAATTCCTGTGCCGCCACTGCAACATCTGGGAATTCTGGGGCCGCTAATACCAAGAGACGTAGAATTCATCTGATATTTGGTAAATCTACTTTGGTCTGAGCGTAATGTTTGGAGAAACCTGGTTAACATGTTTTAGGTGATTGTTTTAGAGAGCAGTTTATATGACAATCTCTGTAGTGTACCCTTACCTAGTTTGTGCAGCACTGTTATCACCATAAATCTGGTTGTGTTAGGTAGCATGCCAATATATATTTTATCATTATGTAGCTGCAACAGCTTGGAATCAAAATTATCATAAATTTCCTTAGGAAGTCTACCAGATCCTAGCACTTTGTTTCTAAATATTTTCTGAACAGCATCTTTGATCTCCATCATTATGGGTTGCTTTAGGGAGTCGTCCCTGTCCTGTGACAGGGACACCACCTCCAGATAGTTATACACAAGTACAGGGTCTGGGGGACAACCTCAGTATTTAGTAACTTATATTAATCTGCAAATATGTCATTGATCTCCTGTTGGGAATGTACTACACCACCCAGGGCATTTCTCAGTGTTATAGTTCTCATTTTAGATATTTGATGTTCAATTTCTATCAGTGAAGCTAGCCATATAACATCTTTATCGCCTTTGCATAAGATGTATAAATGATGTTTTTCAGACCACACTCCATTTCCTCATCAGCACTTTATCTACACTACTATTATAAAGGAAGAACTTTGAACCTTTGAGGCGGGTAAACTCGGGAACCACAGCACCCATCCACACACCCGATACATCGTTGTAATCGTCAGGGTGTGCAGATGGACATAGGCTATATAAACCTAATAAATATACGTAATTTCAAAAATATACCAAAAAAGAAAAAATAGTCCCTTGCAAGAAGCGCCGGCCGCGACGTGCGTGCTGACGTTAGGAGCGCGGGGAGGAGCGGCGTACAGGAGCGCGAAGAGGACCGGTGGACATGAGCGCGGGGAGGAGCGGCGCACAGGCGGGGAGGAGCAGCGCACAGGCGGTGAGGAGCTGCGGACAGGCGGTGAGGAGCGGCGGACAGGCGGTGAGGAGTGGCGGACAGGCGGGGAGGAGCAGTGAGCGGTGGATGAGGTAGGTTATTCATTTATTTATTTAGGAGCGGTGAGCGGCGGCAAAATACAAAAGCAAACGTTACATTAAATGAAGCAAAAATGACAATCGTGAGTCAATAAAATACAAGAGGAAGCAAACGGTGCATTACAAAAGTGAGCCAAACGGTGCATTACAGGAGGAAAAAGTGACGTGTGCAGGTTACAAAAGCGTACAAAGTAAACATAGAGGTATAATACTGCAATATATGGAGGAAGGCTCCGGGGGACCCACGGACAACGTCGGGCCGGGCGGGGGCCCTGAAGCCTAATTGCTCCCGGACAACGTCGGGCGGGCTGCTAGTTATTGATAAAGTCTGTTCCTAATTGTTTCATATATTTTTCAGGATTTCCATGGTTGCACAGTATTGCATCACTAATCCTTTTAGAGTTTTTCTGCATTCCCCCTATCACTACTTAAAAGTCTGTCCACTCCATACCTTTGTTACCTACCACGTTTATATATTTTCCTGGAAACAATGATCTATTAATCACTATCATTCCACAAACAGATGTATCTCCCAGGGCTATTACCAGAGCTACAAGAATAGTATCAATATAAGCGGTCCACCTCAAATGATGGCTATGATGAGAGAGCTGTGATATGAATGGGGCTTGGAATTGACATTCTTCTGCATATAAGACTTTTTCTATCAATCTCAGGGGTATATTCACAGGAGCATTTATGATACCTACCGCAAGAGTAGCGTAATACACTTTTAACATCGCCGCCTATTGCGGGAAAATAACCCTGTGTCAACGTGGAATTTACAACGCGGCGGTAGCATGCGATAGACACCAGATAACTCGGCAAATGTCCGCCTGAAAATCAACGCCACGCCGCAAAAATGCGATACTCGAACACAAAAAACATGCGATGATGACAACCGCGATACAAAAAGTAGCAAAAACTAGCCACAGGCCTGCAAATCCCAAGCGTCTGGCGGGACAATGCAGAAAAAAATACACCAGAAACAAGCCAAAGCACGTAGCAACATGGATGCACCCTGACCCAGCCAGAGGCCAACTCGAACGCCACAACCCCCACAGACTACCAGCAAGGAACAGCGGGGTCAGGGAAAGCCAAGGAGAACAGGGAGAGGAAGACCACAGGAAAACAAGACCAGTGTTACGGAGGTGACAGAACACTACCAGCAACTCACCCGCAAGCAGACCACCTGAAAGCAGTCGGAGTGCAGAGGAAGCCAATCGAGGGGGCCAATATTCGACGGCATGACGTGACAACCTAAACCAGGCACCAACCCGCTGCCAACAGGAAGGCAGCAACTGCGACAGGGGGTGGCAGTCCAGCGCCACCGGAGGAGCTGGTGGAAACGCAGCCCACAGTCATCAGTGTGGAGACGGTGCAAGGAGTAGGGAGTACAGACATAGCTTGAGAGGACCTGACACAACACCAACAGGGAGTGCAATGAACAGGGCCTGGGGGGACGGGGGGAGATGGGCACAATGGCATTCATGCACAATGAGACGGCGTAGCACATTGCACACCCACAAACACCCAGGATCATGATCCAGATCCCCTTGGCACACTGCAGCACACACACATAGAACGAATAGCACACCTACATTGACGACAACGTGGAACTACGCGCATAGCCGACACTGCAGAACAGAGGACACAACTGGCTCCGCACATGCACCGAAACATGCCCACTACAGCTGACAGAGCCAGTAACAGTGAAATGGAAATGTACGCGTACGACCTCACATTCGTCATGTATTCCAAATGTACACTAACACGCCGAAGAATCCAGCACCCCCCAAACAGTCACAATGCACACTACCATACAATCTGCAGGCAAACTAGCACAATCCGCCAACATATATGTCAACACAAAGGCAACACGCACCTCCCCTTCACATCGCAGAGGGGCACACAACACCTGTAGCAGAGCACATAATACAGCACATCAGTGATGCTGGAGAGGACCACCACACCGTCGACACCCTACAACAGCATATGGATATCCCACACAACCCCTCACCAGGACCCAGACAGCCAAGCTACTCAGAGGAGAACACTGAGCCTGCAACAGACCACACGGCAGGAAGCACGCGTAAGGACAGATGGCTCACGACACTTCACCCACACATGGCACCCCAATGGCATAAATCAGCACACCAAAAGAAGGTGGCCCAACAGGTGTGGATGGGGGCTGTACCCATGGAATGTGAACCAGGACACATACGTAGGGATCTATCATCCTTCAGGGCCCACCCACACCCCACTAAGGAGGCACACCTTGCAATAGAGACACATGCAGATGCACATTTCCAGCACAGAACCACGCCAAGTGGTGCGCAAATAGCAGTCACACACCCATGTTGGCTGCGCGTATGACGGCCCTGGCCACTCCCCTCACAAATTGAGTGGGTGACAACAAAGCTACATGTCCAAGCCCCAACCCGCTGCCTCCGGTGACATGTCTGCATCCGAAGTACACCGCACAATGTAAAGTCGTAGGGCCCAGGGCCCACAAGCATTCAACAAGACCACAAGGACACACGCAGAGATCATGTTGAACTGGTTACGGGCACATGCGCCCGGCCCCATTTATTGGCAGGGCCACATGTACAGTGAGGCCTGTGCTGGATGTGTGTGGGGTGAGTGTAAGCCAACCCCCACGGAATGTCTGGTGTTGGCAACCACTTGAACATTGGACACCAGTGCAACGTGAACAGAAAACACATGCAATACAGAGTCAACTGATGAGCAACATGGGGGGGGGGGCGGATAAAGTCCAGAGGACAGCCAGCATGCAAACAGAAGTGTCCGTGAGTTGCAGTGCACTGGGCTGTTGACACTAGAGATGAGCGCGCTCATGTGCAGAAAAAGTCTCGGATTGTGTCCCTTCGATACATTCCTGATCAGATGCAGTGGGGTGTGTCAGACCTGCATCATCTTCACCATCAATGTCTCAGGCCCCCCACACTGTTTGAGGTGACATACCTGCGCAAATGCTCCACAGCACAAAACACAATCAGCAACAGACAATGGCCTGCGGTGCACGGAGTCACTGGCACCTGGAGTGCTGAGCAGGGAATCAGGTGGATGATGGCATCCAAGACAGGCCTGAGCAACCCCGAAGTCTGTCAGGACCATCGCTTCAACTCTGGCAGATGGCGTTTGGAGGTGGTCCTTGAGGTAGTGGCGTGTGCCTCCTGCGGTGATGCATCGTCTGGCCCGGTCTGTACTCACTTTGGTGTGTGAGCCCTGGTGGGATGCATTTGGGCCCGGAGGCTGCGTACAGCACAAGGGCACAGAGTCATGGAATTGATGACCCCAAGGCCTATGCCTCAGGGACCAGCTTATGTCTCCAGAGAAGGGGTCCCAGAAAGGACCAGCACAGAGTTAGTGGCCCCGGATGCACTGTGGCTAGCACAGGCACCCATCCACGGGACGGTGACTTGCGGTGTAGTCAGATGGGCCATGAGACCTGAGCGGGTAACCATCATTGTCTGAGGTGCATGTTTCTGAGTGTTTCGGGGGACAGTGGAAAGTGTCCTCCAGGGCAAGACGCCAACATTTTGATTTTATCCGGAACCCGCAAATGGAGGAGCCTGGCTGGGGTGACATGGTTGCATCCACTGTCCACTACACTCCATTCACCAGAGGTGTATGCCGCTGTGGATATGGGTGTGTTCTGCATACTGCGGTCGGTTCAGCACTTCGCCGCCACTCTTGGCATTGTGTACTTTCTCAATCATGGTTCCACTACATCCTTCCCACATGCCTGGTTGCCTCCTCTCCCCACATTTGTTTATTGTGTGGCTGAGGTGCCGTGCTGTTGATTGGTCATGTTCATGGCTTGCCCTGGTTACCATTGTGAGTTGTTCTATCGTGTCTGGTGGGTGGGCATGTTGTTGTGCATCTTGATTGTGGACTTGTGATGTGTGCATTGGCAGAATTGTGGATTGCATAGTTGTGGAGCTGAGGTGAGTGGAGTGTTAATTGGGAAGTTGCCAAGGGGCTGTGCATTTCTCTTGGTGCCATCCTGGGATGGCTGGTTGCTGTTGGACTGTCAGAGGGTAAAGGGATCATGCACACTGTCTGTGTATTTGGAGGCTAGATTGGTGTAGGTCCCACTGTGTTCTGATGTTGCCTGCACATTGACGTGTGATGTGTGCTTCCTGTTACACTGATTGTGTATTGTGTCACCAGGGGGCACAGATGGGACATGTGTGCAGTGGATTGCCCCAACATGTGCGTGCATCCAGCTATGGCGTATGGTCCTTGCTTGGTCTCCAGTGGTTCCTGTGCATTGTGTTGGCCGTACGGAGACTGGCTGTCTTTGTGCTGCCTCTGTGGTGGTCCGAGGGGGCAGGGGTGTGCCGGGTGGGTGTTGTGGCCCTCTTGGGTGTCCGTGCTGCATGTTCAGTTGCTCCATGGCATCTGTTGCCCTTCCAATGATGCCCTGGGCAGGGCTCCCTATTGTGGTGCAGGCTTCCGTCCGACTTTACACCAAGTCAGAGCAGGTGTAAAATTCCTGCTGTTAATGTGCCTTATCGCGTGTTTTGTGTTCTTGTCTCCGATCTGTCTGGTCGTTGTGAATGTTGAGGTGTGTTGTTGTCACGGGTTTTGGAACGGGAACGCCTACTCTGCATCTCATCAGCGATAGTTGCGGGGGTCCTCTGTGACGATGTTTTTTGCGGCTGCTATCGCAGGAAAACTGGTGCTGTGGGCTGTTAGCACCTGCTTGTGAATGGTTGGGTAAATTTATAATGACTTTGGCTGAAATAAAGTTCTATTAATTTTGCGATAGCTCCTTGTGAATATGCCCCTCAAGGTTTCCTCCTGGGGGATGTTGGTGTACAGTGACCGCTAGTGGGCTATAGAATTTGGCAGAAACATGTCGATACAAGCAGAGAGGGTGACAGGAACACTAATTTTCCTAGGTACACCCGCAACTATATATTTTTAATCCTTTCAGGAAGGACCCAGTAATAAAGTAATAAAGAGGGTACGCTCCACCCTGTATGTTGGCCTGCAGCAGGGTTTAGAAGCGGGCCCTATGATGAAGCATGCCACTAACTAGTGAGTGAGGGCAATATTTATAAACCTTAAGGGGTTCCCTAACACAGATTGTAAAAAATGTAATAAAAAATTGAACCATTCAGGACTTCAACCATTTCCTTCCAGCCAGTCCTACACTCTTAAAAAGTAAGTTTAACTCTCGTACATAATATTTGACTTGGCAGGGGGACTGGCACACTGTGTACATTCTCGACAGTGACGAACATAGCCAAGATCAATCAATCAATCAGGACACTTCTAAAGCGCACTACATACCAGTGAGGGTCTCAAAGCGCGGGGAGGTGGGGGGGTCTTGAGGAGTCTTCTGAAGGGCCAGTAGGTCTTGGGTCTGCTGTAGGTTAGTAGGGAGGGTGTTCCAGGTCTTGGCAGTGAGGTGGGAGAAGGATCTGCCGCCGGCGGTCGTTCTTCGGATGCGGGGGACTGTGGTGAGGGCGATTCCGGCGGAGCGGAGATGGCGAGAGGGGGTGTAGAAGCTGAGTCGTCTTTTAGGTATGCTGGGCCGGTGTTGTGGAGGGCTTTGTGTGCGTGGATGAGGAGCTCAAAGGTTATCCTCTTGCTGACGGGGAGCCAGTGCAGGTTTCCCACCCAGGTGGGGTGTGATGTGGCTGCGGCGGGGGATGTCGAGGATCAGACATGTGGAGGCGTTCTGGATGCGTTGCAGTCATCTCAGGAGTATGGCCAATGTTCCTGCATAGAGGGCGTTTCCGTAGTCCAATCTGCTGGTGACGAGGGCCTGGGTGACTGTTTTTCTAGTTTCAATGGGGATCCATTTGAAGATCCTGCGGAGCATGCGGAGGCTGTTAAAGCAGGATGAGGAGACGGCATTGACCTGCTTAGTCATGGAGAGGGTGGAGTTGAGGATGATCCCGAGGTTGCGTGCGTGGTCGGTGGGTGTTGGAGCTGTTCCCAGTGTGGTCGGCCACCAGGAGTCGTCCCAGGCCAAAGGGGTGGGTCCGAGGATGAGGACCTCCGTCTTGTCTGTGTTCAGTTTCAGCCGGCTGTTCTTCATCCATTCGGCGACAGCCTTCATTCCTTCGTGGAGGTTGGTCTTTGCGGTGTGAGGGAGAGGATCAGCTGGGTGTCGTCGGCGTAGGAGATGATGTTGAGTTTGTGCTGTCTGGCGACGTGGGCGAGGGGTGCCATGTAAATGTTAAACAACGTCAGGCTGAGGGAAGAGCCCTGGGGTACACCGCACATGATCTCGGTGGCATTTGAGCGGAAGGGAGGGAGGCGGACGCTCTGAGTTCTGCCGGAGAGGAAGGAGCTGGTCCAGTCCAGGGCCTTCTCTTGGATCCCGGCATCGTGGAGGCGTGTTCGTAGTGTGTGGTGGCAGACCATGTCGAAGGCGGCTGACAGGTCCAGGAGGATGAGGGCCGCTGTTTCTCCGTTGTCAAGCAGGGTCCTGATGTCATCGGTGGCGGCAATGAGGGCAGTTTCGGTGCTGTGATTGCTACGGAACACGGACTGGGACGGGTCCAGGATGCTGTTTTCCTCGAGGTAACGGGTCAATTGTTTGTTGACGATTTTCTATGTTCGGGGGCAGTGGTGAGTGTCAGCTAGTCCTCCAGGAATCGGTGACTATGCTGCTCCTACACTTGTATGGGCATTGCTACCACTAGAATGTTGCTCCACCAAGCCCAACCCTCGACGTATTCAGCCCTCCCTATATTCTAAAAACCGTACTCTTTCCTGCAAGTTCAGCAGTTCTTTGTAGATTTCTTCCACAACTGACTTTATTCCCACAGAGCCCCAGATTCCCCAGAACTATCAGAGCTCGTGCATTTAGACATGCACAATAAAGCTACATCGAGCACCACCCTTTCACTTTTTTACTTCCAATTATATCTTTGACTCTTGTGTTGTGGTCAGGATGCGATCTAAATGATGCCCTCCAACTAACTGATCATCTGGAAAGAAACAAACTACTGGACCCATCCCAAACGGCCTTTGGACCCAATCACAGCACAGAGACAGCCCTGATAGCAGCAACAGATGACATCCGATCCCTACTTGACAGAGGAGATTCAGTCGCTCTCATCCTCCTGGATCTCTCCGCTGCTGTCAACACCATCTCCCACCACACACTCATTGGTCGACTATGCCAGATAGGATTCACAGACAGACAGTGCGTTTAGATGGATGGCATCCTTCCTCACGGAACGCACCTAGAGAGTCCGCCTCCCACCCTTCACCTCGCCACCCAAGCACACCATCTGCGGAGTATTCCAAGGTTCATCCCTCAGCCCTACCCTCTTCAACATCTACATGACACCACTCACAGACATTGTCTGGTTGTACAACATTAACGTCATCTCCTATGCCGATGACACTCAGCTCGACCTCTCACTCTCATCCAACCCTAACTTTACCAGGACTAACTTCTACAGCTGCAAAAAGAACTTCCCGAAATGGATGAAAGACAATTGCCTGAAACCCAACACCGACAAAATGGAATTTCTGAACTTCGCCAGATACACCTCCCTTTGGAACGACTCCTGGTGGTCAGCGGAGCTCGGACATACACTCACATCGAAAGACCACAACCGCAACTTAGGCATCATACTGAACAGTGAACTCTGCATGAAACATCAGGCCAACACTGTTGCCTCAACCTGCTTCCACACATTCAGCATGCTCCGCAAAATCAGCAACTGGCGCCTCATCAGCACAAGAAAGACTGTGACGCCGGCCCTCGTCACCAGCCGGCTCGACAACGGCAATGCACTCAATGCCAGCACATCCTCTGAACTCATGCAAAGGCTCCAGACAATCCACAAAGCAGCAGCTAGATCACCAAACACCTGATAGATCTCCACTGGCTTCCCGTCCAGAAGAGATACCAGTTCAAGCTCCTGACCCATGCCTACAAAGTCCTCTACAATCAAAGACCAGCCTACATGAACCACTGCATGAACTTCAACCAACCCACCAGAAACCTCTGTTCCACACACATATGCTGTAGCCACTCCTGAGGTCCATCCTTCTCCCACCTCGTTGCCAAATGCTGGAATTCCCTCCCTCTCCAACTCCACACGTCACCCTCATTGAACCACTTCCGGAAGGGTCTCAAGACCTGGCTCTTCACCTGACACCTGCAACACATTGACTGTATACCCCCGGGGTGATTAGTCACACTATATAAATACTGCTGGATTGTTTGATTGATGATCTGGTTGATTATCTTGCACATTATCTGTTTGACTCTGATTAAGGAATCCCTCTATTACCATTCCACCTTTAATGGTTCCTTGAGACAACATCTGAGACTGGCTCTTCATCATGTGTTTACCCATTGATTATTTACAGGGCACAGTCTCACCATGGGGTGTATAGGTCTATATGTATGTATACATCTAGATGTCCTTAACAATATTTCAACAGCTAGGGGCCATATCAGTCGCCAGAATTCACTTGCCTTTATCACTCAGCAGTTTGGTACATTTGCCCCTGTTCCTCCTGGGCTTCATTGTGATTTGGTGGCACTAACCCACATGAGCAGAGATCACTTCTAGGAGGGGGTAGGGGTGAGCGACGTACTGTGGTCCTTTGTTGCACGTCACTCTCAAAAGAATGCTGTCACCACATGTATAAGGGATGGGGCACAGCCAGTCCAAGAAGTGTTGATTCACTTGTTTAGGTAGGTGCTCCTACATAGCAAAATACCCACCTTCAGGGGCCACATACTAAGCAAAAGGTCACCCTAGGCTTCTCAGCAGTTTGGTGCTCTCACACTCTGTTATCGGGTTTCAAATGGTACACTAGACTATCAGACCATGTGTACTGAGGCTTTTCCTGGGAGCGCCGAACCGACAGGACCTCTCTCTCACAGTCCCACATTCCAGTGATACTCCTTACCTTTATATATAAGCAATACCAGCCTTGGTGGCCGGGTGGGCGTCCCCATCAACCGGCACCAGGCTCTGCCTCTATCTGGACCCCATTACTCTCTTCCTTAAGTTTGCACCACTTTGCCTCTCCTCTGCTTTCTCGGCATCACCTACACAGGAGAGGAGAATCACGGCTGATCAAGTGGCAACTCCTTAGTTCCTGTTCTTCCATAGCACAGTTCTAGGGCCCTTGCACAGCTCTCCACCTTTGCATTCCAGTGGCAGGTGCGCACACCAGGACAACTATCAGCATGGGTCAGACGCCATATTTGGTGCTAGACTTCAGTGCTTTTTGTATGTCTCACTCAGAAGTATGTCCTTTAAATGGTACAGCACAACTAGAACGGTAGCAGAATCACAGGGCTGGGAACCAGCCAAAGAAGGCTGTGTACACAGCGGAACACATGAGGTCTGACTGACAACACTCCACATTCACTACCCTACAGAATAGGAGACATTGAACTGGAACAGTGAAGCTGTAATCTCGCCCAAACAGAAAAAAAGGTTTGCGCATGAACACCACGCGTAGTAATCAATGCTGCAATAGTAAACAGATCTACCAGGGAATTTCCGACACACAAGCCAAAGGCTCAGCTCAATAGCTCACACACAATAAAGAAATGCAACTGCAAGAGCCATGTAGTTGGTCTCCATCAGGACAAGAACCCTTCCACTACTAAGGCATCATGTCCCAGTCCCCCATCGAGTGTACAACATGCACAGCTCCAACCCAAGCAAACAAAAACACTTCGGAACAGGGGCGAATTTGAAGAGATCAACGAAAATGAACACTGCCAACTGTCAAATTGTTTGTGCGCAGTGCAGAACAAACAAACCCGTCAGAAGAACACTGCAGCCAGCAAAAAGTCCAAAACGGCTGCCAGAAAACAACCTGCAGATTTTTTAACGATCACACCAACCACAAAGACAGCACAATACCTGTGTTTAGGAGGTGCAGGAGGGCACTGAAATAATGTATATGAGTCTGTGCCATAACGCTCAGCTCCACAGCGTGAAAATAAAAAAAGAACTGCAGTGGAGTGAGTGGATGAAGTACCAATACACACAGACTCTTTCACTCTTAATCACGTACACACTCGTGAGAGAGTTCCGATGAGGTGAGTGATCTTAGGGACTTATTTACAAGTCCCTTACGTCACTTTTTCCCTGTTAAAAGTGATGCATCGGCGGCGCAAGGGACTTGTAAGTAAGCCCCTTAGTGAGGTAATTTAAGAGTAAGGTACTGCAGGTAAGCTGTTTGCGTGTGTGTATGAATGTGCATGTGGGCGCGCGCACGCTCATATAACGACACTGTGCTTCCTTTCCACGATTTGAGGCTTTCTGCTCTTCTCTGTGCTTTGTGCATAAATGACAAAGGCTGCTGTTCTGACCAGTGCATAATTATGCCCAGTGCCAGTACATGCCATCTTTTTGGGATATGGAAATCATCTGTTCAGTGAGATTGATTTTGCATCCCAGCCTGGAAAATATATATATCTCGCCCCCACTACACATTCACAAATCCAGTGGGCCATTTTCACACTGCGAATGCCGGGGAGTGAGGAAGAAATTGTGTTGCCATTTGTGCTGCTTTCTGCATATCCCACTCAGGTCCATGACTACTGTAGTAAATTGTGAGTACCATTTGTCCTAAGAACACAACTGCTAACTTTTCTATGCCCTCCTCTGACACACCCTAATTAATGTCCCTGCATGCACTTGTGGGTACCATATCTTTCTCATTCACATTTATTTGACTGGATTCATGGGTCCCGACCCATAAATCCAACACAACAATTTTTCAGAAAGTTTGTATCTGGTCCCTGTGAATCAGATGACACTTTTGAGCTCATGGACCCAGCAGTACGCATACAGCATTTGAACCCCATTGACCAATGTTCATTAATCTTGATAGCACAAACATTCCTATTTGGTCGAGCAGTCTTTTTGGAGAGTTGTATGTAGACATGTCATAGAGCACAAATGAATAAAAATACATTGCACAAGACGAGCAAGTAAATCTTGATCCCTCCTAATAATTCTTTTATTTCATGCTGATCTGGTGCCATGTTTCTTCCAGTTAAGAATGGAATATAAATTACATGCATTAAGACTGGGAAAAATAAAGAAAGTGCATGCCTAAATAGCTTGGATGGTCCAAGCGTCCACGACGTGCATTGAATATGCATATTCAATGTATATGCATATTCACAGTATTTGTGTGAAATAGCTGAGGTTTAACTGTGACTTTTTAAATATTAGGAACACTCGAAATTTCAATTATGCTAACAAACGTCGCGTAATATTATGAATTCCATGACGGGTATTATACGCAAAATTGCTGAGATTAAGCATTTTATGTCATATTGTGTAATTATGTGCATTATTGGTAACATTGTAGCGCAGGAATGATGCAAATGACCCGAATGCACCAGCCATTTTTCGCAGCATTTATGTCTTTGTTGCTGTATTTTAAATCATGTGATATGTACCCTTGTGTCCAAAATGGGTGCCAGAACACATTTGAGAAAAATATAGTGCTGAATGCCAGTTTCACCTTTCATGTGCGTATGTGTAATTTAGTGTAATATTCCCAACATATTGTGTAATTACGCGAAAGTAAATTTCGCACATGCTTCTTTATATACTTGTTAAGGACGAATAATAGTATTTCATATAGTTTAATGAGGTATATCTCATTTATTGCCTGTTGTTAATTTATGGAAACAGGTGGCATGTTTTGTGAGCAAAGCATCGCAGTACATTTTAAGAGTGGCATTTGTTGCTTCTGTAGTTCTTTTAATAGTTACAACATGCCAATACGCACAACATAATATTAACAGCAATAGGTTATTTGACTTTAAAACTTTAATTAATTGGCTCACAACTAAGCCGCGAGAAGTCATCGAGAGTTTTTGTTTTTCAGAAGTAGCACGGAGGAGTGTTATTACCTGACACTAGCTACTGGCTTGCTTTTGTAGTTTATATCTATGTGTTCTGTTGACTTATTTTGATTTATTTGATGTGCCTTCCTGCGTTATTGCTGTTCCCATGTGTATTTTTCATTTTACTTTGATTCAAAGGCAAGTTGAAACATTATTGTAGGAAATGCAATAAAGAGAAAAGAAGAAAAACATAAGGTGGTAATTCTGCCGCTCTCTGATAATGGGCAAAAAAGTAACTGTACGTGTGCTACTTTATTTTCCCAGTGGCTTCCTCGATATCTGAGTCAACAAGATCATGGAGGTGGGATTCCCTGCACGAAGCACTGAGTAAACACGCAATCACAGTGTGTGTGTTTTTACCCGTGGTTTCCTCTTGCAGAGCGGCTTCTGCACTCTGTGGTGAATGAAGGGCACTAGCCAAGGTTAGAGAAGAGTCATTCTCAGCATCACTGATAGTGCTCCAGAGACCATTGCCCAAAAGGATATATGTGTGTGGCGTGTTACCTAGAATATTGCCTCCCTCGTCTCGTGACGTCTGAATGCAAAGTTCTCACTCAGTAGCACTCTCAAGGCTTTTACTGAAAGCATTGCTATTAAACAACTGGAAAGATCTTTTCTTTGTTTGTGTTTTATACCAATGTCATTCAATTATTCCTGGTAAAGCTCCCAAAACTTCTTCATAACCGGTGTTTTTGTCAACAGCATTCTTCAAGAAAAAGTCCTACATTTAAACAAAATGGCATATAAATTAGAATAATTGAGCATATCGGAGTCCATGAGTTTATCATTCGTCATTTGAGGAAACTGCAGGTCAGAGGCTTAAATCCTGGTTGACCAACTCAAGATTTACAGCCACATATATGACCTAATAAATTTGTGACTCCCTAATTGCGATATTTTGCGACTCACATTTAGAAAACTCGAAAAATGCGATATACAGATATGTCTCAAACACATTTAGCGAATCCTAATGGGTTCGCACTTGACCTACGTCATCAATATTCATGAGGTAAATCGCAATTGGCGACCCATTGGGTATCGCAAAAAAAACAGTGATGGTGGGGATGGGGAGAGCAGACCACCATGTCTGTGATTGTTTTAAAATAAAGCAACTTTTTTTTTATTGCAGCCCCTTTTCCTTAAAGGAAAATGTAATGCGTTTCAAAAAGAAACATTAAACGTTTTAGTTTCATTTTTAAAGAGTTGGCAGTGGTCCCAGGGACTACTGCCTGCTCTTTAAAAACATTTTTGTTGCCATTTACAAAGGATAAGTGGTCCCCTAGGGATGCCTTCCTGTTTGCGACTGTCTTACCACCTACTTGAAGTAGGCGGTAAACTGAGAATATTTTGCGACACACTCCTGTTGCAAAACATTCTTACATCCCCCTGCGACTCGCTATTAGGAAGGGATGCCACTGACACAACCCTTCCTAATACTGACACGCAAACTCTATTTGGCGAGTTGGTAATAGGTTACTGACCCACAAAATAGGGTTAGTATATGACAAAAGGCTCTTTAGTAGTCGCAGGCGACCCGATTCTCTGCTTTCGACCTCTAAAACCTGTCGTACATGTGGCCCAAAATTCTTATGAGGATGGATAATTTGAGTACCGTTCTTGTGGGTATTAACACTACTTGTTTTTACAATGACACAAACCACAGGACTGACAGGAATTGCAATGTAAAAACATGCTATTATTTTCTCATTTTTCCTCTATTAGTTCTTATAATATGCCCTCTCCCATTTGTGATTTGGAAGGAGCTACAAAACCCTTTTGTGGGTATGAATAGCTTTTCTGACTTGCCAAATATGTTCTATGTATTTCAAAAATATATTTTGCTGTGGCAAACTATGTATTTTGAGTTAACTGGCTTTGTACATCTGGACCATAGTTTGTAGAGGCAAATGCCCTGGGGCTTGCACACAAACCTATTGCATTATATTTATAAACTACACTGTATCTACTCTACTATTTTTTGTGTGCAAGAGCTTGCAGCTGTATGAGGTGGTCATGAGCTGTATGAGGTGAGCTGTGAACTTGCTCAGTATTCCCTAACTGGGAGACCTATGCGTATTCTTCTAAACCTTTGTGTGCGTACTGCTGAAAAGCAATACTTTGTACATGGGGAGTGTTAGAAATATTAAGTCATTTCATTTTCACAATATTGTTCATCCTTCAATGGCAACCACTGCACATTCCAAGTTGAGATTGAAGTGAATATTGCACTTTCCTACAGTATCATCTCCACATGAGTCAGCACCAATTGCCTTTGAGTTAAGTGCACAGTTATTAACGTTTTTATAGGTAAATATTGTTTAATACTCCCTTAGTTACTAGTTTATTGTTGTTCATTTAATGCATTGCACTTCCTTGGACACTTCTTTGCTATTCCCCTATAGATGACCAGTTTTAAAATCTCTTTGGGAACTAATATATGAGTAATGTATGATACATCACATACAACCTGCACATGGTAATTCACAGGTATGGGTTTTTACAGTTCTGACTGACTCTTGGGAGAACCCTTGTAAATAGAACCCACAATATTCTGTTTCTAAAGGGAAAGAATCTGTCCTATATGTAATCATTCTACAATACTTACTTGATGGGGTGAAAAGAAAACTTGAAAAAAGATCCTCTATTTTGTGTAGTGAACAGGATAAATTTGCAATCAATGTCAACAATTCACAATGCTATTCTACCCTTATCAGTACTAGACTTTTGATTTCTCTCTTTAAACACTGGCCATAGTGTTAAAGAATATAAACAACACACTACATCACCCTTGTTCTGATAGCCTTTCTCTGGCTCCCTGGTACATTTCAAGATACTGTCCAGTGAAACCTGTCTTTCCGTTTCCCAGTTCCGGCCTCACACTAGCAACCTATTTGGAACCTGATGCCCAAAGCCACAAGCAGATAAAACACAGAAGTTGCTCCCTAAAACTACTTGGCCTCCACCTTTGGAATGAACTAGACCTATCCTTGGGTGATCAACTTAACATGCTCTAGTTCAGGAAATGCCACATGCCAATGATGAATGAACTTACCCCCCTCCCTCCATGGATTGAGTCCCACTCACCAGCAGAACATATTCAGGACCTGATATCTCCAATAATAGTTCCAGAATATTTATCTGAACTAACCCACTGAACTGAGTCTCAGATCGAATCCACTACCTCATGCACTGAAGTGGCTGCAAAACAACATGATTTAACGCCATATAAAACTCCTCAAATGCAAAAATACATTTGTATATTACCTATAATGTTTCTGGCACAGAGTGGGTAAATAACAGCTCCCCCTTATGTATTCGGAAGAATCATGAAAGATAGTTTTATGTACCATCAAACAACTTTTGTTAACTCACATTCATGAAATCACTGTGCAACTTTTCAATCATCTCTTTTTCGTGCAGGTTTTTGTGTATAGGTGCACACTTGTTTAAATTAGATCCGTGTGGGTTCCTAAAACTATCTACAAATCATAAGAAGGAATACATGGTTCCTATCTCTGTTGCAGATGAACCATTACACATTTACTTCAATCAGCAATTCTTTCTTCCAAATTGCTTCCTCTCGTCAACAGTGCTCGTAATACAACCCTCCACAAATGACAAAGGTTTATTTCTTTTCTCTGTGATCTCGTGCAACTGGATCTCACTACCCTGGTCAGTCCTTTTATTTGCTCTTATTTTCTGTTGGCTTTCTTGTGACCTTCTCTTCGTTCCTTATGGAGAACAATCCAACAATGCGTCTCAGAAGTCTTTTGTAACTGAGCCTCACATTGTACTAAAATGGCAGGTCTGACTACAAAGATGCCTCTTACAGCATTGCACACATACCTAGGTAGCTTCCGTAAAGTTCCTCTGAGTGCTCTTTCTTACACAACCCCTCATATTTCTCTTGATTTGGTCTATTATCTTTCACAGTAAAAATATATCGTCTCTGAAGCATGTATTTTGTGCTATTTTAACCGCATATGAAATAGATTACTTATTGTCAAGACCACAGTTGATGTTTCGGTGATGTAGCAAATTTATCATCCTAATTACATTGCTGATGTAGGTGATGCTTTGAGAATATTGTCACAGATTAGATCAGCTACATTGGAGCTTTGATTCATGAAGCCATGCAGAAATTACATTTTAAACGTGCTCTAATATGTTCCCTTGGGACTTGAATTCCTCTTTGCATCCCTAGAATTCCGGAAAAGGCATCCATAATGTATGCTATATAAAATCATGAAATAGTTAACATTACTGAGTCAGGAAATTGACATGCTGTCATTGAGTAGTGGTCTTGCATTTGCTTCAGTCGTCTGCGTCAGGAGCCCCCACCAACAATCGTAACACGCCCTTATAAGGTTAGAGATCCATGCATGTCAACATTTTTGAAGAGAAAATTGGGAGATTTCTGAAAGCAAATTGGAAGAACGTATTTCCCCCATTGATTTCTATTGGTGCCTGAATAGGGTTACTGTCATGTATGGGGTTTGTAAGTCTGCTGCTGCAGGATCGGATATTAGAAACGCAAAGGTATGTTTTTTTTCTTATCTGTCAGAAGCACGGAGAAAAGTGCTATTGCAGGCAGAGAGAGTGTGATGCAAGTGTTGTGCACTGGCCTGCAGGAACAAGTTACTGGCAGTGCATACACTGATTTACATAATACCAGGCCCTGTCAGCAGAAGCCCACAGACGAATCAGGTTTTTGCATGCAGGAATCGGGAGACTAGCCTTGAAATTGGTAGTCTCCCATCTGAATCTGGAGGATTGGCATGTATGGACATCACCCCTATCACAGAGACATGCTGACCCCACTGCAAATGCATAGGACTGATTTTGCATGAACAGTAATGTACTTTGGCATGCATCTTTTGTTTATTATGGGGCCAGAGCCCTTGGCTAAGGCAATTGATTTGTCTGCTTCTCCCAACTGTTAATCATCACCTGGAAGGGTCAGGGGACATTTCTGAAACCCATCAATGGTGACCTATATTTGCAGTACGTGTAGCATGTTTTCATGAATTATAAAAATGTGGTCCTGATGGTGCTACTGCTGCTAGTGAAGAGTGGCTATTCTTTAAAGGCAAATAGCAGGGATTCTCTACATTTGATTGCACTCAGACCCATACCATTAAAGGCAGGTTCCAAACAATGAAACACTAGTGCATTTTCTGTCTTAGTTATATGGACAGGTCAAAGCACACTGCTGCAATACCGGTGGAGCAGGAGCTCTTTCAATGTTTTAGTTACCACTACATAGTATGTCAAATGCAAGCACCTAGATGGCTTTTCACGTTTTTATATTGCAAGCACCACATAATAACTGAAAAGAAAGATTTTGACTTTTTTAAAATTGGTCCTCATGGGTGCCTGGAGGACATAATGCTGGATAGAATGCTGGAAGGAGCTGGATATGCTTCTGCTGCTGCTTGGGCTTTGGTATGGGAAAGGTGTGAACATTGGGAAAATCTTGGAAAGATCCTCATCGCCTTTGCTTGTGTGTATCCAGAGCCTTTTGAATAATTTGGGCCCAATCGACAAACCAATAGTGTACATTATAAAATAACAAAATGTCCATCACAATTGTGCTTTTCCCAATATGCACCGATTTGGATAAACACCTCTAGAATTAGCACCCCCATCTCTCAACTAATACGCTGCGTATTTGTTCCAACACCTGATTGTCAATTCTATGCCAGAGTAAATGTCTGCAACAAACGCAGACCTAAACATGTGCGCGTTAACTATAGCTAGTTCGCTACATAACATCACTGAATGATAAGTTAATGAGTAGCCGTAATATTGACATGTCAACATAGATAATCAGGAGTACATAAATACCTTTATCAGGTAGAGCCTGTGAATAAGACAGACACAAGAGAATCAAATTTGGGGTCTCATAACTTGGTGAAATGTGATTTGAGATTGAGGAGTGCAAACGTCGACAACAACAGAGAAGTAGCATAAAGAATAATTAGAAAAGTCAAAATGTCTGGCATTTGTGCTAGCCTTTTGGTTTTGTCAATGCTTATTTTCTTTGGGATTTTTGTCACGGTTTTTTCAAAACCTTATTGCTGGTTAACTGTCAGGCCAGGCCTTCGTCAAGTAAAAAAATTAAAAAATTGTCTAAAACATTTTTTTTTAATTTCAAAATGCACACATAGGCACGTAAAGGAACTAATTTGTGTTTTGGTGTGCTCCTTGAGAAAGAGCAGAATGCCATCATTCACAGTAAAGTTAGTCAATGTCTGACCCATTACCCCATCCTGTATGATTTAGTGGGTGGAAATAAAATGGGAATGACACTATAACAGACCAATGAACGAAGAAGACTGTCTGAACGTTCGTATAAGAATATTAGATGTATAATTGAAGTTAGATCAAAAGTTATTGGCTAACACCAGACCATATGATAGGTCCTCTATTGCAAAATATTGTACGAGGCCCATAAAATGTTGCTCACTTTGGCCATCTACCACTTAAAAAAGGTCCTGGTCTGGGCCCGAGTCTATTGGCTTGTGTTACGTCCCTTTGAAATGGTGAGAGTATGTAAAAGAATCAAACTAAAACAAACAAATCAGTCACTAAAACGAATTATGCCAAGTTAAACTAGGAAACAAGTAACACAAATTGCATCTGTAATGTTATCTACAAAGGTCTTTTAGACGTTATCTTGTGTTCTGTGTTCTAATGTTTCAGTGACATTCTTTGGAACTGGGAGACAGGCTTTACTTTTTTTTGGGCGAATCTATGATTGGAGGGTAAATAACCAATACTTCCACTTCTCAGTTGTTTTCGCTATTAACAGTGGGATTGCTTCGCCTTTACACTATAAATGGTGTTGTTCCCAAGAACATTTTCCAAGTTTGTCCTACTTCGCACCTCAAATGTCTGCATAACAACTGCCCAGAGATACTTTTTCTCCTTTATACTGCTATAGACTTGAATAATCTTGCTTTATGGACTCTTTAAATTATCTTTCATGTAATGATCACATTGCCTTCTAAATTAACCTATCTCAGCCGAGAACAAAAAAAAATCTTCATTCTATTGGGAGATTAATGACAGATTGATTCGGTGTTCCTAGGAGAGCCGGTAATAACCTGTAGTGGGTAATCCCTTCCCGGGGCTCCATGTCACACATCCGTTAAATAACAGAGAAACATTTGACTCATACATACCGCACACACATAATTTAGATCAGCCACTGTCTGGAGAGCTCCACTGACCTTTAATTGTGAGTTAGCAAGCTCTTTGAAGACCTAACATATAATTGCAATGAGGTATACGGTTATTAAAGGGTTGGGATGCACTGCCAGTCAGGAAAAATAGATTAGTTTGGAAAGCCTTTATGTTTTCACTTTCTATAATTAACCGTAGAAGAGCCTTTCACTCCTGTCGGTCAGCCTGTGTGTAATCAGTTAGGGAGCGAGGCAGTGACAAGGAAGTGGTGAGTGGTCAAGACCAGACCCAAGTTATCTCTGTTCCTCAGGCGAGAATCCTACAGGGTTGCCGACTTACAGAAAACCAAGATGGAAACGTTTGTGTAAGAGTTCACATGCTATTAAAATGCAATAGGTCTGCCTTAAAAGCAGGAACGCAGATCAAATTAAATTTACTAGGATAAAATATACAAGAAACGTTGGGCCCGATTTGGAGTACGCTCTGAATATCGACCCTAGAATATCGATGGGACATGATATCGGACAAAATATTTATTAAAAAATCGACAGGTAAGTAAGTCTATATTTTCTGTACCTAACTCCGTTTATATCTATCTAAGCTGTTCATATATCTTCAAGGTACGGTGTTGTGCAGCTAGGAATAGTAAATCAATACTATATAAGCTTACCTTTTGATATTTTGCCCTCCGATATTCTGTTCTCAATATTCTTGTAAAACCAAAGGTGATGATGGACGGAGCGTTGACAATACAAACACTCACCCCCAGTCAACTGATCTGGGTTTAATCCATCACCGTCCTTTAGCTCACTCCGCCACCCCAGTTCAGACATGGCCATATGCAAATCAGTCTGACCCTGTGCCTCATGGGAACAGTTCAGCCCGAACTACCAAGCCATATCTTCCCTGGACCTGAATCAAGCTTCCCAGGATCGGTTTCTGGCATTACAGCCGTCTTCAGCCGGGCTTGCTTGACTCCAGTGGCAAAGTGAGCAAGGGACTCACGTCTGAGCATACCCTGCCAACTTAGGGCGAACAAAGAAAAACCAAAGGTGATGATGGACGGAGCGTTGACAATACAAACACCCCTAGTCATCTGATCTGGGTTTAATCCATCACCGTTCTTTAGCTCACTCCGCCACCCCAGTTCAGACATGGCCATATGCAAATCAGTCTGACCTTGTGCCTCATGGGAACTGTTCAGCCCGAACTACCAAGCCATGTCTTCCCTGGACTAGAATCAAGCTTCCCAGGACCGGTTTCTGGCATTACAGCCGTCTTCAGCCAGGCTTGCTTGACTCCAGTGGCAAAGTGAGCAAGGGACTCACGTCTGAGCATACCCTGCCAACTTAGGGCGAACAAAGAAAAACCAAAGGTGATGATGGACGGAGCGTTGACAATACAAACACTCACCCCCAGACAACTGATCTGGGTATAATCCATCACCGTTCTTTAGCTCACTCCGCCACCCCAGTTCAGACATGGCCATATGCAAATCAGTCTGACCCTGTGCCTCATGGGAACAGTTCAGCCCGAACTACCAAGCCATGTCTTCCCTGGACCGGAATCAAGCTTCCCAGGGCCGGTTTCTGGCATTACAGCCGTCTTCAGCCGGGCTTGCTTGACTCCAGTGGCAAAGTGAGCAAGGGACTCACGTCTGAGCATAACCTGCCAACTTAGGGCGAACAAAGAAAAACCAAACGTGATGATGGACGGAGCGTTGACAATATGAACACTCACCCCCAGTCAACTGATCTGGGTTTAATCCATCACCGTTCTTTAGCTCACTCCGCCACCCCAGTTCAGACATGGCCATATGCAAATCAGTCTGACCCTGTGCCTCATGGGAACAGTTCAGCCCGAACTACCAAGCCATGTCTTCCCTGGACCGGAATCAAGCTTCCCAGGACCGGTTTCTGGCATTACAGCCGCCTTCAGCCGGGCTTGCTTGACTCCAGTGGCAAAGTGAGCAAGGGACTCACGTCTGAGCATACCCTGCTAACTTAGGGCGAACAAAGAAAAACCAAAGGTGATGATGGACGGAGCGTTGACAATACAAACACTCACCCCCAGTCAACTGATCTGGGTTTAATCCATCACCGTTCTTTAGCTCACTCCGCCACCCCAGTTCATACATGGCCATATGCAAATACTAACCATCCAATCTTGTGGGATCCTTGGAGATTCATGACCTCTCTTAGGCCGTCGGCATACCTTGCAAGCTCGGGAGTACGCCAACAATTCATTCACTGGCTTAACAATAACTGCTCAGGTCTAAAATTCACCAGTACAGTAGATAGAGACTCCATCTCATTCTTAGACCTCACAATTTATCATTCTGAGGGCTCTCTCCACACAAGATTGTTTCGTAAGCCCACGGAGCGGAACACTTTGCTGAGCTACTCTAGTAACCATCCCAGAGCACTGAGGAACTCATTACCATACTCTCAATTCCTAAGGATTAGACGGAATTGTTTTGCAAAAGAGGACTACTTTAGGGAAGCCACTATTCTATCCAATAAGCTCAAAGACAGAGGCTACCCCAAGAGACTAGTCCGCAGGGCAACCAAAAGGGCGTGGTATTGTCCCAGAGAGGCCTTGCTCAGTCCAAAACAGAAAGAGACTAATACCAGAATTGCCTGTGTTATGACTTTCTCACCGGTCTCAAATGCCTTGAGGAAATCTATATTGAAACATTGGCCCCTTCTCAATGCTGGCTCTCTTGAAATTGAACGCCCTGTCTTTGCCTTTCGAAAAAGCTCCAATCTAAAAGATCATTTGGTTAGAGCAGCTCTCCCTAGCCCACCACAACGCCAAACAATTGATGCCCTTTGGAATCAACCTCCACTAATAGGGCATGCAAAATGTGGTTCATGTAATGTTTGTGAATACACTATAGAAGGCAAATCTTTCAAGTTCAATAATGTGGAGATAAACTGTAAATCTTTTTGTAACTGCAATACCAGTGATGTTATTTATCTGATTGAATGCCCGTGCCCCAAAGTGTACATTGGTCAGACCAAACAGAAAATCAAGACCAGAATTGGCCAACACCGCAGCCGGGTACGATGCAAGACACCCAACGCTCCACTGGTTGATCATTTCACGCAGGAAGGACATACGGAAAATGACATTAAATGGACTGTTTTGCGAGTATTGAGACTGCCACCCCGCGGAGGGGATATGACTCTCCTGCTAAACAAGGAAGAATTACGTATGATAATTCTTATGGACAGCATAAGAAGTGGTCTTAACAGAAATGAGGACTGGACTGCTCTGTTGTAACCATGTTAAATAATGGCTCCAAATAGGTATTTCTAATAGAAATAACCAGGTCCTGTTACTGAGTGTGATAATAGGAATGTAATCCATGACTGCTATATGTTTGTGTAATTATGCCTGAGATGTTTTAAATTATATATCCCTAAAATTTAAATGCATGGCACTTCGCTCACCTATAATCCCCCAACATCATCACATGCTTCCAAGTTATTGAGACCCTAGTAGTATCACCTCCCTGTCGCGAGCCCATCAAGTAACTATGTTCTCGGGAAACCAAGATGGCCGCCGAATTGATCCACCACGTTCACGCACTCCCCTACCAATATGGCTGCTCCCCGTAATTACAGTTAACTGGATGCACGCTCAGTTTCACTTCGCGGATACAAGCCATTGTGCCCGATCGCGGCCGCGGAATCCAACAATCCTGGGAACTCCATCAAGGTAAGCGGTTGTGTGTTCCCTCCCTGCCCCTTGTTGGCTCTCTAATCCCTGAGGTTGCAATCCTAATAGAATTCCCTTCTTCAGGTTCCCCGCAAACCATTGCCCAGCTGCATTAGCGCTGCAAGTGGTCAACCCGGAATCGGATCCACCACAAGGCAATACCCCGGTAAGCTAACCTCAATTAGGCATGGCAATTGACCTCCGGGCCACTTCCACGTTCCTGACCTTTTCCCCTTTTAATCAGAATTATTAGGTCTTGGTACCTCTTCTCCACTTCCGGTGATTGCCGGTTGGAAGAATCCTTTTAAAAGACACCTCGGTCACTCTCGAGGGTCGAGCAAGACGCAGGCGCCGATCTATCATGGCGCTATTACCATAACTGGTTCCCACAGGTAATACAGCTCCGTCCAACACCGCGGCCTAATACTGTTCCTCGACTATACAAATACTCACCATGTTCCTTCTTTATATGATCAACCCCATACACCCCCGGACCATCGACCGGTGTGCTGTTACATCCCTCCCTTGACTCGTCACGAGAAGGTGAGATTCTTTTCCCTTCCATGCTTACCATCCTATCGCCTACCACTTCACAATAATCACTTGGCCAATTCACTTAGCCCTAGCCCCCGGATCAACTGTCACTCTAGCTTCACCTTGGTCAATAGGGTAGTTGAGTGATTGACACGTTATGGCATTCACGCACGGATGGAAGGTCGGCACAATTAAGCTTGACTCAGACTGCTACTATATATACGTTGCAGGTTCGTACTCTGATTATGTTTTTTTTTTTTTTGTCTCCTTTTGTCTCCCCTTGAATTCCTAACAGGGTTATGTTTTATAATCAGGCAATGGTAATTTAGTCCTGATGATGATCCTTTATTGGTTATAGGATCGAAACGCCGTCGACAATTATGTAGCTTCACACTAAGTTTTCCATTGTGTTACCCAACAGTGTTTGCTACATGTGGTCAGCTTGAACCAACCTTTATTTATCAGTGCCCACCCAACCCTAGAATTGCCTGTTCAATTCCCCTTGTATGTCCAAACTCCTTTTGGTTTTCCTTTATGTGTTATATGTACTTGATACAGGATTCGATCCCACTGTATATTTGCTCACCTTATTTTGCCTATCAACTTTATTGATTAAATTACTGTCCGGCTGGACAAGTTTTCTGATAGCACATTGTTGTCTATAAAGCCATTTATTGCCCTGAATTTGTTTTAGTTAAGGACCTTTGTTGTTTAGTATAAATGAGTAGGTACTGCAGCCGTAGAGCCACTAAGGGGCCCTAGACTACCTGTTATCTCCTCCCCTACATAGAGTTTCCTAAAGTGATCAAACCTCTCCCCATCCGTTATATGATTCGGGATCTGGTCTGGGTCACCACCTCTGGATCTTCTCACTAGAGCCCAAAAGAGTTCACCATTCTTGGACTGACTAGCCGCTTTTAAACTGTACCAATGTGAGTCTTCCCAATCCCTCTTTGCCTCTACAATGGCTTGCCTATGCTGGAGTCTTGCCAGCCAGACCTCAACAGTATTATTGGATTTAATAGCAAGTATCACGCTGGATTTTCTCCTTCTACAGTTTCTATCAAACCACTTCTGTACTGGCTTGGGGTTCTTCGAGCGATTTTTACTTGGATCTACAAACAGAGTGCCAATCAAATCCATAGTGTCAACACAACGGGCCCCACCTCATTTTTACATACAGCAGAGAGCCTAAGAGTCTGATCACTAAGAATTTCACCCAAGGTACTTAGCCTTGACTGATTTAGAATAAACTTTGGCCATCTGAGGAACCTATTACAGTTTGACGGCAAGAGTGTCTTTGTTGACATAGTCGGTCCACTGGTGGGAGTGCGCTCCTTCCTTTGCCACATTTCCAACATTGTAAGCGACAAAGGATTATGATCACTATCTATCGAAGGTATAATGATCATGTCAACCACAAACTTCCATGATCTCCTATCAACCAATATATAATCAATTCTGCTTTGGCAGCCAACCCTATTATATGTATTTGCTCCCATTGAATCAGAGGGCGTGCGCCCATTCACAGCCCTAAAGCCAAATTCTAACATTAAGGCATTCAGTTGAATGACCACTGGCGACCATTTCTTCACTGGCATAAGTGATAAGGTGGGGATACCCCATCTGGCATCCTCCTCATAGAGCCCCAAAGTGTCATCTGCTGCCAGAGGCTCAAATGAGCAGTTGAGGTCACCAGCGACCAGGACAAAGAAGTCGGAGGGACAGGAAAGGAGCATTTCAGAAAGAGCAGAGATTGTGGCGGATTTCGCCCCCCCTTGGGTACCTCTAGCATATATATTGAATAGTTCCCAGATGTTATTACCCTTCGTGCATTTGATGGAGAGTCTCATTACGTCAGGTGAGGAACAGTGATGGTGGATAATCTTAAGGTTGAGCTCCACCCTAACCCATACCATAAGCCCTCCAGATGGACGACCTCGACCAGATGTGGTGGCAGGTACAAAAAAACAAGAAAAACCAGGCTTGTACAATGGTTCAAGACTCCAAGTCTCCTGAAATAAGCACAGATCATATCCATCAATAAAGTCATTCCAATCCGATAGTGCAAGCTTATTTCGTAAACTCGCCACATTCCATGAGACAAATTTCAAATGACTGGTAAGACCATCACAAATAGATAATACACTTTGAGATTAACCTATGTCTTGTCCCGTAATATGACTAACCTTCTCTGACTCTAAGACGGTGGTTAATAGCTCAGTACCAGAAAGATGAGACGGTACAGGAAGACTAGGGGTACAGCTGGTGGGGAAGGACTAGTTGGTGCACCTTCTCCAACCTGAAGTATTAAATGTGTAATGCATGTAATCAGTTTATGTTTAATTATGAGGATTTGGAGCATGGGGTTAGTTTGATTTTGGCTTTTGGGGGGAGGGGTTGTTTTAATTTGGGATTTTGGAGGGAGGGGTTGTTTAATTTTGTTTTTTTGGAAGCTGTGGTGCATTGTGCTCACCTCACCATTTTCAAAGGGTACCAGCCTACCCTGACAGGTCCACTTTTGCTGCATGATTACATATTCAGTAACATGCCCAAATGCACAGCACAGACTCCAGAAGCCAAGCAACAGGAGAGACTTCAGGAGAAGATCAACAGATAGAAGCCTTCAGAAGGCTTCAGGAGCACAGTAGTAGGGAAGTACAGGATAAAAGGACAAATAGAGCATGAAGTCGGCAGCACTTTGTTTTGAGCATTGTAACATTTTCTCCATTTCCCCATCGTTTCCTTCTAATCTTTTACCCATCCACCCTTTGTTTACTCCTTTCGTAGCAATATTTTTCATCCTTTTTAGGTCTGGCTACAGACCCGTTTATTTCTTTTCCAGAGCTCTTATAGTAACCCTCCCAAAAAAAGAGTATACTATGAGGGACTTTGGCTACACCTCAGTATTGCTCAGCCTCTTTGTGGTGTTTTAAAAGTTATTTGTTATCAGTATGTTAGTCTGCCCTAGTAGTGCTTCAATTGCAGTGCATGGAAGGTGATGTATTCATGCACTACAGTGGAGCAATCTTTTTAATTGTATGTTTCCCACCAATCACTGTATGGTAAACCACCCCTACAACTGCTCTTGAGATCACCCTCTGCCCCTTAGTGCCATCACATACAAGCTGCAGAGCTAGTGTTCTTCTGAAATATCAGCATTGCATCCTGGGCATGTACCAGCAGCAGCAGGCCCTCGGAGAAAGCAGGTGTATTTTCCAAACTCAGGGAGAGACCCAAGCATCACTTAAAGCCAACCTGCAGAGATCCCTCTGTAAGAAGGACAATTGGAACGATGCCTTTCAGGCTGTGTCCTCAGACCTCATGTGACAAGACTCCTGCAGTGCACCAGGTAGAGTAGGCTGGGGCTCCAGATCACAGCTACACATGAGGCGAATTCAAAGCATGGGAGAAGGTTTGAGGGGTTGCCAACCCCAGAAATATATACCTGGGATCCCTGGGCCAGGCGTAGTGCTAATCAAAGTCAATCACAGCCTTACAGGAGAAGATGGGGGGTGGAAACTACTTTTAAACTCTTTGCAGAATTCTTGTTGCTGTATCCTTGTTGTCAACAGCAAAGTCAAATCTCCCCCTGGGAGAAGTCATCAAAATATATATATATAGACACGTTTCGTGACAGGGCACTTTATCAAAGGCAGTGGACTTGAAAGGCCAAATGCGCAGCAATTTTGAAACACCACTTAAATAGTTCTGGATTCAGCCTCAGTGGGCGCGGCCACTCCCGTGGCCCGATGGTCCATGTAGTGTAAGTATTTCTCCTTTGAGCAGATGCGCACCAAGCCACTGTGCAAATCAATACTCCCAAGTGGGTTGTCATGCAGGTCTTGAACCCATGCTGCAGCATCACTCTCTCACTACCGGCATCTCTCCCCTTAGTCGGCGGCGGCTTTGGCGGCGTTACAGGAAGGCTGCAAACAGCCTCGGGGCAACCCTCGCGGCCCAGGCCAGCCGCCAATTTGTACAAACAGTTTGCCTGTTGAGAAGGAAGCCACACGAGAGACCATACCATTGCCATCCATTTTAACCAGGCAAACTCTGTCTGCTCACTCGTCAGGCTTGGACTTCACTCCTGTTTATGCTTGCCTGTTTCCATGCTGCATCTCTCATTAAAATGGATGGCGATGGTATGGTCTCTCGTGTGGCTTCCTTCTCAGCAGGCAAACTCTGTTATATTATATATATATATATATATATATATATATATATATCTATCAAAAACACAGGTTGCCCAAAAGAGGATATCGAACTGTGAAGGGGTTAACACACACAGCCACTGGCAGCAGACCCTTCAGCCAGCTCTCCGTTTCCTGTAGCGTGACTGCCATACGCGTTTCGAGAAGGTAATTCTCTTGTTCACTGGCTCTCGTCAAATGAATTGTGGAAAGCGGTTTAAAGTGGAACATTAATTTATTCAATTACATAGTCCCGCTCACATAGGCGTAGCAGAACAGGGCATGCTGGTCAGTGTAGTAGTGCCCATAGTAGCTATGACACAGTCTAAGCAGCGATGGGCAATACTACAAAGACCATGATGCCTTGCTTTGCTGACGCCTATGGAGGCGGGACTAATATTCAAATAAAGGTGTGTTCCACTCCAATACCGCTTTTTCTTGTATAATTTGAAGAGAGCCAGTGATCAAGAGCGTTACTCGCTCGAAACGCGTTTGGCAGTCACAAACGTACCTTGGACGGATGACTAGATGATTCCGCTACCGGTGGCTGTGTGCAGTAACCCCTGCTGGTGTGATGTTCTCATTGGGGCAACCTGTGTTTTTTATATATATATATATATATATATATATATATATATATATATATATATATATATATATATATATATATATATATACATATATATATATATATACATATATATATATATATATACACACTCAACATTCACTCTTCAAACATCCTTAGGGCTAATGTTTCCAATTCTACTACATTTTCAAAACCGGCACCACAGCAGTTTTAAGAGACAGAGACAGCAAGTTTTAGGGTGTTTTCAAATATCCTTGTTGTCAGCCTGAGCACAGTAACTGCTGTATGCATGATCAGTGTTTATACAAGAGTGACAGTATGAGAGTTGATGAAGCAGGCACATTTTGTAACCGGCCTCTCTGTGCCTGTGAAATGGACAAACTCATGCAAGTCCACTGCTCATCTGTTTGTGGTTGCACCTCATTGTTACACCTCATGTTGATAGTTATTTTATATGGTATGAAACTACTTTTTTGTCAGTGCTGTTATGGTTGCTGTCTGTAAACTGAATTTGCCTTTCATTTATTGGTGAACTTGGGACAGGTATTGTCAATAGGGCAGTGAGTAGATACAGCAAAGAGTTGATGGGTGGATGAACAGGTACGAGAGGGCAAAGATAAGAAACCAAGGCCCAGATTTGCTAAGGCCTTATTTTGCCCTTGTGTCACACTAGGTGACACAAGGCCAGCACAAGCCCTTAAATATGAGTTACTATGCCACGCAGAGCCACCTTGCGTAGCATATTATATCTGGAGTAATGCAAGCCAGCGCAAGTTGCTGCTTTACGTTACTCTGCCCAGGGAAGGTGTTCCATGGGTGGAGCGTGGGTGCTCCTACGCCTCCACTCATGATTTTTAGTGCTTTCCCAGATTTAGTAACATTTGTAAGTCTGGGAATGCGTCAAAATGCTACGCCTTCGCAAGGGTGGCATAACAAGGGGAAACATGTTTATTTCTCCTTGTTGTTTCCTCTTTCTACATGGGCTGCATTCTGTAGCACAGATAGAAAGAGCAAAACGCCTCAGAGGACTGTTTTTGTGCAGGAAGGTGCCTCATTCTGCACAACAACAGTCCTGCTTGCAACACAGGCACTCTTTCACCTTTGTGGAAGGATGCCTTCATTGGTGCTTGACAGCCACTAGTGCTCCAGTGCAGATACAGACAGAGCAGGAATACGCCATATCTTCCCGCCCTTTCCGTTTGCTGCGGCGTCACTCTGCAAGATGCCTTGCTGCGTTGCACTCAACGCTGCGTCAAATGTTAGTAATTCTGTCTCCCAAGTGCATTGATGAAGAGGCATTGGCAGACAGGCCTGAGGTATTAATGGCTCATAGGTGAAAGCATCCAGGATCTTTCTGGTAAAAAACAGACCCACTGTCTTTACCAATGCCGATTTTTATTATGTTGTACAATTTTTTTGTAAGAATTCAGATGTATTATTTTGTCAATTTTGTAAGTTTCACAACACCAAAATAAACAAGCCTGCTCAGGCAGAGGCTAACACGTTTTAGGAATTGGTTTGTTTGACTGGAGGAGGATCCATGGTCCAGTCTGACTGGTGATGGAAATGCTCAGGGATTGATGAAAGTGATGAATACAAATTGCAAATAGTACTAAAAGGAAATGTGCTTATGGAGAGGCAAAGTCACTAATGAACCTTGAAGTAGTTATGAGCAAACCAATTTTCCCAGAGCTAAAGATAAATGTCTTCGGAGCACACACTAGTAAGAAAGTTGGTATGGACACAAGCCCTGAGGAAAGAACTGGGATTTCCCTAAATTGACAGAAGTTGACTGATTTGAGTGTGGCCCACCCTTCTGGAAGTATGTCTACTGTGCCTGGAGCACTATTTCATCAGGGATACTCACATATCGTCTTTCTAAAATGCCTGCCTGCCACTTGGTGCTTAAGAACGATAAGGATCCCGGGGAAGCACTGCTGCCTACCATATTTGGACTCTTACTGTCTTTTCATGTCACCACGAGAAGGAACATTCCATTCATTTTTAGATGTCTCACTTAAAACAGCAGTTGTTCTTTAGTGTGATTTTTTCCTGGACATCACATCTAAATGTGATTCTGCCTTATGTTTTCATTTTGCCAAAATGTGGCAATTTTATTTAATCTGGAATATTTCATTTTTAAATATTAATGGACTTTTCACAATATTTCACAACCTTTGAGTGAAGTTAATTTCTGACCATTCCAAGGGAAATTGTTGGGTTAGCGTGTAGGCATGCCTTCAAACCTAAAAGTTTGTGGGTGTTACCAAACTTATAAGGCTATCCACACCTCAAAATACCGACTTCCCACCCTCCAATCATAAGTAGTGGAATTCTTTAGTCCTAGTGGGAATCGTTTTGTGAATTCCTGGAAAGGTCAAATGAAGCATTTTGTGCCCTAAAAATATATTATTGGGAGAAAACAAATTTATGAACTGGCTCCTATGGGTTTGTGAGCTTAGCTCCAAGTAGCTGAAGTAAAAAACAACGTGAACATTATTTTGCTTGGTGTAGTTTTTTTTTTTTCTTCAAAAACCTTTATTGGGTCATCATACAGTACACAGCTCATCGCCCACAACCCGGAGGCCGGCAGCAATCATACAGTATCTAAGAACACCGCTATTTGGCCAACAACCTCGGGGATTGCTTGGTGTAGTTAAAATGCATTGTTTTAAATGTAAAAGACTTCTAGGTATTAGCAGGTTACAGAGAGCCATTGGATATCAGTGGCTGTTAATGACACCATTTGTTTCCCTGTCCTCCAGTTGTTTGTGGGAGAGTTGAGAGGTTTTCTAAAGAAATGCTTGTTTCAATTGTTAAGGGGCAGGCATCTTTGCAGTGAGGGCTACAATTTCAGTGAATCCCGAATCAGACAATGCCTCAACCTGACTTGGAATTACTAGTCCGGCAACAGACCTAAAAATACATTTATTAAGGAGTCGTGACACCCACCTAAGATACACTCCAGAACTCGAAATGTTCCAAAGTTGCTGTTTTCAATCTGCTTCTCTTCCTTAAAGTTCATATACATGTTGCATAGTTTTTATAAGTATATGTTCCTCTGGCTGCTTGAAACTTTGATTGGGCGTGTAGCTTTTACTACATTTTGTGGCCCCGTCTCACAATGGAAATTTCCAATGGCTTTCTCTTAGCATGCTATGCAATTCCTTTTGCAAGCTATTTCAGTGAGGAACTCAAAGGTGATTATTGTCACATGCTTTCTCTCTAGTTGACTGGCAAGGATACCTTACTGGAAATGGAATTCCTTAGTTTGGCGCAGTGATTTTAGAAGCTTCACGTTTCTTTTCAGTCTTTGTGAACTAGGGATTTATCACTGAGGAATAGGTAAGCCAATACAACAAGCTCTGATTATGTGCTATTATGGTGGCGAGTTCACGCTTCTCTTACTTGTTTTTGGAAAGTCGCAAACTGTACAAATTGTACAAATATGAGGAGCACTTAACCCACTAGGCTGGTAGGGAGATACAACCCATAATTGGCTCACTCATTTTTAAAAGTATGTACATTTCTAGGGTTCTCTAGGGGTACAATAACAATTCAAGTTGCTAACAATTCAAGTAGTCCAATATGTATGCCCTTGTTCACCGTAATTCAATAATAAAATAAAGGTTTGTTTTTTTGTTTATTTTTGACAGCACTGCAGTTTGTATGTCTGTGCAATCTGTGTGAATGGTGTTTGTATGTTGGAACTGTGTGTACGCCTAAATATGCATATGTGCTTTACGCTTTTTAATGTTGTGTGTAGAGTTCTTAGCCGACTAGAAATATAGAGGTACGGAATGCTGGTAATATGTGCATATGATGGAGATGTCTGTGATCATTTTCCTTGTATAACATTTTATTGGTTCGTCCTAAATATAAACATTTTATGTGGCTTTGTAGGTAGTTAGGGATGTGATCAGGAGATAAATATGTGTGTTAATATGTGTGCAGTGGTGTATACAACTGTACAACTCATTCAGACCTTCACAGGTATCCCTGTATACAATATCTCAGATGCACATATTGTAGGGGTGTGTGTGTCTGTCTGTGAGTGTATACTCTATTGTGTTTGGAGAGTGGGTATCTGGATATGCCATGTTGGATTTGGTGGGAATAAGGAACTGCCTCAGAATCTGACACAGTCGCACATTTATTCGCCTCAACACCTCTCAATTCATTAATATAGAGGTAGTTTGTGTGGGGTGAGACTTTCTGAGATATGTCTGTCTGGGATTTAATTTGTATGTGTGTGTCTATCATTCACTTCAACACATATTGGTGCTGATGATTGTTTTGCATCGTAGACAAATCTGTATTTAATTGATTGTGTGGGTTTGTATACATGTGCCTCACAAACCTACACATCAGTCGTCCTCCCCATTCTCCACTAAATAGCATAGATATTGTGTGCGTGTGTGTGTTTGTGTTTATGTTTTCTTGACCGTGTGTATGAGAGAGGGAGATCCTCCTAGCACCACATACTTATGATTCACACATATTTCACCGTGTGTTTCCATGTTTTAACATTTTCTTCTGGGGAAGGTGTCATTGTGTTTACATTGGAGTGTGGTAGTTTATCTGTCCATGTTAAATATGCAAATACGGATTTTCACATTTTCTGGCGGTTATAAAATTGTTTTTGGATCCCTTGAATTCCTATTCACTCACTTTGAAACATGAGGTGAATATATAGTAAGTCTAAGTCATCCATGCGTATTTTACGGGACGATGGGAACTGAGGCGTACACAAAGACAAAGTCACCGCAGAACTTATTGCATCTGTGCTATTGAAAGAGAAATTGAAGAGGATGAGGTCATACCCTAAAAACAAATGTGGGTAGTATTGGCACTCTGTGTTTTAAAACAGCAACACTTCCGCTTTTATTGTGTACTTTAAGAAATAAGCCATGAGTGTTACTATTACAGTGTAACTAATATACGGTGCACATTTTTCTATGTAGCTCAGAGAGAGTCAAAAAATATATAGTAGGAGTAGTCAGTGGTCATGGGTCTTTGCCATGTCCTTCACACCCATTTAGGAAGAATTTAATTCTAATTTGTAGATTTATATAGTGTGGTTTATCACCCATGATGGTATCCAGGCACTTTACATGGGCATGGGGGAGATTAAGTGATTTAACCAGAACCATGTGATGTTGAGCTGAGATGCAAACCCGGATCCCCAGCTCCTGAGTCAGCAGCTCTGACTGCTGCGCCATATCCTCTCCCTCGGAATTCTAGTCACAACTCTTGACTTAGTCATCCATTTATTAATGTACCTTGCCTTCTCTTACCTCCACCAACGCTGTACCAATACACTAATACCAAATTCGAAATAGTCATCTATAAAGACCACAAAATTTTTCACAACTTCAGCTCCATATTCATCAACGATTTGTTCTTGTTCATTCAAACATTTACAAGGAGAACCACCTCTTTTCCCAAATACCCTCCACTGCAGAGACTATGCTGCAAGTACATATGTGCTTATCACACATGTTCTGAAATCAACTGTACATGTTGCATGCTTATAATTTCACACTGTGCTTATATTAAGTCAAATTGATAAAACAAAATGCATTGTTTACTTGTAACATCTAAAATGTAGCTTTGCCAGATATTGTGTTTACTTATAATTTTTACAAGATGATTGTGAAAAAGAACACCTTCTGTATCATATTGCAGTTGCATTTTTGTACTGCTTACTACCCCCTGATGAGGAGTTGAAGCGATTTACGTCAGGCAGCACGCTGCTTCATACCCAAAGTTAGCGGTTAGACCAGTGTTGTTGGTAATTTTTGTTATTGGGATTACTTTTGTCACCCAAGCAGACCATTCCATCGATTCATTCCAATATATTTGTGGTAGATGAGATTAATAGGACCTTGGTGTGATCGGAGTGGGAGTGAGAGGGTATGTGAGTTCATGCAGATGCTTGGTAGATGAGCTTGAGAAGATTATGTACTGTTTGATTGCAGTGGTAGAACTTTCAATGGAGGAGAGGTTGTGATCTATGCATTGTGGCAGTTTTTCATTAATACAATCACAGAGATTAATGCAAACATGCATGTGACTCTAAGAAGGCTTTGCTCAGAGAGAAGGGGCATGCAGAGGATGGGAGGAATGGAGAGGCCTATATGAAAGAGAAAACAAAGAAGTGGCAACAATCATGTCTGATTTAGAAACTTAGAAATTGCTTTTTGAAATAGCATATCATTTAAGGATGCAGGACTCTAGAAAGAAACAGTAGATTTGCATGTGAAGATAGTAATATATTAGGTACTTTTGAAAGACACGGGAAGCAGACGAACAGTCTGTCCACTGCTAGGCTACCGCTAGATGACTGCACCAGCAAAGTCAGCTGATTAGCACAGGGCTTGGAAGCATAACGTAATGGTTGGACGCATATACTAGGAAATATCAAGAGCTTTAGGATGGACTCGAAGAAAGCAGTAACCAAATGAGCATGACAATGTGATGTAAATAATGCCAATCTTGAGAAGGAGTTTCTACAATCGTTGGAGTGAATGTTTGATGATGTTTAGCCTCAAAGCTTAACCCATAGTATGAATTGTAAAAGTAGAATGGGAATGGGTGCCTTTTGTTGTGGTGTTGCTCAGGATGAAGGAAGAGGATAGCTTCTCCCGGCCAGCGAAAGTCTATTGACTTAATTCCAGTGGCTAGAGAGTGGCGATCCAGACACTGAGGTCAGTGGGATGGTGAAGGACATCACTACGCAAAGGATATGTCTGGAGTACAGCCAGGAAAGGACATTTACATTCTGGTATCAATAGCTACAATGTTTCGTGGCGTCCAGGCCCCTCAAAGCCCCATTAAGCCTTTTTGTAACACTATCTGAAATGCTGATTGCAAAAAGCCCTCTGAAAAGTAGTTTTCATACATTTCCAAGACCTCTACATACTTGCACGGAATTCCATAAACCTGAAAAACACTTTCAACTTTATAACTGCATTTTTTACACCAAACAGCCACATGCAGTCTTCCAAACAGCTTTTTCACCTCTTAGATGAAAGTAGAACACCTTTCAAAAGAATTCCAAGAAGGCTGTAAGTTTTTCTAAAGGATTCCAAAGGCCGTTTTCAATTCATTTCGGGTACTTTTAAAAAAAACTTGTCTACATGCACTTTCCTCAGATAAAGTCTATGACCCCGTATATAACAAAAAACCTGTTTCGATCTTTGCAAAATATGTTTGGCTGCTACTAAATGGTGAACTGGAAATATTAATGTATTTGTTTGGGAGCTTTTCTTCTCGATTCCGCACAGAAAATAATTGTGTAGTTTCTATAACAGGAAAATACCCATGATGCCCAAATGACGCTGCACAAAAGCAAGAAAATCTGTCGCAATTTGGAGGAGGAAGTGACCGGAATCGAGAAGATGGATATTAGAATTACCTGTTACATTGTGAAAAAAATAGCATTCTTAGGCAATGTTCTGCTGTTGCTTAGGGAAGATGGTACAGAGTATACATTAAAATAATTACTTCTTGTTTGCGACCACTTACTGGTTCCTTGGAGGAAGTGCACAGCCTCAGCTGTTTGTGATCTAAAGGGACCGGGTTTTACGTAGTGCACTCATAATAAAGGAAGCGGTTTTAGGAGACAAAGGACCTGGAGGCAGCATCTTGTTCCCTTACCTTCCTACGCCCGTCCTGCAGGGTCACAACATCCCAAAATAGCCTTTTACTAAAATTAAATCATATTATCAATTCAAAAGCAAACCATTTTGTGTGAATGAGCAAACTACTGTAAATATGCTTCTTGAAGTATAACTTGAACATCGAAAAAATGTGAATGCCAATTATTCTGGTTGAATAGTAGTAAGGTCATATGTCAGTTTAACTAATTAGGGTCTTGGCCTGTCTGCCCCGGAGTGTAATATCCATTGCCTGTCAATCCAGGCCTGGAATGTGGAATAGCTCTAAAGAGGGATTGCTATGTATTTCCGTATGCAGCAAGAAGTACCCTCTTTTCAATGTTAAATGGTTGTGTGGAAATGTATACTGTAAGTAAGGAACCTGTTTAAGAGTTAATGGGAAATAGGTTAGTTGAGGTGATGTGAATCGTGAAACAACACATATGGTAATACAGCATATAACTGAACTTAGAGTAAATGTTTAAGAGACTCATAAACAGTTCTTTAAAACTCGATTGAAAACTAGTGATCAACTGTTAAATAACAAACACACAACTGGGTGAAGGTTCACAAATCCTCATACAATGCTCTGATTTAAATGTTAATATTTAGATCATTTAAATTTACAAATGTATTGTTGGTGAAAGGTAAATATCACCAATTAAGCATCTATATTCATATTTCTCTAAGGTACATGAAACATTTGCACTAATATCATGAGATAAAAAACAATGTACTCAATACGGTTGGATTAAGGAAGGTAAAACTAAGGTGTGGAAGGGTAAAGGCCTCTACATGGTTATTCATGAAATAAAATGCTTAACCTGAATAACATTGCAGGAAAGAAGTCAAGATACTACTTCTTGTAGGAGTCAACTTCCTGATTACCTATAGTTTTCAAAATTGTGCTGGACTAGTTACTTGTCTACCATTAGTACTCTTTTGAAGCAAGGAATTTGTTATCTATTAACACTTATAAAAGTAGAACATTATTTCTAAATAACGGAAGTTGTCTATGGCTTTATTCAAACAACTATGATATTCATGCAACCATAGTCAAATAAGTAGAGCTGTTATTTCTAACATTTATGTGGTTAAATGCGTTAATTGATCCTCTCAGTAACCTGAAGATAAATAATTGATGTATTCTATTCATTACAATGTTTCTTTATTTTCAGTATAAAAAACATGTAAACACAAAATTACATTTAAATTAAAAAATACCAAAAATGTAATCCATTACTGAACAAACAATCAAAGTAAAGTAATCAAGGTAAAATGTTATCGGTTGATTTAAATAAATATAGAAAATTCAAATTGTTACTAGGGCTGGGTGAAATTTTAATTTCTCCGGCATAATTTGCGTCACTTGGGGAAACTTTGCATTACCTTTTTTACGTGAAATTCCTGAAGTTCTGCCACACTGCGTAGTTCCAAATCAATTTGCAGTAAAACTTTACTGCGAACACATGCAAACAACAGAATGAGAGCCGTTAGTGGCTGTTATGTGTGGTGCTTTTGTTTTCCTACTATTTGTTAGCACCTGTTTGGTCTTAAATAGCATCCTCGGTTGCTCTAATGGTTTACAAAACAATAACTGCTCAAGTGACTTGATATCAGTACTAAGGGAGGAAAGGTGAAGTTGTTTTTAGGTGGGAGAGCATAGTATGTTCCCCTCATTGCAAACAAAATGAGGAATGAGGCTTGGCTGCTGCTGCAGGCAAAGTATCATGCAATTTTTCTTGCCACAATTATTGACTGGAAAAATCATTTATGGTTCTCCCATAACCGAAATAATGAATGTGGAAAAAAACTCAACCATTCTGATTCAGATATAGCCAATTCATTATGGAAATTTCACTGTGCCTATCTCAGAATAAGGTTCAAAATAATCTGTTATCAGGCAAACCTCCCCAGACCTCTATCTCCTTAGCTACAGGTACACGTTTAAACATGATCAAGAGTAATTAATTACATTTAACTGCCATTTCAAGATTTCTTATTGTCATTTCAAGATTTCTTCCTGCTTAGTAAGAGGTTTGGCGGTAAAATATTCGTAATTCTTATGGTAACCGTTGACTTAATGATCAAAGGTCCAAAATTATTGATAACCTTCTTTTAATGAAAACTCTAGTCCTTCTTTAAAACATGCTAATTGAGACATTGAGATCACGAAAGTCAGTGACTAAATATAAAAGAATCAACTACTAGAGGAGAAAAACTTAATAATGCTATGAAAGTACTCCAACCACAGACATCAATTTTTTAAAGGTGGAAAAAGAGAGATTAGTTTTAACTTTGATTACTGTTAATAATCATATGTGAGGTAAGAATAGGGCAGTAGCCCATTGAGGCCTTAGACCAAATTTCAACCTTATAACTCCCAACATCATGTTGTTATATAGCTCAAGTATCGTCATAAGGACTGAACCTTCCAGCATATCAATTCAAAGTCAGGAGCCAGACCAAAGCACCACATGTTCAGACTGAAGATATTTTAGAATAATTTATATCAGTTAATGTTTGCAAAGAATAGTAATGAAATTTATAAGTAAAAAGACAGACGCATTTGCAGTGATTTGGATTGAGAACCTATTTGCCTCAGCGTGTGCCCTCCAATTCAACCCACTGTTCAATAGTATTCTCAAATATCTGTAACAAATTATCTGAGTGAGAGGCATCTCCTCAAAAAGCTAGCAACCTCTAAAAGTGTTCCACCCAAAAATCCTGATCTGAATTTTGTTCTGTGCATATTTGGACATCATGTCTACTATATATTGAAGTCCTAGTGCAGTTCTCTCACATAACAACACAGCGTCAAATAATTATCTTATAAAAAACTAAGGGTCTGATTTAGAGTTTGATGAATGGGTTACTCCATCAGAAACGTGATGGCTAGCCCATCATCTGTGTTACAAGTGCCATAGTATATCATACACTTGCAATAAAGCCATGGGATATCCTTCGTGTTTGTGATGGAATAATTCCATCCGCCAAACTATAACTCAAGCCCTAAATAAAAAACACATATGAAGTCTACAGCATTTTAGAAATCGACACAAGCAGCATGCAAGCAAATATTAGCTATAATTTATCCCGGGTCAAGCACACCTAGAGGTCCAACAATTTACAATTACTCATGTTAGGAAATCCTTACACTTCCATTCTGTCCACTCTCTAACAGCTTGAATGTTGTCCACTGAAATCTCTGTTGTAAATTGTGGCATTGTACTGTACTTGGTGGGTGGTTTGTGGACTTTCCTTATGTTGCTTGCTTTTGTGGGTCAACTGCACATATATTTTATAAATGATTGAACTTTGTATACACATTAATTTGGTTCTGCTCTCTGGTCTACTTTGGTTTATTATTATTAAACCTTTCACTTATTATTGAAGCATCCAGTTTGTTCCTGCAAAAAGCAGTTCTTCATATGACTGCTCGTCGCATCACAAAGAAAAAAAACTCAACCACATCTTTCCTATCTTAAGAGATCTGCATTGATTTCCTTTCAAGGGTAGGATAAAATTTAAAAAGGTTGCCACACCTACAAGGTACCCAATCATCAGAGGCCCTCTGCCATAGCAGATTTACAGCTCCTATTAGGCGGCACAAGGCAACCCTAAAGCAAACACTCACTTTACCTGGAAACTTGAAAATTCAGATCCTCTTTTGCCCTGAAACAGTCCTTCGCCGGTTCGGCCCCAAGTGCCTGAAACACACTTGAAACTAGCACGTGAGATCCTAGCTTCTGAAATGTTCTTAAAAATGCCTTTGCAGATTTTACTTTGGAACATCAGACCCTAAAAACTCAAATCCTATGGAGGATTAAAGAAGACTTTTTGAACAGATCAACCAAATTTGCTATTCGAGTTATGGTCTCTGTATCTTCTTGTTGAAATATGAGGAATCTTTCTCCCCCTGGAACTTTTCCTTTCCCGATCGCCTTCATCTCTTTCCCCTTTCTAAACCGCACCCCACATTTTCCACTGTAATTTTTCAGTTGTTTAATGTACTTGGTTCCTTGTTAGTCGTAAAGCGCTTGAATACCATTTGGTGACCTGGTGCTGTATAAAACAATTAAACAAATACATAAACCATTGTATAGTTATTTAAGTGTATAAAGACTCTGTATTATAAATGTTCATGTGACAGTATATTTTATACTGTTGTATTCACTGTCCTTTCTAAAGCACTCAGTTGCACTTGGGCCTTGTTGTACATGTATAAAAACTGATAATACAATAATTGAAAAAATATCAGTAAAGACAGAAGAAACTGAAGGGGAAGGGACCTTCAACTGAGAACACAAGCGTCTTTGAGTTCCCAACTAGCGCTTTACTCCTTCCAGTTGATCAGTCCAATGGAGCATTTATGCCATCATTCACCCTAGTTCTCAGCGAGGTTTCACTACTGTCTTGCGCCGCTGAAGGTGAAAAGAAGCGTTAGAACAACAATTTTTCCGAAAGAACGTGTATGCACTTTAATTTCTGCTGCAATTGCTAATTTTCTGCAGCAATTGCAAGAAACATTTCTTCTCAAAAGTGGCAGTAGTATTTATCATGGAGGAGACCGTTCAATACCAACCATTTGATTTTAATTTTAAGTATCCTAAAATGGTATCAAATCCCTTAGTAAATATTTCAACCTTGAGAATTCCTTTTCGAGTTTACCGTTCTTCTGTCTTGCGTGGGACAGGGTAGTTATGTTTGTGAGCTTGGTAGGACAGTTAGGGGGAAACTGTGGGAAGATAAACTGCATGAACCACACAGGCTTCACGGAAAAACAGACTATTGTTCTAAATCAGTATGGATGAGATGTAAAACGACCTGCAATGTGACTTTCAGGAATGCCACGCACAGCTCATTTTCTCAGGGTTCCTGCATAAATAAATGTAGGCAGAAAAAACATTTAAGTCCCACCTTGACTTAGATGACTAACCTTTATGAATATGGTTCTTGTGAGCAGGCCAATGCCTAGATTTCCATCCCGTTAGGAAGGGCATTTTCCACGGTTTGTTAATGAAGCTGAATGTTGCTGACCTTCACTTTGTTTACAAACTATGAATATGCCGATTTCCTGGACTATGAAGTGGTATCATGAACAATGTGGGCATGTTCAAAAATTGATTTGCGCACCTCTGTTCGCACAACTACATCATTGTTTCTGTGATTTATGCAGCTACTCACCAGTTTGTGCACGTCCTCTGTGTGATTAGTGTAGAATACATTTGTCACCACTAAGGGCCTGATTACGAGTTTGGCGGTGTGGCAGTAGCCCGCCACGCCAGCGCACCACTGCCACACCGCCAAACGCATACTGAAACTGCCTCCCAGATTCTGACTGGAAGCCAGGTCGGGAGGTCCTACTTTGTCAGTCCAACGGCAGTGCCGCTTTGCATGTCCCACGGTGGTGCCATGCTAAGGCTCATATGTGAGCCTTAGCAAGGCACCACCCACCGTGGGACTGCCAATGTGCGGGAACTGGGGTTGCATGCAGACAGGGGGGCACAACATGAGTCCCACACATGCATCCCCTGGCCCTGAGGCAGCAGGAGGCCCCTTAGTTTCCTCACTGCCACAATTTTCATGGCAGGTTCACTGCCATGAAAATTGTGTTGGTGGGGAAACTCGTAATATGCTTGGCGGTGCTGCAGCATATAGTAGGTCTCAGACTGCTGCAAGACCACCTGTGATCACGGATCCCCGGCGGTAGCAGCGGTCCCATGGTGGTCCGACTGCCCAATGCGGAATATGGCGGTCAGACCGCCGGCGCAGCAATAGCTGCACTGCCGCCATGGGTTTAACAGAACATCGGACCGCCAAACTAACAATTAGGTCCTAAATCAGTGGCAGTGCAAGCATGCCATGATCTCTCATGCGTGCAAGAATAATTAGTCCCCTGGCACCTGGTTGGGGACCAAAAACATCTGTATTTCGGGGACAGTGGGTCCCTTGCACCTCTTGGTCCTGCTGCCACTGGACTTACTGCATTATTGATAGCTGCGCTGCTGCATTTTATGAAGGAATGAGAAAAAATGCAGCAGAGTTTTACTTGCCATTATCTCACATAGGAACACATTCATAAAATGTGCACTAACTGATGTGATATATGCTTGTGCACAAATCAAAACAGGATGTGAGGGCAAACCGATGATTAGGACGATAAGTCATGGAAGTACTGCTGCGCCTGAGCAAACAGGTTCACATTGTTCATGCTATGGCACCTCTTGTAACACCTTGTGTACATGAACACATATTTATTTAGTTGTGCACTTTTTTAAAATAATATGAATTCTTACTGTTTTATTTATTTATTAATTGTGTTTGTTAAGCACAACATTTTTCACCTAGGGGATACCACAGTGCTATAACGCTCCCTATTGCTTCAGCAGAAAGAAAGAACCACACAAGACGATCATATAAGGACATTATCCGGAAAATAGCCAGGTTTTCCATTTCTTTCTAAAAGGAAAATGGTTGTTGGTGGGGCACAGATCTAAAGGACGGATGTTCCATTTAGCAGCAGCCAAAAGTGAGCATGAACGCCCACCAAATCTGGCCTTCCTTATGCTGATGGCCTTAGCCGAGGCTACATTTTGTGATCTCAGGTCCCATTAGGGCTTGTAGAATTCAACTGTAGTGCATAAAATTTCGGGAATGGTGTAATAAAGATTTAGGGGCATAGCACAAGAGCTTGACACTAGCTCCTTATCGCACAGTTAGCCACTGTAAGGATGTCAAACATTATGTAGCATACCCAGATTTATCTATATTACAAATTAGCGTGGTGGTAGCATTTTGAATTACCTGTAATCTGGTAAAAAGGTAATCTGCCATGCCCACACAAAGGGCATTACCATAGTCCAGACGACTAGTAATCAAAGCCTGGACTATAGTTTTACACCAGGCTATCGAGATCCACTTGAACAGTCTTGTCAAAAGTTTTAGAATGCCAAAGCATTTACCGCAGATAGTTTTAACATGTTCTTGAATAAAGAAAGAATGGTCAACAATGATCCCCAGGTTTTTTGACAATTTGTTTGGTGGTCGACATAGCCCCCAGAGAACCCGGACACCAGAAGGCATCTCAGAACACGTGAGCCTTTCCAAACAGCAGGATCTCCTTTTTTTCCGCATTTAATTTAAACAATGATTAGTCGTCCGTCCTGCTACTTCAGTGATTCACCCCTGTAGATTGCCTCAAGTTTATTCTTGTTTCTTACCCATTGAGGTAATCAACTGGGTGTCGTTAGCATAAGAACACATCTCAAAACCCCACTTCCTTACGATTTTTGTCAAAGGACCCACATAAATATTAAAAAGCATAGGGCTCAATGGGGAGTCCTGGGGAGCTCTGCATTCGGATTTATGAGGGTGAGATATAAAAGTACCGAGTTGCACTGTATAGGATCAATTCTTTAAAAAGGAGTCCAGCCATTGAAGAGCTTTAGAATGTAGGTGAATGTCAAAGAGTCTATTGATCAGCAGACTATGTGAGACGGCGTCGAAAGCCGCGGAAATGTCAAATAAGATACCTTACTCAAGTAAGGCACTGTAAATGAATTGCCATTATGAAATATTTCATACTTTTCCAGTTTTACCGTTATGCCCGTGCAGTGGAAGAGATGTAATAAATTAAAACATATTTGACAAACAAATTTACCACACTTGAAGTGTTTTGCCGGACGACCTGTCTAATAAAGACAGTATGTAAAAGTAAACATTTAAAACGGCACAATCTGAAATGACAGAATGAGTACCCACTCTACGAATCCGAAATAATTTAATCCAGATTCCAACAGGGATAGCATATGACCGCTGGTGCTACAACATTTCCCGCATTGGCGTTAATGCATGTCCATTTTTTTTCCCTTGCACACCTTTCCATGATGCGGGCCCCAGGGTCTGATTATATAGATTACACAAGTGACTGAACATTTTGCACTGGAGAATGGGCAATTTTGTACCAGCTTTTGCACTAACTGACACACATATGTGTTCTTGTGCGGATCAACAGTACAAATGTATTTTTGCACTGTTAGGCAAGTGCAAATGCTGTTGAAACACTGCGAAATGGCTCTGTCACCCTGCAATGCCTGTAATCGAACCCCTGAGATTCCTGCAGAGTATCTTGAGGGGTTTCCTGAAAAGTGAAGCTACGTGATACTTTAATGCACGTGAAATAATTGTGCCAGTATTATTAGCTTTCTACAGTTTCGTACATGCATGTATATTTGTTTCTAAATCTGTAGAAGTTTCCATCTTACCATCACAAAAAGTGGTTCATTTTGAGCAACAGCATGTACAGACTTCACAGTGAGAAGGAGCTCTGAGCTAAACAAACATGAGATGGAATATTTCTTTAGCCTGTGGTTGGAATCGCGCTCTAAGGTCAGAGCAATTACGCCTAGGTGTTCATTAACTGACATTTAAGAAGCTGGAGTTCTCAAGGGACGTGTGTGTATGAGGTTCCGCTTGAAAAGCAGGAAAACTCACTACGGTTTGATTACTGACGGATAATGACTACTTGCTGGGTAAGTAGCGTTACCAATGCACACTAATGTAATCTGATTTAATAACCAGGTTCCATTATTGTCCTGATTAATTACACACTTCAAAAAAGGATGGGTCAAATGAAGATGTTCCCTTCCAGTACATAATACTCTGCTTAGACATAGTTAAATACTTTTCCAAGTTCGTGTGATATACAGTGCGTCGCCAAAAAATGAGGGAGGTACCCTGGTACTTTGAAAATGGACGAGCATGTGTAACACAAAGCAATAACTCCCTTTTCGATAGATCAGAAAGCAAGCTCAGTCTAACATTAAATAATACAGTCAAACCAGAGATAAGGATTATGTGATATAAACAACTTGTACCAAATAGACAAAATAAGTAGAGTTTTTGTTTTCTCTATTTATTTTGTCTATTTAGTAGAAGATTTTGCTTTGATGTTCAGTACGTGACACATGCAAAGTTGGAAAAGTTTAGAGAAAACTTTTCTCCAACGTTATGCCTTTGTGGAGGCGTCATTTGTTTACACAAATCTATGTCCCAGTGTTAGTAGGTGGGGATTTGGGTCTCAACCCTTGAATTATCGCATTGGAAGACCCATGTATCACACATGGGAATGCCCATGTACCGTCCAAGGTATGCTTCCTTGACGCAAAGTAACACATAGCGCTGCGTTTCTTTACTTTAAGGCTAATTTCGAGGGCAAAAAACGTATTGTATTGTAATTGCATTTATATAGCGCTTACTACTCCTGACGAGGCGTCAAAGCGCTTTTTCAGCGAGTAGCATGCTACTTCGGGACCCATAAAGGGTTAGTGTTGAGTTAGTATAGTGAAATATGAAAATAATTTGAGTGGTGGATAGGTTAGTCATTTATTTGGATTCAGAAGGATAGCGGAGGGATAGAAGAGAGAAAAAAGGTTAGCATTTATATAGCGCTTGTTACCCCTATTGGGGTGTTGAAGCACTTTCTTGGCGAGTAGCACGTTACTCCGGAACCCATAAGGATTAGTGGTGAATTAGTATAGTGAAATATGAAAGTAATTTGAAGTATTGCACTGGAAAATAAATCCCATGCAACACTTTGCACATTTTACATTATTTTTGCGAACCAGACCTGCTGCAGTGTTAGTAAATTTAGGCCAACTTTTGTTTTTTTACTTACAATTAGGTGTAAAATGGATTGTCCTTGCAGATGAATGGCGCATGAAATACCAGTACCAATGCATTGTCCTTCCATTTCTGGCAGTCACACAATGAATGACCACATCAAGTTGTACTGTTCCCACAAGAATGGTTCTGTTCAAAACATGGGGACTATTTGTTAGGGTTCTGCATTGGAGCTCACTTAGAGAATGCGGCGCAAATCATTACATCGTTTTTTTCAACATTATAAAAACCTGCCATTGCAGCACAGTACTGCCTGCCGTCACATGAGAGCGGGTGTAACCCTTAGTAAATTAACCTCCAAATTTCCTACCAGGGAAAACTGCAGATTCAGTATAAGAAATATATAAATTATGTATAACAGGTATAGCTCAACAATTGGGGTTTAAGCAAGATTACATTGACATAATTAAAGTCAAGCAACCCCATACTTAAAATTTGGACTCCGTTTCAATGCAAACTGCATTTCCTTGTGTTATTCGTTCATCGAACAGCACATCACAGTGCATTTTCTTCTGGAGAACCAGTAGCGTTTTTTAGGCCAAACCTAGCGCTGCTCTGCGAGGCATGCTATATTGGAGTATGCACTTGAAGCTCTGCCCACTCTCAGCCCATATTTTTCATTGGCTTGTGTCATTGTCCTTCGTAAATGCTGGCTTTTGATTCGTAAATAGGCTTGTTAGTCCCTCCTTGGTACAGCCACGTCTGCATTTGTTACCTCCCATAACGACGGGACTTTTTACTTTGCTTGGTCCACGGTCTGCGTTATAAGTCGGTGAGCACTATTTTATATATTGACTAATTAGGACAATGGCGGCTGCTTCTTGTATCTGCAGCGCGCCCACACAGGGCAATGGCGGCCGCTTTTCTTATGGAGTGTTATGCTGCTCTAACTTTAAAAGTGTCTGCCCCCTACGCCCACAGCACTCATGGTACAATGGCGATGCTTTTCTAAAAAATTACTTTTAAGATGAATGCACTGTCTGCTTCAGGGACACCGAAATTACTTTCAGCTTTTTTTTTTTTTACAGACTTGAATGCTAAGCGCGGCGTCCGCTTTACAGACACTGCGCTCAGTTTACATTTTTTTATTTTTAACTTTAATGGTGAGCGCGGCACCCGCTTTAGGGACACCGCACTCTGCAATACAATAGGTCTCGCTTTTTCCAAACTTTGACCTATTGGTATTTACAATGCCAATAGTTCAAAATCTCGCAATTGCGAGACCTATTGCATTAAAAATACTTGCCTTTTGAATGTTGAGCAACACTCCTGGTGTAACCTTCACCAGTATATTCTACATTCACACAAAACCAATTCAATTGACAACATTGGTGATTTTAGCTGGAGTTTTGCATCATAAAGTTGTTAGATTTGGGGGTCTCTAGTTGGCACCCGACCTTGCCCAAGAGCCGAGTCACTCCCTGTGCCGCTTCTGATCACGCTGAGCGAGCTCGACCCGCCGCTGCCTCCTGCAGGGTTCGAGCCACCTGAGCCTCACCAGCGCTCCACTTGTGGGTTGTTGTTTTCACTATTGCTTGCTTGTAATTTTGCCACTGTTTTCGACTGTTGTTCCTGCCACATCGTTTTCTGTACTTTTTCCGGCAGAGCCCTCCTCCACCCCCACCCTCCCCCCCACTCTTGCCTTCTGTACCACTAGGTTCTTTTTACCTCCGCTTCCCCGCGGCCACGCCCCCTCACCACCCCGCTCCCGCCTTATGAGGCGGCCTCTCCAGACATTCAGGGTGGCCCCGACCTTGCCCAAGGGCCGACTCACCCCCTGTGTCGCTTCTGATCCCGCTGTGCGCGCCGACCTGCCTCTGCCTCCTGCAGGGTTCGAGCCCCCTGAGCCTCACCAGCGCTCCACTTGTGGGTTGTTGTTTTCACTATTTCTTGCCTGTAATTTTGCCACTGTTTTCGACTGCTGTTCCTGCTACATCGTTTTCTGTACTATTTTCCGGCTGAGCCCTCCGCCACCCCCCTCTTGCCTTCTGTACCACTGGGTTCTTTTTCCCGCCACTTCCTCGCGGCCACGCCCCCTCGCCGACCCGCTCCCGCCTCCTCCCCCGCCTTAAATGGCGACCGCAGACAGAACACGCAGCGGGTGCGCCGATTGCGCGCCAAAGGCTAGCCCGTCTGCGCCCGTCCGCGCCTGGATCGCGCCCAGCGCAAGAACCCTTGGACACCGAAGCCGCCACAACACCAGACTGCACTACGACTCCAGTACCCTCCACGCACTCAACGCCGGACGAGACCACTCCTGCTACCGGGCCATCCAGAAGCACACCCAAGGACCCTTCACCTGCCGGAACTGCAGGTTCACCAGCATCCGACCCGCCAAACCATCAACCAAAGAACCCAACCACCTCCGTTGCACCCTCCTCAACACCCGCTCCGCTCGCAAGCACGCCATCAAAGTCTGGGACCTCCTAGACTCAACCACCCCCGAAGTAGAGAAGTGTGGCTCTATGGTTAGAGCCGCAGACCCTGATGCAGTAGTCTGGCCTGGACCAGGGTTCAATTCCCGCCTCGGCGGGTCTCGGGCTCAATTTCTTCGGACCTGATAATTCTCGCCTCGGTGCCTATTCTAATCATGAGTCCCACTCTGCACCTCTGGGCAATAGCTTGCTTAATCTCTACAACGGCCCCAACAACGCTGAGGATGCCTGACTTCACCTTGGGGGTGCCCAGGAGTGGGCTCCTCACAGGGAAAGGCCAGGAAGGGTTCCTTGACGGTATTCGTACAAGCGCCGAGATGCCTATGGGTAGTCGTGCGCTATACAAGTCCGTAATCATTTAATTTCATTTCACGTCACCTTCCTGATGGATACCTGGCTGAACGCCGCCTTGGCACCAGACATCACCATAGCCATCCCTGAGGTCTACAAGATCTCCCGCAGAGACCGCACCAACGGAGTGGGAGGGGGAATTGCCATCATCCACAAATAAACCCTCAGAGTCTCGACCAACACTGACGACCCCATCTCCGCCGCCAAGCACATGCACTTCCAGATCCACACCAACCCCAACACCACTTTCAGAGGAACACTCGTCTACAGACCACCCGGACCCCGACCACAGTTCAGCTACACCATCTCCGACCTCATGAGCACCCACGCCCTCGCCTCCACGGACTACATCCTCCTCAGGGACCTGAACTTCCACCTCGAGAACAACAACGACGCCAACTCCACCGCCCTGATCGACAACCTCGCCAACCTCGCCAACCTCGGCCTCAAACAGCTCGTGACGACACCCACCCATGCCGCTGGACACACACTGGACCCCATCTTCTCCGCAAGTCCCCACGTCTCCTTCAACTACACCTCCGAACCCCACTGGACCTACCACAGATGCGTCCACTTCACCTTCAAGAAACACACCACACACCACCGCACCCAACAGCTACCACGCCGCTGCTGGGGCAAGGTCACCAAGGGCCAACTGACCACCACCCTCGCCCTGAGACCACCCGCTGACCCCACCGACCCCGACACCGCCGCCACCAACCTCAAACAGTGGATCAGCGACTGCGCTGACACCCTCGCCCCACTCAAGACCACCGCTACCAACCACACCAACAAGAAAGCTGCATGGTTCACCGAAGACCTCCGGAACCTCCAAGAGCACCTGTCGGAAGCTGGAGAAGATATGGCTCTGCGACCGAACTCCAGACCGCTACACAGCCCACAAAAACGCCACCCGCAGACACCACTAACTCAACAGGACAGCCAAGAGAACCGCCTTCAAGGACCGCCTAGACAACAACGCACACAACACCAAAGAGCTCTTCAGCATCGTGAAAGAACTCTCCAATCCCAGCTCCAAAACCAACGACATCCCACCATCACAAGACCTGTGCGACTCACTGGCCACCTTCTTTCACCGCATGATCACCGACATCCACGACACCTTCAACTATGACACCCCCACACCGACCGCCGAGACCAGCACCCCTACCGCCGAGACCAGCACCCCTACGACCTCCACACACACCAGTCGCCTGACCACCTGGTCCAACGTCAGCGACGAAGAAACCATCAAGACCATAGAATCCATCCGCTCCGGATCCCCATCCGACCCATGCCCTCACCACGTTTTCAACAAAGCCAGCTCAGTCATCGCACCGGAAAACAATCAACACCTCTTTCGAGACAGCAACCTTCCCGGAAAGCTGGAAGCACGCCGAGATCAACGCCCTACTGAAGAAACCCTAGGCAGACCCCAACGACCTCAAGAACTTCCGGCCCATCTCCCTACTCCCTTTTCCGGCGAAAGTCACGGAGAAGATTGTCAACAGACAGCTGATCCGCTACCTCGAAGACAACAACATCCTGGACCCATCCCAGTCCGGCTTCCGCAGCAACCATAGCACCGAGACCGCCCTCATCGCCGCCACAGACGACATCAGGATCCTGATGGACAAAGGAGAAACAGCCGCCCTCATCCTTCTGGACCTATCAGCAGCCTTCGACACGGTCTGCCACCGCACCCAAACAGCACGCCTCCACGCCTGAATCCAAGAGAAGCCCCTGGCCTGGACCCATCCTTCCTCTCCGGCAGAACCCAGAGCGTCCGCCTCCCACCCTTCCGCTCCAAGACCACTGAGATCATCTGCGGCGTCCCACAGGGATCCTCCCTCAGCCCGACACTGTTCAACATCTACATGGCACCACTCGCCCGCGTCGCACGACAACATTACCTCAACATCCTCTCCTACGCGGACGACACCCAGCTGATCATTTCCTTCACCGAAGACCTCCACACCGCCAAAACCAACCTCCACAGAGGAATGAAGGCCGTCGCTGAATGGATGAAGGGCAGCAGGCTCAAGCTGAATTCAGACAAGACGGAGGTCCTCATCCTCAGCCCCACCCCATCAGCCTGGGACGACTCCTGGTGGCCAACATCGCTAGGAACAGCCCCAGAACCCACCTACCACGCACACAACCTGGGGATCATCCTCGACTCCGCCCTCTCCCTGACCAAGCAGGTCAACGCCATCGCCGCGTCCTGCTTCGACACCCTCCGAATGCTCTGCAAGATCTTCAAATAGATCCCCCCCCCCCCCCCGACACAAGAAAAACTGTCACCCAGGCCCTCGTCACCAGCAGACTGGATTAAGGGAACGCCCTCTACGCAAGAACAACAACCAAGCTCCTGAGACGGCTGCAACGCATCCAGAACGCCTCGGCACGACTGATCCTCGACATCCCCCGACGCAGCCACATCACACCTCACCTGAGAAGCCTGCACTGGCTCCCCGTCAACAAGAGGATCACCTTCAAGCTCCTCATCCACGCACACAAAGTGCTACACAACGCAGGATCAGCATGCCTGTAACCCCCTGAGTACCCCGGGGTTGAGAACTCAGTAACAACGCGAGGTGATGTTGATACACGGTTGGTTTAATAGCACCAAAGAATACACGAGTACAACAAAGCAGATGGGCAAATGATGCTTGGCGGAGCCGATGATAAGGGCGTCCTCTGCACGACTGTCGGTCCCGACAGCCACCCAACAGAGGACACCGTGCTAAGCAGTGGCCGACAATGCCACTCGAACTGTGGAATGGAGTTTAAGGAAGGCGCACTCTCTATTTCGTCCTCTGCATAGATGCCGGTCCCGACACCTCCCAACAGAGGGCAAAAAGAACGGAGGGAAAGCAAAAGGCAGAGCCCCAGTGTTCGATAACCCTCGAACGGGGAATGTCTCTCTGCGTATTCGAGTTCAAGTCACTCGACTACCCTTGAGCGGGGACTGAGTGCGTAGGCGCTTTAATGCGCTATCCACTGCTCGAACCCTCGAGCGGGGACTGGACTTGTTGGCGCTTCAATTGCGCGAAAGTAAAGCTCGAACCCTCGAGCGGGGACTGGGCGTGTTGGCGCTTCAAGCGCGCGAAAGTAAAGCTCGAACCCTCGAGCGGGGACTGGGCGTGTTGGCGCTTCAAGCGCTGTGTTAAGGAAGGCTCGAACCCTCGAGCGGGGACTGGGTGTGATGGCGCTTCAAATGCGCGAAGTTGAGTACTGCTCGAACCCTCGAGCGGGGACTGGGCGTGCTGGCGCTTCAAGCGCTAAGTCAGGAACTGCTCGAACCCTCGAGCGGGGACAGGGCGTGCTGGCGCTAGCAGCGCGTAGTCAGGAACTGCTCGAACCCTCGAGCGGGGACAGGGCGTGCTGGCGCTAGCAGCGCGTAGACTAAGAGGTGAGAGTAAACTCTCCAGAGGAACCGCTCACCTGAAGTAACTCACGGACTCCACGGCGGACTCGCAATATCCGACAGCCGCCCCCATCTCCCGGTCCGTTTTAAGCTGTTTCTTCCGTGTGCCTGCCTCGCGCATGCGCCGCGCGCAGCATGACGGGAGTTGTTCCCGCCAGAGGTAGTATGGGGAGTGTAGTCCTGATACGGCGGGAACAGCTCTGTCAGTTACTACGCCAAGTTCCGTGTCCTAACAATACCTCAACGACTGACTCGGCTTCCACACCCCCACCCGCATCCTCCGCTCTGCCAACCTTGCCCTCGCCACAGTCCCTCTCTTCTGGAAAACCACCGCCGGCGGCAGATCCTTCTCCTACCTCGCTGCCAAGACCTGGAACACTCTCCCTACCAACCTACGACAGACCAAGGACCTGCTGGCCTTCAGAAGACTTCTCAAGACCTGGCTCTTCGATCAGTAGCGGCTCCCCCCCCCCCCTCCCCCAGTTCCTTGAGACCCTCACGGGTAGGTAGCGCACTTTACAAATGCATTGATTGATTGATTGAATGGTATTCACCTTTGTCCAAATAGGGACCCTTGCTTCTAAGTCAGGATAAGGGGATAACACTACTGGATAACCCCTGCTCACCCCCTTGGTAGCTTGGCACGAGCAGACAGGCTTATCTCAGAGGCAGTGTGTTAAGCATTTGTGTATATACACAGTAATACAGTGAAAACACTGCAGATGGACACCACACATGTTTTATAGAAATAAGTATTCTTTATATAGACTTAACACAAGACCACAAACGACAAAAATCAACAATACTGTACTTAAGATTGACTCAAAGATGGTAGAAGTTACTTAGTTCAAGTTGATGATAAATGCGATACAGTTCTCATGAAAGTACCTGGATGCGTAACGCAAAATAAACAAAAGGCTCGCAGAGGGAGATGCATCGGTTCCGTGCTCCGAGGAAGATGATGCGTCGCGCCTCAATGCTTGCGCAGAGTGGGGGAGGCGTCGTGAACCTTACCGGTGCGGGGGTGATGTGTAAGTTTTAGGCTTGTGGCCCGGTTGCGATGCGCAAGATGGCGCCTCGATGCGATGCAATAATCCTGGTGAGATGCGAGAAGAGGGCGCCCTTGATGCGAAGACGATGCATATACGCCCTGGCAGCCTTGCGACGACTCTGTACTTTGGAGCCGTGACAGGCCCTGCGACACGCTTCTCCGGCGTTGCGATGGCGACCCTTTCGATGGTGTCACGCTTCTCCGGTGATGCGACAGCAGACAGCTTCGACAAAGACACGCTTCCTGGGCGATGTGGCGGCGGTACGCTTCTCTGGCGATGCAATGGCTACAGCTGCAGCGGCGACACACTTCTTCTTGTTGCGTCGCGCTCCCAGCGACACGCAGGCCTCTGCGGATAGAATTCCCAGCAAGGAAATTCAGAGGGGAGCTGGTGGTGAAGTCTTTGTCCCTGAGACTTCAGTAGGAGGCAAGCACAAGTTCAAGCCCTTAAAGTAATATTCTGCAAGTTCCTTCTCCTTTTCTGTGGCAATAAAGAAACAACTGCAGGCCAACCCAGCAAACAGCACACTGGCAGAGGGACAGTCCAAAACTCCTGCAGCTTTCTTGGTTCTTCTCCCTGGCAAAAGGTTCGTCTTGTTCCCAGAAGTGATCCAAAGTTCTTGGGTGTGGGTCCCAATATTTATACTGCTTTTCTCTTTGTTCTCTGAAAGCAGAGGGGCCTTTGCCCAGTCCAAACCAGTTCTGGAGCACTCTGTTTACATGACTCCTTCTTTCCTTTCACAGTGCAGGACAGAAACATCAGATGCCCCACGGGAGGTGGAGCCAGCATTGTGGAGGGAAAGCACAGCCCTGGAGCACTTTGTTGTCATGATTCCTTCTCTTCTTTCACAGGGCAGGGCAGAGACATCAACCGCACCCCAGAGGGTGGAGCCAGCATTGTGGAGGGAAGGCCCAGCCCTATTCAGGTCCCAGGTGCAATTGCTCCCTCCCATCTAGGTGCAGATCTCCCTATTTACCACTGGGCTGACTCATTTTGTCTCCTGGAATCCCATATCCCTGTCACTCAAACTCCAGACAAGGAATACACAACCTAGCAGAGGCAGGATTTGATAGTTAGACAAGAAAACACCTACTTTCTAAAAGTGGTAATTTTAAACACAGAATGTTAAAACCAACTTTACTTAAAGATGTATTTTATCATTCTGAGTTCAGGCATACTAAACTACCATGTTCCCTGAGTCAGTTAGAATTATAAGATGTAATAATCTAACTGCCCATTCTGGCCTATGGAGAACAGGTAGCCTTGCAATAGTGAAAAACGAAAATGGCTGTAATTCACTACTAGGACATGCCACACACACCAGGGCATGTCCTACCTTATACTTACAATGCACCCTGCCCTTGGGCCTACCTTAGGGGTGTCTGATATGAAGAAAAGGGAAGGTTTAGGGACAGGCAAGTGGGTGCACTTGCCAAGTCGACATGGCATTACAGACTGCACACAGGCCTTGCAATGGCAGGCCTGAGACACACTTTACAAGCTGCTTCTGTGGGTAGCACAGCCAGTGTTGCAAGCCCACCAGCAGCATTTGATTTACAAGCCCTGGGCACACATGGTGCACTGTACTAGGGTCTGATAAGTAAATCAGATAACCCAATCATGGAGTCACTAATTAGTACATTAGTTTAACGTAGGGAGCACGTGCACTGTGGCACTGAATAGCAGTGGCACAGTGCCCAAAGCATATAACCAGCAAAAACGTATCAAAAATAGAGGTGACAATCCGACAAAATGGAAGGAGACTCACAACAATGATGCCAGGTCTAACAAAAGTGATCAAAATTAAATCCCATTTTCCTTCATAGATAGTATTTAAAGGCACTTTTTGTGTCAATGTGGACGACAACTAGCTCATCATTCCTAATTCTGAGGCATAGTTAAAGTAAAGGCCACTGTTTCTAAATACCAAACTACAGTGATTTTCAAAGCTAAGCTATGTGGTATTTACAGTTCTAACTAAGGCATATGTAGCCCTCTGCTTGGAGGTTAACACTCTTTAGAGTGTATTAATCCCAGTTAATACCTGACAGCATGTGGGCAATAAGGTTGCCATCTGTTCCTTACACCATCAAAACAAATTTAAAAGCACACACTGCCTCTGTCTGCTTCACAACCCTGTTTTTATTACAATGATATCATAAAATATAAAAAAATAATTATCACTTTGAGTAGCTGATATTCTGGCTTTCCCAGCGATTGTAAATATAAAGGTCTATGTTATCTTTGGTGAGATTTGTGCTACTGATTTTATTAAACATTACAGTTTTCTGCTGCATAAACTCAATTAAGTTTTTCTCTAGAAATCAAGGTAAATTACAAGAAAAGTAGAGAAAAAGATTGCTGTCGCCTAAAGAGTATGCTTGCAATAAAAAATAAAATTAAACACAGCAGCAGGCAGCCATCTTGCAACGGTTTTGAACAGGGAGTGCATTGTTTCAACATGTACACCATGTTTAGGAGCAATCCGTTGGCCATCTTACAATGATAAACAATGGTGCACTAAGGACTATACCATTCCAAGTTGGCATTTCGGTTTAGAAGCAGTGGCCATGTGGGTTGTGGTGCTGTGCAGATGAAATGAGCAGCAAGTGATGGGCCCAGAAGCACTGGCTTGGAAGCTGCAATGTGCAGTCCAAATCTAATGAATACAAAAGGAGCAGCATGTAAGAACACATATAAAAAGAGAAAATGGAAAACTAATCGACTTGCCAACCACCTGTGGCCTGGACTGGACGTCCTCTCATATTCAGTTGGAGGTGATCAAGTGATCACACAAATGCCTTCATCCATAGGGCAACAGAACCAGTGTCTGAATTGGGGTGACCCATGCTCTATGATTTATTGAATGGAAGCTGAGTGAGATCAATCATTTAAATAGACTAGTGGTGAAAGAGTACTGATCCAAACCCCCACTATTTATGTATAAGCAAGTATTTATATTTATATGTACATATTTTTTATTGAATTGTTTTCATTACAAGAGCCAGCAGACAACTAAACCATTCAGATCTTACTAATAGCAAGGATTGTCACAGTGCAAACCTTTAACCTCCAGAGTTTGTCACAGGTGGTGATCCACAACAAAACCCTTGCAGACTAAGGTAATTAGTGAGATTGCACGTAATAACATATCTGTTTACAGGCTTTAAAAGGCTGTAATAGTTACCCATTTGAAGCCTATTAGTTTTAATTCATGCTTATCATAAGACATGTGTCAGACCTCCTTTCCAATGTATGTGTTTTTGAGTTTTTTCATATGAATTAAGAATAATTCTCTGATAAATTTGGATTGATAACAGTTGTGATGAATTAAAAAAGAAAAAAGATAATACAAATTTATATGTTTGAAATAATTTAGTATATTATGTGTCTTTGTCACCCGCTTGTCACATTTATAGACATAATTGCTTATTTAAAGTAGAAGGCCACCGAAGGAACGTTTTCACATTGTATGTGTCAGACCTCCTGCCTTTGTCATACCTTTTGACAACAGATCAACCTATGGCATCTTACATAACGTTTTGCAATGAACAAGTCAGGCCTATATCCTTTAAAATTGCCTTGTGATTATAACCAATTCCATACTTCCATCTCTTTCACAAACTTTTCCAAAAGGCATCTATCTGGCATTCAGTCATTACATTACAAATACGTAAAATTGCAATTGATTAAAAAAATGCAACACCCCCAAGAAAGTTTAGGAATGATTACCACAGCAAACATCTTCTATCTCCAGGGTTTCTCAGCGTGGCTTACCAAAACCAAAGCTCTTGCCTACTACAGTATCCTCTGAGATTCCATGTAACAAATTACCAATCTACAGCCTTTAACACACTGTAACATCAATCCACCCTTAAAGACCTACTGGCTTGTACAAATACATTTCACAATAAGTAAGCCAGATCTATTTCCTTTGTCTTAACCTTTTATAAATACCATACCAGAACTGTGACATCGAACATAACTTCTCCCAATGAACCAATGATGCCTATAACCTTAAAAGATTCAACATAGAGTCATAGAATTACAAATATATAAAATTACAGTTGGCATACAGCCTCTTTTAATAATACTTAACAAGGATTATCACAGCGCAAATCGTCTCCACCTGGGTTTGTCAGAGTGAGTGGGCAACAGAATAAAATGGAGAGCGAGAGTAAGTGTTTGGCTCCATTTTGATAACAGGAAGAGAACCAGGAGGAAGCAGAGTGAGCCAACTCCAACCACAGTCGAGCAGGATGGAATGATATGCTGTGTCAAATGCTTCAGACAGGGCTAGCAAAATGAGTCTAGTGAGATGGCCAGCATCCAGGCTCAGCCCCAAATCATTTAGAACTGACATAAGAGCAGTTTTAGTACCCCTACACACTCATAAGTCAACCGGGGTTTCATCCAGCAATTCAGGTGTTTCTAGATGGTTAGAGAACTACTGAGTAAAATGTTTCCCCCAGTTTGGCAACAAGTGAGATTAGAGAGATAGAACCGTAGTTAGTCTCCACTGTAGGGTTTAGGGTAGGTTTCTTCAATTGGTGTTTTATAACGCTCTTATTCCAAGCACTGGGAACAATGCCTACGGAGAGTTAGAGCAGGAGTCATGGAATAAGACTGAGCTTTCAGGACCCTACCTAGACGGTTGTCATCAGCTTGTCAAGATTTAATAGATAGCAGCAATTAGCAAGTTTTAGATTTGTGAACAGGGATATATGATCACCACTTTAGCTTCTCATTGAAAACCAGGAGGATTCTCCACTGTCCTATTTAAGCGGTATGCCTACTGCCATTGTCATAACTTTTCATAATCTTTAAAACCTATGGCTCTGGAGATGACTTTTCCCTGCGAACCAGTCAGGCCAATAACCTTAACAATAACCAGCTAAGTGCTACTGTATCAAGAAAATATTTTTTCACAAGGCAACCATCAGACATACAGTCATAAAACGCAAATATATACAGAATTACAAAGATATTCAAAACTACAGTTTGCAAAAAATACAGTCCTCCTAAAAAGGTCTAACAAGGGTTATCATGGTGCAAAAAGTCTACCCCCAGGGTTTATCTGAGGGAAGAACGAGCACCAAAACCCTTGCCTGCTATGGTGGTCTGTGAGATTCCATACTATAAAATACCTTTTTGCTGGCTTTAACACAGTGTATGAGTAATCCACTCTTAAATGTCTATTAGCTTTAGCATACGATTTTCACAATAAATACTTCAGGCCTACTACGTTTGTCAGAACTTTGAGTAATAAATATTGAGAATTTGGCCTATAGCTTTGATCACTGAATTAGATCCTTAAACAACTCAGTCCTGCGCTATTGAGCATAACCTTACCACTAGTCCAAAAGTATAAGCAATCTTTAAGCAGAAGCATGCAGCTTTTGCACAATCAAATGATGTACTCCAGTGAATCAATATGTGGGAGGAGTCAAAGCCCGTCTTTAGCTAGTGCTTCCACATGTTCTTTTCTATGATCAAAAATGGTAAGGTGACAGCTGCACTATCAAGCCAGATGTGAAAATGATATCCATAGAGCCAAAGATCAGACAACGAAGTAAGATGAGACTTGATGAGAAAAATGCTCCAGGGCGAAGATGAACAGGAATTTTGAAGGATGGTGAGACTGAGAAGGAGAGCAGGAGATACTGTTAGTAAAGGGAGTTGGTCCACTATGTATATGATCTATGTGGTAGTTACAGCTTTGATGGCTGGATATTGGAACCAACTGATGAATCTGGATGTCACCTTTTGAATATATGCATTTTAGGTAAATGGATTATCTGTGTTCATCCTCAAAAATTGCCCCAATAGGAATTCAGTTCATTTTCTAAAACTGTACTGAAAAATCTGAATGAATGTTTGTTTTATCTCCTTATTAAGTGCAGTAGTTGATCTCAATAATATCCAAAGTTCATGGGATAACTTTCACGCGTAGTCAGCATCATTTACACATGACTCATACAGGAAAATTGGCACTGGATTACGAATACTACAAGAATAACTGTGTCAATGTTCACTTCATTTGCACTTAATTACCCAAGTTACTCCTATTCAGATCTCCTGGGGATGCTTATATCTACCTCTCTAAAATGGACACGAACAAAACGTGCTTAAAAGCAGAACTGGTGGCCCTTTATTTTAAATTTACTCGTAGGGCAGATTTTGCTTAGCATCACAGTAAAAATTTCCCCCACTGCCATACAAATTAAATGGTGTCTACCATGCCTGACCATCGAAAACTGGTCATGCTGGCCTGCCAGTGCCCCATTGATCTGATTTGTCAATTGGAATGGGTTGAACGATTAGCGAATTTTGATTGCTTATGGTGGCTTTTTACCAAGTCTTATTGCTAATACATATGATGCCATTTGATGAATCTGCACTAAACTCTCCAATAAAAAGATCATCTCCAATGAAAAGATCATCGGATTTGGGTTCTTCATGGCAAGTTTTATGCAGGCTAATCAAGCAGGGGCCAAAAAGGGTGGCGAGGTAAAAGTGGCATTTGACTTTTTAAGTCCCATACTTGCTCTTCAATATAGAAAGAGAATGGAATTACACCACACTTGGCATAAAATTAGAACTTTACCGTGGACAGTGATTTTGCTTTTTTTTAAAAATGTAAATCCATCCAGTAGATTTCGAGAAATGAGTGTTTAAAAAGTATTCTGGTATGCTCATGAGGATGCTAAACTTTAGACATATGTGGAGTGTTGAACCTTAGATCCTCTGCAAATTAATGAGTTCACAGAAGGTCTGCATATTTAGTTAAAGACAATAGAGGCACACCATTTGACTAAAAAGCATTTCCTCCTCAGATTTTCAACTTTTCAACTATATATAATGTCGATAGTGAGATTGAGTGATATCCTCTTTGAGATGGTAATGAGCAAAAAACAAGTGACTAGTAAATTAACAAAACGGCAGAGATGCTGCATACTAACGAGGAGCTCCCCACCGTAAGACAGCAAGCACTGTGCTAATTTCTCTTCTAAAACGATCCTTAGCAAAGACCAGACTCACTTCCATTTATAAATGCATGCACTATCCGAAAAGCAGCTGCTTCACTGTGGGTATCAACAAATACAGGCATCCTTGTACAATAAAGCCCACACTTGTTATCTTCATCCTACCAGCCTCCCCCACCTCCCATTAGTCATAGGAGCTTAACAGGTGTGATCTGACCCTAAAGACTGTCTGCCACGCCTGCAGTGCCTTCCTGGGATACCCAAAGCAACCTCCTGGGATCCAAGCTCCGTGTGACCCCTGATCCGCACACCGGCATCCTCAATGCCAGACTCCATATTCTATAGTGCTCCTTGACATGAACTTCATTCACTTAGTGGTTCGACCTGCCTTGCCCCACTTCAGGCTGTGCTGTATCCCAGGCACAGAGCACCCATCTGTTCTTCCCTGCTGCTACCCAATTACCAGGCTTCCTACCAGATGCCTTTGCCATTCATAAAATTATCACTTCCCTCATATCCAATATAGAACATTTATTTGGCCTGCACTCATTCTGATCCTTACACTTCCTTCCCAAAGCCTTCACACAGCAAACAGTACTAACAATAGGCTAAGTCAATATCCCCAGGAGAATCGGCTTATAGGGATGCAACTGCAAATGTGATTCTCGAGGGTAACTGATTTATCGAGTGAAGTAGTAGTCACTATTATAGAAAATCTTTACAGATCTTCATCCTGTAAGGGTCCAGGAAAAACTGCACAGTATAGGTTCGAACTGTTATATTTTCCAAAAACTGAAAGAAAGTTTTGATCCTATGGAGTGTTACGTTTGTTGCATCATCATTAATCCTAGAGGTAAGAATTTCACCCTCTTGAGTGAGCCTTTAAATTCCTGTGTACTAGGAGTTGGTGAGGGCAGATTTCAGAACTAAGTGCAGTACTGTTTTCACATTGAAAGGTTGTTCCTCATTTATATTTGCTTCATGCGTCTCACAAAATATTTTGATATGGCCATGTGGTGCCACTAAAAGTTGCATTCTGGAGCCTTAGAAGGCAACGAACAAGTTATTCACTGAGAACCAAGTTAGCACAATTTGAGTATGCATAATCACTGTAGTAAGTCTCTTGTTGAAGAATGTGGCTTGGGGATGAAGGGGTGGGGAAGGGATGAAACCTCCATGCCCCACTGAGACCACCTGGATGTCAATAGCTATTCAATTTTTCAGCTTTTCTTCATGATTTGTATAGCTGGAAAAACATGGAGCTGGATAGCGTGTGCATGATTATATTTAGAAGAGAGGGAATGAGGCGCATGTCGCCCCAACCAACGCACTGCCAAATGTGCCGCGTTGGCAATTATTGTCGTATAAATAATCCGATTTTGTTGTTATATTTTCATACAGTATCCATAATTTTAATCATTTTATTTCAAGTGTAAGTCCCCATCAGGAAGTGAACGCCAATTTTCAAAATCTTCTATTGTTCAAACTGTGCCGCAATGGCCTCTTGTAGGAACAGGACAAAAGCGTAGTTCATCAGTGGCAGTGTTTATTCCAATAAAACCCAATGCATTTCAGGCATCACAGTGCCCTTCGTCAGGGGTCACTACAAATAATCAAATAAAAATAATTTTGAAATTCATACACTGTATACAACCCTGGTTCATAATAGTCCATTAGTCAATAGTATGCTGACATATCATTCATTTACTAACCCTCCGTATTATTACTTTAAGCATTATCCAGTTAACCAAACAGTTCAAACCCCTATGATGTCCCAATACAACCCGCTGTGTAATCACTCGTATTTAGGTAGCATTCCGTTCCTCACTTTTATCAAATTCGTCAAATTTAAGCTTTATCTGAAGCGTTCTAAATTATTAAATCTTTCGTTCCGGTGCTCGTACCTGCCACAAGTCTTTAGCAACCTTCCCTTCGTCTCACCATTACAGGAAATGGAAGTGCGTTGCACGTTTGTTTAGGCTTTTAAATCTTTCACAGCTGGTGCATTAAATAACCTCACCCACCCTTACGTAAACTTTCAAATGCTATACGTCAGAGTCAGCGCACTACAATTCACATAATGCTCAGTTTCAGCAGTCGGCAAAAGTAATATCATTTGCGAACCCTTAAACGTGTAACAAGCATATACAGCAGTATTTCTCCAATGTTATCTCCTAAAACAAATAAAATAAACACAGACTTTTCTAATGAACATGAATGTTTGTTACAACCTGGTGGGAAAATCATTATAGTCTTCAACAAGGTAAATGCATGTTATAGGAGGGTGCTATCCCATGGGCTGGGCAACGGTAAAATGTACTAATTGAAATGATATGGGATGCACTCGCATTTCAGCATATTTAAACCAAGAGTTTTTCTTTCGAAGCGTGCTAGCTTGGTGAGGGTGTCTTGCCCAAGTAACACCCTGGTAAACACGAAGAGAGGGAATGAGGCGCATGTCGCCCCAACCAAACGCACTGCCAAATGTGCCGCGTTGGCAATTATTGTCGTATAATTAATCCGATTTTGTTGTTATATTTTCATACAGTATCCATAATTTTAATCATTTTATTTCAAGTGTAAGTCCCCATCAGGAAGTGAACGCCAATTTTCAAAATCTTCTATTGTTCAAACTGTGCCGCAATGGCCTCTTGTAGGAACAGGACAAAAGCGTAGTTCATCAGTGGCAGTGTTTATTCCAATAAAACCCAATGCATTTCAGGCATCACAGTGCCCTTCGTCAGGGGTCACTACAAATAATCAAATAAAAATAATTTTGAAATTCATACACTGTATACAACCCTGGTTCATAATAGTCCATTAGTCAATAGTATGCTGACATATCATTCATTTACTAACCCTCCGTATTATTACTTTAAGCATTATCCAGTTAACCAAACAGTTCAAACCCCTATGATGTCCCAATACAACCCGCTGTGTAATCACTCGTATTTAGGTAGCATTCCGTTCCTCACTTTTATCAAATTCGTCAAATTTAAGCTTTATCTGAAGCGTTCTAAATTATTAAATCTTTCGTTCCGGTGCTCGTACCTGCAACAAGTCTTTAGCAACCTTCCCTTCGTCTCACCATTACAGGAAATGGAAGTGCGTTGCACGTTTGTTTAGGCTTTTAAATCTTTCACAGCTGGTGCATTAAATAACCTCACCCACCCTTACATAAACTTTCAAATGCTATACGTCAGAGTCAGCGCACTACAATTCACATAATGCTCAGTATCAGCAGTCGGCAAAAGTAATATCATTTGCGAACCCTTAAACGTGTAACAGGCATATACAGCAGTATTTCTCCAATGTTATCTCCTAAAACAAATAAAATAAACACGGACTTTTCTAATGAACATGAATGTTTGTTACAACCTGGTGGGAAAATCATTATAGTCTTCAACAAGGTAAATGCATGTTATAGGAGGGTGCTATCCCATGGGCTGGGCAACGGTAAAATGTACTAATTGAAATGATATGGGATGCACTCGCATTTCAGCATATTTAAACCAAGAGTTTTTCTTTCGAAGCGTGCTAGCTTGGTGAGGGTGTCTTGCCCAAGTAACACCCTGGTAAACACGAAGAGAGGGAATGAGGCGCATGTCGCCCCAACCAAACGCACTGTCAAATGTGCCGCGTTGGCAATTATTGTCGTATAATTAATCCGATTTTGTTGTTATATTTTCATACAGTATCCATAATTTTAATCATTTTATTTCAAGTGTAAGTCCCCATCAGGAAGTGAACGCCAATTTTCAAAATCTTCTATTGTTCAAACTGTGCCGCAATGGCCTCTTCTAGGAACAGGACAAAAGCGTAGTTCATCAGTGGCAGTGTTTATTCCAATAAAACCCAATGCATTTCAGGCATCACAGTGCCCTTCGTCAGGGGTCACTACAAATAATCAAATAAAAATAATTTTGAAATTCATACACTGTATACAACCCTGGTTCATAATAGTCCATTAGTCAATAGTATGCTGACATATCATTCATTTACTAACCCTCCGTATTATTACTTTAAGCATTATCCAGTTAACCAAACAGTTCAAACCCCTATGATGTCCCAATACAACCCGCTGTGTAATCACTGGATAATGCTTAAAGTAATAATACGGAGGCCATTGCGGCACAGTTTGAACAATAGAAGATTTTGAAAATTGGCGTTCACTTCCTGATGGGGACTTACACTTGAAATAAAATGATTAAAATTATGGATACTGTATGAAAATATAACAACAAAATCGGATTAATTATACGACAATAATTGCCAACGCGGCACATTTGGCAGTGCGTTTGGTTGGGGCGACATGCGCCTCATTCCCTCTCTTCGTGTTTACCAGGGTGTTACTTGGGCAAGACACCCTCACCAAGCTAGCACGCTTCGAAAGAAAAACTCTTGGTTTAAATATGCTGAAATGCGAGTGCATCCCATATCATTTCAATTAGTACATGATTATATTTAGACATGCAGAAACAGTCTACTTAAATGGGACTAAATGTTGCAGATACCCCTTAAAACAAGTGTGATAGGGCTAAGACATGCAGAATCTAATATTTTTATTACCATATACTAACCTGAGAGGTGGTTTGTTCACAGCATAAGAAGTCCACTAGAAGAAGTTGCCATCAGGCCACATCCTTATCAATGATAGGCTACTGACAGATAGTCTGATAAACTTGCATGATCAACCTATCGACCACTGCAGACTGTTACAGTAATACAAGGGCAGTAATCTTACCCTGCTCATTGTCCATTTGTGGGTCACATAGTTGAGACACAGTGAACAATTGCTAGTCTGTTGTGTCTAAATCCCACTTTAAAGTCATTGAAAATGCTTTTTATTTCGCTTCTATGTTCTGCTATGCCACTGAAGATTATCCCTGGTTATGTTTTTTGTAATTATTTTTCCTAAAACGTCCTTGTAGTTTTTCCATTTCTTTATCTTAAAATGTTATTGACATGTTCTTCTATCCCTACTTGTCTAGAGCCAAATACTGTACTGATTGATTGTCTTCTCTTTGATAATTATCCTATCTACTTTGTGTCCTGCCTGTACTCTTTAACTGTAAAAAGCAGATGCAGAATATGCTAGATGTGTTTCTGCATTGAACCCAAATGTATACTGTGCACATATATTAGCATAAGCCACAGTCAGGTTTGGTAGTGTGCCCTTTTCATGTGTTGGTTTCCTTCCTTTCCTTCTTTGTCACCAGTAGTATTTGTTTTGCAGTCCCAGCCCACTTATGTTCTTAAAACCCAGCTATACCCACTGTCACTCAGTGACTTGCCTTTGACCCTGTTCAGCTGTATGATGCTTTTCGGCGAGGTTCACACTGTACAATACCACATACATACACACATAACTACATACATTATTTTCCGATACCTCAGATTTGTTTCACTGCATCTACTGTAGGTTTACATATGCTTTAGAGCCCCGGTGTTTTATTTGCCAATGATAGTGTCCATACCTAATTTATGTGCTGATGGCTGTTAACCTTGAAAGACAAATTGATAGAAGATCAAACTTCATGCCTCTTTTCAAGGGTCAGATTTATGACAGATGTTCCTCAGTATTAAACTATCATAAGCCAACAAATTGTCCCTCGGTGGTTTTATATACGTTTATGTCAGTCTTATGACTGTTCTTCCAGGGTCTGGCTAGTTTTAAGCCAATAAAAACCATATACATCATTCCCATAGTTCTATGTCATAGCAATTTTGGAAATTCAAGTACTAGGGTAGTTTGTGAGGTGATAAATAGCAGTGGTCAAAGTGGGTGGGATCTAAGGGGCACGATGTGCCCATAATTTTTTGATTTGAGAGAAACAGTTCCCTACTTTTTGTGAAAAGACAACTACCCGGCAATGGTATAGTAGCTTATCTTATACTGTGTATAATGCAAGTTTAAAATAATGACATATATTCACAGTACTTTCTGCCAGAGACTGGGGCCTCGTAGCACTAACCATACTCAAGTCCATGTTCTCCACTGCACCAACCAGGATTCAATTCTGTGGCTCTCTGGTTACAGACACAGACCTCTGCAGTGCATTAACTGATAGAGGTTTTATAATGTACAACAGTGCTTTTCCCACGGATTGACTCAACTTGCATCTATTTTTCATTTAAGATGTGCCTCATTTTATATGTAGTTACCTGAAGGTGAAAGACAAATAAAGTTACTGAATATTTTTTTTAAGCCACACCTTTGACCCCCGCCCCCACGCTCACTCAGCCCGTCCCGTTTGCCCACAGCATCACAGTTTCCCTATTCTTTTTAATGCTCGCCGACCTCTGGTAGATAGTCCAATTGTTATCAAACAAAAGCTTATCCTGGAAGACAATTGAAATGTACTCTAAAGAGAGCGATAGAAATGAATTATCACGCGACAGCTGGCAGAGGTGCAGTTGGAGCAGCCGGCTTTTGGGGCGGTTAAGCTCGTGTTATTTTTAGGAGACAAATGCGCATATCACAAAATGTGCGCATCATTTATCATAGTAAGCTGTCTTGTTAACAGTCCATGCAGTGATGGAATCAGCATGAACAGGACACGCCTCTCTCCACAACCCCCCTCTCTGCTCCCCTAAGAAAAGAATGTTCATTGTTCAGAGTGAGTTAAGCGGTCAGTGGGGCCACCACAGTGTAAGTTACTGACCCAACAGGGAAGTGCATATGCACTGACAGCTGTGAGTGTATTTTCTATATGCTTACGTCATCCTAAAATGAATTGTATTTGCTTTTACACCAGTTGATGTTTATACAGGGAGTCGCTCATAAATCTCCATCAGTGCAATCATGACATTATTTTCCTTTCACGTGCATGAAAATATGTTTTATGTGAATCCATTTTACAGGTTCACGCTGCTCCTTGCAATATGTACAGTTACAAAGCAGCACCCGAGCCGCAAAAATATTGGGTCAGAAAGATAAGACATTGTAGTTTGAAGCAACAAAATACAAAACAACCACCTTATCTTTGAGCAAGGCCACCAGACGCCACAGGAGCTGAGATAAAAGCGGGCGAGCAGAAAGAAAGGATGGGAACACCAATCAAGCATGAATGACAAAAAAACAGAAGGAACGCAAAAGAGGAGGTTCTATAAGATAGAGGCAGAGAAGCTATAAACCTCACTACAAAAACAACCACAAAACGTGACAAACCTTTAAAAAATATATATAACTAGATTCACCTAATTGAACCAGACTTGTTTACGATGAAAAGTTTGCTTTTTAATTTATTCAGTTTTCATTGCGTGCTGCAACTTGAGCACATGGGGTTGTAATAATAATGAAAAGAAGGGATTGACTCCTGCATCTACAACGATCTCATAAATGCGAAGATATACTATAATATTGTTCTACAGTGTCTCCATACAGGTGAAGTCTTAAGTTTCTTCAATGGGGTAAAATCCTTTAAGGTAGAGGTTTAAAAAATAAATGTCAGTCAAAGTAAGGATGTGTAGAATATATATTGGAGAGTGCCGTGCAGCAGCAGTGTTTTAACCTTATCTCAGTTTGAGGACTACTCTTACACAAAAAGAAAGAGATGTGTTTTTTAAGCCTTCTTCCAAACATAAATAGGCCTTCTTTTTATCTCGAACAAAGTGTGCACGAGCTTGTGATGGCGGAGCGCTGTACATGAAAAGATACTTTACAGACCTTGCTGGTTGTTGCGGTGGGCTCTCCTAGCCGTTTTTCCTTCCACAACTTGCGGTACCCGCTCCGCGGGTCCCGCTGCGCTGTTTTTGCCTCAAGGGAACTTTGGATTGTGTTAGAGGTTGAACTCTGCGCTGCAGGGCTGCGAGCAATCGGGACCGGACTTCGGATCCCAGAAGCCTCGGAAAACCGTGCCTCCAGTCACCTGGCCGCTCTCCCTGCTAGCCACGCCCAGCTCCTACTCCTACACCCCACATATATAAGTTAAGTGATAACCCCGCGGCGCGGGAGCGTCCCGGGAGAAGCCCGGGACAAGGGCGGGACCGTCTTGGCCGTCAGGGGCCGTAGGAGGCTGGGCTGGGCCACCCCTCTTGGCCTTGGTCTAAGTTCCGGTGACCATCACTATTGGGTGGTTAAATGGTTTAGTCGCCCATTAAGTTATATTTGTTGTTGGACGTCCTCTGTGCTTGTAATTTCCGTATCTTGGTTGTATTGCTTGTCAACTTTTTAACATGCCCCTACGTTCGGGTAGAGACCGATCGGTAACACTTCAGACTTCAAAGGGGGTGGTATCAGGCCCAATAGACGCCTTTATAACTAAAGCTACGGGTATTTTAGAAAAAGAAATAGCTTTCGTTGAGAAAAGGTTGTCCTTAGATTTAGTAAATGGGAAACGTTCTTCTTTGGGGCACATTGTTACAATACCAAGCCCTACACCTAATCAACCACCCCCCCATAACTTGGTTCTTGTACCCGTTGAGATACATAATGATACTGAAGGTTCCCCTCTACTGCATGGTATTTCTGACAATAATATTGGTAATACAGATTCATCTGTGAGTAGCGTAGAGGATAGTGTTCTATCTGCTACACCCTCACTACTAGACTCTTCCTCTGCTGAGGAGACTCTGGAGATGAATTGCCCTGGTAAGAGGAAGCGTAACAAATGCCGGCAGAAAGGTGGAGTTTCAAAGGCACCTAAAACCATCAGTCCATTGTTGTGTGTGTCTGAAACTCTCCTTTCAAGGGATGACTCATTACCTAGTATTCCATCGGGTGGCTCTGTTAATTCCACAGGGGTTCCTCTTACCAGCATAGTAAATATGAATGGGAATAATGCTGACTTGCTAGCACAAATGGAAATCTTAATTAAGACACTTTTACTCCCGGTATTAGAGAGAACTAGACTTATGAATTTAAAAATCGACAATTTAGAGACCAACATCAAAGATAATTCTAGTCTACTTAAAAAATTGGCTAGCCAACAGGCTAAGCCTTTGGTCTCTTTTAGTGATTCTGGCCATCCCAACCTAAAATCCTCAGGCCATTCTGATACAATTACTATGGCTATCCCAACTGGGGAATTGTCTAATGTTGGTGACACCAGACCGGTTCCTAAGGCTAGGACTTCGAAGCCACCTAGTGCACCAAATAAACCCCCCACCCCGGTTACCCAAACCATTATACCCAAGAAGATAAATGTTAAATCCCATGGGCCACCACTGTTATCTGTCCGCAAGCCTGAGAGTTCTGCACAGGCCTCTACTTCAGGGGTAGGTAGTTCTAAATTGACTTCCCACCAAAATTCTAGTACTGGTGTTGCAGCAGGGTATACACAACCACTGAAAAGAGTTACTAGAAGAGGGCCTCCCCCAGCAGATTTACCATTCGATGCCACACCTTATACTATCGTCCTGACAGGTGTTGCACCCTTAAGGGACAGACAACCGGAATCTCATGGAGACCTAATGAATAAGGTAGCCTTTTGGCTTAATAAAAATCGTCCCCTCCCACCCTCCTCCTCTACAAAGATTCTGACAGTTCGCAGAGTTGATTGGGTGGGTTATTGCCCAAAGGACTTGGAAGGCGATTGCATCCTAATCAATTTCCGGGATCCATGGGTGGTTGACTATATTTGCAGAGAGGCAAGATTTGGAAGAATAGGGGATGTACAATCCTTAAGCTTGTCTTATTTCTACCCTAAAAGGCACGGTCCGCCCCCTCCCAGAAACTTTCCATCTCATAGATCGGTGGGGAGAAACGTGGTAGAGAGGTTTCCTGCCTCGCCCTTCTACCCGTGCCTCTCGAACAGGTTTGATCCACTGTCCGGGTTGGAATGTGTGGATTGACTGGGGTATGTTTACAGTCCAGTTAGTTCCAGTAGTAGGGATACCATAGGTTGTAGCCAACCTTCCACCTCCCCAGAAAATAATGTTACGAAGGAGGGTAATAGCAAGGACTATGCTGAATCACATCTTAACTCATCTCCTCCGAGACCCAGCCCCCTTTGGAGAGCGAATGCTGAACTAGAAGAGGTTAAGTGTACCTTATATGTAGCCCCATCTTGTAATCAAGTGGGGACAGTTAAAATAGTTTCCTGGAATATGGCAGGACTAAGGGGTCGTATAGATAGTGAAGATTGGGTCGATTTCATTGACTCCTTTGATATTGTCATTTTACAGGAAAGTTGGGCAGTTACCCCGATTTATAGGGCGGGATACCTAAACTTTTTCAAGCCGGCTATACAGGGCCCAAAGGGCAGACCCTCAGGAGGGCTAGTGGTATGGATTAGACAATCCATGGGGTTTAGTCTATTGGAGATTCCGGTAGATAATCTGGATCTCCTGTGTATTAAGTGTAGTAGAGGCAATAATAAGGACCTAGTACTCATAAATATATATGCTAGAGGACGCCCTGGAGGTCGTAAACAGTCAGTTATAGATGATCTGGATTCACTGCTGAGGAGAATAGGCAGTGATAGTTTTGTTCTGGTCGCTGGTGACCTGAACTGTTCATTTGAGCCTCTGAACAGTGTGGGGGAGGATCTAGGGGCTGATGAAGATATGGTATGGGACATCCTGCCCTTGTCAATAACAAGGGGCGTCAAGGGCACCGAGGCAGCACTTCACTGGCAGGGTTTATGTCTAGAGTGGGGGCTGCGTGCTGCTAATGGACGCACACCCTCCGACAAATCAGGCCAACCGACCTTTAACAATGGGGTCTGTAAGAGTCGTATTGACTATTTTCTTGTTAAACTTGAGCTCTGGTCCCAGGTTATTGATATGGAGGTTGTGGTACGCCCAGAGAGCGACCATAACCCCCTTTCGTTAATTCTCAAGCTTCCAGGCGCTGGAGATGGGCCTTCTTTTACCACCTGCTCAACGTCTGAGGTTATACTGTGTAATGACAGGAAAAGAGTAAAATGGTCTAGGGTAGTTGCAGACCCCTCCATAATAAAAGGTATAGAGGAAGAAGTGGCAAAGACACTGGCTGCTATGGAAGTTGCATCATCCTCTCAGGGGACTATTTTCCAGATTAGTGATCTTCATGACCAGTGTTTTACGGAATTAAAAACCCTGTTAACAACTCCATTAGTACCAAGGAAGGACAAAGTCCGGACTAAATGGTATAATAAAAGTTGTCGGGTAGCACACAGTGGTCTGATCTTAGCAATTAAATCTAGGGACATTGCAGTTATCAGAACGGCTCGGCTCAATTATAAAAAAACGCTATGGGCCGCAAAGAAGGAGTGGGAGGACCGTCATTGGTCAGAGCTCCTTTCGGCATGCCTAACATCCAACCAAATTAAGTTTTGGGAAATCGTTAGGTGGGGTGCAAACCAGGACTCCAAAACCCCCGTGAATCATGTCTCAGTGGAAGACTGGGTGGCTTTCTATTCATTGCAGTTCAGAGCTCCGGATGTGGAACAGGATTCTCATCAAGAGTTGGACATAGATTTGCCTTCTAACCTTGATTGTTTGCTTGTTTTTAATATCTCTGATACAAAGTATGCCTTGGGTACAGTCCACTCAGGTAGAGCGCCTAGGATGGACGCAACACCCTCTGATCTTTTTAAAATGAATTTTGACATTTGGGTTCCCTATATTACCATGCTTGTGAATGCAATCGCTGCAGGGGCAAGGATCCCGGATTCCTGGAAAGGAGCGGAGATCCTGCCAGTATTTAAAAAAGGAGACCGCTCAGTTCCGGGGAATTATCACCCCATAAGCCTGATAGACTCTATCCAAAAAATAGTTGCCAGGATGGTGCTTGTGAGAATCCAGGGGTGGATGGAGCAAGAAAATATTTTATCCCCTATGCAAGCTGGGTTTAGAGCATGCACCAGCACCCTTGATCAGGTCTTTAGACTAAACATGTTGTTTTGGAAGGTTGTCAAGCTGGGTGGTGGCGCCATCTATGCCGCATTTGTGGACCTTAAATCGGCTTTCGATTTAGTACCAAGAGAGAAAATGTGGAAATCCCTTAGACTCATGGGTCTGCCTCCTGAACTTCTTGATTTAGTGATTAGACTCCATGATGAAAATTTCGCCAAAGTGAGATGGGGTAAACAAGGTCAGGTGACTGATAGTTTCCCAGTTACACGCGGTGTGCGACAGGGATGCGTGTTGGCACCCACCCCATTTCTTTTGTTTATCAATCAGGTTGTAAAATTCTTTTCTGATACCCCGACCGATGCACCATCTTTGGGCGGGTTTAAATACCCGATGTTGATTTTTGCAGATGATACCCTGCTTCTCTCAAAAACTCGTAGGGGGTTGCAAATAGCCCTAAGCAGGCTTGCTGAGTTTTGCAGGGTTAATGATCTGCAGATCAACACTGACAAAACTAAATTCATGGTTTTCAGTAATAAAAGTCCCATCAAAACCTCTATTACTTTGAATGGTACCCTGATTGAACATGTGGATACAATGATGTATTTGGGTGTGACCCTGGACTACCGCTGTAGCTGGAAACCTCAGATTGAGGCTCTATATCTTAAGTTTGCCCGCCTTTCGGGCTGCTTATTACAGGAGCAAAAAAAGTCCCTGACCAAACGTATTGCCCCGGTGATAAAAATATATGAAGCGAAAATCAACACAGCCATATTACATGGCGCTGATGTGTGGGGGTATAAAGATCTGTCTCTCCTTGTTAAGGCACAAAACAAATTCTTGCGTAACTTGGTGGGTCTCCCACAATCTACTCCCACCAACCCACTGTTGCTGGATTTGGGATGGAAACCCCTCAATGACATGGCTCGTTTCCGTCTGGTGGCCCTATGGCGACGGCTCTGGACCACTCCAGAGCCTAGCCTATTTGCCAAGGAATTGGATGAAGTTAGGTCATTGTGGGGGGCTTCCCAAATCCCTTGGCTAAGGGAAGTAAAATCTGTGCTGGTTGAGATGGGTCTCAACCACCTCTGGTCCAACCCGGGGGATTCCCTTTTTCCCTCTAAACAGGACTTTAAGGATTTATACTGGGCCACAATAAAACATCTAGCAGTGGCCCAGTCGGACGCTTCTAATCTAACTGGGCATTTTCTGGTACATAAATTGACACCTTCTTTAGAATCTTACTCGGATGTGATCACTAAAACCCTCGACCGGAAATTATACCACCAGTTCCGTGTCGGATCACTCCCAGTCAATTCTTTTACTGGGAAATGGTCTGGGAATACAAATTATACCTGTCCTTGGTGTCCTAATCACCTGGAAAGCCTGGGTCACTTTTTTTTTGCATGCCCAGCCTACCACGTTCCGCGGCTGAAATGGCTTAAACCCATATGTAATAATCTTGAAATTAAAGGGGTTTTAGAAGCCATGAGGATATTTCGCTCTAATACATCAGAGATGGTGGTGGTCGGTGTGGCCAAGTATCTAGGATGGGCCTGGATTATTCGAACTAGAAACCCCAATGTCTCTTAATGTCTAGAAGTCTTTATTAAACTGTCTATTAAATTGTTTAATATCTTTTTAAAAATGAGGTAAATTTTTAGATGCTGATTACGAATATGGTTTTATAAAATATTGGTGTTTTATATGTACTGTCTTTTATGAATTGACATTCGAAATAAAGACTTTTGAACTGAACTGAAAAGATCTGCAATCAGATCTTTTAAACTTGGTCAGTTCAATGGACAGTAGATTTGCATGAGCCTAGTTCAGAAGTTTTGAAGGTAGGTCGAGCTGAGAGAGGCTAGTTAAATTTCTTGGGGCATGGCCGTGGCCAGACTTGTGGCCAGACTTGTGGACAAACATACAGTATTAAAGTGAGATCTCTCTCTTTAATTTGGAGCCACAAGAGCGATCTTTCACCAGAGATGATGTGGTACTTATGCCTTAGACCCCGCTATTTCAAGAAGCCTGATTTTGGACCATTTGCACCTTGTCCAGAGAGTCCTTAGAGACCCCAGGAGAATGCTGATACAATGGTTCAGGTGACATCACCACCATAAAAGTTATACTTTTTCAGGGAATAAGAGGAAGGGAGATGATCCAGTGAATTAAAAACAGATGCTAGGAGCTGCACTTGGTTACTGTGAAAGTGAGATTGTTGTCAGAAATAATACTCAGATTAAGATTCTGTAGAAATGGCATTGGAGGCAGTCCTATGTTGTCTGACCAATCTAATGGGAGAGTTGAGCGATCAACCAAGCCCAGAAGCACGATTTCTGACTGCTCAAATAAAGCAGTTATGAGGCATTAGGTGAACCCTTATCAGGTTCCTGTTCACTGCTCTCAAATGTACAGCTCCAAAATTGCTTTAATTGTTTAATTTTTTTTTCCTTACACATATTTATGGTAAAATATACTTATTTTAAGACTCCTTATTAAATTGAAACAATTGCAGTTCAGTATTCATGAAATGCTTAAAACCACAGATGTGCAGATCTAAAGGCTTATCCATACAGGATGCCATCTTATTACAGCACACTCTATAATTTGTTTAGTCTCTACACACTGATAACAGTTGTTACTTATGGACCTCAGAAGGCTTATAGGTACCAGCCTCAATTAAAACGTGTTACCTTTAGGTCACACTCGCATCTATACAAAGGATACCTTAGTCCACTGTGCTATCCTTACAGCTTATGTCAAATATTGTCACCAGGTTCTATGTAGTATCTATCACCATAATATGTGCAGGTGCAGGCAGAATCGCCCAGAAAGTAGCTTTATCTGGCTGCACATATGCCATCCCCAGCCTTGCTTTGACTGGGGATTTTGAAGTCAGAGACTGCATTGTAGTCTCAGGACTCCCGGTCTCCACTTGAAATGCACCCGTGAGGTTCACTCCCTAAGTCTATCCATGAAGAGCATGCATTGTTTACCATTCACACAGTGATCATAAACAAGTGAGTGCACAGAGTGGATCCTTCCGACTAAATATGTTTTTATAAGATCAAAGATCAAATGCACCAGAGAAATCGAAGAAATCCTCATGTGCACGGGGAAAACTATCATTCAAATTTGGAATCTCCATTAGAGCTTTCAGTAAAAGAGAAGGCGCAGGAAGCCCCTTTCTGTAATGCTAATGTGTTCAAGAGATTTCGACCCTGATTCCGAGTGAGGCAAAAATAAGGGTCTATTTACTGCAAAGACTAATTACCAATTGGCCAGGCTAAGGCATTTACAAGGTGTGGCAAATAACTCACATTTTGAATATGCCTGGAGAAAAGTAGGGACTACATCTACTTACACAAGAACCAGACTTTTCCACACTGTATCCCCTGATAAATGTCAGCAGGTTTGACTTGATGGAATTTATGAGGAGACAATTGCTGTCTAGCACATGACTCAGAATTCCCACCCCTGAGCAAATTCTTCTCAGGTATCAGTATAGGTCACATTGTTCAGTAATTTGGCCCTAGACTAAACTAGGCACAATTACATATTTGCACCAGGTTTTGGTCTCTACTTGGTACATAATCAGGATTACGTGACTTCAAGGAGTCGTCTCAGTGATGTTTACCACATTATCTTTGAAAGTGTGAAAGGTTGATCGGACCCTGGACAGTTGCTGTCAGATACACACTTGCATCTGTAAACCCCTTCCATGCTGATGACGGCCCCCGGCCGTCATGCATCACGGTGGGCGTGTGCTGATGACGGCTGGGGCCCGTCATGATCCCGCCCACTCTTAAAAACGGCCGCACAGGCGCAGAATCGCGGCCGCGGTTAAGGCGAGGGGTGTCAAACTGGAGTTATCTTACCTGAAATATTTAAAATGTGTTTTTTTTCAATTGTACCTGATTAACCTACACAGCTGATGGTTGTATAAATGCCCCTAACAGAACACGGTTATATTTACTGCTTATTTTCAGAAGTTTTCTGATCTGGATATTAGGAATGAGCTCATGTAATAATTTAATAATTCCTTTTGTCTTTTAGGTGCCTCTGCTCCTTTGTTTTTAGAAAGAGATTGCTCCGTGGTTGCCTGCATGAGCGAGGCTGCACTGTGCAATGGAAAAGTGGCCTGCACTGGCCTGGGTCCTTTTGCTGAGTCAAATTGCTGACTGGCTAAAACATGTCCAATCGAGGGATTTCACTGTGAAGGACATCATCTACCTCCATCCCTCAAGTAAGAATGAATTTCGGTGTTCTTGTTATTCGACTTGCCTTTGAACATGCATTCAAAAGTTTTATTTCCTATATCACAACACTTTGTAAGCACACTTACTAGTCCACTTTAATTTAAAAGCAACACATCATTTTGAAATGTAAAGTATAATTTATGCACTATGTAAAACAAACTAACCTTGGCCTGTGTGAATGCCACTGGGTCTGTTGACTAGGACCTCGTAGAATGTGGCCCAAGAAAACAATATGGACCATATTTTTCTAATAAGTGCAGGAGGAATGATGTAGGTGGGTGACCTCACACCGCACCAAATCACTGGGTCACCATTGGCGACGCTTCCATTTGCTCTGCCAACACTAACCCCTGGCCCATTGGTGCATCTGATAGGACTACTGGTTCTCATTGACATTCAAACTGAGGAGCGGGGTAAGCCACAGAGGGATAGAGGAGGACGGAGTCTAGAAAGGGTTATTTTGGAGCTTAAAGTAGTAGAATGAGGTTTGGAATGAGTCAGAGAGTGAAGGTAGAGGATATATTGAGACAGGTATAGGGTGAGACAGAGTAATACATTGGAGAGAGTCTGAAAGTTTTTTTTCTTCCTTTCTACAGTAGGAGTAAAGTAATAAGTATATAGATACATAACTACATAGAAAGAGTATAGGGAACATATTGTATAAAGATTTAAAATTGTATTGTATAAACTCAGACTTTCAAGTGTTGCTGTACTTGAAGCTAATTTATTTGTGTATTTTTATGACTAATTTTTTTATTATTATTTTTTATTTTAATTTGATTGTTTCCTCAATATTTCAATAGTGAAGCACTTGTAGACAAACTAGTTATGATATTTACAGAGTGTATGCCACCATTAAGGTGTATGAGATCAGGGGTTTTCAGTCTTGACTGGGGAGAAACGTTCAACAAAATACTTTGCTCTAATTAGACACAGTCATGCGTTGAATAATTGCCTCTGAATATTTAGGCCACATTGTAAAATAACACAAACATTTTTAAGTTCGAAAAAAAATCTGAAAAAACATATTATATAGATAACTCAGGTTCATGTGTGTCACGTGATGCATTACAGATGAATGAAAAGAGCAAGCCGTTTGTATTGAATTTCTTTATAAGGTAACAGCAGAAGGCGCCAGCCACATAACTGTTGCCTTTGTGTTTAAAAGCATTATTGCTCTTTGGTCTCAGGCCTTTTACCCCCAACACGCGCCATTTGGGACTTATTAACTTCTCTGATCAGAAGCCAAAGTGGCTTTACTAGCAGCTGTCTCGGCGACTGCTTGAAACATGACTTCATTAGAGAAATGCTTTGAAGTAACAGTGAAGAAAATTCCATATACCGTGCAGGAACCTAAACAATCTTACTTTTTTCCCCCTGCGTATCGGATGTGGTATCAGTTAACCATTTACAAGAGGAAGTAATCTAAGAGCTCGAGTCGGAGCCTAGTTCCCGAGGAGAGCTTCCTTTCATTCCCTTGACGCCATTTCCTCCCCTTGTCAATGGAACCGTTGACTTGTTATGACGTGAAGCATCATGGGATGCGGGCCAGTGGACAGAGGAGTGTTTGACTCGATTAAAGGACAGGCTATAGAACACTTTATTACATTACTGGGACAGCTTGTCAGCGTTTATTAAACTTATTTCGACATTTGTCAGTTTTAAAGAAAGAGATGGAATACATTGTGGAAGCTTTTGACACTTTGCATTTCCAAATATTGCTTTCAGTTTGTGGGTACAAGCTGTCAACTCTTTTTTAATTTGCTGGGCCAAATGTTATTTATTAAAATGACATAGGCAACAAGGAAGCACGCAAGTATGTGGTACAATATAGTGCTAATATCAGCCAATGCAAATTTTAACACCGACACACACACTCAGAAACCTTATGTGATCCAGTACCTTGACAATAAGTCGCCTTATTTTCAAATTTGGACACGTTTCCACTTATTCTTTGCCATAAATGTATACAGAGCGGAGCAAGTGCCTTATACTTCTTTGGTCAAGTTGTCTGACATGTTATTGTCCAGCGTGAAAAATGCAGAATCACTTGTTTTGCTGCTTTACAAAAGTGTTAGAAACTTGTGCTTTATCTACTTCAGAGCGGTAAGCCATCCTTTTCTTTCATACTCTTTGATGATATAAGGCCATATGTACATACACATTTTCCATAGGCACAGAATAGCTATATCTCTTTGAAACATCTGTCCCATATTGGTTTAGAGAGTAAGTGCTTTTTTGCAGGATTACTACTTGCTCATAAGTAATTATACGTAATAATTTTCAATATATCTAATAATATAATTAGCCATTCCTTGAATGTGGCTTATGGTTTCTAGAACCTCTTAAGAAAAATATCCGTCAGAGTTTTCTAGGCCCTCGGCAGCTGTATCTGTGCCACAGTTAATGTGATGTTCGCCTTACCCCTCCCATGGTATATGGATACATTTGAGGAGTAATAAATTTGGAAGCGCCTGGAACACACAGCAGTAACAGTGAGCTTTTTTCCAGCTATAATTCCTACCATAATATTTTAAGAGAAGAATATGACCAGCTTTATACATTGCTCAAAGCTTTCTGCAGTGTTCACAGCATGGAATTATGAACCAAAAACGGATTTGTCGAATGAGTTAGACTAGCTCCATGAGACACCAAGAGAGTTACAAGAGTGGTCAAGCCATATCCTCTTTAGGAAATGGCATTGTAGATGTATGCTCACTTTAAATTATCACTACAAAAATAAGTGAAATGAGCCCAGTTTAGCTGATACCACCCTGCTCCTGCAACAGTGTCATTGAGAGCAGCATGGCTTTCCACGGTGGGGATTTCAAGGAGTCACTACACATTTCTGCCCATGCTTATTGTTAGCATGCGAGTGACAAGTCAGTGGCTCCAAATCAGCAATTCAGTCCAGCATTGATCGTGTGGTGCTAGTATTTGTGTCCTTCTTCTAGCTCTTGTGTCTTCAGTTGAGGTATTGAGCTATCTTTTCTTTTTCCCTCACTTTGTTTCTTGCTCTCTCTGTCATCCTTCCTTTGCCTCTTTTATTCATGCCGTCTTCCTTTCTTCTCCTCCTTTCTTTTTATTGGTCTCTCCCTCACGTTTTCAGGTCCCATATCTCTTAAATTCTTGCTCTCTTGCCTGTTATTATTAGGTCTCACCTACCAGATAGCGCAAGCTTTCTTGTTATGGAAGGACTTTTGTGGGCTAACCAAAAACCTATGATGGGCTTATCGTCTGGTCATTGCTTGCCATTGCTTGCGGTTATTGTTAATCTTCCACTACTACTCAATTGTAGGGAATCACTTTTTTATTTTTGGGTAAGCACTTCATGTGAGTGCATGTGCTTTTCATCTCTCCCCCCTGTGTGCTTCTCCCCTGCCAAATACCTGACCACCACTCCCCTTTTTTCTCTCTCCTGCATGTGTTATCCACTCTGTCTCTTGTGGTCTTCACACCCTGCCCTTGTGCTCCGTCTTGTTATCTCCCTCATGTTCTTCTCCCTCACGATCCATATTGCTATCTCCCTTGTGTGCTGCTTAACCTCTTTCTCATCGACTTCTCCCACTGCCAAACACCTCCACCCTCACTATGTTCTTTCCATTATGAATTTCTCTCCTGCCTCCTCATTGCTCTCTCCCTCGTGTGCTGCTTTCCCTCCACTCACACCTCCACCCTGCCCTTCATTTCACCTCCACATGTGGTCCTTTTTTCATCCTTTTAAAGCAAAGCAAATGGTGCCAGCAGTATTCCAGTAGACCGTGCATGCCTGGTGATGCATACGTATACATGGATCTTCAAGCATGCTTGCACCTGAGGAATGATACTAGTTACAAAGAGATCTTGGCGCAGGCATCCCAGGCACTTTGTGAATACGTATGTTCGGCGTCAAAATGCAAGTTCAAGTTAGAAGACGAAATACATTTACCAAAATTTGGGAGCAGTATTTGGAATTGTTTAAATTTGTGGTCTGCAATTTCATCTGGTCCCTAAAGGTTATCTGACTTTGAGGATTAGGAGTACGAGGGTAAGTGAAATGCAAACGGGATTACTCTTGTGTTTGAGCAGTTCCCAGCCCACAGTTATGTCCGATAGGGTGGGGCCATCCAGGAAATGTGCTCTAATGCGCAACGTTTTTCCGCAGTGTGGGTGTTTGCAGTGGTTCCTTGCCCATGGTTTTGCTCATAACTATGGATCCTACTGAGGTGGGACTTTGTCACCCAGTGTCACAGCACTCAGGAGGCGGTGGGGCCATCTAGAAAATGCATGGGTGTTTGCAGCGGTTCTCTGCCCGCAGTTTTGCCCGACACTACGGACTCTGCCTGGGTGGGACTTTGTTCCCCAGCTTCAACATGCCCAGGAGGGGGCAGGCCATCTAAGAAATGCACTGTAAAGCATGACTTGCTTCCCACTGCGCAGGACACGCCCAGGCAAAGACTGGGCCAAGAGGGGCCCGTCTGCTCCTGTCCGCGCCCGTACAAGGCTGAGCCTACCATCTAACATTGTGCTTCTGGGGTGAGTGACATTTCTCACTGGCTTACAAGAGTATCCCTAAGAGAACTCCCTGTCTTCCTAATCCCGTTGTTGTAGTAGTCGTTTATTAGTGGTATTTTCTGTGCTATCAGGAATTGAAGAGGGCTGATCACATTATCCCTATGCGCCCTCGAGCCACAGAGTTGTTTGATTGGTCACCTGCCTTTCCATTGTCTTCGTCTAGTCCTCAAGATATCCGTTTTTCTAACTTTAGTTCCTTGGAGCTATACCGCACGCACGATGGGCAAAAGGAATACACCGCAGGCCTGTTATATCATCCTCTCCCCCTCAAACAACCACCATTAACAAGATGCTGCAGAGGGCAATGGGGTCATCTCCAACGAAATTGCATTGACCCAGAGGAGACTGTTTTTGGGAGCAGAAATTTTACCAACATCTGTTGTCAGCCCAGTCTCCTATTGTAGTCCTCCTAGTGTTGATACAACAGTTGTCTCACACGACTGGCATGGGGTCAATCCCAATTACTGTGCTCATCGTCTGCTTTTCATCCCTCTGGGTCACACCCTAAGGCATACTCCTCGACTTCTAGGGTCGCTAAGTGGCCCAGGTGGCCAACTTTGACTTTGAATAAATCCACATCAACACATGCTTCAGCCAGGCCTCATTATAGCATCCTCTATTTCGGAACATTCCAGTCCCAGTATCTGCACAGAGAGGCCTGCGCCCAAAAAATCATGGTCTGTGGAACTAAGGGAGGATTCAATTGCCAAAATTAGAGACATAGAGCAGGTAGAACTCTCCCCAATTCTTGCATGCATGGCAGCCATTGAACATTGGCTTTAGAATATTAAGCAAACACAATTCATCAAGACCCCAGTTCAGCCCCGAAGGACGGACATGGCAGTGCACGGAATCAGCCCGTCATATTGGCACCTTCGGGAGCCATTGTTTCTCACAGCGCAACATTGAACAGTCATCACACAGGTTCTACTATCGCTCATGTCAAGCAGCCAAGAGCTACTCACTCACCAAGCCCCAACACTAGCCTACAGGGGGCCCAAAATAGCCACATGGGCGGTGTGGCTGGGAAGCTCTCGTCCTTGTCTTGTCAAATGAAAAATAACTCTATCAGAGGCATCCTGTGATTGATCTTCCACCTACTTCATGTCCCTATGTGACAACTCTCTCATGGTTGGGGTTAGGGCAGGTGGATCGCCCAGGGGACTGTGTTGTTATCGATTTTAGGTCACCGCAGGTGGTGCGGAGCCTGCTCTTCGGTTATTCAAGCAAACACGGAGGTGAGCCTAGCATTGGCCTGTTGGTGCTTGAGCATTTTTATATTCCATGTTATTTCCCAGGGCCCGATTACAATTACAGAAGTTTCGTCCACAGCCAGTATCTGTAATGCCTTTTGCCTTTAATGTACTACCAAGTGGATTCGGCGAATTTAGAGTCCCTGCTTCGAATTGCTTTGACGTCCTGGTGGGGGTAGATTGACTAGCATAAAATATGGGCTTTCCCACACTTGATCAATTTGCAACAGTACGACAGGGGAGCGTGGGCGACCAACTAGGCAGTTGAGCACTGTTGGCTTTGTAAGGCACGGCGAGAAAGCTGTAAAAAAAACGATATAATCCCAGGGTGTAACAACTAGGGAGTACTTACAGCCGGTATCATGCCATATTATGGGTCAATGGCAACAGAGACATGGAGCAAAGAGAGACCCCAGGAACTTTAAGTTATCGGAGACAATAGGGCCTGATCCCCCATTAGACCTTAGAGAGCAGAGTCATCTTAATTGCTGACCACACCTGACACCAGCTCAGACGTGACCTGAACGAGTCTGTAGAGTAATGGACACCCACATTTGGGAAAACACCATAACTTTTGCACAAAACAATCCACTTGATGACCAGGATGAGCTATCTAGGTCTGAAAATGTAATTGAGCCTGTAATCAGCCGTCTGTCCCCTGGTCAAACTTCTGTCTCGGAACGTAGCTGGACTATCTTCCAAACTTGAGTGTCCAGTTTCACTTTTTTTCCTCATTACACTTGGTCTACCAAGCTGGTGCACCCAACGACTAGGGCTAAAGGCATACCCTCAGGGGGATTAACAACTTGGGTCATTACAGTGCTAACCTGTAAGTTAACGGAAATAATGATATCTTCCCCAGATATTTTGTGTCTCTCTTTGATATTCCCACATCTAAAAGCTAACATTTATAATGTGTATCTAAGGCAGGAGGGAAAAAACATTGATTCTTCAATTAGAGAGTTATTGAATTTACTCATGGCGACAGCTGTGGTGGAAGTAATAACATTTCTGGGTGGTGGCTTCAATTACCAATTCAAATCCCTGGATGAAAATGCAGAAGCACTCACCCAGGATGAAGATAGTCCTTGGAAATCCCTCCAATTAATAAATGTTCCCCCCTGGCACTCCAGATAAATGCTTTAACACTGAATCAGGGCTTGGAAGCTGGGAATGGCAGAACAGTCTCCGACAGAGAAGGGAAACACACGTTTAATCGCATCTCATGTACAAGCCTTATTGATTATATACTGGTAAATGTAAGAGCCTGGCCGCATTTAATTGATATGGTTGCACTAACCAGGTATGAGAGAGACCACAATGCCCTTGTTCTTGTCTTTGACCTCCTCCTGCTCCAAGCAAATTAGCGCTGCTGAACCCTTCGACCGAAGAATGCAAGTAACCAGTAACAGGCATAGAGTAAAGTGGTCCACCATGGCTCACTCCAAGGAGTTGGTCAGGGCAGTATACAATGTAGTAACAGAAAGCATTGAGGGACTCCTACTACTGGATTGGGCCCCAGGCCAGGGGGAAGAATTGGAAAAGATAAGTAACATTAACAATAACTTGTATAAGGGACTGAAAAAGCATTTCTATGTGGAAACTAAAAGGGTCCTCGGGAGGAGAAGCCCCCAGACGTAGTACAATCAAGCCTGCAAGAAAGCAAGGTCAACCCTTATGTCCACCATCAAACAGGAAGAAAGGAATGCGATAAAAGTATGGAGGGAAGCTTATAAAAAGGCTTCTAAAGACGCTAAAGGGGATTGGGAACATGAAAAGTGGAAAGGACTGTTGGATGTGGTTATGAAAGGTGATCACTGTTTCTTTTGGAACCTAGTGTCTACATGGTGCCCAGAGGGATACTGCCCCATTGAGACTAATATCTCAGCTGCGGATCGGGTTGCCCATTTCTCCAGTCTCTATTCTGTGAAGAGAGCAGATAGTGTCACCCTGCCGACCTCTCAGGTTAACAAATTAGTTGACGGGCAGACAGGAAGCACCAGCAATGGATTTCCACCCATTACGACACAAAAAGTAAGATCTGAAATTAATAAGATAGTCCAAAACAAAGCCACAGGGCTGGACAAGATCCCAGGAGCTCTGCATATAAGTGAGATTGATGTTTGGAGCTCCTATTTCACACTTTTCTTTAATGCCATTATGACTGGGGCACCTATTCCACCAACCTGGGCGTGGGTTGAGATAATACCAATTGATAAAAAATTTCCTCCATCGCAGACGTCAAATGGTAGGCAGACAAGCCTAATTCATAGCTCTCAAAAGCTGTTTAGTAGAATTCTTCTAGAAAAGATTACAGGAATGGTTGACTTGAAAAGAGATTCATACATCATTACAGGTGGGCTTCTGGGAATGTACCAGCATCGTGGGCTAGGTTTTTCGATTACAATTAATATTTTGGAAAACAAGGGTTCAGGGGGCAGTCAGCTCTATGTTCCGTTTGTTGACCTACGGTCTGCATTCGACTCGGTCCCCAGGTCCATGCTCTGGCAGGTATTGGCAGACACCGAAACCAGTCCCAGGATGCTTGTTTCCGGCCCAGGAAAGACCTGGCTTGGCAGTTGGGCTGGAATGTTCCTATGAGGCACAGGGTCAAGACTGATTTGCATAGGGGAGGAGCCAAGCTCGCGTCCGGAATGGCCGCGTTTTAGCTCGGCTCCGTTCGCCTGCCTGCTTATATCGTCTATCCTGCTGTTATCCTGCCCCGGGAAGTCCTCTTTGCTATGCCGCAGTGCTAAGACACCTTGCAGGCACTCACCTTTTGCTCTGGTTGTCCTTGGGTGCCGTGGATCCTGCACATCGCTCCCGCTCGCTTCGGGGCCTCCGGAGCGGGCTGGCCTGGATCTTCTCGGCGGCGCCCGGACGGGGCGGAGCGCGATGGTCGGCCCTTGATGGCGCTGTGGACGCGGTCATAGAGGCCGTTGTGCGTATAGGCCGGCTGTGACTTGCTGGCCGGCTCCGGTGGGCCGGTGGCCTTGGTTGGAGGCGCTGCCTTCCGTTGACGGGGCTGATCGTACATTCGACTTGCTCCCCCTTTGTTCTCCGGTCCGGCCATTTTGATTTCCTCCGCCCGGACTCGGAGAACGGGACCGGCGGCACTGGGGAGCCGGCGATTCCCCTTCTTCTGGTGGCCCCCCTTCCTGCTCTGGAGGTGCCCTGCTGCTGGTCGGCTGGTCTTCATTTGCCTCGCTGCTGTCCGGACGGGGGTTGACGGACGCCGCGGCCCCGACGGGCTTCCAAGATGGCGGCCGACCCTGAATGTCTCAGCCGGGCCTGGACGAGCGCTGGAGGCCCGCCGCATGGCCCGGGTGCCGGATACTGTAAAGGTTTTCCTACACTTAAGGGCATCCTGGACGCCCTACACTCCTGGCGAGCTTCGGTGGCCGCACCCGTTGTCATCTTGGAGGTGGATCCTCTCTTCGGGCCGTTGGGGCCCCCTAAACTGGGTGCGGCTTCGTCGCCGTTGCAGGGTGCGGCTGGAACTATCCTGGGAAGCGTGGGCCCGGTGATGGCCGCGTCTGTGGCTGTGCGGAGTTCCATTGCCCTTCATCGTACTGTGCTATCTCCAGCGCCACTGATCCGGGGGCCGGATCCCGTCTGGGCTGGCCTTAATGGTTTTTTCTGCCTCTCTTCGCCTCGAATGATCGACCCTGGCTCCTGTGCCGGCCCCGCTGAGTCGGCTTTTCTTAAACTGTCCCTGAAACTGTGCCTGCATTGCGTGAGATGTTCTTTGACTTTTCCGGATCATCTGGGTTTTACTCCACGTATCTTATCTGGACTGCCGTTTGATCTCCCTGTTCTTTGCCTTCTGTTCTTCGTGGTCTGGTTCTTGGTGAATCGGACGGCTACAAGTTTGGACAAACAAGGACAGGGCTGAGACGAACTTGCCTCTGTGTGCGGTAGTCTTGTACTGGTTGGATGATCGGCATGTAACGGTATGACTATGTGTGAATTTGTGTTGCTCCTGGAGTGTATCCTGATACTTTTTTGACTTCCTGAGGGCTTAGCTTTTTTCTCAGGCGGGTGGGTGGGTGCTGATAATTCTGTTCCTTGGCCCTCTCCCGCGTGTTTTCTTCCCTTTTTCCTTTCCCCTCCCCCCTTCTTTTGTCTTAGATTTCCGTCTTGCCTTTGCTCTTCTATATTTCGGGTTCTAATTAGGGCGACAGGCACGCTGCCGGGGGGTAGGCCATAGCCTTCTGCAGGGGTGCAGGGTGGGCTTGCGGGGTGGGTGGGGGGGTCTGTCACTTTGGGGGGTCTTTTTCGCCCCCCTTTTTTCTCCCTTTTTTTGTTCTATGGCTCTTGCGTATTCTCTTTTTCGGGGCTCCGTTTCGTCATGTGTCCCCCCGGGGTGTTTCTGATGCGCTGGCCTGCCGGTTTTATTGTGCTTAGGGCTCACTGTGTCTTATGCCACTAATTTTCAATGTATGCCGTGTACTGGTTTATGTTTTCCTGCTTCGCCGCCGGGGGGCGCATGTTTGAGGAGGAGTCCCTTCTTTTTTCTTTTTTCTTCCTTCCCCTCCCTCTTTCGTGGGGGATTTCCTTCCTTTTATTGGGGTGTGTACCGTGTTGATTGATACAATGGGATCTTTTTTACATCCGTTTGATAAGTCTGGTTGTGGCTGTGGTGGGTGAGCACTGGACGGCGTGCGTAATCGCCTCTCCTTGTGGTACTTCCGTTGGGGTGGTATTTACAGCTATGTTTAGTTCTTGTTGGATTTATCCTGTACGTTCTATGATCGCCGGTCCGCGGCTTACCACGGCCCCTCCCTATTTGCTTGATTCACTGCCCGTCCTGATCCTGTACTTCCCGTTCCCATACTAGAAAATCAACCTTCACGTATCCTGTTTATACTGGTTGCTCATTGGCTTTTGGCCTATGTCTCCTGTGTTCTTGTTGTCGTCTCCTGTAGATACTTTTGTTTTGCTGACTATGCTCCTGCTATGTGGTGGCCAGCCCGCTGGGTTGTAGGCCCGTATTTGTGAGCACTTTCTGTACAATAAAGGTTTAAAAAAAAAAAAAAAAGACTGATTTGCATATAGCTGGCTCTGAACTCGGGTGGCAAAGTGAGCTAAAGAACGATGATGGATCCAACCCAGACCTGTGACTGGTGGTGAGTGTCTGAAAAATTTCAGCACTCTGTCCATCATCTTCTTGTGTTTGCTTAGTCCCTAATGATCTCCTGGTCATCTTAATGAATCTTCATGGACATCATTATGCCCATGTTTGATGTGGACAACTGGTTGAGTTGACTGAGCCATTCCCTGTAAATTGAGGGGTAAGACAGGGCTGTGTTCTGGCCCCTATTCTCTTCACTCTCTATGTCAGTGACCTGATCTTATACCTTAATCAATGTGATGTTGATGCTCCATGTTTGGCAAATAATAAGGCTCCTGCCTTGATGTTTGCTGGTGACACACGTCTATTGTCCAAATCACCTAAGGGGTTCCAAAAACTTCTAGTCCATTTTGAGAACTTTTGTAGCCAAAGGGGCCTGGAAATTAATGTGGCAAAAACTAAATACATGGTCCTAAACCCTTGCCACTCCACCAGATCTCAACCTAAACTCAAAGGGTCCCCCGGAACATGTACAAACCTTCGGATATCTTTGGCTGACCCTTAAAGAACAGCTAGATTGGTGTACAATATTGAAAGGAGCATGCTTAAATTAGTACAGGGGTCTCAAACCTTTTCTGTAACTAGAGCCACTTATGTGCAATAAAAGTGATCCTGAGCTGCTAATAATATTAATCTTGTATTAATGACCAAGTAAGATAAGATTACTTTAGGAGCCACGCCATGCAAGATTTACAGCGATGATCACCTCAGTGTATCATGCAGAGTTGCCAGCATTATTGTAAAAAGTTTTTTTCTATTCAGAATTCCTCTACATGAGCAATGCTGGGCTGTAATAGCTGCAATACCAAAGTAACCAGGTTAATATTAGTAATATTGCATGATCTAACACTCTAATGTAAGCTTTAAATATATTTGGAAACCCATTTTTCTCCAAACGTCAGCATATTAGTTCTTCAAACACACATATTTTCATTGCTAAGACACACCGTTTAAATTTGGGATACATACATTAGTTCACACAAAAAAGATTCTAATGTTACATGCTGTGCTGCGCACAAGGGAGCTACTTCAAGGTAGCTGGACAGCTACCAGTAGCTCACAGGTAACTCGTTGGAGAAGCCTGAATTCGAGCAACACATCGGGGGTTGGCTTTAGGGCAAGGAGGACCTCATTTTTGCCCAATTTCACCAGTGATCCAAATTAACAGCAAGCACTGGGAACAGCCCTCAGAGCTTTGGGTCACATGGGCATGGCTAAAATGGTAGTTGTTGAAGATAAATTCCTGTGGTTTTCCAGCCAGCACCCTGCTGCTCCCCCTCAGGCAAGACATGGGCCTCAGATCCATCTCGGACAGGGTAGGAGTGAGGAGTAAGTATAAGATCAATCTTGTAACATTTCCTATCACTTTAGTGATGTCAAGAAGACTGTTTTGTTTTTTGATCTGCTTTAAAATCCAGAACATATTTACCAAAAAGATGGACAACTAAGGCATATACGGAATAATTGTATGAGTCTGAGGTTGCTGAGTGCAGAGGGTACATTAATCACAAAGTAAATAATCAAACTGTTAAAGTAGTTTGCTATGTATGAAGACATACTGTAGAATGTTCTGCTGGTGTAGCAGGAAGGAACTAGATGTAACGAGGTGTCCAGTGATAGTTGAACTGTTTTCCCCATTATGCCCTGTCCATGATAGAATTAGTTATACACTTGATGCGTAACTATGTTCTGGTACGTGCTAGCCACCTTGTTGTGCACTCCATGCAGGTATCTGTGTTGTAATCAATGATGTAGGCTCGTAGAGTTTAAAAGATGTAGGTTTATTAGTTTTGGATCAGGTTACAGGTAAATCATGTAAAGCCCCACCTGGAGCAGCATCCTGCTGCTCTGCCCTTCTCAATCCACTGTCCACTCATTCAAGCACAAACACTATCAACATTCCAACCATCCATTGACCTCACTCACTGACTGAGCAGCAGGGAACATCAAGACTGTGGGGGGAATACATTAGATAGCATGATGCCACAATTCATCTCCCCCCACGAAACAACAGATAATTCAGCAGGATGAAGGACGTCAAAACACCCTCCCACAAAATGCCAAACAAAACTATAAATACCACCCCACCGAAACAAACAGAAAAGGGCAAACAACACTTTTTGCAATAACTTCAGTGTTCCAATGGAATGAAAGATGGTAAAATACACAGGGAATCAATGCGTCCCACAAAATCACAATGCAAGAGTGCAGATAATCCAAACATTTAACACAACTACTCGTTACCCTCACAACATATACACTCTAATAGGACCAGACCGTCAAACTCCAGACCGTCCAGAACGCTGCAGCCCAACTGATCCTAGAGATTCTCTGTCAAAACCACATCACCCAACACCTCTGCGATCTCCACTGGCTCCCCTTCAGAAGAAGAATAACCTTCAAGCTCCTCACTCACGCATTGAAGGCCCTCCACAACTTCGGACCAGCATACCTAAACAGCCGCCTCTCTTTCCACGCAACGAAGAGACCCCACCGATCAGCTGATCTCTCTCTGTCCTCCATCCCACTCATCTACAAGATGAGAACGGGAGGAAAGTCCTTCTCCTACATCGTAGCCAAGGCCTGGAAACAATGACCTCCAACTCCAGCAAGTCCCTACATTGCTCCAGTTCAGGAAGGACCTCAAGACCTGGCTCTTCGGATGACCCCAGCACTCAAAGGGACTGCCCCTCCTCCCCTCTAGCGCCTTGAGACACTCACAGGTGAGTAGCTGCACTTTACCAAACCTGATTTGTTGACTGGGCCAGTTACTTCCATAACACAACAATGAAATGGGACCAGGGCTTCTTCCACACTCTACTGCATTAGAGTGTGTAACCACGTACCTCCATCGCCATACACCTAAACAGGACCAGGGTTTAACCTGCCCTCTACTGCATAGGAGTGTAACAACATACCCCCTTAACATTGGGCTAAAACTGCCCCATCATCCAAACCCCATAGGAAGGATGGCAATTACCCACTGGGATTAACACATTGCGCCTCCATCCTAAATCCCTGAGGAAGTATGTTCAAAATCACACTTCACAGCACGACTCAGTACACTCTCCTCCTTCTGCATAGTATACAGGACAGAGAAAACATACACTCATACAACCTTGGGCTAAACACATACCCCTACATAGATCAGGTTACAGGTAAATCATGTAAAGCCCCACCAGGAGCAGTATCTTGTTGCTCAGCCCTTCTCAATCCAACTGTCCACTCATCCAAAAACAATCACTATCAACATTCCAACCATCCACTGACCTCACTCACTGGCTGAGCAGCAGGGAACATCAAGACTGTGGGGAGGATGTATAAGATAGCAAGAGGCCACAGCAAGCTGTCTGTTTAGGGAGGATGGTCTACATTATATGCAGTCATGCTTGCAAGCCTTTACCAGGCTCTGTTAGTTCTTCTCAGGGATTAGTTTGGAGAGAAGAAAAGTCTTTCACAGTAAAGCAGGTTAGTGCATACATCCTTAACTACAGCATTGTTCGTAGGGGTGTGATTTTTTTTTACCTTAGCCCGCAAAGTAGAGAAAAGTCATTAAACTTTGCCCTTCATGAAAGCGGACAAAGGTCCCCGACTTCACGCGACTTTGACACGGCAGTTCTTACATTTTCCAACCCAGTTCACTGCAGCCAGATGTCCCACCGGTGAAGTATGGAATGTCAGGCTGCAGGCAATTGCCATTTTCCCCAGTACCACTCTGTCGGCTGTCGCTAGGACTGAGAGGAGCATAATATGCAGAATTTTGCGCTTTTTGGTGATATCTGCATTAGCAAAAGGACATATCGTATATATAAGGGCCACTAATAAGGAGGGGCTAAGTGGAAGTTTGTACATATTAACAACGACAGTCAGCGGATGTATTGAGTGTGGCCGGACGTTGCTTTCTGCCAGTACCTCAGTCTGTTTGAGTACTAGCGAGAATTTGCCATGTCAATGTATGGCCTCTATTTAATAATCTGTTTTTGGTTTATGGGCTCACAAGAATTCGGGCAATGTGTCACAATTGGAAACATATGTAGTTATTGTTCTACAAAACAATGTTCTGACAATTAAACCTATATTGCTATAAGACCCTATGACAAGATAAACAAGCATTAAAAATGCAATAGGTCTCGCCTTTCATTAAGTTAAAGCCATTTGCTTTGTTATACAATACAATTAGCAAGGCAAATGGCTTTAAATTAATCAAAGGCGAGACCTATTGCATTTTCAATGCATGTCTTTCCTGCCTCCCTTCTTTGCTATTATCCTTCATTCGTTCCTTTTATCCATTTGCTGTCTTTCTTCTCTCCCCACCTGCCTTCTTTGCTTCCACTTTTTGCCCTCCCTGCCCTACGTTCGTTTTGCTTAGTTTATCTGTCTGCCTTCTTCCGTCCATTCTTTCCAACTTGCGTTGTTAGTAGTGTTCCCGCCAGCTTTCCCTACTTCCTTTCTCTCTGTCCTTTCTTCAAGCCCTCCAGTCTGGCTTGTTTGCCGTCCCTCCTCCCTTACTGCTGCCTGTCTATCAGGCCTCCTGCCTGGCTGCCTCGGGCCCTGTGGGGTTGCGTGAGGACAGTCTACGTTATAGTCTGACCTGGGTACAGATGGGCACATGCCTCCCTGGCTTGGCATGATCATGGGACTTTCTGCAACCAATACTGGCTCAGAAACCAAAACCTTATGTGATCACGACCGGGCGAAGACTGTCTTTTTTCTCGAACCTGCTGTGGAGATCACTGTGCGACTTACGGATCACAAGTCTACCTGTGAGATAGCTGAGTGGGTTAAGCGTGTGCAGTACAGAGGTGTGTGTGTACACTGCAGGTGGCTTGTTCGAGTCCCGCGGATGCGACTATCACATTGGTTGGATTTCTGTGGAACCTGCAGACAATGGGAGGTAATTCCCGCAGGGCCTCCTGTGCCTGTCATCCTTCCAAGGTCGATAAAACAACTATAATTTCGTTTGCTAGTATGTATTAGTTAAGAAGCCAAGAAGAACTGTGGTGTTTCCTGAACATGATCAAAATAATAATTATTTTACTATTTTACGTACTCACTTAAACATTATTAGGAAGGGGGGCTTTATTCATTTTGTTATTCCACGGCGGGGACTGGAGGAACACAAGCAGGTAAATGTCTGCCAAGCAGACTCACTTCCAGTCATCTGCTCCTTATTGTGAGGCGGAGACTTTCAATCAGGGAAGGGTCCGGGGCAAGGAGGGGCGGGCAGCGGGAGCAGGGAGGGGGGTGGGGCAGAGGAGGGGAAACAACCATTACAACGCAACTTTTACAACGAACTACCATTACAACGAAACTTTTACAACGCAAAAACTTTTACAACGCATACCATTACAACGCAGGATTTTACAACGCAAGTACCTTTACAACGCATACCATTACAACGTAAGTATTGGTAAGTATATAATTATTTTTAAAATATTATATGTTTGGGTTTTTGGGTAAAGGGGTATTTTTAGGGTTCAGGGTCAGTTTTCAGTTTTTGGGTAAAGGGGTATTTTTAGGGTTCAGGGTCAGTTTTCAGTTTTTGGATAAAGGGGTATTTTTAGGGTTCAGGGTCAGTTTTCAGTTTTTGAGTAAAGGGGTATTTTTAGGGTTCAGGGTCAGTTTTCAGTTTTTGGGTAAAGGGGTATTTTTAGGGTTCAGGGTCAGTTTTTAGTTTTTGGGTAAAGGGGTATTTTTAGGGTTCAGGGTCAGTTTTTAGTTTTTGGGTAAAGGGGTATTTTTAGGGTTCAGGGTCAGTTTTGGGTTTTTGGGTAAAGGGGTATTTTTAGGGTTCAGGGTCAGTTTTGGGTTTTTGGGTAAAGGGGTATTTTTAGGGTTCAGGGACAGTTTTGGTTTTTTGGGGTACAGGGTTAATTTGTAAAAATAAAATAAAATTATATTTAAATTAAATTAATTAAATGTAATTAAATAAAAATTAATTATATTTTAATAATTTAAATTAATTTAAATTAAAAAAAATATTTTTAGGGTTCAGGGTCAGTTTTGGGTTTTTGGGGTACAGGGTTAATTTGTAAAAATAAATTAAAATTATATTTAAATTAAATTAATTAAATAAAATTAAATACAATTTAATTATATTTTAATAATTTAAAATAATTTATATTAAAAAAAATATTATATACTTACCAATATTTACGTTGTAATGGTATGCGTTGTAAAGGTACTTGCATTGTAAAATGTTGCGTTGTAATGGTATGCGTTGTAAAAGTTTTTGCGTTGTAAAAAATTCGTTGTAATGGTAGTCGTTGTAAAAGTATGCGTTGTAACGTCATACATCCCAGAGGAGGATCCTGGGTGGGGCTGACCTCATTCTTACGTACCTTCCCCGTAGCGTGCTGTCCTTGAAGAATCTCCTTTTGGAAGGTGGTCTCTCAACTGGGAGGGTAGTGAATGGGAGGGGAAGGGGGGTGACAGAGAAGCAAATACTCCTGACTGAGGCACCCCCCCTTAATGAAGATACCCCTTTCATGAAGGTGCCCACTCACCTTGAGGATTGGCGGATACATAGGGTGGTGGTGTGTGTGTGGATAGGGGGCTGGCGTGCGGGTGCCAGGAGACATGGGCACAGACAACTTGCCATTTCAAGCTAACCCTTTCATAAAGGTGGCCTCTCACCTGGGATGGACGGCAGCCAAGGGACATGTTTAAGTCTTAGGATAGTGGCACGGAATAATTTGGTAACCTCGCCCCACATACCTCTCTGAAAGTTCCTGCACTTTATTGACCTTAAGGCCTGTCTACTTATTTCCATTGCTTTTTTAAACATCCCAGACGCTTGCTGTTCTGACCTCATACTGTGCCAAACTCTCTTTAAGTGTGTCCCCTACAGGGTATGGAATTGTCAATTGTCTATATGCTTGAGTACTACTGTGACTTTCCTCCAGGTGCTTGCATGTGTCTTGTGCTCCTGGCCCGAGATTGCACCTCTGCTGCACCCCCCGACTAAGTGCCTCGGGCAACATTATGGTGACGCAAAACGCTATAAAATAATAAGCCATACAATAGTCACATTCCTACTTGCACAGGTCTGTCATTGTGCCCGTTCCTCGGTGAGTCTGCACAAAACGGTGGTGCCCGTTCCCCCATGCCCATGTGCTCATTCCTGCCTGTGCCTGAATGCGATGGGGTCTGTTCATCAATGTGCCTGCAGGTGACTGAATTAATTCCTTTATTTGATTCTGCCCACTCCGCACATGTGCAAGTGACGGTATTCATTCCAACACAACTGCCTGCGTATAATGGTGCCCACTCCTCCACGTGGTTGTGTCCTCGCTAGAGCACGTGCTGTCTCTGCGCCTTCCCATTACCGGCCAGTGTGTCCCACAAAGGCGGGGGTTGGGAGGGGCAGGCATGCGTGCTCCGATAACAACTGCATTCAGTGCAACCTTTGGAAACCCGAATACGAAGCGTGGGCTAGATTCAAGCAAAATACATATGTTCACTTTGGCTACAGTAGTTACTCAGGGATCGATCACCAACTGCACGAGGACGCCCCATTCATTGGCTTTGACGTAATACTCCCCCATACACACGCTAAAAGGAAGCGCATGGCTTGGTTTCCCAGAGAGATCCTGTTTGCCCCTTTGTTTTGTTGAAGAGAGCAGTTCCTAAACAAACAAAAAACACTCAACTGTCTGACCAGGCACACAGCTACACCCGTTCCTCTGAAAAAAGATAAAGAAACCGTGCTAAGGCCACGCTAATTAGAAACAGATGGCCCCAAACAGATGGCCCCATAAAGATAAGGAATTGCTTCACGACAGCGGTGAAGCAGACGAGCCAGTCTGGATGGGCTAGACAAAAGGGAGAAAGGGCAGTGGCCAAAAATCATCCTTCTCAATGGGAAGCCAGCGTTTAGCATAAACGCTGATGCGACCCAATGAAAATGATGGGCGGGGCTTCAAGTCCCCTTCTGAAATCTTCTCTCTCACTATATGTCTCGCCGAGCGATCAGCACATGCGCTGCAACGCTAGGCGAGACCTAAAAATCACTGAAACACATGCCAGGAATTTTCCTTAATAATTGTTTTCTGATGCGTAGGGTGCTCTCAGATAGCTCAGCCTCACCTTTAAGGACATATTTAAATTTCACTTGATTAAATCTTTTTGAGACCATTGGGATTACATGAACCCTGATGTCTTGTGGTGTAGAAAGGCTCTTTACTCCTACTTAAGACAGTCACAGCCATCATGTCTGGTGCAGCAAAAGAATGAAAATTTCAAGACTACTAAAACCAAGCTGCAATTGGAGAAATAAGAGCAAGGTCCTCGTTGTCTGCCTTAGTAGAGGCCCCTGCTTGTAAATGGATCCAGTCAGTTGGTGCTTGCTTGCTTCCGCCTGTTGTTTCTTGTTGTTAATCAGACGCTGCTCTGGTCAGATTTATCATACAGCCCCATTATTGTGAGGAGAGAGTGAGAGCACCAAGGTAGCCTAACCATTGCAAGGGAGTTTCAGTGTGAATCTCCCTTAAGAAATTAAAATAAAATTAACAAAAACATGTATTTTGCAGCACATTTCCACATTTATGGACTACAAACCCATAACCTTTACTGTGCAAAGAAATAGAAGTCTCACACTTTAGCAGTCTTCCCAGATGCTCACAGCTTGGTAAAAAATGTATCAATCTGATACCTAAGGGCTTATTTTGAGGAAGACACTTTGGGAAATACAGGATGTGGGACGATTTGCATTGCTATAAGATGAATTACTAACATTTTATGCAATGCTATCACTGGGAACTGAATTGCTTGTATGAAATGTTTAGCATATAAAGGAACTGTGGTGCATGCTTTGCTAATGCTTTGTAGTCACTGCTACTGCCTGTGCCAATGCCAGGTGCTGTTAAAATGTGCCAGTATTGGTAATGCCAGTAGTTGTGGCCAGCATCTTGCCAGTCTGTTTCTTATACCTTCAAGGTGACATCACATGGTGTGACTCAATGTGGTGTGACACAATACATTGACCAAATTAAAAGTATAAAAAAAGTTCTGTTACTTTCAAGATTGCCACTGTGTTGTGTGACACAATGTAGCACAGCAAGCTAGGCATCTAAAACGTATGAAAAAATATATTCCTACCTTCAAGATGGCCATCAAGTTGGGTGATGCAATGTTTTGTGACCCGATGTGGCGGCCATCTTGAAAGTATAAAAGGCAATACATTAAATTTGTAACTACAACATTCATGCCATGAACTGTGGTATCCCTTTTGAATGTCCAAGAAAAATACTTTCAAGATTTCTGGTTACAGCTATCAGTTTTGCCTTGCATTGGCAAAGGCAATAGCAGCAGCCAGAATGGAGTGAAAGAGGGTGTCGGGAGAAGGGTAGGGGAGGGAAAGAAAACTCAGGATAGGGAGCATCAAAAGGGTCAGAAATGTGCTGCAGAACAGTATCCAGGAAATCAGTTAGACTGCCATACAGCACCTTGCACACTACAAATGAGCCAACCACATCTGTATGGGGAGGCGCCCAGAGTGCTTAACCCCATGGATGCTCAGCATATTCCCCTGCTGTGCTGAGAAATCGTAAATGCCATACTACATGACGAGCTGGGCTCGTCATCAGTGTAGCAGCAGGCTACTTCATGACGAGCCCAGCTCGTCATGAGCGTGGAAGGGGTTAATGTCGTCCTTGAACCGAGAATAGGGAAGGAATGAGAAAGAGTTGGAGATGAGGAGAGGTACAGAAAAGGACAGACAATAGTGTACATAGAAGGAACACTGTAATTGGAGGGTGGGTGGGAGGAAAGAGTCTGGGTGGGAGATGTTGGGGTAGCAAGGGAAAGAGCGGCAGCGCTCTAAAGGCAAAAAAGACAGAGGAAGTTTCAAGATATGCACTCCCATGAAGTGCTAAATGAGAATTGAAATCCAAAAATAGTTCTATGACATTAGCAGTGGAAGTATATAACTCAGCTAGGTAAAAGTGATTGTATATAACAAGTGCTCCAGGGACAAGCAAACACGTGAATATTGGGGAAAGCCATACAGTAAAGAGCTGAGAACTGAGATACACAAGAAAGCTATCTGTTGAGATGAAATTATCCCCTGCATGGTGTACGGATTACCCCCCTTCAGTGAGTAACCCATCTGCATGTGAAACCAGTACCCTGATGTTTAAATGGCTCATCTAACATGCTAATGTAGCATACATACTGCAACCTAGGACTATCTTTATAATGTAAAGGTCCAGGACTTGCTTTGTGACCTGGAAGAATGCACCAAGGATGCCCTCTTCTGTCAACGTGATCTGGGTTGTTGACATGAAGCTGTGACGGCAGAACATTTTCTTTTTCCAAATTAATACTCCATAGTAATCCTTTTTCCTGTAATAGGGAGTAATGCAGCCTACTGGCTGTTTTCAGGTAAAGGCTCTACTTCAGTGTGACATCCCGACCCTTGCATTGACATTCTGTGTGTGTGTGTGTGATGTGTGTGTTTGTGTTTAATTGGTGGATATGTGGCACCCACATGACAGCGAGGCTGTGTGCAATGTGACCATGTTACTGGGGCCAGTGGGATCCATTTTGTAGGGCCCCTGGTTTAACATGGTACACGATGAAGGGTGGATGCAGATTCCTCAAACAGTGGAAATTTATTTTTTGCATTCCTGTGACATGAGGGTGGAGACCCAGAAACTGAAGTGAGTGAAGTTGGAGAAAGGGCTATGCTTTGAAATTGTGTTTGAGCTGGATTGCTAGTTTGACAAGAGCGAGGTGCAGAGATTTCATACTTCATTGTGTCTACGTTTTGGGTACTCCTACTTGAAGCCAGTGTCATTAGTACATGCTGTGAGAGCCATCACATTCCACCAAGGATGTGTCTGCACTACAACCAGAAAATAGCATTTGAGAGAGAACCACTGTAAACTGTGTCCAAGACCTTATTAATTCCACATCTCCTGTCTAGAAAATGAGCATAAAAGTGTGACTCAAACCACCCCATTTTGTAGTGCTTCACATAGTGATTGAAGAGCTGCTCTACGGCCAGGGCTGCTGTCTGCATAATAGCCAGTGTGTCAGAGGTGATGGGACATCACTTAAAGTCTGCTCAATGTGCTGGAGAAGCTGCGTGTCTGTCTAGCACATCGTAGTGTATCTGCCTGCCTGCTCAGAGATGGATGGATAGTGCCTGGCCCTGCATGAGAAGAGTAGCCCAAGTGTTCTCCCATTGTGTGGAGTACCCAGAAGCCCAGGAATTATCCATTGTGTGGAGTACAAAGTGTGAATGACACCAGTACTTTTCTAAATTGTTTGGGGACATTTGGTTGTGAACCTGCACTTGTTAGTAATTTTGCCTAAGACCGAATTGTGGGAAAGTCACCATAGCTATTGGGAAATACTCTAGAGTGAGGGGAAGGGCACCATAGGCAATGTAGTGCTTGACTAAAGCCCCTCTGTGAGATTGTCAACGTTGCAGTTGTACCTCCTATCTAATTGTGTAGTATTCTGTTATTCTGTGATATTAAAGTACTTTCTTTTTACTTGAAGACCAGCAGTGGACTAGCCAGAGAATTATTGTACCTGTTGTTTGATTGTTTAGGTTCTGAGTCTTTGATCCCCATATATCCTGTCTGAGAAGCAATTGACTGCTCATCCTCTCAACCCTAGAGTCAAGTGCTGAAAGGGTATACTTGACCCGGTATGCAGAGCCAGAGTATGAATGGCCTCAGTGGAGGCTTCGTAGCCCCTATGTGTTTTGTGGCCCGCAAACGTGGTTTGACACCATCCAGTCATGAACTAAGGACTAACACAAAGTCCACTCTATGGGGTCGATTCCGATTCGGGAAAAAAACCGTCCGTACGATTTGTATCCGGAGCCCTCTCCGTACGAATCGTAACCGTCCGTCCGAGTCGCGAAGTATGATCCGTATTCCGTGAATCCGTCCGAATCGTCGCGATCCGTACGTATTGCAAGGCTGAAACCGTGATCCGTACGACTCGTACACATACCGTACGACTCGTACACATGCCGTACGACCCGACGAGTACGATCCGGACCAGGGTATGAGGATGCGATTCGTACGGTCCACGTCAGGTAAGGGCGAGTCGTACGGAAAAGCACACAAACACATACACACCGTACAATCCGTACACCCCATGATCGCAGGGGTATGCACCGTACCCCTGGCATCATGGGGTGTACGAGCCGTACCCCCATTGTACGATCGGTGTACGAGCCGTATCCCCCTTGTACGATAGAGGTATGAGCCGTACCACCATTGTACGATCGGTGTACGAGCCGTACCCCCATCGTACATGGGGTACGGCTCGTACACCGATCGTACAATGGGGGTACGGCTCGTACACCGTTCATACAATGGGGGTACGGCTCGTACACCCCATGATCGCAGGGGTAAGGTGCGTACCGCTGCGATCATGGGGGGTACGCACCGTACCCGGGGGGGGCCATTCCGTACCTGTTTCGGCACCAACGCTGCTTTTACGGCTGTTTTCAGCTCCTGTAGAAAAAGGGTCGTACTGTGCGTACCCGACACGTATCGTACTTGCTGGGTCGTAAAAACCAGCCGCAAACCGTACAGATGTCGCTTACAGCGGGTTCCGTGGGAGAATCGTATGGAGATTAGAGTCGTACGGTGTCTTGTACGACTCGTACGGAGTACGGCTCCTGGTACGAATCGTACTTCGTCATACGTACGGGGGACGTTGCAGGGTACGATTCGTACAGGAAAAACGCTCCGAACGGCTATTCGGAGCGGTTTTTCCCGAATCGGAATCGATCCCTATGTAGTATTTTATGTAATGCTGCCTGCAACATTAACATGGATTTGGTTGTAGCAAGATCGCAAAATTATATTGCACCCAGGTTTAGACAAAGTGATCCAGGAGGGATGCTGGGAATCATAACCGGGTTTTTTGGATTCAAAGTCAGCTATTTGGCAGCTAGAACATACCGCTGACGCAGGAATAGGTGATGCTAGCTCAAAGCTTTCACCTTTAGGAAATTTACAAATGGCAGCTAATGGGTTAGCTATTTTAGCTGGGGTTTTTGAGTAACTCTCAGTTGATATTCTAGTTCTGTAAAACGTGGACATTGCAGCGCTTTAAGAAATTAAAAGTGGGCATTGAAACCTGTCCCTATAGGCCCTATATTTATGTCCTAAACTTATACAGAAAAAACACTGATCGATTTCTTAATAATGAATATTAAAATGCTATGGTAATTCATGTCTGCGATTTGAGCCCTGTTTATATTTCATGTGTTTTGCTTAATCTTGCATTTCCAAAGAGCAGTAGCTATTTCCGGGAAGTTGTGTTTCTGTAATTATTTTGTGCAGCATATTAATATTTGTATAGTGCATACTTTAACCTGAGTCGCTTCCAGGTGCTTAAACGGATACGTTTAAGAGCTGTGCGGTTTAGGCTGAGGGCAGTGTAGTCCCTGTCATTGGGTCAATTCAGATGTTCAGAATAAATCCATTCATTGGTCTGTACAAAAAGCACGCAGAGCAGTGGTGACGTATTCTGTGTAAATAGGTGTGAAGGAGGTACACAGTTGTCAATATATTGACATGGCCAAAGTAAAAGAAATACAGTACTTACAGGTGAGTGGCGGCGTTGTGAGTTTGTGGGTGCGTGAAGCGTAGGAGATGTGAAGAAGTACATGTAGGAGACAGTGATTTAGACACTCTGAAGACCGTTACCCCATGCACATGCCTCAGTAATGCTCAATTCACAGTCTCAAAATGTAAGAATTTAAACATTTTCAATATTAATTGTATACAAATGTCATTGTTGTCACTAATATATACGTGTTACTCATATGTCTCAAACAGATAACAACCATTGACAAAGGCAATAATTCTGGCTGGTTAGTTGTTGTGTTATGTGTATGTATGCATTAACAGAAAGCTCAGAAAGAAACCATAATACCGGTCAGGCAGTAAAGCAACCGTCTGTTTAAGATTTGTTTAAGCCACACCCTTAATTACATAGGCCGCACACCTTTTGGGGACCACCCCAACTTTGTTCATCTCACTTAAGGTCCCGGACATAGCTACCATTGGTGCAGCATGTACACTCGTACTGGGCCCAGGGGCACGAGGAGCTCCCTGCATGTGAATTATGGCTGCCTTTTATGATCCAGTCAGAGAACAAGGGAATGTCATTGCTTGTATTCAGATCCATAGCACACTTGCCACGTAAGTGGTGAAACACAGTATTTCCAGAAGGGCTTATTTTCTACAGATCTCATATCTTTACATTGCTGTAGTGCTATTTCTCCTAGTATGTGATCTAAAGCACATGTAAGTGGTGAAACACAGTATTTCCAGAAGGGCTTATTTCCTACAGATCTCATATCTTTACATTGCTGTAGTGCTATTTCTCCTAGTATGTGATCTAAAGCACATGTATGTGCCACATGATACTGTTCATGGTCTGATGAGTGCATCTTGATATTTGAAACTGAATTGCCTTGCAGTCCCTTATGAGCGACTGTGCCATTGTCTATGCTACAAAGCGTCATCAGATAGATATTAAAGCAAATTTGGCCGCCATATTGGTAAAAAAGGCATAGTGGGAGCTCAGAGAACCTTCACTATTTACCTACATCAGCAAGGGCGCACTTGTGTGAATACATCAGAGATATTATTAACCAGGCTTCCCAACTAAAGTACATTAAAAAAGTTTACAAATATAATTGGACAGACAGTGTCAAAATACTGTGTCCCGAAAAATCCTATTCAAATGCCTGGCCACTTAGACTATCAAACACAGGAGATAATGTGTTCATCATTTTGAATTTACCAGGTTAAGCAGAATAAGGAATGTGAGGAGAGCAGCATGAATTAGATCCGCCACTATCCACACTTCTTTTTGCATTTGTTATACAGCATGAACTTAGCCCAATGGCTTATAGTGCAGGATGATTCAAACCCAGCTCCCCATGTCCAAAGTCAGTCACTTAGCCACATCTCTTCCCTTGACCCCTCCCTTGAACAGAACCTTGGCAAGCCAATTTGTTTGCTCTGGTCTCCATTCTCTTATTCTGGGAGCAGATCAAGGCTGTTTAGTTTGCTGTTTGATCAATATAAGAAAGATGATGAATGCCCAATGTTAGCACAAGACACCATAATTTAGCTATTAGGGAAAATTAGTGCATGATGTGCGATCATTTTAATACACTGATAGTCTTGTTTTGACAGTTCATTTGAGTTATTTTGACTGAATGCCTTTCAAGTTACATGAGATCACCAGGAAGGCTGAATCAGAGTACTAGAGGCAGTGGGGGCCATATCTTTGGCTTGCATCCTTCTCACATGTACATTTTGTCACTATGTGGTTTATGTTTTGGGATGGACATATGAATTTGCTTCCACCAATTATTAATGTACACAATTCAAACCGTTCGTTTTTATTATAGTTATTTGAGATTTATTGTAGATTGCTTTTGACCTTGTAAATGTCTGGCACATTTCTCCAGAATTTGGAAGAATGTCAGGGACACGTGAGGTAATGCATGATAAAGGTATACTGAGGGATTTCCTCACATGAAGCAATGGGAACTAAAGCCACTCAGTGAAATATACATACACTCTAGAAGCTTGTAGTACCACCTCCAGGCCCCCACTTGATTACACCAAAGCAATAATGAGGCTGGGAGGGGAGGAGTAATTATAATAAACATTGTCTATTGCTGGCATGCCAAAAAAGTGATACGTAACAACCTTACTGACCATGACTTTAATAGTAATTTGCATATTTTATAGTCTGATTTATTTGTGTGTCCCTAGAGATAATTCTGGCTGGTCATCCAGGTAAAAAGGTTTAAACTGCTCAATTATCTTTTTCCATGTCACTGTATTTTAGATCATAGCATTAAAGTGCTTTTTTATATCTTATTGCAGTTCATTGAGGGGAGCACTTAATGCTGACACCTCTGTAGGAACTTTACGGCTTAGGTTCAAATCTAAGCATGGTCAAATCATCCTATCAAGGGGAATGAAATGAGTATCCTGCTATACTATGTAATAATAATTGCAGAAGAACTGTTCAACAGAGTATTATGGATACAATGCTACATAAACAATAAGCTTATACTATTTTGAAAGAGTCTCACTCTCTCTCTAGTGCGAAAATGCAACCATTCAATCTTATGTTGGTGTAAAAAATAGTCACGAGAAAATTTAAACTCTATCATCAGTGGAGCTAAAATTCGGTCAGTACACTGTATGGACTCCACACAGAAAACATGTTGGACCTCTAGATGCACACATACCCTCCTTCTCTAAGATGAAGTAATAGATGCCAGAGGGGTTGAAAATGTATCTGTCAGCACAGGTCATTATCATCTGGGATCAGCAACAGCCCAGGTCTGACCTCTGGGTCTCACTGTGGCTGAGTCTGTGGTGCAGTCCACAACCCAGCTTCCAACAAAGTGGTTGCCTGGCCTCCAAGGTGAATGGCCCGGCTGTGTTTAGCTTCCATCTTATTAAGATTTTTCTTGGTGTTTGATTGTAGAGGAAGGGTTCATTTGATCATTTTGTGTGCTTAAAACCTGCTATGCAGTAGAAAGCGATATGAAAAAAACGAGCTGTTTCTATTTATTATGCATTAGGCTAACATTCTCGAAGGAAGAATAGGGCAGGTAAGGCGAGTCTCTGGATATCTTATCATAGAATATTGGTGCTAAAAATCCTCCCCTCCCCTGCAGTTCATCATTTTAAGTAAATAATTTCGAAAAACAGGGACATCAGTCAATCAAAGATGGTTATTGAGTTGTTGCCCAAGTTCTCTATCAGGCTGATTATGTGGAAGCTATATCTAACCAGGACCATACTGGGAACTGAAACCAGCCCTGGCAAACAGCTCAGTCGGCCCCTGGGCGGGGGCGGGAGGTGCTAGTTTGAAGCATCATCTCACCGCTGCCGCTTTTGTTACAGGGGGCTGATATTGCAGCTATGCTGCAAAACCGGCCGCCGATAGCAAAAACATTCATGAGGGGTCTAAATCGGCCCCCACACTGGCAGCCCACCGGGGAAATGCCCGGTGCCCGCTACAGCCAGTCCAGCCCTGTATCTATTGCAGTCTCACTTTGAATTGGTCATACAAGTAATCAGTGTACGGCTGGGAACGTCACAAAATAGCATGTCTAGTAAGGGGACTTTTAGAAGTTACACGATTGTTTGGCCGGGGCAAATATTTTCAAAGTTGACTTTTAAATACTCCTAGGTTACCACCTAAAATTCAGGACGACCTATGAATATTCAGAGTCGATTTTACCTTGTAGAATCGTCCTGCCCACATCTGTGTGGTTTATAATTGATAAATGCACTGCTGGCGAGGTCATATCCCACAGACCTATGCTTTGGCCTCCCAGTTCCATTGCATTACCCACTGCACCCTACACCTCACTCACTCACCGCCACTGCTTGCAGTACCAGTCAGTTTGCATTCAGTGGGCATGCATAATGGAAGAAAAAACTGCTGTAATTACAGAAAATAACACCTACGGTCCTACAGATGTTATTTGTTTTCCATAGCAATACATAATCCTTCTATCATGTCAATAGAGCTATAGACATATCAGAAGGACTATGTTCCTGTTATGTGAGTGCAAAGCAGGTGGCTGAAGTAGAAAGCACCTTAAATCTTGTGATACACAAGGGTTTGACACAATCAGACGTTTTGGTATGTAATGAATACTAAAGTGCAATTAGCGTGAATTAAAAAACACAATTGTGCAAAGGAGGTTCAACAGGGCTACTATAGTCTGTGGTTGTACTACAAGGGAATGCTTAATCACTCGTTTAAAAAATATTTAACCCCAAAAATGGTTGTTTGATGTTAATTGGGGTACTAGATTCAGTGTTGGTGTAAATCCTACAAGAATTCTAGCCCCTAAAGTATAACCTTGGCAACTGTATATTTGGCAATCTTTTAATGTACAGAAGGACCATTTCTGTTAGTCATGTACTTCTTTATAGAATCAATATGAATACACAGCAATTTCACCTTACATCTACAATTTTCTTTTTTTTCTAGCTACACCATACCCAGGCGGGTTTAAATGTTTTACCTGTGAAAACGCAGTAGACAATTACGAATGCAATCGCTGGGCTCCTGATTTCTTCTGTCCCCAAGGTAAGTCGTCCTTGAAGTCAAGCTAATCAGCAGTCTGAGTGCATAAAAAAGTATTGGCACTGTGGTCCTATGTTCAATGGAGACAGAGTCTTATGAGTTTGGGGGCGATATAAAAGACGTGGCTAAAAGGTACTAAAATGTCTACGACTATTTTGTTAGCCTTTCGACTTCAGGTAACTGCATATAAAATAATGGATATACCTTTATGAAAATTAAATGACAGTTAAAGTCATTTTTGGGAAATTAACTTTTACGGAAAAAAAGTTAACTGGGTTAATGCAATCACAGCAGACCTGAACTCTGATTAGTACAATGGGGAAGAGTGACATGCATTTATAGTGCTACAAGCTCACAGCTTACCACTGAAAAGACTGTGAACACACAAGTTATTATTTTGACATTGTGTTACTCACACACTTTAAGATTGGTGTCTACAAAATGTGCAACGAGATTTAGGGGCACATGTATCAAACCATTTTGCGGTCGCAAATAGTGCGAATTGCAAAATTCGGCCGTTTGCGATCGCAAATTGGGTTTTTGAGATGCATGTACCCTTTTTGCTATTTGCACTTAAGGAAATCACAATTTTTTGTAATTCTCTTAATTGGGCCTCTAGACCCATAGGAATGAATGGGAAGTCATTCCTTAATTGCGAATCGCAACTTGATATTCGCAATTAAGGAATGTGTAGGAATCGCAATTTTTTTGGGCAATTCCTACTTGCATAAGTAATTGCGATTCCTAAATTGCAATTCTTTAAAAATTGTAATTTTGGAATCGCAATTCCTTACTTTGATGCATGTGGCCCTAAGTGCTTAAGATAAGACGTTTGCTTCCAAAATATATGGTCTAGTAATACACAAACTGTATCTAACGCATACAACAGAATACATCTTTGTCACCATGTAGCCTCAAATGACTGATTCAATTAAAGGCATATATTGGCTCCCTAACAGCCTGTAGATTTGCTTATTAACTAATTGCACACATTAACTTTTTTTCAGGTACAGACATCCTGTCGAAAAGGCTGTTTCTTCTTTTACTGTCTGTATCTCCCTTGCCTTCACAGTACCCCCTCCTTTGCCTTTCCTCAAGAAGCATCTCAGGGTCAGGATTAAGCATCCGAGAACAATTTTTAACAAAATGTAGAGGAACTGTTTTTGTAAAACAAATAAATATAGGGTATGTTGTTCCCAAAATATGAAGCCCACTTAAATCCTTGATCTAACTACATCTTAAGACCTCAATCTCTACAGTGTAGATAGAGTAAATGTGCTTCGTGAAAGAATGCATATTATGATATCCATAAAAATATATTATTAAATGAGTTCTTATATTATTTTTTTATTTTTTATGGTAATAGTAATAAAAAAATACGTGTATATGTTTTATATAACATTTATTATCACACTTGAGTACCTGTGTATTAAATAATATACTGTAACTGCAGGAATAATGCAAACACGTGAGGCACATTGTGTGCTGTTAACTATCTTTAATTTCAACCTTTCCAACCTTTCCAAAATTAAGAAAGTTAGAACTTGAAATACGGCATGTACAAAAGCTGTGTTGTAATAGATGGTCATGGTTAGCTTTTTCATTCAAAACAAAATAAACTTATCAAAATCAATTTTACAACCACATGCATGTCTTTTTATCAAGGACCTTTTGTAGAGGATCTGGGGTCATTATAGCCCGCTGCCTAGGTCTATACCAGTTGCTGAAGACCCTGAACCTGAGTTGTAGGCCCAAGCTTCAGGCAAGGACCTATAATAAGGGAGAGGGCCTTACACTGGCGGGATAAAACAAGTTAAGGTTATTAGAACTGTCCAATCACTGAGGGTAGTATGTTCTAAATTAAAAAGGGAGGCACAGAAAGGCAGACATCAGAATGCTGAGGCAGAAGGTCTGTATCAGCCATTACTGGCTCTGAGGCGCTCCACTGTTTTTACTGGAGAACTTAATGTTCTGTGTTCTAATTTATAGAATTATTGATAGTATCTATAAATATTGAGGAGATTTTTCACCCAGGGGTTCTGAGTAACAGCAAACAGACAACAAGTGATTCTCACATTGTCTATGATGTCACTCAGAAACCTAAGGCCACCTCATATAGTTTGCCCCTGCTTCCAATATGTATGCAGGGGCCGACTAGTAAGGGGCAGTAGCAGGGGAGACATGTATAATATATATTTAAAAAAGGTCATGCCATGTGCCCATTAACTGTAGGGAAAAGCCACAAAGCATGACATATTAACACATGGAATGGCTGAGTCCCTGAGGGTACTGTAGGCCCGGATATTAGCCCATGTGTTATCGCCACAGGGTACAAGGCTTACAACCAGGTTTTGCTAATGGTATTGCCCAGCGGGTACTGCAGGCAATATAACTGGGCAGCGGCATACGCTGATGGTACTGCATACACAGATATTGGTCACAGAGCATCAGGGAAAACTCAGGAGTCAGAAAATTTAATTGGGGCAAGTACATGGACTGGAGAAATTCTCTGATATGGCAAATATATCTACCGGGCACTTGAAATGCCCAGGACAATAATGTGCCCCCAGGGAAAAGCTTCAGACACGCCTTGCTAGTACTAGCAGAAGGCTCTTCCTTTGCTCCTTACCTGTAAGCAAGGTTTTAGTAACTGGTATGGGTACTCTGGTCAAGGCATGGCTAAAATGTTTAGCTTCTGACAGCAAATGAGCCATTCAGATGAGAAGCTGATATTCACATTTTAGGCCGCGATTTCAGCTACAATTATAATTCAGGTCCAAATTTGGGGTCAATCAATGGATGAGAAGTCAGAGCACAAAAATTTCGTATGGGGATTGGAAAGCAAATGCAAATGTTGGAGCACCCATCCTATAATTCCCCCCACTTACCGAGTCTGTTTGAAACATGTCAGAGACTAACGAGTACATGAATGCTTTTTTGGGAACGTTGTTTGTAGAATCTGCATTCATCTAGAAGTTCATACACGATAAAAAAAGTTCCTTATGCACTTATGTTTCTGAATTGTAACTAGTGCGGTTCTCATAGCATCATGAAGAATTTATAATTGATATTGCAGGTTATTTTATAAAATGAAACACATTAATTTTATTTAAATAACCCTGGGAAATCAATTTATTTAACTCTCTGTGCAAAACTATAAGTAAAGTCTCTCAAAAAACGTCTTTATTTATATTGCTTCTACTTACAGCATTAAATGGCCTTTAGGGCAAGTGTGGAAAGCAACTGGGCATTTTAAGTATGGATGATCTTATCTTTCGAGATGGGATTTGCTTTAAGAACTTTAGACTATTGAACCCCTTTCTGCTTCTCTGACCTCTTCCTACACTGGCTTATGTATAGTGGTGAGAAAAGATTAGGAAATTCCATTCCATACTTTTGCTGTCAGTCTGACTTTTTCAATGAGATATGTCTGTGAGTTTCCTTGTAAGTCATTGCCACTTTATCAATGGAACAGTTCATTTTGTCAACATTCCCTTCACATTAAACCATCAGCATGCTTTATTTTGAAAAGAACGATTGGTGAATAAAATAGGTCATGAGGAGTCAGTGGCATAGTGCGTCCTCCTCTGGCGCATGAAAACACATTTCTGGCAATTGTAAGTTGAAATTGAAAGCACACCAAAGGGACCGGGGCTTGGCATTAGCTTTACAGTTAAAGCACCCGATTTAAGTAGGGGTGCAATTCCCAATGTTGACGTTAGGCCCTCAGTCAGGAAGGATTTTATTTTTTGAAAATTGGCTTTGCACCCAAATAAATGGCCAGGACAATTCAAAACTATCCACAACCCTTCTTTTTAGAAGGGGTGTTTGAAAATTAAGTCATTCACCATTCTTATTATTCAGTGAAATGGACTGCAGTGAAACAACACTCATAAAGTAGCACCAGTCTCTGTAACGGGGTCTTAAAGGCTAAGGCAGATGTTGAATTTGCCCAAGGCAAAATATGAAGAAGGAGGTGAGAAAAATAGACATAATAACAGCGCTTCCTAACGTTTGTAATCGACAAGGGACTCCTCAGTACTTGGAGAGCAGCACTTGAGGTGAGCAGCTCGATTGAAGTACTTCATTTTCAGAAAAAGAAAAGGGACCTCAAGTGCACAGTCACAAGGGAGGTCCTCACAAAGCACCCCACTTTCTCAGGAAGTCAAGCATATCAAACAAGGAAGGGCATTTAAGAAAAGGAGGAAGCAGAGTAACCTTAACCTCAGAAGGTTATCGTGTGTGTGTGTTTGTATATATATACACAACTACGAAAGGAGTATCCAAGAGTTTAACAAACTGGCAACACAATGGAGAGATAAAGGGATACTAAGGGAGGGGGATTTTCAGTTCATCTATTGTGAGTCCCCAGATCTACCTACCTTTTACCATCTCCCAAAAGTCCACAGGAGTGTAACAAATCCGCCGGGAAGGCCAATAGTATCATCTAAGAACAGCTTACTGGAGAACACCTCCATCTATATTGACTGTTTTTTGATGCCACTAGTGGTCGACCTCTGCTCCTATGTTAAGGACCCTAAAGATTTTTTGAGAATAATTTCCAACATCGAGTGGGAACCAGACATGCTGCTGCTGACCCTGGACATAATGAGCCTCTATACGAGTATAGAACACCGTAACGGTGTACAGGCTGTGGAGTTTTTTATTAAAAAGAGAGAGCTGAAATATTTTGAGCACAACGTTATGTTAATTGAATTGATTACATACTGCCTGGAAAATAAAAATTTTTTGTTTGCAGGAGAACTGTTTCAACAGCGTCAGGGTACCGCGATGGGCACGTGCTTCGCCCCCCAGCCATGCAAACTTGTTCATTGGCTGGTGGGAGAAGCACGTGGCCTGGGCGGGGAAGAACGAAATCTGGTTAGACAATGTGATCCTGTGATCAAGATACATTGACGACCTCTTCATTGTATGGAGAGGGTCAGTGGAGGAGGCCAGAGAGTACATAGTAGAACTTAACAACAATGAGGTCAACCTGAAATTCACTGAATGTTTGAGCAAAAACAGTGTGCCTTACTTAGATTAAATGAGGTTCATAAAAAACAACAGGATTGAGACTACACTGTACAGAAAGCCCACAGCGGGCAATAGTGTATTGCACGCAAACAGTTTTCACCCCAAAAGTATGATCAATGGAATCCCTTACTGGGAATTGATCAGATTGAGACAAAACTTTTCACTTGATGAAGACTTTAAGACAGAAAATGAAAAAGCCTTTGATCGCTTTACCTTGAGAGGTTACAAGAGAGGAACTCTCAAAAAAGCCAGTGACAAAATGAAACAGGTAATGAGGGAAAATCTTATATCCACTCCAGATGAGAATAAGAAAACTGATGTTACAGGACCAGTAAGGATGATAACCAAATACCCTATAGGGTCCACTGAGCTGTTTCAGATATTCCTAAGGAATTGGAAAGTCTTGAGATCAGATCAGGTCATAGGCTCGCTAACCTCACATTCGCCCCTGATTACCTACAGGAGAAGTCCAGCACTAAAAGATCAGCATGTGAGAAGTCATTTTTCAAAAACTGCCAGGAAAAAATACATGATTACCGGCTTCTATCCCTGCATGGCCTGCAAGGCATGCAGGAATAGCGGCAAGGTGAAGGAATTCTCAGTACCAGGAAGGAAGAAAATGTGCAGGATCAATAAATTGATGAACTGTAATTCAGATCATATGGTTTATTGTCTCATGTGCCACTGCAACAGGAGTTATGTGGGAAGTACGATCCATCTCCCCAAAAAAAGGATATTGGAGCACATGCGTGCTGTTAAAAATCAGGATGCAACCTATCCTGTGGCAAGGCATATTGAAGAGCAACATATATCGAATGCCAATTTGCTCAAATTCTTCTGTCCAAAAAAGAAAGAGGAGGCGATAGAGTTAGAGCATTCCCAAACTCGAATCCCGAAACATCATTGAATTGCAAACCAAAGCCCCACGGGATTTAAACAATGATGAGAAGCTTTGGGTCCATGTAGAATAGAGTTGAGAAGCTAAAATAATCCACATGGATCAACATCACCATAGGTAGAAGATAAGGGAATAGGTCCCTAGGCGAAAGTGTGACAAAAATGCCCATTCAGGGCACAGTTATGGAGAGCGGCCTAAATAGGTCTTAGATGATGCAAATGCCTATACAAGGCGAGAATAAGTCATTGTAACAATCATGTGGAACACAACATGTATTAGTTGACTTCATAAATAATTCATGGGTCTAACAAATTGAGTATAATGAGTTATATATGTATATAACTGATTGAAATATGAGATTATTTTCGCATCATCGCATCTAATGGTAAATAATGAATATTTTAAAAAGACCTTAAAATATGACCGCCATGTTGATTTCAAATAACATTTACTTTTTTGTCCCTCATTTATGTTGCCATTTCCATGAATTGTGAGTCCTCTCATAATTTTGATGATTTTGTTCACATATTTTCTTTATAAAGTTGCATCACTTTCAAATGAATTTTGTGACATTGAGGAAGGTGTAGCCGAAACGCGTCTGTCCATATACTCGAGTAATTGAATAAATCTTTAAAAATTTACTGTGTCAGTGTGCGACTCAATCAGTGACCACTGGGTTTGGTCAAACGCTGGGAATATATAGATATATATATATAGACATTCCACACCACATCCCAAGATCCAGTGAAGAGACCAACAGCAGGGTAGGTATGGAAAACAGCTTTAATCCATCAGCACAGGCGAGTGACAGACCCATAACCCCTCAATGGGCGAATGCATTTCGGCACGTTGTCTGCCTTCTAGGGTAGTGAATAAAACAGGGAGGGTCGTGTTTCATAGGTTAAATACCTGCCCCCTCCTGATAGGTAGCTTGCAGCCCCGCTTCTTAAAGGTGTATACCAGCGCATACAACCTTAGGTAGGACGTGATTAGTGACGACCGCCTACCAGTCCCAGCATGCATTAGTCATGTTTGTTATCCGGCTATAGGTTGCTGCGTGGAGCGGAACTTAATTGCTGTGGGGCGTCCTTCTTGACCCATGCACATAGGATCACGCCGTCTCCATTTACCCCATACCGCTTCACCCTGAATGTCACCGGGATTTCTGTAGGCGGGAGTGAGGCTGACATCAACACCTCACCCAACGTTAGGCTTTTTAAAACCCCTACACCGCCGAAGTCCCGAACAGCCAGGGGGACTCTGAAGATTCCGGTACCCCGGAGAATTCCTTTTTCCAGTAGTTGCAGAGTCAACTTCATGAGGCGGGGGTCTCTTGGCGCGTTTACTGGCAAGCGCGCTGAAATATAGACATTCCACACCACATCCCAAGATCCAGTGAAGAGACCAACAGCAGGGTAGGTATGGAAAACAGCTTTAATCCATCAGCACAGGCGAGTGACAGACCCATAACCCCTCAATGGGCGAATGCATTTCGGCACGTTGTCTGCCTTCTAGGGTAGTGAATAAAACAGGGAGGGTCGTGTTTCATAGGTTAAATACCTGCCCCCTCCTGATAGGTAGCTTGCAGCCCCGCTTCTTAAAGGTGTATACCAGCGCATACAACCTTAGGTAGGACGTGATTAGTGACGACCGCCTACCAGTCCCAGCATGCATTAGTCATGTTTGTTATCCGGCTATAGGTTGCTGCGTGGAGCGGAACTTAATTGCTGTGGGGCGTCCTTCTTGACCCATGCACATAGGATCACGCCGTCTCCATTTACCCCATACCGCTTCACCCTGAATGTCACCGGGATTTCTGTAGGCGGGAGTGAGGCTGACATCAACACCTCACCCAACGTTAGGCTTTTTAAAACCCCTACACCGCCGAAGTCCCGAACAGCCAGGGGGACTCTGAAGATTCCGGTACCCCGGAGAATTCCTTTTTCCAGTAGTTGCAGAGTCAACTTCATGAGGCGGGGGTCTCTTGGCGCGTTTACTGGCAAGCGCGCTGAAATATAGACATTCCACACCACATCCCAAGATCCAGTGAAGAGACCAACAGCAGGGTAGGTATGGAAAACAGCTTTAATCCATCAGCACAGGCGAGTGACAGACCCATAACCCCTCAATGGGCGAATGCATTTCGGCACGTTGTCTGCCTTCTAGGGTAGTGAATAAAACAGGGAGGGTCGTGTTTCATAGGTTAAATACCTGCCCCCTCCTGATAGGTAGCTTGCAGCCCCGCTTCTTAAAGGTGTATACCAGCGCATACAACCTTAGGTAGGACGTGATTAGTGACGACCGCCTACCAGTCCCAGCATGCATTAGTCATGTTTGTTATCCGGCTATAGGTTGCTGCGTGGAGCGGAACTTAATTGCTGTGGGGCGTCCTTCTTGACCCATGCACATAGGATCACGCCGTCTCCATTTACCCCATACCGCTTCACCCTGAATGTCACCGGGATTTCTGTAGGCGGGAGTGAGGCTGACATCAACACCTCACCCAACGTGAGCGAGCTGAATTTACTTCCTGTTCGAATTGGATATTTACGGCCTGCCCTAGGTCGTGAACTGAAGCCCATCGCCAGAGCGGACCCGTTCAGACATCAGCATGATGTTTGTGCTTTGATAGGAAGACAAGCTGACTACTAACAGGGAAGTGCCAGCTTGACGCTCGAAATTGCATCTACAAAGCAGGGCAGTCACTCGCCAGCAAAGCGCATCGACCCACTTGGGAAATTGAATATTCATAAACATGAGGAATGAAAGCACGCCCACGAGGGAAATACAGATAGCACTACGGTTCCCAGAGAGCCGTGCATATAACCACGCCCACTGAGGCAGGTATGTGTAAAAAGACGTGCGCCATGAACAGTGCTTTTAATTCACTCAGAACTTACGCTGCTGAAGAAGGGATGAACTCCTGAAACGCGTCCTGGCGTTTGAATTTCTGATGTGGTTTCCTGTGTTTTGTGCCTGCCAGCAAGCTGCAATTTACAAGAAAATAAAACGAGCTGAATTTACTTCCTGTGGCTTCAATTCAAATTTTGGGTTCCTGTTCGAATTGGATATTTACGGCCTGCCCTAGGTCGTGAACTGAAGCCCATCGCCAGAGCGGACCCGTTCAGACATCAGCATGATGTTTGTGCTTTGGGAGGAAGACAAGCTGACTACTAACAGGGAAGTGCCAGCTTGACGCTCGAAATTGCATCTACAAAGCAGGGCAGTCACTCGCCAGCAAAGCGCATCGACCCACTTGGGAAATTGAATATTCATAAACATGAGGAATGAAAGCACGCCCACGAGGGAAATACAGATAGCACTACGGTTCCCAGAGAGCCGTGCATATAACCACGCCCACTGAGGCAGGTATGTGTAAAAAGACGTGCGCCATGAACAGTGCTTTTAATTCACTCAGAACTTACGCTGCTGAAGAAGGGATGAACTCCTGAAACGCGTCCTGGCGTTTGAATTTCTGATATGGTTTCCTGTGTTTTGTGCCTGCCAGCAAGCTGCAATTTACAAGAAAATAAAACGAGCTGAATTTACTTCCTGTGGCTTCAATTCAAATTTTGGGTTCCTGTTCGAATTGGATATTTACGGCCTGCCCTAGGTCGTGAACTGAAGCCCATTGCCAGAGCGGACCCGTTCAGACATCAGCATGATGTTTGTGCTTTGGGAGGAAGACAAGCTGACTACTAACAGGGAAGTGCCAGCTTGACGCTCGAGATTGCATCTACAAAGCAGGGCAGTCACTCGCCAGCAAAGCGCATCGACCCACTTGGGAAATTGAATATTCATAAACATGAGGAATGAAAGCCCGCCCACGAGGGAAATACAGATAGCACTACGGTTCCCAGAGAGCCGCGCATATAACCACGCCCACTGAGGCAGGTATGTGTAAAAAGACGTGCGCCATGAACAGTGCTTTTAATTCACTCAGAACTTACGCTGCTGAAGAAGGGATGAACTCCTGAAACGCGTCCTGGCGTTTGAATTTCTGATGTGGTTTCCTGTGTTTTGTGCCTGCCAGCAAGCTGCAATTTACAAGAAAATAAAACGAGCTGAATTTACTTCCTGTGGCTTCAATTCAAATTTTGGGTTCCTGTTCGAATTGGATATATATATATATATATATATATATATATATATATATATAGTACAAAATGGTGTATATGGTAACGCCTGTCATGACCCTCTAGAAGTAGGTGTCCGCTTGGAACTGATTTGAAGAGGGAAAGGGGATGAATGCCTTGAACTCATTTGTGTGGGAGTCCTAGTCATGGTGGGTAGGAGGCTGACAGCAATTAATCTGAATCAATGGAAGAAAAGGGTGGTTAATATGTATTGGTCAGCACAGTGTCCATGATGAACCCATTGTAGTCACAGAGCATATCAGAGAGGTTTAGATGCACTGACCATGTAACAACTTTTAAGGTTACTATCATTGAATGCAAAAAGTCAAGCTATCCTGGCTGAATACGGCTGATAGCCAGAAACCGGTCCTAGGATGCTTGATTCCGGTCCAGGGAAGACATGGCTTGGCAGTTCGGGCTGGACTGTTCCCATGAGGCACAGGGCCAAGACTGATTCGCATACAGCCATGTCTGAACTGGGGTGGCTTGGTGAGCAAAATAATGATGGATTAAACCCAGATCTGTGACTGGGGGTGAATGTTTTGCCATTGTGCAACATTCCGTCCATCATCTTGTGTGTTTTACTATCATTAAATAACATAGTCCCTGCCACTTACATATGTATGTTATTACCACATGCGTTTTTCTTTGTTTAATAGAGACAAGGTACTGCTACACTCAACACATAATGGATTTCAGTGGAGAAAGTATTGCAGTCACGAAGCGCTGTGTGCCCTTAGAGGACTGCATGCACACTGGGTGCAAAGATTCAAGGCACGAAGGACAAAAGGTAGGGTAAACTATCAAATTGTATGGGTGGAATAATAGATGAAATTAGAAAGGAAGTATTGACTTTGCTGCACTGACACATTTTGTCTCCAGCAGCTTGTAAATAAATTGAATTTGAACATTGAAATGTGGGGACCTCCATGGAAGTCAGTAAAGAGGCTTAAAACTAATAATGGCTGGTATAAGCCTTTGGCTCTGATACTCTATTGTTTGTGTTTATCCCATTTTTAAATTAGAACATTCTACCCTGAGTGGGTGGAAGGTTCTAATGGCACTTATAGTCCTTTTGCCTCGGGCTATTCCATTGTTAAGGGCCCTGTCCTTCATTATAGTCCAGGGATGTGGGTTCAGGGCATGTAACAAAAGCAGGCTATAATATAAGATCTGTATTCAATTCACAAGTGCCAACCTCACTATATTTCGTCCAATGCTACTAAACATCTGCAGAAAAAGAACAGCAGAATTGTCATTGTAGATCACAACTGTCAGAACGATGTCATAAACCTATGCCAACGACTGCATACACTCCAGCATGCCAGTACAGATAACAAAGGTGTTAATGACAATGCATTTTTTATGCCAAAATATACATTTTGTTAGCTTTGACAAAGATGAATCACGGTAGGCTTATCAATGATTTGGTCTGTAAGTTTTAGAGTGTATTTTAATATTCATGCCTCAAGTTAATATGGATTTGGTGTTCGATTTTTCTTTACTTTAAAATCCTTTTGGACAGTTTGAAAAACGCACTGTGCTTCAGTACAGTTGTTTAGTAAATCTGAAAAGATGCATGAAAAGGCAGCTAGCTTCCCAGGAGCAATAAGAGAAAATAGAGGTGCATCACTTTTTGATTGAGAAAGGATTATTTATGACACCAATGTCTCAGTATAATGGTAGAATTGCTAGGTATGATGACGAATGTATAGTTTGAATGTAGATTTTTAAATCCTCTTTTCACTTCTCCCTGACCATTTATTTACGAAAATCCTTTTTAGTAAAAGAAGTATAATAAATGTTGGGAAAACCATTGTTCACTATGGTATTTTGCTTTTCAATTAAAAATGTCCCCCACAAAACACATTGAAAGGACAGACACCTTTTGCCCCCATTTCAGTTTGGGTAAAAGGTTCACTGGCCATGGGCAGCAAGAGACTACCCTTAGTTGTACTTTATCACATATTTTACACCTGGAGGTAGCACACAATCCTATCCATGACACTCTTCATCCGTTCATGCCATAGTGCGCATGTGATACATCCATGACAAGTTAACATCACTCAACCTCTTAATGCTAAAGGTAGTTGCTTATGACACTCATGATTTCTGCACTTCTTTTATGTGTTCACAAACCTAAAGCTGATTAGTTTTGTGGTTGCAACCCAGTGGCAATGTTACTTGCGAGCAGTGTACACTGCTGATCTTAGGCTTCTTTCTTGCCTTCTGCACAAAAACTATCCTTTGAGGCTTACTCTTCTTTGTATGTGTGCTGCCTAATACAGTACACCTACAGAAAGGCACTAACAAAGAGAAATAAAGATAGTTCTCTTGTAATGCCAGCCTCCGGTAGGTGCACCATTTTGGTTCAAACCCATGTTTATAAGTCTTTGTAAATATGGCATTGCATCAGAATACATGGATGGATGCATGGGAACACCCATGATCCACCCATGTAATGCCTACCTAATGCAAGATTACGCTATCAGGCTTTATGTGGCTTAGAAAATACCAAAGTAGATTTTGTGTTATGCTGCATCAAAAAAGTAATCAGCCCAAAGCAAATTCTTAGTGAATCTGGGCCTGCATACATGCTATTTTAGATTGCTAATATATTCTCAAGGTTAACTTTTACAGGGAAGTATAGATTTACTATTCTAACTCCACATTTACTTACCTTCACTGTCAATATTTGTGCAAGTGGATAGGAACGCTCAACTTTTCCTACGGATTATAACTTATATCACATATTAAAATGCAATATTTTCTGTAAATTAAGTGATTCTGTACTGTAAATCATACTAAACTACTGTTTCCCAAACTGCGGGCTGTGGCCCTGATTTTTGGTGAGTCGGGAAAGTGGGAGCAATAAATAAAGATGCCTTTACATTCTTTGTTTAGCTTGTCACATTTGCCACTGCTTCGAAGACAGAGGTCAAATGTCAGGCTATGTCTTATAATAAATTACTGCAGGATTGGTGTTTAGTTTTCTTTCTCTGCAAGGTGAGAGGAGTTTTTAAAGTGAATTATGTTGATAATCTTGCTGGAGTTCAGACAATGTGAGAAGAAAGGGTTTGGGAAGTCCTGTTTTTGCAAAACATAACGAAATGTAAATACCTGTAAATAAACTTTATTTATTCAGCTGTTAGGAAAGCAAATATGAAGCACATTATTTTGTAATATTGAAGTGTGCTAGAAACAGAGATTCTAATAGGATCATAACAAATCAATAAACTTTACTTGATGATGCACAAATGATAAATATTCACAAAAACTCGATCTCCATATATTATCATTTGTGTGCTATATAGTTTTATCAGTAAAACTGCGTGTCTGTGCAAAGTTAGGTTTCAGTGGAAAATGTACTTATCTGTGAAAGACAATGCACTACCACACGAAGCTTTAGTTAGATTCAAGAATTGCCCTTCCTCATATCCATTAGAGATAAGTGGGTCGCAAAAGTTTGTCATTCTAAAGTGGGTCATGGTTCTTAAATGTTTGGGAACCACTGTACTAGATGTATACAATATATATTTAATACTTACTTTATTGGTATTATGTGTGACTGAAAATGTTTATCCCCACAAATATCATGTATTCAGAATGATTTTCCCTCAATGAAGTCATACTTACCATTACCATCTGCTTTCTTTCAGATTTGCATATCTTGCTGTGAAGGGCATATCTGTAACCTGGCATTACCTAGAAACACAACAGATGCAGTTTTTTCCACAACATCTCCTATAAATAAGACCGAAAGACAAAAACATCATATGACAACTGTAATGATGTGCATTTGGATCCTATGGTTCTTAATAACATAGCAGTTTTTTTAAATTAATGTTTGTGCTTCTAGTAAGTCACATGCAAAACACAATGAACCTATTTTGTAAATATTTTTATATTTGTGATTCATATTTAAGAATGCTTTACATTGCATTCAAATGTTTCAAGGGCTCATTCTTGAGGACGACATCTGGCCTGAATTAAAAATTAGATCCTTTGGATGTGGATAAAGATGTATTACCATATTTGTTTTAACATTTTTCTTCTAAACTAAAAACCCACCTGCAAATATTAACCTCATTATTATATCAATATGTAAGTGTCGAATTGACTATATCCAGAGATATTTCCACAGAGTTGAAACCTATGCATGGTACCTAGTGAGCAGAGTATACAGTGCAATGGTTTAACCCTAAGGGCCTCTTCACAGTGTTGCGCTCCACTCTGAACATAAAAACGTATAGCTCCTTTTTCTGCATAACAACTCAAAACACTTCTTGGCCATCTCGGTATCTACTGGGTTAAGGACCAGCTAGGAATCATGTAATGCAGTCTGCACTGCAGAAGTGCAGTTCCTTAACACCTTGACTGCTACAGCAATTCCCGCTGGGTGCTGACAAGTCAGATTTATCATTGTTCATGACAAGGTCAGCTCGTCAGCAGCACAGGAGCAGTGTACTGCATGACGAGCTGAGCTCGTCATGAGCATGGAAGGAGTTAATTGCTTGGAGGCTTGCCCCATCCCGTTTGGTCTCCCACCATGATTCCTCAATGGAGGCACAATTTTAAGACCACTTATTAAACTCCAAAGGCTAGGGTATAAACACAATGGAAATACCAACTGTGCCGGTGCGGGAGGGAGGTGTTCATTTGCATGACTGTGCACTGATGCTAAAAATCCATTGCCTGGATAAATGGGATGCAGCGCACATGCTGATATGTTTTGACCCTGTGTCAGCATGTGCGCCACACAACAAATTTAAAAATAAATATGGGAGTATGTTTCAGTTGTATATTTTTTGTTCGCAATGGATTATATTTTTCCATGTCTTCATCACTACCAGCTAGCTTCTGAATGTGCCACATTCAGTATGGGAAACACACGGAGTAGTCCATTGTAGGGATATACATTCCCATGAACATATACATTTGTGGAGTGAATCTGTTGGAAGATTCACAGACTTGTGTATATTCTTCACATCGGCCATTTACCAATTCCTGCACACTGCTGCTTTTCTTCCATCGTTCTTTTTAAAACAATATACTATCACATGTAGAATACAGTTGTGTTCAAATTTGCAAATAGAAATTAGTGCTTGCTTAGAAAAATAGTTCTTACATTGTTCTGGAACACAAGTAGAAGCACGTGTAATAATTCAGAATCTCACAAAGTTACTATAAAAAACTTGTACAAAAAGTTGAAAAGGGGATTAAAATAGTTTAACTAACAAAATGTTCCCAACACACGAAACAATGGGCAATGTTGAATCAGATTTAACAAGGAGCCTATGCAGCATGCTATCATTGTTCTGGGAAATCTTTATATCTAGTAATTTCAAGTTGTCAATGATTGCATATGTTTGACAATGATGATGTAAGAGTTCATGTTATCAATGGATTTTGCACTAAAAGGAAATTGTACTTTTCACATCTATGATTTACATTCTATTAACTCTATTGATGTAAAATCACTGTTGGCCTTCCTTGAGACAGGGATACAAGCAACTCAATGGATATACGACAAGCAACTCAATGGATATACAGCACACGTTTAATAAATACCACACTAACAAAGAAAATTCATGTCAAATTATGCACAACCTGACTAAAGCAAACTCTATTGTCAAACCATATTCTGTCAGATATCCCGAAGACTGACACGTTGTATGGCCAAACCTTTGCACTAAGCCAAATATTATTTTCAGTGTTTTTATTTAGTACGTTAGTATTTCAGAATGTGAGTGCGGGATCATGGCAAATTGCACACATATCCTAAAATAGTATTTGTAGCCTCTGATTTTCTAAACCAAAGTTTTCTAGGTCTGGTTTACAGGAGCTTGGCCGACCAGGAAGTGAAACATTTAAGAAAACACATATAACCCTGTGCACTCTGCTTCCGGGAGGAGGGGGTGGGGGGTGGGGGGGGGGGGGTAAAATGCCTTGTAACAAAAGTGTACAGACATGTCCTGTTTTTTTACTCAGTTTGCCACCGTGGTTGCTGCAAAACAACATATTGCCACATCCATTTTGTGAAGGCCATGAGTTTACCTTGTAATATTAGAACTCTATCTTTGTAGGTTTCTGATCATGTTCTAAAGCTGCACTTAACATTCTGGCCTGACCTAGCATTTCTATTTTTTCGCAAAGTTATATTTATACCAGATGTTCTGTCATCAAGCTCTAAGTAAAGTTGTACTTATGTTATTTGCATATACCCATGCATCCTCATAGTGCATTGTTAAACTTGTAAATTGTGTACACAGTATTTATTTTTATATGACATTCTTGGAAACCAAGGTTAGATTTTCTTACAATACTGTATGAACTGTAATAAATTATTCGTCATAAATGACCAGTAATATTGTAAAGTCTCCTTCTTGGTTTTTTTCCTTGTTTTTTGCCATTTATTTTAAATGCTTCCATTAGCCATCATTCTGCAAACCAGGCCCCTGGGTTAAAACCTGATATTATGACTCGAGTTTTGACCTGAGGGCAGTAGTAGTATGAATTCAGTTAACATTAATTTTACATTCATTATTGTTAGTCGAGGGGTCATATAAAAGACTTTGTAATGGTCTCATTGGTGGAAGACTCGCATCTCCAGGGAAAGAATCTGCCTTGTCATGTGACACATGCACACATTGGATTATAGAGGAGACTGCAGTACTGATTGCATCAGGGCTGATTACCAATTCCATCTCTGGTGTTCCCTCCTTTCCTCATGGGAGTCCTAGATTCATACGAGGTAATCACAATTGTTGGGCCAAAGTTTTCATCAAAGAAAATGTACCAGTGTTCTGAGCCCACTCTCACTGGGCTCAGAATGCCTGACAGGAAGGTAACTGTGAACATTTCGCTGGCCCAGTATGTCTTTGAGACGAGGCATGTAGTGTTCCATAGACTCTGTTGCTTTCAATGTGGTGATTGATGGTATGAATTGCATTCTCTCAGGACAGTTTTGAGTCGTCTCCCAGACAGTGTCTTGGCACATTAACAGGCATTACAGAAGTATGATCAGAGCTTAAATGATAAAAAAAAACTAAAGTGTCGGTCCCCCAAATTTGTGGACGGCTGAACTAGGAGGGTGGTGTGTGAGAGGGAAGCAAGCTTTATCTTTCTCACTACTAGCTCTGATGTTGCCCATCCATCAACTCTACAATCAGCCTGTCTGTGGAGCACCATGCACACCGTCCAGGAGAGTGAACAAGTCCTTCTTTTATTTTCATTGTGCTTTTTGTGAAATTAAAAGTAGGGATGGCAATACTCTTAATTGTTCAGGATCTTTACATTGGTTGCCCTTCTATTTCAGTGATGTTAGAGGACATAAAATAGGGACTGATTTGCTGTGTCCTGCTCCTGTAAATGTAGGCAGCGTCAAACCAGGAACAGGACTATTAGGGAAGTGGCAACAAGTTCAGCACTTTTATCAGTTTCATTTAACAGAATCTTAAACCAAACGAAACTTTTGCAGTCAGGTTACATACCATCATGAAAAGATCATACCACATGTACAACGAAAGTCATTAAGTCCTTCATCTGCCGTAGTGAAAACACTAGCACCTTTGCCTAGGTCAACATCAAATTCTCTACCTATTTCCCTTGTCCCTTGGTTTAATATCCATCTTGTTCGTAACAGTACAAATATAGATGCTCAATATTCTACAACATTTTCTGCCCCCCACCCCAAGGCCTACCCCATCTGCCTCATATCATATCAAACTTTGTTAAGCATCGTCTGACTCAATCCAACCCCACTCCTGATCACAGCTGCTAGTCATAATAATGCTTGATACGGTTATGACTACTATGCTATGGGCTCCTAACCACCACCCCAAATTCTAAAGAAAGATGGTGATTGGCAGGTGAAATTATCAGAGTTTTATGGACTGCAAAAAGTATTGAGGTGAATGCCTAGACTGAGAAAGTGTGCAGCATGTTCCATATGGGAATACACACTATGTTATGGCATACCTGCACTAATGCACTTCAGAAACAATAGCTTGGCCTCTATGAGGTACCTTATAAAATTTGGCACCAGCGTCCTAAAATATGATTTTTACTCTTCTTTTCTGTGCCTCGAAACTCTACAGTTAATATTTATATGGTAGCTGTGGTATTGAGGAGTTGCAAGAAAAAAACATATATATAACCAGTAAAGCACCAAATGGAAACCTAATGAACAAAAGAAAGGAGTGCCCAATATGCAGCTTATGCATGTATTGCTTCACCATTTGTACCCATTGCTTTAGAATAGGCACCTAGTCCCAAAAATCCTCAAATCTTGAGGAGGAGATGAGGTCAATCAAGATAGGTCCCTCAATGTGTTGAGATACCTCAAATAATTCTGATGATGCCACAGTCCAAATGCAAACAATCAACAGAAAACAGTCCTCTAACAAAAATGCTTCCTAGTACCTATAAATTATACAGTGAGTCAAGAAATATCTATATAGAGTATCCATCCGTCATAAAGATGGAGAATCTGTGTAGATAAATAATAACGCTCCCCCTTACCTACAGCACATATAAAAGGGACCATGTTGAATGTAAGTCAAATCAAGTACTATCTGCCAGTGTTCATCAATCGAACGAAGTAGGCCCCCGATCAGTCAGACTATACCTTTGTAGCCATGATAAGCTATAAAATACAAAAGACTCATGTATAGATGTCAATAAATTATATACTTGAAAGTCACACTGAAAGTCAAACGAATAAAGTATTCAGCATCAATGTATCTATGACTGCAGAGATGCTGAAGAATCATTGTCCGAAGAAATAAATGAGGGACATACTGTGGTCCAGTTTTAAGTGTTCTGGGTGTGCCACCATCTTGGAGTAGCAGGGCAAAACATAAATATTAATGGGGAAACTACGTATACCATCAAAAAAAAGACCATCCAATCAGCAAAAGACCGAGCAAATGCAGAATGAGAAAATAGGGAACAGTAAAAGCAGGCAGTTATTCAGGGTCCCTGTGGATATCTGTAGCGATGCAGAGAAGGCATGGTGCATAGCAGTGGCACAATACAGGTTGAGTTCAAACACACACAGAGTGTGCCACCATCTTGGATAGTCAGGACAAAAATTAATAATATATATGAGAAACTACGTATAATGCAGAACAAGTAAACCATCAATGTAGAAGAAGACTGAAAATATGAAAAATGTGAAGGGATGGAACAGTGACAAATGTACCAACAGAATTGTAGACTGATTAGATATCCCCTGTCCTGAAAAGATGCACCGCTGTTAAAAGAACTGTGTCTAAGTGAAATTTGGAATTAGTTTTTGAGATGAAAAATATCCCGCTGTCAAACACACAGTGTATACCTCAAATCGTGATTTGTTTTAGAGAGGTGACATACCCTTCTGTTAAAACTACTGGGCATTAGTTGATTTTATAATCACCACATGAAGTTGTACCTAATATATGAAGTGTGCATTGAAGTTGGAGAGGTGTATATTAATCTTAGAAAGTACTATAGTTTAGAAACTGTTCCATATATGAGGTTTATGCATCTATATATCAATACATTCTGTGCAAGAAATGTTAATTGTATATCTGATATCCACAAATGCAATAATATAGAAGTAAGAACGTTGTAAGTTATGAGGTAAAATTTGTATAATGTTTTCATATTTTACAGAATATGTTACAAAGCAGAGCTTTCAATTTGTTAAAAACACATGTAGTTCTTTATGCAGTTTTAGACCATTATCAACTGCTCATATGCAAAGGATAGAATGAGCAATGTGAACTAAAGACATATGCAAATCTTTAGAACAAACTACAGTATTGTTCATACTGCTCCAGAAATGAAATAATCACATACAATTATTTTTATTTTTGTTTGCCTTTGAAAACGTGATTTTTAAAAAGTATGTACTAGGGTCAATGCAAATATTTGCAAATGTAATCTATATTTAAAAAAAAATTTATATAACAAAACGCAGAGTGCCTCAGTGTATGCACAACATTTAACAATGTTTGCTCGAAAAAAGTTTCTCTTGATTGGTGTGGTACAGCTGTGAAGCCCCACAAAGGCGTCTAACAAAATGTGTGTTTTGTTGGTTGGCTGGCTTCCAAAACCTTCACTCTAAAATGTTCATGTGTGAAACTAGCACGTTGGGCGATTCTATTACTTGCCTGAGGGTTGAAACTTACTAGAGGCACTCTGGGGATTAAAGGGTTAAAGAAGTACTAGGATTAAATGCAATCACTTCTTACTACTGACAGATGGAAAAACTTTGATGTTCAACTAGCCCAGTGCGTGTCAAAAACATTTCAACACAGCATAAATATACATGTTTGCCTATGTCCAGCTTTACACCAGCATTAGCAATCACCAGATGAAAGAAAGTGTTGGGTTAGGAGGTCGCGGGAGGCTGTATCAGGGGTGAAAAATTCAATCAGTGCAGTATGTTGAGTTTTTATAAAGCAATGTTTTCCTGTGTTAGATGTCATAATTGTGATTTAAATCGTGAAACAATTTTATGAGCTCAGATATATATACAGAATTTTTACTCCTTTCCACAATGCAGTTACTACTGACGGTGTTTGTTTTCATAAGATCAAAGAGAGAAGAATGATTTACAATGAAAGACAGGGCCCAATTTACAAAGATTTTCAGACTGGTAGTTGATTTACGCCTCTAAATAAGTCGTAACAGCTTAAGTAAGTTACACCATCTTTACAAAAGTTCAAGAACTGGCATAAGTTCATGAAATAATGGGTTGTAACTGACTTCTGCATAACTTACAAATTTTAAATTATACTTTCAAGTTTCATTGGAGAGCAGTCACACTGATCTGTTAAAGGATTCATCAGGGAAACCCTTAACAAATGTGTTGCCCACCAAGTCAGGTGTAACTTTTTGAATATTTACATACATTAATAAGTAAATTTCCTTCATGTAAGCCCTAATTACCAGCCAAGCCTATTATCTATAAGGCGCACTGTCCCTGTTTGCGCCCTAGCACACCTTAAAACAGGTGAGCCAGGCGCAAACAGAGAAAGTGCGCCCTATTACATAGAATGCGCCGCCCCCACGTCAGCTGCAAACCCGTTCTGCTGTGGGGGCAGCTCATTCAAGTGAAATACGAAGCGGCAATGAAGCAGCTGGTCTGTGTTGCCATAAGCTAGTGCACCCACCTGCAAGGGGATGTCTGGGGGTCCTATGGACCCCCCTTCTCCCCTCCAGAGGGCTGCTATCAGTGGGTGCACTGCGGGTGCGCCATTTTTAGGTGGCGCACTGTCAGTTCGCCTCCGGAGAGCTTCTTTGCCTCTGTGCCTACGTCTATAATGCAGTGTGAGCGCAGAGGCAAAGGGATTCCCCCATTTGCAAAGGACACGCACCCCATGCAAATGAGGGAACACCCTCTTGCGAAAGTGCTGGTGCGGTATGTGTGCCAGCGCTTTCAGTATTATTAATGGGGCGACACAAGCGTCTGCAGCCCATTCTGTAATACTGAAGTGCCCCGGAGGCGCACAAATAGGGCGCATATGCCCGTTGCGTCCCCAGGGCACTTGGTGTAATACAGCCCCTGGTGTATTTCACCCAGAGCAATAATATCAAGTTAAATACCGCAACTTAAAATTCCAAGGGGCTTATTTACATGCCCATTGCGCCACCGGTGCTTCACTCTTTTTAATGCACCAGCGGCGCAATGGTCTTGCCCATATTTACAAGGCGTTGTAAAGTCACCCTGCGTGACTTTTCATGGCCTTGTAAATATGGGCCCCTTTCACACATTACTCTGCGTAAACGGGGACTTTCCTTGGGTGAGTGGGTGTTCCCATGCAACACCCATGGAACTTGACGCATTCCCAGATTTACAACATTTTCTGAAACTGTAATGCGTCAGAATCCTACAAATGGTGCAATGAGGAGAAATACGTTTATTTCTCCTCGTTTTTTCCTCTTTTTATGTTTGCTGCATTCTGCAGCAAGCATAGAAAGAGGAAAATGCCATTATTGGTTGTTATTGTGGAAGAAGGTGACCCTTTCTGCACAAACACGTTCATCCCCGCAGCGCAGGCAGCCTTGCAAAATGGCGCAAGAGTGCTTGCGCTGGCGCATGTCATCGAATTGTGCGCCAGCGCATGGGAAAGCACTGGGAGGCGTCATATTGTTACTACAACGCATCCCTGTGCTTTAAAAATGACACAGCATGGCGCAGATAAATGTCTTGCGGCGCCATGCTGCAACATTTTCTTGTAGATGAGGACCCAAGTGTCTCTGGGCCTGTAAACTTCGGAACTGATCATTCAAGCCCTGGCGATGCCAGAGGTTTTCAGATGCTGGGGGGGCAAGGACTATGGGCAACTGAATTCTCTAGCCCCTGCCCACCTCCTGCAACAGTTCAAAGGGAGCAGGAAATGCTCAACAGGCCTTAAGCCTGCGCAGCACCCCAGCGCCTCCACCGCACTGCTCACCAGATCTTTTGATGACAATTTCTGCCTACTGATCTTTCCTCCCTCCGAAACGGGGAAAAGGCCCAGATATTTCTTAGATCGTTGGGTTATTCCCCATTCTGGTGGGAAAAGTCATAATCGCCAGAATTTGGTGCAGGAATGCAGTCCTGCCACTAGTACCTCCGCACCAAGGGGCATATTATCAAGGACCAGTGTAAACTTATCGCTGTTTTATCGGCAGGAAAATGTTCTGATGTTAACATGGGCTTCTATGGGAATTAACAAGGGCGTATTATCAAGCCCATTATCGCCGTTTTAAAACAGCAATAATTTTAACACCGGTCCTTGACAATATGCCCCCAAATTCCAACCAACTTGTAATGCAACTGGAACTGGAAGGCCCAGACATACCTGCTGAAGAAAGGATTAGAAATCACCTGAGTTTTCAGAGGAAGGGTAAAGAAAGAACGGACATGTCAGGGAAAACTAGTTTTAAGCAAGAGAAGAAATTATGTTTGAAGTTATTTAAAGAAGGTGTCAAATTCCTTAACACTAAAATGACTATTTTACTTAATGCATGAAATACACTACTTTATACACAGGAAAACAGTAACAACTGTATGCTTTTCGTAAATTCCATACACTTGAGGCTTTTTTCTGTGTGCAGTATTACAATATGCCTGTTTGGGAAGAGAAGTTTAGCAATACCCCCAACAGGTTTAACTTAAGAAAAGATGTAAGCGTAACGTAGGAAGAGTCCTAATTTATGCCTATTTTAGAAAAAAAGTTGCTTAGGGCCATATATACATGATCTTTGTGGCACAGGGCAGTGCAGCAAGTCACCATGCTGCATCCCTGTCTCAGAGAGAAAGGGCAGGAATGTGTCATACTTATCCAATATGGTGCATTCCTGTCCTTTTCCCTTGTGCAGGAGCCATATTGGCAGCCTGGCGCAAAATGCAGGAATCCACAAAATGCAGGAGTCCGTGTACGGGGCATGTGTTGTAGGCAGGATTGATTTTTTTTCACGACGCTGTACCTTCTTGCACAACAGCAATCTAGAGAAACGTTTTCCTCTTTCTATGTGTGCTGCAGAATGCAGCACACATAGAAAGAGGAAAAAATGAGGAGAAATAAAGATATTTCTCCTCGTTACACCTCACCTGTAGAGGCATATCTTTTTTGCGCATTCCCAGGTTTACAAGGTTATGTAAATCTGGGAATGCGTCAAAATACCATGGGAGTTGGGTGGGAACACCCATGCAAAGCTCATGGAATGCCTACCCAGGGCAGAATAATGCAACGCAGCAATTTGCTCTGCGTTGCGTTACTTCATATTTTTGGAGCCACTCATAGCCACAAAAAGTGGATTTGTGTGGCTTCACAAATATGACTTAAAGAGCGACGCAAACTGGGCCATAAGTATTGTCTCTAGTCTTATGGCTGTGTCTAAAAATTACAAGAAAATAGTCAATTTAAAAAATGGAATTATGTGCTTCCTTCAGCACTCAAGAGACAGTCACTGGCATTTTACAGGTGAAGTAGATATTTGAGAGTAAATGCTGTTCAACCAATCTTCCAAAGCATGACTTTCTCTTTTCTTCGGGTTTTATTTTCTGTTCACATTTCAATCTCTTATGTATATGCAATGCCGACAATGGAGGGTTATGATGATCTGCTCTATTGTTGTAATGGTTGGTGTGCTATCACAACATGCACTTTTTCAGGTTTGCGGTGTCGGTCGGTATAGCTACCAAACGTGAGCAAATAGTTGTCTTAATGAAATATGTTTACTTTTGCTGATTGGACTGGTTTGTGGGTCATTGCCCTTCAGATTAGTGAGTCACAGAAACATACAAGAATTGTGAGTTTTGCATAAAATCCAAAATAAAAAACACAGAGCATGGCTTTTGTTACTTATTTTTAGTTGTGCTAATGTTTTTTTCAGTCATTCATAAAATGGCTCTGTTTTATTCTAGATATGAAAAAATGATGAGAACAGTTAAAATTGAATGCAGTACATTATTTCTGTTGGACATGTGTTCTACATGTAAACACCTTTGGTGATAGAACTGTTTATAATTGTGCCTTATCACACTCTTGCACAGGATTCTCGGTTCTATTATTTAAATAGCTATTCACAGAGACACCCCACCAGCTGCAGCCACAGATTTGAGAGCACATGACTGAGTGCGCCTGAGACCTAGATACACCTGCAACTAGAAGGATACACATTTCTGACATCCTCCCCATGTGGCAAGCTGGGGTCAAGACATGTTGCTGTACGGATTATACTCAAATTGTTACTCAAGACACAGAAGATTGGTGGCTACAGTTTAAAGCCATACGCTAGTGCCCCAATTGTGATGCATGAGGGGAGTAGTACTGGCTAGGAGACTTTCAGTAGGGTTAAAGAAGGGCTGACAGTTGTGGACTGTTCCAGAACTTGCATTGTACTCTAGTCAGCCACGAATCTGTGTGAGGTTCACATAGCTGCTACATTTCCCTGATAACTATAAGCCTTAACTCTCCAGCAGGCAGTCGCTCCTCTGACCCCTAGTAAATGTTCACTTCTCTGGACACTTTACTACCTGACCTATGAAATGGTCTGCTTGATTTGGACCTCCTCTTTACAGAGGACTTCTTCTTTGCCTGATTGACCACAGAGGGTCCCCTTGCCCTCTGTAAAGACCACAGCTTGGGAGTAAAACCCCTTGTCCTTTAATCAGCCTTAGCTGACATGGTCCTAAGAGTGCCATTAATGGAGTTTCTATTCCTCAACCACTTTGTGTGGTCCTGGTCAGCTGGCCACATACTATAGGTATTGTCTCTCTCTGGTTCTTTATGCTCAGCTTTATCATACAGCAACAACTCAACATAGCACATCACATTGTCAAACAAAAAAGATCTTCATCCTATCAACTCCAGGTTCTCAGAAAGCTAAAACCATACCCTCCTCACTTGGGTTTCAGATCAGATATTCAGGTCCGTGTACAAACCCATCTAGCTGGACGGAATGCAAACTATTGTAAAGTTCCTTTGTTGGTTTAGTTTAACAGAATCTTGAACGAAACGAAACGTTTTCAGTCTGGTTACTTAACATCATGAAGAGGTCATACCACTTAGACAATGATAGTTATGCGTCCTTGATCTGTCTCAGTGAAAACACAAGCACTTTTACCTAAGACAACATCCCATTCTATACCTATTTACCACCATGCTCTTAGATTGTCCCTGGGTTCAACAGTTCAAGCATATTAGCTCATTAATCTACAACATTTCCTGAACCCCCTGCCCCCATCTGCCTCATATTATATCAAACCTCTTTGAGCACCATCTGCTTTTTTACGCCGTTTCTTGAGCCATCGAACTTCAGTTCATGTTTTCATGACATGTTGCAACCCCTATGTTAGATGTGCGCCCTTGACAAAATAATGTCTGTCTTCGCTACAGCCAGGCAATGTTAAATAACATTTTGCTATAGTTTAAGGGACTGCTTTCATCGTAGGCCCCCACTAATGCCAGCTTTGGCACACGTTTGGCAATAATTTCCATTACCTCCAAAAGACGAGACCTACTCCTATCCCAGAAAGTTGATATCTGGTGACAAGAAAGTTTCCTCTCCTCTCAAACCCTTAGCCATTCCTCAGTCCTGCTTCTACCAAACTGAACCAGTTGCACCCATGTACAGTGCAGGATATTCAGCGATTTTAACCTGAACCCTGATTTTATCACCACTTCTTGGGGGAGTTAGCATGCCTTCTCCCATTCAGTATCATACATTGTAAATATATCTATTTTCCGTTTAGTTTGTTAGTTTAGTTTAGTTTGTTCCGTTTAGTTTGTAGCTGCCCTAAATCAACAAGGCTATTGTTAATTGGGTCCTATATATTTTAGATGCTGCAGAAGCCACAAGTGTTTAAGATAACATTCTTTATTTCAGCAGGGAGCTGTCATGGATGTTCCTTTTGCACATCTGTGTGGCATTTCTCAACTGCAATTATCTGTAGAGTTGGGGAGAAATTTGTCTGCAAAGGGTTTCCTTTCTTCAGTGTCCAAAATGTCTACCACTTTAAGAGTTCCAGTTGTGTCCCATTGTTTAAAGCTCGCTAGCTCTGCCACTTCCTTGAGAACAGCACTATACCATAATAGTGTTACCATAATAGTGTTTCTGTCGTAAGTTTAACTTCCCATCCATTACTTTAGAGGCCTTTTTCCATATGTTTACTACTGATGCTGAGGGCCTCCGTACATTCTCTCCAAATCCATGTACGAATTTCCTTGCATACGCATACCTCCTTCGTACCATTGCATACCTATCAATGGCCATGGAGGGCTCCTGTTGGGATGGGAATGCCTATTCATTTATCACCACTAACTGTGGTGCCTAGAAATATTTTTCTAAACCTGGGAGGGCAATGCCTTGCTCTAAGCCATTCATGCATAGTGTTCGTAGCCACCTCCAGAGAGGCATAACTGTCTCAAATCCTTTTAGTACTGGCTCCAGGGTCCTGTCTAAAAAACAGCATTTCACTACCTGAATCTTCAGAGCCAGGGTGGGGACTCAATCGGAGAGTGGGAAAAGGAAGGATTTGGACCAGATCATTCTACTTCCTATATGCCTACCAAAAATTCAGAAAATGTGCAGTAGACTCAGTTCTATTAACTTTCACCCTTTTCTCTGGCACTGCATACAGGAGTTTTATCCATGACAGAAATCTCGAGCCCACACCAATAGGTCTCAGAACTGGCAGCATAAAGTGACACTCAATTTAGTTGTACATGTTTTCGGCATCCAGTGAGAATATGAAGTGCGATTTGCTAACTCTCTTAGCATACTCCAGACAGCGTTGTAATCTATAGAGCATAAATCCTTATTCATTAGGTTGTGATAACCCACCTGTTTTTCACCGCCGCCTTCCCCTCTGCCATCCTGATATGGCGGGGGGATTTGGGCTTGCGATGTCGGGCGGTTTGCCTCCGCCAGGCCGGCGGTGGCCACCGCCAGCCTGGCGGAGGCAAACCGCCCGACAACGTAATGGACCCCTTGTTCTCCAATTGTATAAGTTCACCCTCCATTTTTCCGATCTTCCCTATCTTTTTCTTCCTTTCCCCAACTATTTTAGATATGGCTTTTACCAGTCAGTACCATTTTTAATGCTTCCCTTATAAATACTAGAGATTTTACTCGTAGTACATGTTTTGGAGTAGTTTCACAGTCCCTCCAGTATCTTTCTGTGCCTTAGTTCCTAAACATCTTGCCTCTCTCCGCCTGAAGTACAGGTGTCTCTGGGCTGCAGCATTATGACTAATGGGAAAAGATCAGAAATGCCTCCAGTCAGAAATGTTGTGTACCAAATCTAGAACTTCATTTCTTTGGAACAAACAAGTAATATCGTCTGGAAAAGGAGCATTCGAATGAAACAAATATTGCCTCTGTCCACAATGTGTCCTTCTCCATTGTTTTGTGAGGCCGTACTTTTGAAAAAAGATTTCCAGCAGGACAGCGTCAATCTGTCAGACTGCAAACGGACAAAAGAAGACTGCAAAACTTCAACAAACCATTGAATACAACAAATAAAGTTGGTTTGACAGTAAATAAAAGCCACCAAATTAATAAATAAATAGGCATATGTTAAGATAACAAATAAGTAAACTATGCCACATATTTGTTCTTCCAAATTACTATAGAAAGAAAACAATGCTACAAGCGAAGGAATATAAAGACATGGACACAGAACTACTTGATATTCAGAGAAGACCACATTGAAAGTATAAGTAACCAAAACACAAAACTAAAATTAAACTGAAAGTAACATTTTTTTTTAAAAATATATTTTTATTTTCCAAATTATGCACACTTTTACTTTATACATTTCAACATGAATATTTCATATATTATTTCAACAATTCGTGACCTTTATCCGTATACAGTACACTTTCAAAATATATTAAACTTTTATCATTCTTATGCCAAAACACAACAATATTTTTCCACTAGTTCAATGATTACCCAATCCTTCTTTCCACTTATTTACCTACATAACTTAACATTTTAATATATTTTAAGAATTAAATAAAACAAACAAACCTGTAACTAAATTTTACATTAACAAACCAACTAAACAAACAAATCTTTCCTCTCAACCGACTACCATCAAAGAAAACTGTGGCAAAAATAATACCAGACATGCAAAAGGCTACACATAAAATGTAGGCAACATTCAGAAGATGAGTTAAAATGCACAGCTACAATGTAAACATGTTAAAATAAATATAAAATCACAGTTTCTTCATAAAATGAATGCATATCTTCTATACTCTAGAACTCACAGATACAATGTCAGAAACAGCTAAATAAATCATATGCTAAAAAGGGAAGCTTAAATTAAATTATAGAGGAGAGCACCACCAGTGAGAAAACAAACTCAAATTGAACCAAAGAATATTCAAACACATGGTTTGGCATGATTGCAACTACAAATTAAGTGGTTGAAAGCATTAAGGAAGATAACTATTTTCCTAAAATCACTGAAATAGAAGTCAGAAATATTTTACAGGATGCAAATAAGATCATTACAAGCTCACAAGAGCCAACAAGAATGATACTTAAATATATTATACAGAACATTCCAGGACAAGCAAAAGATGAACTCCCTGGCATACCAACCCTAAAAGGATTAATTGCCAGAACACTTAGAAGAGCCAGGGTAACACCAATAACCCCTAAAAATATGCAGATGGAAAAATAGCCCAACACCTAATAATCAAGCACAAAATACACCTTTTCTATAGGACAACCTCAATAACAATAAAGGAATAATACTTTATGCTATCAACCACAATTTACTAACATTAACGAAATGCAACACATGGATGATTGATGGCCTTTTTAAACCCTGCCCTTCACCATTCAGTTCACTATATACAATGCATAGTCAATATCAAAATATAAACATGCCATCAGTGTATGCAGTGTTACCTAACGACAAACTACAATTTACAATAAAATGCTAAAACATATAAAACAATTTAACAACTATAATCCACAAAACATCATCATAGATTTTGAGCAGAAAATGATTTCAACCAAACTTAGGGCCTAATTAAGAGTCTTGCGGTCTGAGGACCGCCAAACTCGTGGTGGCACGGCCGTTCCCTGGCTGTACCTGCAGGGCCCCCTCAACATGTGCCTCCCTGTGTGCATGCATAGAAGTTCCAGCATGCCATGGGCTTTTGAGTCCATGCTGTGCTTGAACTTCCTTTGAGGTTCCCATTGCGGTGCCTTTTTTATAGGCACCGCCGTGAGAACGGTAAAGGAATAGCCCAATGACAAAAAAAGTAATTATTTGGCAGGCGGTTCTCCTGCGGGTCAAATTTATAATCAGGCCCTTAAAGTCTACACACACACACACTACAATTCAGAGGTGACACTTTAATCAGAGTGCATGAGGGTACCTAAAAAAATCAACTCTGAGTATTGAGTATGCAACTAACCTACAATTTGGTCATAAAATTAAAAAGCTAATAACTTTAGCATTCATCCCTACAACAGTAGTCACTAAACATTATTACATGCTAACTTAGTCCATATTAACCACAATAAGACACCAAACTAGCTTCACTTATGGATTAGTTTGAGGATATTTGGGTTGATCGCCTTCACAAATCAGGCCACTGGTGCAAACCCAGGTATCCCATTCATGGTAGAATGTCTTTGAGAGCACCGTGTCGCAAAATACAAAGACAAATAACGCAGTGGAAGGGTTGCACAATTCCCTCTAAAGAATACTTGGAAGACCCAACTCTACACTCTACCATTTCCAAGAAATACTTAAAAATTAACAAAGTAATTAGGCGCTAAGAATTGAGCAACCCCTACCACAAATCTCCCAAATCAAGCTAAACCTATGCATGAAGTATTAGGGCTTAAAGATACTACTTGTAAATGCCCTTTGTGAATTCCCAAAGTCGTAAACTTAGATGTTTGATCTAAGTTTAGACCAAACATCTAAGTTTACCTTTGTGAATCAGGCCCGATGCATTAAAAGTATGACTCTTTACAAAAAAACAGTCCTTTATATCTAGATTCAGTAGTAAGAACTCTACTTAAAAACACATTAAACAACAATACAATTTAACTTCCATATAGGTGGGTGGTACCAATCTCCGGGACGAGAATCGTAATCACCCTTTAAATCTTCCAATTACTGTAGATGAAATACTTTTAGCAATTAAATCTCTGAAGTTGCATAAATCTCCCAGCCCTGATGGTAGGCCTGCGGAATTTTATAAGGAATTTTCACCTCACCTTTCATTGCATTTTCTTTTGTAGTTTTCTTAATTTAGTAGTACTTGATCTACTTCGGGCCGTTCTCTGAAGCGTTGATTACTGACCTCCTGAAACCTGATAAAGACCCTTCTTTGGTTACAAATTATCACCCTATTTCTTTAATAAATAAAGAATGTAAACTTTATGCTAAAATTATTGCAACTAGATTAGCTCTTGTGCGTCCTCATGTTATACATCTAGACCAGTCAGGCTTTATGAAAAACAGGCTTTCGACAAATAATACTAGATTATAATTTCATGCAATTGATGCTGGATCATTACTGCCTTTTCTAGCAGGTGTTCTGTCCTTAGATGCGGAAAAGGCTTTTGATAAAATATATTGGCAATACCTTTTTCACATCTTGTTTGCTTCTAATTTTGGTACATTGTTTGCTCATATGATTTCAGCTTTATACTCCAGTCTGTCTGCCAAACTTTTTAATAATGGTCGACTTTCCCATACATTTTTCCTTTATAACGGAACTAGGCAAGGTTGCCCATTATCTCCTTTTCTTTTTCTTCTTGCAATTGAACCCTTATTAATCGCTATTTGAAATTGTGTAGAAATCAAAGGCCTTCGGATAAACAAAGCCTCAATTAAAACGTAAGCATATGCTGATGATATCCTCTTCTATACTGCTAATCCAGAATCTTCCAATCCTCCAATATTGAGTTTAATTGATATGCATTCGAAGATCTCAGGTTATAAGCTTAACACTAACAAAACAGAATCTTTTCCTTTAAATGTTCATTCCTCATCTGATATGCTTACCAATAAAGAAAATGTTTAGCAAAAAGATAAGCTTAAATGTGTAGGCATATTATTTGTTAGCACCATAAAACAGTGTCTGTCATTTAATTTTGAATCTACTTTGCTTTATTTTAAGGATACATTTCAAAAAGTGTCCACTTTGCATTTGTCTTGGTGGGGAAGATTAGATGCAATTAAAATGATTATGGTTCCAAAACTTTTCTACTTTTTTTTCAATGATACCTATTCAAATCCCTCGTAAATGTTATAAGACCATTGCCAAATATTTTTGTAATTTATTTGGAATAACAAATCTCCTCGGTTAAGTTATAAAAAACTGAAACTGTCTAAAAGCAATGGTGGGTTTGGTGTACTGGATTTCCTTGTTTATCATAAAGTGTTTACTTTAAAACAAATTACTTTATGGTTTCAGCATATAAAACCTAATAATTCACCTTCATGGCTTTGCATTGAATACAATTTAATATCACTGTTTACTTTACCTGCTTTACTCAAAGGGCCTGATTCCGATCTCGTTCGGAAAGCATACCGACCGAATTGGTTCCGGAATACTTTCCATATGACTCGGATTGGGGAGTCCGACAGAACGAGTACGATGCATCCGTATGCATCCGGATCCGATTCGGTCGGACTCCCCTTGATTTCAATGGGAGCCTGTGTTCAGAACGTAAACACAGGCTCCCTTTAAAGAAAGCGGTGGTTGTGGAAAACCTTGCACCGTGTGGTAGGTTCCCAATGGTGCATGGTTTGAAAGGGGTCCCCTACGGGCCCGATTCGGAGGGCCCTGTCTGAAGAGGCCCTGCTATGGGCCTCCAAAGACTGATTCCGGCAGCCGTTTTGTTCCGGGCAAAAACCGAATCAGAAAGGCTGTCTGAATCGGTCATCATACTCGCTCGCTTGGAAATCATAGAGCTGTACCAATAGGCACCGGAAATGCTCGGCTGTCCGAATGCATTTCGGAATCAATTCGGTCAGCCCTAACGGTTTCGAGGCATCGTACTTGGTCATTCGGAACTGGGAACGAAACGGTCAGAAACAAGGACTCCGCATCCGATACTGCAAACCCTAATCCGATTCGGAGACCTTCTGACCAACATCCGAATCAGCCCGACAATGTCCAATTCTTATGCTTTGTTAAAGAAATCAGTAATGTTGAAATCTACAAAATTGAGATTACATGATTTCGATTGTGTTTTCCAGTGTTCTATTTCACATACATTCAATCTAACGTTGTGGCATAATCCGTTATCAAAATTAGCTAGCCACACAAATGTTAGCGATCATGGATTGATTGTGGTATTTTTTATTTAAAAGATATTTACAATAATAATGCCTTTTTAAGTTTTGAGGAATTACAACAAAGATTTAATTTGCAACCGTCAGATATATATAAATATGAATTGTTATGTAACGCTCTTCTTGATTCATTCCCAAATGACTTTTCTTTAATTGCTTCTTCTGATTTAGAATTGCATTTTCAAACAATAGCTTCTTCGGCCCATGCAGTGTCATTGTTATATAAAAAAAATTATAATTCTAATAGGGGTAATAACAATTTTCTTTTCTATGCTTTGGAATAAAGAATTAGACTTGTCATTTTCTTTTTATATATGAAGGAAAATGTGGTTGACTACTGTCTTGGGTTGGTTGCCTGTATTTTATATATCAAACTAATTCTTTATACTTTTTAATTGTCTCTGGATCCCTTAAAATTATATAATGGAACATTTTAAAATTCATCTACTTATTGGAACGTTCTTTAAACACAGGTTTGTTAAGACATATGTGTTGTAATCTCTTTTGTAATGTTATACCTTAATGGTATGTTCCATCACCCCTTCCCCTGTTAATTGTTCTTCTCGCCCATGGAATGTTGGTTGGGCGCTCGTCTTAGAATGTTGTGTTTGAGGCTGGCAGTGCAGGGACCAGGACGTAATAAAACCAGCTCCTTTTACTTCAATCTTGTGGCTGTGTTCATACTTAACAATTATCCCACTCTCGTCGCCAATTGTTAAGTATGAACACAGCCACAAGATTGAAGTAAAAGGAGCTGGTTTTATTACGTCCTGGTCCCTGCACTGCCAGCCTCAAACACAACGTTCTAAGACGAGCGCCCAACCAACATTCCATGGGCGAGAAGAACAATTAACAGGGGACGCTTTCGCTAACAATTTCGGGTAAATTATCATAAATCTCTCTAGCGTGCTTCCCTAAATTGTGTAACAAAATATGCAGTTTCCTTACAGATGAAAACCTGTTGCCCCCAATAGCTATTAGATAGGACTCAAAGATCCTTTCCCAATTTTTCCACGGAGTGAGAGGTTCACCATCATCATTTAGGAATGGAGGTGGTTGTGACATCGACATTGCTGTCGCCATTTAATGAGCCTGGAATAAGTGCCAAATGTAAGTATATAAGCAGACACAGTGACTGTAAAAATACCAACCACAACGATTTACATATAATACCCTAACTCAATTTGCATAACATTTGTGTAAACAAAAAATATAGCACATTAATCCTTTTTTTTTCTTTTCAGGACTTGACTTCTCCAGGATAATACATCAGAATTAAAGAAAATGGTCAGGATTAATTTACATCTGATACAATACAAGCTCCCAGCAATACCATTCACTTGCAACTGAAACTTGAAAGTTTGAAAGTTTAAGAATGCTGTGTCTATCAGCGTGATATTACGGAAAAATCCTGACAGGCTTCTTGGATTTAAGCTGTGCCTGTCAGCGTGGACGACAACATATTTCCTTCCTCAACTAGAACCAATAGGCTACAGCTGTGCCTATCAGCGTGCAGCCAAATTCAGCGCTAAAACGGTTTCATCTGTACTAACACCGCCTGAAATGGTGCTTTCTCTGCTCCCATGCGCCGCAACTTCCTCACAGAACGCCTTGAAAGGATCAAAAGCGATCGCACATTCCACAGCCTTGCCACGCAGATGAAAGATCACTGGGCGCCTCACACGGCTGACAGCAGTTGACAGACTTCGCCTTCCATAGATCGGAAAGCGTTGGCGCCCTCCTCAGCCTTACTACGGAGATGACAGAACACCGTGCGTCTCACACAGTTGACAGCAGCTGACAGACTTCGCACCGATATCATTCGATTACACTTCCATCAAGTCTACTTTACTGACTTGTGCACGAAGAAGTAGAGGTAAACTTTACTTGAATATGGCACAATATTACCTCTGAATCACACAATAAAAAAAACTTTGTGAAGACTTCGGCAAAGTCGCCGACCTCCCAGTCACAAATATCGCCTTGCGGTCGATGCTCATTAATATTTCATGGCTGACAGCACATGAAGCGAAGCGCTGTCCAAGCACATCAATGGAGCGCAGACTCAACTTATAATTACGCCTTCAAGAACGTCTTTGAGAGGAACTCTCATTGGATCTGTACCAAATTTGTAGCTTCAATAACCACAAAAGACTTGTTGGAATTTTTACAGGAAGTGTTTGCTACAGAAGGTATACCAAGCACCCTGGTAACAGATAATGGTGTTCAATTTACGTCGGATACAATGAAAGAGTTCTTGTCAGAGTTAGCCATCACACATATTAGAACACCTTTTTATTGTCCTAAAGCTAATGGTATGGTGGAAAGGGCAAATAGGATGTTGAAGTACTCTATTCAAATGGCTGTTACTATGCAGGAACCTGTAGAGGAAGCTATTAGAAAAACTCTATGGTCATATCATTCTTCTCCAAATGCTGTGACAGGAGTATCTCCGTTTGTATCCCTCAAAGGGAGGAATCCTGGATCTAAGCTCAGCCCCAACTGGTTGAATGGTGGTAGTCCGGTGTGGGTGGACAGGGAGTCTGTAAAAGAAAAAGTGGAATTACACCAGATGGATTACAAAACCAGGTACGACCAGAAGTGGGGCACCACTGATAGGAAGTTTCAAGTTGGACAATGGGTAGTAGTCAAAAGACCCGTTATTGGACGTGCAAAAGTGTCCTCTTTCTCCAAACCAGCAAGAGTACAGAGGGTGAACAGTAATTCAGTGGTGCTGGAGGATGGAAGCACATGGAGCATAGACATTGTAAGTGCCTGCCCCGATGTGTGCGTTCCAATGGCTGTATGCGAAGGAAACCAGGATTTTAGTCTTCCGGATGTTCAAGCGGCCAGAGGAACCATGGTGTGCCAACCACCTAGTTGGCATAAGGACTATGTAACTTAGAGTTCTTTAAGTATATCTTTTATACCCAAGGGTCTGTGTTAGAACCATTGTAATTTCTCTTACAGAGGGAGATGTGTTGTAATCTCTTTTGTAATGTTATACCTTAATGGTATGTTCCATCACCCCTTCCCCTGTTAATTGTTCTTCTCGCCCATGGAATGTTGGTTGGGCGCTCGTCTTAGAACGTTGTGTTTGAGGCTGGCAGTGCAGGGACCAGGACGTAATAAAACCAGCTCCTTTTACTTCAATCTTGTGGCTGTGTTCATACTTAACAATATGTTATATGCTTGTCATTTTGTCACGAAGTTCAGGAATTAAGTTTGTCAGGCCATTACTCAAATATTGAATGTCACAGACACTTTATCATATTCTATAGTAATTTGTAAATCTTCTTCACTCTTGACCAACATCTCTGTAATCAGCAACCAACTTTTTGATTTCTTAATATCAGCAGCTTTAAAACCAATTACTACTAATTGGAAAAGGCCCCATTATTATCAGTCCATGCGTGGTGGGTTTTGATAATTTATACTAGGGGAGGTGCTAATTTGACGTTATCAGGTGTCATTGATAATACTCCGAATTATGAAACGTTTTGGAAACCAATTGATAATTATCTATGTTAAAATCGCTAAGTAAGTGCTAGTATATGTATTAACTTTTTTATGTATAGGTTTAACACTTAACTTTAGTAGCTCTATAAATTTATAGATATATATTTGTAAATTTGTCCCCTTTTAATTTCTCTTACAGTGATATGATTTTAGTATTATAGGTACTTTATCAATTATTCTTGATGCTTATTTATAATATATAATGTTTATTTGCTTACATATTGTTTTACTTGATATCTATTTGTACTTTTTCTGAGATCTTTTTTGTATGTTCTCTTTTATCAAAAATTTAATAAAATATTATGAACAAAAAAAAAAAAGAACACCATGTTTCCATGTTCCCTTTGATCGGTTCATCCCTCTGTCTGGTAGCCATGCACTGGCAAGCGCTCTACCACCCTCGCCTATGCATTGTCTGATGAAAAAGTGCCAGGCTCTGTAAGGATCATGGCTGGGAAAAGCAGTGGGTACTTAATGGTTTCTTTGCATATTCTCATTTTCACTGCCTCAAACATGCATATTTTCCGTTGCACAGCTTGTGTGATTTCCAGGAACAGTAGGATTCATGCCTCCTACAATTTTAGTCACCCTCAGACTTTTGTCCATTGTAGGATTGCAGCCGTACAAATGAAGGTGAATAGCCTCGCAAAAGTTGCTCCTGGTACGCCTGGTTCAATAGAAAATCTGGCAGACAAGCTGGGCAGGTGCGCAGCAATCACTTCTATGCTTTGCCTTTCTGCCTTTGCATCCTCAATTCGGTTATTGTTGTTCCTGGAGTGAACCTATGCTTCTTCCACTGTGATGGCCTGAAGGAGCTAAGTTGTTTGCAACATGCAGATAGCTTTTTTGAGGGTTGTAATGTCAATGGTCATTCCTTTGACTTAGGCGCTGATTTAGCCCTTGGCTTTCTTTACTCTGACGGAAAGGGCAGAGAAAGAATTGCAACTACTGTGAAGGCACTGAAAGTTTGGAGCACATCCACTATCTTTTAGGCTGCCCCGCAACACAATTATTTTTTTCAGAAACAAACACTCAAAGCAGGCTTTGCTCCTGAAAAACAAAATATTTATTAGCCCCCAAACTCATTAAATTTTTTACTGGGACATTATTTCTTTTCTACTTTGGGAATGCCAGGTCAGATGATAGACAGTAAAGAAAGGTCACCAGACCACCCATTCTAACCCAGGTTAGTGGTTTGATGCTCCTATTCCAACGGTCTCTGCTCCCTTGGGCTGTCATAGAAAGTTCAGTCCATGGAACCAGTGTGGGCACTACCATTGAAAAACTGACAGTCTGCCCAACTAAAAATAGAATGGACAAACCAAAGGTTTGGTGGACAGGGTTCTCTTTCTTGTTTGTGACAGAGTATTGTGTCCACCAAACACTTAATCGGGCAGTTAGGAGCTGATTTAGTCTTTGGCAGATGAGTTAATCCTTCTAAAAAATGACAGATATGCATTTCCTAATTACAAGTGCAGTTTGTCCTAATCCTAATCCTAGCTGTCAATGTCACCAGGCTCAGTCTGCAATCTGGTGCGCATACTGTGGGTGCTGAATTAAGAATAGCTGAACGGCCTGTTGACCCTCCTTTCTGACCAGTCACATCCCATTCTTCCTCCTTCAGTCAGTACTGCAGCCTCTTGTCCAGCTATCCTGGCCACTCTGATCACAGCCTACACCCCAGCTTCTCCTACCTAAAATCTCCCTGGCTCTAGGGCTTTCATCAAGAAGTCAGCCACACTTTGTCACCTCAAAGATTCTTTATTGTGTTATTGGCCATTTCTCCAGGTCTGCAATCTCTACCTTTCCTCACTACCGTATTGTAATTATACCAAGCCTCTTGTCTTCTAGTACCCATTCTCAGATTGGAGGTCAGGATGTTACAGGATATTAGGGTTTTGGGACTGATACACCTCTACAATGTTGCCATCTTAACCACATTTGGGCGTGCCACCATCGAACATGTCATCTTGGTGGGCCTACCCAAATCAGTGCTGGCACCACTAAAATCCGTTGTACACAGAGGCATACACACCTTTACTGACTCTCTCTGAAAGCGAGAATTGATGTGTAATAATAGTATATTTTACTGGAAGAGTGCCCTTTCAATACCAAATCTATGCTAGACATGATGCAGACACTTTTGCAGTGAGTGTGCGGCACTGAGCAGCCTAATTGTGTGCCACTGCTAGGGATAGAGTAGTACATCACCATATCTTCATTGATATGGTGCTGTCTTGCTCTCTCCCTGTCACCCAAGACAGCACAGCAATTTTGGTTGCTGTGCTGCACTGCACAAGCTTTTACTAAATCTTTTACTAAATCTACCACTTTATGTTGATCGCCTCACCTTCCAAGAAAGGAAAAAGAAGCAGCTCAGAAATCCCCTACACAAAAAGTGCCTACCAAATTACCTGAGCCTTCTGCATTCTTTTCTATCTATTCTTCAAAATGTTTTTCCAATGTTTTCATTTTCAATAGTTGCTGTTAACGAGCTCCTGTGCTCCTGTGTCTTAGTACCACTACAGAAATTATGTGAATAAATGAATACAATAAAATATCACCACGTTCATGGTGAGAGCCTAAGAGAAGTGACATGAAATTGATACTTTTGCTGAACAGTAAAGATAGCTCTTGCAGCAGACACTGTTTGCTCAAGAGTGTTACATCTTGTTTAACAAACTCAAAATATTTTGGCAAGACACTGTTCGGCCATGCGCCCACTGGCTTTGAAACTTCATTGGGACTTCAGCTATCCCAACTTTAGATTACTCGGGCTACAGAGAAAGGATAAGGGATAGCATTAGAAATAATGTTGTTGGACATGAGTAAACGGTGACCGATGTCTTGGATTGGTAGGAAATCATGGTGGCAATATGTTGCCTTTGTATCTCCCCTACAATTAGGACAACTTGAGCAAGGTGCTCAGGAGAACAGAAGATGAAATAGAGGAGTTGAAAGTGGTAATGCCCAGTATGCAACTCTGGGAAGCTAAACAAACATGCTGAAACCCATGATACACTAAAAAAGGTGAGTTACAGGTAGCAACTGGGCAAGGAATGTATCGAGGGGCACAAGTCAAGTAGATTGTAGCATAACTCATAAATTCACACGCTCTTGAGGCCCCCATAATGGCAATACAAAATGATTGTGGGGAAATGGTGTACATCCTTGTAGAAATTAACAAGCAGTTTGCTGAGTACTAAACGTCATAGAAGCAGGTGACTGTGGTCAATCAAACTTCCTTGAAGGTGTGCTCTTCAATAACAAAGAAGCAAAAAGTGAGAAAAGTCATAGATAAGTTGGCAAAAGGTAAGTTGGCAGGTATCAATGTCTCACTGTGCGAAGTTTACTTTACATACGTGGGCTAGACAGCTAGTTTTGGTGTAAAAAGAGGCTAAAAATCAAGACACACTTCCAAGCGCACTACATAAGGCCAACATTGTCACACTGTTTAAATTTAGTTGCAAACCTTTGCAGAGAAATTTGTATAGATCAGTGCTCAGTACAGACCACAACATATTGAGCAAGTTATTTGTGACCTCATTATTAGGTTAATACCTCTGTTTGTGGACCCAAGCCAAAATTGTTTCATGCTAGGCCATAGCATGTCCCTGGACACTAGGTCATGCTTTCAGATACTGGGCAATTGGACCACCCAGAGTAGAACACCAGCAGTTGTTGTCATCGACCTGGAGAAATCATTCTATAAGCTGGGCTTGGCATAGCACCAAGTGCCAATGCAAAATTGGGCAGGAAACAGGGCATTGTGTGTATTTTGTCGCTATACTTTGACCCTGTCACTTGAGTCTGTATGATCCGTATGTGAAGAGGGGAACTCAACATGGTTACCTCTATGTCCACTGCTGTTCACGCTGCTATTAGAGCCACTGACTGTCTTGGTCAGATGTCTGGGAGATAGTATAGGGCCGAAAATATCAAAATAAATGCAAGACATGTTTATTTGCAAATGATCACTGACAGTGATGTCAACACTGGCTGGATATAGTGACAAAAACATTAAAATGGTTTGGTGATATCTCCAGATAGAAAGTAAACTGGGAGAATTCATGTTTCTTCCCATTGTATCCCACAAAACTGGAGAAAAGAATTGGTTTGAAACCCCATCCATTCCACTACTTAGGGGTGTAAGTGTATAGGGAAGAATGTGAAGTAATAGCTGGCAATGTTAGGACAGCAGTTGCAGCCCTGAGAGGTAATACTGCATTTTAGAAAAATATGCCTCTGTTGGGTTTTTAGTTTGGGTGGAGGGCTGAACCCTACTAACTTAATAAGTCAGGTTAGTTCAAATTACAATTCTGAAGAAATCTCTCATCAACCCCTGATAGCAATGAAACAAGCAGAAGGTAAAAGCAGCAGGCAACCCCTAAATAAGTGCTTGTTCAGTTCAAGCACAGGCCCGACTTTAGTGCTGGTAGCGCCCAGTGAGACAATCTTTGTTAGTGCCTGCCGCCCAACCTCCTCCTTCTCCACGACTTTCCTCACTACTACGCTCGACCAGTGCCACTTATTTCTCCATTGCCCCGCTCTCACATGCATTTTATTTGTTTTATAGCGCCACTCAGTTTACGGTTTCAGAGCACTTTACATCACACTTTCACACATTATACATAGAGTATGAATCATGTGTGTAAATCAGTCTATAGGAAATGTTACTATAAGACAATATGGATTATAAAGTGTAGGAGTCACATGTCGCAAACGATACTAGTAGGCATCATATTTTAAGAGTGTTTGGTCTGGAGAATCACAAACTCAGGATTTAAAACATACCACAGTGGTTGGCTTTACTAATAAGAATGCATTTCTACCCAAATGAAACCAAACCTTTTTAGCAACATTATGATAATGAAAGACTGTGGGAAAACAAAACATTCTAACGTATACCATGTAGTTTGCATGCAGCCTTAAGATGACAGTTCATAGCTCACTGTGCTATATTAGGGTTGCAACTTATAAACTACAAGTAACAAAAGGATCTCCTTGACAAAAGAAGTAACCTACTGAGCGATCCACATAAAATGCAGTTTTGTGATGATCTGTGTCATACGCATTCTTTGCCTACTTTATGAGATCCCCTTCCTCAATGGAGCAGTGGTGATACTAGTGATACTGCACTGCCCAGACTTGTGCTCCATCGCCCAATTACAGACTTTGTCTTCTGCATGTTAAATTTTTACACAGATCATACCGCACACAAGCACAGCTGCACAACATGGGGCCCTTGGAGAATGGACGGTGTCAGAGAGGCGCAACATCTGATGCCGCTTTCTTGCATATGGCTTGGGAATGTCACACTGTGGGCCAGTTCTTGTCAGAGCTTTACTAGGGTATTGAGTCCACAGGTGTTACACATGAGTTATGTTTGAACTGTGTAAACTTACTTGTATTAGACTACTCTCTCTCACTTGATGGACAGTTTCAGGGACTGTTTAGACTGAAGTTTCCAAGCAGCAGCAACTAGCAATAAGCAAGGAAACCTACACTGACTTCACTCTCCAGGTCCCATGGCCTCTTGGCCACTTGCAGAACACCTGTGTATTAAACGTCAGCCTCAGGTACCCCTTCTTAGGTTACTTTCAGCCAGACCTGGCCCACAGAAATCCAAAGGGGCTTCCTCTTTTAGGGTCGCCGGCATGCCCAGCGTCTACTGTTACCCCATATTTATAGATAGGCCAGAGCCCTGGGGACAGGCTACAAAAGAGTCCCAATGAGTAGAAACCTGGTGTCCTCTCAAGGGGGGATTTATCCATCTTCTTCTTTAGATCTGTCCTCTTTTAGAAGTCATACCGTATGCAGTGGTTTAGAAGTTGAGGGGAGATGTCTAGAAAGCAAGCATCTCTGCCCAATCCAGAGATGCCACATCACTTCTCCAACTCTGACTGACACCTTATACACCCAGCCCACAGACGGGTCCACCCCACTGCACAGGATGCTGTGATTTCACAAGATGGCAAAATCAAGCTGTAGTTTGCAAGAGCTTCTCCTTGTGCTTAAGCCTCACTTCTAAGTGACAAAGTGAACCTGTTTTTCCCTCCTTTAAAATATATCTGGTGCCAGCAGTCTGCCTGTCTTATTTCCCCTGTGCAAATGGCATGAACAGGCTTGTCACTGAAATGTCAATGAAAGTAGCCCATGCACAGTTTGCCCCACCAACTTCCTCTAACGGCCCCGGATATTTGCTCTTTTCTGGGCCTTCTTTGGGGGATACACAAACGTCTCACGTTGCCCCTCAAAAAACCATCAGAGCATCTGTTCTCGTTGCACTATTCAATTACTGATACTGTTCGTGACCCTACGCGGCTATGAATTCTTATGGCCTTTTAGATGTGATGGACTCTTCAGGGAGACAGAGTCTCATCCTGCCCATAGATGCCTAGGCTACGCACTTCTCGTTTCTCTACACCATCCTAATAATTTCATAACAATAATATTTAAACAATTTCATAGTCGTTACAATGACCTTGGTATTCAAGTGCGATGGACCCTTTTGGGATTCACAGTCTCCGTGATGATGCTGCTAGCAAGTTGTTCATGGTTAATTCCCTCGCAAAGCTCTCCTACGTACTTTTGTTATTTAATACCTGTTGCTTATATATTTTTAAACATTTTTGTTTACAGTTAGAGATTACTGTCCAAACTCTACAAACTCTCGCAAATTGACATACACATGTGAATTTTCGGAGTAAGTGTCAAAGAGCCTTGTGCTTTTTTTTATATACTCTTCTCACTAGTCTTGAACTCAGGTCCTAGTGCTACCGTCTCTGTCTCTACCCTTTCCCCCTAGGAGCCTGCAAGGCCCATCAGTCGACTTCTCAGCCTTAAGTTCTCTTGCTGATTCCTGGTAAATCTATTTTAAATTTTGCCTGAGTTTCGTGTCCTCATATCAACATCCAGTAATTCTATTCCAATCTCATAGGTGCCTTTTAACCTCCCTCAACCCAGTCCTGATGAAGACCCCATTCCCAAGGCTGAAATCCTGCTGTTTTGCTTAGGGGTCGAAACATCACCACTATTTACCTTCTGTTGTTCAAACACAGATGACAGAGAATTATTATCTGCGTCTCGGATATTATGTTATGATTTAACATTTGTGTATGCCAGACATCTGGCTGGATAGGTTGTAAATACTGGCTATTGATGTATATATGCACACTACCTTTCTTTATGCACATCACTTTCACAACTCTCCCTATGCACTCACTGCCTTCCCATCTGCACTGTCTATTTTGAATATGTTTAATTTTTGGAATACATTGTGACCTAATGTTTTGATTCAATCCAACATAGTGATGAAATAAAATCACAGTCATTCTTGATAAACAGTCAGTGGTGTCCAATTATGATCAAAATTATAATGATCGTTTCTTGCTGTACATGTAATTATGAATGTTTTCCACTCTGACATAACCTTCTTGTACTATTAGCTACCCGGGTCCAGTGGTCCTTCGGATTACCCCATTGCTATATAACTCAAATGAAAAATAAAACATCTTTGCTGTAGATCTCTTATTTCATTTTTAAGTGCTTCAGCGCTCATGTTTAGATAGTAATTACTCAGAAGGGTGCCAAACCCCAAATTAGCAGATTCAAAGACAATATTGCTAGGGTAAGGGTTTACGTTCAAATAAAGGTGCAGATGTTATGAGCTAAAATCTGTTCAAGAAGAGAGGCGTATGCTTGAGTACGGATGTTCAGCATGTTCATCACAACGTGGTGCAGACTTGCTAAAAGTGAGGAGTTGTGTTTATGGTGTTCACATTGTTATATTCCATATAGGTACACCAATATAGGCTCAGGTAACATCGTAACCTTTCACCTATACTCTCCCCTACATTACACACAAAATGTCTCTTGGGTACTGACCTTTTACCTAGATACGACAATGCACACAGAACGCAGGATTTTCCCTGGTAAAAGCCCCATACATTATGCATGAGGATTCTTGGAAAATCAGCAGGACTACAATCTCCTGTATATTATCTATGTATAAAGTTCATTCCGGACGCCACCCTAAGTCCTATAAGTGGCACAGCAAGGTAGAACCCCCGGGGAGACCTTTGGGTATATAAACATCACATCTTGCTGAGACAAACAGAGGAGATCAGGATATCCTTGCCGACACACTGACGCGAGATGGTAAGGTTCCTGCATGCAGATACTCCAGCTCGCAGTGGTTTAACTTCCCTTGCAGTGTGTCAAATTCGAGACCAAGACGGGTCCCGCAGTCTCTCACTTCAGGTAAAGGGGTTTACTTTATTCTAGAGGGATTCTTGGCTTAACACCTACATACATGCTAGTTACATTTAGGTACATCTAGGTAGGGTAGCATCGTAGGAGTATGCATTTTATTGTCATGTATTTTACACACTAGCTTGTATTCATTGTTATAGCAAAATGGTAGAAATCTACTATCTTTTTACTTTCCTCATGCTTCTAATCATTTATATCTGTTACTGTCTAATGGTTGTCTCAGCACACCTATTTTACACTAGAATAACGACTGTTTAATAAATGCTAATTGAAAAACATCCATGCTTTTTATTCTGTGTATCTCTCTGATACTAAGTGAGCACGAGTGACTGAACGAAAAGTAGTACACTGTTTCCACTGTCCTGAGGGATCAGGATTGTCATGTTCAATAGTTGCCAGGAACTATTCTCTCCCTAGTAAGAGGAGTTTCTAGTGGCACTGTGAGCTAGCTGGTACACAAGCCAACATATCTGGTGGGGGTGTCTAGAATCAGTCTGACACCAATCCTACAGTGTATGTTGTCTAAGCGCGCAGATCCTACATAGGTTTTATAGGAACTACACGACAACATGAGAATCAACAACATTGAGTCAGTAGTTAAGATGTGATAAGGGAAGACATATTTTGGGGAGCAGATTGGTGGTTGATCAGCATGGGATGTGGAATCTTTTTGGAGAAGGCATTCCATGTTATCAGTCATGGAGAGGGGATTTGGGGGTGATATGGATATGCTATAAAAATGAGTTTCTCTTATATGAGATGCTATTCGCTGTAGGAGAGACTCAATATGAAGTGTAGTTGAGTGACAGAATTTAGGCTGAAGAGGTGTTCAACTTGAGTGGAAAGAAGATAATAGAATAGAGAATATGTGAAGCCTGATATGAGAAGATTTTATAATGATCAGCACGAACATCTAATTGCTAAAAGCACTTATGTGAAGTTCACAACTTTGATCATGGCAGGCAAAAATGAAGAAGTGAAATAAATTTCTTGAAATGGTGGAAAAAACTAAAGTATATAGAAGTAGAGACTAGGGGCCTGATTACTTGTTTGTCAGTGCAGGAGCAGAACTGCCACATCGTGCCACCGCCCAGCTCCTGCACCGCCAAAGCAGTCTGTGCACCGTCCGCTAGTTTATGACTTTGTTTTGTCACTGGTGGGCGGTTCTTTAGCTGTGCTATGAAAGAGGCACCGCAATTGGAACGTCATAGGCAGTACCTGCATGGCATGTACTGGTGCAGTCCTTGCCGTGCAGGCACTGGAGTGCAAGCACACAGGGCGGCACAACATGTGCCCCCCTACATGCACCCAATGGCCCTGAGGCAACAGGGAGCCCTGTAGGGCCTCCTTTGTTGCCTCTCTGTTCCGGTTTTCATGGAATAGGAACCTCCATGGAAACTGTGGTGTAGAGGAAACTTGCAATATGCTTGGCGGAACCGGGAAGCATATTGCGGTCTTAAGACCACCCCACCGCCGCCAATGATCTCTGATCCCTGGTGGTTGCAGCCGTGCAATGGCAGTTGGCCACCCTAGTTGCAAGAGGGTGGTCGGAAGACTGCCACCGCTACACCGCTAGCTACCATGAGTCTGGCAGCCCATTGACCACCAGACTCGTAATCAGGCCTTAAGATTTCATAAATGAAATATAAAGAGGATGTCTGATTTATAGTCATGATATTTATTCACAATCAGCTGTTTAAGGATGACTTCAATGTCTTGCAGTTGATTGGGCAAAGGAATTATCAAAGCTGCTGGTGTGCCAGAATGCTTTGCCTCTTTACTAAGGGGAGTTGGAGGTTTCAGGGTTAATTCATAGTGATATATGAGAGAATGTAAAAGATTACTTCTGTCATACTACTTCCCATATTCATGAATGCCTTTGTAACTTGGTCTTAAAGTGTCATAGAGCCGGAGCAAAAAATAAAAAATGAATATAGAACAATTATTGATCCTCCATCTAGCCCAGTTGCATAAAATGACACACCATCACTTACCCATTCCAACAGACACTTTCTATGCAGTTTCAACTTTGTTGACCGCGTAATACATAAAGGGCCCAATTTAGATGTTGGCCGGACATGAGTCCGTCCAACATCGTTTGGGCACTGGGACTGACCGACCTCTTGTCGGCAGCCCCAACCCAGCAATTAGGAGGCAACCGAACACTGTTCGGTTTCACTCCTATCCTTTACAACGGGAGGATGCATTCCGATTGGAATGCATGCTCTCATTGTAAAGAGAAGAGGTGCAGTTCACCTCAAGGTGCCTGCCATGGGGTGCAGAGATCAACAGGGGGGCACCGTAGGTGCCATCTCGGCCTCCAACTGGAGGCGGTGTACTGATGGGGGCCCTGCTTGGGGACCCCAAAGTTGACTTCTGACTGCCTTTCTGTGTCTAAAAGAGAAAGGTTTTTCTTCTCAGTGAAGCACTGGGTGCACTGCCTATAATAAATGCAAAAAAGGAGCAAAATCGGTGGTGCAACTAGGTAAGTGGAAAAACCTGATAACCACTCTTGGGTTGAACCAGCAGGCTGGTGCAACACAACAAAACATATACAAACAAACCCTATGCACACACATCAAGTATTCATGTACACGTAGGTGGTGGTACAAGCAACAAGAGAGATAAGTAACATTGCAGAGAAACAATTTGTATCAAAAAAGGAAAAGAAAAGAAAAGGTAGTCTTCCGTTCTTTAATTTCCGTGTGCTTTACAACAGCCAGCCGACACGTGTTTCATCGCTTACGCGAATCTTCAGGGCCCAGATTGGCTGCGTATATGCCAAAGGTCGCTCTGCCGGTGATACTTCCGACCCGGTGGGGCCCTTGACCAATTCGAGTGTGAATATGGCAGTATAGACGAATACTGTTTGATCTGTATCACTCAACTGAAATCCCGGGAGCTTAATTCTAGAGGAACGGCGTGGAGCAGATAACACCGTTTATATCGTCACGGTAAGTGAGTTATGGCGGTGGGAAGGGTAGAGAGAGAAGTGGCTCACTGGTCCATTACCAGGAACACGGCGACCCGGGAGCTGAACAGCAGCGCGCAATTCGTCTCATTCAATATACGAAACTCGGAGGGGACTGTGAGCCACTTCTCTCTCTACCCTTCCCACCGCCATAACTCACTTACTGTGACGATATAAACGTGTTATCTGCTCCACGCCGTTCCTCTAGAATTAAGCTCCCGGGATTTCAGTTGAGTGATACAGATCAAACAGTATCCGTCTATACCGCCATATTCACACCCGAATTGGTCAAGGGCCCCACCGGGTCAGAAGTATCACCGGCAAAGCGACCTTTGGCATATACGCAGCCAATCTGAGCCCTGAAGATTTGCGTAAGCGATGAAACACGTGTCGGCTGGCTGTTGTAAAGCACACGGAAATTAAAGAACGGAAGACTACCTTTTCTTTTCTTTTCGTTTTTTGATACAAATTGTGTCTCTGCAATGTTACTTATCTCTCTTGTTGCTTGTACCACCACCTACGTGTACATGAATACTTGATGTGTGTGCATAGGGTTTGTTTGTATATGCCTTTCTGTGTCTGAAAGCCGGTACAGAAAGGCTGTTGGAATCCGACATTGTAATTCCTCGGGTGGAAAGAGCTGCCCTTTGGATTACTGGAGGCTTTCTAAATGGCCCATCAGAAGCCATTCAGAAATCCAGTTTGGTTCCTTTCCGACGGACTCCATCCGAATGAGTCAGTCAGAAATGAATCTGAGCAGCTGATTATGATGCCGTAGAAAAGGCTCTGATCGAGTCGTTGGGTCCGTTACCTACGGCATCGTAATCGGCCCCTAAAATGGAATTACACTTGATGAGGTTAACAACACCTCAGGAAGCACCTGCTACTCTATACTCCATAACAGAGCAATTAAAGAAAGCAAAGGTGATTTAATTAGGTTACTAAGCCCTTAGAATGCAAACACTGTTATTGGATCAATTATTGATGCAACGGCAGCCCATTACTCATTCAGCAGCCATTGATATTAGGTTGTCCCTCTATCATTAAAGCATTGGCATGTTTAGAGCTCTACTGAACACAATAGAATGGCTCTGGGCCAACAACAGCTGGTATAGGCCTTCTCTTGCAACAATCCAATGTTTGTCTTTTTGTTTTTATTTTTATTTTGAAACATTATACCCTAAGTGGGTGGAATGCTCAAGTAGCATTATAGCCTTTATTCTGATACTGTCTAATGGTTGTTTCAATACACCTATTTTACACTAGAATAACAACTGTTTAACAAAATGCTTATTAAAAAACATCCATACTGTTTATTCTGTGTATCTCTCTGATACTAAGTGAGCACGAGTGACAGAGCGAACAGTAGTACACTGTTTCCACGGTCCTGAGGGATCAAGGTTGTCATGTTCGATAGTTGCCAAGAACTATTCTCTCCCTGCTAAGAGGAGTTTCAAGTGGCACTGTGAGCTAGCTGGTACACACGCCAACATATCCAGTGGGGGAGTCTAGAATCAGTCTGACACCAATCCTACAGTGTATGTTGTCTAAACGTGCTGATCCTACACAGGTTTTATAGGAACTACACAACAACATGCAAATCAATAACATTGAGTCAGTAGTTAAGATGTGATAAGGGAAGACATATTTTGGGGAGCAGATTGGTGGTTGATCAGCATGGGATATGGAATCTTTTTGGAGAAGGCATTCAATATTATCAGTCATGGGGAGTGGATTTGGGGATGATATGGATATGCTATAAAAATGAATTTTTCTCATATAAGATGCTATTCGCTGTAGGCGAGACTCAATCTGAAGTGTAGTTGAGTGACAGAATTTAGGCTGAAGAGGTGTTCAACTTGAGTGAAAAGAAGATAATAGAATAGAGAATATGTGAAGCCTGATATGAGAAGATTTAATAATGATCAACACGAACATCTAATTGCTAAAATCATTTATGTGAAGTTCACAACTTTGATAATGGCCGGCAGTAATGAAGAAGTGAAATACATTTCTTGAAATGGTGGAAAAAAATTAAAATATATAGAAGTAGAGACTTGGGGCCTGATTACGAGTATGGCAGTGCAGGAGCAGAACTGCCACATCGCGCCACCGCCCAGCTCTTGCACCGCCAAACCAGTGTGCGCACCGTCCGCTAGTTTATGACTTTATTTTGTCACTGGTGGGCGGTTCTTTAGCTCTGCCTATGAAATAGGCACCGCAATGGAAATGTTATAGGCAGTACCATCATGGCATGTACTTGTGCAGTCCTTGCCGTGCAGGCACTGGGGTGCAAGCACACAGGGTGGCACAACATGTGCCCCCCCTACATACACCCAATGGCCCTGAGGCAAAAGGGAGCCCTGTAGGGCCTCCTTTGTTTCCTCTCTGCCCTGGTTTTCATGGAGTAGGAACCGCCATGAAAACTGTGGTGGAGAGGAAACTTGTAATATGATTGGCAGGTCCGCGAAGCATTTTGCAGTCTCAAGACCACCGCACCGCCGCCAATGATCTCTGATCCTTGGTGGTTGCAGCCGTGCAATGGCAGTCCGGCCACCCAATTTGCAATAGGGCGGTTGGAAGACTGCCACCGCTACACCGCTAGCTACCATGAGTCTGGCAGCCCATGGACCACCAGACTCATAATCAGGCCCTAAGATCTCATAAATGAAATATAAAGGGGATGTCTGATTTATAGACATGATATTTATTCACAATCAGCTGTTTAAGGATGACTTCAATGTCTTGCAGTTGATTGGGCAAAGGAATTATAAAAGCTGCTGGTGTGCCAGAATGCTTTGCCCCTTTACTAAGGGGAATTGGAGGTTTCAGGGTTAATTCACATTGATATATGAGAGAATGTAAAAGATTACTTCTGTCATACTACTTCCCATATTCATGAATGTTTTTGTAACTTGGTCCTAAAGTGTCATAGAGCCGGAGCAAAAAATAAAAAATAAATAATAGAGCAATTATTGCTCCTCCATCTAGCCCGGTTGCCCAAAATGACACCCCATCCCTTACCCATTCTAACAGCCACTTTCTATGCAATTTCAACTTTGTTGACCGCTTAATACAAAAAGGGCCTGATTTAGATGTTGGGCGGGCCTGAGTCCCTCCAACATCATTTGGGCACTGGGACCGACCGACCTCTTGTCGGCAGCCCTAACCCAGCAATTAGGATGTGACCGAACACTGTTTGGTTGCACTCCTATCCTTTACAATGGGAGCATGCATTCCGACTGGAATGCATGCTCTCATTGTAAAGAGAAGAGGTGCAGTTCACCTCAAGGTGCCTGCCATGGGGTGCAGAGATCAACAGGGGTGCACCATAGGTACCACCTCGGCCTCCAACTGGAGGGCGTGTACTGATGGAGGCCCTGCTGGGGGCCCCCCAAAGTTGACTTCTGACTGCCTTTCTGTGTCGGAAAGCCAGTACAGAAAGGCTGTTGGAATCCGACATTTTAATCCCTCGGGTAGAAAGAGCCGCCCTTGGGATTACTGGAGGCTTTCTAAAAGGCAGATGGGCTCTCCGAGCCCATCGGAAGCCATACAGAAATCCAGTTTGATTTCTTTCCGACCGATTCCATCCGAATGGGTCGGTCACAAATGAATCTGAACAGCTGATTATGATGCCGTAGGAACAGCTCCGACCGGGGGTTGGAGCCGTTTCCTATGGCATCGTAATCGGCCCCTAAAATGGAATTATACTTGATGAGGTTAAGAAGACCTCAGGAAGCACCTGCTACTCTATACTCCATAACCGAGAAGTTAAAGAAAAAAAGCTGATTTAATTAAGTTAGTAAGCCCTTACAATGCAAACACTGTTATTGGATCAATTATTGATGCAAAGGCAGCCCATTACTCATTGAGCAACCATTGACATTAGATTGTCCCTCCATCATTAAAGCATTGGCATGTTTAGAGCACTACTGAACACAATAGAATGGCTCAGGGCCAACAACAGCTGGTATAGGCCTTCCCTTGCAACAATCCAATATTTGTCTTTTTATTTTGGAACATTATACCCTAAGTAGCATTATAGCTTTTTACAACCGATAGAGCCCTCTACAGCTGGCTTTAATGCTAAAGTATAAACAGCCCACTTCCATATTGCGTTGTTGTAGAGACTTAAACATCATTAAATTAAAACAGCAGTGCGGATTGAAATACTATACTTGTAATGACCATGGCAGGTGTTGTATTAAATGGATTGGTTAATTGCATGCTGACTTTATTATCTACACATTGTAGAAAAAAACATAGAAGAAAAAAAAGAAACCTAGAAAGGAGGGGGTTATAATATGCTGATAATCAAACAATTATTCCTTTTGCTACTAAATTATTGTTTGTGAGGCGTGTGGATTAAGCACATTTCAAAAAGTCTTTTAGAGGTTGCAAACCAACTGATTTACCAAATATGAGGGTTTGCACCCACCAAAACACTGTACATGAGGACCCTAAGCCCACCACAGTCATTCAGATCACAGGATGGACATGATGAGGATCACTGGGGTACTTTCAACATACATATATTAGAGCTAGAGGGCTACTTATAGTTTGTTGGATGCATAACATCTGCCAAAATCTGGTGGATATCCTGCCTGCCCTATTTACACAACTAACATTCTAAGTATCCTCATTGGTCCCTACTTATGAATTGAAGGGTAACTCTGATATCTTCAACTGTGGAAACATTTTTTATTACTTTGTCACTTTTAATAATTTACTGTAGTAAATCTTAAAATATTGCCGTAGTGTAGATTGTACCTAAAATAAGGAACAAATGAAGAGATTGAAATAAGCTTTGGTCTCGTCATCAGAATTTCTATGGGATTCATGGTAAAAAAGGTTTACAAGCCTAATTATTCCACTATGTTACCATCACTTACTAATAATCCTTGTATTATTTATCATCACGATTTCTCACTGGTGATATGTTGTTTATACGTGAATTTGACAACATAAATTCTCAGTACAAATGGCCAGCGACCAGTTTGCTCCATAGCCCTAATTATAAGATCAAAGTATACATAAACAGTGGTGGGTGGAATGCTTGAATACATCTCAGCCACAGTTATGTACTCCAGACCACATTCAAGTCCACTGTGATTTTGTACACTCTGCCACATCAAATTGGACCCAGCCAGATGCAAATCATCTTGACCCTGCTCCAATAGGAGCAGTCCAGCCTGAAATGCAATGCCAGGTCCTTCCTGAACCAGAACACAAGCAACCCAATGCACGTTTGGTTCTAAAGGCACAGTGTGACCATGCTCAATAGGAACAGTCTAGCCGGAACTTCCAGGCCAGGTCCTCCCTGAACTGCAACATAAGCAACCCAAAACTGGTTTGGCCCTGACGGGTGCTTTTAAATTATAAGAGTCTAGCAATCAAAAAGTTATGTTACATCAGGTAGGACTTACAAACATTTTCAAGGGAAATGCCGGGAAACAAATACCAGGACAGGCAGGTTTTGGTGTAGTAAACATCAAATCTGCATGATGTACCCCATTTTGCAGGGCTGATCTCAATGACAGCAAAGTCTTTTCTATTTGTACTAATCTCATCTGAATATTCACATTTCACATGTTTTGGGGCTGATTCACAAAGGCTTGGAAGAGTACATAAAAGAATACTCTTCCATCTACTCTTAGATTTCTTTGTGAATTGGTCCAGGTGTCAGTCCACGTATGCAGGAGGAAAAATGGCAGGAGAAGAAAGGGAACATCTAACTCAAAAAGCATCTAACATTTGGAGTGTCCTCAGAAAAGAGTGCCGGCAACTGAACAACCATGTCTACATATTAGCATGTGTATTTGTAAAGTGCATGTTCACCCAGAAGGGTATCTTGGCACTGAATAACAGATGTTTAGATGTTTATTGTTAGCCAACTCAATGGTACTCATTATCTGATTAAAGTTGCTTAGGAGCACACAAAACCTTCAGGCAAAACAACATGAGGTGGCATTAAGCACCACAAGCCTCATAACTTTCCTGCATAGTAAACAGATGGCAGAAACACCGCACAGTCTTCACATCGCATTACTGGTCACATTGCCCCTGTAGAGGAATAGTTCCCTGAAGCAATTAATAAGTGTGAAAACTTGGTGAGAAAACCCCTTTATACCAGGACATAGGTATGGGCAGCCACTATGAAGTCAGGGTACAATTCACAGTCAATCTGAAGCGTGGAAACGTACCTATTTCAGTGAGTTTGTCGCAACAATTTGGCACATCCATTGGTCTTTTCAGCTGTCACTCACATTTTGCTTCTGCCCACCATACCATACAGTGTGGGGCCATGGGCTACCACACTTCAGCCATTGGCTTCTTGCATAATGAGTGATGGAATTTTCTCTGAAAACGTATGCACATCCACCTAAAAACAATTGCCCTTAAATGCCAATAAATGTTCCTTGCCATTCTTAATACATATTTTATTTTTTAGTCTTCCTAGTGTTTTTAAAAACAGATTTGGATCACACTAATGAATGCAAATAGCACATTTTCTTTGAGCCAACAACAACCCATTTCCTCTAATGTACAGTCAAATTATAAAACGTTTCTGTACAGATTTACTCCCAGCTCTCTCATGCTCACCAATAGGAGGCTGCCTGGCAGGCTTTGCAGCATTCAGCTAAGCTCTCTGGCCTACTGATGTATCTGTATACGGATTTCAGCCTCTTAGAACAATTTTGCAACTTCCCTTTCATTTTGGATCTGTCTTGGGTTTGTGATAGTTATCATGATGTTCTTCCCAAAGACTATATTTTCCAGAAGCCTTAACCCTGTGGCATATTCCAATATTGATTTACAACTTCCTGAATTCCAGATCATTGCCAGGTGTTGTGACAACCAGTTTGCTTTCCTTGCCAAATACTCTAGTTTCTAGAATTGCCTACTTCATTTCACCCTTCTGGACCAAGAATGGGTGGAAGAATCAGCACGTCTGTGGCTGTTGCTAGATTTATAACACGTGAGGCATGTGTTGCTTTTTTAGCTCTTTTACTACTTTGATTCATCCAGTCCAGTGTTTGTCATTGTAGCAGTGTTCCTGTTTGGAAGACACTCTTTATCTAGAGAGTACTGATTCCTGGGCTATTGATGTCCTTGCTTTCTGAGCCTGCACTGCTTAACAGGCTATGTTAGTTTCTTGAACTAGCAATCCCTTGCAGCTCTTCATTTCTTGCTGAACTTGCACTATTTCGTAGTGTGTTCTTGTTTCTTGAAACTCCTAAACCTCCACTGCTCTGCTGTTTCCGGGTTTCTTGGGTTTGTTGTATTTATCGGTGCTTCTCGGTTCCTTGGATTTTACTGCATATGCAGTTTTCATTTTGTCCTTCTCTTCCTTTGCCTGCTTCTTTGGTTCTGAGTGTTCTGCCTTTCTTAACTTGATGCTTAGTTCCAAGCTTTCCTAATGTCATTTGATCGCTTCCTTTCTTCCAAATTTTTCTTTTGTTTTCCACTTTTTCATGTAAAGCAGTATTCCTCTCAAAATCTTTTCTATTGTGGCTGTGTACTTGGTTTTCCACGATTGGTCTTACACGTGTTCCTGTGTGATCGCCAGAAGTTGTGGGCACTGCTGACAACCTAGGGGGTGTTTTCCTTCCACTGTAATTATTGAATTTAGGATACCTTTTACAGCATCATTGTAGGAACCAGACCCATAGATTCTGCCTTTGCATGTGTATCTTACATGTGGATATTTGCAGTCCTTATCTGCAAAACCATATGTGGTTGAGGAACTTACAGAGCTCAGGTCTTACTCTGTGGAGATCCTGAGTGCTTTACCCCACGTATCCTTTATTATTTTCCATCCCTATCAATCAATCAATCAGTCCATTTATAGAGCACACTACTCACCATTGAGGGTCTCAAGGTGCTGGGGGGGATGGGGGGGAGTTGCTGCTACTGCTCGAACAGCCAGGTCTTGAGAAGTCTTCTGAAGGCCAGCAGGTCCTCGGTCTGTCGCAGGTGGATGGGGACGGATTTCAATGCTAAGTGTTCCTAAGTGTTAGTTGTTGTGAATGCTGATTTACCTCTTAAATTCCTAATGTTTTTGAGGTTGGGCTTTCTTTGTTACCTTGAGGATAGCTTTCCTATTGGATCCATTTTTTCCTATAACTCCCTGTATCTTATTGGGCAGCTCTTTTACCAATATTTTCTTCACTTGTCTAAACAACCACCAGTCCTTGCCAGACCGCTGGCAGTTTATGTAGCTTTTCCTAAGTACATCAGTCTGCTAGGATACACCCATAGTGTTCTATTATAAGTATAAGTGATGGCTATGTTTAAAAGTATATATTTTTCATTTGCAAGCATATGACCACCATGTTTAGGCACTAGCAGTTCTTCTTCGTTTCCTCTTTTTGGTTTTGTGGTATGTGCTTGTAATAAAAGAGTAAAAATAACCACAAAAAACAACAAGTGATGGACTGAATGTGGATCAATGTCACACACTCCCCCAGTCAAAAGATCTGGGCCCAAATCCATCGTTTTTTTGCACTCCACACCACCCTGGGTCAGATAATGGCTTTATGCAAATCAGCTCTGACCCTGTTGCCCCATGGGAACAGTCCAGTCCGAACTACAACAGCCATATCTTTCCCAGACCGGAATCAAGCATCCGAGGACCGGACCGGTTTCGAGGTAACACCTCTCTTCAGCCCGGCTAGCTTGACTCCAAGTGGTGTGGAGTGCCTGGGACCCACGTCTGGGCATCCCCAGCGCACTTAGGGCGGCAATTGCAAAAAACAACAAGTGATGGACTGAATGTGGATCAATGTCACACACTCCCCCAGTCAAAAGATCTGGGCCCAAATCCATCGTTTTTTTGCACTCCACACCACCCTGGGTCAGATAATGGCTTTATGCAAATCAGCTCTGACCCTGTTGCCCCATGGGAACAGTCCAGTCCGAACTACAACAGCCATATCTTTCCCAGACCGGAATCAAGCATCCGAGGACCGGACCGGTTTCAAGGTAACACCTCTCTTCAGCCCGGCTAGCTTGACTCCAAGTGGTGTGGAGTGCCTGGGACCCACGTCTGGGCATCCCCAGCGCACTTAGGGCGGCAATTGCAAAAAACAACAAGTGATGGACTGAATGTGGATCAATGTCACACACTCCCCCAGTCAAAAGATCTGGGCCCAAATCCATCGTTTTTTTGCACTCCACACCACCCTGGGTCAGATAATGGCTTTATGCAAATCAGCTCTGACCCTGTTGCCCCATGGGAACAGTCCAGTCCGAACTACAACAGCCATATCTTTCCCAGACCGGAATCAAGCATCCGAGGACCGGACCGGTTGCTCAGACGTGAGTCCCTTGCTCACTTTGCCACTGGAGTCAAGCAAGCCCGGCTGAAGACGGCTGTAATGCCAGAAACCGGTCCTGGGAAGCTTGATTCCGGTCCAGGGAAGACATGGCTTGGCAGTTCGGGCTGGACTGTTCCCATGAGGCACAGGGTCAGACTGATTTGCATATGGCCATGTCTGAACTGGGGTGGCGGAGTGAGCTAAAGAACGGTGATGGATTAAACTCAGATCAGTTGACTGGGGGTGAGTGTTTGTATTGTCAACGCTCCGTCCATCACCACCTTTGGTTTTTCTAAAAATAACCACACCAGCTTACTGAGGTCAGGCTTATTGAGTTTGCAATGGATGTTTTAAAAAGAAGTACTTCTCATTGTTCGGCACGTTCAAATGTCAGTTTGGGTAGATGCGAAAATATGACGGCGAGTGGATGAATGGACAGATGATGAGCGGGGGGAGTAATTAGGTGTAAAGATGGAGAGATGGACTAGTGCAGGTATGGGAGGGTAGAGAAGCTTCCTGCCACCATTGGAACTGTGGCTATTCCTTGCACTCTGCTCTCAGTCATACAGGCACTCACTCGTCTGATTCATCCAATCACCCCTTAAGGCACTCATCCACTCGTTATTCATTCCATACACCAAATCTTCCAACCATTCATCCATCTACACACACTATCTTTCACCCACACATATATCCATCCACTTACTCCTACACCTGCCGTCTCATTGACTCAATCCTGCATTCATCCACTCACTGATCTGCAAAACCACTCTCACAAAGCTGTAAACCAATGAAGAAGCACTTGCACTCAAAAGAAAAAAGGACAACCAAATGCATTCATTTTTGTCAATGCTTGTTAAACTAGTCTGGACACTTCACAACATAGGCGTCTCAAGTTTAAATAATTGCTTTTTTGTCCTTCAATGTCGATTTTTAATTTTCAGAGCTTCCAGTTGTTTAAGTGCATACATCAATCACTTTAGCAGGAGGAGGGCAGGTCTGAAGCATCACACGGAATCCCTCATAATTACGGTCTGCACCTGCAGCCGCAGATTGCATGAGAAGGAAAGATCAATCATTGGATAAATTCGCTCCGATATGAATCATCCGACGTGCATTTTTTTGATTTGACAATCCCTTGAGCTCCTCAGGTAGATGGCCACAGGTAAATCTCCGCTTGAATTGGGTAAGTTGTCCTCTGGGTGTTACAGAAGCAACAGGAAGGATATCAGGCATTCCAAGAGGCACACGCCCGAGAGTGAAAGATTGGAAATTGCGGATATTGAATAAGAATCCCAGCGATAAATATGTTTCCTTCTATATGTATCTTTGTTTAATTTAGAATCAAGGAATGTGTATTTCGAAGTGTTATTTGCTGTCCCGTGAGAAGGGAGTTGGCCTTGGCTGGCCTTTCCTAACTGAGAAGTTTAAGACCAGATTTTAGTATGGTACTAGGCCCACTTTTCCTTCTTTTATTTTAATTTGTATTTACTTCTCTGCATCATTTGTTATTGTTTTTTAAATTTTGTATAGTGTAATCCCAGTCTTGAACCTGTGATTGCAAAGAAATCGGGTATATAGTGAATAAATGTATAATTTGTTTGCAGAAATGCTTCCATACATGCACTGTCTTTTTATAACGAATAGCTAGAGTAAACATGTGCGCACATTATCTTACTTAAAAGTTGTAATAGTAAACGCAACTGATTGATGCAGGGAAAGCTAACGATGGCCATTGTTAGAAAACACAATCGAATATACTACACATGATTTACTGTCGAGAAAGGATAAACCAGATATAAAAAATATTAACGAGGAAAATAAACGTATCACCATGACGATTACACACTGCATAATCAAGCTAAATGTCCTTATGATGCAAATTATCAGCATAATTTGGTTTATACAGATATTTTAAGTCACAAAGGAGTTACATTCAAGTGTAACCATGAGGCAGCATGTTGAGTAACAACATAAACCCAACTACCACTACAATCAGAACGTTGCAGTGTCCTGTAAAATTCCCAAAAATGCAGCCCCATAGAACAGATTTACTAAGCCCTTGTGCCACGCTTGCATCACGCAAAAACCTGCAATCTGCAGGACCCTTTTTATTACTACTGGACATGAAGGTGCGTTAGTGTCCATATAGAGTGTACCTGGTCCTCTCTGCAGCGTCATCCCCAAACGTTTTGCCTTTAACCCTACTGCTTTGCAGAATTTGTTTTTATTCGCTTTAGGTCTACGTGCACATTATTACTGCTAACCAGTGCTACAGTGCATGTGCACTCGTTGTAAAACATGTTACAATTGGCTACACTTGACTAGCACATTTAATTTACTTGTCAGTCTCTAGTAAAGTGGTACTACATGTACCCAGGGCCTGTAAGTTAATTGCTAGTAGTGGGCCTGCAGCACCCATTGTGCCACCCTTTACAGTAGCACTTTAAAACATATCTCAGATCTGCCACTGCAGCCTGTAGTGCAGTTTTGAACTGCAATTTCACCCAGGCAAAAGAAATTTCTTTCAAGGCCTAAGCCTACCTTTTTGTTATCTATAAGTCACCCCTAAGGTAAGCCCTATAGGCTCATAGGACAGGATGCACTGTAGTTAAAAGGTTGGACATTTGGGTTTAAGTTTTACATACCCCGGTTTTAAAAAAATCTCTAAGGTTGTTTTCACAATTTCAAGGCCTATCTCTGCTTTAGGATAACATTGGGTACCCTTATTAGACCTAATAAGTGATAACGTATGGTTGGGAGCAGATACTAAAATAATGTTTACACTCAAACTGATTGCAATTTTAAGCCCTCTTTCATTGTAAAGTTGGATTTTGAGTCACAATTCTAAAAATGGCACTTTTAGAAAATTGGCAGTTTCTTGTCCTAACCATTTGATGCCTGCTACCTGTGTAATCGATCACATGACTAGGTGTAGTTACCAGTTGATCTCCCAAACAGCGAGACAAAGGGGGACTAGGTGTTTGCAGGATGGGCCTTGGGACTTGACACCAGTATATTGTTACCCCAGACTACACGGAGCCTGGGCAGGGGAAGGAAGGAAGCTCCAGAACCAGATGTGGGAGTGGATTAGGTGTTTCCCAACTTCAAAAGAAGGCACCAGGTATAAATAGTGAACCTCTTGAACCACTTATCAGATCACCTCTGGACATTTGGAAGACTCAGAAAGATGGACTGCTCTGCTGCCTTGCTGTTGGAAGGACTATTATGCTGTAAGAGGAACTGTCCTACTGTGTGACCTACTCCTACTCCTCTCCTCTGTTCTCTTTGAACCCAGAACCACCAGAGTGACTGCAATGGCTAGCTGACTAGTCTCCTGTGTTGCAGTGCAGGTACACAACAAGCTCCAGAGGCCTCCTGTATCTGCCCAGCTGACCTGCTGCAACTGGACATGCCTCAACCAGCAACTGGACCTGTCTGAGTCATGCTGGGCTCTTATAGAGTGAGTCCCTGATCACCAAGAGGTGCCTCTCCAGGTTATGGACCCTTAGTCGGCGTCAGAGTGCACTCCTCTGAAAGACAAAAAGATCTCTGCCATCCATGATAATTTCCCATAATAACCGCCAACACAAAGTTCCAGCGAACCAGACTTTTTGCCTACAGCGACCACCAGCGATGACAAGCTACGCGAGGTCTGCATTTCACGCTACAGCAATGACAGCCTGAGGTGACCGCCAACGCAAAGCTCCACCAATGACTGCCCGCAACCCCCGACCAATCCTCCATCACAGTGATGACTGTCTGCGATGCCAGACCTGCTCTTCGCGCCACAGTGGCGACCATCCACTACACTCCCCATGCTCTGCGTGGTCTCCTCTACCGCGATCTTGACTCTTTGCACCAGACTTTGAGAAGGTAACTTTTTCAGAGGGATTAGCCTGTTCCCTTTATGCAGCCCAAGCTCTGTCAAGGTAGGCCTGAGCTTGTGACTTTCCCCCCTCCAGATGACCACAAATGGCACTTTGTGCTTTTACACGTTATACTTACCTTGAGATTGCATATCTCTGTTTCTACTGATTGGATTTTTGTTGTTTGGATATGATTTTATTTATTAAAATTTACTTTATTGTTCAAAATTGGTATGGGACTTTCTTGTGTTTTCACTTCTTTACTGTTTGAGTGCCGCATAAATACTTAATATATGCGCTTATGCACCAAGCTACCAGCAGGTTAGGACAGGTTAATTTAGTGACTTTTTGTGGTACACCCTGATGATGACTGTGGTTGTTGCTTCAGAAGGGTATCACCTCCCTCAACCAATAACACAATTTCTCACAGCTTTCCTGTGCCAACTTGTTTTGTAATGGATGCAAGGTGAGTGTGTTAGGAAGGAACTAGGACTCACACTTCTGAAACCAACGCAAAGAGATATTCTCCTCAGGAGAAGTTGCATAAAGTAGAACAAAGGGCGCCTTTTTAAAAACAAACTTTATTAGTCTTTTTTCATCAATATATGCAATGCAGTGAGGATCTCAGGTTGGAAAGGGCATGTAGTACCCTACACCAGTATCTAAAACATTTTATCATTTCAAATGCAAACGCTGGTAGTATCATGTGTTCATTTGTATCACAATCGTCACTGCAAGTTTCTCAATGCAAGTACCCTCCCTTCTTCACTTCCTCTCCCTCCCTTCTCACCCTGTTCCCCGTCTATGTCGCTCTGTATAATATCATGGGCAGTGCAGTCCCCTAAGTGGGCAACCCTGCTTCCTAGTGATTCCCCACAGTCTAACAATCCAGTAGGGAATGCCACTAGGTCATCTCTTCATCCATGTCACCTGCAGATAGGGGGGAGCCAATGGACGACCCCTTTTCTGGCTCTTTATGGCAGTCAACAAGGTGGTCCCATGCTCATGCCATCTCAATTGAGCCACATCCCCACCTCCCCTCCTGGAGTAACAATGCACTGTCATATCCCATCCACTGGGTCAGAACCTCCCTCCATTTAGTCAGACACGGGCCTCTTGTCGTCTTGTAGTGGATCATTATTTCCTGTTTAGCCAGGACCAAAGCCAAGTCTGCAAATTTGGTGTACCCCTTATATTTGTTAGGACATTGGAACCCCCCCAACGGGCATGCCAGGGATGTGCAGGGTGTTGTTTGCTGGGTTATCTCATTAATAGTATCCACTATGTCTGTCCTGAAGGACACCAGGTATGGTCAAGACCACAACATGTGTAGAACTAGCTTCAATGTACACCACATCTAGGGAAATGTATCTCTGTCACCACAAATCCTGATGATCTTTTCCGGTGTGAGGTAGGCGCTGAATAATACTTAGAAATTAATGAGTTTAAATCTTGCATTATGAGATAGAGAATATGTGTGGGATAATATCTTGTCCCAGTCTGCGACTGTGATTTGGGTAGTAATGTCTGTTTCCTATTTCTCACACAATTAATTCAGAGGTGACAAGTACGTTCTCAAGGCCCAGTAAAAACAGGTAACAGCTCTTAGACTGCCAGTTGCCATGCAGAGAACCTGGCAGCAGTGGTGAATGGGGGCGTCAGCCGCTCCGTGTCTCCAGTGGATGCGCACCGTAGCCACTACTGCATGGTGCAGCAAAAATGTGCCTCTAGACATCTCAAAGGTAATTGAGAGATCATCACACATCAGCAACTCCCTGTCTCGAAAGAGGTCCCTAACCTGGGTCACCACATATGCTGACCACTCTGCCAAGCCAAGCAGTGCTGCACCCCTGGTCATTGTCTCCGGTACTGGCAATGTCATATCTTGAGAGTAAAGCCAACAGGTGCAGGTCCACTGAAAACAACGCAGCCAGCACCAATGGCCCCCTTGATATCCATGGGGGCATCCACAAATCAGCCTCCTGGGGTCCATTAAGAGCTGGAATAGTGCATGGACATTGGGTATTGGGCCCAGACAGCATCGCCCAGGCCCCTCTGATCATACAGCCATATGGCCTTGTCAGCAGCCTCTTATAGGGATGAGATTTGGGGGGTACGATGATGCAACTGCACTAACAATGATAGAAAGCAAATTTATAAGGGCTTTGGGTAATTTGACAACAAGTACCCCTCTATTCCCACTATTTGATTTGGCACTTAACAGCATACACCAGGTAGTCGCTTTAAAGCCATTGCTATATTGGTACAGCTCTTGTCAACGGTGGAGCTGTCCGTATCATAGAGAATCATTAGTGGAACTAATTTCATGTGGTAAAGAAGCTTGTACCTTGTGGTTGAAGTATGTAAAAAATCTTTGTGGAAAGAATAAGATGGAGGAACTTTTGGATTTGCCTACTATAATAACAAAAGAAATTACTTTGGAATGAAAGAAAAATTATTGGGAAACTAGGTTGAATCAGATATGAAATGAATTTCCGGAAGGGAGCATATCAGGTAAATTTTTACTCTATAAATGTATTCCTAGATTTGAACTCTATATGGATAGGATTTTTCCACTTTCGGCTAAACTTATGTATATGCAACTTAGATGTGGAACCCTCCAGTTAAGATCTTTTACTGCAAAGTGGGTTAAAATAAGACAATCTACAAATCCTGAACCGACCGGGGGTGTGCCTCATCTCCCGCCCTGACAGGGGGGGCGGGAGTCTAACGTAATAAAGTGATAATGTACTGCACCGTCAGAGCATCGCCTCGCCGTGCAAGATGGCTCCTTGGGCATGCGGGTCAGCGAGAGGCTGCTGCATTGGATCGCCTGTAAGATGACCCACCTATCAGTACCTGTGTTGTACGCAAATAAACCTGCATCACTGGTTTCCCACAAATATGTCTCATGAGTTTCCTTGGTATGTAAGTGTAATGTGCGCAGGGCGAAGCAAGCACTGATGGTGTGGGCACTATTAAACTGGGCATGGAACATTAAAAATAGACGGATACCTACCTACAAATGATTTGTAAACATTAAATAGGAGCCTAACGATGATAGCTTTGGATTCCTGATTATAGGCACATGGCTCAAACACTGACGATGTAACTTATCTAGTACTAAAAGCAGTAATAATAATACAATGCACTTTAAATAAAAACATTTGAAATTGGTAAGATTGCATGAGTGTGATGATTTGTGAATAAACTTTTTTTTAAACTGTTTTGTATGATACGTTTTAACAGATGTAGCATCCTTTTAACTGTATGTACGATTGATATACTTTGATGGCTTTTTAAGTTGAAATAAAGTCATTATAATAACAGTAACTTTATTAGAATTGGCATGATCTTGTCAAATATTTTGGTCACATGTCTTGACTCTCTTCAACCGTCATCTATCACGAGTGGTGCATTTGCGACTTTTGTTAGAACTGACAACATGAAAAATCACATTCCCACCATCCAGACACAAAATCTCTTCTGCCCGGATTACATTGTACAGGTCTTCTTATCGGCTAGTGGGTTCTAATTTTCTCAGGCAATGTACTCGCATAGAGTCTTTTTCGAAATCTTCACTATGTGAAACTGTATATTGACACGGGTGTTGATGAAAAATCGTATGGACTTGATAAAGGTGCTAGTTTTCTGTTTCTTCTCAGGTTTTAACTTTAGTCAAAAGGCAGAAATTCAGTTTTCTAGGTTGTTCAGGAAGTTGCAGATATTTCTGATGTTGTTCTGAGACAACACTCTTAGATAGTGTTGAGTGTATTGTGCATATTTATAAGTGACAATATAAGGTCTCCCAAGCGAAAAGGTTGGGCTCTGCATAAATGTAAAACATTGTAGGTGAAAGAGCTGTACCTTGCCACATTCCAAATTTCAGATGTAATTAATCTGATCAAACTGTCTCAGTCTGTATTATCTTGGATCTGCCTCTGTACTATGAGAGTGGAGTAAAGAGTTGTGCTTATTCAGTCATTCAATATACTTTAGTCGGCTAATATAGCCATAAAACACAACAAAATTAAAACATACAGTTACAAATACAAGCAATACAAATAGGGTTCCATAAAAATAGCATAAAACACAATAAAAACCCAGTATAACTTACAATACAAACAGGAGCAGTGCCACTCTATATCAAATAGGTCTTTGTATGGGAAATATCAAATAAGGGTAAAGTATACATTTCTATATACATACAAGGACACCAAAATAGCATCAAAAGTGGGAGGGATCTTATTTTAATCCCCTGGTCCATTTTGAATTATATTGACAGCGCTTTTAGAGACTCCTGTATTGCAATTATAAATCTTCCTATTGCACATACAACATTTAAAAATCTCATATATCAACAGACTAACTGCCAGATTCATCAAAGACCCGTTTTGCGAGTCTTTAATAGCGATTCATAAGGAATCGCTATTAAGGACTTGCAAAACGGGATCCATGTAGGAATTGCAAAAAATATTGCGATTCCTACATGTTCCTTATCTGCGATTAGCAAATTGCTAATCGCAAATAAGGTATAACTCCCCATGCATTCCTATGGGCCTACAGGCCCATAGGAATGAATGGGGAGTTATTGCTTATTTGCGATTAGCAATTAGCTAATCGCAAATAAGGATGCGATTTCAAGGGTGCAGGGGTGTCCAAAGGACACCCTGTAGCACCCCTGAAATGTAATCTACATTGGTGTTGCGCACACACATGTCCAAAGGACATGTGTGTGTGTAACATGCAACTTAGAAAAATGCATTTAAATGCATTTTTCTAAGTTTTTGCTATTTACCACGAGGTCTGACCTCTCGGTAAATAGCGGCCCAAAATTGCAATTTCGCAATTTTAAAAGGATTCATGAATTGCATTTAGGGAATCTCAAATAGAGATTCCTTCAATGCAAATCTTCGCAAATGTGCGAATTCTTTAATAGCGAATTTTGCATTTGGGATGATGAATCCCAAATGCAAAAATTGCACTCGCAAAAGGCAAGATTCTGAGAATCTTGCCCTTTGCAAGTGCAATTTAGCTTGATGAATCAGGCTGTAAGAGCTTGATTCCTATTAGTAATGTTATAGGTGATAAAAATAGGTTTTAAAACCTCCTTCCATTCGTCTAGCAACCATAGACAGTTCACCAAAATATGTAGGCCCCTGCACTTTACTTTTAGCCCTCATGTACACAAGCCCTGTTCCTTTCTGATTGCAATTTTTATCTTCTTGTCAGCAATATATGGGTTAATACTAACTCTAAATTTCAATACAACATTTCTAAGCTAAGGACTTGGCAGGGTCTCTATATAAGGGAACATATAATCATTGCCCCAGCCTTTTACTAGGAACTGGGTGGACGATTTGCTCCCCAGATAAGATAAATCTTCCTTTAAAGCCTTTTTACTTATAATAGCGCGTAGCTTCTGTTTGGGGATTTGCTGCCCTAACCTCCACTGTTCTGACTCTAGTGATAGTTTCACGCAGATCTTAGCTTGCATGTATGTAACTTGGGATGCCAACTTCAATTCATTTTCCTCTATTTCCCTTTTACATAGGTGTGATATTGTAAGGGTCCCTTCTCGACTCAATCTCTGCCAGAAATTCAATGTAGCTTGCAGACCCTGATAGTTCCAGGCTGAAAGTTGGCATTCAGCCCTCACAGCCTGGATCTGGATCATAGTTGATAGTGGGAAGGCAAGGAGCTGTTTCACACGTTTGTCCTCCTCATGGTTCCAATCCAATTTGCCGCCTAAAGATAGTACCTCCACTCCGCACTGAAATTGTGCACGGACCATTGCATTAAAGGCTGATAAAATCGGGCACAAAGAGAGGCCTCCATATTTCCGCTAAATTTGTTTAGGCCCCATACTGAGGAGAGTGCCTTCGCTTTTAGTGATTCTATATGGTTCCTCCAATTTAATTTGGTATCGAACCACATACCCAAATATTTATATTTGTCCACCACCTCAATCTTGGCCTCTCACAGTTGCCAGTTAAAAGTTCCTTTTCCTTTGCCCTGCGCCATTATTTTAGTCTTTTCCAAATTGACCATAAGGCATTTCTTTAAACAATAATCATAGAAGGCGTCCAGTTCTTTGGCAGACCCAATTCTGTCATGTTCAATATCACTATATCATCAGCATATAGCAGACATGAGATGTGGATCCCACCCATCGTAGGGCTTAAACCACTAGCTTTATGTAACATATTTGGCAAATCTGACAGAAATAATGAAAACAATAGAAGGGCCAGGAAGTAGCCCCGGCGTAGTCCATTCTTTATCTGTATTTTCTTTGATAGGGTCCTGAGGGTATCTAGGATTACCCTGTCCCAATTCTGAAAATACCTTTCCCTAATTAGTCAGAGTACCTAACCATCGACCAAATCAAAGGCGGCTCAGAAATCGACAAAACAGCAGAACAATCTGCCGCGTAATTCAATTGCCTTTTTTGCCATTGCCTGTAGGCTAAAGCAATGATCTATTGTTGAGTGGACCTCTTTGAGGCCTGGTGGCTCTATTGGAATTAAATTATTCCGTTCTACCCAAACCTTCATTATGTCTAGCAGTATCTTTGAAAATACTTTCTTGCCCACATCCAGCAAAATAATAAGGCAATAGTTATTGGGTTGTGTGGCATCCTCCATTTATTTATATATTAGTCTGACTATTGCCACTTTCCAACTTTCTGGGGAAATCCCAGAAGTCAAGACCGATTGGAATACAACATTAAAAAAATTAGCCCACCAATCCACTCAATTTTTTTATATAATTGCTGGTAAATTATCTGGTCCCGCTGCTTTAGTTAATTTTAGGGATTGTGTGGTTTCTTTTATCTTTTGGAAAGAGAAATGCGTCTCTATTTCTTCCTCAACCGTAATCTTATTTTCCAGATTCTCATCTATCCTGCTGCAGTCATACAAATCGCTCAAATGATTTATCCAGTCATCCTCCCCTACTAAGCACCTCATTTCCGAGTGTACATTCCCCCCCGCACCAGTTGCCAAAATGTCCTTATGTCATTTGTGAATATCACTTCACGCATAGTTTGCCAATTGTTAGTGATATATTCCGATTTCTTTTCCTTCAACTTAGTTTTGTACTCAAGTTTTGGCAAGCAGAGCCTCTCCATTGTTACCTTATCCTGTCTTTTCTTAAGCAGTCTTTTTCATTTCCGTACCCTCCATTTTATGCTCCTACACTCTTTATTGAACCAGCCATTTCTCTTACCCCCCCTTCCTCATAACCACATTTCTTGGTCGCAGATCCTGATTTTAGTTGTCCCCTTCAAACAGTTTGGTGGATGTATAACACTACAACGCATGCTTTTACCACGCATGCTGTTACAACGCAGTTTTTACAACGCATGCTGTTACAACGCATAGCGCTTTGGGGTGCTGGATAGTGAATAGTTTAATTTACTATTCCAACTCCAGTCCCCGTGGATAGTAGAGAAGGTGTTGGATAGTAAATTAATTCTATTCCCTATCCTAGAGCGCCCCCCAGTGCAATGCGTTGTAATGGTTTTCGTTGTAAAACCTGCGTTGTAATAGCACTGCGTTGTAAAAGTTTCATTGTAAAGGATGTTCCCCCAGTTTACTACCTGCTCAATCACCTGGCCATCCCATGTTATGACATTCTCCCTTTCCTTGTGTTTGCAGAGAGACATAGCATCAATCATCAACTCATTAACCAATTTCAAACTATCCTCGGTTATACGTTGGCTACTCGTCGAGGATATTGTATCTGCATGGGGGTCACTCTATCTCTTTTATGCCCTTGATCTATCCTAAGTAATACTTGTAAGGGCCAATGATCACTGCCTACATATTGCAGTACTTCAAACCCTTCTACTTCTTTAAAATGTCAAGCATTTATGAAGGCGTAGAAAATTGTGCAGCTCTGTTTACCTATACGGAAAGTCTTTCTCACACGCGGTCGGTATCTACTCGTCCACTGGCACAGAATAGCCCAATGGATCCTACGAACTTTGCTAGGGATTCATCTCGTTCAGAGTCACCTGCACTAGAAAATTTAGCTGGGGTACCCGTGCCATGGTTAATAGATCTTTAAACAATTTATCGCTAAGAGAGGGATTCAAAAGCGTATCCATGCTTGTCTGACTTATGATATAAATTGGATCAAATTTGTTTAAACAAAAGAATGACTTTTCAAATAAATGCATGAAGTCCATATTAATTAAGTATATGGGCTCAAGTCTGTTTAATTGCTTCATCAGCACAAGAATACCTCGGTTAGGACAAACTCTTCTTCTAGTCTAATATTAAGGCCCTGGCCTTCCGATTAGGGCCAAACCCCTTCCTGCTATATCCCTCTTTATTACCAGCATTGTATGCTTAGAAATATATTCTATAGGGGGATTTACAGACTGTGCGTGTTCTGTCTCATTGGTAACAGGTGACGCATATACCTCCTGGTCTCTCTTCTCTATTACTGGTTGTACAAGAGCAGGCATACAATTATTAATTTGTTTTAGCTCCTCTGTGATCCTCTGTAGTTGGGTTTTATGGGTTATCCCCTGACCATTATTCTCAAGTAGGGCTTCTAATATTGCCTGACAGTTTTTTTGCATTAAAAACATCACCTCTAATAATGAAGAGGCCGAGGTTGCGGTCATGTCTAGTGCCAGGGAGGACAGTGTCGTATTTGGGGGATAGGGCCTTGTTGAGGGGTGCCCCTTCCTGTAACTCCAAGCCAGCCATTTCCCCCACTCCCCGTTCCCTCCCTCCTTTGTCTAATCATTGCTTGTTGCAGGATTTCTGTCTTCTGTAGAGCTATCAATTCCACTGGGGGAGAAACAGTGTGACGACGGTAACCTAGGTTCAGGTAGAAACATCCCCCCTCCATTTTTACCCCTTCACCCCTCAATGCTTGGTCTAAGATTCACTTGTTACTAGTTACATTCTTTCCACCGTCTTTCCAGTTATCTCCTTGAAGACTTCCCAGCAGTAAAAGGTGTTCACGGTCGTCGGGTTTCCTTTTAAAATATTTTTATAGATTGTCCCAAGGGTGTTACGCTCGCTTCTTCTAAAGGGTACACCAGAGTATTGATGAAGCAAAGCTTCGCAGTTGCGACTTGCTTTTGTCATGAACCTCGTTCATGTGTAACAACGTAATAATTTGTACGTCTTACTAATGTTTATTTCATGTTTAAACAAGGTCCACGAAGCTTGCCTATGTGTTTTACTAAAATAATTAATTCGAGTCTTAAAAATGGCCGCTGCTTTGAAATAAGTATCTGCGCATGCGTCAGTCACACTCACGTGTCCTGATGTGTTTGCAGGTTTGGAGGGAAATAGTTGCGCATGCGTAATGCATAGCTTTGCCAGTAACGTGGTACTGCTCGTGCCACTGCTCTTGTACTTGTTTATGTGTAGCTAACATTTAGACTGCATAAGTATATTTCTTAGTGAAAAGTTGAAAGTACAAACCCTGTGATGTGTTTTCATAATGTTATTTCTATGTATTAATTTGTTCTCGCTTACTTTTCATGTACCACGGGGAATGGGGGTCTGATTGAGCCGAAAGCCATCTTGGAGGGTACTTGTGCGCAGACTCGACAAAAGCATCTTGTCATTGAATGGCTGCCAAAGAAGGTTGATACCAGAAGCCACCCTGGGAAAGCAGCACCTTCGACCCGCAGCATCACGATATTGTTCTATTATGTTGCTAAAATGTATTCTTTCCCTGTACTCTGCGCAATTTTCCCATGGGAACCCCAATCTCGCTAGGCGGTACCCAGAGATGTAAATTAGGCATCGAAATAGTGTGTTTTGATTGGTGTGTTACCCAAATCCTATGTTAGGACCAATCCAAATTGAGGGATTCTGACACTTTGCAACATTGGGGGGTGGTACATTGCCCCAAAACTGTATATCTACCCTGGGTTCACCTAGGGAAATTGTCCGACTTGTCTGGTTTAGCTGACCTGTCACTGACCCATCGCACTCAATAGGTGACTGAAGATACAGAGAGCTGCGGAGCACTCTGTCCGAAATTGACCATAGACTAAGGTTCTACTGAACCTTAAAGTGCTGGCGAAGCACTTTGCTGGGAGTTCGCGGACCCAATCGGGGTCTTGATCGATAGCTGCAGAGAGGGTGGAGCGCAGGCGTTGCTTCCGAACTGCGGGTGCGGTCCTGTCCTGAGCGGTCCTGTCCTGAGGGTTTGCTGTCCTGTCCTGAGGGTCCTATCCTGATTCCTAATCCGAGGGTATCCTGTCCTGTCCTGGGTGTCCATTCTGCACCTGCTATCCTTTGAGGGGTATCCTTCCTTGAGGATTTCCTGTCCTTAACTGACCCTTGGCCAGGGTTTGGTTTCCACACCAGTCTAGGTAAATATTGCTCTAAAATCTTTAAACTTGCACCTTTCTATTTTTCTGTCTTTTGCTTCAATAAAGAGACACCTTTGCACATGTTGATTTTTCCATGCTTTTGCCGCAACCATTGAACGTAAAGTCATTTGCATTTAATTCATAACATGTTCCCATGTTGCCCTATCTGTTAGAAATCATATTTTGCATTGCAGTTTGTCATTTTCTGATATGGTCTAGAACGGCCTTACTTAATTTGTCTAAAGGACTTTTTCCCTAAATGCATAGCGTTTCCTGTTGCATCCCATATTAGCATATTTCATGATCACTCTGACTTTATTTCTCTATAGTTATGTACTTTTCGTTATCTTGATTATTGATTGCCTTATTCTTGTAAATCTCATGCTAGAAGAAAACGAACTTTAGATAAAGATTTTAAAACTTCCAGTTGTCCGTGGTCATTTACAACAGTACTGAATGTCATTTTGGGTTTGTATTTTGCTGCCTTTCCTTTACATCTAGCTCCCTGATCCGTTGTGGTCATAGGTACCCGTGTCGGTGGATGGTAAGTCGGGTACGCTGAGTAATAACAGTAAGGAATTCACACAAATTGGTAGCAGCCCGTGAAGTCACCCGGTCAATGTATATTGTGAATTGAAATATATGGGCCCGAAGCCGGAAACGGCGAAATTATTGGTTGGGTGACCTCGCGCGCTCTATCAGTTTTTCTGGCTAGCAGAGGATGGTTAGGGACTAGCTAAAGGTTAGGCAGGATTAGTTAGACTAGTTAAGTCGGTAGCTGCTAGTATATTAATGCTGCTACAAGAGCGGCCGTTCCGAGGGACCTGATCAATCTCTTGAAATGTGTTGCCTTTGAAATTTATGAATTGTTTTATCATCGTTATTCTTGTTCTTATATTGTTATATGTATTAATCCATGCATTTGTAAACCGTCTCGTTTTATATTGTCCGAACTCCCCGGGAAATTGAAAGGGCAAGTGGTGAATAGAATCCATTGTCCTGAGGTCGCAGGCTCGAGGAAAGTTAGGTGCAGGTTAGGATAACCGGGAAGCACTAACTAGGGTTTTTCTGAATACGTGTGTGAATAAATGTTAGTAACGAGGTTCATTGGCAAAATTCCCATAGTGGCGTAACCTAGTAAGGGTCACATCGGAAGAGTAGCAGGTTCCTCGGAGCTTGGGTGAAAGCAGAGGGGTCCGCTGGGAAACCTTAGACTCAGATATATCCCGGAGAAGTGGATGAGTTTAGGGGAATAACAGGTTCACCGATGCTAGAGTGAAGGGTAGGCGGAAGAGATCTACCCGCAGCGTGTGAAAAGTAAATGGAAGTAGTTTACTTGCAGTAAAACAAAGCTATCCTGTCTAGACACTTGAGCACTGTGGCGAATGTATATTCGTTGTTAAATAACCAAGCACTAGCACTTTAGAAAGAAAGAAAGTTTCCGTTACCTTTTGAAGGGAGGGAGTCAGCCGCGAAGCGTCTCTGACGTCACTCCGTGCCGCGCTGGGATTGGTAGATGCAGCGGGCGGGTAGCGGGGCTGGAATTGTGAAGGAGGGGTGAAGCGCCGAGGAGTGAGAACTGTCTCACGGAGGGGCCGCGCACCCATTGGGCGGAACTATTTGAACGCGTGCAACCCATTGGTCGCACGGAATTGCAAAACGCATTTTGATTGGAGGTCACTTAAGTTAAGCGTAGAAATCGTATGTGGCACTCGTATTGTCCAGAGACTAGACCCGATCCAAGAAACCAAGGGTTTGAAAGGGATCAGTGGAAAGCCAATAGATACGATATTATGTACGGAGCTAAGAGAAAAATGTCCCTTGTAAATAGGGTAAAGAATTATTTCAAAACGGACAAACCGATTAAGTCCAGAGAGGGCGTTACTGTCCCACCACCGAATACTCCCGCCTCGTTCATGATGTTTGATCGAGGGTACAATACCTGTGTGTGGTTGGAAAATTGGGTGAAGTACACAAAAGATGACGGAATATTGGCTTTTCCGTTAGACCGTACTTTCAATGGTAGGATTTTATTTAATTTGAGGACCCGAATGAATGAATTGCATCCCAGACCGAGACTAACGCAGTATGAGGCATTAGAGGAATGGGAGATTGAGGCTTTTGAAAGAGAGAAACCTCGGATGGACAAAGGTCTGACCAAGTGGTACCCCAGGCTGAAACAAGAGACCAGGGACAAGAGGATGAAACAGTGGAGACAGAGTATGATTGTTGAAGGTCTGTTTCCCATGATACCAGCATGTACCCCTTCTGGGGGAGAGAAAAAGACAGAAAAGAGTAAGCATTGGGGAGCTCCTGGGGAGTCAGACGATGAGTTGTTAGACGACATCTTTACGAGAAGTCCGCCCCCTTATAATGAGGGAGCCCGACCTTCCAGTGCAGGAGAGGATCGCCAGCGTCCCTCTATTAAGGAGGAGGACAGATCCCTAAATAGGAGGGGAGGTGGGCAGGTACTGCCCTATTTTGAGAATCCCGGACCCGCGGAGGTACGAGATATATATCCTAGAATGCCCGTGAGCCCGGAGGAAAAATATTCCCGTGAAAGAACGTTTTTCCCCAGACCTCTTTATGAGAACGAAGAAAACCCCTCCAGTTCAGGAATGCCCTTTTTACAGCCTCCATATGGGGAAGAGTGCAGGTCATTTGGCGCAGGAACTTTGTTCCCTAAACCAAATTATGGTGGAGGACCAAGTGAAACGCATCCTACTGCCCCGAGTTTTACCCCTCACCTGACCCCACAGATAATACCTGATCGAACCTTAGGAAGAGTACTGGATGAAAGGGAGCAAGAGGCCCTAGCTAGACAGAGAACAGAAATAATTCAGAAAATCTCCCAGTTAAATAACAGTCCTGAGGCTCTGACTATTCCGGTAACAATCGGACCAGTGGTTCCGTTGTATGGGAATAATCAAGGAAGTCCAAACCCTCCAGTTATGAACCCAATCATGGCCCCACCAAGGCAGGAGCCCCTACTGATAGACGATCAGTCCAGTGAGTGCGAGTCTGAAGTTGTGTTCTTGGACCTGCCCAACAAACAGACCGGGAAGGGAGTGCAGAAGAGGCATAATCCTTTTAATGCGAAAGAAATTAAATTAGAATCAACGTCAGGTACTGGGAGTGTCTCTCTGGTAACTCCGGAAGAAATTGAAAATTGGAGTCGTGAATTAGAAAGACAGACTCCGCAAACGAAACCTTTAGACCTCTACAAACTGAGGGTAGAAATAGAGGAATTAATGGCAGGAAATGTGGGATTAGACAGATTGAATACATACTCTGAAGAAGAGTTGCTGTTTATGTGTAAAAGCCTTACCAGAAGTACCAGAGTGCTCCATGAAAAGCTGACAGACACTGCAGCTAGTATGGGGATAGATATTTCCAGATCAAAGCCCTTGCAGAAACCCTACAGAGCTGAATTTTCAGACAAAGATATAGAGAACTTGAATGTGTCAGGGAAGAAGTTGCAGATTAAAGAGCTGCTAGCAATTTTGCAGAAATGGGGAGACGTGGAAAAATGGAAAAGCAGGTGGGCACGAAAGAAAGATGAGGCTCGATCCAGACAAGCGACACCTGAGTTCCCTTTGAGAGAAGTAGACAAGCCCGAAACGTTATGCCCCATGCGTGAAGTACCAGGTGGGAGGTATGTGCACGTTCCATGGTCCAGACAGGATATTGTGTCCTTTACTAACGATTTCCCGAAATTACGCGAAAAGCCAGTTGACTGGTACCGGCAAGTGGAAAGGTTCGTAAAGGTGCAAAAATGCCTGTGGAAAGACCTGGATGGATTTTTCGATATTGTGGTCCCGGTAGATCTATGGACCGAGTGTAAAATTGCCATAGGCTGGCCTAGTGAGGAGTACCCGAGGGACTCTAACACAGGGGAGCCGTCGATTGAAGTGATGAAAAAATACGAACAAGTAATGCTGCATTTGAAAAATAAGGTACCCGCAAAGGAAACAGATTGGACCAGGATAGATAGAACAACGCAGGAAAGAGACGAGACAGTGCACTCCTATTATGAAAGGCTGTTGCAGGTGTTTAAAACATACAGTGGTATAGATAACATCGAGATGAAGGATATGACGCATTTCATTTACAGGTTTGTAAACGGTTTAAGGCCTGAAATTTGTCAGTGGATAAAAGATAACAAAATTTGTTGGCACTCCAAAAAGATAGATGAGGTCCTGCGGTACGCAAAGTACTGCGAGGACGAGATGGCAGAAAAGAAAAAGGCTCTCAAGGAAAAGGTCATGTGGGCTCAAGTGAAGCTCGCAGAACAGCAGGAAAAACAGTTGAGTAACATGGTCAAAAACACTCAGAACCAAGGTCCTGGGGGTGGGGGAGGAGGTAAGCCCCGGCCCAAAATGAGCAGGGAAGAAGCTATGAAGAAATTTCCCTGTCACCAGTGCGGAGAATTTGGACACTGGCGTAACAAGTGTCCTTATTTGCCTGACGATAACCCCAAAACACCTGATTTAACTCCACAGACGCAGAAAGAAAGACCAAGAAAGACTCAACCACAGGTAAAAACGGTTCAGGTGCCCCGAGCTCCTAAGCAAGTACATAAGGGAAAAGGCGCAGAGGGTGATGAGATAAAAGTCTGGGAAAGCAATGAGAACAGAAATGCAGCAACTTCGCAGTATTTGTTAAACGATACCTTCCTTTGTGATGACCAGTACTGACGGGGCCTGAGAGGGGAGGACGAGGAGTGCGTACTTGGCGCCTCCTTGCCGGTAGACCAGTCCGGACCATACATTGAAGGAAAGGTTGACGGAAATGATGTCACCTTTCTGTTGGACACTGGTGCTACCCGTTCTACTGTGAGAACAGTGGACGTTCCAAACCTACCCCTCTCGGGAGAAGCCATCCAAGTAGTGGGTGTATCTAATCAATTGATTAGTACTCCTGTTACCAAGCCCATGGAGATCTCAATTGGAAACTTTAAGGAAATGCATAGGTTTGTCGTTTGCGACACCAGTCCGGTGAACTTACTGGGACGTGATTTGCTGTGCAAAATGAACTGTACCTTCTTTTGCACACCAAAGGGTGTTGAAATTCAGACCCCAGATGAAGATGGCATTTATAAATTAATGCTAATCAGACCCGACTCAGAAATTAAAAGAATGACTATGCAGGATTTGCCCAAAGAACTTCAAGAAGCAGTGAAGCCAGAGGTATGGGACTTTACTGGGAAAGATGTAGGGTTAATGAAAAATGTGGACCCCATACAGATAGCAATAAAGGACAATGCAGTATACCCCAATACTAAACCCTACAGAATGAATGCAGAAGTGAGAGCTGGGGTTACTCTGGAAATACAGAAATTGCTAGAAGGAAACATCATACAGGAGGTAATGAGTAGCCCATGTAACTCACCGATTATGGGCATCAAGAAGCCTAGTGGCAAGTACAGAGTAGTGCAGGACCTACGAAAAGTCAACAAAATAGTGGTCCCCTGCTGCCCTATTGTCCCGAACCCAGCAGTGATTCTGTATCAGATTCCCTGGGATGCTGAGTGGTTCACTGTGATAGACCTGTGTCATGCATTCTTTTCCATTCCTTTGCATCCAGATAGCAAATTTCTTTTCTCATTTGCCTTCAATGGTCACGTGTATGTCTGGAACCGGGTCCCTCAAGGGTACACAGAGAGCCCCTCTATCTTTAATCAGATCTTGAAAAAATGTTTGGAAACTTTGGTCTTACCTGGAAACTCTGTCCTAGTGCAATACATAGACGACCTCTTAGTGGCGTCTAAAAGTCATAGGGATTGTGTGATTGACACCATTGCCCTGCTGAATCACCTGAGTGAGAAGGGACATAAAGTGGCCCCTGACAAATTACAGTTCTGTGCAAAATCAGTGAAATATCTGGGGCACCAGATAGAGAAAGGTGTCAGGAAAGTGACTTCAGAAAGAGTGAGAATAATTCAAAAGATGCAGTTACCCCGTACTCAGAAAGAGATCAGAATGTTCCTGGGAGTGATAGGATACTGCAGGCAATGGATTCTGGGATTTGCAGTCCTAGCTAGGCCCTTGATAAAAATGACCAAGAGAGGAACACCGGATATTGTAGAATGGGATGATGAAAGCTTAACAGCCTTCACAAAACTACGGGATTGTCTGTGTACAGCCCCTGCATTAGGAATGCCAAACTATTCCAAGGAGTTTGCCCTATTCTGTGACACTCGCGATAATTGCGCGTTGTCAGTCCTGACGCAAGAACATGGCACGACCAGAAGGCCTGTGGCATATTTCTCTGCCACCCTGGATCCAGTAGCTGCTACCTGTGCCAGTTTAGAGCAGAGTGAGTCCATTGTCATGGGACATCCTGTAACTGTGTATGTTCCACATGGAATGGTAATTTTACTGACCAGAACGAAAACTCAGTATCTCACCCCTAGTCGGCTGACTAAATACGAGAGGATTCTTGTGGGTGCTGCAAATGTAAACATTGTTAGGTGCAGTATTCTGAACCCCGCCACTTTGCTCCCCGACCCAATGGATATGGAAGGTGGGGTGGATGATGAGCATGATTGCATTGATTTAACAGAATTCAACACCAAGCCACGCCCCGACATTAAAGAAACGCCATTGCCTGTGCATGACAAGGAATTATTTGTGGATGGTTCATGTCTAAGGCATGAACAAGGAGGCTTGAGTGCTGCCTATGCGGTAGTCTCCTTAGACAAAATTGAAGAAGCAGGTTATCTATATCACATAAAGTCTGCACAAGTAGCCGAATTGATCGCTATGATAAAAGCTTGCAAAATTGGGAAAAACCTACGCATAACAGTGTATACTGACAGTCAGTACTGTTATGGGGTTGTGCATGACTTTGGCCAGTTGTGGCTACAGAGGGAGTTCCTGACTTCATCAGGTACCCCTATTCGAAATGGAAAAGTGGTTCAAGACCTTTTAGAGGCAATCCAGTTACCAAAGGAACTGGCAGTGGTAAAATGTGTTGCTCATCAGAAGGGCATTGACACTGTATCACTGGGAAATGATTTTGCTGATCGAGTGGCCCAATGGTGCGCCAGAGATCGGTATATCATAAATCCAAAACGAGGGGGGCCAGGAACCAGCTGCCAACTTCAGGTGTTTGAAGAAGTGCCTACATGGGATGAAGTGAAAGAGTGGCAGCAGGCGGCACCTTGGCAAGAAAGAGAGAAATGGAAGGAAGGTGGGTGTAGACCAAGACGTGTGGATGGTGTCATCTTAGGCCCAACTGGTATGCCTGTGTTACCTAGACACTTACTTAGCACGATGGCGAGATTGATACATGAAGGATCACACATTGGTAGGGACGCCATGATTCTAGTGTTCCAACAGACTTGGTACAGTAAAAAATTCAGGAAAGTAGCAGAGTCCCTCTGCCAGAGGGGCCTGCCATGTCAAAGGATGAATGCCGGCAAGAAGACTGTGGTGGAACTGGGAAAAATTGGGAGATCAGGGGGCCCCTTTGTGAGAATACAGATTGATTTCATCACCATGCCCCGTTGTGAAGGGAAGCGATATGTCCTTGTCATGGTCTGTTTATTTTCGAAATGGGTGGAAGCTTTCCCTACTCCCAAAAATGACGCAATAACAGTAGCTAAGTGTTTACTAAAAGAACTGATACCTAGGTTCGGGGTTCCAGTTACTATTGAATCAGATCAAGGCACACATTTTCAGAATGAAGTGATCGACGAACTCTGTAAAGCCTTTGGAATCTCACAAAAGCTCCACTGTGCATACCGTCCCGAGGCTTCTGGAATAGTGGAACAAGTAAATGGAACTATCAAAAACAGACTAGCAAAACTGTGTGATGCATCTGGCATGACCTGGGTGAAGGCCCTGCCCTTGGTCCTGATGGGACTCCGAAGGGTTCCTGACCGTAAGACAGGCCTAAGTCCCCATGAAATCATTATGGGAAGAGTGATGAGACAAGCATGGGTGCCAGGAAGCAAACTGTTGAGTATTACTGATGATTTGGTGCTTGAATACTGCAAGAGATTGGGTGACCAAGTGCGTTCTATCTCTCGCCAGATGGGAGAAGACGCCATCCTCAATCCAACGACTCCTCTCCACAAGCTGGTCCCGGGGGACTGGGTAAAGATAAAGAAGCATACTCGGAAGAGCTGCCTGGAACCAAGGTGGGGAGAGAAACGTCAAGTGATCCTGGTAACTACCACAGCAGTCAAGTGTGCAGGGGTTCCACGGTGGATACACGCCAGCCACACCCAGAAGGTATTACCAGACGAGGAGCCTGAGGAAGAAGGGCGTCCAGCAGAGGACTCTGCAGGAGCCAGACCGGAAGTAGCTGACAACGTACAGCCCAGTACCAGTCGAGCTGCAGAATCAGCAGACGTTGGCCCAAGAATAGTTGATAACGAACTGCCAAGAGCCCAGCCTGCTGAAGGGGTCCAAGAAGCTGAGCCAGAAGTAGCTGAAGACGAGCTGCCGAGCATATGGCCAGAGGAGTGGATTCCATTGATTGATCTCACTGAAGACCCCATTCGAACAAGTGAGAGACTTCGGGAAGGTAGAGAGTGGACTAGAGAGGAAAAGCAAGGCAAAGGCGAAGAACCTCAGGATCTTGAGATTCACATCAAAACTGAGGAAGGAGAAGGTCAGACAGGGACAGAGCAAGTGATTGATACAGAACAAGTGAAGGATACAGAGCAAGTGATTGATACTCCTCCACTGACTCCTGATGTCGAGAAGGGACAGACTAGACATAGTGTAATAGTTCGAGCAGAAGAAAATCAAGAGGTCGAAGTGCTTGAACAGGATCAGATAGAATTAGAAGAACGTGTTCAGGAACCAGAAACAGAGACATTTGAAAAGCAAAAACAAAACTGTCCTGAACAAGGCCAGATTAGTAACCAGGCAGAAGAAATAAATGCGAGCCCTGGAATTAGTCAGATAGAAGAGGAAGAAACTGAAACAGACTTGCCACAAGTTAATGAAAACAAAAGGGCGAGAGAGGGAAACGAAGTCCAAGTGCCAACTAAAAGACTTAAGAAAAGAAAGCACGTTGAGCCTGGATACATAAAGAAATTGAGACTGAGAATAAAAACGGTAGAGGAAAAACGTGCAGAAGAAAGGAGAAGTGCTCGCATAGCTGAGCAACAAGAAGGTACCTCCAAAAGAAGGAGTGATCGAATAAAAAGACAAAACAAGAAGTACAAGTCACCTGAATGGACACTTGTGTTGGAAGAACTTGAAGATCTTGATATAACTGACGTAAGCGACGGAGAGCCCGTCCCTGAGTACTCTGACGAAGAGGAAGAAGAGCCACCGTGAATTTGCACGAAGTAAGCTACTCGTGTAAAGTCACAAAGAGGGGTCGAGAAACTTCTTCTGAGCCAAAATGTCTGATTCAAACGTGAATGGTAGACCTAGTTGCAGTCGTTGCAAAACATGCTGCAAGGTATGTGTATGTAGTATAGTTATAGTAATATTACTCTGGATAGGACTAACAGTTTTCATTCCTTTTGCGGTGAGCAAAAATACTAATATTGTCCCTACTGAAATTGTAAATACTGAGACAGAAGAACTGACAACACAAAGTGTAGCAAGACATGAGAGAGCACTCAGACAAACAAAACAAGACCTAGAAGCATCAGATGAGGGAGGACTACATTATCACGGAGTTAAGAACAAGACACATTTAAATGTTTTCGCAAACTTGTTAATACACTATGTAGAGACTATGGAAATTGAAGATTGCTATGTCTGCATGAAGCTACCTACCTCTGTAGCTGAAGGCGTGACATACCATCACTTGCCGCTGACATATGGAATCTCCTGTAGCATTTTAGCTAGTTTATTTTACAAAAGAGGACCGTTGCAGTACTATTACTCTAACAATGACGTGATCTTTTCTGAACTTCCTATACGTGGGAACCTGAATCCTGTACATACAAAAGGTGACGTTACTCGCTACATGGGCGAATACTTCCTGACTATAGGTAATATCGACATAGGTGACGCACACAGAGATAACTTGACTTGTTCTTTGCGTGAGCAGGAAAAGATGTTCCTGAACATGGCAGAGAAGAGGAGAATAAAAATAAAAAGAAAGGCAGATGACGAAACACAGAAAAGGCCAAAATGGGCAGAGAACATGGAAGGCACCTCAAATGGTGGAGCGGGTCCTGCTCTGTTGCTGGATTTTGAAAAGAAGGGCAAGCTATGTCTTCACCGCGAGAAGACTAGCTACTATAATAACATTTTCATTGGTTCCAGTGAATGCGAACATAAGTACAAGGTAATTGGAGGATGGGGTTTCAAAAATGGGTCAGAGCCTGTGTTTCCCCGAATTTATTATATTTGTGGGGACAAGGCTTATTTCAAATTGCCGGATCACTGGTATGGAAGCTGCTACTTTGGCATTGTCTTCCCGAAAATATACCATGTGAACAAAGTTGCTGGAAGCAGTGAAAATACTAATGGCTTAGTGCGTAGTAAAAGAGAAAGCATAGGTGAAATAATGGGTAGTATTTTCAGTGCACTGATACCTGGAGTGGGAGTGGTTCTGAACACTCACAGAATTTGCAAATTGTCTACTATAGTGGATGTGTTGTCTACTGACACAGCTCATGGATTTCTGCTGGTTAATACCGAAATGGTTGCGATCAGATCAATGGTTTTGCAGAACAGACTTGCTCTTGATACCTTATTAGCAAAAGAGGGCGGAGTCTGCCGGATGTTGAAGGCGCAACATTGTTGCACTTATATTCCGGACAAAAGTGTACAGCTCAAAAGATATGTGAAAAACATTACTAATTTGGAAAGGGAACTCAAACCACTCGAGGTTGACAGTGCCTGGAAGAGACTGGTAGATGGTCTCTCAAATGTAGGTCATTGGTTTGCTAGCTTAGGTAAAAGCTTATTGTTCAAGGTCCTGATGCCAATTGGAATCATAGGTCTTATCCTATTTTTCATATTTGTCTGTTGCAAGTGTCGTAAACACACCGGAAAGCATCAAGTGAATGCAAGAGGAGTGAAACGAAGTGTGGATGAGCTTGAATTAGAGGAAATGAATAATCAGATATATAAAAGGGTGAAGAATTCTCACCCTACCAAAGATGAAAAAGAGAAATTGAACCGCTTACTGGAAGAGATAGAGATGTATAAGGTGTGAGAAGTTGGCATCTGGTTCCATTTATTTTGTGATGATAGTAAATATCATCAAAGAGGGGATTGATGAAGCAAAGCTTCGCAGTTGCGACTTGCTTTTGTCATGAACCTCGTTCATGTGTAACAACGTAATAATTTGTACGTCTTACTAATGTTTATTTTATGTTTAAACAAGGTCCACGAAGCTTGCCTATGTGTTTTACTAAAATAATTAATTCGAGTCTTAAAAATGGCCGCTGCTTTGAAATAAGTATCTGCGCATGCGTCAGTCACACTCACGTGTCCTGATGTGTTTGCAGGTTTGGAGGGAAATAGTTGCGCATGCGTAATGCATAGCTTTGCCAGTAACGTGGTACTGCTCGTGCCACTGCTCTTGTACTTGTTTATGTGTAGCTAACATTTAGACTGCATAAGTATATTTCTTAGTGATAAGTTGAAAGTACAAACCCTGTGATGTGTTTTCATAATGTTATTTCTATGTATTAATTTGTTCTCGCTTACTTTTCATGTACCACGGGGATTGGGGGTCTGATTGAGCCGAAAGCCATCTTGGAGGGTACTTGTGCGCAGACTCGACAAAAGCATCTTGTCATTGAATGGCTGCCAAAGAAGGTTGATACCAGAAGCCACCCTGGGAAAGCAGCACCTTCGACCCGCAGAATCACGATATTGTTCTATTATGTTGCTAAAATGTATTCTTTCCCTGTACTCTGCGCAATTTTCTCATGGGAACCCCAATCTCGCTAGGCGGTACCCAGAGATGTAAATTAGACATCGAAATAGTGTGTTTTGATTGGTGTGTTACCCAAATCCTATCTTAGGACCAATCCAAATTGAGGGATTCTGACACTTTGCAACATTGGGGGGTGGTACATTGCCCCAAAACTGTATATCTACCCTGGGTTCACCTAGGGAAATTGTCCGACTTGTCTGGTTTAGCTGACCTGTCACTGACCCATCGCACTCAATAGGTGACTGAAGATACAGAGAGCTGCGGAGCACTCTGTCCGAAATTGACCATAGACTAAGGTTCTACTGAACCTTAAAGTGCTGGCGAAGCACTTTGCTGGGAGTTCGCGGACCCAATCGGGGTCTTGATCGATAGCTGCAGAGAGGGTGGAGCGCAGGCGTTGCTTCCGAACTGCGGGTGCGGTCCTGTCCTGAGCGGTCCTGTCCTGAGGGTTTGCTGTCCTGTCCTGAGGGTCCTATCCTGATTCCTAATCCGAGGGTATCCTGTCCTGTCCTGGGTGTCCATTCTGCACCTGCTGTCCTTTGAGGGGTATCCTTCCTTGAGGATTTCCTGTCCTTAACTGACCCTTGGCCAGGGTTTGGTTTCCACACCAGTCTAGGTAAATATTGCTCTAAAATCTTTAAACTTGCACCTTTCTATTTTTCTGTCTTTTGCTTCAATAAAGAGACACCTTTGCACATGTTGATTTTTCCATGCTTTTGCCGCAACCATTGAACGTAAAGTCATTTGCATTTAATTCATAACATGTTCCCATGTTGCCCTATCTGTTAGAAATCATATTTTGCATTGCAGTTTGTCATTTTCTGATATGGTCTAGAACGGCCTTACTTATTTTGTCTAAAGGACTTTTTCCCTAAATGCATAGGGTTTCCTGTTGCATCCCATATTAGCATATTTCATGATCACTCTGACTTTATTTCTCTATAGTTATGTACTTTTCGTTATCTTGATTATTGATTGCCTTATTCTTGTAAATCTCATGCTAGAAGAAAACGAACTTTAGATAAAGATTTTAAAACTTCCAGTTGTCCGTGGTCATTTACAACAGTACTGAATGTCATTTTGGGTTTGTATTTTGCTGCCTTTCCTTTACAGCTAGCTCCCTGATCCGTTGTGGTCATAGGTACCCGTGTCGGTGGATGGTAAGTCGGGTACGCTGAGTAATAACAGTAAGGAATTCACACAAATTGGTAGCAGCCCGTGAAGTCACCCGGTCAATGTATATTGTGAATTGAAATATATGGGCCCGAAGCCGGAAACGGCGAAATTATTGGTTGGGTGACCTCGCGCGCTCTATCAGTATATAACATATTGGGGGTTGAATTTTCATCCAGGGGGTCAATAATAATACTCTCCACTGACTTACAATGCTGGTCCTTTTGGTGATTGCTCTTCTATCCCTTATGTAAAAGAAACAATTATTGGACGGAATGCTGAACAATGAAAACATTCACCCCCAGTCACAAGGATCTGGGTTTAATCCATCATTCTTTTGCTCACCACACCACCCCAGTTTGGATCCAGCCATATGCAAATCAGTCTTGACCCTGTTCCTTGTGAGAACAGTCCAGCTCGAACTGCCAAGCCAGGTCCTACCTGGACTGGAAACAAGCATCCTGGGGCGGTTTCCAGGGTATCACCCTTCATCAGCCAGGCTAGCTTGAATCCAGTGGTGTAGTGAGCACGGGACCCACGTCTGAGCATACCCTTCGCTGAAAGCCGGAACCGGTCCTAGGATGCTTGTTTCCAGTCCAGGGAGGACCTGACCTGGTAATTCAGGCTGGACAGTTCCCATTGGGTGCAGGGTCAAGACTGATTTGCATATGGTTGGGTCCAAACTGGAATGGCATGGTGAGCAAAAAACGATGGATTTAGACCCAGATCTCTGTACTGGGGTGAATGTATGACATTGTTCTGTATTCTGTCCATCAATCAATCTTTTTGCATTTGTCACCCCGTGTTGGACAGGTATGCCCAGACGTGGGTCCTGTGCTCTCCATGCTACTGGAGTCAAGCTATCCTGGCTGATGAGGGCTGAAAACCTGAAACCGGGCTTAGGGTGCTTATTTCCAGTCCAGGGAGGACTTGACCTGGCAGTTCAGGCAAGACTGTTCCCAGTGGGCACAGGGACAAGGCTGATTAGCATATGGCTGGGTCCAAACTGGAATGGCATGGTGAGCAAAAAAAGATGCATCTAGGCCCATATCTTTGTACTGGGGTGAATGTATGACATTGTTCTGCATTCTGTCCATCAATCAATCTTTTTGCATTTGTCACCCCGAATGGGACAGGTATGCCCAGACGGGGGTCCCGTGCTCTCCATGCCACTGGAGTCAAGCTATCCAGGCTGATGAGGGCTGAAAGCCCGAAACTGTTCCTAGGATGCTTGTTTCCAGTCCAGGTAGGACCTGACCTGGCACTTCAGACGGCACTGTTCCCATTGGGCACAGGGTCTAGACTGATTTGCCTATGGCTGGGTCCAAACTGGAATTGCATGGTGAGCAAAAAACGATGGAGGTAGGCCCAGATCTCTGCACTGGGGTGAATATATGACATTGTTCTGCATTCTGTCCATCAATTGTTCTTTTTGCATTGGTCACCCTGAGTGAGACGGGTATGTCCAGACGTGGGTCCCATACTCTCCATGCCACTGGAGTCAAGCTATCCTAGCTGATGAGGGCTGAAAACCAGAAACCGGTCCTAGGATGCTTGTTTCCAGTCCAGGGAAGACCTGACCTGGCAGTTGGGGCTGGACTGTTCCCATTGGGCGCAGTACCAAGACTGATTTGCATATGGCTGGGTCCAAACTGGAATGGCATGGTAAGCAAAAAAACGATGGATTTAAGGCCAGATCTCTGTACTGGGGTGAATGTATCACATTTTTCTGCATTCTGTTCATTAATTGTTCTTTTTGCTTTCTGACCCTTATAGCAGCCACGTGTTTTCCCTTTCAGCTGCCTTTCTCTTTGCAACATCAGGGTCTGCTACTCCTTAAGGCTGTCCGTCTAGTTATAAATAGTGGCCCAGTAATGCGCGTAAAGGTTAAAGACCCCCCCCGCCTTGGTGGTTACCTTTCCCCACTAGCCAGTGTCTTTACGCTATTTCTAGGTGCCAATCAGTTGCTGGTCAGTCACTGACCCTACCCCTGCCCATGCTTTACCTCTACACCAAGTTACCGCTCCACCATACACCCTGTGTTCCTGGTTCAGAGGGGCTAGGCTTGGTAAAAATTGATGATCTGCTTCATAATTTTCACATCCTTCAGGGAGGAGCTTATTTTACCAGGGGAGCAGGGGCGGGCTCCCACCACTGTCCTACATATGCTGGACAGCTAGTGAATTATGTCAGGCAAGTATAGATCCTCTGCCGCACTCTCGCCTGCCCAATGCCTTCGCCTCACCCTCTCACCAAGTGAGCTCCTCGCTCCACGGTTCGACTGCAGCTGCTCCCTCAGGTGAGGCTATTACAGTGCTGGCCGCTGGGGCCAGCGACTGCTTCACTCTGTTTGCTCCGGTTGCACCACTAGGGTCGGATCCCAAAACGGGGCAGGCGAGGATAACAGGCACGACGGGATCAAGCCGAGTGCCGGAAGACAAGCAGAGTCCAGCCTGTCCCTCAGCAGGCCGGTGTCTTGCTCTCTCTTTCATGCTCTTCTCGTGCACTTCTCATGCGCTACTTAATCCATACAGCTTCCGTGGGAACAACTCAAGCCAAGTACCAGAGGCCAAGCCGGGACCAGCGTGTCCATCCACAGGCCTCTGCGGGCCGGCGTCTCGCTCTCTCTTTCGTGCACTTCTCATGCACTTCTGGGTCTGCACAGCATCAGCAGAAACAAGCCGAAGGCCGGGGCCAAGCCAGGCCTGGCTGGGACCAAGCTGGGGGCGCACGTCCCTCAGCGAGCCTCAGAAGGCTCAGCACAACGCTCTCTCAAGGAAAGGGGGGGCCGCTCTGCCCCCTCGCACGTATGGCTGGCCCCGGCTTCCCCCCACCCCCGTATCCTCGGTGGTGAGGCGTGCCTCCCCCCCTTTTTTGGTGCCGCGTCATGATGACGCGGCCGGGGGCGCCTCACCACCGATAGGTGCACGCTCACCGGTGACCCGGAAGCAGAAAAGTGCTTCTGGGTCAAGGGGAGGGGCCAGGGGGAGGCGGGTCAGCGTGAGCTGGTCAGCCCCCCAGGTTGCTGATGGAATAAAAGGCTTGGAGAGCGTGGGAGGTGCCCTTTTGCCCCCGCGCTCTCCACGCCCGCTACGTGCCCCTCAGCGAGGGGCTGAATAATTTGCCCACCCACCAGCCCTCGAAGCAGAGTTTCAATTGGTACATTGGTCATTGGTGATCTCTTATGCTGACGATACACAGCTTATGTTTTCTTTTAGAGATCACTCTGACTCCAGTCTCGCCAGTTTTCGCCACTGTTTGAGCGAAGTATATTCCTGGATGGCATCCAACCACCTACGTCTTAATACTGACAAGACGGAGGTCTTGTTTTTTAATCAAAAAACTATCATTTCCTCTACCTTGTGGTGGCCGACTGTGCTGAATCCTCCCCCCATCCCTGTTCACACTGCTCGCAATCTGGGTTTTCAGTTTGATGATGCTCTGTCGTGCAATCCTCAAATTAATAAGGTCACTGCGGCCTGTTTTGGGAAACTGCGGATGATGCGAAAGATTTTTCCTTTTTTGCCATTAGATGCTCGCAGAACGGTCACGCAGGCCTTAATAACTTCACATCTGGATTACGCCAACAGCCTCTATGCCGGGGCCCCCCAATATCAAATTGAACGTCTACAGATTGTTCAGAACGCGGCAGCGAGGCTGATTGGCAACATCCCTGCACGACACTCAGTTGCAGCCTACCGCAAAGAACTCCACTGGCTTCCAATCGCAAGTCGTATTAAGTTCAAAATGCTAACTCTTGCTTTTCGGGCTCTCAATGGGATGGGACCGGACTACTTACGCAAGAGATTAACACTTTCTCAGTCAGTGCGATCTTTGCGATCCAACAATCTGCGCCTCATTGTTGTCCCTCGATTTCGCCGCTCCAGAATGGGCGGCAGAGCCTTTGCTGTTATGACGGCTAAACTATGGAATAGCCTCCCCTTAGATCTTAGATTTGTTTCCTCTGAAACACTTTTTCGTAGCCGTCTTAAAACCTGGCTATTTTCATTATTATAGGCCCTACTCTTTTTTAGCTCACAGTCTAAGCGCCGGGACACCCCCTTTGGGGGTAGCCGCGCGCTCTACAAGCCTCAAAAATAATAATAATAAATAATAATATTACCGTGAATAGTACTAGGACATTGTGAATATTGTGTAGTGTAATTTTTCCTTAGGCCTTTTTCCCTTTTTACAGGCAGTAGTATTGGAATGTGAACAATTTGTGTGCATTGAAGTGCTTGGTTTCTTTTTCCTTAGGACTTTTTACCTTTCATAGGTCACATATTTGTCGTATTTATTGTAGTCCTTGGTCAGGCGGTAATGTCAGGATCGGTGAGCTTTAATTTAAGGTCCTTAGGGGGCGTCACCATTCTCGAATTATGTCGCCCAGGGGAAGGGGCCAATGGTCTCTCCTAGAACTTCAGGGGCAGGATATCCGCTTGGTTGGAAAGGTGTGGGGGAGGGAGTCACGCTTTCCTTGGGTTGTTAGCCACCCCGCACGTACACTATGACATCATCAAATGGCGCAGAGTGAAAGGGCCCTCCTTTTGGTTTAATGGAGTTCACGGAGAGTACGGGGTAACCAGGAGAGGGACATACTCTCCTGGTAACTGAGCCCTGTCGCGCAGGCGCACTCAGACATGAGGGCGTAGCTGGATAATAAGGATCTGACACCGGTTAGCGACCTTGCCGTAGGCCCAAAAATGTTAGGATGCAAAATTCATATGTAGGATGTTAGATTCGGTTAGGAAACACGCTGTATTAGACATCTGTTAAGGTTAGCCCTGTCATACATGTCTACATTGCTGTAAATCTAATGTCAGAATTTTACATATCAATGATTGTGTAAATGCTTATTTCAACCATTTTTATTTGTTTTCATATTTTAATAAATATGGCTGGGGGGTTGTGAGACCCCCTGCCTTCCAAAGAAAACTCCTTGCATGTCTAATTACTGTAAAGGTTGATGTGGTGGTACACAGGACAGGGAGGGGGTGGCCGGTAGTCCCAGACCATACTCTTTCTTGCACACTTCCAGCTGCGCGTAGCTGCAAATCTCCAGTCCCAGTAGGGAAAGAGTTGTGCTCAAAAGTGACAAAAGCACCTGAGCTAGCTAAGTAGAAAAAGAGGGCATGTGATCTCAGCATTCATACTAAGCTGCATTGTACTCATTACTTGAAGAGTGATATTTTCTATAATGCATTTTGAGAAAAATCCGGATAACTGGTTACATAGCAGTTTATGCTCCTAAGAACTTATGGTTCATCACCTTCCCCATCTTCTTGCAACCATTTCAGTTGGTGAGGAAATTATCCTTATCAGAAATCTGTATGGGTGATATTATTAACGGTCTTATTTGCTAAGAGAACACACCACTTTATTCTTTTTAGTTGGGATGGCATCATCTGAGAAAGTATATCGTGTGAGGCCTTTTAGTATTTTATGTAGAGTTACAAATGTATTCTTTATGTTAACAATTTTATCTTCAGAGAATTCTATTTCCTTTTGCTTCTGTCTGCTTTTGCTTTGAGTTTTAGAAGTGTTTAGAGTGTTGGAAGTGTACTGTACTTGAGTGTTGCAAAGAGATCCTAGGTAGTTTGTTCATTTTTGACATGTTTATATATATGATAACCACACTTTCCTGTGTCTACTGTCATGTGTCTTTTGTTGATGAAATGTGATTAATGCAACCAGGGATATTTGCATGCTAAATATGTATTTGTAATATTAAAACACCCATCGGGTTCATAGCCTTAAACTTTGATATAAAATATGCTCAGATCAGCTCAGCTTTCTTGTACCCTGGCTATCAAGCTCACTTCTAACTTGCTCTCTTACTGAGTTTGCCCTATTGTGTAAATGGTTTTGACCTCTTTGTGATACCAGAGAATTTCAATAGAGGCAACTGAAAAACTACAACAAAAAGAGAGGTCTGCACCGGAAGTTCCATAACTATCTAAGGGGCTGATTAGGATGGCGGAGGGTCTCCCAATCCCTACAATGCCAGGCACTGCGGTAGGGATTAGGATGAAAAGGCTGGCAGGGCGGGACATTGGGGGCCCGTTGTGGGCCACCCTTCACCTCAGGCCCTTTATCCCTGTACCAAGTGACAGGCACCGCATGGTGCCTGTTACGTAGTACAGGGATGTGTTATGCATGCATTTTTTCCATTGCGGTGGGTGATGCAGCCAGCAGCACCTGCCGCAATGGAAAACCTGTACAATGCGACCACCACAGTGGCGGTCGCATTGTAATTTGGCCTGTGGGACCCTCGACACAATGTTGGGCGGTACCCATCTCCGTTAGGATGGCGGGAGGACATGAGTCCGCCCGCCATCCTAATCAGGCCCTAAGAAACAGCTCAGCAGATGACTATCGCTGGCAACAGTAACACAGTAGACAATGGGTCCATTCAATGCCAGCTGAGTCTGTAGCTAGTGGCTCTGCAACAGTGTGCATTCTCCTGCCTCCTGGGTGCTCTCTGTCGATGAGAGCACGCAGGAAGACTACCTCAGTGTTCCACCTCCTGTGGAAAGTCATAAATTGAACAGCAGAATGAGTCCGATATTCATTCTTGAGCCTGCTTTTAGTCTAGTTTCTTGCTTTCTGCACTTCAAAGGCTTTGTCCGTACTTACAAAGCAACAATCCTTTTTTCATAGGGAGAGAAGAGCCACTATATCGCTCAAGAAAAGCTGTGTTTCTAGGTGCAAACTGATAAGCACATTTTTTCCAGTTGAAAATAGTTAAACCCCCCAAAAAACAAAAAAGCCTAATTAAAGAAAAAGTAGCAGGGATTGGGCAATGTGTTGTTAAGTTCCCAAGTGACTAATGCGTAGGCTAGATATACCTCATAGATAAATTACCTCCCCTGTTAGTTCAAAGAGCAGCTAATGCAAGATATCAAAGACGGAAGTGTTGATGAAATGTGATTAATGCAACCAGGGATATTTGCATGCTAAATATGTATTTGTAATATTAAAACACCCATCGGGTTCATAGCCTTAAACTTTGATATAAAATATGCTCAGATCAGCTCAGCTTTCTTGTACCCTGGCTATCAAGCTCACTTCTAACTTGCTCTCTTACTGAGTTTGCCCTATTGTGTAAATGGTTTTGACCTCTTTGTGATACCAGAGAATTTCAATAGAGGCAACTGAAAAACTACAACAAAAAGAGAGGTCTGCACCGGAAGTTCCATAACTATCTAAGGGGCTGATTAGGATGGCGGAGGGTCTCCCAATCCCTACAATGCCAGGCACTGCGGTAGGGATTAGGATGAAAAGGCTGGCAGGGCGGGACATTGGGGGCCCGTTGTGGGCCACCCTTCACCCCAGGCCCTTTATCCCTGTACCAAGTGACAGGCACCGCATGGTGCCTGTTACGTAGTACAGGGATGTGTTATGCATGCATTTTTTCCATTGCGGTGGGTGATGCAGCCAGCAGCACCTGCCGCAATGGAAAACCTGTACAATGCGACCACCACAGTGGCGGTCGCATTGTAATTTGGCCTGTGGGACCCTCGACACAATGTTGGGCGGTACCCATCTCCGTTAGGATGGCGGGAGGACATGAGTCCGCCCGCCATCCTAATCAGGCCCTAAGAAACAGCTCAGCAGATGACTATCGCTGGCAACAGTAACACAGTAGACAATGGGTCCATTCAATGCCAGCTGAGTCTGTAGCTAGTGGCTCTGCAACAGTGTGCATTCTCCTGCCTCCTGGGTGCTCTCTGTCGATGAGAGCACGCAGGAAGACTACCTCAGTGTTCCACCTCCTGTGGAAAGTCATAAATTGAACAGCAGAATGAGTCCGATATTCATTCTTGAGCCTGCTTTTAGTCTAGTTTCTTGCTTTCTGCACTTCAAAGGCTTTGTCCGTACTTACAAAGCAACAATCCTTTTTTCATAGGGAGAGAAGAGCCACTATATCGCTCAAGAAAAGCTGTGTTTCTAGGTGCAAACTGATAAGCAAATTTTTTCCAGTTGAAAATAGTTAAACCCCCCAAAAAACAAAAAAGCCTAATTAAAGAAAAAGTAGCAGGGATTGGGCAATGTGTTGTTAAGTTCCCAAGTGACTAATGCGTAGGCTAGATATACCTCATAGATAAATTACCTCCCCTGTTAGTTCAAAGAGCAGCTAATGCAAGATATCAAAGACGGAAGTGACATGATAAGACAACCTTCCAGCATACACCCGTCTAGCTGTGCAGTGTAAAACAGCTTTGAGTCGGGTGAGAGTGAAATGGGGCCCCCGGCTAAAATGGCATTGCCAAGATCAGTTGGGAGATCATCAAACCATGTTAAGCCAATCTTTGGTAAGCAGGTGACAGTAGGGATTTAATTTTTGCAAAGAATGTGGAGGTGAAAGGGGACAGTATTTAGTACTTTTTTTTTATATGAGGAACCAAAGTCTCAAATAAAGTTTAAATGCTTTAATTTTGAAAAGAAGTAGTGAGCACGTTGAGTTAGTTGGAGTTATTTGTGGTTTGTGAACTATGGTGTATGGAAAATGCTTCTAAAGTGCTTTGTCACTGAGGCATTATGGTGCAAAAAGTGTAGGATCAAAATGACTATGTTCAGGGATAACAAGAAGGGACATGGTATTCTGGGGGTTGAGCATCAGGAAATTGTCAGCCATCCTAATCTATTAGGTAATAAACACAAAAAAGCCTAATTAAAGAAAAAGTAGCAGGGATTGGGCAATGTGTTGTTAAGTTCCCAAGTGACTAATGCGTAGGCTAGATATACCTCATAGATAAATTACCTCCCCTGTTAGTTCAAAGAGCAGCTAATGCAAGATATCAAAGACGGAAGTGACATGATAAGACAACCTTCCAGCATACACCCGTCTAGCTGTGCAGTGTAAAACAGCTTTGAGTCGGGTGAGAGTGAAATGGGGCCCCCGGCTAAAATGGCATTGCCAAGATCAGTTGGGAGATCATCAAACCATGTAAAGCCAATCTTTGGTAAGCAGGTGACAGTAGGGATTTAATTTTTGCAAAGAATGTGGAGGTGAAAGGGGACAGTATTTAGTACTTTTTTTTTATATGAGGAACCAAAGTCTCAAATAAAGTTTAAATGCTTTAATTTTGAAAAGAAGTAGTGAGCACGTTGAGTTAGTTGGAGTTATTTGTGGTTTGTGAACTATGGTGTATGGAAAATGCTTCTAAAGTGCTTTGTCACTGAGGCATTATGGTGCAAAAAGTGTAGGATCAAAATGACTATGTTCAGGGATAACAAGAAGGGACATGGTATTCTGGGGGTTGAGCATCAGGAAATTGTCAGCCATCCTAATCTATTAGGTAGAGTTGATTGTCATCCTCCTATTAGTTAAACGAGATAACTGGGCACTCGAACCACACATTTACCAGTTCAGCATACAAGATAAAAGGAGTGGGTGCTCAGGTGGAGCACTGGCACTGTAGCACTCCCTGAGAAGTGGATTGTAATGTTTACCAGCTCCGATCCATTGATAAGAAAAAAGATATCTGACTCATAAAATGGCCATGGATGCACAAGCGGTATTCCAAGGTAGAGAGCAGTCTTTAGTGATCGACTCCATTAAAAGCCACTAAGAGATCAAGTAAAATGAGAATACCGAAATCCTCCATCCAAAATGTTATGCACATCATCTACAATTTGTGTGGTGGCAGTCTTAATGTTACCAAAAATATACGATTTGAAGGGTAGCACACCATCTACTTTCACATTAATCTTTAATTTTTCTCTCCACATTTTGTTTGATTAATGCGTGCTCGCAGGAGGCGTGCTCAGCCCGTGCAGCACGCAATCAACTGCATAAAAAGCAGTTTATTTAGATCCCAATGCATTTCGGACCACCCAGGGCCCTTCGTCAAGTTTCCCCTGACGAAGGCATTTGGCATTGGAGCGTGTTCTTGGGAGAGGTTCGGATGGCCCAGCAGGAACATAAGAAACATGGAAAATAGCCTTACCATGCTTGTGGATGAAAAAATGACAAAATGTGACGAATTTGAAAGCAGAAAAAACAGTTGAATTTAAAAGAGTAAAACTAAACATTGAATAATATGGATGCAATTGCAATCTAAAGCGCTGTGCCACGGGTTGGTGCCGTAAAAGGCACCATCAGGTTGTTGTTTAGTCTTAATGTTACCGCCAGATCTTAATCCAGCATGGTGCTTTCTTAATGTAGACCATGAGATGTTTGGAGACACATCTCTATATCACTTTAACAATCAAAGTAACGTTAGAGATAGGCTTATAGATGGAAAGGAGTTTAGGGATGATGTTGTGCATCAAATTAACTGATTTCCTAAAAACAATTGGTGAACTGTTTATGTTTCTTGAGTTTCTCTAAGGGAAAGTGTTTAGACACAATATAGGGAAAAATATTGTGTGGACCCAATATTGTGTCAATAACTAGTTTTACTATGCATAACTCCAAACATATGTACCTTACCAATATTCTGTCAGTGATCCTTAAGGGAAGGGCTCCAGTGTACCCATTCCACTACTGATCTCTTTAAAAATGTGAGCAGTGGACTAGGTGTATTGTTGGGGAAGTGTCCTAAGCATCACTGATTTTGTTCATGCCAGTGATAATGTCTAGTAGTTCACTATCGATTTAACAACCTGTGCTTGCAGGGGTCTATCGCCATTTAGAGTTTCATTAAATAGCCACGATTGAAACTCCGTGACTTACTTCTCCTTAAGTCGCAGCAACATTTTAGTCAACCGAAATTAGACTCCAAGTGAAACTCCTTGGCAAAAGTCATCCAGTAGCAGCTAAAATTCACAAGATCTATATCAGCTGAGGATCTTAAACAAGCCATTCAAGCCTTGGTTATATCTCAAGATGTGCTTGTGATGTCCCCACTCAATAGTATTCCTGCAACTTGGAAAGGACAATTAAAAGCAGTCATTTACACAGCTACAAGACTGATCATGGATTAAAAAAATGTGGTCACATTATTATAATACTGAGGCAGCTCAGAAAGCTCCCTTTATAAAACTGTCAGCCTGTAACATCTTAAAAGCTCTAAAACTGAACACACAACACTATCTAAAAAGAAATGTCACCTTAACTGCAATAAAAAGAAACCCACTCAGGAACTACACTACAATGGAACACCTCCACACCCTCATGCTTTTTCTTCGGTTTTGGCCCAAAGATTTGAAACAAATTATCTCGAAAGATAGGACAGGACCTTTCTTTTGCATCCTCAAGACATGCCTACTAAACATATGGTCCTCAAACTTCTGAAAATGACATGAAAATCCATTATCAACCTCCCCCAATACTCTTCCACCTTAGTTTGCAAACATGCAAAATATCAAATTAAACAGAACAAGTGACTAATGCTACTTTGTTCCAGAAATATATAACTATAAGGTTTTGTGTTTTGATGCACAAAAAATCAATGGGGGAAGGGATCACTTGTCCTGAGTAATCAGGGTTTTAGTTTTCTTATTCGGTTTGGTGCCGATTAAAAAACCCTCATTCACATACCAAGGCTCGATAGGCGGTATTTCTTCGTTCACCACCTTGTTGTTTTTGCAACGTGACAGCATCATCATCAGGTTTGATTGTATGCTTCCTCCACCCAGAGGTAAACCACTGGTTAGTACAGTAGTGAATCAGTGATAAAAAAGGGTGTGTGATTAAAAAGGCTTCTTAACCAGTTTGGTAGTTTTAATTGGTGTTGGAAAGGAATGCCTGGTTAAGAGAGTTGGCGTGCGTAGGAAGCTGGGTTATGGGGCTACCGCACTGAGTTATGTCCGTAAAAAGGTCGACATGTTTCAGCCACAGGTTGCCCACAGGGGCCAAGTTGGCTTTCTTCAGGACCTAATGTCTCTATTGAAAATAGAGAGAAAAAGAAAAAGTGTGATGACCTTGAGTATCAGATCGGATTCATAGAATAATTTTTCTAGAAATGGGAAAAGGCCTTAAAGTACCTGTGGAAATGGAGAAAAAAGGGGGGGAGACAGACAATACAAACACATATGGATTGCGTTAGTGCGCAATATCTAAGATGCTGGTGTGCTATTGTGCACGAAATAAGAAACTTAAAAATGGCAAGTCTTTTTACAAGGCAAAACATCTCTCGTTGCCATTAAGGCAAAACTTTCTCTCATTGATAAGATTAGGGTAGGTGGTGTATTGTGGGTTGCTGTCGGTAATTGTAGCTGATATGCTGAAGGACTGTGTCCAGCTTTTAGTCCTTAATTCATGGGGGCACTCTGTTGAATCAACGAAAATTGATAAGAGGCCACATCTTGTTTTGCCCTGAGTTTGTAATGATAATCTGCCCAGGCTTTGTTCATGAGCAAGGCGCTTGAAGCGATGTTGTGTTTGCGATGTTGTGTATGCGCAATGTAGTATTGAAAAAACGGCGTCTGTTATGCCGGTAGTCTCTATACCTTTCTCGTTGAAAGGTGTTATGCAGTATTCTATCTGACGCCACTGTCACCTGTTACTTGTGTTTGTCAAATAATGTAGCACCAAATTGGACGTAGCCATTTTGCAGTTGCAAGTCCTGCAATTATTCTCAGTGTTCAAAAGTTCTTTTACTAGCTAGAACATTCTTTCTAACTTGTCAGAAGGATTTTGCAATATTTTCCAAATCACAGATAGAAAAAGGCACGAAAGTGTAGTCCCCATCCAATTTTTGATTTAGAGATCAATGAATAAATGTTTTTTGATCACAATTGCAGATGCACTCCATTGAAGAATTACTGGCCCCCGAGTTGAGTTGGTGGAAGAATGTCTGTTCCACCAATATCTTCCGAAATGGGAATACTTTTTTTAAAAAGCGGCATTAGTGCCTTGAATAGACACTCGGTGCTTTAAAAACAATGCTTCCCATTTTAAAAAACAAATACAGTGATGCATGTCTGTTGTGATATGCTGGCCTCCCTCGCCGCATTGATAGCCAATCAAAGGGGTTTGTAAAAAGCACCCTGCTAAATGTTTATGAGACAAGTAATTTTGTACACCTCTGCGATTGAACAATTTGTGATATGACCTATTCATACGTAGATTTCAGCGTAACACGGCTTTTCATTTGTAAACTAGTCAGTGTGCAAATTGTAAACCCTTAGGGGCCCATTAGGATGTCGGGCGGATTGCCTCCGCCAGGGTAGCGGTGGCCACCGCCACCCTGGCGGAGGCAATCCGCCTGACATCCTTCCCTGCATTCCCCCCGCCATATTACGATGGCGGAGGGGACCGCAGCGGTGGGAAACACCGCCCGCCTGTTTTCCGCCCCGGTCGCCCTGCGGCCGGGGCGGAAAAGGGATAACATGGTGGCGGTGTCTATCAGACACCGCCAGCCATATTAGCATGGGCATTTTTCAATGGCAGGCGGACTTCACTCTGGGGGCCCCCTGCGGGCCCCCAGAGTGAAGCACAGTAGGGGGGTGCACACGAGGGGTACCTATGGTACCCCCCTGCATTTGCATAATGAAAGCGGCAGGCACCGCGCGGTGCCTGCCGCTTTCATCATGCAAATGCTGCAATGCATTTTCAGCATTGTGGAGGGCGGTGCAGAGAGCACCGCCCGCCACAATGCTGAAAATACAGGATGTGCCCGCCACTGTGGCGGGCACATCCTAATGGCACTCCCGGGACCTCCGCCCTTAAGGCGGGCGGTCCCGTTTTCCGATAGGGTGGCCATCCTAATGTGCCCCTTAGTTTGTGAATGGGAATAATGCATCATTTAAACTATGTAAAGCAATCTAGTATAAGATCCATGCTATGAAATAAAAGGATAAAGGCAATTTTAACCAACCTGCAATCTCCTACTAAGTAAATAGAAGTCGTTGTGCGTTCATGACCTTGAGGAATGCAGCCCAACAACTCCTTATCAGGTACTCTTCTTTGGTAAGAAAGTTTGAGGATGGTGCTTATATAGTGGGCAAGGAAAAAGGCTGCCTCCAAATATTGCTTCCATACATATTTTAGTGATTTTGGACGGGAAAAATAAACAGAAGCAGTATCAATGCAAAATCTGCAAATTCAGTTTTTTCAATTATTAGATGTTTTTCATGTCTCACACTGAAGTCCTTGAAGAGGCAATACAACTTCCCGTGATCCAGTTCTAGGGTGACACTTCAGGAGTTTTGGCCACCACTTTCTAATTTGTCTAAAGACCATTAGACATTAAGCATGGTGGCTCCTTTATTGTAAAAATATCCCAAACATGGTTTTCATTTCTCAGGATGACAAGCACGCCTTTGCTCCAGCACACCTCACTCCCACTCCACAATGTAGAACAAGTCTACATGGAGCTCTAATTAACCAGGAGATTGCTATCTTTAATACATGGTCCCTGCTCTTTGCCTCAAGTCAGCAAAACCCATGTGGGCCAACCTTCAAAACCATTAGGAACACTGTCACTTATCAAGAATGTAGGAGTCTTAGTTTCGCCTCTTTCTCAGACATCAAGCTGCTTACTTCAACTACTTCATAAAAATGGTTACCTTTCCCCTGAGTCATTTAAAGGGCAAAGTGAATGTCTGAAATGTTCAGGTTTTAGAAACTCACTTTCCTACTGATGGTGGAAATTGATTTAATTTGTTGCATGAGCCTTCCTGGTTTTGGTGAGGACTTTTAATTTTACTTCATCAGCAGTTATGCTTTAAACATCAAGATGAATATGAACATTACACTCGAGCTGCTTCCGATGGGGTATTCCAACCGAGCCTAAAACACCAGGGGGGATGGAGCACACTGACTGTCAGTACACAATCCACCCAAATACATTGTAGTAACAGCAGTGCATGTTAACAATCACTTCAGTTGATGGTCGTTAGTTTCACTGCTGTTGGTGCAGCCAGTGCTGTATATATCTGGACATGTTTCAGGACGTTTGTCCTTCTTCAGTAAAGAGAACAACTTTAGATGTAGAGTTGCTGGCAATGCTGCTCAAGGCCTTCTCAGGTTTCTGTACCCCTTCCAGCCACTTCATACTACAATGTGTCAGTGCGTTTGATCATCTGAGTGCCCAAATTCTAAATCGGCTGTCTCGTATCTTCTTACAGAAATGGCCTGTAATGAATGGTGCAAGTGTGCCTGCATTGGACTAGGCAGCACACAGTGCACCAGCACAAGGTGAGAGCAGAAATGCTCCATATATTTGTAAATATGGAGCATTTCTCCTCTCTCCCTTTCACGTAATGCAGTTCAGTAACTTGCTCACTACCCTGCGTTTGCTTGAAAGATTAGTAAAAGTGCTCCTGTATAAGGTCTCTCCCCTTCCATTTTCTCCTCAGTTAAATCACTGGGCTTTACCCTTGACTATATCCTCTGCTAATTATCACCTTCACTCATGAAAAAGGTAAAACACTCTCACCATCTACCTGAAAAACACTACAATACACAGTCTTGCCATTTCGTAGATTGACTCTGGTAAAGTCCTATTAGCAGTATACCTCAGTTCCCTATAGCACTTCTGAAAGCAGTTCAGCAACCCCAAAGCTAGAGTTCTAACGTCAATAAAATCCTTAACACTCATTCATTCTAGTACACCTTAATTGGTTACCATTGGATTAACCCCTTGCATGTGACGGACGGCCCCCGGCCGTCCAACGCCATGGTGGGCGTGTGCGTCGGACGACCAGGTGCCGTCCGAACTGCGCACGTGTGGAATTTTGCCGCACCGTGTGCAAAATTCCAGCTGCATCCAAGGAGTTAAAGAATTAATTTTAAAACTGTGTGCCTGGCTTCCAAAGATATTTGTCTGTATAGTCATCCTAATCTAACAAACCTATTCAACATCTCAGGAGGCCACAGTTGACTCAGAATCAAGCATTGTTTCTCTGAGAGTTCCTAAAGTTCTTCTGATCTGAAATAAACATTCAGGCATTGTAGATGCGTCACGCATCTGTGCCGTTTTTGCCCCATGGTGCGCCCCATTATAAATGCGGCGCACCATGGGTGGCGGAGCTGTGGCGCACTGTGGCGCACATTAACTGGCGCATCCCTGGGGATGCGCCAGTTAACAAAAATCTGCCCCTTTATTGTTTTAGGTAATTAAAACCATAACAATGTGCTTAGTTATTTATACTATGTTTACAAAAATTGTACAAAACATTTTTTAAAACATCAGTTGATTCAAAGTGCATTGATTAAAGGTGATGGGGAAAGGAGTAAAAATCATAGCCTGTTTTGTAAGCTACAGTCTCAATTCATTGTCCTTTTTTTGGTATTAATGCAGCTCCATAACACGGATTAAAACTGGCCAAGGACCATTGTAGAGTATATGCCCTCCAATATGTTATTCTGTGACTCCCTTTATGCCAGATTGTATTAGTTTTTCATACAGGGTTAACATTTTTACCAGATTACAATTAAGCTGTGGGTCACTCGGATCAACGCTTTGTAATATTGCTGCTCTGTAGGTGCGAACGCAATTGATATTAAAATGTTTTTTCAGTAACCAAAGGCGATATGGCTTTAGATTGGGATAGACACAAATTAAGTGTATTAGATCCTGCTTCAATGCTCCACAAAGACTGCATGCGTTCAGGCCTTTATATTGCCAGCTTGGTTGTTCGGCATTTGATGGAATTGAGCCAAGACGCGGTGCTAAGAACTTTGTTTTTAGATAAGGGGCATATGTATGACCTAAATAAATTGCTGGTTGTAGTTTGGAATATGATTGCAAAACCATCCATTCTAGATCTCATATTTATTAGCTTGTTTTGTCCTCCATTAGTGAATGCTTCATAGCCATCTTCTTTAGCGTCAGCTGAAAGGAAGAGGGTGGGAGATTCATTTGCCAAAGGTTTGTAGTTTTTGTAAGTTTTAGACTTAATATAGGCAGAGTGAGGATCATTATCTAGAACCCTCCATAGAGCATTATTGATTGGATTTTGCAGATTGTACCAAATCTTGTACCATGTTTTAATAGTAATATATTGTCTTTGCACATGCTGCTGCTGCAACCCAAACTCTAACCTCACCTGGGCCGGGGTGGAATTACAGGGTAAAGAAAATACTTTCTTATAAGCCTTTGTTTGTAAGGTATCCAAAGTAGCTGCATCTTTCCCATGCTGGAATTCACTTGCATATGCCACTGTGGGTATGAGTTTGGCTTTAATAACTACTAGCAGTGGTGTAAATGATGGTGCTTTCAGATTCCTTGCCATTGTGCACAAGGCAAATATTAGGCCATTTCCTTTATGTATTTGAATCTCATTATGGTTATGAAAAGTCAGTTGATCATCCATTAGCACTCCCAGATACTTATAGGTACTAACTCCTTCCAGGTCTATATTGCCAATCAGAAAGTGAATATATTTCTGAGCACGACAACTTATAATCATCGCCTTTGCTTTTTAAATTTTTATTTCCATCATATTTTCTTTTGCAAACTCCGCCAGTACATTAATTGCCCTTTGTAGCCTTATTTGTGTCTGGCTTAATAGCACTATGCCGTCTGCATTAGATAGATGAGTGATGGGCAATATGCTAAGGCGTGGTGGATGTGAATTCACCTCGTCTAGATTTATGGAGAGATCGGCCATGAAAAGATTGAACAGGAGTGGTGCCAGCACACACCCTTGTTTTAAACCGGCACTTGTGTAGATCGTCTTAGTGAGCTTGTTCCCATCAGCAAATTTGACTTGGAGCCAGGTATTTGTATATAGTAGCTGTATAGCTCTTAGTTTATACCACAGTAAACCTCTGTTTACTCAGTCAAATGCCTCTTTAAAGTGTATGAAGCATAAATATAAGCTTTTGTTGTTGTTGTAAACTCTTATCTGCCATTAATCCTAGGGCAAGAAGGTTTGTAATGGTGCTCACACATTTGCGGAATCCCAACTGGTTAAGAGGGATTTTATTATTAATCTCTGCCCAGTCTAGTAAACCCGAGAGAATCAGCGATGCATAGTATTTGGCTTCTGTATTAAGAAGAGCGATCACTCGGTAGTTGGCTAGATCGGTACAGTACCCTCCTTTATGTACCGGGTTAATTAGTGATCCTCTTTGGCAGGCTATTTAAGTTACCCACCTTGTGAAAGAGACAAGACAATGGGACAGCCCAAAACTTAGCGTCCTGTTTGTAGATTGCTTGTGGGATCCCATTTGGGCCTGGGGCCCCATCCCGTCTGCCTGCCTGGATCCCCTTATCTGTTTGTGCTCCTGTGTATAGAGGAGATAACGGTCTTATTGCCTTCGTTACTTTTGAGATCTTTGCTGGAACTTTGAATTTCCCAATCATTGTTTGTAGTGAATCTAAATGTGATTTTTGTCCTACTATTTCAACTAGTGTAACCGGTGTGGTCAGGTTTATTAAGCATGGTTGAGTCAATGAATTGCAGACGTTAGCACAGGGAAGCCTAGCTTTTTCCACATCTTCCAACCCTCTGCCTGGCGTGATGCAGAGTGTTGAGGTTATGATTGTTATCCAGGCTTGCTCAGTTACACAGGTATTATTTATTGCCAGTTTTAGTCTTGTGGGACAGTTCACTAATTCCCAAAAAGCTCTTGTGTTTGAAATTTTGACATTGAATAAAATCTTTGACCATAGGTTATCTTTTTTAATCTTTTTGTCTTCCCAAATTGTTTTTTTATGTTGCCTCTTCAGGTTTTTTATTTGATCCCAAGTAGCACCCCGGGACTGTGGTCCACCTTGTCTGTTTGATTCTTAGCTCCGTTCTTAGATTTAATGCTGTTTTACTCAGGTGCCTATCCTGGTCGCATACAGTGGGGCTTCGATGGTAGGTTTACAAAAGTTCCTTCAGTAGTGTTGTTAGAAATATGGTCCATACTTATGTCAGTAAACCTTCCTGTGCACCGAGGGTTATGATAAGTTCCTTTGCCCTTGAGGACATTTTTGGGAGGGAATTGTTTGTCCATCTTAGACGTTTTAAGTTGAAAGATGTTACTGACCCTAGTTCAGGATCCACTATTGCATTTCTAGTGAGAGAGGTTGCCAATATGAGGTGTTGGTACTAAAGGGGGTGGTGATGGACGGAGCATCTGAATCAATCAAACACTCACACCCAGTCAAAAGATCTGGGTTTAATCCATCACCGTTCTTTAGCCCACTCTGCCACCCCAGTTCAGACATGGCTATATGCAAATCAGTCTGACCCTGTGCCTCATGGGAACAGTCCAGCCCGAATTGCCAAGCCATGTCTTCCCTGGACCGGAAACAAGCTTCCGAGGACCGGTTTCTAGCATTCCAGCCGTCTTCAGCCCGGCTTGCTTGAATTCAGTGGCAAAGTGAGCAAGGGACTCACATCTGAGCATACCCTGCCACACTTATGGCGGCCAAAAGCGGTACAAAAGGGGGTGGTGATGGACGGAGCATCTGAATCAATGAAACACTCACACCCAGTCAAAAGATCTGGGTTTAATCCATCACCGTTCTTTAGCCCACTCTGCCACCCCAGTTCAGACATGGCTATATGCAAATCAGTCTGACCCTGTGCCTCATGGGAACAGTCCAGCCCGAACTGCCAAGCCATGTCTTCCCTGGACCGGAAAAGAGCTTCCGAGGACCGGTTTCTAGCATTCCAGCCGTCTTCAGACCGGCTTGCTTGAATCCAGTGGCAAAGTGAGCAAGGGACTTACGTCTGAGCATACCCTGCCAAACTTATGGTGGCCAAAAGCGGTACAAAAGGGGGTGGTGATGGACGGAGCATCTGAATCAATCAAACACTCACACCCAGTCAAAAGATCTGGGTTTAATCCATCACCGTTCTTTAGCCCACTCTGCCACCCCAGTTCAGACATGGCTATATGCAAATCAGTCTGACCCTGTGCCTCATGGGAACAGTCCAGCCCGAATTGCCAAGCCATGTCTTCCCTGGACCGGAAACAAGCTTCCGAGGACCGGTTTCTAGCATTCCAGCCGTCTTCAGCCCGGCTTGCTTGAATTCAGTGGCAAAGTGAGCAAGGGACTCACATCTGAGCATACCCTGCCACACTTATGGCGGCCAAAAGCGGTACAAAAGGGGGTGGTGATGGACGGAGCATCTGAATCAATGAAACACTCACACCCAGTCAAAAGATCTGGGTTTAATCCATCACCGTTCTTTAGCCCACTCTGCCACCCCAGTTCAGACATGGCTATATGCAAATCAGTCTGACCCTGTGCCTCATGGGAACAGTCCAGCCCGAACTGCCAAGCCATGTCTTCCCTGGACCGGAAACAAGCTTCCGAGGACCGGTTTCTAGCATTCCAGCCGTCTTCAGACCGGCTTGCTTGAATCCAGTGGCAAAGTGAGCAAGGGACTCACGTCTGAGCATACCCTGCCAAACTTATGGTGGCCAACAGCGGTACAAAAGGGGGTGGTGATGGACGGAGCATCTGAATCAATCAAACACTCACACCCAGTCAAAAGATCTGGGTTTAATCCATCACCGTTCTTTAGCCCACTCTGCCACCCCAGTTCAGACATGGCTATATGCAAATCAGTCTGACCCTGTGCCTCATGGGAACAGTCCAGCCCGAACTGCCAAGCCATGTCTTCCCTGGACCGGAAACAAGCTTCCGAGGACCGGTTTCTGGCATTCCAGCCGTCTTCAGCCCGGCTTGCTTGAATCCAGTGGCAAAGTGAGCAAGGGACTCACGTCTGAGCATACCCTGCCACACTTATGGCGGCCAAAAGCGGTACAAAAGGGGGTGGTGATGGACGGAGCATCTGAATCAATCAAACACTCACACCCAGTCAAAAGATCTGGGTTTAATCCATCACCGTTCTTTAGCCCACTCTGCCACCCCAGTTCAGACATGGCTATATGCAAATCAGTCTGACCCTGTGCCTCATGGGAACAGTCCAGCCCGAACTGCCAAGCCATGTCTTCCCTGGACCGGAAACAAGCTTCCGAGGACCGGTTTCTGGCATTCCAGCCGTCTTCAGCCCGGCTTGCTTGAATTCAGTGGCAAAGTGAGCAAGGGACTCACGTCTGAGCATACCCTGCCACACTTATGGCGGCCAAAAGCGGTACAAAAGGGGGTGGTGATGGACGGAGCATCTGAATCAATCAAACACTCACACCCAGTCAAAAGATCTGGGTTTAATCCATCACCGTTCTTTAGCCCATTCTGCCACCCCAGTTCAGACATGGCATTATGCAAATCAGTCTGACCCTGTGCCTCATGGGAACAGCCAAGCCCGAACTGCCAAGCCATGTCTTCCCTGGACCGGAAACAAGCTTCCGAGGACCGGTTTCTGGCATTCCAGCCGTCTTTAACCCGACTGGCTTGAATCCAGTGGCAAAGTGAGCAAGGGACTCACGTCTGAGCATACCCTGCCACACTTATGGCCGCCAAAAGCGGTACAAAAGGGGGTGGTGATGGACGGAGCATCTGATTCAATCAAACACTCACACCCAGTCAAAAGATCTGGGTTTAATCCATCACCGTTCTTTAGCCCATTCTGCCACCCCAGTTCAGACATGGCATTATGCAAATCAGTCTGACCCTGTGCCTCATGGGAACAGCCCAGCCCGAACTGCCAAGCCATGTCTTCCCTGGACCGGAAACAAGCTTCCGAGGACCGGTTTCTGGCATTCCAGCCGTCTTTAACCCGACTGGCTTGAATCCAGTGGCAAAGTGAGCAAGGGACTCACGTCTGAGCATACCCTGCCACACTTATGGCGGCCAACAGCGGTACAAAAGGGGGTGGTGATGGACGGAGCATCTGAATCAATCAAACACTCACACCCAGTCAAAAGATCTGGGTTTAATCCATCACCGTTCTTTAGCCCACTCTGCCACCCCAGTTCAGACATGGCTATATGCAAATCAGTCTGACCCTGTGCCTCATGGGAACAGTCCAGTACGAACTGCCAAGCCATGTCTTCCCTGGACCGGAAACAAGCTTCCGAGGACCGGTTTCTGGCATTCCATCCGTCTTCAGCCCGGCTTGCTTGAATCCAGTGGCAAAGTGAGCAAGGGACTCACATCTGAGCATACCCTGCCACACTTATGGCGGCCAAAAGCGGTACAAAAGGGGGTGGTGATGGACGGAGCATCTCAATCAATCAAACACTCACACCCAGTCAAAAGATCTGGGTTTAATCCATCACCGTTCTTTAGTCCACTCTGCCACCCCAGTTCATACATGGCTACTTGGCCACTGGATTCAAGATAGCCTGGCTGATGAGGATTATGAATCCGAAACCGGTCCCAGGATGCTTGTTTCAGGTCCAGGGAAGACATGGCTTGGCAGTTCGGGCTGGACTGTTCCCATGAGGCACAGGGTCAGACTGATTTGAATAATGGCCATGTCTGAACTGGGGTGGCTGAGTGGGCTAAAGAATGGTGATGGATTAAACCCAGATCAGTTGACTGGGGGTGAGTGTTTGATTTGCTCAAACGCTCCGTCCATCATCCCCTTTTGTATCGCTTTGTTCGCCCTAAGTGTGGCAGGGTATGCTCAGACGTGAGTCCCTTGCTCACTTGGCCACTGGATTCAAGATAGCCTGGCTGATAAGGATTATGAATCCGAAACCGGTCCCAGGATGCTTGTTTCCGTTCAATACCCTCAGCCATGGATATTCAGGTCTATTACAAGTTTCTGTCCTTTAACGTCATGGTGTTTGTGTACTGGTCGGTCTTGGGGTTGCACTGCCAATATTGTCTTTCCTGTTGTTATGTCTTCATCATCATCCGGTATGTGTATTATGTTCGAATTGAAATAGCCGGTTACTATTATGTCCCAAGCTGGGTGTTCAAACCTTATTTCTTCTACTGCCTTTATAAATTTGTTGAATAAGATTTTTTTAGTTTCACGCATCAGATGAGCATACATGTTGAAGAGGATAATGGTGCTTGACGTATTATTAGCTCCCCAAGCCATTTGTATTATTTGCATGTCTACAGTGGTGGTTGGCTTTTGAGTCAAAGTAATTAATGCTGTTAAGATGTAGATGGCCAGACCACCCTTTGGTCTGCCATAACGCTGTGGTCTTATGGCTTTTTAAAAGTGAAGAGTGTATCCTGCAACCTGTATTGGGGATGTCAGCCATGGTTCTTGTAGGGCTATTATTTCATACCTCTTTCAGAAGTCTGGGAATGTATAATCCAGTAATTTTTGATTTGCGACTGCTATATTCCATGATAGAAGGCTTAATAACGATCCCTGGGCTATTGGTTGTTTTTTTTTTTTTTATTGTATTTCATACTTGTCCTTTGCCCTTTCTGGCTCCATCAATTTCTTTATGTGTTTCCCCTTGTAGATTTAGATTTAACGCAATCACGCCTAGGTTACCTCTTGCATTTTGTAGGACTGAGCGAACTCGGGTTACGGCAGAATCGTCCAATTTCCTCTTTTGCCGGCAGGGCAGCGGCGAAGGGTAACATTGTTTTTTAGGTACTAAAAGCTTGATACCCCATGCTTCGAACTGGGGTGTGGTGGTTAGTATCAATGAGGCGATCTCTGCTGTCCTCCACGTCGAGAGAGTTGCTTCTTTTTGATTATTTGCTCTCACTCATCTCTACAGTAGTCTGATATTGTATTGTATACAACTTTAAAAAAAAATATTTTCATTGAGTTATAAGGTAATACAAAGGTAAACACATAATCAGCACTGTCACAAAAATTACTTTGAACAGCTACTGGGTTGTCATCTACGGTGCTATCAAGAGGAAGAGCTGTGCCAGAGAAGGCGGGGGAAGTAAGGAGAGTTAGAGAGAAAAGGGGGAGAGAGAAAAGGGGCGGCACTCAGCATGTGTAATCAATAGCATAGGACAGTTTGGCGCAGCATAGTGTAGCCTTGCAAGCTCGCCTGTGGAGCCCGATCAATCGCCCTCATTATCGGCCACTGGGTTTTTCAGGTCCGCCTGGGCCCAAGGTATTTTTCAAAGGGGGACCAAATAGCTTTTGGTCTGACTTTTCAGGTATCAGCTCCCAGTAGGCAGTCAATTGTTTCTGACAGTAGGTCCCATCCTTGAGACAACCCACCCACCCCGGTGTCGGCCACCGGCCCCAGTATACCATCACTCTATGTTTCACTGAAAGGAGGAGAAAAGCTGTCAATTGCTCACGTCCATGGGAATATCCTTCACACACCCCAGTAGCGCTACACATGGGGAGCCAGTGATCCCCACTAGGGCGGCAAATATCAAGGTCCAGAAGCACTGCACTCCCGGAGCCTCCCAAGCAAGATGCATGAAGTCCGAGCAGGGCACAATGCAGCGTATGCTAAGCACATCATCTAGTGAACCCATTCTGTGTATCATCTTTGGGGTGTGGTATAGTCTATGGATATATTCATATGTACAGTACAGGTTTAGTACACTGCCTCTTTGTGCATTTATACTGCGCTGGTCAGGGGTAGATAACCCCAAGTATCAGAGATGCCCTTGCTGCGGTCATGACAAAGAATCAGTACCCAATTTTTTTTTCACCTGCCCTTTTTATAGAAAACCCAGATTGAAATGGTTAGCTCCTATTTGCTAGAGTCTAGGCACCAGAAATCACAAGGTGGCCCTAAGGATTTTAGAAACTAACCCAGCCCACCTTGCTATATAATCTGGGCCAGTTTTATGTGTGGTGATTTTTTTAGGCCATGGGAGTTTTAATATATGATTAATTTGAAAATAAACTCTACTATTTTTAATTAGATTTTACTCGTTTTTAGTTAATGAATGTTTTAACTTTTGATTACCTGTATGTTCAAAATTACTTTTGTATCTCTTTTATGGTATAAAAAAAACGTGATAAAGAGTAATATGGTGAATAAATGAACTAATCGCAGCCTATAGTTAGGGGAAAGTGTGTGAGATTGAGTACAGCAGTATATCCATTGGGCATCTTTAAGGGGAACCTATAGATCGAGGTTCCACGCTTTCCCGCTAGCAATGCTGTGCACTTGTGTAGTCTCCAGCATGCCCATGTGGAGTTTTGTGACCAACTTGGTGCGGGATGGGTTTGTAAGGATCACCTCCAGTAACTGGAGGGTAGGTGGGGCCTGTATTCGTGGGCACTTGGGAGCCAAGAATATTACCATTGAAAGAGGGCACAGAGCTGCATGATCATATTCTGAACCCGTGTGTGTCAAGAATAGCGTAGTGAAGAGCCAAATAATGTGCAAACTGAGCTTCGGCACTATAGTAATATTGTTCCATGTCTGGGGCTTTGAGCCCACCTTGCCCGAAAGGGAGCATCAAGATCTCCCATGTGATTCGAGGCTGCACCCCCACGCATGAGACACTAAGCTTGAACAACACTGTCAGCGAAAATATGATGGCACAGGAAGGGGCAGGTTGATAAACAGGTAAAGGAATTTAGGGACAATCACCATCTTGGCAATGGCCAGCCTCCCAGTAAGGGAGAGTGGTAATTTTCACCAAGTTTCTACCTGCTTGTCCAACCAAGTCATTAAGTGTTCATAATCGGCCTTCCACAGATCATCTAGATCCCTACTTAGCCAAATTTCTAGGTACTTGACAGGTTCCTTTGCCCATGATATTGGGAACTTCAAGGGGAATTCTGATGTCATGTCTGTCAAGGGGAAAAGGATCGACTTGGACCAGTCAACAGTGATCCCCGATATCCCACCAAATTCTCTGAACAAGGTGCTGAGATTCTTGTATGGGATCCTCACATAAAAAGGGACATCATCTGCATACATTCAGACAATAATCCTACAGGGTATGGATGCAAGACCCCGATGTGCATGATGCTGGTGCAAGCGAGCCATGAACGGCTCCACTGCTATTGCATATAGAATGGGCAACAGTGGGCATATCTGGCGGGTGCCTCTAAACACCGGGAAGGAGAGGTGACCATTCCAATTTCCCGGTGGTGGGTCACGGGGTGGGCATACAAGAGACCAATCAATTTGATAAATGGCCAAGAGCAAGGCGAAGAGATAATACCATTCAAGCAGATCAAATGCCTTTGTGGCGTCCAAAAACTCTGCCACAGCAAACATCGATAGTAGCGGGAGCAGCTATGAAGCAAACAATCTGGCAAGAATTGTTGTCCATGTTGAAAATGGATAGGAGTCTATAAGACTCACAGCACTGGCAATCCTTAACTGGCTTAAGTAGTATTACAATCAGTACTTCCCATAAAGTGGGGGGTAGACCCCAGCAGCAAGGGATTCTTCATACATAGCTAAAAGATGTGGCACCAGGGCATGGGTGTATTCTTTGTAGAAGACTGTGGTAAGGCCATCCATGCCTGGAGCCGTATCCCCTGGTAATGCATTGATAACATGTACAACCTCTTCCACTGATAAGGGCTCATCCAGGAAGCAACGATGACCCTCCTCGAGTCATAGTAGCTGCAAGGAGTCAAAATAAGAGGCGAGGTCCTGGGGTGGCAGATGTCGCGTAAAGGGAGGAGAAAAAAACTGCAATTTCTCTTTGTATCTCATTGTATACAACTTTTGAACACATAAAGAAATTAATACATTGGGGCGATCATTGAGAGTCAAAGTAGTCTGCCACCAGCATGGTGAGTGACTCTCACAGTGGTCCTCCAAGGGGTCTTGTGCGTAGTGCAAGCTGAAAAGCTAGAGACAGCAGTGTGCCCCTTCCCCCACATGTAGTGCAATAGCGACTCCAGTACCAAATGGACTACAGGTTGCACTGCAAGCTCATCATTTAAAACCAACAGGAGGGTTGAATACAGATGAAGGTGCAGCAACAGCTCATATGGACCCTCCATAAGCTGCACATGGTCCCATGAGCTTCCTCTCCTCCATCGTACTAGTAAAATGCTCAACCAAAAGAAGCTGCTATGAGGAATGTTGTATCTTGAGCTGCCAAGTCTCGGGTGCAAGAGTGCAGTATCCTAGTTAATATCCATTCTTGTGTATGCCATTTCCACCACATGCTCTGCCTGTAGAATGTTACAGTATGATGATGTACTACAGAATGCTGGGTGTCTGTCAAGAAAAGCTACAGTTGTGATTGGGCTGAGCAGCGTGATGGCTGCTCCTGGTGGGGCTCATCTACACATCTTCAATAAACCATTGTGTACAACAACTCTATGTGTGGACCTCATTACTACATTTTGATGGCGACGAGCTGGAAACTTACCTTTGTTCTCTTCTCTGTCTTCTTCATTTCTCATGCTGTGCTTTGCCTCCTGTCATACCTGTCTGGCCAGTGGGTATGTCTGGATGTAAGGATCGGTGCTCTTGTTCTTCTTTTGGTTTTTATCTTATTTGTTGTGTTATAAGAAAAGGAGATATGAAGTATCCTAGTTTACTATTGTGGCTAACTCCTACCTCAGCACCCGACATAATAGCAGCTCTGCCACCTAACTACTATATTATTCAGGCAGACCGTGCCACCGGGAAAGGAGGAGGTGGAGTCGCGGTGATTATCCACTCTGGTCTGGATGTTACCACTCTCACCTGCTTAACGTTAGCCAACACAGATAACCTTGTATTAAAAATTGCTACTCCCCACATGACTATAGCATGCGTCCTCTTGTACAGACCGCCCACCTCAATGCCATTGTTTCCCATGGCCCTAAGCGATCAAGTTGCTAACCTGGCACTCGATCATGCCAGGATACTTTTAGTAGATGATTTTAATTACTGGTACAAAGATCCATCAGAGAGCCCTCAATCGGCAGAACTGACTGACCTTCTGTCTAACCTAAATTTTAATCAACTAGTGCTCTCCCCCACCCACTACAAAGGTCACATACTAGACCAGGTGTGGTCCAATACCACATGTGTAACCTCCCCGATAACCTTGCCATGCCTCTGGTCAGACCACCTTATTCTTAAATTTAAGGTTTGTACCACTCCCATTAGAACTACTGTGCCAATCGCTGGCAGGTTAGCTAGAAATTGCAATGCAATGGATAAAACTGCTTTTCTACAGTCACTAGCTAATGCCATCCCTTCCTTGGACAAAGATATAAACTTGTCAGTATCCACTCTTACTGGCTGGCTACAAGCGGCTAGTAATCTTCATGCCCCGTACAAAAGAATTAGACTGGCACGGCGCACGGATGCCAATAGATGGTTTTCCTCTGATTTGAAAACTAGGAAACTGGCCCTTCGGCATCTTGAACGCCTTTGGCGCCGTGAATATGATCCTGAGGAAAAAATTAAATACATCAGGGCGAGAAAGGAATATATGAATGCCATCTCCGCAGCAAAGGCGGAGTACTTTTCTTCCCGAATCCTAGATTCATCAAACAAATCTAAGGATATTTTCTCTGTTTTTAACGAATTGACGAACCTGGAGAATGTCCGCCCTAAAGTAATTCCTACCCAGTGTCGGTGTGATTCACTTAACACCTACTTTAGTGATAAAATTGCAGACATAAAAACTAGCATTCCCCAATCTATGACTTCAATCACGACCAGTATGGCAATCAAGACCAGTACTGCCACCCTCACCAACTTTCAGCCCATAACTCAGGTCCAGCTTCTGGAATTATTGACAAGAGTCAAATCCGGCTCCCCATTGGATATTTGCCCCCCACCCGCATCTTAAAAGAGTGCTTCTCTACCTACCCAGCCCCTGCCCTTGCACTTTTAAACGACTCCCTCACCTCGGGCATAGTCCCGTCTGCCTTTAAAGAAGCCACGGTCATACCTCTATTAAAAAAACCAGGGGCTGACCCTGCATGTAAGGCAAACTACCGGCCCATCTCCCTACTGCCTTACTTGGCAAAAGTCCTAGAGGCACATGTGGCGAAAAGCCTCTCTAATTTTCTGCAGGAGTCCTCCTGTTTTGACCCCCATCAGCCTGCACACTCAACAGAGGCAGTGGTCACCGCAGTTCTGGACACACTTCGAGACTGCGCAGATAGACGCTCCCCCCAGGCCCTGGTGCTCCTAGATTTGTCGGCCGCGTTCGACACGGTCGACCACAACATCTTGATCGACCGTGTCGGACAGGCCGGCATACGGGACATGGCGGCTTGCTGGCTGAGGTCCTTCTTGGAGGATCGCTCTCAAGCGGTGCGCCTGGGGGACCTAACCGGTGTTAAACAGCCTATCCCATGTGGAGTGCCACAGGGCTCCTCACTGTCACCCCATCTTTTTAATATATATATACTCCCTCTCATACAAACCCTCAGAGACAAACAGGTGAGAGTCTTCAATTATGCTGACGACTTGCAGCTACTCTTTACCATCGACAACTCTGTAAAATCCATTAGCCATTTCCAGTCAACCATGAGGTTTATTAAATCCTGGATGGACCAAAACCAGCTGAAACTAAATCCAGGTAAAACCGAACTGGTATTGACTGGGGACAGTGCCAAGCATTGGGGCCCCCACTACTGGCCATTAGATCTGGGTCAAGCTCCGCTACCATCACCATCGGCCAAAACGCTTGGAGTCATCGTGGACAGTAACCTCTCATTAAAAGCACAAGTGGGCCAGGTGGTTTCCAAATGCTTCTATCAGCTAAAAAGCTAAAAAAAATTAGGAAGGTCCGGCGACTACTAACGCCAGAAGCAATCACCCAGGTTGTGATCGCCACTGTTCTGTCCCATCTGGACTACGCGAATGCCATCTACTTGGGTCTCCCAAATTATCTACTCAAGCGTCTCCAGATGGTGCAGAACTATGCCGCTAGAATGATCTTAAAGCAACCAAGGTGGCATGCAGCTACTCCCCTACTCATCAAACTGCACTGGCTGCCGGTCACACAACGCTGTGCATTCAAAGCAGGTTGCATGATTTTTAAGTCGCTGCATGGCAAAAGCCCTAAATTCATTAACCAACTAATCACTAGATACGTTCCCTCTCGCAACCTTCGCTCACTCCACCAAGGCCTCCTCCAGACTCTCCCTTTTAAACTTAAACGTGCTGGTGGACGTAGGTTTGCAACACTTGCCCCCTGCTTATGGAATACCTTTCCCTTGGAGATCCGGTATTGCCAAGATCTTCTATCTTTCCGGAAAGCGTTGAAGACCTGGCTATTTAGACAAGCATTTTAATTTACTCTCCTCCTCTCACCCTGACCGTGTTACTGTCGATCTTAGCGCCAAGAAACTAATCAGTGATAGTGCGCTCAATAAATAATTTAATAACATAACATAACTATCCATTCTTGTGTATGCCATTTCCACCACATGCTCTGCCAGTAGAATGTTACAGTATGATGATGTACTACGGAATGCTAGGTGTCTGTCAAGAAAAGCCACAATGGTGATGGGGCTGAACAGCATGCTGGCTGCTCCTGGTGGGGCTCTTCTGCAGATCTTCAATAAACCATCGTGAACAACAACTCTATGTGTGGACCTCATCACTACAAAGAGCCTTCACACCATGCCTGCTCATTGTTGTGGGTCAGCGTCAGCTACCACCAGATAGACACCTGGTGGCATGAACTAGCAAGAATAAGGAGGAGGTAGGTGAGACATGCAATGCTGGTTTTCAATGGCCAATTAACAGGTATCTCATCTAGTCCTCACTTTTAGTTTGGGATACAGATCTTGTAGTTCTGATTTTATAATGGGAAACACAGGACTACAGGTAGAATGCAAGCTAAAGGCTGGACTGGCTACTTATTCATAGTCCTTGGAAACATGAAAACTCTGAGTAAGGGCTTTAAATTACAGCTAAGTGGCAAAGCCTAAAACTAACTCAGGGAACAGTGACTGTGAGCAACACCTAGATGGCACAACCTAGGATGCAATCATGAGTGTTAATGCGCAGTAAACATGTACACATTGCAGAATTATATTGGCCGTATTCTGGATTTTAAAATAGTGTGCACAGAAAAGGTTGGGAACAAGCTTTGTATAAAAACTAAACTTAAAGCTTCATATTGTTAAATCCCATGTTATATTTCTGCCATGAACATTTACTTAAACTACATTTACTACATGAATTCCTGTTCTTCCTCACATTTGACCTCAGCAGCATTTGTTTTACAAACCCTTCCTTGTTCTTCCTTGTTCGTTGCCATTATCATCATCTTGAACTTGGTACAGCCAATTATTTAGACAAACAAATGACATTGGAGCCAGACAGTTTTAAGTGTTTTGCAGGTGCCTTCTTTATTGTCTCACTGTCTTTCCACTCTAATTGGCAGGTCTTGCTGAGTTTTCACTGATTACTGTAAATTATAGGGTGTTTCCCAAATGTAGGCTCACTTTCTCTTTAATATGGCACATCTCCAGTCTTAATTACTGTTTAGATCCTAGTGATTAATACTCTCTTTTTATCTGCACTACAAGGCATGAGATCATTCTTCTGTAATACCATATTTCGGACCTTACAAAAACATGAGATCAAAAGATCATGGTGTTGTTTGTTATTTCTACTTTTGATGCCCGGTTAGATATGGATTCCACGTGACAGATGAGTCTTGGTATACGAAACAAGCAATGGCAAACTCAGTGTTCTCACATTTTTGACATATTGGCTTTGCAAAGATATTTAGTTAATGCTGACCAGCATTGGCAACAAGAAAAAAGCTTTTTGCCAATGCTGAGTAGCACCAGTAAAAAAAAGAAAACATAAAGAAAGAAAATACGATGATGCAAACATATGCTTGGGCATGCACATTTCATGACGCATGTGGCAGTGGCGTAATTTTGTAAGCGGGCACATGCATACCACCTATGCATGTGCATACATTACCACACTTGGGAATGCCTATAAAATGATGCAGGCACCCTTATTCTTTTTTTCCGATTCAAGACAGCAGATGCCACAAGTGTGAAGCACACAACTTTTAAATTAGATGTATCAAGTCATGTAAGGCCACCGTGCATAGCCCAGAGTGGCTTGATAAATCTAGAGTAACACAACACAGGGCAAATCCCTGCATTGCATTACTCTGCCTCTGTGATCTGTTCCATGGGTGAAGCGTGGTTGTTCCCATGCATCCATCCATGTATTTTTGGCACATTCCCAGATTTACCATTAGTGATAGACCTTTGACAATTGACAATTATAATACTTTTTTGCATGATTTGTTAAGACACTTTGCAACTGTGTACAGAGACAAAAGGTCATTCATTAAATACTGGCTTTAACAATAAAACTTAAAACGTCATTGTGTCGTAAAAAATCAAAAATTTTATTACATACTAGCTTTTAACAATTGAATATTAAGAAGAGAAGCATTGTAACATAAAAGCCTCTATTGTATGATGCTAGGTCCAAGATGTTATGTAGCGTGTACATATTTGGAAAAGGAGGTTTGGCATCTTTCTAAAAGAAGGGGGAGAAGATTTGTGGAGAGAACAATTTGGACAGATAATCTCCTATTGTGCCATGCATTGATTGAAAGTCGAAAGCAGGTCTGTTGGTCAGTGACCGGAGGTGATGTCTCAGTGAGTGGGAAGGGACAAGTTGCAGGACTGTCCGTCCCGTTCCCGTGTTATGTCTTCCTTGTGTTGGCTGCAGAGACGACACATTTCCTGAGCACAGTCTCTTTTCCATATTGGGAGGTGACAGGATAGGGGGATGACCCCCATTCTCAGCTTTATAAACTGTAGCTTAGTTTGTTCGTTGAAAGTGTTCATTAGGTAGCACTGGGGTTTCAGTTGAATGTAAGTGTGTAGAGTCCTTCAACCATGATTCTGTATGGAGAGGCTGCCCCTATCTTCTATAGAGGAAAGTTTATTTGTATTGATTTTTGCTAACTTCTGAAATTCCTGTTGGCTGACGTCTAGGTCCTAAAGGGGAGTCAGGCCAAGAGTACTGAGGGTGTGGGTCCGATGATGACTCGCCGACCTATAATTTGTATTCAAATTGATCCATAAGTTGTGGGCCAGAGTGCCTTCATTGGAGGCACTACGCTTATGGCAGCTTATTAGGAAGGCCGCCATGCAGATCAGTGCCTGTCTGCAGATTCAGAATCCAGTCTGATTTTTGCTGGGCAAGTATAGGAAGGAAGCTGGAAGATTGTTCTGTAGATTTTTGCTACTATTTTGTCCAATTGCCCACTGTCCCGCCCTTTCAGAGCCTCACTCCTACATGTTATGGTTGGGATAACCTTCGCCTGGACCACCTGGAGAATTGGAGCAAAGGAGGGGCCATTTAGTTTTTTGTAAACGGATCTAAGTGCGAATAACAGCCCAGTACCTTTCTTTTCTCAATTCTGCCAGCTGGCTCACGTATCTGCCATTGTTGTTGAAGAGAACGCCTAGATACTTAAGGCAACTGGTAACTTCTATGCTTTCCTGGTGTAGAGACCATACCAGCTTTTTGGTCCCAATTGTTCAGACTGCAAGGATTTTGTTTTTCTTTTTGTTTATCTTTAGGCCATTCCTATCGGAGCATATGACGGTCATGTCCAAGAGACGTACGCTGATCTTTCTGTTGCTGAGAAGAACCAGATCATCAGCATAGAATAAGTTAGATAGACAGAGGCTGCCCAATTTGAGTGGATGAGAATTAACTGAGTCAAGAACTGGAGACAGTTCGGACAGGAATAGGTTAGAAATCATAAGAGCAGAGAACACAACCTTGCTTAAGGCTTTGCGTGGCAGTTATAGGCCGTGACAGGCGCGATCCGTCCCGGATCTTGATCCTGACCCATCTGTCATGATCCAGAAGCTGCAAGGCCCTGAGCAAGGTGATGGAAATGTTGAGCAGGGTGAGTTTCTGCAACAGCTTCCTGCTGTCAACCCTATTCAATGCAGATTTGTAGTCTATGAAGCCCATGTATACAGGACTAATGTTGAGTTCGGCATGGTCGATCAAGAAAGAAAGTGTGATAAGATTCACTGATGTCCCGATGTTGCTTGTGAATCCTGTCTGGTTTTGTGGTATGATTGTATTTGTCTCAGCCCATGATCGTAGGGAGTCCATCAGTACGCCTGTGAAATACTTCTCTTCATTATCGATTAGGGCGATCATGCAGTAACTCCCTGGATATTTTTGTTGCCACCTTTGAAAATCAGAGAAAGAATCGATCCACGCCATGAGGCCGGAATAGAGTTCTTTACTAAGATAGATAAGTAGAGCGGGGCTAATTGAGTGACCCAAAAAGCTGGATCCTCCTTGTATAGAGCTGGTGGTATTTAACCTGGGACGGGAGCCCCATCCTTGCATCCTTTTGCAATTTGCTTTTGGATAGAGGCCTATGCAAAATAGAGTCTAAGGGATTACTTGTCGTGAGTAGTGGTTTGTACTTCCCGGTTGGTCCTGCCCACAAAATCTTCGAGCTGCTCACAATTCTGGTCTGGCGGTGGACGGACATTTAAATGGTCATGCAGAAAGAGGTATCACTCCGGCTCCAAAATGTTAGAGAAGGCTACCTTGAGAATCACGCCCCCTAGGCCATTTATGGTGCGCCAGAACTTAGCAGAGTTGTTGGTCTTTATATCATGTAATAGTTTGGCCCAGAATGAGTTGCAGATGTTCCTTCGATGTTCGCATTTGGCCACCTTCAAATGTCTACGAGCCTCTCTTAGTTTGCCTATTATTTTTGGGTTCATTGGTGACGTTTTGAGTTTTCGCACCAAACCGATTTATACTAGTTTTTGTGTGTGTAAAAGGCCCCTTTATTGAAACAGGTGCATATCACAATTTATTAACACTGGCAACTGCCTTACAAAATTAAAACCTCACTATACATAGATTACCTGACCACTTGTTCCCCCCCACCCCTACGATCCCCACATCAAATACCCCACCCTGCTGAATACAAAATAACATTACATAACAACCATACTAAACAATCTTACACATATTGCATTTACAAATCCTATCCTCCAATGACCCAAACCTCTACCTGCCTTTGTGCAACTGTAACTAACAAACCTCTATTCTAAACTTAGCCTACCTGGTTACGCTTTCCCTGCCCCTGCTCACAAACTACCAACACTTAACTAAAAACTTCAGCCAATCTTAGCCAACTTTCAATTACCCCGCCAGCATCTGTTCCAAGCGACGAAAATACAACTTAACCAAAACCCCTATGAACCTGTTCCGATAACTGCCTATGGCCAAACAACCCTAAAACAAAAGAAAAAAACACCCAAACCCTGAAAATGAGGGTGGACGGGAGGGGAAAAAAGCTAACACTACAGCGCCCCCAGCCACCAGGTCACAAAACCTAAAATAGAGGCTGGGAAAGCGCGAAACGGCCCTTAAACCCCTTGGGCTACAAGTAAAATTGGTTTATTTCCAATGTAGCCCAAAATCCACAAAATGTCTGCTACTTGGCCAGCCCCTCCCCCTCCCAATCTGCCCAGGGGCAGACCTCACTGTGTTCGGCTGTCCCCCAAACCTCCCTTGGGAGGGAGGGGGGCAAGCCAAACCAATACCAGTTTTTGTATGTGTAAATGGCCGCTTTATTGAAACAGGTGCATATCACAATTTATTAACACTGACAACTGCCTTACAAAACTAAAACCTCACTAGACATGGATTACCTGACCGGTTGTTCCCCCCCACCCCTATGATCCACACTTCAAATCTCCCACCCTACCGAATACAAAATAACATTACATAACAACCATATTCCACAATATTACACAATATTGCCTTTACAAATCCTATCCTCCAATGACCCAAACCCCTAACTGCCTCTGTGCAACTGTAACTAACAAACCTCTATTCTAAACTTAGCCTACCTGGTTACCCTTTCCCTGCCCCTGCTCACAAACTACCAATACTTAACTACGGAATGTCCTACAATCCAGATAGACATCTCCCTGGCGAGGGGATCCATCACCGAACCTGAAACGAGAAAAACTTAATGAGCAGGGGAAAACAACAGAACCGCGATACATCCCCCGATGCGCTGCGCACGTAGCGCTGGTAGCAATCAGAAGACCATCTACCCAACTTCATAATATTTCCTCTTGCCCCCAACCCCTGTTGCTCCCTACCGACGCTGCCCCAATCCTGAATAAATGTGTCACAAAACCATTTTTTTCTAGAAAAACAAAGGAGTGACAATAAAAGGGGAGAAAACCAACCCAAGATGATCTTAACTCAGGACGATAATTCCCAATTCATATAAGGAAAAACAAAAGGAAGAAAAGTAAGTACACAACGTCAGGCTGTATGACTCGATAAAAAAGCAACTTTTATTAAAAAGTAGAACCCTCACTCATCAACATAGTTGATGACATGCTTCATCATAGGGTTCCACCAAGGAGATTGAATGTCTCCTTGGTGTGCTGCCACTCCTGAATACAGCGGAGCTGGTATGTATAGGAGGTGTGAGGTAGTGCTCAAAAGAATAAGTGAAATTAAAAGATGGCAGACTGAACTCCAAACAACTTGAATGAAGAGTCAGGCCACTATCATTAAAAACAAGTGATTCAGACACTACGGTCTGTAAATCTGAGCCAGATGTGTCCTGTGATATCTATCGGTTGACATGTTTCTGCTTATAACTGTCTATTCGGCAAAGCTTTCATCAGGACCAAGGTTGGAAAAAGAAAAATCCCCAGGTGGTCTACGCACCCTAAGGCGTACCCTACCCTTTGGGATGTTTGTGCATGTTGAGGTAAACTCACGGTTTTCCCGATGTAGGTGGTCTCGGAATTCCCAACCCCTACAGTTCTGAAAGAAAAAAACTCATATTCAAACAGACAGTGGAGGACAAATGATCTTGACATTGCTAGGAACACATTCAGTTTGTCAGACATATAACGTCCCAAAAATCAAACACCCTAGTGTACTTACAAACTCATTTATAGCGTCTAGACGAGTTTTTATTAGTAACAGCATTTCTATATGAAAAACCACCATCTCCGTATTTGGTGGACCAACTCTTAGTCAACCTTCATTAGTGTAGTGGAAAAATCACCCCACAACACATAGACTTTAAGACACCCCCAATATCAAATTGTTGTAGTGTTTTCTCTCCAACAATGTATCAGGGAACATTTTTTTGGATTGCCTCCTTCACATGGAGACACCAAAAATAAGTGGGAAATATTATTCCTAATTTGTGCTGCTTCCTCTAAAAACAAATTTAAAGAAGGAAAATTACCCCCGTCATAAGGAGATTATCGCACCGAAGTGCTGCACTTACTCGGTAAGGTGTAATATGGTGCTACATGGGCACCGCGGCAGGGGATCTCTTCACGGCAAGGATAGTCTAACAAAAGAGAAAGACATCTGAGTTACAATCCCCTCTTTCTTGAAGATGTTTAGAAAACCTGCCCCTCTTAATCGTTCTTAATTCAAAATGCGGTAACTAACAAAAAAGCAGGATTTGCTTACTTTTTCCTTGGCGGCCCCCCATAAGTAACCTATTTTGTTCACATCGCGGCCCGATCAATATAGCAAGGGTCTCATGAGGAAGTAAAAAGCATTTCCCATTCCGGGCACGTGACCGTCATGACGGAACTGCGTTTAGCGTCACTGACGACGCACGGCAGCAGCGTGTGTTACTTAAAGGGGAGCAGTTCCTCACAGCTTGCTTCCTTAAAATGTAACTTTATTCAAACCCCGTGAACAGACAAGGCATGAACGCACTGTAAATAGCCAGATAGTTAGATCTTCTGGTTAAGGATTCATTTTGCCATAGATGTTAATCTCAACAATAATCTCATGATGAGAAATAAGAGGTAAACAGAGGTTATCTCTTATAAGATAATTAAACAGTATCACGCAAAATCCCATTGATATACATTATACAGGTAATCAGAACGAAAAAAGTCCCAGGGTACTTATGACAGGATACACAAAAAGATATGGAATTAATGGGGAAGAGCAGGCAAAGTCCCTTCACTAATGGGTCATGCCACAATTATTGTCACTCGGGTAGGGTTACCTTGCCATTGGAGACCAAGTAGGGTAGTCGGGCTTATATACATAGATATTACAAATCTACCTATGTAGTAAAACCAAAGGGATGTTACTATCAAAAGATAAAGACATGATGGTAATTTCTCAGTCTATAAAAAGCGGAAGGGTTTTTTTTTTGTTCCAGGGCACTCCCCTATCAATAGGCATTAGACCATCCTATGTAATCATTCAATGAATACACTGTCAATTCCTACTGTAGCTTATCTTCTCATTGCTGAGCCCCAAGGGATGTCGTCATTCAGTCCTAGGCGGTGAGTAGAAAGACGGTAAATCCACCGTTGCTCTTTTTCAAATAAGCCCCCTTGCAGTTCATTATTCGCATTCAGTTGTTCTAGAATGGTCCACCTCATATAATTAGGCTTATGATTATGTTGTAGAAAATGGGCCGTGGTGTTCTTCTGACATCGTATGTTGCTGCGATGTTGGCAAATACGTTGTTTGACTGTCTTGTAGTCATGCCTACGTATTTAAGTTCGTAGGGACACATGATTAAGTACACAACATTGCTAGAGTTGCAATTTGTGTGACTCCGCTGTTGCTATTGTTTTCCTGGTTCCAAGCTCAAAAACTTCGTACTGGTGGTCAGGTAACATATACTGCAACTACCACAAGGGTAATGGCCAGTGACCGGAGGGAGACCCCATGTGTTCAGGACTGTACGATTTTCCTCAGCAGGCTGGTTCCTGGGACGTGTATGTACCAATGAATCCCAAAACCCTTGCCATCAATCCCCAGCACCGGAAGTGCTTTCCTCAAAACCGCTAAAAGCTGGGAAGCTTTTGCACTTCGCCCATTCGCGTGTACGAATAAAAAACCAACCGGGCCGGGAGCAAGGTACCTCCACCTCGCTTCCCACCTGCACGGGCAAGTCAACTGCGGTCCTGTTTTAGATTTCGGAAATGCAGCCAAATGCAGATCCTATCCCTGAAAGAGAACACCTCACTCCATAGAAGCCCTTCCCCAGATTTCTGAGACCCGAAAGGCCCCAAAAAACATCCACACTATTAGAGTGGAGAAAATACACGCTTCATATTAATCTCTGTACATAACACAGGCAAACTCTAAATAACCCTCCCCAGCAAATCCTAAGACAGTTTGTTCCTAGCCCTGCCTGCACAGTCACATTTCGGGGCCCAACCCTCCAGCATCCGGGTCCCGATTTCTCCTGCGAATGGCGCATAGCCCCACAACAATTTTCCCATGAATGCAATCCCTGCCAGTTTACCCGCAATTGTAACCTTAGAGAGTCCTCTATCAATCAGATCTAAGATGAACTGTATCACGTCCTCCCCTCGGAGCGCTGGTGAGTCTCACCGTCTAGCACTTGAGCACAAAAAGTCCTCCCATGCTGTCCTGTAAGCTATCCTCGTGGATTGAGCAAGAGACCCTAAAACCAGCTGCAACATCCTGTGTTGCCTCCATACCACAAATTCCGCAGCATACTGGTCGGGTGTCTTTCCACATCCTTGGCTAGCCCACGGAATCTCCCCCACCGTGAATGAGACAAAGCATCCGCTATGTCATTATCCACTCCTGGCACATGCACTGCTCGAAAGGCAATATCATGACATAAGCAGCCCAAAACAAACACCCTCAACAATTTCAAAACTTGTTCATCCCTTCACCTCTTCCACAACCGCCATGTTGTCAATTCTGAAAGTTACTTTCCTGTGTGCCAATTGCTCGCCCCATAGTGTGACAGCCACCACCAGTGGGAAAAATTCCCAAAATGCAATGCTCCTACCCCCCACCCACTCTGGCGGCCACTGCTCTGCACGCCATTTTCCTTGCCATTAGAGGCCAAAGCCCTTGCTCCCTGTCGCGTCAGAAAAATGTGGACATCCCAAACCATGTCACCCTGCCGCATCAAGGGAATGCCATTGAAGTTCTGCAAGAAAACCTGCCACATTTGCAAGTCTTCTCTCACATCCGCAGACAGCTGCACATAATGATGAGGTCTCTGTCCTGCTAGCGCCCTGCCCAGTCACCTACAAAATGTCCGTCCTACTCTAAGCACCCTAAACGCAAAGTTGAGGTGACCCAACAGCACCTGAATCCCCTTCACAGTGACCTTGTGTTTCGACAACATTGTCGCCAGCAGCCCCAACATCAGCTGCTTTTTGTCCTCCGGCTAACATGCCTCCCTCACTTGAGAGTCCAACTCTATGCCTAAAAAGCACAGAGCCGTGCAGGGTCCCATAGTCTTTTCCGATGTCAACGGCACCCCGAGTTCCCTCATGATCTCATTGAAACTGTCCAGTGCCTTCTGGCAGTCCATGGGGTCTGAGGTGCCCACAAAGAAAAAGTCATCCAGGTAGTGCATTACTCCTTGGTGACCCGTCTGTTCCGAAAACAACCATTGCAGGAATGTTCTGAAGCACTCAAAAAGAAAAGTGTGCAAGACATAGAACAACTCATTCGTAATGCCTTGTCCACGTACCACTTACCATTGAAATGGATACCCAGAAGATCCCAATCATCCGGATGGACTGGAAGCAACCGGAAAGCTGACTTTATGTCGCACTTTGCCATCATCGGCGTTGCGCCCGCGGTCACTACAAGTGACATGGCCACGTCAACTGATGAATAGGATACAGTAGCTTCACTTTCGTCTTTGAAATCATTCACTAAGCCCCATTCTGACCGCAACAAATGTTGCATTAAACTGAACTGCCCTTGTTCCTTCTTCAGCACCACACCTATGGGTGACACAATCAAATTTTGAAGTGGCCAGTCCTCAAAGGGTCCCGCCATGCAGCTCTCACGCACATCTTTATCCAATGTGTCCTGCACTATGTCTGTATGCTCTTTCGCTGACTGCAAATTGTCTGCCCTCCTTCTTGTCCTAGGTTCCCCGTACCCTAGACGAAAAAAAACCTTCTTAAAATCCCGTCTGCAAGCTTTCTGTAGCCTCTGTGTTACTATAACTCTGCAGGGCTGCTATCAGTTTGTCTGTTCTAACCGGAATAAGAGCCTTTTTCGCCCAGGCCCCTTAGCCCCTCGCCCGCCTGAGAAAGGCTGCTGCTGCAGTCCCCCATCCTAAAACCCTCTGCCACTGCTGGTTCTGCATGTCTGCCTCCGCAATTCGAGCAGCCATGCCTAAACCTGCAGTACTCCCACATGCACAGTCCCTTATTTAAAGCCCAGCAGGCCCCTTTTGTTCCTGACTGTCCTCTTCCTGTGCCACCCACACCACCCCGGGTGGGGCTCCACTGAAAGGGCCGATACACGAGTGGGAGGCCGCTGGCCGTGAAGATAGTTTTACCCGCTCCAGACAGTCCAATCGTGTGTTGCCATAAGTCTGTGTCCAATTCACCCCATTTGGCTTCTGTGTCCCACAACATGCGTGCTCTAAATTCTTCATCGTATTGGGCCCATGCAAACCCACCTCCTGTAATCTGGGCCTTCCTGATCACATCCATGCACTTGAACATGGCCACACACCTCTCCCGATATATCTCGTAGTACACACTTGCATATATTAAGCACGCCGTTGTGGAATTTTCAATTGTAAGCAGTGCTTTCGGCCTCTTGGCCAACTCGTACTCCTCCTCCTTGGGCCCTTCTTTTGCTCTAACTTCTCTGTGCAGAGGCTAAAGCATCTCCACATATTCGCCCTTCCATATACGTTCTTTAGTTGTCAACATTAAATGCGCGCCCAATGGCTTAGTGCCACCCATGTAAGGCAACTGTTTTATCTTTAATTCTTTACTTTCTAGTTTAGTTTCGGGCTCCACTGCCGGTATTTCTACTGTCCCTTTTTTGTCAGTTGCACTGTCCCTTGTATTCCCAGATGCCTCATCTGCGTCCTCTGTGCCCATACTCGCATTCGCAGCCCTGCCTCCTGTGACCTTCTCTAAGTCGTCGGTACCAACTCCCACATCCAGCCCTTCCTCAACCTACCCCTTTTCCCCCTTCCCTGTCCCCCCTCACTCCCACTGACACCATTAGGGGTCTCAAACTTGCAGCCTGTTTACCTGGCTCTAGTGATTCTGCCCATCGTCTGTCTGTCCGCCTTGCCAAGGGGGGCCAAATGCTCCTCCCAACACGATGTCTGACCTGTGGGCTCAGCCTGGCATCGTGACACCTGGAAAACACTAGGCACAGCATTACTTGACCCCCGCTCCCTCATCATCCATATCCCTCAACTCTCCCTCCTCCATGCTATATTTGTCATAATCTAGTTCCTCCTCCCTGTAACCCCAGGCCTTCTCGGCCAGAGGTGCAGGCTGCACCCTCCTAACACCACTTAAATGTTGATCCTTGGAGCTCAGTCGTCCACAATGTCCCCCGGACCGTTGAGGCCCAGTGGGTGTTGGGGCCGGCGAGCCCACCCCGGGACTACTTATGCCAGCCACGTCATGACCCCCACCGGAACTGGGTACGCAACTTTAGGCTCCACCCTTCCACCTCCTTGGCGATATCGGGCCGCTCCAAGCTCTACCAAGTCTGGCGCCCCGTGCTGCTCTGCCACCTGAAAGAAAAAGGAATGGTCTGGTGTGCTGGGCCAATCCCTCTTCTCTCTCCCATCCCAGCTCCTCTTCCTACCTGCCCCCAAAGTGCTGGCCGGCCATGCCCACCCTACCACACTCAGGTCCACCGCCCCCCTCCCCTATATCCCCCTCCCCATTGCTCCACTCCCAACCTGATGCGCCATGCCCCCCAGTCCAACTTGGCCCGGCCTCTACCCCCAGAAGCCCCCACACTGCACCCCCTTCCCCCTCCACTACCTCCTACCCCCAGATGCCCCCGTCCTCCCCTCCCAAACCCTCCGACCCGACCTGCACATGGTGCCCCTCTATTTGGCTCACCCCCCGTCCCCCAAACCTGTTCTGTCCAGGATGAGAAAATATTCCGGCCTTCCCAATCCCTTTCACTCCCTTCTGACACTAGATCGATAGGGAAACATCTCCCTCTTCCCCGCCCTCGTCCACAACCCAGGGGCCACTCCCTCCATCCTGCTTCTCCCACCACCACCCCTTCTCAGAGCGCACCCGCGAACCCCCCAATCTCCTGCCCCACCCCAACACCCTCTCACACCTCACTGAGATGTCCTGCCCCAGTGCCCCATGCCTGGTCCCCCATGACTTCCCAATGGGCGTCTGACTGCCCCCACCCCCAAGGCCGGAGCTACCACAGCAGCCTGCGGGGCTACTCCAGTTTCCACATGTGGGCCTTTTATCGCCTGCTTTCCCTTGGAACCAGCCCCCAGCCACTCCGCGGCCTGTGCGGGCACCAGGTCCAAACATTTCCCTTCTCTCAGCTTCCCAGATTCTCCCCCACGGTCACACTCGTCCGCCTCCCCCGCCGGGAAACGCTCCTGCCTCTATGAGCAGGTGCTTCTTTCAACAGAGGCACCGGAACCTCTTTCCCACGTGAGAAGGTTTATTTTCGATTTTTTTTCTTCTCCGTGACATTGTCCTTACCAGTTACTTTATTCCAATCAGTGTACTTGGTATCTAGTGCTTTACTGTTGCTGATAAGGGATGCCACTCTATGTTTGTTGCTTATACCTACAAAGGTTTTTTTTAAAGGAGCCTGGTTCTTCACATCTTTGATATTAGTGAATAACTTGTTTGGTTTCACTGTTTCCTCCTATAGTTGGGGAGTGGTGAGTACACAGTGGATCATAATTGTTTTATTTATAGTAGTGTTGCACTGTGTTATTCACTGCTCATCATTTACACATTTTACTTCAGTGTGATGGGCATTAGCCATGCTTGCACTTAATTCATTGAATTTGACCAATCCCCAACCGTTTCTTCTTTCCGAGGGTGAACCATCTATGCCTTGGAGGGAATGAAAGGAATACTTTTGCAATTACATTGACAGTTTTGAGGATGAGGATTTCACCTCGTAAAAGAAAAAAAAAGTTGTACTCTATTGTTTGGGTCTGGGTGGTCTCAAAATGTATAATCAAATTGAAAAAAAAACACATGAAGGGGGTAATGTATTTACGCATGCATTAGATGATTTAGATGCGCATTTTTCATCAATTTTGTGTGTGGCTATAGACAGATATAAATTCTATCACCGTAAGCAAGGGAAAAAGAGGAGTATAGAAGCTTATGTGTCAGCGTTACGGGTTTTAGCTTTAATATGCAGGTTTGGTGCTCTACAAGAGGAAATTAACCGGGACCAAAATATTATGCATGCTAGCAATCTTAATATTCAGGATAAATAATGGGTCTATAGCGAGTCACCCTTGAAAAAAGTAGTGGCTGTAGTCAAAAAAGCTGAATTAACTGGACGATGTGCCAGAGCAGTCCTTGAGGAGACACAAGAAGTCAATGAGGTGAATACAATTATTTCCTTTAAAAACAAGAACTCTGAGTATAGAAGCAAAGGCAGTTCCAATGCTCAACAGGGAATTTTCAGCTTTGCTCAGGGAAAGAAGCGTACAGGAAAAAATACTGATGATGGACCCAGTTTTTGGAAATAGTATTGCTGCGGCTCCACAGATCATCTTGCGTAGTTCCAGAATTGTCCCACTAGGTATCAAAAATGTTCTTTATGTGGCATTATTGGTCATAATGGCAAAGTGTGTAGAAGGAAAGTGGGAAATTCAAAAAGTAATGTACACTGTGTGAACGAGGACAGTGAGGACAATTCAGACAAATCAGATAATTCCAACACCACTAATGTTAACCACATATTCCGTATAGTTTATGACTTCTTGGATGTCAATCGAGTCAAAATAAGGAAACCAATGTGTGAAGTCAACATGGGTGGAGTGATGTTAAATGTGGTAACAGACTCTGGCTCACCCTTTACTATCGACTGTGAAGATGTTTGGAAAAATAATTTTGCAAGCTGTTAGACTTGGCACCATTGGCGTTGGTCTCCCTTCAATTTTTTGCTTTTGGCTCCTCTGTGTTTGCTGGTGTAAGATGCTCTGGCCGCTGTGCCACTGCCATTCGGTGCCACAGTGCGAATGCTCCCGATTGTAAATTAACTGTATTACATATATCTACTCCTAATTGACCCAAGGTACATGATAGAAAAGCCTAATTTAGTGTGCCTGAGCTCACAATATTAAAGTGCATCTGGTAGTCAAGCTTCTTTTTATATTCTGTGGCTGAAAATACCACTTTTAGAAAGTGGGTATTTTCTTGCCTAAACCTTCCAGTGTGCTCTGCTGTTATGTGTATCAGCTGTCTGGTTTTGGAGGGACAGGGCAGGCTGAGCCCGACCTGGATTGAATAGAGAGATCTGCAGGTGGAGTATGGGGAGGGGTGACTCTTTGATCTGAGCAGGGCTGTGCCTAGCAGGGTGAATGATTGCTCCACTTCCCACTGTGTGTCTGATGGCAGACCCCCTCTTCCTGAAAGGCAGGCTGCAGCCTTGTAAACAAAGTGCTCCAGGATGCACCAAACTGGTTCTGGCTGGGTTTAGTGACTTTTGACTTTTTGAGAACAAAGACTTTTGGGGTATAAAGATCTGTGCTAAAACCCCTACACGGTGTGTTACTTCTGGATGTCAAGACAAACCTCTGTCCGTGTAACTAGAGGGAAAGGACTTTGAAACTTTCATCCATCTTGCTGAAGCAACTACCCAAGGGCCTGATTTGAGCTTGCATCCTGCTGAAGTCTCAGGGACATTAGACTTCACCCCTCAGCCGCCTGGATTCCTTTTTTAGGGGGATTCTACTCACGGGTGAGGCCTCTGTTGAGAATTCCAGAGCCTCTGGTTCTAATGCAGGGAACGCGGGTTGAAAGTCATCGTGATCGCTATTGTGGGCCACTGCAGCTGAGGAGCTGTGCCGCTGAGTGCCCGCATTTGCCTGTGTTATAACAGTCATCATTATCGCTATTGTGGGCTGCCGCAGCTGAGGAGCTGTTACCGCTGAGAACCTGCATTTGCCTGTGTTACCAAAGTCATCGTTATCGCTATTGTGGGCAGTCACAGCCGAGGAGCTGTGCCGCTGAGCGCCGGAATTTGCCGTACTACGAAAATCATCGCTATCGCTATTGTGGGCCGCTGCAGCTGAGGAGCTGTGCTGCTGAGTGCCCGCATTTGCCGTATTACGAAAATCATCGCTATCGCTATTGTGGGCCGCTGCAGCTGAGGAGCTGAGTGCCCACACTAGTTACCACTTCGAGGATCTTGTTACCACCGGCGTGTGCCGCTGGGTGCCCGCCTTTAAGCCTCGTCCCAGGATTATCATGAGTGCACGCCGCGGACCGCAACAGCGGGGAGCTGTGGCCGCTGCGAGTCCGCCTGTCATCACCGCGGCTTCCTTGTGAGGCTGCGTGCCATGCCCCTTTAAATCTGAGGTACATTGTGCATTACCGGGTCATGTGGACTCCGGCCTCGAACTAAGTCCGCTCCACATCCTTTTTGAGTGCCTTTATTGCCTTTGAAGTGAATCTGTAATTTTGTGCATTGTGGCTCCTTGAGTGCTTTTAGCCTCGTGTTCAGTTTATATAAAGATAACTATTTTTCTATAACTACTTGTGGTGTCCGTTTGTAGCGTCTCTCCTGCGTTATTGTGTATGGTCATAAATACTTCATGCACTGCCTCTGAGATAGGCCTGTCTGCTCGTGCTACGTTACCAAAGGGTTGAGCAGGGGTTATCAAAGGGTGTAGCCCCCTTACTCTGACTTAGGAAGAAGGATCCCTATGTGGACCTCGGCGCCAGCCGCTGCCAAATAGAGATCCCCATTTCTAACACAAGCAAACTGGGTTCACATTTGGATAAATCAGATGTGATTGCAAAGAGTTACACTGGGAACAGAATAGATTTTATGGGTTGCAGAAATGTAGAATTTCAATTCAAGAACAGGACTGCAAATTGTAAATTGTTTGTGGCAAAGAAAGGGTCCTGAGTGTTAGGTTGGAGTGACCAAGGGAAGTTGGGCATCATTTTAAATCCCAATTGTATGGATCCAGTTTTATTGGTCAATGATACTGATACGAATTGTACAGATATTTTAAAGGAATAGCCTAAAAGAAAAATTATGTATGCATGGAGTTTCCATGTTTAGCTAGGTTCTGATCATAAGACCCTTACAAAATTATTGACTTACTCTGGCGTACAAAATATGTTATCAAGATTAAGTAGGATGTCAATAAAATGACTGGATTATCCTTATGATATTGAGTACTGGCTAGGAGACAAGAACAGGGTAACAGATTTTTAAAGTAGATTACCTTTATTCACCACTAAGGGAGATTAAATGATACAAGATGATGATGACAAAGTAGCATTGCTATTTTATGGTGGTTTAGAAGGTATCTCACTTACAGAGTGAAAGAACAATATGATCAAGGGTTATAGTTTGAAGACGATTACAAGTTATCTAACTATCTAACTAAAGGTTGGCCCAAAAAATGTACTCTTAACTCAGAAGAATTTTCTTTTTTTAGGAAGTAAGGAATGAGCTGTGTGTTGAGGATATCTTGTTATTCCGATCTGGAAAAGGAAGGTCTGCCTTTCACCTTAAGGAAGAAGTTATTAAGGGGGCAAGATGGCGGCTGCTGCGTTGGCCGTGTGAGCAGCTTGTACACTGCTCTCCCGTGGTTCCTCACCTGGATTGATTCACCCGACTTGATGGGGCTCCGACTCTGACTTGATCCTTTTGTGAAGCCGTGGTGGTGTTTTTCGGCGTAACTGAAGCCTGCGGACCACTGTTCTTGCACGGAGTGGTGCGGAGGCTGGCGTCCTCGGCTGCTATCTCGGAGTGGGGTGGAGCAACATTGTAGCAGCCTTGGTGGAGCGGAGTAGTGTGGAGTGGAGCCCGCAGTAAACCCGCCTGCAGTAAACGCAGTAGCAGTTGGAGCGGCATCTCGCCTCTGTCGGGTGGCTTGCTTTGGACGGTTGCAGTTGTGGTTGAGCAATGGCCCCGAAAGGGAGAGGGGTGAGAACCCACGGGGGTGCCGCAGGCTCAGTAGCAGGAGCGGCAATAACGGATGGCGGGGGTGGCGTGCTGGTAAATGAGGATGCAGACATCGCCCCGGAAGTGGCTAATGGCAGTGGAAACGCCAATGGTGCTATCAGGCGGAGGCAACCTGATCAGAGTCGTGGTTCTTCGGGGCCAGGTGAGCACGTGGACCTGGGAGTTACGGGGGTGAATAACAGTTTAGCGCTCGATAGTAGGCGCGAGCAGCAATACACTCCCATCAAAAACCGTACTGTACCTGCAATTTTTAATAAAAAATCTACGCTAAAAGCTAAAATAGTCGTAGACCCGGACTTGGTAAACCAACCCCTAGCCTCGCCTGTAACTGGGGTTCCTGGCAATAGCACATTATTGGCTGATATGGTTGATGTGGTCAATTCTGGGACAGATATGGCTGTGAATATACGTGTCAGTGAAAATGCAGGTGTAAAGCTCATGAATAAAACCATCGAGCCTTCCCTATCAGGGCCCGGGAAGAGTGGGGATGTGCCTAGCAGGAGCGGGCTATCAACTTCGGGCAAAGACACGTCAGGCAGCCTAAATATAGATGGCATAGACTGCAATGGTGGTTCCCTTGCGGATAAAGGGAATGATGCGAAATCCGCCGGCTCAGGGGGCAAATTTTATTCTATGTCTGATCTTTCAATGGTATCAGAAAACGACAATGAAAATGATAATGTGAGCACAGTTGGTGACTGGGGGGACGACAGGGAGATACAGGATGAAGATGATGATTTAGATCAATCTCTGAATCAAGAGACTGTGAGAAAAATTCAGGAGTTCGGTGATCGCTCATCGCACAAGTTGACGATGCCTGTTGATCAGCCTAGATGGGATGGCACACCACCCACGCTGCCAGGTCAGGTGGCAGCATCCAGTATGAACAATTTAGCGGATGATGGCGACGTGGTCACTCTGAATACAATCTATAAGATCATCATGGTCCACCGGGCTAAGACTAAGGCAGAAGGTTTGCGAACACAGGGGGCGGTGCGAAAACTACAAAATACCGTACGCCGCAATGCGAAGTCCTGTGCAGAAATAACTACTAGGGTAGTGGAGGTAGAAGAGTGCATTTCTGGTGCAGAGGACTCTCTGGTCAAACAACAGTCAGCTATTGATGTTCTACAAAAGACCAAGGCGGATGTTGATTGGAAGTTAACAGATCTCGAGAACCGATCAAGACGTAACAATCTCAGAGTCTTAGGCATACCTGAGTCCAAAGAGGGGCCGGATATGAGACAGTTTGTTGTTGAAATGTTTAAGGAGGCCTTCCCTGACTTGAAGGACTGGAACTGGGAAACCAAGGCCATCAGGGCGCATAGATTTCCTTTTGTACAACGTAGGAGAATTGGGGGATCCAGGGGAGAGGTGAATGTACAGCCTAGAGCATTTCTTATTTGTCTCAACAACTATCTTCTGCGTGAGGCAATCTATGACCTTGCTCGGCCGGACCGGCGGCAGTCTGGCAAAGGGTGCACATTTTTTGTGCGCCCCGATTTTTGCCCGACCACTGTGCAACAAAGGTGGAAATTGAGGCAGCTAATTTCACTTTTTCAAGCCAAAGGTGGGCAGGCATTCCTTCTTAATCCCGTTAAGATAAAGGTGATTTATAAGGAACAGACTCAGTATTTTACATAGGAAGCTGTGGCGCAAGACTTTTTGAAGACAGTGGGGAGTCAATAAATATACAGTATATGTTTTCTCATTTTGTATTACCTCAGTTTGTAGGTTCTCTTCTACCTTTGTTTTTTTTCTCTTTTTTCTTTCCCCTCTCCCAGTATAGTATTAGCTTGCGTATGAGCATAGTATGAGTATAATAGTTGGCCAGAAAGACTGTGTGTAATTAGGCAGAATGGTATATGATTATAAATGCAATGTTTTTTTGTTATTTTTTTTCATACTTAATAGTATGTATAAGTATGATATTATCGGTAGAGGGTTGCATTATAGCTGAAGAGGCGGTGTGGTGACCGGTGGAATTCGGGTTGTGGGCCACGGGGGGGGGAGTGTAAAAATACTCTCCATCACTGAGGACATGGTCCTTACACCCCGATTTGGGTGGTTTGGGGTGGGGAAGGGTTGGGGGGTTGGGATGGTAGGGAAGGGGGGTGGTAGGTGGGAGGGGAGAAAAATAAAATCAATACATGAGTACATTTTTGTTTTCTGGACGACTACTTGGTATGTCAGGCACATGTTTTTTGTTTTTTTTGCCGTAGGTACAGCAGAGATAGATGGCGGTTAAGGATATACGATTAGGCATGTTGAATGTTTATCTGATTTTTGTATCCACAGCTGTGGTTAGGCTGTGTATTGCCTCCTGTTGGCTACAAAAGGATGCCCCATCATTTGAGGCATGGAGGACAAGGTTCCTTGTTATGTTTAATATGGAGTATAGTCTATATGCTCTTAAAGGTAGCCGGAAAATGAAACTTGGGCGGCAAATTTGGGAGGCAGTTAAAACTTATGTGGATAAGTAAAGTTTTGGTTCTGGCATGGTTTGGTGTCTGACCTTGCCTATAAGTGTCTATTTCTTTGGTACCTACAAAGTGGTTATAAATTGGTCAGTATTATTTTCCCCTGTTCATATGTGATGATATGTATTACGTTTATATTCTCTCTTTGATTCTTTTAGATGCTATCGCCAATTTTTTTATATGCCTGTTCTCTTTGGTGTTTGTTTTGTACTCATGTATTTTCAATAAAAAAATAAAATAAAATAAAAAGGAAGAAGTTATTAAAATTATGCCATGAGGGTCCCCTTGGTGTATCTAAAGACAAACAAAGAGTAAAATACAATTACTGGTGGACTGCTTAAGATTTGCATTCATAATTGTGTTACATGTAACAATAAGTGTCTCAAAACGTTAAAACCACCTTTGAGTCCCATTGAGAGTCCAAATATGTCATGGGAGAGAATTGGTGTGGATAGTTGGTAGGACTCGTAGAATGCACTCACAGAGAGTTTAAGTACATTATACTTGTACATAATTTTTCTAAATGGCCAAAGATTAAACTTACGTGCAATGCTGATTGTGCAAACATTATTACGTTTTTGGATGAAATCTTCATACAGGAAAACCTACTGAAATGTATCATCACGGATAACGACCCACAATTTCTGTCTACTTCTTTTAAGGAACTGTATTAAGTACAAAACTACAACAGTTTGTCATCACAAAGGAAATGTTTAGTTGAGCACTTTAACAGGGTGCTCAAAGGTAGGATTTAATCGTCTAAGGCCAGTAAATTAAACTGGGAAGGCGAGGTTTGCTAATTAATCTGGGCCTACAGGATAACTCCCAGCTTGATTTCAGTCCATTTGCAATGATGAGGGGAAGGCAGGCTTTAAGCAAAGATATGAGTTGGACGACTTCTTCTAAACAACCCGAATGGGCTCCAGAACTTGTGAGAAAGAAAATTGCACCAGCTCTGAAATCCTACAAGAAATGGTATGACAGAAGGCATTGTTCAAAATATGTGATGTTCAAGTGTGGTGATTGGGTTAAAGTTAGAATGGACAAATAAGTCTCCCAACCCTTGTGCATCCGTGAAATGTTTTGCAACTCTGTTAAACTAAGAGATTGTAAGGTTTAGCACATGAGCATAGTAGCAAAATATCTTTCCAGTGATAGGTTAATTGACAACAAACTTAACAGGGATGACAAACTTAACAGTGATGATTGATTGGGTTTTGATGATGAAAAGAATGATCCCAGGGATTTGAATCTTGAATTGGATGATGGTTCGTGTGAATTGGATGGTGATTCTTGTGATGTGTCTGTTTCTATTGGGTCATCTACTAATGGTGGTTGTGAACAAAGAAATGAACTTGGTGCGTCTAAAGGGTTGGATAAACCCTTTGGACACACCAAGTACACTTTTTGCCTTGCCAGCTAACATGCCAAGGCAAAAAGGTTAGATTTGGTAGACTCATTATCAAACCGAGGAAATATGATGATTATATTACAAATGTGAAGTCCATGGAGTTAACATGTTTTTATTATTGTAATTTAAACCCAATTCAAATTTTCTTGCACAGGGTATCTTTTAGGCTTTTTATTAGTAATAACAGCCTCAGTGCCTTATAATCTAAATGCTTTAACTTCAGGTACAATGTTATTTAGTTTGTTGTTGGACACTTATGCCATTTACATTTTCTTTTGCTTTCAAATTTGTAAGAGGAAGATGTGTTGTAATGATGTGATTCAATCTAGTTCTAGCAGTGTCATGGGCACTATGTGTCACCACAAACGAGTATTCAACAGGTGGCAGTTGAACATTGTAAATTTGAGGAGATGCTGAGGGAACCTGACTTCTCTGGGGCTGTAAGAAATAAACTTACCTTAAACCCAAAAAACTGCCATTATTACAGTCTATGTCACACTATGCTTCTTGGTTCTATGGTAATAAGTGTGTTCATGTTTCGTTCTGAGTAGCTTAGAGAGGAGGTTGTGTAGGCCAACATGTTCAAGAAAACACAGATTGGACTGCCTGTGAAACCAAGCAGCAAGAGTTCTGCTCCAAGTGAGAAGGGATGGCAACTGCAAACACTAGCCAAAATAAAGTACCGCCTCGTGCCTGGCAAAGTCATGTTTCCCAGTGAGAAGTGAGAATGGTGCCCACTGGCAACTTCAACCTTTGGCACATACTAAGTACTAAGTACATGATGCTGCTATCTGAACCCTTGCCTCTTTACCCAGTCTTGGCTGCAGGTGCCACGTCTGCCAGAATTGCTCACCCTCTGTCACTCTTTGTCCTTCTTCCAGCCTGTGCTTGAACCTAGGCTCCGGGTACGCAATGCTTGTATTGACTACTTTTGTTCACCCCGCAGGTGTAAACCAATAGTACTGTGTTGAGATGACAGCAGATGGATATCTGTGAGTGTTTTAAACACTTAAAATCAGACCTTTGTATGCAGACATTTAAAGAACACCACATGTAACAAGCATTAACTAAGATATAGGTATTGCTTATACCCAGTCCAACTGGTTTGTTTTTAGTCCATCTAATTAGAGCAATTAAATCATTTTTCAGTTGTGCTTGCACAGGCAACCAGCACTTAGGAGAGGTGAGACAGATCAAGATTGCCATGTGGGGTGGGAGGGAGAGCATAGATATTAGATGACATACCAGTGTTAAAAGTAACACATTTCCCCCTTTCAATAATCGCTTTATAGATTCATACTTTTAGAATTAAATCTGTGTGCAAACTTTGATGAATGAGTGTGAATTGGCATTGTGTTACAAACCTTTCACTTTAAGGTGTACATATTTGACTGAAACATTGTGCTGTGGTTGTTCCCTATGAAAGTGTGCAATTATTTTTTGTTCACTCATCTTGGCTCCTATTGGCTGTGCTATATCTGTTTGGGTATTAGTATGCCCCTTCCATGGATGACAAACACCAATGCAATATATCTGGAAAATGTATGGGCATGTGCCTGAACAAAAAGGTTATAGAAGGGCTTGAAACGTAGATGTTGAGGGGGCACGGGTCGAGGTCCCTTGCCAGTGGAGAGTATAGAAAGAGCATAGATAATATTGTGTGGAAATGATAAACAGTTTCCTCCAGGTTCTCATTATCAAGTTGCTCAATTGTGCACATAAATAATATTCATGTTGAAAAACATAATGAGATCCTGTGAAAAAGAAACAGCCACCCATGGACCCTTTGCTGCTGACACTACCCTCTCCCTCTCACACAGTAGTGACCTTTTAAAAGCAATATTTGGAGCACTTTGTACTCGAATAGGACTCTTTTTCCCGCTGCCCGTCACCCCGCATGTTGTTACAACACGGTTGTTGTAACAACGCATACCATTAGCTCGCATGTCATAACAACGACTTGCGGAGGGGAGCGCTGGATGCTGGAATAGTATAATTTACTAATCCAACTCCAGACTGTGGGAAGGTGTTGGATTTTAAATCCAAAACATTCTCCCGTCTCCGCAAGTCATTGTTACGATTTGTGGGGTAATGGTCTGCGTTGTTAAAGCGCGGTCAATTAAGCGACCACATTGTAATAACATGCGGGGTCACGGTTTTGTTGTCAGGGTTGTTTACCCTTTGTACTCTAACCTTCATAACGTTTTCTCACAGAAGTCTTGAAGGTCAACAGTGCATCCCATTTTCCCACCTTCGGGGGATTCTAAAGGCATCCTGGGGTTGTGGCTAGACAAAATATTGAAAAGAGTTTTTTTTTTCATTAGAAACCCCCGAAACCGGTCCCAGGATGCTTTTTTCAGGTCTAGGAAAAGACCTGGCTTGGCAGTTCGGGCTGGATTGTTCCCATGCGGCACAGGGTCAGGACTGATTCGTATAAAGCTGGGTCTGAACTGGGGTGGCGAAGTGATCTAAAGAACGATGATGGATTCAACCCATATCTGTTACTGGGGTGAAGTCTGAAAAGTTTCAGCGCTCCGTCCATAATCTCCCTGTGTTTGCTTTGTCTGCCCTAAGTTGGCAGGGTATGCCTAAACGTGGGTCCCTGGCTCAATTTGCCACTGGATTCAAGCTAGCTGGGCTGATGAGTGTTGTTACCCTGAACCGGTCTCAGGATACTTGTTTCTGGTCCAGGGAAGACCTGGCTTGGTAGTTCGGGCTGGACTATTCCCATGAGGCACAGGGTCAAGACTAATTTGCATATAGCTGTGTCTGAACTGGGGTGGCGAAGTGAGCTAAAGAACGATGATGGATTCAACCCAGATCTGTGACTGGGGGTGAGTGTCTGAAAAGTTTCACACTCCGTTCATCATCTTCTTGTGTTTGCTTAAACCCGCAAGCTTAACATTTCTGAAAAACAGACAAAGTTTGGAATTCAGCAAGGGGTCATTTGTGTAGATTGCTCCTAGCCCCCCCCCAAAAAAAAAAACCTAATTCTTAAAATAAACAAATAATATAAACAAAAACAAAAATAAGTGACAAGGTTATCTTCTGTAATTTGTTCACCCCGATACACAATATACAAAAGTAACATACATTTATACTTGCCACACCCTTTCAGGCTGCAGGGATAAATATTTTGTTTTTGATTGCCCAAAATCGATAACCACCAGAGCCAGCAACTGAGCAGAAACATAGAATGATTTTTCATAATGTGCCAAATATGCTTCTATTGAAATGGTTAAATCTAATGAATGAACAATGGATATGAAGGCAACCTATGCATTTTTTTTAAATGCACCATAGTTACTGGGTTTATAATAGTGTTTATTTGGACTGCTCTGAATTTGGGGTTACCCATGCTATCATATGATTTAGATGGCATTTTGCAAAATGCAGTCTTTGATGCAGACTGGCTTACATATTGAAGCCGAAAATGGAGAGAAATCATAGTCATAAATGCTCCACTATTCTATATGCCCATAGTTTGAAAGGGTGCCCCCCTTGTGTGGGTGGGCTTGTGAGAGGAAAAAACACTCTGTGGAGTGGTGTGAGTTGTATTGATCAGGTAGCTATTTGTTACCCACAATGCCCTGCAGAACTCAAACTTTGGCTAAAATCATGCATTTTACTCACATTTCTGTCTGAGAATGTAAGGAATATTTGTGGATCCACAAAATGCTTACCACCCACCACTTGCACACTTCTCACAATGAAAATGCTACCCCATTTTTGTGGGTGGGTGACCATATGAAGTCAATGTGGTCTCTGCATGACCCCATGTTTGATATGTTCTTATCTCCGATCATCTATCTGCCTTCCTGGAGGCCAATTGGGGGTAAACCCCAATAGCCCTCCTTCCCTCCCAGTGGGACAGAAAGACTGTTCCATGTTCTTTAATTAGGGAAAAGCCTGGTGAGCAGGTCTCCCTTCTGTGGTGTCTAGTGGGTATTGCTAGTGCTGTGGGTTTGTATTTCTGGGGCGATCCTCCAGCAGGGATCTGCCTGGGAGAAGTTAGGCTGGAAAGGGGACATTGTCGGTGCAACTGTATGCCCCCTAAGCAACGATCAAAGTGAAAGAGGACTATACTTAATGGTGCTGTCTGTTTCCACTTTGTTACATTGACACCAGTGTGCCATGTGCACTACGCGTCACTATAGTAGTAGCAAAAAAAATGAATTCAGGATTATTGCGTTCTTATTTTTTATTTTAAGGAAATAATTTTCTTTAGCAGTGCACTAGGTTAAGGGAGGCAGGGGTAGCAGGACCGGCCTTGAGTCTCCTGAACTCCTTTTTACACCAGCGAGAGCAACGAGTGATGCTTGGGGAGTACCTCTCCCCTGTCAAGTCGTTGCATTGTGGGGTACCACAAGGGTCGGCATTGAGTCCGACCCTGTTCAATATCTACGTGGCCCCCCTTGCAAGACTTGTAAGATCTCAGGGGATGGAGGTCGTGTCGTACGCCGACGACACGCAGATTATGGTGTCCCTGACTCACTCCGTGAATGTCACCGCGTCCAACTTTAAGTCCTGTATGCAACTGGTTGCAGACTGGATGATTTTCAACTCATTAAAGTTGAACGGTGACAAAACGGAGGTCCTGGTCTTCGGCAAAGACCAGGAAATGTGGTCAGGTGAGTGGTGGCCTTCATCTTTAGGCATCTGCCCCACACCCACACAATCTGCTAGGAACCTAGGCGTCATTTTTGACACCCGGCTCTCCATGGAGCTGCAGGTGAACAGGACAGTGGCCACCTGTTGGGGCGTCATCAGGATTCTGAAAAGAATCGCGTACTATCTCTCCCCACAGGCACGAAAACAGGTTGTGATCGCCCTTGTTGGCTCAAGGCTGGATTACTGTAATTCACTCTATGCCGGGGCCAACAAGGGCTTTCTTCAACGCCTGCAGGTTGTGCAAAATGCCGCGGCGCGCTTCGTTTTGGCCCTGCCATGGATGTCCTCCGCGACCTCGGCAAGGAAGAGTCTTCACTGGTTGCCTATCCCTTTCAGAGTCTCTTTTAAACTTCTCTGTCTTACTTATAGCGCCTTGAGGGCAGGCCCGACTGATGCCTTGGGTTCTTTGCTCTCTAGGTATGTGCCAACCAGATGTCTTCGCTCGTCAGAGCTTAACCAACTGGTAGTCCCACGCGCTAAGACGGTAAGATGGGGGAACAAGGCCTTTTCTATTCTGGCGCCTCAGCTCTGGAATACTCTTCCCTTGGAGATTAAACTACAGCCCTCTCTTGACCTTTTCAAGAAAGCTCTGAAAACTTGGTGTTTTTCCAAAGCATATCAGTGAGCTCGTGTCTCTGTCTGCCAGCAGCTAATTTTTTTGAGTTAGGCGCCTTGACGCCCAGTGGGCATAGTAGCGCGTGAATAAATCATATTTCATTTCATTTCATTTCATTTCACTTGACAAATTGACGTGAAAGGTTGGTCAAGCACACCTAAGGGGTTAAATTAAGAAAAGTTCAACATGGTCCAGTTGATGGAGCGAGATTCAGAAATGTTTTTCATTTCAACTCGTGAAGTCACACTTCCATAAATTAATTAATTATATTAATGATCTGTGCTGTGTGTGTATTAATTCAACCTAGTTTAAAGTTGCATTTCATGAAAAGAACACGCGGGACACTAACATGTGTGCTCATAAATGTGCATTATGTTGCATTCTCATATATGTGCAAAATAATAAATTAATCTTGTCTATTGTTGTGTCATGACTAATAGCAGCTGTTTTAAATAATGGCATGTGCTTATTTTGCTTCCCTGTCTATGTGGTGTCACTCTATTCTCTATAGGTGCATAAAGAACCCTGCTGGATTAAATGAAGAACGGTAGATATAAAATGCTGCTTTATTTGTGCTTCTGCTAGGTAATTTAGACTAATGGGTTAATCATTAACAATGATGGGTGGCAACAGAACAAATTGTATTTCTTTCATTAATTACTCTTTTGTGTTTGTTTATATAATAGTTTTACAAATGAAGCTTAGAGATGGCTGCAGAAAAATAGTGCACTTTTAAAAGTGACGCAAGAGAGGTGGCGCAGAAAAATTACGCTTTCTGAAAAGAGGCCTGTTGATGAAAATGGCACAAGAGAAAATAATTCTGAAAAGGATGGAAAAAGCCTCTGAGCTTTTATTTTGAAAGGTTTTGGAAAGAACTGCTAAAAAGATGACTCTGTGGAAAAATTTTGCTAACGTGCCACGGGAGCTCAGAGCAGACAGGCTCAAGGTTGGAAGGAAGAGACATGATAGATTTGCATTGCTTGAACTCCTTTCGCTACAAATTGTAGCAGCTTGAGGAAATGCTGCCAAGACTTCTGCATGAACAATGAACTAGTGAATTTGCCCGGGCATGTGGAAAGGAGATGTCACAATTTACTGTGGCACGAGGTGGCTCAGCCAATGGAGAGCTAGAATTCATCTGATGGAATGTGAAAAATAGTTAGCTCAGCTTATTTTAGGGTATAAGAATCAGCTCAGAGAGCAGACATTTGGCTTACGCTCGAGATTCTTGAGGGACGTGATATGCTGATGGACTACACACGTGAGGAAAGGAGTTTTTATTATATGCTTTATTTCTAGGTGATGAGGCTAGAGACAGAGAGATAGTTAGGATTTGGAAATGCTTAATTTTACTTATTTCTGCTAATGAATAATAATTCTTGATTTATGCTATTTTTATTAATTCTGAATAAACCTCTCTTTATGACCTTTTCTAATGCTTGTTTAATAAAATTCCAAAACCTGAGTTTTTCTAGATGTGTTTAAATAAACTTTCTAAATGACAAGCTGGTCTTGATTATTGTAGATGGTTTAAACAACATATTTAGATCTTATCGCTTCATGATTCAGTCGCTCTGTTGTTGATATGGGCCTAGTGTTGTAGTGTAAGTTTGGTGGTAGTAGATAGAGTCATTTATGCAAAATCTTGGTGAGAGCGCTGGATCAAATTCCTTGGCAGCAATCGGATGGTTTTATGTTGTTTTTGACATACATGTTACATGCATGATACATATATGTTGGTATATTCATAGGATTAAGGTTTAACATATGTTAAGTTAGTCAGTTTGTTTAATGTAAGGGTTTTTCCAGCAGTGTGAAAATTCCCAGGTTAGCCATGGCTAGAGATGTGTAATGCTGTGATCAGGACGCTGATATGTAAGCAGGTTACACAAGCACATTTGTTTTGCTTCAGAAGGTGATATCGCCGTGTATCATCGTGTTGTCGCCGTGCAACACATGTTAGGGCTAGGTGTGAATGTATGCATAGTGAGGATTATCTAAGAAATTTGAGCAGCATGAGCATAGGGACAATGAGCCTGTTGTAAAACTCACTGTGATAAGAGTAATAGTATATATTCAAGCTTGAGTGAAGGGTAAGATAACGCTGGTGCATGATTATCTATAAACAGGTGAGAGTCCTGTACGGATAACGTGTTTAATATCTATAAACAGGTGAGAGTCCTGTACGGATAACGTCGCTTATTTTATCAACGGCGCATGATTATCTATAAACAGGTGAGAGTCCTGTAGGGATAACATGTATATATGATTTTAGGGTTTTCCGTTTGAAAGTGCGTAATTGTTTTGTAATAGTGTTCAAGTTAAACTTTGAAATGTCACTTGGATGTGCATTCTGAGGGAAATGAGTTCATATATTACTTGTTAGAAGGGTAGAGTAAGAGTTGCTCTATTGGCGATTGAAATTATTCTATGAGAATAGGGCCGACTATTCCAAGCTGAGAATACTTGAATGAATGTAAAACTATCCTATTTAGAGAAGCAGGCAGATGAGTCCGTTTTATGTAATTACTAAATTGTACCAAAAGTAATTTTAAGGTACTTAGGAACGTTCAAGATAAAGTCTGTGCTAATAAAAGACTTCATAAGGTATTGCGCGCTGTTTAAATATACAAAAAAGCATTGTGCGCTATTTAAATCCATTTAAAAGTATCATGATCGAAAATTGTAAAGGAGGGGCTGTTTAGAGAGCAAGAACGTGTGGGGAGAGCCTGAAACCGCAGCAGCTGTCTGCGTCAAAACTGCCGCGCTCGGATTGGCTAGAGCGTATGGTTCGTCATAGAAAAGCTGCCCCCTGATTAGCTGAGGCGTCGTTATGCAGTATCTAGCTAAGCTTCCACTTTTGTTCCCTTCATTTCAATTATACTGTTAAATCAAAAACTGATGCGTGTGACAAGCGCTGCATAAAGAATAAAAACAGCTGTCAAGCACCCAAAACGTCACAATAAAGTCACACTCCGATTAATTAAAGCGTCTGGAGTGTCTCGGTAAAGGCTCGCTCTGATTGGCTGAGATGTTATGAAGGGTGCGTTATAATTAGTTAACAACAGTTCTGTGTTTAGAGTGGTTGCGCGTAATTGGCTGCACCACTGCCTGCCGAGAATTTTGGTCTTAGCAAGCATCCTCGAAATAAATGCCCGTTTTAGTTTTAAAATCCTTCTTTGCAACGCTATTATTTAAAAGGAAGAGCATAGCGCGCTCTATTGAAATCCAATTTTGTGAGGGAGGGGCCGTTTATTTAATGAGGAGTGAAGGGGAGAACTGCCAACTGCAGCGGCTGTCTACGTCACTGCCGCCGCGCTCCCATTGGTCAGGGGGCCGCAGTATCATAGAAGGGCCGTCCCCTGATTGGTTGAAATATCGTAGCGTGTCACTATTGCCTGCCGAGAAATTTTGACTTTTGCTGCTGTCCTTGGGTTAGTGCATGTTGAAGAGCAGTAGATCGGCTATTTGTATGGGCTAATTTTTATAAGGAACACACACCTGGGTAAAGAGATAGGTGTCCACTTTGATTATCCCTGTTGCAGTCGCGCGGTTGTTTTAGGAGGAGAGTCGTGTTGTAGCTGATACGGGAGAGCGAGTGTACGCTATATAAAAGTGCATAAATGAAATAAAATAAAAGCGATTGCACATTAAGTTAAAATTACACTTACTAGCGAGGAACTGAGCGCGAGGTGAGAGAGAGCTGGAGGCCACATTGATTGTATGTTTCGGAGCCGCCGTGTTCTGATTAGTGAAGATGTATGGCGCGTCATTGTAGAGCTGCGCTGGAATAGACTGAGGCGTCTAGAGCATCGGGGGAAAGGAAGCGTTCTGATTGGCTAAGAGGTCTAGCCAGTCACAGCAAGGCAGTGCTGTGATTGGTTGAGACATCGCCACAAGCACTGTGATTAGCTGAAGCGCGATAACTCTGTATTGGTTCCCTTCATCGCCGCGCTGTTGTTTTAAAGGGAAAAGAATGTTACAGCTGATGTATAACTAGCATTGCGCGTATTTTGAAAAATAGAGACAGAGCGCTAAGAACTGAAAGCCGCAGAGGCCGTATGCTTCAGAGCCGCCACGCTCTGATTGGTGGAAATGTCCAAAAACAGCGCTGTGATTGATTAAGGCATCGGCACCAAATTGTCCTCGTTTAGTATTAATTCATTGTTATAGTTATAATTATTTCAGCTGATACATTTAGAGTCAGCCAGCTGATGAAGTGGTGATGACTCATGTACATTCAATCTGCTTTCCGAGTAAATCATAATAAATACAATTTACCACTTTAAATTTCCTTTTTGCCGAGTTTTTTTTTTTTTTTTGTCTGTCACTGTTAATATGTGACAGGTGTTGCGCGCATTTATACAGGAGGAGCTGAACGCGAGGGGAAAGGATTGTAACAAAAACGGAGTTGTGGGCGAAGGAACTGCCTTTCTATTGGCTCAGGTCCTAACTTGTCATAGAAAAGCCGCGCACCCATTGGCTGGTGAGGCGCAGTGTCACTAGAGAAGCTGCAACCTTATTGGTTAAGGCTTTGTACACTTTATAATAAATATTCTAATGTTTATTTGTTTTTAATTGATTAATACTGACTTGGTATTGGTAGCAAATGCTTTATATGCATTGCGTTACAGCTTACTACAGCTTTCCCAAGCAAACTGACAGACAGGTTCACGTTACAGTTGTGCTTTGGAACAACTGTAAGCTAATTGGTGGATGACATCGTAGCGTCATAGGGGAGCCGCGACCGGATTGGTTGAGGCTCGAGTGAGCACTTTTATTGGCTGTGCGCTTTGTTTTAGTATTTGAGAATGCCGAGGAATTACTTGCCGAAGAATTACATTACTAAGAGAAAAATAAACACTGTGATTGCGCTAAAATTGGAATAAAGCTTGGCAAAGCATTATAGAGGTTGGTTTCTATGGTTAACGCTAATGAGCAAAGGAGGGCTGCAAAAAATTTTCTTTAAAATTTAGAACGAGTAGGCAGTAACAACTAAATACAACAACAGTATTGGCTGTAATTGAAATAAAAGATTTAAAGATTTTATAAAGGGTAATGTGGGTCAGAAGAAAGCAAATTTGAATTAAAATTATTATTAAAGGAGTCTAAAAGTTTTTTTACAGTCAAACATTTTTATTTAAATTAAAGGCAACAGATTAGGTTTTCTTTTTCCACAGCTGTTGATGCAGAAAGGTGTGTAAGTGCAAATAAATACATTTTTAAATTACTCAATTACATTTAGGTGTTTTGTTGTTGCAAAATAAAAATTTTATATTGCTGTTTTTTTTTGCAAATTAATGTTTTTCTTTCCAGGTTTATTAAAATTAGTGATGCAGGTAAATTAGGAGGAATATTAAATTGACCAAGTTATAAGGTTTTTCTACACCTGATATTGTTAAATTAATGTATTAATTGATCAGCAAACGCTATGAGGCCAATTAAGTGAACACTTTTACCTATTATAATTATATTTAACCAAATTTTAATATGGATAACAATTATCTAAAGAAAAAGAAAATGACTTCCTGGTTTAAGAAAATGAAAAAGGTTGTTGCTAAATGTGAGAGAAAATTAAAAATTCCCAAATTAGCGAAAATTAATAATAAATGTGTCAGAGTAGAAAATATTGATCAGTCTAAAATTAATGTTGTAAATACAGATCAGAACAGAAATTCAAGAAGACCCCCAGAACAGAATAATGAAAAACCAAAAGTCCCAGCTCAGATTTATTGTCAATGTGACGCGACAGAAAAGAATGATGAAATGCCTAGTACTTCTGGAAATAATATTCCTGATCATGTGAATTCATCAAAAGATTTAAAACAGTCCATGAAATATATGGAAGCAGTGACAGTACCTGTGTCTGGAAAAGATGAAACTAGTCCCACAACTTTAATAGTCCCACTTAATTCTGAAATTCAAAATTTTTCTGAAAAACTTAATTCTAGTGTACTTAAAATTGAACTGGTAATGATTACAAATCAGCAAGAAAGAGTGATGACTCCAGTTCTAGCAAGTGAGAAGTCTGATATTGATCTGATTGATTTGACACAGCCTGATGAGTCAATAGATGAAATTGACCCACAGATTAAATTAAACTTGACAAATGATGATGAGTGTCAGGATGTATTGGAATTTTACAAAAAGCCCAGAGAGGACATTAAAATTGTTCCTCTGCCAGAGTCAGGTTATGTTTACTTCACGGCCTGCCAGGAGCGATGAGGGAATGAGGGAATTTAATGGTATCAATTAGCGCCGAGACGCCCACGGGTATTCGCCGCGCTCAATAAATTACAAAAATAAATAAATAAATAAAAATAAATTGTCTAAAAATAGAAGAAGGCTTTATGAGAGCAGCATATTCTGTCTGCACAGTTTCTAATGTTGCTGACAGTAAATTCGGTTATGGAGTTGTGCATGATTATGAACAACTCTGGTCCCAAAAAGATTATTTTACTTCTGCAGGTTCACTTATCAGAAATGCAAATTTAATTAAACGATTGATTGATGACATTCAATTGGTAGAAAGGATTGCTGTCGTGAAATGTACAGCATACAAAAAGAATGATGAACATGCTTTGAGTTCACTAATACTAACATCTGTAGTTGAAACATGGCAGGGAGTCAAAGATTTACAAGATGAAACAACTCATGAGGAGAAAAACACGTGGTTGAGAGCAGATTACAGACAACAAGATGAGGATGGAATTTGGACTCACAAAGATGGCAGAGTAGTTTTACTAAATAGCATAATTACTGACATGGACAGAAAATACCATAAAATTGTAGAATTTCCTTATCAGAGGTGTCTGTCTTGTTAACAAATGAACACAATTAAGAAAACAGTTGTGGGAATGGAAACAGAAAGACAGGAGAGTGGTTCATTCACCAGATTACAAATGGAATTTATTGAGATGGAACTGCATAACATACTGTGCTACATTTTTGTGATTATCTGTTTGTTTACAAGATGGGTAGAAGCATTTCTTACGCGACATAATGATGAAATTACTGTTGCAAAGTGATCAGATGGTAGAAAACATATTGAAAACAGACCGCTCCATTGTACAAATAGACCAGAAATTTCAGATGTTGTGGAGCAAGAGAATGATACTATAAAGAACAGAGATGCAAAAATTAGCTTATCTACAGGTATACAGTGGACAGATGTCTTTCCACTTATTTTGATGTTTCTGAGAAGTACTACTGATAAAAAGACAGATTTAAGTCCACGTGATATTATAATGGACAAGGTCATGAGTCAGACCTTCATACCAGTGAAAAGAATGATGTCTATCAATAATAGCATCAATTTGGAGTACTGCAGACATTTATCAGATGTAGTGACTTCTGTGTCTAATCAAGATGGAACTGAAGTGCAAACAAGAGAAAAAGAGCAAGCACATGATCTGTTACCAGGTGAAAGGATCAGGAAAAAGGTTCGTCTAAAAAGAAATTGTCTAGTGCCAAGCTGGCAGAAAGGGAGGCCAGTTAGTCTTGTCACAACAAATGCAGTAAAGTGCAAAAGACTGAAGAGATGGATTGACACTGGCCATACTTTTCATGTACTTACACCTGAAAATTCTGCTGCTGATTCAGATTCTGAAAAAGGGCCTGAAAGAAATCCAGATCTTGAAGATCGACAGGTTGGTCGACATCTGGAGAATATGAATAGAAAACAAGCCTTGAATGAAGAAGACTTGAAAGTTGTGACTGAAGACTCAGAAAATGATGGCGATCTGCCAGAAAAAGAAGCAGAAGAAGAATCTGATCAGATTGTGATTGAAGACCAGGAGAGTATTGAAAAGCAGAAAAGAAGCTCTGAAAGCAGGAACAGGAATTCTGAAACTGGGAAGTTGAAGGTAATTGAAAAAGAAGAAGAAGATAAATTGCCAAGTACCAGCTACAAAGATGATGTTCCTAACAGAGTGAAGCTGCCGAGTAAAGAAGTACCTGAGCCCAGAATTAAAATTTCTGACAGTGATACTGATGAGAGTGATGAAGATTCTCAAATAAGAAAATTCAGAAAAGGAGCTTGGAGAACAGAATGTAATGTGACCGAGCAAAAGAAGAAATCATCAAGAAAAGATGGTAATTGGCCAGGAGAAAATGAAGGCCTAAAATTCAAATTGGTACACAGATCAAAAGAAAAGATTAATGAGATATCAAGTCAAAAAGATTGTGAAAAGAAATGTGAGACAGGAAAGAAAATAGAAGTGATACCTATAGTGGAGGTAAATAGTAGCAGTCAGAAAAAGATTGAAGACAATAGTGACAATGATTGAAGTATTTACCTGTTAAAAAAAAAAAATTGGGTTTTCTATTTTTGGCATAAGGCTGAAGAAAATGTGTTAGGTGACACAAGGTCGAAGAAATTGTGTTAATTGGAAAAATATTACTTGTGACATTAAGTCGAAGAGAAACTTAGAAGGTTTAAAGGTATATATATAAACAAAAAAAATTTTGGAAATAGGGGGGTGTTAGAAATTTTTAGAAAATGTAGACAATTTTAAAATTTTTGTTTTATTTTTCCTTGCAAAGCTTAGTGAAAATACTTTCATGTTTTTGTTAATAACAGCTCAAGATGCTTAATGTTAAAGAGATATTGTAAAATGTCTCTGATATATGTGCTCCTAATAATTGATACTTTGGTTAATTTAGGTTGTCATTCTTCCTTTAGAAATTAACAAAGAGAAGTTTAAGGTTAATATGACAAGCAAGATACTGACACCTTTATTAGTTATAGTTTTTGCGACACTTTTATTGAAGATCAGTTGCATGTTACACAAGAGAAGGAAATACTTGAGGAAAAGAAGAGAATTTTTAAAATTTCAGAAAGACACAAGAGAGAGAGATAGAACTGGAGGAGTTTCTTAAAACTCAATATGAGAATTGTAGATAAACTGATGAGATAAGTCTTTAGAAATACTAACACAGGTGAAATTGAATCATGTTCATCTTAAGATAAAATTTTTGCTAACATTTTTGGTGGTGTTTGGTGATTTTAAAATCACCAGATGGGGGAGTTGATGGAGCGAGATTCAGAAATGTTTTTCATTTCAACTCGTGAAGTCACACTTCCATAAATTAATTAATTATATTAATGATCTGTGCTGTGTGTGTATTAATTCAACCTAGTTTAAAGTTGCATTTCATGAAAAGAACACGCGGGACACTAACATGTGTGCTCATAAATGTGCATTATGTTGCATTCTCATGTATGTGCAAAATAATAAATTCATCTTGTCTATTGTTGTGTCATGACTAATAGCAGCTGTTTTAAATAATGGCATGTGCTTATTTTGCTTCCCTGTCTATGTGGTGTCACTCTATTCTCTATAGGTGCATAAAGAACCCTGCTGGATTAAATGAAGAATGGTAGATATAAAATGCTGCTTTATTTGTGCTTCTGCTAGGTAATTTAGACTAATGGGTTAATCATTAACAATGATGGGTGGCAACAGAACAAATTGTATTTCTTTCATTAATTACTCTTTTGTGTTTGTTTATATAAGAGTTTTACAAATGAAGCTTAGAGATGGCTGCAGAAAAATAGTGCACTTTTAAAAGTGACGCAAGAGAGGTGGCGCAGAAAAATTACGCTTTCTGAAAAGAGGCCTGTTGATGAAAATGGCACAAGAGAAAATAATTCTGAAAAGGATGGAAAAAGCCTCTGAGCTTTTATTTTGAAAGGTTTTGGAAAGAACTGCTAAAAAGATGACTCTGTGGAAAAATTTTGCTAACGTGCCACGGGAGCTCAGGGCGGACAGGCTCAAGGTTGGAAGGAAGAGACATGATAGATTTGCATTGCTTGAACTCCTTTCGCTACAAATTGTAGCAGCTTGAGGAAATGCTGCCAAGACTTCTGCATGAACAATGAACTAGTGAATTTGCCCGGGCATGTGGAAAGGAGATGTCACAATTTACTGTGGCACGAGGTGGCTCTGCCAATGGAGAGCTAGAATTCATCTGATGGAATGTGAAAAATAGTTAGCTCAGCTTATTTTAGGGTATAAGAATCAGCTCAGAGAGCAGACATTTGGCTTACGCTCGAGATTCTTGAGGGACGTGATATGCTGATGGACTACACACGTGAGGAAAGGAGTTTTTATTATATGCTTTATTTCTAGGTGATGAGGCTAGAGACAGAGAGATAGTTAGGATTTGGAAATGCTTAATTTTACTTATTTCTGCTAATGAATAATAATTCTTGATTAATGCTATTTTTATTAATTCTGAATAAACCTCTCTTTATGACCTTTTCTAATGCTTGTTTAATAAAATTCCAAAACCTGAGTTTTTCTAGATGTGTTTAAATAAACTTTCTAAATGACAAGCTGGTCTTGATTATTGTAGATGGTTTAAACAACATATTTAGATCTTATCGCCTCATGATTCAGTCGCTCTGTTGTTGATATGGGCCTAGTGTTGTAGTGTAAGTTTGGTGGTAGTAGATAGAGTCATTTATGCAAAATTTTGGTGAGAGCGCTGGATCACAGACATGTATAGATCTGCCAAAACCTGTGTGCAATTATGTTCATGTTTTTCTTAGAGTCAATACTGCTAAATTGCATGAGAGCCATTGAGAGGCACTTTTGGCTTTGAAAGATGCCAGTTGCAGTAAGTAGATGATGTCTTGTGAAAATAACTGTGGCAGGGTCAATACGTAAGTGTCTAATCAAAATGCACTCCAATGGATTTGCATTACATAAAACATAGCATCTAAAATAGACCATGAGGCCTGGACATTTAGCAACCTAATGCAGCTTTGACTAGTTTTTAATTACGCACCAGCTGTCCCCTAAACATTACACCCTGTGGAGATCTTCTCTTGGTTTGCCCTATGGAGACGTTTTCTTGTTTAAAGTCTTGTTTCACTGCTGCAAACAACTTTTAAGGATTACGCCTCTTGCACTTAACATTGTGATGATTGTCACCTTCCTCTTGATTGAAAGGACAAAGACTAGCATTATCTCAACTTGAGACCTCAGGTTATTGCCAGTGCTTAAATGAATGGGTAGCACAAATTGTTCCTTATAGGATCACGATTTCTTTCTAGTGAACAATCTGAATGCACCAATTACTGGGCAGCCCGATTAACGCTGCATGGACTCATGGATACTGCAGACACTGGAGCTTTCCCCTTTGTGACCCTAGCCACTCCCTCTTCAAGCTATCTGCTGCTCCCTTACCCTCTCTGAAACTCATATCTTCATTGGGGTAGGGGATTAATATAGTGGAGTGTCAGTACAGAGGATTTTTTTAAGGAGATTGTCGCAGAGAAATCCTTTGATTGAAAATTCGGCTTTGCAGGGGGTGAGTTTGATATTGGATTGGGTAACGTCAAGGCAGTTGGGAAACATTACCCAACTTTTTCAAGGGTGAAGGTTCCAATTTACCCGGCAAAGTTAATAATTCAGCCACCTCTATTTTCATCTCCGCTTCTTGTTGGTATTATATATTATATTAATATTTATCTATAGAGTGCATGTATGCACTGTAGAAAACATAGCAAAGGTTACTGTTGAATATTAAGTATTGGAAACTGACATCTATAGCAAAAAAGAAGATACTGGTGTGAAGAAACTGGAGCCCTAGATCAGTAATCATCAGCATAGTTTCAAAACTGAACAGCCATACAATTAACTGCTTCCTTAAGTTCATTAAAATGACTTCTCAGTGAACATCGAGAGGAAACAAGGTCTATGTTTATGATGCCAAACCTGAAAGGAAGGTATTTGCCTTGCTGATTGATGCTAGATACATTTCCTCCCAGGAGTTTGTGAATTGATAGCTCTGTGTCTGAAAACAATATCCATCAATTATTATTCTGTTTTAAGCAAGAAGCCAGCAGAAGGCATGCAGATTAGGTCTGAAGAGGTCATTGTGGTAAATGTCAGTAATCAAACATGCAGCCACATTTTAAACTAGCTGAAGCATATACAAAGATCTTCAGGTGCAGCTAAATGCATTGCATTGCCATAATCTGTGATTGCAAGGATACGTTTATGGGCCATAATATGGAGGAAACATGTAGTTGAGACTTTAGCAACCTGTGTGTCTCAGGACAGATAAGAGATATAAATGGCAAGATTGCCCACAACTTTGTGTGAGGTGACAGGCTCATTACCTCTGCCCATAGGGATAACTTTCTGGTGGGGGTGGCTTGTTTGCTTAGTAGACGTTTTGCTTTCAAGCAATAAAAGGAAAGATATCCAAAGCCACTTTGTGATTACAAACCCTGTGATATACACATTTACAGGGTTTACAACAAGAAAACAACTTTTAGGGTATTTTAAACCCATATTGTGAATCAGAAAATCATTTTAGAATGCCAGAATTGGTTTATTAATCCTTACAGTATCACATTCAGGAGGTGATGTGAAAGGGATGCTCCATCCTAACAATACCTCAAGGTGGTAACTGATTTGCAAAGAGGACGTTATCACAAATGGGAAACTTTTCTCAAGCAGCACCGGTTCATTAAAGATATGCTGGCTACTTTTTAAAAACGTTTCCCTTTTAGGAAGAAAAACACAGGGATGGTGGCCTGCTGTTCCTTGCAGTTCACCACCTCTGTGTTTCTAGACAATTACAGGGGGTCACAAATAGTGACGTCTAATTATTAATCAATAGACATGTTGTTCAGCACCCCCTGGCAACATGTAGAACATGGGCTTTGCCACAGAGATTAGGTTTGTTAGGGACCTCATATACAGGTTGAAAAGAAGGAGGGATGGTATGGACCCTTGAGGGATGCCACAGTAGATAATTGTGAGCTATGAACAGAATGGTGGAAGAGCTGTGTCTCCCTTTCCATCTGCCTGAAGTGACTGTGTCCAAGGGAGAGCAGTGCTTTTTACCTGTGCCTCCTTAAGACTTGATATGAGAATGACATTGTCAACAATATCAAATGCTGTCAAAAGGTCAAGCAATGCAAGTACCCCAGTACCACCTTCATCCACTATTCTACCTTCATCCACTAATCTTCTGAGACTGCAGAGGAATGACACAACAAAAAGCTCAGTAATTCTGCATGTATGAAATCTTCATTGGAATGTATTTAACAAGTGTTCTCTTCTAATGTTTTTGGTAACTGACCAAAGACCATATTTAAAGGCATTTTCCTAGATACAGCAGAAGGGAGATGGGACAGAAGTTGTTATCATTGTACAGTTCAGCATTCCTTTTTTTCTTAGCAATGGCTTGATGGTTGCCATTTTCCAGTTATTTCCATTTTAATCCCTAACCACTTAAATTTCCCTAAACTGATCCCTTTTGGTAGTAAGAGTTTTCATTTTCGAGTCACTACTCCTGAACCTCATTTCCTAAAATAATTTGGTCCTACATGTACAGAGATGTTCACACACATGACAGAGACCTTCACTCAGAGATGATGCGAGAGGAGGAGGTCTCCTGCAGAACGTTTGTTAATAAAATGTTATAGTACGTGAGTACTACTTTGTGGACTACAAAATGCAGATTGTGAATAAGATCCAAAATAATAAGAGTTATTAAACATTAGATATACTCCTATATCCCTCTTCTAACCTTTCCTTACAGATCAGATCTAGTTTTTGACTGCACCATCTGCAGATAAGAAGATGTAATACAAGCTCAGAAAAGTTCTTATTTCTTCTGGTTCTGTGGTCTAAGCCCTTGGGCATGAGTAGTTCCCAAATCTGTAACTGCATTTAATGGTGTAGCAGATTTATTTTGGATATTTCATTTTTTTCTGTTCTAACTGATGGTACACAAATTAGAGATACATTTATTTTAGCTGGTAAAGGAGATTCTTATTAAATTGTATAATTGTATAATTAATGTTTTTTTCTGAATTGTACTTGTCAATTTTCTCTGAATGTACAATATTAAGTTGTTAATTAGTAGGTTGCCAATATTTAGCTTGTATACTCAATCTACTGTAACCTTTTAGGATTATAAATTGCAGTTAACAATTAGAACAAAAGAGAAAGCTACCCCCCTGACCCACTAGGCCTGTGGCTAGACACACAATATATCACACATAATGCAATTCACATGCCTACCATGCCGTCACCATCATGCCACTCCAGGAAAATGCTGAACTGTAGAAGTATGCTCTGCCCAATTAGATGGATTCAGGGAGGTCTTGCCTCCTCACATAGTACTATAATATGGGAAAACTGAGGGCTTAAGTGTCCATATGAGACTCTAAACTGACAGCTAAAACAGTGTGTGTCAGTTGTAATTGGTCATGCCGCTCCAGGGGGCACTGAACCTTTGAGGCGCTCTCTGACCCATTAAATGAACTCAAGTGGGGTGTGCCTCCTTCCTCATGTAATACTCTGATCAGATAAGGGCAGTGTTTGAGTGCTTTTCTCTCCTCTCGTAGCTTTCTAATCATGGAAAAGGGGTGAATGAGTGCTCACGTGCTGTCCCGTACTGAAAGGTAAAACAGTTTGGGTGCAGTAACTGTCAAGAAAGTGATCTGTGCAATTGCAGTTTGTTGTTCCGCTTTAGCGGGAGTTGAACTTTTGAAGTGAACTTAGGGCAATCAGCTAGGGCCAAGGGATGCTCCTCCTTCACTAAGCACAGAGATTGGCCACAAAGGGTGCTTGGGTCTCCATCCAGCCAAACATATGTATTTTCATTCGGAAACAAAGTATGACTGGAGCGGTCTTGGCTGTACAATGCAAAACAAATGTAGGAAATTGTTAGCGGCTACCAAGTCCTAAGTGCATCCGTAGTAAACCCCAGCATCCCGCACAGCCTGCTCCAAGCCTGGAATGAGTAAGCCATGAGTATGTTTGAATAAAAATACATATGTTCATGTTTGGTCGGGTTTTCTCATCTGTCCATTTTACATAATTATGAGTGATCACTACTTATTGGACAAAGATCTTATACTGAGATATAGCCTTGAAAAAGTACTATAAAGGATAAACACGTCAGCTGAGATCATCCATAAGGAACCAACAGCAACACATCTTCAAAATTAATAGAAATGGATATATAAATTGCCACTAAACAACTTTGTTTGTAACTGAGTGACTGACAAACTATTGAATTAGGATTAAAGTTATGATCTGTATTTTTTGTGATATTGATTTCAAGTAAAAAAGAAATATCGCTTACCAGAATTTCTGAAGTTGATTTGTGAGGCATTGCCTCTATGCTACTCAAATGTTGTATATACCATGATGTAATAAGGAATATACAAACTGACTTGGACTATTAGGATAGTAGGTATTCATACACGATGAGTGCTCTACTATTTTTTTTATTTTCTATAAATGAGATTGTTCATGCTCTGTGCAAAATGATATGTAAATAAAAAGGAATTCCAACTGATTTTAGGACATATCCCTGAGACCATAAAGGTTAAGGGTACAAATGTGACTCCCTGTGACTTAGGTGCCAAGCTTCCAAACTCACTACATCCCTTTAGTACAATTAATAAGGATTTAAACACAAAATGGGGACAAAGGGACTGAACACATAAATAATGAGGGAGTTAGAGGATAAAAGCTGGGGCCTCCCTCCAAACGATAATACAAAATAAGACCCAATCCACTGGCGAACGTCTGAATCAGTGACTAAAAGGGGGTACAAAAAACTCTAACTCCCCACTGCTCTCTTATACACTTTATAAGGAGAAAACTGCACTGTCCTCCGCCAAAGTTAAGAACCTGTTCTCCCGGGCAACACACAAGAAACCCAGTAATAGTGCACCAGACTATAATTGGTCACACACTCGTCCACACCCAACATTGGACACCGCTCTTAATAGAGTAAAAAATTTGAGAGAAGCAAATGACCCCTCACGGAAACACCACCAACGGGGTAACTGGTATACAATTTCCAGACAGGCCCCTGTCTCATCATCGGTGGTCACTTGCTTCTCAAAGAAAAATAAGCAGAAAGGAAAGTAGTGTCCAAAACAAACAACATGTAAAGTGACATATAGTGAATTGCAGAATGATCTGCTGGTGACAAACACACACACAAATAATACTAACTGAGTGCCTAAAAACACACACACCAATCCGTTAACCAATTTTATTCATAGGGTGGTGATTGTGTGCTGTAATTATTAAAAAGGCTGGTAGCTAATCATGCCTACCATAACCTGCTGCCAGTGCCGACATTTTTCACTGCTATGTTGCGTAAAAGCAGTTTCATCAGGGCTGCACTCAAATGCTGCCACTTCACTTTTTTGGACACTAGTTCTATCGCGTGCAGGGGACAGCCAAGCCACTCGTACCGGCCGCTCCTGTTTCATCAAGGTCAACAAACACTTCTGACGTAAGTATGTCCCTTGGTTCTATCGTAAAATTTGTTGTCGTGACGAGCCAGGAAGGCTCACGGCTGAGGAAAGGTGCCTTCCTGGCTCGTCACGACAACGAATTTTACGATAGAACCAAGGGACATACTTACGTCAGAAGTGTTTGTTGACCTTGATGAAACAGGAGCGGCCGGTACGAGTGGCTTGGCTGTCCCCTGCACGCGATGGAACTAGTGTCCAAAAAAGTGAAGTGGCAGCATTTGAGTGCAGCCCTGATGAAACTGCTTTTACGCAACATAGCAGTGAAACATGTCGGCACTGGTAGCAGGTTATGGTAGGCATGATTAGCTACCAGCCTTTTTAATAATTACAGCACACAATCACCACCCTATGAATAAAATTGGTTAAGGGATTGGTGTGTGTGTTTTTATGCACTCAGTTAGTATTATTTGTGTGTGTGTTTGTCACCAGCAGATCATTCTGCAATTCACTATATGTCACTCTACATGTTGTTTGTTTTGGACACTACTTTCCTTTCTGCTTATTTTTCTTTGAGAAGCAAGTGACCACCGATGATGAGACAGGGGCCTGTCTGGAAATTGTATACCAGTTACCCAGTTGGTGGTGTTTCCGTGAGGGGTCATTTGCTTCTCTCAAATTTTTTACTCTATTAAGAGCGGTGTCCAATGTTGGGTGTGGACGAGTGTGTGACCAATTATAGTCTGGTGCACTATTACTGGGTTTCTTGTGTGTTGCCCTGGAGAACAGGTTCTTAACTTTGGCGGAGGACAGTGCAGTTTTCTCCTTATAAAGTGTATAAGAGAGCAGTGGGGAGTTAGAGTTTTTTGTACCCCCTTTTAGTGACTGATTCAGATGTTCGCCAGTGGATTGGGTCTTATTTTGTATTATCGTTTTTGAGTGGAGGGCGACCCTTTCTGTTTTTCCCTCTGAGCTCCTTTATTGTTTGCCTCCCTCCAAACACCAAACATGGCACAGAAAAAAAGGCACTCAACTGATTTGTTGGAAAGTCTACTTTGTATCCAGGAGAAAGCACAAAGTTTTCTGTGAAACCCTCACCCACTAGTGTTGCCACTTGGTGTCATGCTTCATCACAGGGTCCTTCCCGATCAGTTGAGGAATGGGGCATGCTGCGACCTATGTGTTATGTGGGAGCACTTTTGTTGACTATGAGAGGCAAAATGGACTATGAGGGAGGAGTGGCTGAAGGGGAAGAGAGGATCATTAAAAATACCTGGCTAGTGGGTTATGATTATTTTATTCGACCCCTAGTCGGTATGGTTAAAAAACAGGGGAAATATTAAAAAAGGGGGGATTATGTTCCTATCTCCTAATGGTCGAAATATTTCCAGCCTACACCTATTTGCTATTCTTCAGGACCTAGCTTATTTCATTGTTTTTTTCACATATTTTAATGCTTGATTCCACTCCTGCTGTGGTATATTCAACACAACATTCAACTTGCATGCTAATAAAAAGGTGCATTTACTTATACCACCAGTCTCTTGTTCGTGCTATTGATTCTGTAAAAATAAGGAGAAAATTCAACTTTCCTCGTTCCAGGGCCACAGTAGCAAATAAACGTCCCCGGTACCCTTAGAACCATGTACCCTCGGTGAGCACCATCAGGGTGGAGTCAAACATTGCGTGACTCATTATCAATAGACTAGTGGCTATCAGTGGCAAAGTAGTGAAAAATCCAATCAGAAGAATAATCGAGGGATCTATAAATTATGAGTATTTTAACAACAAATATGCACAAAGACATATACAAAGACACACCACGTAGATATGTAAGATTCAGCAAATGCTTCATGGTTCATCCTGCGGAGAGTGATGTCTGTAGTCAAACTCTGTTGGAAAGAACGCCCTACAAAAGTTCCATAATGTCAAATGAACTGAACGCAAGATTCGTATTGTGCCTCAGGAATGGGGTATAATAAGGACCCGTAGACTTTGTTACGTTGTTTTCTGGTTCGAATCAGCAAGCGCTTACGTTGTCAAGACTTCACTCTGCTTCTCTCACCTACTTGGGAGCCCCTCGGAAACCGTATCTTGCCGGTATCCCGGGCTCAGATAAATTAAGACGGCGGCGGGGACGTATACACAGGCTATCTTTACTCACAATATGCCCCATAATGGTATTACGGGAATATCTGAGACGTATTCCATCTTTAAGTGTAAAAATGAGCTCAAACGATGATATCGGTATCCACACATTACTAACACAGATCGTATACATGCCCTACATGAAACATGCTCTTGATCAAGAACCCCAATGGGTCCCTTCTTGAACATAGACCCATCCAAAATGAACTGTAACCTTGTATACTCTTATGGTGATTCTCTGACTCCACTACGAGACCGCCATCTTGAGTAGTTGACGCTCTAGTTGTTATGACGCGAGGACTTTACACCATGGATTCTAAAATGACCCATTTGAAATGCTGTACAATGCTACTTGCCCCAGCAGATCAGGTGGTGCCATTCACTGTGCGGGACCGGAGAACGTTATTGGACAACAATGTTTTGCTAGCTGAGATACGGAGGGAAATGTCGGAGCATACCAGGCTCCTGCAGGACATGAGTTAAGCCCTGGGTCTCTCATAATGACTGGACATATTGAGCCCCATCCCCTCTTCTCCCTTCCCCCAATGTTATTTATTGTTATTAGTTAGTGTTAGGTACGTATTTTAAGTGTTAGGTAGGGTGGTTGTAGTGTAGGTATAGGTAGTGTTAGATTTTAAGGTAGTTATATTTATTTATTATCAGTTAGTATTTGGGGATGCGTTTCCTTTTCCTTTCGGTGGGAGGGGTTGATGTCTTTGTTGTTATAAAAAATTAACAAAAAATATATATTTGTGTAGGATAACTGTGTAGATAGTTTATGTATAGCTTAGATGTCCTTGTCCTGTCTCATGATGTACCTTAAGGATGGGAGGTGGGTTGATGTCTTAGATATGTTGTTGCGTGTTTAGGATTAGTTAGTGTAGATAGTTTAGGTTACAATTCACTTTCTTCCAGTTAGTTTAGATTAGATTATTAGTAGTAGTGATTAGTGTTAGTCTAGGGTAGTTTCTTTTTTTACTTTTATAATGAATGGTTAATACTTTAGGATTCTGGTTGCACATATGTCAGGTGTGATGGGGTGGAGTGTGGCTTTTTACCTTGTATACATATCATACTATCACTGGACAATCCTTTGAATGTGTAAGTGTTGTCATGACATGTTACTTAGCAGGATGGATTAGGTCAGGATACCTTAGATGTGAGCATAGTAAACTTGCATGGATAACAGGGTGGTAAGTAGGATTTACGGCCTAGTCTAGGGACAATCTTTTGTGAAGGTTTACATCTTAAGATTGACTCATGGAGTTAGACAGCACATTGTTGCCCATGTACAACACATTCTAGGGATATAAAATTGAGCAGACATTGATTTTGAAACTGGTATCCATCATCTAGATGGATATATACACCGGGTTACACAGATTCCCTCAACACCCTGCATATCACATGAGCCGGGCGCAGAGACCATCTACCATGCACAGACCTTGCAACACTAGCTGCATAGTGAAAGTATGTCAGCATCCGTTGAATAGTATGTTCCTGTGCTTGGAGGCTCAACCTCCTGCTCATGCAGGATGTTGTCATTTTGCGGATTAATATGGCATATGGCAGAACTGTAGGCCAGATTCACAAAAGTAATCTGCAAGTTAGTCGTAACTGTATGACTTTCTGTATTCTCAAATGGCTTTTAGGAGTAGTAAAGTTAGGAATACTAACTTTACTACTCCTGATTGCCTTTTGTGAACACCGAAAGTCGTAAAGTTAGGGTTTTGTCTCTGGTCAGTTTTGTGAATCGGGTCCACAGTTCTGCTGCACACAGAGGGGGAAATGTAGCATTGCTCCCTGTAGTACCAGTGTCATAGCCCCTTCTACCAGCTGTTACTTTTGGCAAAGGCTCATAGTGATACCACCCTTGAAATGGTGGTACAGCATCTGACTGTAGGCACATTGCAGTGCACTACACATAACTAGACAAATTGCACTCTCCGCTCACATTGGTCACAGCATAAGAGGCTTCCTTATTGATGAGGCGTTGTTAGTCCACAGGAAGGGGCTGACTGAGGACTTGCACTTTGGGAGATGACCCTATTGCCAACACCACTTCATTGAAGCAGACATTGTGGTTCCAGTAGTGGCTGGTAGACATATGACCTAACGATTCTTCATCTATGTGAATATGGTGTGCTCCATCTTGGAATGTGACATGCAATGTGCCTCATCACAACAAGCTTTGTCCACCCCGTAGAGTGCGAGTCGATCTGCCAAGTGAGACTTTGTAGCAATGGTAAAGGGAGACACTACTTGTGACATGCGACTGACTTGGACAAGATAGTACACATGCCTATTTCCATTTTGTACGTAGGACTAAGTTGGGATCTTGCTAGAATGTTGTATTTGAGCAATGAGGGCATGGCTAGTTCACACATACCCGGTATTTTCACTGCCTATCTCGAACACAGTTAGACATGGACATTTCGCATATGTCCCTTGGTGTACGTTTTGATGGATTCACTGGTCCAACATTGTTTCAGACTTCTATACTTTAATGGTCATAGACAACACACACCTGTGTCACTTTAATCATTTTATTTTAATGTGTATTGTCTCTGTTGGAGACTGGTCCAGGACATGGCTCAAACAAGCTCCACATTCCAGAGATGCCCAGTGTGGGTCTGACAAAGTACTTCAGGGGTGACATGTCCAGAGGAAGCGGTTGAGTTCAGTCAGCAGGCTGATTGCAGTGTCATTGGTAACAACATAAATAATGGCAGTCCATACTGAGGTCCAAGGTGAGTGTCATGGAGTGCATCAGGGGACAGTGGAAGCTGATGTTCCGGGGCATGATGCTAAGCACTGATCCAGGACAAAACGGTCCATTTGGCACAGATGGATGCTACCGCTTTCTTCTTTGCATTAATGCAGAATCATCCACATCTTTCTTCTCGGATGTGTAATGTGCCTCACATGTGCGTGGTGGTAGATTGGCTGCAGCACTGTGAGGCACTGACACATCAGGGGCGGAGATGCGGATGTAGAAGCAGCAGCAGAATTCATCTATGCCAAACTTTGATGCAGCAATGCAGTGACGATCAGCTGCAAGGTATGGAAGATTCCAGCTATGTCTTATTGGTGTGCAGCCGTGGCAGCCATTTGTTCCGCTTGCATCCGCTCCATGATCGCCATTATCATTCACATGCGGGCCAACTCCTGACATCGATGGAGCCACTCTGACTGGACAGTTGTTCTTGTCTCTGAGTCACGTCTCCAGTTATGTCAGCCATGGAATATCGGAGAGCATGGAGCGGACTGTGGGTGTCTGTGATGTTCTGTAGGTGGTCCCAAATGGGACTCAGACACCCATGTACAGCATCGAGTTTAACCGCCAGGCTGGCAAAACCCACTCGCGCCAGATCAGCCATCTCCTGCTGGACCTCTACCGCACGCCGTTGAAATGCCAGAAGTGGGTCCTCAAAGTCCCGGGAGACAGCTATCATGGTAGGTGCTTGCTGGTGGTTAGTTTGTGCAGGGGGTAGACTTTCCACGACACAGCTGTGTTGTATGGCATTTTAGATTCTGAATGGATTTTCCCGATTCATGCCCTTGTATAGGCATAATTCACGTTGCCCTTATATAGGCATAGAAATAAAGCCCTTATTTAGGCATAGCCCATGCTACCCAAATACAGGCATGGCTACTTCCATCCGTTTACCAAACGTCACAACGATTTCTTGAAAAACCAGCTTAAGCCGTTAGGGACTTCCCCTTGCTTGAATATTGATTTCTCAAAGAACTCAGTTAGTTTTACAATGAACATCTATTTCTTAGGAGTTCATTCATGACTTTCATATACCCAACTTTACGTCAAACATGGCATTCCTAAACACCTTCAAGGTATAAATATACCTTCACTTTCTATAGCAAAGCACGGTGGTTCGGAGCATTTCGATGACCTACTTGCCTGAGAGCAGCTCGCTACAGCAAGTGCCAAAGGAAGCCGACTCTCGAGCTGACGCACTGATCAGGAAGCTGCCCTCTACTGCCTAGACTCCAGCTCCAGTGTTTCTGACTCCCCTTGCGGGGTGTTGGGAAATCAAGTCCCAAGGCGGAGATACCAGACCTCCTTCATTCTAAGGTATGGAGCTGATTAGAACCTAGAGAAACCTTTGGTAGATTCTTTCCAAAAACTAAACCCATGCAAAAGACCATACTTACTTCTTCCCACGTACTAGACCTAGGTTAGGTGCATTGGGGTAGGTGTATTTTAGAAGCACCAGTTGAGTATTTTAGTCTATGTTATTTATGTATGTATTTTTATATGGCTTAGAAACCATACAATGCTATTACAGTGTTATTTTATAATACTATTCTCGCTGTACGCATTATACTTTGCATTCTGTCTAACTATTGTAGAAGTTCACCTTTCTTGCATGAGAAAGAAGACTGTTCAATAAACCTTTTATTGAAAACGCCCATCTCATTATTTCTCTGCAACTCTGTAGAAAAGACGCATGCACGATTGACTGAGTAAAATAGTTCGCTATTGTTTCCACGACTCTGAGAGATATGTTCTTATTCTTGGGGAAACAAAGCTGTCAGGTTTATGCGGTTGTCAGAAACTAATCCGTTCTTGTGTATTCGAGAAAGTTTCTAGTGACCTCTGAGCTAGCTGGCACTCACTTTTAAGCTTAGTATTTTCGATAGAGACCTATTGACTTAAGTCCTACGCCAAATCAATAGGATATATTATTCCAATGCGCAGAGCCTATTGGGAATATAGGAACTACCCTACATGGCTCCCAACATTTGGTAAGGCACTAATTTAACGCTAGATACTAAAGTAACTCAGTCGTTCTTTTCTCAGAGACCCCTTTTTCCGAAATACTCCAATAGACGTCTGGAGTGGGTAAAAGGATAATATCCGTCATAGCTGAGTAGGACGAAAAATCCTATGCATTAGCTTTTTGGTATTTTCAACGTTGAAGGATACAGTGTTCCAAAATATTGTGCAACTTACCTTTGTTTCCTTGAAACTTGCTTTGCAAACTTTCAGTCAACAAAAATGTCCCTAAACGGGGATAACAACACCTAAACCGGTGGAGCTGCGGCTGATCCAGCTGATGCAGCTTTTAATATTTCAGGTTTTAACCAAATCAACGAGGACGCTATAAACATACCTCTAAATTTAAGGAAAGCCATCACTATAAAACTTATCAAAAATGGTCTACCAGCAAGAGGTGGTATGGCAGTTTTTGTGATAGAGGCACTTGAATATCATCAGACAGAGTTATTCTATTCATGAATATTCTTTCCTGAAGCAGATCCAAGAACACATGTGTTTCACTTCTACAAAGAAGATGAACCACCAGCGGAATACATTCCTTTCGAGGATATTAAAATTCCACTAACTTACCAGGAGCATGCGCTCTGTTTCAAAGGCGCCCTAAAACATATAAATCACATTACCTGGCTCCGTCCTCTAGGTAGACCAGGAACAACATGGCTAGCTTTAGCCAACTACAGACCTGACCCAGACATTGAAGCAATGTCAGATGATCAATTACTTAGTAATATACAAAATCTAATAGAATTATATAGTTAAAGGTCTTTACTAAAAACACTCCTACTCCCAATAAAAAGAAGTGGGAAAACACTAAACAAACTTCTAAAGAGAAGTGTTCTCATTTCAGTGGTATGTCTCCTCAAAAGGAGCACTTTGAAAGGAGGTCTAACCTCAGGAACAGGGATAATTTGAGAAAACCTGATAGATATCAGGATACTGATACACGTTCCTCTCGTACCTTTCAGACTTTGTCACAGAAATCCAAAAGAAGAGGACGATCAGAACACAAGGAAGAACGCGTGAAGTCCAAAGACGATCAACACGTTCAGAAAAACAAGAAACCTCAATTCACCGAAAAGAAAGTAGCAGGTCTAAAAATCAGACATGCTGAGGATCTTGAGGATACAACTCAAGAACGGGGAATGGGCTCAGACAATGTTGGACAGCACAGCAGAAGTCACCATAGCTCGCAAGAACTTGAAAGATCATCTGGAGACATTGGACTTGAATGAATTCATTCAAGTTGAAACTGCAGATACCAGGGTTAGTTGTCCAGATAAGTTATATGAAATAACACTGCGGATGGAGGGGGACATACCAAGAAAAGTGAGAGCACTCTTTTGGGAGCGACTTTCTAAGGGTTATGACATTCTTCTTGCTGAACAAGACTGGCCACCAGATGTTTTTCAGGGAGTGCCCACATGGCGAAGACATCATTATGCCAGCCTTTTCCAACCACATTCCAATTCATTTATGATATACTTATGCCAGGAAATGGGCAGTAGCCCAGGCTCCTGCATTATATAAAAATCATGTAGGATGGGATGAGGATTCGCCTCACCATAAAATCCAGTTGAAAAATCAACTAACTGCACAAAGGCAGTACCCAGTGAAGCAAGAAGCTAAAAAACAGGTCAGGGAGATATTAGGTCAACCTGAATACCAAGGGGTGATAGAAACATGCACCTTGTCAATGAACAATCCTTTGTTTCCTGTCTCCAAACCAGACAATACATATCGTCTAGTATTGGATTACAAACACTTACACTCTTGTTGCAAAACTTTTGCAGTACAGAATGCACATAGTGCAGCATTAATGAATAACATTGTGCGTAAAAAGTATAAAACCACATTTGATATTTCTAACGATTTTTTCTGTCAAAACATTGCACCAGAAAGTAGGTATTTGACCGCTTTCTCAATTATGGGGACACAGAGTCACTTCTGTCGTCTCCCACAGGGATTCAAGAATAGTCCTGTATTATTTTCAGCTAGAGTAACATGGTTACTACAAGCATATGATGATGAAGCTTTATCATATGTCAATGACATCTATCTAACAGACAATGACTTGAATAGGCACTTGAACAGGGTGAACACCATCATACTTGGCTTCGCCTCTGAAGGGTATAAATTCAATTTTAAGAAATCGAGAATTGCCCACCTCAATGTCCTATTTTTAGGATATGAATTATCGAGTGAAGGCAAAAGCCTGGCAGCAAACTTTCTAGAAAAATGTGCGCTGGTCCAACCTCCAAAAATGCTGAAAAACTTACAGTTGATTCTATGTTTCCTAAATTTCGGAAGAACATACATTCTAAATTACGCAGAAAGGGTTAAACCTGTCTACGAATTAATCAAACCTGATTTTAACCCCTCCGACACGCATGACGAGCTCAGCTCGTCATGAGCCACGTTCTCGTGTGCCCATGACGAGCTGAGCTCGTCATGACCGTTAGAACGCTCAGGTGCAGGGCTAATTCCCCTGCTGTGCTGTGCGTTCTAAGGAACGGGCGTGATCATGACGAGCTCAGCTCGTCATGAGCACACGAGAAACGTGGCTCATGACGAGCTGAGCTCGTCATGAGCACCGGGGGGGCTGTGCGCGCCCCCCCTCCCCCCAGCACAGCGGGGGAATCGGCCCCGCAGCCAAGGGGTTAAAACAGTTAATTGAACACAAAACCACACAGAAATTTTGTGTTCATTGCAAACAGACATGTTAGCAACAAAACATTTGCAATCACGTATAAACGTACGCAACTTAGTGATCCGAATCATTCCAGGATAATGCGGATTCAAGTACTTAACTTTTAACGAAGGTGAAAAAGTACCAATAGCTTACAAATCACACTTGTACACAAAAGCAGAAATGAAGTTTACTTCAACAGAAAAAATTCTGACAGCGGTTCAAACTGCAGTAGCAAAAGAGAGAGCCCTCGCACATGGTAAGCGGTCTATGGTCATTACACCTGTACCTGCCGTAGAGGCAGTGACAAAAGCAGCCTTCCAAATTCTAAAGCTTTACATCCGAGATGGATACAATCGGTTAATTCTCTTGCTGCAACAGACGTTGAATACGTTTTTGACCCATACTTGAAAACACAAGCATTTCTACAATACGAACAAGAATGTCCTCTGCCTACTGAAATTCTGCCTCTAGAGCAGTATGAATGTATAATTTATACTGACGGATCAGCTCAAACCGATGCGGGGGGTAAACAAGCCGTTAGTGTGGCATGCACGATCGTTAAAGTTCGTTGGCACAATGGCAAATTCCGACCAATGGTCACTAAAACACAATCTCTAGGAGATTGTACAGCTCAGCGAGCTGAATTACAAGCATTCAAAATGGCGCTTAAGGATACGGACCGCAAATTCTCCACACTCATAGTATGCAATTCGTATTTTTGTGTTCAATCTTACAATGAATACTTGCAAAACTGGATTCAAAACGTTTACAAAGATGCAAAAGGTGGCACAATCAAGCATAAACTGCTTTGGGAACAAGTAGTTCAGTTACGACAGGAGCTACAAAACACTCATGTGATACATACGCTGAGTCATCAACGTGATGGCGTTCACGTTGAAGGGAATTCATTGGCTGATGAAGCCCCGAAGGCAGCTGTGCAAACAGCTTCCATAGCTGCAATCACTTGTTCAAAAACAAAAATAGACGGCAAAATAATGCTTGCTGTCAATGCCACAAGCAAAGGCAGCGGTGCAGCATTACCAAATAAGTTTCCACTCAAATACTCATATATAATTGATGCAAACTTCGTTCCTTTTGCTCGAATCCCTAGAGTGGGGGATAGACTGATTCCAAACAGGAAACGTAGAGTAGCTTTGATACACAAAGCACATTTGGGAGAGGGTCTGATACATCAAGGGATCTCTAAAATGATATTAACTATTAAGGAGACACACTGGTGGCCTGGAATGAATGCCCACATTCATATGCTTGTCATTGACTGCATAGACTGCAATAGAGATCGCATCACAGAACAACGCCAGATACCTGACTATAGCATAGCCAGCCCAGTACAGACACCAATGTTAGACAGCATTAGACTTTCTACACGCAGACGTCCCTGTGGACAAATTCGGTCCCACAAATTTTAAGACAAGGTTAATTTGGATGTGGCCTCAGCGCTCGGCTGACGCTAAACTGCTATCAAAGATTTGAGAGTCTTTAACGGCACATACGAAGTTGGCACGCTACATTCTGAGTAGGGTCCTGCATTTAGCTCTCGGGCTTACAATGAGGCCATGGCCAAATTGGGCATTGCATTGCGGTACTCTAGTCCATTCCATCCTGAGGGAAAATCGGTAGTGGAGAGAAAAAAACGGGACATAAAGCAATCTATAACAGCTAGGGTATTAGGCTCGGGTGACGGGTGGGTCAAACATCTAATAAGTGTTCAACGTAGTCTTAAAAATCTGCCAAGAAGTTCTCTAGGGGTATCACTCGATATGAAGTCCTTTTTGGGACCAGAATATTAATATCGGATCTCGATTGTCAGACTTCAGAGGTAGACCAAAATCCCTTTGCTATCAAAGACCGTTTGGCTGTTTTACAGGACTTAAATGAAATAAGAACAATGCAAAGTAACATGTTTCTGAATCCAGCAACCACTGAAGAAATACCAACCGTCCCAGCAAGGCCTGTCTGGATTCCTAAGCTTGGGGACCTAGTCAGAGAGAAGATCGCGGACAAGAAGGAATTTGGGCCTTCTTACAGACAACCAGTACCTGTCCTAGCAATCCACGGATCAAGAACAATATTACTGCCGCCCCTTGCTGGTAAAAAGGAGAACAGGTTTGTGTCCATCGACGTGGTCAAACCACATCATGTGGCCGATCATAACCAGTAGGCCAAGGGGACTCCGACAATGTAGCAGACGCCCTAATCTGGCTACTATCCAAGAGGTTCAAACTGAGAGACTCATCACCTTTGAAGAATCTGCAGTGCGAAAAGAAGGACTATGCAATAAAGCTATGGAACGTGTACCTTTTGAAACCCAAATAACAGTTAGTCAAGAAACACCTGTCTACAATGAAGTAACAAGTGATCGTGAGGTTCCAGCGATTTCAACGAATCCTGATGCAATGCCAACAATTGACAGAACTGCCTCTGGCTATTTCATTAACTTTGATACGTTTTCTGAGGATCCCAGTAAACATGAAACAAAGCCAGTAAAAAGAACTTTCAAAGAACAAGCAACAGACCTTTTTTCAACACCTGGAAAAGACTTATCTGGTATCACCATGGATTGAACTTTGGATTGTGTTGGGTGTGCTTTTTCTTCTACTTTGGTTGACTCTGGTAATAACTTTGGGGATGCTGATAAATGGAAGATAGGTTAAAAAGGACACAGCAAGCAAGAACATCAACTTACTACTCAAGCCACACAAATCATCTCATCGTGAACAAAGAGACTTGTCATCAGTGAACATCACAGCCGTTCCTATACCTGGTGGTATAGCTTGGGACAGAACTGACTATGACATTTTTGGCCCATCGGAGCTGTTGAAGATTCCACACAAGTTCAAGATTTCCTTGAATGACTTTGTTTCATCTAGTGCCTTTTCTGATGATTGGGACTTCGAGACTGTTAATAATACGATGTCAGACTTAGAAATGTATGCTGTATTTACAAATCATGAATACCTAGAAGGTTCATCAGATTATGAACAAATGTATTGTTATAATTACTATAGTCATCATTTCTTGCACAAATCTGCAAACCCCAGAAATGTACTGATGTATACCCAATGGGAACATTGTCCTACGCCACCAAAGGTAGCTCTAAAACATTTTTGTGAAAATGTCCATACTTTTCAGGTTTTAATGTTTCCAATCCAGAATCATTTTACTTTAAAAATGTTAATCAGACAGGAATGAAAAGTATGTTGACCAATACTAAGCAAATTTATTCTGCAGCCTTTTATGCTCAGCTGTCTTCACTAGGTTGTGTCTTTTGGAAAGACAACATTGAGACAAAAACTGTCTGGGGCACAAAAAATTGGCAAGTGCAGGGGATAGAAGCTTTATTTAGAGCCTGCATCATCCCCGAGCAAATTATGTTTTTGAATGACACTGTCCAACAGACATCTTGCCTTGGATTAGCCAAGATAAAAGACCTAAACAATCCGTCCATAACTACACCTACACCTGTAACACTTCAGAGGGGGAGGTCGATGTACATACTATTTTGCTTCACAACAGAACAGATCCAGATTGGAAAAAATGGTTAATCTGGCCCACAGACACAAACACCTGTCAAGATAGATTCCTGAATAAAACACAGGGGTTCACATTCACTAGGCCAGATCCAAGATATGGTCAGAGACAGCATCCAGGAACAGTAACAACATACAGTGCAGGGAAGCTGTGCCTTGAATGGCTACATAGATCTACACTAAAGGATGTAAAGCAACACTTATCTTTACTTAATGATGGTGCTGATGGGATTTCTTGCTAGGACCAGGAAAACCGCGCCATAAATGTTTTATATATGCCGGTATCTACGCTGCTTATAATGAAGCATGGAAGATTACGCAAGCAGAGACTGCAGAAAGAATACGAGAAATTGACCTCATTAACTTAGAGAAAACTCTCTCTGTAATTGGCAATGGGTTAACAACTCTGTCATCCAGGATATAGTCTTTGGACAGCATAGTATCCACTGCCATAGACATTATGGAACAGGACTTGGTCAGTCGCAAATACGTTCTATCATGCTATTAGGCTGGATGTTAAAAAACCTTTGTTCAGGCTATGTGCATTGGCATTTAATCAATACTACGTCACTGTTTTCAGAATTCAATCTCACTGATAAACAGATCAAACTGGCACAGAGGGGAGCAGACTCTATGGTGCTGAGCATTGAAAAACTGGAAAGATTGTCATTTACTGTCGCTGAAAAGCCAGCCACAGAATGGATTAAACACAGAACAATCACTCTGCCTGTTACCATTTTCCATTTTCAATATTGCCTAAAACACATACCAGCAGGCACATATGAAAGGTTGGGTAAAGAATACATCAAGACATCCTGGGAATTACCATACACACACAGATGTTGGAGTGGGGGAAAAGAAGTGTTTCTTAGTGGTAAAAATTGTGAAAACACATTAAGCGGTTCTCTCCTTTGTCAGGGTATTAATTTACACGGGGCCTGCAATGGTTCCTCTAACAACTTATCCTGCCACCTGCAAGGTTCTCCGGCTGCCGTGATTGATCCAGTTTTTGAACAAATTTCAAATGGAAGTTACATTATGTTGAACGATCACAGCTACTGTGGCATTTGCCAGGTTTATCCTATCTCGTAACTGTGTCAGCCAGGGTCACTTGCTGTATGCAAGTATTGTTTCCAAAAACCAAGACAGACCGGGAGTCGCTGTTATGGCCTTCACTGAACATCTCTTCTATACGAATTGATACTTTAAACAGAATGAAAGCCATTCTTTTCAGAAACCTGTACCACTGACCTCGGCCAAAGAGACCTATGATCTGCAAGTCTCAAGGACTTCTGCAGAGATACATGCCCTCTTAACTACAAATTGCCCTATACATTTCTCGGAAATGTTAAGTCGTATCTTAAACATGTCTGATACGAGTGGTATTGTACATGTATTTAAGACAGTTTTTTCTGGACTGTTAGCACCTTTTGAAGCAGTCCTAGGAATATTTCCAAACTTCGTGCACTCAGGGGGGCCGATTCACAGAATGAACTTAAGACTAAATCCTAAACTTACTACTATTTGGTATTCACAGAATGCACTTACTACTTTCGGGATTCACAGAGTGAACTTACTACTTTCGGGATTCACAGAATAAACTTACTACTTTCGGTATTCACAGAATAGATTTAAGACTACTAACTCTAAGTCCGAAATCGGGGAGTAAATTCCGGCCTGGAGGCGGAGCTTCCGGCTTGGGGGCGTAGCTTGCGGCCAGGAGGTGGAGCTTGCGGCTTGGAGGCGGAGCTTCCGGCTCAGAGATGGGGATTTTTGCCATGCTGAAATCTCCAACTCTGGGCCGCAAGCTCCGACTCCAGGCCGGAAGCTCCGCCTCCGGGCCGTAAGCTCCGCCCCCAAGCCGGAAGCTCCGCCTCCGGGCCGAAATTTACTCCCCGATTTCGGACTTAGAGTTAGTAGTCTTAAATCTATTCTGTGAATACCGAAAGTAGTAAGTTTATTCTGTGAATCCCGAAAGTAGTAAGGTCACTCTGTGAATCCCGAAAGTAGTAAGTGCATTCTGTGAATACCAAATAGTAGTAAGTTTAGGATTTAGTCTTAAGTTCATTCTGTGAATCGGGCCCTGTGTTTGGCGGATTGCCTCTCATTTTGGGACTCGCTGCAGGGATACTATTTTTGCTCCTACTGCTGCGATATGCCAAGTCAATCCACAAGCGACACCCAGTTCACAGTGGAGACAACTCTACTGGAGATGAAGTGTCGTGAGCGCATCGTTCAAATGTTAGGACTACCTCGTCTAAGAGAATTGAATACCACATGATTTCTATCATTCAGACCAATTTGGCAAGATTGCATCTTACCTGTTCTACGCTGCCTGCTATGAGGAGAAGAATGCGTGCTAGATATATGTCTGATGCTCCCATCAGTCATGCCAATGGATGTTGATACTTTGCTTGAACCAGTAACGGCCCATGCATGGGTTGTCCCCAGCGACTACCAATTCTGATGACGGCATTCATTGAGATCTCAGACGCAAAATGCTGACGGTAAGGTACGAGAGGAAACAGGCACACAGGTACCTTCCAATTTGAACATTGCTAATGTGACCAATGCTGACAGCGACTCTTCACATCTATGTGCGGTTGATCTTCTTAACGAGGTAATCCAACTTTCACCTACAATGGTAGACAAATTCTTTACAGACTTAGAAGATTTGATGTGTTCTCCAAACAAAAACACTGACTTTTGATTTGGCACACAGTGTTCTGAGAGACTCTGAATTCGACCTTCATTTTTCAAAACAAAGTTCTAACTTTGGGACTCTTTTTTCTATGATTAGCTTTTTCTTTTTCCAAATTAGTATTTTTCATTTTTTAGCACAAAGTAATCTGCTTAAAGTAGAACTATTCATAGAGAACTAGAATTCTTTGAAAAAATTCCAGAGACAGTACCAACAGTTATATGTAATATGATATGAAATGGTTTTGGCACCTTTTTCTTCTGTATTTACGAGGCATTTCAGAAATGTATTTTCATGATTCATTCAGATAGCATTTTGAATATGTCACCTATATGCTTAGAATGAAACATTGCTTTGAATGCGTACAGCACACATGCTCTTTTCGTGTACAAACCAGTAGCAATAAATTTTTATGTATTTTGGGTGGGTTTTTAACACATCATGTTCAGATATGTTTAACGTGTTTAGAACTTAGTAATGTCGTACATAAGAAAGTGGAGTGGGTGTTGTATGGCGTTTTAGATTCTGAATGGATTTTCCTGATTCGTGCCCTTATATAGGTACAATTCATGTTGGCCTTATGTAGGCATAGAAATCAAGCCCCTATTTAGGCATAGCCCATGCTACCCAAATACAGGCATGGCTACTTCCATCCGTTCACCAAACATCACAACGATTTCTTGGTAAACCAGCTTAAGCCGTTAGGGACTTCCCCTTGCTTGAATATTGATTTATCGAAGAACTCAGTTAGTTTTACAATGAACATCTATTACTTAGGGGTTCATTCATGACATTCATATGCCTGACTTTACGTCAAACATGGCATTCCTAAACACCTTCAAGGTATAAATATTCCTTCACTTGCTATAGCAAAGCACGGTGGTACGGAGCAGCTCGATGACCTACTTGCCTGACGCAGTTTGCTACAGCACGTGCCGAAGGAAGCCGACTCTCCAGCTGATGCACTGATCAGGAAGCTGCCCTCTCCTGTCGAGACTTTAGCTCCAGTGTTTCTGACTCCCCTTGCAGGATGTTGGGAAATCGAGTCCCAAGACAGAGATACAAGACCTCCTTCATTCTAAGGTATGGACCTGATTAGAACCTAGAGAAACCTTTGGTAGATTCTTGGCAAAAACTAAAACCTATGCAAAAGACCATACTTACTTCTTCCCACGTAGTAGACCTAGGTTAGGTACAACGGGGTAGGTGTATTTTAGAAGAACCAGTTGAGTATTTTAGTCTATGTTATTTATGTATGTATTTTTATATGGCTTAGAAACCATACAATGCTATTACAGTATTATTTTATAATACTATTCTCGCTGTACGCATTATACTTTGTATTCTCTCTAACGATTGTAGCAGTTCACCTCTCTTGCATGAGAAAGAAGACTGTTCAATAAACCTTTTATTGAAAATGCCCGTCTCAGTATTTCTCTGCAACTCTGTAGAAACGAAGCATGCACGATTGACTCCGTAAAATAGTTATCTATTGTTTCCATGACTCTGAGAGATATGTTCTTATTTTTGGGGAAACAAAGTTGTCATGTTTATGCAGTTGTCAGAAACGAATCCCTTCTTGTGTATTCTAGAAAGTTTCTAGTGACCTCTGAGCTAGCTGGCACTCACTATTAAGTTTAGTATATTCAATTGAGACCTATTGTCTTAAGTCCTACGTCAAATCTATAGGAAAATATTAACTACACTACAGATGGATGGACCTGCTTCCCGAGGTGGTGTGCTAAATGAGTCTAGCCGCCGTTGGAGGGTGTCCTGGTTGATGGTGGAAAATTCCTCTTCTTCATCAGTGAAGAGTGGGGCAGGCTGTTGTACAGGAGGTGATGTTTCGACCTCTGCAATGTAAAGGGGAGATTCTGTTAAATATGTGCTTCAAGTATGGTCATGCATTGGATGAGTTTACTAGCAGACTGCATGACAATGTCCATTTTGACTGTTTAGGAGGAGATGCCTATTAGATGACGGATGTTAATTACTTGTACAATATCAAGGAAGTGACATTGTAGTTGTACATTATCATCTCACAGTTTACAGCTATGCCAAATGTGAATGGCCCATTTCTAGACACAAGCAGTATCTGTTGTGTCTTCGGCTCAGTAGTGGAAGTGATGCAATTTGTACCACATTGTAGTCACTGTTGATTAGCTCAGATTTATGTATCTGTGCACTGCCTTGTGGGAGAGTCACACATGCAGATTTGGTTTGACTGTCCCTTATCCCTTTCAGCCAGTGAGCCTTTCACTTATGTGCATTTACAATGATGAGATGTTGCAAGCTGGAGTTAATATGGGTCTTGATCAGAGTTGGGGCACTTGTGCATTGTTTGGCAGCAGAAGTCTTCTTTGCATCAGGGGTTGTATGTACAGGAGGAAGTGTAAGAGTGTGACCTGCTTCTTTAAGGATGAACTCCACTTTAGTGACCATGGCATGCACCATGTTAAAATGTTTATGGTGCAGGCATGCAATTCATCATGCACTGTCACTTGCCTTGTCAGTGTGGCTCACAGACAGTCAGGTTTGCTGGGTAGTGCATATGTGCATGGGTTTGGTGCGAGAATGGTTATGTGTGATGAGGGAAGATTGGCAATGATGGGCTAATAGCTGTTTCTATGTCTGCTGCACAGTGCAGTGCACATGTACTTCCAGGTAGCTTTGGCTCTTGTGATTTCTCTTGTGTGCATGTTGTTTGTCATGGTTTTCCTTGCATTCATTGCTTACTGCCCTCCTGTTGGCTTACCCATTGTGAGTATGGTGCAGCGTGAGTTTCTATTGTTGTTTCAGGCTGAACAGACAGTGACAACACCCATTCCCCTCAATGTGGGCCACACGTGTGGTGTGAAAATGGGCCTAGATTTGATGTATGTGAATTTCCATAGACATATTAGTGGTGCTCATGCTCTATCACCCCCCCCCCTCCCATCAGATGCAAATGGCAGGCTGATGTGTGTTTGTGTATTTGCCACGCAGATGGCCACATAGAAGGTACATGCTGTCCTGGTTCAGATTATTGAATGCTGGGGTTTGTGTGTGGATGATAACAGACATGACTACATATTTGTTCACTGACACAGTAGACTTACCAAGCAGACAGCTTTACATGCACATCATGGTGTAATGGGCAACTTACCCCAGGACTGATGTAGAATGCTGTTTTCTGTATGGCACATGTGTACACTTGGGAGAGTGGAGGAGTGAATTTTGACCTAAGGGGTTATGGTGCCATTTAGCTACTTCTCATTATTTGGTGCTACTTTGATATTCTTGCTTGTTGTCATACTTAGGTTGTCATATTTCTTTACAGGGACATTGTAGCTCTGTGAGTATGGCACACAGACAAGTAATGTTGTACATATTTAGATGACACATTCCTGATATGCATAGTCCAGGCACTGTGGTGATGTGGCCATATCCCCCATGCTCATAGTATTACATTACATTTGGACTCAAGTCTGCTGAATGTGTGCATTGTGGGATATGCACGTCTTAGACAGATGGCTTCATGATCACTTTGTTGTGACAATGCATGTGTTCATGGTATGCAGACTCACTAGATGTTTTCTCACTTGGTGTACACAGGACTGCATCTCATGTACAAGCAAGTGGGCACATTGACTGGAGATGTGGGAGGATGTCAGAATGGCCCTTTTGCCTCATCCCACGCATATAAAATTCGCCTACACAGGCCGCATCTCTCTGATGCCAAAATGAGGATGCACTGTGAATGAAGCTGATCATGTGAATGAGTAGGCATGCCACCACCAATGTCAGCACACATGCAATATTGTGCCCATGTGTCTGAGTTGTGTGCAAGATTGTGTATGTGCAATAAAGTCAGCCTTGATGCACATGCACAGTCTTGCACACAATCTCCAATCAATGTGGCCCTTTGCTCTTTCCTGTAGTCCTTATTTTGTGGTCTGATATGATACTTGGACTATATCTGGATTACTTTTCTGTGCACATTTCCAGGTCTGTGAGCCCACCAATATGTGTCTTGCAATGTATTGGTTGAGTAGAGTAATATGTGTCTATGCCACCAGGGACAAGGGTATCCGGGACATGATCCACAGTCATTGTGGGTGTGCACTGCAACATATTTAATTGTGCATGAGTGCCATTGGGCCCATCCACTCCGTCCCCCCAGTCCCTGGTTGTTACTCACCCTGTTGCTGTTGTGTGTGGTCATGTTGAGCAGCATCCTGTCCCGGAACTCCAATCAATGTCTCCTCGCTGATGACTGCGGATACCTGTTCCTCCAACGCATCCAGCTCCTCCTGTGGCGCTGGACTTCCACCTCCAGTCTGCATTGTTGCTTTCAGATTGGCTGCAAGTTTCTGCTTGTCTTGCGCTTAGCATCATGCCAGCACTTCTTGCAGTCGTCCACTGTCCTCCTCGCGTCTCCGACTGCATTCACCGTGGCTGCGATGGATTGCCATATTGCATTCTTTGTTCCCAATGACACTGTGGAGGTGGCAAGAAGTTGTTGTTTTTCTGTCACCTTCACAATCAGGACCTGGTTTTCTTGATGACTGAACCTGGTCTTCCTCTTACTCTTCTCCTTGGCCTTTCCCTGGGTCTCTGGCTGGTCCTCCTGGGTGCTTTAGGGGTTGTTGTTGGCTTCAGTACTGGGTCCAGCTTCCGCCATGGTTTTTCTCTATTTTTTCCTGTTTTTTGTTTTTGCTTGTGTTTGGGCTGCATAGCGGGTGTTTTATAGTGGTTTTCCCCGCCTAACGTGAAAAAAAGAGAGCTGGCGCTGATTAGTCCATCGCCACTTTTTTCACGTTAGTGTGAGGATTTTTATCGCTGTGTTGCTAATCTTAACACCGGACAGTTCACCCCGTAAGGGAAACTATCGCCAGTTAGTGGCATGTTGTGAATACGGCGTTAACACGGCGATAATTTTCTGCGGTATACGGCGATAAAAAAACGCACTCTAACTGAGGTTAGCGATAAATATCGCCAATCCTTGTACATATGCCCCTGTGTTTTTGCTAGGGTGTGTACCCCTCATGAACATCCACCACTGAGCAGTCAAATGTGGTGCAGAGAAAGCCAGGCTGTAACACTGGGTACACTGTGTAGTGTAGTTCCTATCTTCCCAATAGGCTCTACGCATTGGAATAATACCTACAGCAGTAAAGGCCTAGGCCAGACGTTAACTAGGTCTACTACTGTCGATACTAGACTTAAGTTTTGGGTTTGCCAGCGTAGCTCAGAGTTCGCTAGAAACTTTCTCGAATGTTCAAGGAGGAATTAACTTCCCTGATTAGACGGGATTTAGTTTCTGACAACCATAGAACATGACAACTTTGCTCTCCCCTAATCAAGAGTCAATCTCGAGAGTCGTGTGAACAAAAGGCAAATTATTTTACTCAGTCAGTACGTGCATTCTTAGTCTCATCAGAATGTAGAGAAAAGGAAGAGACGGGCGTGTTCAATAAAAAGGTGTTATTTATTGATCAGTCTCTTTTCTCGTACAAGAGAAATGGATCGATATTATTGCGATACTTATAGTTAAGTAAAGTGCATACATTAAAAGCAATAGTATAAAGTAATACTGTAAAAACATTGATATGGTTTCTAAGCCATAAGATGTTTTAAAATGGATAAAATATATTTACATACACATATACATTTGACTAAACGTACTCAACTGGTGTTTCTAAATACGCCTACCCCGTGTACCTGACCTAGGTCTAATACGTGGGCGGGAATAGAACGTTACAGTTTAGTTAAGTTTGTTTTTGCCAAGTGAATAACTAAAGAATTCTCTGTGAGGGGTTATTCAGTTCTGTACCTGGAATTTAGGATGAATGAGGAATGGTATCTCTCTCTCTGGTCTCGATATTCCAGGCTGCCTGCGAGGGCTACACGGAAACGCCGGTGCTGGATTCTCGGCAGGAGAAAGCAGTGCGTCTCTCAGCGCGTCAGGAAGGCGGGGCTGCTGCCAGTGGGGTCTGCTCTGCTCTCGGCTTCGGCAAGTGTGGCTGCTCCGTCTCGTCACCACGCGTGTGTTTGCATATGGCAAGATCGGTAATATTTATACCTTTAAGGTGCCGAGATTGACGTAAGGATGGACATAGATACGTCAATAAAGATGTCATACGACTTGCTCGTTAGCACATTCTTTACTAAAGTTCTCGGTGAAATCAAAACAATGGCCGCAGGGTTTTGCCCAGGTTGTCATAGGTTTGATTTGTTATGAGAACTCCGTATGCCTTATCAGGGGCTGGAGGAATATCGCTTGTCTAATTAGATCGCAAGTGTTATGACCTAATCAGATAACACGTTCCTGTGCCGTAGTGTGACTGCGTCAGATAACGGTATCTGCATCATGGGGGTTTTCTGCCTCATGGGCTGACTGCTAGTTAACTTGTTGGTTTGTTTAACTAGAATAGGGTCAGGAATAGGGGGATCGATTCAGAACCGATAGGAATACATGACACCCACTCCACGCTAACTATGGACATATTTACTAATCTAGGCATAGTATAAAATAGTACAACATACTATAGAGTAGTGTGTATACCTTACCACCCCAAAATACATAAATGCATTTCGAAATTTGCAAATATACTGAAAAAAATTGCAGACATATATATTGTATGCACTCAAGCTGTAGAAAAATGCCAAAGTACTCGCATTTGTATACATTATTGCTTATTTGGTATATGAGAATTACACATGAAATGGTTTCTGACAGAAAAAAGTTTCGAGACCATTCCATCACATAATAAAATATCTTTATGAACATGCCAGCGGGCAGCTAATGTCTATAAGTTTATCTAAAATTTAGAAACCTTAGTTCTCTAAGAATAGTTCTTACTTTAAGCAGAAGATAGTGTCCCGAAAAATATGCAAAAATATTTGGGGCTGCTGGAAAAACTGCTGTCCGTGAACTGGAGGGAAAATGTTCATGTGACTTTATTTTTAAAGTTGAAGGCCGAATTCAGGGAACGCCGTGTGCGAGCTTGCTCAAAAGTCTCTATTTCTGTTCGGGTGAGAACATCATATCATTTAGGCTTTCGAAAAAACTGTCAACAGCTTCCTGGGAGAGTTCCACTAACTCGGAAATAGGTGTTATCATGCATTCTTGCGCATGATTGTCTCCATTGACATTCTGATTTGCATTACTGACAGAAGGTCGTACCTGTTCGATGCTGCTTTCATCTTGAACTTCACTACCCATCAATCGTAGTGGTGAAGCTTCCACGAATGCCGTCATCAGGATTGGTAGCCTCTGAGGGCAGCACAAAGCATGAACCTTGATCGGGCTCAACAATGTTTCTGCATCCATCGGCGCATCCGATTGTAGCGTCAGACAGGTGTCTAACACGCATTCTTCTCTGCATAGCAGACACCTCAATAGAGGTAAAACACATCTTTGCCACATTGGTCGAAATGATAGAAACCAAGTCATATTCAGGTCTCTAAGCCGGGAGAGTCCCAGGATTTTTGATATCCGGTCCCGGTATCCAATGGCTAGGATTGTTTCTTCCCTTGTCGCAAGAGTTTTGTCTGTGACATGGGTTGCCATAACGAAAAATAAGGACTAAGAATAGGATTCCTGCAATTAGTCCCAGGATCAGGGGAAGTCCGCCAAAAATCGAATGGACGAAATCTGGAAAAATACCCAGTATGGCTTTGAATGGTGTTAATGCCATCGAAAATACTGTCTTAAATACATTTGAGACCCCATTGGTATCAGAAATATTTAAGATTTCACTTAGGATTTCCGCGAAATGTACGGGGGAATTAGTTGATAATAATGTATGTATCTCTGCAGTCGTCCTTGCGACTTGTAGATCATACGTTTCTTTTGATGACGAGAGCCTGGTAGGCATCTGAAGAAGGACTGTTTTCATTCTGCTTAAAGTATCTATTCGAATAGAAGTAATTTTCAAATCGGGCCATGCCCTTGCCTCCCTGTCTGGGAAGGAGCTGGGGAACAATGAGCGTCCACAGCACTTGACCTTCGCAGTCGTAGTGACTAGATAAGGAGTCCCGGGCATAAGACTACAACATCTGCGGTCTACAATAAGAATTTAACTCCCATTATAGAGTCTTTGAAAGAATGGTTCTATTTCAGTTGCAGGTGCGCCTTGCTGGTGACATGAAAGGTTGTATGAATTCCCTTCACAGGCTCCATGCAAACTAATTCCGTTACACAGAAGCGTGCCGCTTAGTGACATCGCACAATTGTTGCCACTAAGAAACACTTTCTGGCCTTTATTACTGACACATGCATGTGAATAGGGCAGGTTCCATGTTGTTTTAAGGTACCCCTTTCCCAATTTCTCGTACATGCCAGCCTGTATATATTTTTGGCAGTATTGAAACCTGAAGGTTGAGATTGGAATATTTATGATTCCGTGTATTATCCATTCACTGACAGGTCGTTCTGACATTGTCATTGGTAATCTTTCTAGTTTTTCAATGCTCAAGATTGTATAATCAGCACCCTTTTGCGCCATACCGATTTGTCTATCAGTAAGGTTAAAGATTTGGAATAGTGACGTTGTGTTGATTAAACGCCAAGGCACATAGCCTGAACGCAGATTTTGTAACGTCCAGCCAAGCTGTACAATAGAACGCAATTGTGACTGACCATGTTGTAATAACAGTAAGTCTTGCGATAATATATCGATTGCTGACGACACAATGCTGTCCAAAGAAAAAATTCTGGAGGACAGAGTCATTAACCCATTGTCCACTACAGAAAGTGATTTTTCCAAATTAATACGGTCAATTTCCCGTATTCTCTCTGCTGTTTCAATTTGAGTAACCTTCCAGGCCTCATTGTATGCTGCATATACAGAGGCTGCTATGAAACGCTTTTGACGCTGTTTGCGTGGTCCCAAAGTGAAATCACGCAAGTCAGCACCATCAGTAAGTAAAGTTAGGTGTTGCTTAATTTCTGCCAGTGTGGAAGTTTGTAGCCATTGAAGGCATAATTTGCCCACACTGTACGTGGTTATTATCCCTGGGTGATGTCTTTGAGGATATCTAGGGTCTGGCCTGGTCATTTTCAACCCCTGTGTTTTGTTCAGGAATCTGTCTTGACAGTTATTAGTATCTGTGGGCCAGATCAACCACTGTTTCCAATCAGGATGTGTTCTGTTTTGGTTTAATAAATGGTTTACGTCTATCTCTTCGTCTGTATCAGAGTTATTGCTAAACATTATTGGCTTTGGAATAGACGGTTTATTTAAATCTTTGATTTTGGCTAAGCCAAGACAGGTGGTCTGTTGAACAGTGTCATTTAAAAATATCATTTGTTCTGGGATCATGCAGGCTCTAAACAAAGCTTCTATACCCTGTACTTGCCATTCTTTTGTACCCCAAACACTTTTCAATTCAACATTTTTGTCCCAATATTCAAATCCAAAAGTATTCATTTGTTCAAAAAATGAGTCTGAATATAACAATTTTGTGTTGGTTATCATGGTCTTGGTTCCTGTCTTGTTTGACAATTTAAAATAAAATGCTTCAGCATTACTTGTGTTAAAACCTGAAAAATATGAATATTTGTCGTAAACGGTTCTTGAGCTCCCTTTTGGAGGTGTTGCACAATGTTCCCATTGATTATAATTTAAAACATTTCTAGGTTGTGCAGATCTATGTAGAAAGTGGTTACCATAGTGGTTATAGCAATACATACTGTCATAATTTGTAGAACCCTGCAAATAATCATGTTTGGTAAATTTAGCAGACATTACTAAGTCAGACATCATGTTATTAATGCTTTCGAAGTCCCAATCATCAGCAAATGAGTTTGGTTTTGCAAAGTCACTCAATGAGATCTTAATTTGGTGTGGGTATTTCAGGATCTCGACCGGACCATAAATTTCATAGTCAGTGTTGTCCCAAGCTACCCCACCAGGTATCGGATTGGCTGTGAAGTTGGCTGAAGAAAGTTCTCTTTTCTCGACGTGTGAAGATGTGTGTGGTTTGAGGATCAAGTTGATTTTCTGACTTGCTGTGTCCATTTTAGCATATTTTCCCTCAATGAAGCGTCCCAAAGTAAGTACCATGATGAGCCAAAGTATGAGGATAAATGCACCAAAACCCACCCAAAATTCAATCCATGGGGAAATCAGATATGTTTCTTTCAGTTGTTTCAAAAGTTCTTTAGCTTTGTCTTTAAAAGTTTTTGATGATGGCTGTGTCTTTGATTCGCTGAAGCCCTCAGAGGAATCATCGAAGTTAATGAAGTAGCCGGATGCAGTTCTGTCAAATGTTCCAATTGGTTCAGGATTTCTGTTTCTTGCATTTTCACTTGGTACTTCATTATAGAGTGGTGTGTCTCTGCTAAATGTTTTTATTTGGGTTTTCAGAGGTCTGAGTTCTATTGCATTGCTGCATAGTCCTTGTTGTTCTTCTGTAGGCGTTTCGAATGTGATGAGCCTCTTCGTTAGGACCTCTGTACTGGTAGCAAACCTTGGTGTTCTGCTACTTATTGGGAGTCCACTTGGCCTACTGTTTGTTATCGGCCACATGTTGTGGTTTTACCAGGTCGATTGATACAACTCGGTTCTCCTTTTTACCAGCAAGTGGCGGTAGTACAACTGATCTTGTCCCGTTGACAGACAAGACAGGAACTGCTTTTCTGTAAGAAGGCCCAAATTCCTTCTTTACCGCGATCTTTTCCCTGACTAGATCCCCGACTTTTGGAATCCAGACAGGTCTTGCTGGGACAGGTGGTGGTTCTTCAGTGGTTGTTGGCTGTTGTTTCAACTTTATGTTGCTCAGGTCTTTTCTTGTTTTGTTTAAGTCCTGCAAAATAGCCAAACGGTCTTTGATATCAAAGCTTTTTTCTTTCACCACTGAAGTCTGACTATCAATGTCACAGATCATCATCCTAGTTCCAAATAATAATTCGTACGCACTGAATCCCTTCAGAGAATTTCTTGGCAAGTTATTGAGACTACGTTGGACACTTATTAGATGTTTGACCCACCCAGTTCCCGAACCTAATATCCTTTCTGCTATAGATTGCTTTATGCCTTGGTTTTTTCTTTACACCATCCCGTACCCTCAGGAAGGAAGTGAGAAGATTCCCGCTGGGCTGTGCTCATTTGGCCATGTTTCCCCCCCAGGCTGGTGGGCTTGAGTGAAAACAATGGTCGAACGTAGCATGCTCTTAGCGTATATGCCATTTAGACTCGCAAATCTTGTATAACAGTCCGGACGTCACCTGAGTGCTGGTGATCTACATTATAAGTGGAAACTAGCCTGTATATGTTAATCGCAAGCCATTCTTTTTACTGGTAATATTATCTGCCGTAATACGACGAGGTATCAAACTCTTTCTCTCCCCACTGCGATCTCTATTGCAGTTTGGGCAGCGTTTTACAAACATGGTGTGACGCAGGCTCATGCCTGGCCACCAGTACCGTGATTGTAATTCTTCCAGAGAATCTTTTAATTTAAGGTGTCTGAGCCCCTCGCCCATGTGTGCGTCTGCGATTAACAAGTTTCTCCTGTCCATGTTTGGAATCACTCTATCCCCCACTCCAGGGATTCGAGCAAAAGGGACGGAGTTTGCATCGAATATGTATGTATAATTGAGTGGATAGTTGATCGGTAACGCTGAGCAGTCGCCTTTTGATGACGTTTTCACCGCCAGCACTGTTTCACCGTCAATGTATTTTAATGTACGCTTTTTTCGATCTACGGGAGCCGATTTAGTGGCTGCCGCTGTGGCTGTCTCAGCCAATGAATTCCCTACAACGTGAACGCCATCACGCTGATGACTCAGTGAGTGAGTCACGTGAGTCTTTGGTAGTTCTTTTTGTAAAAGAGCTATTTGGTCCCAGAGCAGTTTCTGCTTTATTGGTGCATCTGTGTCATCTTTGTAACCGTTTTGAATCCATGTCTGCAAATCGCTGTTATATGATTTGACGCAGTAATATGAATCTGACACTATAAGTGTCGGGAATTCGCGATCCGCATTATCTAGCGGCATTTTTAAAGCTAATATTTCAGTTTGTTGTTCTGAATTACTTTCTACTGAGTGTGTCTTTGTTAATAGAGGTTTTAGTTTACCTCCGCGCCACACTTCTTTTGTAATCTCACATGTGGGGTTGTATGCCTGTTCTCCCCAAACGGAGGGTTGAGCATGTCCGTCTGTATAGATTACACAGGCGTAATGTCGTAGAGGCAGAATGTCGATTGGCAGAGGATATGTTTCTTCATATTCTAGATTTTTTAATTCTTCTAGTTCTGGATCAAAGTAGTAGTACACTTTGTCCGTTGTGATAGAATTCACCCATTGTATCCATTCCGGATTCAATGCTGTTGTTGGTAAATTCCACGGTGTTGTTAGTGCCTCAAAGGCTGATTTTGCTGTTCTGACTGTGATATGTCTACCGTCCGCTTGATCTTTCTCTCTAGCTATTGCGGTTTGAACTGCATGAACAATTTTTTCTTTTTTGCTGAATTTCTGTTCAGCTTCTGTGTACAAGTGTGATTTGAATGCAATTGGTACCTTTTCTCCCTCATTAGAGGTCAGGTATGTGAATCCGCATCTCCCTGGGATGACTCGAATCACAAGATTGCGTGTGTTATCACGTGTTTCTAATTTTGTTTTAATTAGCATGTCTGTTTGTAAGGATCTCAAAATTTCTGTGTGTATTTGAGTCCAACTGGATCTTTTAAAATCTGGTTTAATTAGATCATAAAGGGGTTTTACCCTTTCTGCGTAATTTGCAATGTATGTTCTTCCGAAATTTAGGAAGCCTAGAATTGACTGTAGGTTTTTTAGTGTTCTAGGTGCTTGGAGTACGGCACATTTCTCTAGGAAATTGTCGGCCAGGCTTTTGCCTTCACTTGATAACTCATATCCTAAGAATAGGACCGTCAGATGGGCAATTCTGGATTTTTTAAAGTTGAATTTGTAACCCTCTGCAGCGAACCCAAGTATTATGGTGTTCACCCTCTTCAAGTGAGTCTCCAAGTCATCATCTGTTAAGTAAATGTCATCGACATAAGATAATGCTTCATCATCATATAGTTGTAGTAATTCTGTTACTCTCGCTGAGAATACCCCCGGGCTGTTCTTGTACCCCTGGGCTAACCGACAGAATTGCTTTTGAGTGCCATTTACTGAGAATGCAGTTAAATATCTGCTCTCTGGTGCTATGTTTTGACAAAAGAATCCATTGGAGATGTCCAAGGTTGTTTTGTATTTTTTGCGCACTATGTTATTCATTAGTGCAGCACTGTGTGAGTTTTGCACCGCAAAAGTTTTGCAACATGTGTTAAGGTGTCGGTAATCCAAAACTAGACGATATGAATTGTCTGGTTTGGACACCGGAAACAAAGGATTGTTCATTTGTGAGGTGCAAGTTTCAATCACCCCCTGGTATTCTAGCTGATCTAGTATTTCATTTACCTGTTTTTTAGCTTCTTGCTTAATTGGGTACTGCCTCTGTGCAGTAGGTTGTGATTTTAACTGGATTTTGTGAGGATGAGAATCCTCATCCCATCCTACGTGATTTTTATATAAAGCAGGTGCTAGAGCCACTGCCCACTTTCTAGCAAGTGTGTATTTTTTATGAATTGGAATTTGATTTGAGAAGGCAGGCATAATTACTTCTTCGCCATGAGGGCACTCCCTGACAAACTCTGGTGGCCAGTCTTTTTCGGCTAGAAGGATATCATAGCCCTTGGAGAGATTATCCCAAAATAGTCCCCTTATTTTCCTAGTCTTATCTCCCTCTATACGTAATGTTATCTCATATATCTTGTGGGGTTTGCTAACCCTGGTGTCTGCAGTTTCCACTTGAAGATATTCATTCGTGTCCACTGTCTCCAGATGATTCATAAGGACTTTGCGAGCTTTGCTCACTTCTGCTGCACTGTCTAGCATTGTCTGAGCCCACTCTCCGTTTTTCAGTTGTGTCCTCAGTATTCTCGGCATTGTTAACTACCTTGATACTGGCTACCTTCTTTTTTGGAAATTGTAATTTCTTTTTTAGTTGAGCAGGTTCCTTGTCTTTGGACTTGGCGTGCTCTTCTCTTTGTTCTGATCGTCCTCTTCTTTCCGATTTCTGCGAGGAATTCTGAAAAGATTGAGAGGGACGTGTATCAATGTCTTGATATCTATCAGGTTTTTTAATATTATCCCTATTTCTAAGGTTATATCTATTCCCAGAGGGGTCACTCTGCGGTGACCTCTGTCTTCGGTTTGGAGATTTTTCTCTTCGCCTAGGAGACCTTCCTCTGGACTGGAATTTCTTTTCTTTAGGATTGGATTGTTTATTTCCATCCCAGTTCTTTTTTGGTGAATTGTTATTAAAAAATATTTTTTCTGGACTTTCAGTCAGTTGCGGTTTTACTGGTATTCCACCTAAACTATCTCTACCTAGTTCCTCATAGGATTTTTCTATGATTCTGGCAATTTCAGCTGGTTGGTCTGCTATATCTGTCTCCTTTAACCTCTGGCGGATCGCCACGTTTGCTGCTTCACCTTTTATGTTGGCTAATAGTATAGCCGAGACCTGCTTGAAGTCTGTTAGTAATTTCATACCAAGAGTTAAAGCAGGTTCTGGACCGTATTCGTCTTGAATTTGTTTTAGCACATCTGGTATCACCGAAATGGATGGAACACCGTGCGCTTTTGTGTAGATGGAAGCAAAGACTGTACCCCAAGTGTCACAGTCCTCAATGTGTGGTGCGATTCCCATTGGAAGGCAGATAGTCAGAATCCTGTGTTTTTCTAACGGGGTGGTGTCAGGAAACACCGCCTCTATTTGGGTAATTTTCTGTGCCAACCAGAATGGTATTTGTTCCCGTTTAGCCGGTACTTTACCTAGGCAGGATTGGATGTTCTGTGGTGTAATTTTATTTGTGTTCCCCTGGTGAGGGGTCAGCTGTGGAAGTTTAATCGTTGGCTGAATTGTTGAAGTCCGCATTCCATACTGGACTAATTGTCTATGAATTTTTAGTAATTGTTTTAGCTGTATTAACAGCTCTCCTGCAGACATCCCTTCGATGTCTGGGTGTGGTGTGTATCCGGCTAAGACCGGCCACGTTGCTCCTGGTCTACCTAAAGGACCGAGCCTGGTGATGTGATTATTATGTATTAGGGCGCCATCAAATAAGAGCAAATGCTCTTGGAATTTGAGTGGTACTTCCACCTCCTCGAAAGGAGTGTAAATGTCAGGTGGTACCTCTATTTTGTAATAGTGGAAGTACTTTGTTACAGCATTTGCTGCTGGAAAATGTATCCATGTATAGTATACCTCTGTCTGCCGATATTCGTGTGCCTCAATTACGAATATGACTGTGCCACCTCTAGGTGTCAGTCCATTTTTTATAAGTTTTAAGGTTATAGATTGCCTTTTGGTGACCGGGATTAGTATTATATCCCCGTCCGCATCTAGTGCTGCAGCATCAGCCGCTGCGAGTTCAGTTGCTAATCTAACTGCCTCTCTTTCTTCTTCATTGTCTGACATTTTACTGTCCTGAAGGTTATTTTGTTTGTTTGCAGATCAGGTTTCTTATGGAAACAAAGATTAGATGCACAATATTTTGGAACTGTTTATCCTTCAACGTTGACTCAAACCAAGAACCATACATAGGAGTTCCCTCCTGCGAGGTTTTGGAGGATATAACCTTTCACCCACTCCAGACGTCTTTGGAGTATTTGGGAAAAGGGGTCTGAGTGAGAAAGCACGACTGAGTTACTCTAAATGTCTTACGTTAGTTTTATCGCCCTTTCCAAACGCGTTGGGCGCCATGTAGTGTAGTTCCTATCTTCCCAATAGGCTCTGCGCATTGGAATAATACCTACAGCAGTAAAGGCCTAGGCCAGACGTTAACTAGGTCTACTACTGTCGATACTAGACTTAAGTTTTGGGTTTGCCAGCGTAGCTCAGAGTTCGCTAGAAACTTTCTCGAATGTTCAAGGAGGAATTAACTTCCCTGATTAGACAAGAAGGGATTTAGTTTCTGACAACCATAGAACATGACAACTTTGCTCTCCCCTAATCAAGAGTCAATCTCGAGAGTCGTGTGAACAAAAGGCAAATTATTTTACTCAGTCAGTACGTGCATTCTTAGTCTCATCAGAATGTAGAGAAAAGGAAGAGACGGGCGTGTTCAATAAAAAGGTGTTATTTATTGATCAGTCTCTTTTCTCAAACAAGAGAAATGGATCGATATTATTGCGATACTTATAGTTAAGTAAAGTGCATACATTAAAAGCAATAGTATAAAGTAATACTGTAAAAACATTGATATGGTTTCTAAGCCATAAGATGTTTTAAAATGGATAAAATATATTTACATACACATATACATTTGACTAAACGTACTCAACTGGTGTTTCTAAATACGCCTACCCCGTGTACCTGGCCTAAGTCTAATACGTGGGCGGGAATAGAACGTTACAGTTTAGTTAAGTTTGTTTTTGCCAAGTGAATAACTAAAGAATTCTCTGTGAGGGGTTATTCAGTTCTGTACCTGGAATTTAGGATGAATGAGGAATGGTATCTCTCTCTCTGGTCTCGATATTCCAGGCTGCCTGCGAGGGCTACCCGGAAACGCCGGTGCTGGATTCTCGGCAGGAGAAAGCAGCGCGTCTCTCAGCGCGTCAGGAAGGCGGGGCTGCTGCCAGCGGGGTCTGCTCTGCTCTCGGCTTCGGCAAGTGTGGCTGCTCCGTCTCGTCACCACGCGTGTGTTTGCATATGGCAAGATCGGTAATATTTATACCTTTAAGGTGCCGAGATTGACGTAAGGATGGACATAGATACGTCAATAAAGATGTCATACGACTTGCTCGTTAGCACATTCTTTACTAAAGTTCTCGGTGAAATCAAAACAATGGCCGCAGGGTTTTGCCCAGGTTGTCATAGGTTTGATTTGTTATGAGAACTCCGTATGCCTTATCAGGGGCTGGAGGAATATCGCTTGTCTAATTAGATCGCAAGTGTTATGACCTAATCAGATAACACGTTCCTGTGCCGTAGTGTGACTGCGTCAGATAACGGTATCTGCATCATGGGGGTTTTCTGCCTCATGGGCTGACTGCTAGTTAACTTGTTGGTTTGTTTAACTAGAATAGGGTCAGGAATAGGGGGATCGATTCAGAACCGATAGGAATACATGACAACTGAACCTGGGCTAGGAGCACTTGTGTACATAACACATGGACGCAGGTTCCTTTCAAACCTTAGCCTTTGTCTGCAGCCCTCGGCCTCTCCCCAAGTAAATCTGATGATAATAATACACGTGCCGTTTAGTCCCAAAGATGATGTATTATTTATAGACTTCACCTATAAGTTGGCCAGTGGGGTTATTACAGGTCAAGGCAACGCTGTAAACAAATACAAAAGATTGAACCCTCACAAATACTACAGGTAAAATAATCACTGTTTTCCTAGTTTTCACGTGTGACTGGGAACAAACTTACTTCTTTTTTTCCTACTTATATACTTTGTGTTGACATATGTGCTAAGCCACCCACCAGAAGCCACATACTGTACCTTCTCGAAGGCAAAGTACATCTTCTGCAAAAAGTTCACCCATTGTCTTTGATTGTCTAGTGAGATTAATAACTTTTAACTTTCCATTGACAGTAGGCTATCACGTTCAGGAAAATCCATTTATAATTTCTATAATTTAGTTATAGTGAATACTGTGAAGTCTTCTTTTCATATAAGTTTTTCACAACAAAGGATAACACTTGGGGCTAAACAATCTTCCCCTCGTTCAAAAGCATTGGCGTACAGCGCCAGAACGAACTCTAGATCCCATTTTCATTTATAAAGAAAGAATATAGAAACACAAAGGGGCATATTAGCAAGAAATTTAGATATTTATCGCAAAACGCGCTATGCTTTTTTTTTATCGCTGCCTATTGCTGGATATGTTTGCGGAGAAAACGATATTAGCAACGTTTTTCTCCATTGTGCTAAAATATCCAGCGATATTGGCGAAATGCGTGAATATCGCTGGAAATCCAGCTATATTCACGCATTAACGCCAATGGGGGCGTAACCTGAAAATCCACCTCCCATTGAATATACAAGTAAGCCGTCCTATTAGCAGGCATTAGATTCTAGCGATAATCGTGCTTAGAGCGACTTTTTTATCGCTAAGCCTGCGTTACTAATAGGCGATAGCTGTGTTAGAGACTGCTTACAGTCGCTAACAGTTTGGGTACGCCTACTTTGCATGTCATTAGCGATCAATATCGCTGACATGCAAAGCGGGCCCCAAACTTGCTGATAGGGCGATAAAAATATAGCCTCTTTAGTGGGAAAAAGTCCCGCTAAAGCGGCGATATTGCCCTTGCTAATATGCCCCAAAGTATGTTATACTTTCTTTGAACTGCGCAAAAGGATTTTCAGCTTTTCATCTCCCCTGCTAGGAGTGATCATTTTTTTTTATAGATATTAGCACATCAAGAACACACTTATATTATTAAATGGAAATTAATCTTCATCTCAAGAACTTTCTGCATTTTTAGACACTGCTATTTTTCACATTTTCTGTTTTCATTTTTAAAACCAATTGCATTGTTTTTTTCTTTTTGCAATAAAAATAATGTTGTTACTTCTCAATATTAATAGGTTGACTCACATCTTTGCAAGACTGCATCTAGTCAACAGTTATCAGAGGCTAGTCGAAAAGGACGTTACATTCAGTGCATCAAAATTGATAACATTTGCATTCAACCACATTAACCATAGAACAACTAAGAGTTAGGGGTCGGAGGGAGCGTGTAATTGAGCCTTATTGTCTAATGATGTGATCTGTACTTTTTATCATCAAAGTATTTGCTCTTTAATTGTTGAGGGAAAGGCCGGGTACAAGGGCTTTGATGCAGTACAAAGTGATACCATTCCCAACCGGAGTGCCAACTAAGGGGCATATTATCAAGGGGGTTTATCTCCGCTTTTTTGGCTTTAAAAGCCAAGAAAGCGGAGATAAAATTATCTCCCTATTACCTAGCTGTCGCTAACACCAGTTAGCGACAGCTAGTAGGAGATAGCGACCATCTTGGGCCCCGCTTTGCATGTCAGTGATATTTATCACTAATGACATGCAAAGTGGGCGTGCCAAGATGTTAGCGACTGGAAACAGTCGCTAACATCGCTATATCCTAATACCAACTTTTGGAGATATTCGCGCTTATATCTCCAAAAGCTAACACCTGCCCCTGAGCAGTTCTTAGCCATGTTATCCAATGGTAGGTGGATAACATGGCTAAGAGCATTAGCTCGGTAATGCATGAATATCGCTGACTTTTCAGCGATATTCATGCATTTCGGCCGATTTTTATCGCTTAGAAGATATACCTTGATATTAGCAAGGTTCCTAAGCGATAAAAATCGGCGCAGCTCGGCGATAAAAATATCGCCGCTAAACCAACATAGCGATAATTATGGCTAGTTGTTGGTAATATGCCCCAAGGTTCCTAAGCGATAAAAATCGCTGCAGCTCGGCGATAAAAATATAGCCGCTAAACCAACATAGCGTTAATTATCGCTAATTGTTGGTAATATGCCCCTAAGTCTCTTTATAAGTGGACCCTGGCACCACCTTCTCCCCACACAGATGGCATCTTCTGCGGCACTCAACTATTGTCTTCCCTTAGAACCTATCTTCGTGTAGAAACAAATGTTCCGGTTTTGAGCCCCTCAGCTTATTCCACAAGAGCTTGATTTAGCTTTTAAGTATTACCTTTGGAGACCCCTCCAGAGCAGGGTCTCACATGAAGGAGTAGTAAGCGCTACATCCGCCAGCCTCACGCAAGATGATGTTGTTCTCATTTTCCAATGGCTTTGTTTGAGCAGATCGGGAATTTGGGACCATGAAACCTCATAAATAAACATATCAAACACATATTTTGTTCTCCACTCTTGATTATCTACATCTTTTGTTTGGTCTTCATTTGTATGTTGTCAAAGCGCTACAAACGTTTTTTCTCCACAGGCCTATTAGTCTGCAAAATACATTTTGGTCTGAGGAAAGAGCTCCGATTGGCATTTTTTAGTCACAAAGGTTGTTTGTACTAAGTATATGGTATGTTCTTCATTTCCCAGAAAAGTAAAGCAGAGGCGATATGGAGCCCAGAGGCCCCCTCTGGTTTTCATGTTATGTGGTGACTCACCTGTTGTTAACTCATGCGCGGGCTTCTACGTTTAATAATCTTTCATGGGCAGAGCTTTTTCTGTTCGTCTGGTTCTTCAAAGTACTTATGTTTGGGGGTGCAATTTCTACGAGCCTGTGCCCAGGAGGGGCATTTTAAACAGTTTGTTGAACTCAATACTGATGCAACTTTAGATGAATTATTCTATCCTATGATTTGCGGCTTTTGAAATTCAAAAGTATTACTACAAAGCCATCAGAAACGCCATGGTTGTGCAAAAATAAAAAGGATCCGAACGAGGTGGGGGTGGGGGGGATCTAAAGATACGCTCTCTGGGCGTTTGAAGCAGTGTACTACACTACTTTAGTTTTCTCGAAGTATGCGCCACTTTTTTTATTTTAAATTAAGCATGGATTCCTCCATGCAAATGTAATATTTTTTATGACAGATAAGAAATGCAATCTCAAAATCCTGAGTCAAGAGTATTAATGGACTTTGGTAGCTTGTGATTTCGGGTCAACACATTCTTGTTAAACCCGCTGGGCCTCATTTATGAAAAGTGACGCATCGCTGCGAGAAAACAGCGATGCGTCACTTTTCATTGCACCCTCCTTGCGACCCCAATGATGGGTCATATTTACAATATGACGCATCATTGCGCAAGGACTTACAGATACGTCAGTATTTCTGACGTATCTGTAAGCGCAAAAGTGACGCATTGCTGGAGTGTGTCACAAAAGTGACGCAACTCCAGCAATGCGTCCTTTCACATGGGGAAAGCCCCATGTGAAAGGGCTTGCGTCAGTCTTACGCCTGCTGTGAGGCAGGCGCAAGATTTTGACGCAACAGCGTCCTAAAAGTGACGCAGTGAAATCTCATAGATTTCACTGCGTCACTATTACGAGGCTTTTTGCGGGGGAACCCCCCTCTGCATACATTATACCTGACGCAGGTATAATGTAGCGCAGGGGTTTACAAAGTGACGCATCTGCTTAGATGCGTCACTTTGTAAATAGTGCCCAACAGGAGGCATGTTTTACGCCACCGATGCGTCACAAAAAGTGACGCACCAGCGGCGTAAAAGTGACGCACGGCCTCATAAATAAGGCCCACTGTCTGCAGACTCCTGTGCTCAATCTGGATTGACTGCATGGGAGACAGGTTCCTTCTCTCTCCCTTCTCTGCGCCTGACCATGACATATTTGCATTTATAAGAACTTGAAATACCTAAGACTTTGAAGCCATATATCTGGGAAATGAGGTACAAAATGAATCATTTCCCATCATTATTTAAAAAAAATTGTGTGGAGACTCACCGTCCACAGTAAACAGGGCTACCGGGCAGTTGTGTGTGCTGCCGAGCAGGGGGAGGATTTCTCCGTGGTGTGAGCTCATTTCGTTGATGGGGACCTGCGTGCGCTTTGAAATAAAAAAAGCGAAACGAATTTCATTTTGCACACACAGGTCCCCATCAACGAAATGACCCCCCTGCTCGGCAGCACACACAACTGCCCGGTAGCCAGTCCAGCCCTACCCGTTTGCGAGTGCCTTACCACCCTTCTGAGAAGGGTGGTAAATTGTGAGAGTTTTGCGACCGCAATTACAGTCACAAAACATTCATACATAGGTTTTGGACTTGCTATTGGGAAGGGACACGCTTGGCACGTCCCTTCTTAATAGCGAGTCGCTAAACCTATTTTGCGAGTCGCTAATTGATTAGCGACTCGCAAAATAGGGTTAGTAAATTGGGCTGACCTATTTTGCGGTCGCAAAGGGGCCGAAATCCCCTTTGCGACCGCAAAAAACGGTCGTACATCTGGCCCTAAGTATGAATCAGTGAATCAGAAGTTGTCAAGAAACAATAGAGCAAATTGGTATCTACCTCAAAGGTGTTTTCTAGGTCCACAAACCTCATCAAAAGTGAACAAGAGTGAAAGAGTTCTGGGAACTCATGCACTGGAATATGCAATATATTGCTAAAGACAAAGAGGAAAAATTTTTGGTGAAGAGGGTAAGACGGGTAAAACTCTTTCATGGTTAATTAAAAAAAAGCACATCTTACAAAGCTATTCACTCTCTTTACCTCGAGACTGGATTGATAACAGGAGTCAGGGTTGCAATTATCCAGGAGTGTCAGTCCTACATTTCAGATTTATACACAAGCAGGATGACTACTACTGACACTGAAGTACAATACTATTTACATGATGTTGCCCTTGCATGGAATGAGAGAGAAACCAGGGACTATTTTGTTGACCAATTGATTCACAAGTGATCATTTTGGTCATTGAGGGTCTAGCGGGAGGCAAAGCCCCTGGTTCTGATGGACTCACAGCTGAGTTCTATATAGCATTTCAAGCAATGTTAGAGCCACAACTGGAAGATCTCTACAAATAGACAGTGGAGACTGGGGAATTCCCATTGACCACCAGGGAGGCACTTATTACAGTACTTCTAAAGCTGACCAAGGATGGACAGTATTGCAGCCTTACATGCCTTTATCTCTACTAAATCTAGATAATAAGATTCTTTAATGCATCATAACAAATAGACTAGCCCCAATGATGGATAGTTGGATTTTGCCCGAACAATCAGGTTTAATTCCAGGGAGGGCCACATTTAATAACTTGAAAAGGTTTTTTGCTGTTATACCTCATATCAGGCCGAAATGGATACTATCTCAGCCCTATTAGATGATGAAAATACATTTTACTAGTGTGAATGGCATTCTCTGTTTGCAGTATAGCGGAAAATTAGTATACCCTTTAAGTTACAGAATCTCATCAAGCTACGTTACTCTAAATCTGTTGCCAGGATATGTATTAATGGATGTATTTCCGTGTTGTTTTCGTTTAGAAGCGGTACACATCAGTGGTGCCCTCTTTCGCTCCCACTATTTGCTCTAGCCATTGACCCCCTTGTGACTTACAGCCAGATTCATCATTGAAAAATGGGCTCGCAAAGGGCCAGATTCTGAGAATCTGGCCCTTTGCGAGCGCAATTTTTGCATTTGGGATTCATCATCCCAAATGCAAAAATCGCTAATTGCGAAATCGCATATTTGCAAGGAATTGAATTTAAGGAATCTCTATTAGAGATTCCTTAAATGCAATTCATTAACCATTTATTATTTGCGAAATCGCTATTTCTGGCCGCTATTTAACGCGAAGTCTGACTTCGTGGTAAATAGCGAAAGCTTAGAAAAATGCACTTTAGTGCATTTTTCTAAGTAGTATGTTACACACACACATGTCCTTTGGACATGTGTGTGCGCAACATCAGGCTAAATTTACATTTCAGGGGTGCTACAGGGTATCCTTTGGACGCCCCTGGCACCCTTGAAATCGCATCCTTATTTGCGATTAGCAAATTGCTAATCGCAAATAAGGAATGACTCCCAATTCATTCCTATGGGCCTTTGGGCCCAGAGGAATGAATGGGGAGTCATTCCTTATTTGCGAATAGCAATTTGCTAATCGCAAATAAGAAAGCTGTAGAAATCGCAATTAAAATTGCGATTTCTACATGAATCCCGTTTTGTAAGTCCTTAATAGCGATTCCTTAATAATCGCTATTAAGGGCTCGCAAAACGGGACATTGATGAATCTAGGTGTTAGTTGGGTAATAAACATTCTCTTAGAGGGCTTGCATTGCATTTCCACATACATGGATGCTGTTGTCACTTTACGCTGAGGATTTTATGCTGTTCATTAAAGAGCCAGAGAAACTTCTTGAACCCATTAAGGAGCCAGAGAAACTAACTTCTTGAACCACTTATAGCAGATGTAATATGCTATAGGCAAGTGTGAGGTCTATTGATGAACTGATCTGAATCTAAAATGTTTCCATTGACCAAAATAGCCTGTAAGCAGACAATTGGTTTCCCCTTGCATTGGTGTGATATTTCTGTGAGATATTTGGGAGCAATGCTAAACAGAGATAGACAGCAGGTAATTTGGGATAATTATGGACTCATGATTGTAAGACTGCATGGACAGGTAAAAATATGTTAACGTAACGTTGCTGCTATTTACAGCAGACAGAATAGCACTCATGAAAATGCACGTACTGCCCATGTTCTTACACCAATTCCATAATATCCCTGTACCCTTAGGTAGGGTAGTCTATCTTGAGTTGAGGACGTCCCTGACTAGATTGGTGTGGGTAGGACACTAACCGAGACTGAAATTAGAGATGATCATACCGCCTTATGACCGGGGGAGGGGAAGATTGCTGTCCCGGACATGGAGAGGTATTATCATGCAGTTCAGAGCCCAAACATGGCACTCTGGTTTCACCCGGGGCTTGATTCTGTAGAGTCCTGAAACCTATACAGGCTATTCAAAAAGTGCACTGCTCCAACTGGTCCACCTGGTCAATGGTAGGTAGTACAGGAACCACAAAACAATATTCACCATATATCCCGCTTCCTAATAATCCTTGTCTTCCCCTATGCTGGATAAAGCTGTGATACGAAGACTGAGAGGAGCTGGACTACTGGGACTAGGTCAACTGTTTATTGAGGGCAGATTTCTCACGCTTGACCAGTTTAAAGAGGAGAGAAACGTGACACCTATAGATGTATTTTACTATATGTGTGTCATGTGGCATCAACAACTGGGCCCTTCTTCTCAAAGGAGCCACCTGAATTCTCCCCACTCACACAATTCTGAAACCAGAGAAGGGCAGGGTTTCATGGTTGTATGCATTATATACTGAATTTTGCACTTCTCCACACCACAGGGCTTAAAAGAAATGGAGAGCTGATATGGTGGCTGATATTACCCTGGATGCAAGGAAATAAAGTTGTACAAAAACTAAATTGATAACCATTAATTGTAGCCACACTTCGATCCATTCATTCTTAGTTTATTGATAGAGTATATTGCTCCCACAGTCAACTCCGCAAAATAGACCCAGAAAAGTTTGTGTAATGTTTGAGATGGTCAGGTGATGCTGCATATTTTTACCATTTGGCTTGGGAGAGCCCACCAATCACAAATTATTGTTAAGAAGTGTTGCAGATAATTGGAGATGTTGTTGCAGATAATTGGAGATGTTCTTCAGACCAAAATAGACTGTACCCGGTTAATTGCATTATTGGGGTATATTAAACAGATTTTGAAGCAAGACGGCTAGTAGGAATATTATTGTTATTGGCAAATACAATTGTGATGTTGCTGGATGAAGTCCTCTGCCTACGCAAAGCTACAGATTGGCTGAAGGATGATGCCACAAGTAGAGAGCAAGAGAGAGCTGATAGGAGGCTTTTAGAACATATCTGTCTTTGAAAGTGAGAGTTAAAGAAATTTTGAGAATGGACCAGCATCACAGAGCTGAAAGAAATGCATTGAACATGTTCATGAATGTTTCTGCAAATGTACAAAACTGTTTTGTAATCACATAATACTCTGTTCCACAACTCTTTACATTCAAGAGGGATTCTGAAGTAACCCTACAGTATTATAACTGACGACTATAACAAACGTTACAGAGTGAATGCCTCTACAGGTCTGTTGTAGTGTTACATTTGACAATTAATAGGTCAAGTTAAACTTTATTGATTTAGTCCCCTTCTGGACACAACAATATGCAATTTTAACATTCACCCAATAAACACATTATTTTTGCAAATGTAATAACGTGCAACTGTACTATAAGATCCTGACCTAATATATCTCTAAAAAACATTTTAAAAACTTGTAAATACAGTAATATATTCTTTCATTTTCATTTATAAGAGATAAAACTACAGGTAATTTGTTACTTTCTAGAAACTCTGCCGAAACCAGGGATATAAATATTTAACATGAAGCTGCCCAAGATATGTATATGTAAAACGGATATAATTTAAGTACTTTATTGCTCTATTCCAAAGTGAACATACATGTTCTTCTCTAAAAATGCTGCTCCAAGCCAATACTAATGCTACAAGTGATAGTGTGTCTTCTCTCAGTAAAAACATGGTAATTTTAATACACTGTTTGTTTTCCATCAATAAGGATGGCTGCATCTTTCCCAATATGGCTCTAGTTCTCTTGTCCAATTTAAAAGTAATGGTGGGAATTCATCTTTTTAAAGAAAGCTTCAGGTGACTGACTATATTTCCACGTCGCAGGAGAGTTAAAGTGGCAAGTGCCCTAATCAAGTTACCTTTAAAAACACTTGACTGAATTATATCCATAATCAATGTCCATCTTAAAGGATATTCTCTAGAGTGTAAAATAGTAACCCCCACTATAATATAGCGCACTCTGTACAGTACGTAACAGATTCATTAGAACCGAACACATCAAGTGATAGGGATAGTGACTCCCCCATTCAGCCTCCACAAAAGCGTCCAAAAATGCCACCAAATAATACTAGGGCCATAGAAACAGTAGAGATATTAGACCCCTCAAATCTAACTGCAATTACCACTCCTATGAGGGTAAGGACGGTTAAAAGAGTAGCACCCGGAAAAAAACGGCCCTGAAAAAGCCCACAGAAAGAAACCAGGGGGAGAAAAGCACTAGGGCCAAGCTAAAAAATACCGATTTATCTACCATGGTGCACAATTTAGACCTCTTTCTTAGGGACTCGCTAGCTAGTATTGAGGGGAGAGTAAAAGCGATAGAGGAAACTCTCGCGGCTCTTGTAGATAGGGAAGCCCCCAAAAACAGATCAAGTAACGAGGAGGAGAGATTATCTGGCAATGCCAGCATAAGGGGAGGTAGTATAGCAGAAAATAAATCAGGACAGGACACTCAACACGCAGATCAGGAGTTTATAAGCCGCACCCAAGGGAAAGTTGAGGCCAATAAATGTAGTGTGATCACGACGAAAAAAAATAGGACTCTAGGATTGGAAAATCAGCATACAGGGCGAAACCCCTCATATACACAAAGGGATAGTGAAATCACGAAGGAATCACCTACAGACCACCCTATTTAGACCTCCCGCCAGCTTGTACCCCCTATACAGTAATATTAGCCAATGCCCCTAAGCTGCGACATAATGATAGAGAAACTGGGGAAAGTCTAAGAAATAAAACACTACATTGGCTAAGCAATAAGGTAGGCCTAGCTCAACAACTTTTTAGGGAATTTAAAATGGCAAGAAGGATAAACTGGATAGGGAAAGGAAAAAAATCCCTTCCCGGGGACTGTATAGTTCTAACTTTTAAAACCCCAGAACTAGCAGAAAGGGTCCTGTGGAAAGGAGAGGATGGTCCCCTGAAGATGGATGATATAAACATCCTTCCCTTGGGCTACTTTTATAGGCCCGTAAAGACAATCAGGGAGGACGGTGTGGGAAAATTCTATGGTATTACGGATTACCCGCATAATATCATGCTGAACAATCGGTACGCTCCATTGACCTCCCTCGAGGAGATAGATTAACTGGAAAAGTGTCCCAAAGATCCCCACGATATTCCTGTAATGTTCTTTGCCGAAAATCTCAAGTTTCTGATAGGTCTAGCGATTTGGATAATAGCCAATCCACCTCAGAGAACATCTTAAAAATCAATCCCGCTGATGGGCCTAGCCCAGTAAACAACAGGCTAGTAATAAACGGGCCTCCCGGGGGAAATATTAGAAATACAAATAGGGCTTTCCATGAAGGAGTAAACTCTCAGGGCCTTAGGTGCACACCTAAAACAAATTTCAGGAAGACTGTAGTAGATCCAGCCCCTCAAAAATTCCAATACATACTGGGTCGACATCTACATTTTTACACATCCCCCAAGAATTGAAAATTTAACACAAGGCACTGATCCCACACACAGTATTGCGGTCCTTTTTTGGAACATAGCAGGGCTCCGCCCTAAACTATTGGACAAGGTCTGGATACATTTTGTTAAAACATTTGACATATTGTCTCTACAGGAAACATGGTCTCGAGAAGAACTACACATGGAAGGTTATAAGACCTTTAACACACCAGCTTTACCTTCAAAAAGTGGGAGACCTAAGGGAGGTCTGTGCATTTATGTGTCAAACTTGCTAAGGCTAAACAAAGTGTCATTGACCATCTCGAATTCAAATTATGAAGTCTTGACCATGAAAACAGACATGAGGGAGATAATAATTTTGGTAAATTTTTATAACAATGCAAAGAGGGTAGATGTAATAGATATGCTAAAACAACTTAGAGAAGTAATGTTAAAAAATGGGAATGTTCATAGGGGAGACCTACTACTGGTTTGGGGGGGCGATTTTAATACTGCTTTGTGTCCAACATAGTGATGAGATAGTGTGTGGCCTAATGGATGTGAGTTAATGTAGTATCCCACACTTTTCACATACCCCACAGGGCGATGCCCTAAATGAATTATTATTTTTCTTAGATTTGAGTTTTGCAAATGTTATGACTTCCCCGCCCACACAGTTTTCCCAGACCTTTCACGGCAGAGGGACGAATACCATTATTGATTTTATAATAATCCCAAATAGGATGGCCGCGAGGGTACAAAGTTTTAAAATGAATAAAAACATTTTAAGTGACCATTTCCCCAAAGTGTGGCGATATCAGTGGAAAAAAAAGGTAGAGCCTTCTGAAATAACAAATATAGTGGTAAAAAAAAGCATGGACAATATTCTTACATGCCTGGAGGAGTACGCACCACACAAAGACATATTGGGGGCTTATATACAAATTACAGACTCCATCAGGGGCTCCTCTATAAAGGAAGTAAAAAAAGGGAAAAGACAGAAAGTGGGCTGGTTTGACAAGAATTGTACAAAGGCATATAACAACTTAAAGAGTGCCCTACATAAGAAGGAACGGGACAGACTCAAAATAATTCAAGTAAGGAAAACTTATAATCAAGCCTTAAAAGTAAGAAAGAAAGAACTAAAAAAGAACGCGTGGGCTGACTTACACAAGGCAAGCTTAGACAGAGATAGCACTGCTTTCTGGTGCGTGGTCAACTCTCCTTTTATGAGATCGGAGACAACTCCGAGATTGGAAATTGCCATCAGTGAGGATCAATGGGTAGATCGCTTTTCCAGAATGTATGCGAAGAAGAAGGAAGTCAGCCAACAATATGATTGTCCCTCATTACTTAGTCCCACTAAAGTCTCTTTCCCGATTAATATTAATTTTACTTTGGATGATATACAACTTGCCCTGAAAGCCAGTAAGGGTAATAAGGCCCCGGAATCAGATGGGGCGCCCATAGATATATTTAAATATAATCCAGAGCTATGGGGCCCCATTATAAAACAGGTACTTGTAGCGCCTGCAAAGCCGGTCTAATAGGCTCCTGGTCGGAGTCATTAATGGTCCCAATTTTAAAAAAAGGCGATAGATCAAATCCAACATGCTATCGGCCGATTTCTTTACTAGACCTGGTGGGAAAGGTGTTGGGGAGCATTATTTTAAATCGCATTCAGGAATGGGCCGAAGACAATAAAATATTGATCGACCTGCAATTTGGTTTAAGGGAAGGCCTGGGAACTACAAGGCCTAAATGTAACTATTATGATAGAAAAATATACGAGGGCAAAGAAAGGGAGATTGTATCTGGCCTTTGTCGATCTCTCCACAGCTTTCGATTGTGTATGTCACGAGAAACTATGGAGAACCCTCGAAGCGATGGGAGTTGAAGCGGCCCAAGTACAAGTGGTCAGAGGATTATATTCGAACGCTAGAGCCAGGGTTAGGTTTGGACCAAATGGAGAAAACACCACCTCATTCAGCGTAGAAAGGGGGGTTAGGCAGGGCTGTGTCCTGGCACCCTTCTTATTCACCCTGTATACAAATGGTTTACAGTGGGTGATGCTTGAGGGGTGTCAGGACCAGCCTCAGGTACTAAACTGACCGATACCGACCCTACTCTACGCCGATGACGCTGTGATAATGGCCCGAACACCAATAGAGCTACAGCGGGCTCTACATAAATATAGCGATTATATGGAAAGCCTTGACCTAAAGATAAATCCCACAAAAACGTATATAATGGCTTGTGGGAAAGCTACCAGGAAAGAGAGATCTATTTTTATTGGTAGCGGTAAACTTGAATATACAAAATCATATCCATATCTGGGTATCCTCATGGATAACAAGGGTTCCTGGCAAGAGGCTATAAGGGCAAAGAAACTCTTATTTATGAAATCCACGACTGCTCTTGTAAATTTCACTCAGAAACTAGGAATTGGAATTGATAAAGATATACGAGGCCAAATGCGTTAGCGCGGTTTTGTACGGGGCAGGAATTTGGGGATATTGCAATGTATCAGTGATACAGAAAGTAGAGAACGCTTTTATCCGCTATGTATTTGCAGTCCCGTCCTCTACTTCAACGTTCGTCTGCCACTCAGAGTTGGGGCTGCAGTATATAACTAATAAAATAAGAGTCCAGCCACTCTTATTGTGGCACCGTATTTGGACGTTAACAAAGACAACTTTTAATCAAAGCGTTTTAAGCGATTCCCTTAAACTAGAGCAAACCCTAGATATTAGATGGCTGAAACACGTTAAAGATTTTATGACGGACTTGGGACAGCCTGAATATTTCAGTAACCCATCAAAGCTGACTAATATTTCCAGAAAAGACTCTAAAAAACAGTGTATGATTCACATGGACGAGTTAAGATATGTAAGTGAATCTCAGAAGTCCACAGTTCGCCAAAACCAGTAGATTCTTTCTACCATAGGAATGCAACCATATCTGACTTATCAGATAACTGGATATGAGAGATTTGTACTGGTCAGATTTAGACTATATTGATTTTATCATTTAGTGTCGTTCCCTGTAACAAACGATTGGTCAAGAAACTTAGGAACGTGCCCATGTGACGGTGTTGCAGCCCAATCGAAAATACACATTGTTTTATTTTGCAAATATTATGGGATATATAGAAAAAGATGGATTGTCCCAATTCTAAAAATGAGGGGTCTGAGGCAATGTCGCCTGGCTTATTTTGCACTCCAATTATTGGAAAACGACTGTTATGCAAAAAATATAGCATTATTTTTAAAAGCTGTAATCAAATCACGGAAAAATGTAATACATTTTTAAGAGATTTGTCTTTCTTGCACAAAGCACTTTTGTATAACATGAACTCGTCAAGGTGGAATGAATTTACCGTTGTATTGGTAATATATTTAAAAAAAATGTAATGTGATGGGTGGTTCCCTTTTAAACCAAGATTTTAAATATCTGTATTTTGTACTGTGTGTGCTACGCTTTTATGGTTTTTAACTCTCGAAAAGAAAACCGAATAAAGTGAATTTAATAATAAAAAAAATATATAGCGCACTCAAGATCACAGGTTCTAGCCTCAGTGCTTGAACTGGTATACTAGAAGCAAAATTGAGAACTTGGGCAGAACATTTTTCCCTCCATTTTCTGAACTAATATCCACATTTTGAGGGGGAATATTCTATTCCAAAGGACAGGGTTTGCGGTATTTTGGCCATGCATATGGTATCAAACATTTTAAATGAATACATTTTTTTTTTAAAGATGTGGACTAGGTATGGTCCAGGAAAGAAAAGAACTACACACATCATAATTAAACTGTAAAAATGAAGACTGGAGTGAAAAGTAGATCATGGTTCGCATTGTTTATCTCAGTAAGTGTTCTGGAGAAAGTGTGGCTTGATGTGTGCTATGACAGGGCCATTTTCAATGTGCAAAGTGGCAGAATCCTGACAGAATGATGTTAAGACCTTTAAACGGGGATCAAAAACTTCAGAAAAAGAAGGTATTAATTCATAATATTTTGCATGGGAATTATTCTTATTGATCACTTTAAATGTCACACTTTGCAAAAAATGTATTAGAGAGATTAACCATGAGATTTACATGAATTAGTGGAAACATTGTTTGGAAACTAACATGCATGTAGTTGGGTTCTCTTACCAGGGAAAGCGAAACAAATTACCAAATTTACAAGAAAGCTTTGATACCTCCTGCCATTTTTTCAACTAATGAATCACACGGGAGGACTAGATAAATGAAAATTGGGCATCTAATTAGCATAAAATGTATCTTCTGGAAATGCAACGCCCAAAAAATAGTTACCTAATGGAAAAAAAACTTGTTTTCATTAATGGGAAATAAATCATACAGCAGAAAGGAAACGTTTGTACAGATTGCATGCACTTGAAGCAATCGGAAACAGGAAAAAAACTGAATCGGACCTGGGTCAAGTCACTATTTCTTAACTTGCACACAGCCCAGTTGCAACTCGCTAAGGGAGAACTGCGGGCGGTGCGGCGGAGTGGAGGAGGAGCAACGTGGGAGGGTAGTGGAGTCTGACATACGACGGACAGGAGTAAGGTAAGTAATTAAATAAATAAAACAATTTACGTTGCGCGCGCTGCATCGCCAACTCAGCAATGCAGTGCGCGCAAGGTAAATTGCCCCCTAAGCTGAAAAAATGTTGGTGCCCACATTCACAAATGAGAAAGGGTTCCTTGGGGACACCTTCCCGTATGCGAATGACTGACCACCAATTTCAACTGCGAGTGTTTTGCGACCACATTCACAGTCACAAAACATTCCTACATACCAGTGCGACTCGCTATTAGGAACGAACACCCTTGGCACGACCCATCCGAACAGCAACTCGCAAACCCTATTTTGCGAGTCGGTAATAGATTACAGAATAGCAAAATAGGGTTTGTACATTATAAATGCATTTTACCAGCTGCAAACGGCCCGATAGGCTGTTTGCGACCGGTAAAATGCATTGTATTCTTTAGAGCGTAGATTTGGGAGGAAGGTTTAATTCTGCGTGGCTGGACACAGTTCCCAAAATTATATTATGTGCTGCTGGCATTTCCGTGACTGGGTGGTAAACATGCAGAACGAATCTTTCATTAATATATTAGAAAGAAACGTAAACAAGGCAGGCCCTTACTTTATCTTCAGGTAACCGCACGAGAACATGGCTGCCTTTGTTGCTTTTGCCCATGATGGTTAAATAAAACGTCAGATTGAGCAATCAGCAGCCATGTAGGTTAATCTTGTTAAAGAACGTGGACCCGCTTTGAGAGAAGATTACAAATCAAAAGACACCGACATAGATACCTACTTCAGCTAAACCGCAGTACTGATATTGAACTTGCAGGGTTTAACAAAACTACTATTGCCATGGCTAAGTCTGAAAGTAACTCAAGAAAAGAAGCCAAGAGATAAAGCAGATTGAGTGAGGAGATTATGTGAAATGGCTGCAGCCAGCAGCGGAGTTGTGAACAGCGATTGTTTGGAGTCAGCAGGCAGCGTTCTTTTCAGATTAGGGTAGCATGCCTGTCTAATCAAATGTTCCACTTGTGTGATTCGTCTTATTGCTTTCTTTTCAGACTTGCAGTAATCTCCTGCATATTGCTCCCAACCTGGTGTCCCGTGGCAAGCGGAACACAGCTCTGATGACTCTCTCTGTCCTGGTGTAACAGATGTACCACCTGCACCCCAAATTACAAGAGAATCCCCCCTCAGCTTTCCACATATGCTTGATAAGGATTCAAACACTGGTAGCCGCCATTGGTGGTGCAGCAGGTGCAGTGGTACCGGGGACCATTGAACTCTGATAATTGCGGTAATCTACTACCTCAACAGCTTCCAAAGAGTCAATTTTCCTTGCTTGCAGCAAGGCCCATGACACCCTTGCTACGCTACTGGGTTCAAAAGCATGTAAAAGAACGGAAGTGATGCTAAAGAGATGCAATACAGAAAAATGCCGAACTCGAATTTCTTTGAAAGCATTCTCTAGGCCCCATTAAAGGTTGTCCGGCTGGATGGGCCTGTCGGGCACTCTCTCACTTTGTCACTGCCATGATGAACCGGATTGAAAAGGACAGATTGTAGGGCAGTTTTTTTATTGTCTCATGGGGCCCGTAGGGATTACAAAAAACATCCCACACACTGGCCTTTCAAGCCTGGCTCCTCTGTTGGTGGTGGACGAACCCAGGGCAGAAGATGGTGAATCTGGACGGAATCTTTACCTAAATTACCAGCCATTTTGTTGTACCCTCTCAGGCATAAAAGACAGGAGACGGTAATTAAACACTTCCCAGTGTTTATTTCAGGTTCACAGAGCCACGGCTGCTCTCTCACGAGAGGAGAGCCTTCCAGCTGCCAACCATAGAACACCACAAGCTCGAGGGCTACAGAGGCAACCCAAAAGGTGCTACATATCAGAAACATCAAGCATTGCTAAACACAACATATTACCTCTTTTGTTTAGCACAATAATAGCACACCCCAAGCTCGAGGGCTACAGAGGCAACCCAAAAGGTGCTACATATCAGAAACATCAAGCATTGCTAAACACAACATATTACCTCTTTTGTTTAGCACAATAATAAAACACCCCAAGCTCGAGGGCTACAGAGGCAACCCAAAAGGTGCTACATATCAGAAACATCAAGCATTGCTAAACACAACATATTACCTCTTTTGTTTAGCACAATAATAGCACACCCCAAGCTCGAGGGCTACAGAGGCAACCCAAAAGGTGCTACATATCAGAAACATCAAGCATTGCTAAACACAACATATTACCTCTTTTGTTTAGCACAATAATAAAACACCCCAAGCTCGAGGGCTACAGAGGCAACCCAAAAGGTGCTACATATCAGAAACATCAAACATTGCTAAACACAACATATTACCTACTTTTTTAGCAGAACCATAGAACACCCCAAGCTCGAAGGCTACAGGGTGGGTAAGTAATTGCGGAAAACATTTAGGACCGGGATTCATAAGGTCCATTTCTGTATGGTTTCTTCAATCTCGAGTCCGTGCACAATTTCCTCTTCCTTTCAGCATGAAACAAACGTGTGCTGAGCCTGAAACTCATTAGGATTTACTGTGTGCTTTATTGTTTGTTCCATGTAAAACTTGTACTCAGATGTGGAAGTGTTTTCCAGGGATACCTCTCTGCAAACCCGTGACAGGTTCCTTTGTTTACTTGAAAGCAAACATACATGCTAACTCATCATCATGTAGCAAAACAGTATATCTACTCTAAAACTGTACCATGTGGTATTATCATAATGTGTCCGGCTGAGATAATTAAAATACCATTTTAAAATGATTCCTAATTGATTGCTGAGTGAAGATAGAAAATGCATTTAATAATATAATAACAAAATAAACAATTAATGTTCTCAATTCACTATGGAGTGGCCTCAGAGTCCTCCAAGAGTGGGATCAACAGTGGACCTAGAAATAGCCAGATGTAGTTTCGGGGGCTTTCGCTCCCGGTCAATACTTAATATCACTAAAGGAATCAAAATGACAAAACCTTAGGTGTGAAGTTTGCATAGTCTGGATGTTAATTGTGGTCTAACGTTAGGCATCTAACTGGTGCTCTAGGATAGAGGTAATGTATGGGAGTAAGAGAGCTGGGGCCCACTTAAATATCCCAACTCAGCCAGCTGATGTTTTTAGCTACTTGAAAGGTAAGAGGGAGAAACAATCACAAATGTAATTCAATACAGTGTAACGAATTTAGTCACACAATAATCCACTGGACAACTTAATCTGGAAATTAATAAGGTGTAATTATAGATTTAGAAACAAATTAATATAAATCAATCGCAGCATTTCATTTGGAAATACAGGACAAACAGAATTAGTCAAAACCTCCATCAAAGATTTACCCTCTATAACAAAAAGCATATAACTAGTTCAATAATGACTATGGAAGTAATCAGGAAAAATAACTGAGCATCAAATTGTTTCTCAAATGTAAGCATTAGCATTCTACCTCTCCCTGCACTGCCTTAAAAGTGACAACCCTAGACTAAGAAGTATTGGATAAGATTGAAAAGTTGAAAGGTGTCAGCTGTCAGAGTCTTCAGTAGCAGAAGCTCTAACCATAGGTCAAGTACCATGAATCCACTCAAAGCAGAAGCAAAAGCTGAGGTCTGTGCCACATGAAATCTTAAGATGTGTCTATGACCCTCACTATGTTACAGCAAAATACATTTGTTGAGCTCAAGGTAAGTCACATGTTCATCTCCAGTAACTTTTCACGATTCAAGCACAAATTGGTTACTGGCACCACCTTTGCCACATCGATAAATTGCAATTTATTCTTCTCCTCCTCCATCAGAACTCACCTCCTTGCTAGTTACTGCGATTCTCCTTGGCAAGATCCATCTACCCATACCTTGCTATCTAACTAAAACAAATGCCCTTCTTTTGCAGCTAATAAGGCGCTGTCCGCACCGGCAGTAGAAACAAAATACAAGTAAATACATTTTACATTGAAAGTTAATACAAATTAGATGTTAGACTTTAAATGTGAGCTTGCACTGAAACAGTTCTAGAGGCCGAATTTAATAGTGCAAAGATTTACAAATACATGCACATTTCTACACATATAGCAAATGCAACTTTTCAATGCATGAATAAATTGCAAAGGATTATGAAAATGTAATCGCAAATACACCAATATGAATATCATTTCTTGTTACTCGTATAAATGCTTAAACATTACTCTACACATACCCTTTATTTCACAATGCTTCACTAGCTTCACTATGAGACAAATCTAAACATTAACTTCTCCTAAAATATGAATATGTAAATGTTGCAACAGACCATTATTAGTCACATTTCTATGTACACAATGTATAAGTCTCATTAGTTCTGCATGGAGTACTTTAAATATACAATATTACATCTTTTCTTAGTAACATCTAATCAAACAGAATATATTCGAGTGCTGACTACGCATGATTATGATGCACTCCTCAGTACCTTAGGATGGGATCAAAATTACGCTGCTCCAGGAGTATGGGATTATCTGAATGCTGTGGTGGAAAAAGTATGGCGTAGAAAATTGAATTTTTGATTGAGGGGTGTGAAAACTAAAGTAACTGCCACAATTCTTGTTGAGGTGATCCACAAAAGACCCTAAATAAATCTTTGTTTAACACTCTGGTAGCTTGTTGCAAAAGTAGTTAATCTTAACTTAGCTGCACTGTGTTAAGTATTTATGCAGCAGGCAAACAGTAATAAAGTGAAAACACAACACAAGAAAAATTTCACACCAATTTAGCAAATAAAACAACACCAAAATTAATCAAATTCTATCAGTAGAAATGGGGATATGAATTTGTTAAACTTTAAGGGAGAAAAAGCTCCTAAAAGATCAAAGTGCCAACCACGGGCATACAGACACACAAGACTGGGGCAAAGTCAAAAGTTATGGCCAACTGCGATGGAAGGGGTAATTGGTTACATGAGGTAGATTATGCCGGTCTCCGCTTACCTTTGGACTTAGAAGAAAAGTTCTTGAGAAGGTAAAGTTCATCGGGACAAGGCAGGTGGTGGTGTCCAAGGAAGAGGTGTTGTTGGCCGGTAGCTGATGAACCGAGTTGCTGTGAGGATCTCTACATTTGGACTTTGTCACTTTTTTGGAAGATGAAAATCTCCATTGGGATGAAGCTGCAGGCTGTAGCCAACAAGAGCTACATGAGGACGGATACCATTTCTGAGAGGTCCCACTGAACACAATTTACTGGTGCGGAGAAGAAGGTAGTGAGTGCTACTGTGAAGTCAGGCTGTCGTGTGGTTTCCACCCTACAGTAGGACCTGCACGTATGTGGACTGCATAAACATTGGGATGATGCCCGACTGATTCTATGCACCCCCTCAGGATATGTTGTCCTATAGACCAGAAAGCTCACAGTGCCACCCTAAGCCTACCTAAGTCGTGTTGGGCAGCAAATGGTTCTGGCAATCACTGAACATGGCAACCCTGGTCCCCAGGAAGGATGGTAACAGATCTAGAAACTTTTCGCTCAGTCACTCGTGACCTAGTACTCTCAGGGAAACATACAAGGAATACACAGAGGGACGTTTTCAATATTTATTGAACCAGTGTGATTCTTGTATAAAATATAAGTGCTGCAATGATCAATAGAAAGAAAGAAATGAAAGTTATTAGGAGCACCAGAACTGTGAACATAACATAAAATTCAACAATGGTGATATACGCAGGCATGAAAAACAATATAGAGAATTGGTTGTACTCCTACTATGCAGTCCCTAACCTAAGTGTCTAAGGTGATTATGTGTATGTACAGCCAAGAATCACCATACTGAAGGATCCAACCCCGGATACCTGATGGGAAAGTATGTAAGTCCCCATCAGGGTCACGAGCTAGACACCCTTGCAAAAAGAAGTCAGCAAGCTGCTGGGTCAAAATTTCAGTGTGTAGAAACCTTGTCAGTATCAGCAAATCGCTCCTCTGCCTAAACCCGCAAATGCTTGTTTATTTATAAAGGAAACCATCCTTGCAAGTACTGTGCCAGCCAGCATTGTTTTTGTCTATAGATAGCTATGTCGACCCGTGGCTGAAAAATAGAACAAAATTGGCACAATGTGTGTTGAGCCCATGTATGTGGTGTTCAAGGAATCGTGATAATGTTAGGTGAAGTAAAATCTGTAAGCAAAGTAGTTTCAGAAAAACCAATCCAACATTGCCACACATGCAAATGTTTGTAAAAGGTTATTGTGTGAAAGGTAAGGTAAATTAAGTAAACACATCCATGATAAAAGATGTGTCGGTTCTATGTGGGTCCATGATCTAAAATCAATGTAAAACTAAACCTAAAAAAGGCAATCATGTAAATTTGAAGTTCAAATCACAAAGAAAGCTATTAACTTAAAACATTTATAATGCAGAAAATGTAAATGTTGTTTTGTAAAAATCAGGCCAAATTAAAAGATTCCCACCAAACAGAATATCCAATTGTTTATGTGTTCCGAGTGGTAGACAAAACATTTCTGGTTCTAGAAACCACAGATGGTATTCCCAGAGATGCACCTCTAAGCAGGTTTGTGGAGCATATGTGTTCCCATCCTGCCACCACAGCAGCTGCTGAGGGAGTGCCCACAGCCTGTACATGGTCTGAAGAGCCAAGATTAATTTCACTAGGAGCATTCCAGTGTGGTTCAAAAAATGCATTCAACGGCAATGGAATATGCTGGGGACAACTATACAAATGGGCCTTTAAGGGGTCCACCGGTACATGTGTGTCCGATGACTCAACCAATTGCGATCCGAGGCATAAATCCAGGGCACATTCAAAAATGCATAGCAGACTGTGGAAGACAGGCTGCACACAGTGCAGTTAGGCAGGCCGAAAGGTCAAGAACCAATGCTCATACAGTTCCTGAAGCAGAGGTGTGCCACAGCAATATACCATGCATTCATGGCACAGCAGCACATGTGGCAGGGCTCGTTCCATTTTGTTTCGAGCTGGGACATCCATTGCGGGGCATAAAAAATAAAATCACAGTCTCTGCAACCAGGAGCAGGAGAAGCGGAATACCTCCAAAAATGCTTCAGAGTACGGAGTGTAGGAAAGATGAAATCACCCCGAAAACTGTCTGAAAGGTACTACCGACCCAGATCCTATAGACTTTAAAAAGTGAGCTATTCCCTTGGTATCAGACATGTCAAAAATACGGTGGACAAGCTCCCCAAAATGCAGTGGGAAGTTAGTATGAAGCAGCGCCTGTATCTCTTTAGTGAACCATGCAACCTGGAGATCAAACGTTTCTCTAGCAGATGTTGAGGTCACATCTTTTTGAAATAGCATGGCTTTCAGTTTCCTCAGAGCATCATAGCGTATGTTGGAAATGCTTATCGAACGCCACCGCATTGGCTCTCTAACTGTGTGTATAGGTGGAAACAGACTTGAGTACAATTAACCATGGAAGATACCGTCACCAGATAGGCGATGCCGGATTTCATCCAATTACAGTCTTGACTGTTAAGCATCAAATAGCTTGCATTAGAGAGCAATCTGAAAGCCAGACGAATCATGGCCAGCCTGGGAACCTTTCAGGTAACAGGACAGGTTTACCACAGACGCATTACAAGCTCTGTGAACCAAAATGTCCTTGCAGACTAAGCACCCGCTTAAAGTGTTCTCACAGTCTGAACCACTGAGAAAGACTTTAGCTTCTCCATTCCTACATCTATACTTGAAAGGTAGTTCCCAATACATGTGTACGCACCCTTCACCTAACACTTCATAACTGCCTTCTTGGTGGTGTTGCAGAAAATACTGGAAGTGGAATGTCGAAATTGGCAAAGTAATATACCCATGGATTATCTAATCCGTATATGGCGTTTCCACAATGGTGAAAGGTAATTTCTCTAGTTTTTGAATGTGTAACATGGTGTACTTAGCATGCTTTCGTGCCATGAGTATCTGCTGTTCCGTCAGCTTAGATGGGGAAAACAGACTAGTGGTGTTAATATGTTACCATAGCACATGGCTGTAACATAAAGTCCAGCTCAATAGCATAATAGACCTAAGTTGTGACTGTCCATGTTGTAATGCAGACATGTCAAGCTGTATAATATATATTGCTGATGACACTATGTTGCTCAAAGAGTATATTCTAGGAAATAAATTGGTCATATCATTGTACACCACTTCCAAAGCCTTTTCTAAATTGACCAGGTTAATTTTGAGCAGCCTTTCAGCATTATCCTGCTGACAAACCTTCCATATTTAATGGTATCTTGCATACAAAAAAAGCACTTTTGACGTGGCTTCCGGGGACCCAATAACAAGTCCCTGAGTTCCAGGTCATCAGAAAAAAAGGGACAAGTGTTGTTTCACCTGAGACAGTGTTCAGGTTTTAGCCAATCAAGGTACTACTTGGTGCAAGTTGTCACCACCTCCGAATGTGTAGATTGTGCATAACGCATGTCTGGTCTACTGGCCTTGAAACCCTTGGTGTTACCTAGGAATCGTGCCTGACACCCATTAGTGTCCAGTGACCAACCCAACCATCCCTTTCAATGGGGGTCAAATGAATTGTATGTGCCATTACATGCCATGGTGGAGAAGCGTGGCTCAGTGGTTAGAGGCGGCAGACCCGGAAGCTGAGATCAACCGTGGACCAGGGTTCGTTTCCCTGCCTCAGCGGGTCTCGGGCTCATAAATTCCACGGTCTCGATAATTCTCGCTCCGGTGCCTACTCGACTCACGGGGTCACACTCTGCGACTCTGGGCAATAGCTTGCTTAATCTCCACTACAGCCCCTCGTGGCGGGATGCCTGGCTTTCACCCTGTGGACACCCTGCCGGGGTTTCTCACAGGGGAATACCAGGACGGGTTCCCTAAGCAAGCGCCAGGATGCCCTTTGGGTGACAGGTTTGCGCTATATAAGTACACCTACATTTACATTACATTTACATTTACATTACATAGCATGGCATCTAATGTCTCTTCAATGTATGTGTAAATTGTTGCCAGTTGTCAAAACATGCAAATATAGGAATTTGTGGTGTGTTCATATTAGCATATTTTTCTTTGCAGGTGTTGGTCTAAGCCTATAATAAAAAATTAGACATGGTCACATGTCATAACTAGAAAATAAGCAAACTTCTGTGCAAATGTTTTTGAACTAGCCTGTGTTGGTGTAGGGCAATGTCCCTATTGAGTGTAATTGTAAAAAGCATTTGGAACACTGGCTTCATGCAGGAAATGATGACCATAATGTTGTAAATAAAACATGTCATCATAATTAGGTGTACCATCATACAATTCATTAGAGGAAAACACAGTAGAATGCACACACCTGTATTTGGCTAAGCGCTAGGATGCCTGCGGGTAGCTATCGCGCTATACAAAAACCATATCCAATCCAATCCAATGCTCTAGATCTTCTAGCAATTCGTGCACTGTATCATTGCCCCAATCATCATAAACAGTACTAAGGGTAATGACATAATTCAAAGAAATTTTGAACAAATATGGATTTGTAGCACTTCAGTGTGTCCATATGCATCATACAATACCCTATTTCATGCAATCCCCTCGGGAACTGGAATCACTGTAATGTGCACAAGGAAAAGGTCTCTCCAATCACGGTGTGATGATGCATGTGGTTTGAGTACCAAGTTCAACAGTTGTACTGCAGATCTTTCCAGAAGATAGTGTTCATTCAAAAGCAGGAAAAAGACTGTTATCAAACCAATCCAGAGGACGAGTTAAAGCAGCCCAATTGTAATCCAAATATATAACCAAGGAAGAACAAAATATATCCTTTTCAGTCAAAAACAGAAAACACGCAGCACTGTCAGCCTGACAGGGAAATTCAGTGGTGGCAGAAGTGGTGGATCTGTTGAATCCAATGAGAAGTCATTAAAGTCAATGAAATAGCCAGAGGCAGTCTGATCTATTTTTGGCAGCTCAGCAAGGTTTGTAGAACTGGGAGATGACTCAATCTGTGGTACATTGACATAGACTTTATTCTTGTCAGATTTCCAAATAGAAATTTGTGTTTGTTGTAGTTGCAACAGGAAGAAGATAAACTTTGTAGGTGTTGGTTGGTGTCTCTCATGTGAGGGAGGATGCTTCTTCAGTTATCAAAGCTTCCATCTGAATTTCCTGAACAGTAGCAAGAAGAGGTAGGTATCTACCCAGGAGTCTGTGTGCCTTACAGTTGAGAATCGCCCACAGAGTGAGGTTTGATCAGATCAATGGAGAGAAATCGCTTGTCTTTGCAACCGGCAAGGTGCGGAAAAAGTACAATTCTGGTACCTTCAACAGCCTCAACAGGTGCAGACTCTCTGTAAGATGGCTCAAACTCTTTTTTATCCACAATTTTCTCCCTCACCAGATCCCCAAAGTTCGGGACCAAGCCAGCTCTTGCTGGCACTACCTTCACTTCTCCAGTGGTGGTGCGTTTTACATGAACGTTGCTTTGTTCATCCCGTAAATCGTTCAGTTCATGTAGAACAGTCAAACATTCATTGATGTCAAATTGTGTTTCTGCCGCCATTGTGCTGGGACTGTCGAGGGCTGGGACCCACATTTGTATCCCAAACCGGATCCCATTGGGAGTCCAACCACCCAGGGATTTTCTTGACATGTTATTTAAAGCCCTCTGGCCCAACAGTGGCCCATGCAGGTAAAAGCAGTGGGGCTGTGGGGCCGAGTTGGGGGGGGGGGATTTCGACAGGCGACGAGGTAAAATATATTATTTATTTAATTTTCCCTTGTGTTTGTCTGTCAAATCCCCCTCCACCCGACCCCACCACTCGTACCTGAACAGGCCACTGCTGCTCTGGACCCCATACAGGTAATGAACCCAACTGCGACCTGAGCCTTGACCCATTACTTTTTAATACTTCTTTAAGTCATGTTTTTTCCACTCCAATACCGAATTTTCCTCAGGTGTGGGGAGTAAATCAAGGTCAAACCCAAACTTCCCATGGCATCTTTGTAAGCCAGAGAGCTAAACGTCGGACCCTGGTTAAAGTGTAATGTACCAATTCCATATGTCCTGATAAAGACTTACAGTTCCTTTATAACAGTTTGGGCATCAGCTGACTGCTGTGGCCATTACCCATAGGAATCTACAGCAGGAATCCACTGCCACCAAAATTTACTTGTAAGCCCCTCCTAATTGTAGGGGGCCATAGTGATCCAAATAGACCCAAGTTAATGACTTGTTTGAAATCAGTAGAGGTGTCTGTGGTAGACGTGCAATGGTAGAGCTCTTCATCTTCTGGCAGATGTCGCATTTAAGAACAAAGTCCGGGCCGCCAATAGCGCTGTTATAGTAATGAAATTGTAGCAGCCACCCCGCTTTTGCAGAAACCAGACCCTCGTGTGCAGCTAGTATAAATCCCAGTCTGTGGTCTGTGTTTACTCTGTCCCCCACTCCAGGAATGTGAGCATATAGTATATTTTGCACATCTAACTTGTAGGAGTACTTGAGTGAAAAGGCTTTCCGCAGGTGGGTACCGTCGCATTCAGCATTGACAGCACCCATGGGGTCTCTGCCTAGCCTCATCCCAGATTGAGTGATTGCAGCAATGGCAGCAGTACAAACTGCTGCTTTTGCAGCTTCTTCAGCCACGTAATTCCTTGCAACGTGAACGCCAACACATTGATAAGGACTGACAGTAAACCATGCAGCCGTACAGTGTTACTCATAAAAATGGTAGTCAAATCCCTGGAGTTCGGACGTTTTTTCAGGGAAATTAAGTGGGCCATTTTTGACAAATGATAAACTACTGTTCATATTGTGATGCTACCCATCTTAGTTTTTGGCAGGTCGACTATCAAATCTATGGATATGGTGTACCAAGGATTCAGGGGTACATAAATAGGGCGTAGCAACCCTACAGGGGATTGATGACTTCTTTTTCCATGAGCCCAAGTTTGACATTCTTGTACGTATTGTTGTGTGTCTTCAGATATGGATGGCCACCATGAAGTGTTGTTTGAGAAGCAGTAATGCTTTGTAAAAACCCCAGGATGACCATCTACACTAGAATCATGACATAACTGTAAAGTGCGGTGACGTAAGTCATTCTTAGGTAAGTAAAAACAATTTTCATGTACAGGTAAACGATCTTGGTGTACTACATCATTGAGTTTTTGTGTCCAGTGGTCTTTGATTTTCTCCCCAATACAAAAACGTAGCTCTTTCTGAACATTGTTGCGATTACCACCCCTTGATAACTATCAGGTCACAAAATGGGTGGCTACGTCTTTTGAAGGTTTGTTGTATCTGTCTCTTCAGCACCGGAGATGGCTTCAGCCTTGGCATTGCCTTTCCCAGAATGGTAGGTAAGCACAAAATTGTAATCATTGAAGAACATAGTCCATCCCAATTGTCTGGGAGAGAGGTGTTGAACTGAGTGGAGAAACTGCAAGTTTCTGTGATCTGTGGAGATAGTACCTGGATGTTTTGCCCCTGCATGTACTGCTGCCATTCTTCAGTCACCACTTTGATAGCGAATAACTCTCTATCAGCAATGGAGTAATTACACTCCTCTTGTAATAGTTTGCGGGAATAAGCGGCTATGGGATGTAACTGGCTCTTCTCTTTGTTTCTTTGTGACAACAGGCCTCCTACAGTAATTTGGGATGTGTCAGCTTTTACCACATAGGGGCTTTCAGGATCCGGGTATGCCAAAATCAGGCTGTGGTAAATTTCTGTTTCAAGACCGTAAGCCCTCCTTAGCAGGGTTGTTCCAATGAAAGCACACACCTTTTCATAACAGACGTGCAATGAGGTCAATCGTTTTAGAAAACTGGTTTAGGAATCAGCTATAGAAATTCACAAACTTTGAATTTGTTTTACATTTGTTGAGGATGGCCAATTAATAATAGACTTGACTTTCTTTTTGTCCCAACAGATTCCTTGAGTGTTTATAATGTATCCAGGAACTCCACTTCAGAGGTATGGAAAACGCTTTTCGTCAATTTCATGCATTTTCTGTTTGGTCTTAACGCTTTCGTCAATTTCATGCATTTTCTGTTTGGTCTTAACTTCTGATGAGTGGCACATAACTGCTGAGTGAGTTCTTCCTCAGAGAAGGAGTATGTGAGGATATCCTCAATATACACTACACAGAATACATTGATAAACTCTATTAGGACCTCATCAATAAAGAACTGGAAGGTGGTTGGGTCACTACATAGGCCAAAATGCATTACATGGTACTCGTAAAGCTCAAATTTTGTCTGAAATGCTGTCTTCCACTCATGTCCACTACTAACCCTGACTAGATGGTACACCCCTCTCAAGTCAAGCTTAATGTAAATCACTGCAGATTTGAACAGATCTTGTAGGCTAGGAATGAGAGTAAATAGATACTTGCATTTTACAGTGACGTTATTTAGGGTCTGATAATTGATACACAAACGAAGATCCCCATCCCTCTTGGGTACAAAAAACAAGGGCAAAGACACTGGGGACTTTGAATGTCAGATGAAGCTGCTTTTAAAGTATTGGTCAAAATATTAACAAATATGTTCCTTCTTGTTTTCTACGAGATGTGACTGCAGGGCAATTTGGCACCTGGGACCAAATCAGTCGAACTGCAGTGTAGGGAAAGAATTTTGGCTTTTTTTAATGTCATGCACATCAGCCAAATCGGAAAATTGAGCAGGTAAACCTTCTTTCAGAGCAACACCAATCTCCTGTAGGGACATTGTGTGAGTCAATGGAATGGGATCTCCCATTTGGTCATGAGAAGGATAACAGTGTGAAGCACAGAACAGCAATTCTAGAGTAATTATCTTGGAGCTCCAATATATCAAGGGATTCTGTCTGTAGAGCCATGAAAGGCCTAAGATAAGACGGAACTGGGGAGCATTGATAAGGTCAAAACATATTTCTTCTTTGTGATGGGAAAAACATTGTATTTCTAGACTTTCTGTCTGGACCTGCAACATACCAGATGTGGGCTCTTTCCCATCCACTATCCTGACCACCTCGGGTTTGTCCTTGTGTAGTAATTGTATGCCCAAGGACTATGCACATTTTTTTACGGCCATAAAATTGACAGTAGCACCATAATCTACGAGGCCTTCTACTTGGTAACTGAAACCTGTAGTTGAAGTTAAAGTTACTGTAAGGCTAAGATGACGTAGAGCCATACCTGTGGGCATTTTGGAGGTCAATTCTAAAGACAAACCCTGTAGGTCAACCTCAACCCTAACTGAGTTATCTCGCTTCCTGCTACCTCACTGGTTTTTGCTGGAGCCAAGGCTGTGCTAGTCTTGGGGAGGTTACACTTTACCAGACGAGTTGGACACTTTTTTACAACATGGCCAATTTTGCCACAATAGAGGCATTGATTAAGTTTTCTGTGTTTGCCTTTTTCCTCTTTGATTAGGGGGCCTTTAATACCCCCTATTTGTATAGGTTCAGAGTAATCTGCATTTTTAGGTGTCTCATTGCGGGGTTTATCCTAAACCACTATCATCCTAGACTCAGTGGGAGGTTTACCTCTTTCAGACTTTCTTTCTAATAACCGGTATTTCAACTTGACCACCAGGTCAATAAAATCACCTCCCTCTTCTCGTGGGTCTATTTGAGAGACAAGATTTTTTTAAACTTCTTGTAATCACTGGTAGAAGACCTAAATTCTCTTGTTCTCTGATTAACCCATTTTGACTACTAACCTGTTGAAAGTTGAAATGTATTGTAACAGGTCTGATGTTCCCTGTTTTAAAATCAGATGTTCATTGTCCACCAATTGCACAAAGACATGTCTTGTGAACAACCTGCCCATAGTTTCTTTGAATTCTTGGAAATTGCATAGGAGCAGGCCATCTCTGTCAACTAAGGGTGTCGACCACAAGGCTGTGTGTCCTCCCATATAGATCAAAATAAAAGTGACAAAGGCTGCGTCATCTGGAATAGCTGCCGGTTTGGCCATGAAATGCAGGTGACATTAATTTATAAATATGCCATAATTGTTGCTATCTCCATAGAAGAGTTTGAGTGGTGCTAAGGGGATGGGAGTAGGAGTTACTACTTGGATTTGTATTGGTGTGGTCTGGCCTGCTAAATACACCTCTGACATTTACAAGAGTAGCTGGTTTCAATAGTGAGTTACCTTTGAGTTTAGCGCCCCCCCAGGTACTTTGAGAATGGCTTGTCAAATGATTCAGTAAAGTTGTGTGGTCTTGGCGAGGAGCTTGATTTTTGCCTTGTAATAGTGCTAACATACTTGCGTTATCTCGCAAGGCTTCCATATCGTCTGGGCAAGGCAGTATTGTGGGCTTTGCCTTCTGTTAAAGGCATTGTCTCAGCCTCTTACCTTAAGAGACGTGACAGGACTTGTAGAGTCGATATGAACACAAATCCTTCCTCCTGGTGGTACCTACCTGAAAGTATATAGTTGCACAACTAGATGGCCTGGTCAGAAAAGGGGAAATGGGCCCTTGGTGATTGGTGCTCTTGGTCCACTATCAAGTTGCCGAACTGAAGTGATACAAAACGTATAGCGCTGGCTTGAGAATGATGTTCCTACTCTAATGTCTGCTTTTGTTCCCAACAATCCAACCCAATCCACTGTTCCCTAAGTACTTACGAGTCAGCTGGACTATTCTTGCACCAGGAGAGGTTTTCATAGCACTAGGAGATGTGGTCATAGTAGGGATTCACCTGGGAGCCAGTGTAGGATGTCAGCAATGACTCGGATTTCTAGTATAAAAACAAAGTGCTTGATAATATCATAGTACATAGATGTGATCTCTTCCTTTAGTGACCACTGATTTGAATGCACAATAGTACTTATTTTATTATGAATGCTTTATACCTGACAGAGTGCTGCAGTATTGTTGGTCGAAGAGATTGTAAATGTTTTTTCACATTGATCCTTTGATGCATATAAGTCAGTGATTTGTAAGGCACATGTGCCTATAGTTCTTTGTTTTTTCCTATGGTATATTTTAAAACAAGCTGTGAGTTCAATATGTGCATTAGAGAGGTTTGAATATTAAATGCCAAGTCAAATATCTGTCCATAAAATAAAGGTCAAGTTTGTGCCTCATCTTCTTTCTTCTTTTGTTGCAGGTACCTGTGATGCCGTCAGGAAAGAGGCGATATGATGGTATGGGCCAGAAACAGATCACATCGCAAGGCAAGTGATTTTATATTCTTTAGTACCATGTGGTTTGCTGTGCGATGCTTCTCTCAGGCGCAATGATTTTCTGTAAATTGGGCAGGGAACAGGAACGGTTTCATTGATGGGAGCGGAAACTGCTGTAGATGCTGAAGTCTCTTGAGGCAAAGCGTGCCTCTGTATGTGGGGGCGGTTTAAATACAAAACCACTAGACCATTCCCAAGATGGCCATTGATGCTTGCCGAGATCTCACGAGACCTCAGCAAGCCTACACGTTTATTCAACATATTGTCGTTTATTGTGGTCTTTTCCTGCATGTAGCATCACCAATCTTGGGCGCAATGTGTGAACAGTAATTCTTGGGCCAATTGTAAACAAAATACATAATACCAAGAATCAGGAGCATCATTGTGAGAGCAATACAATATGATTGGGCACAATAATGAACGCTAGCATAAAATACATAATACTCATTTTATCAAACAATTGCTTGAGCTGAGGGTTGAGCAATGACTGCTCACCAATTTTTACATAACCAAAATCATGCTTTTGCAAGTCGCAGAAGAGCATGTATCGCATTGTGTAAATTACAGGTGCCCATGCATCGTAGTGTGTATTATGGTTGCTGGTAACATGTCACTGAAGCAAGTTTGGGGCGACAGGGTCAATGAAGCAGGGTTGGGGCGAAAGGGACGTGGTCTTAACACTTTTGTCATGAACACACAGTTTTAGCATAGCTCAGCATTTCCTAAACTGTGGGTCATGACCCACTGAAGGGTTTATGAGCTGATTTTTGGTGGGTCGCAAGTCCAAGCAATAAATAAAAATGCCTTGAAATTATGTGTTTATAATGTCACATTTGCTGTGTATCAAAGACAGAGGTTAAATGCCAGGCTATGTCTCATGACAAATTGCGGCTCATGTTTGTTTTTTTTTAAACATGTTTTTATTTGTTTATTTCAACCATTAACTGTCCAGTACATTTTAAAGGGCTTTTCTGAATAGGAGTAGAAGAGGGATAGATCTAAGAGCAGGGGGTAGGGAGTTCCAGAGCTTGCTCACTGCCACTGAGAATGCCCTATCCCCCCACTTCCTCTTCTTGGTTCTTGGTACCAATAGTTGCATTTGAAGTGAGGAGCGTAGTAATCTGCTGGGGGAATGCCATTTGAACATGGTCTTTAGCCTTAAGGGGTAAGGAGCGTGCAATGATTTATGGACCGGACAAAAAGATTTAAAACTGATGCGTTGTTATGTGGGGAGCCAAAGCAGATGTTCTCGACCCTTCTTGGCAGATTGTTTTTTGGGAATGTCCAGAATGAGTCTTGCCAGTGCATTCTGCAGTACCTGGAGTTTATGCTGTAAGCTCTTATTCGCAGCCAGGTACAGGGCATTGCAGTTATCCAGCCTGGACATTACCAGGGTGTTAGATTTGGGGGTCTCTAGTTGGTAGAGGTAGGTACCTTTGTCCAAATAGGGACCGTTGCGTTTAGTCAGGGTAAGGGGGTACACTCCTAAAATAACCCCTGCTCACCCCATTGGTAGCTTGGCATGAGCAGGCAGGCTTATCTCAGATGCAGTGTGTAAAGCCACACAAGTTGTACTATAAAAATAAGTATTTTTATATAGACTTAACACAGGACCCCAAACGACAAAAATCCACAATACTGTACTTAAGAAACAGTTGAAATAGCTTAGTTCTCTTTAGACGTAAAATGCGACACTTTAAGTTCAATGTACCTTTGGATGTGTAATGCTATACAATGACAGTGTTGCTGGGAAGGTAATGCGTTGGTTCCTTACACGCAAGAGCAGTGATACGTTGTGTCCCCACTGATGCATAGGGGATGTGTCGTTCTTTTCGGCGTGGTGAGGTGATGCGTCGGTTTCTTACTGCGCTTCCGCTGCGAAGCAGCCCGCAATGCCGTGATGCGATGAAGATCCAGAGCAATGAAACAAAAATGGTGTCTTCTCCTTGATGCGACATGCGGCGACTCAACAATTCTTCAGAGCCGCGACAGGCCCTGCGACATGCTTCCCGGTGATGCAGCGGCGTCTGATGCGATGTCGATCCTGTTCTCCGGCGATGCGAGGCGCTTCAGCAACAATGCAACAGCTGCAGCGGCGGCACACTTTCCCAGCGATGCGACGACGGCGGTGACACGCTTCTTCGATAATGCGGCGGCATCTGGTGCAACATCGATCCTCTTCTCCGGCGATGCAAGGCGCTTTCGCGATGTGAAGCGACAGCGGCAGTGGCGGTGACACGCTTTTTCTTCGTGAGTCACACTTCCAGCTCCTTGCGACATCCAGTCCCTCAGAAAGCCGAAGACACGTGCAAGCACTTCCAAAGTACTCTTGGGGTGCAGGTGGGTGAAGTCTGTTGTCCCTGAGACTTCAGCAGGAGGCAAGCTCTATCTCAAGCCCTTGGAGATACTTCAGAAGTTGAATGAAAGTAGTCCTTTCTCCTCTCTTTGGCAGTCAGGCAACCACTACAGGTCAATCCCTCACACTTAAGGATAGTCTCGCCTCAGTCTCTCTGGTTCCTCTCCTCAGCAAAGGTTTCTTCTTGTTCCCCAAAAGTGATCTAAAATTCTAGTATCTGGGTCCCCCCTTTTAGACTCATTTTCCCTTTGTTCTCTGAAGGCAGGGAGGCCTTTGCTTAGTCCAAACCACTTCTGGTCGGTCCTTGAGCACTTTGTTGACAAGACTCCTTCTTTCCTTTCACAGTGCAGGCCAGGGACATCAGACACACCACAGGAGGTGGAGCCAGCATTGTGGAGGGAATGCACAGCCCTCCAGCAGCATTTGGTTTACAAGCCCTGGGCACACTGAGTGCACTATACTAGGGTCTCACCAGTAAACCAAACCAGCCAATCATGGAGTCACTAATCCATACATCAATTTAGCATAGGGAGCACTTGCACTGTGGCACTGGAAAGCACATGAGGCAACAGCAAAAAATGGAAAGGAGTTCCACGCCAAGGTGCCAGGTCTAACACAGGACAGTGCTACCTGGATCCTAGCTGAAAGCTGGGTAAAAGGGATTTTTTTTTAGCATCCTCATGAGCCGGGAGCATGTAGAAATGGTATGATTCACTTGGACATTGAAACTAAGTTCAGTGTCGTCCATCAGGACTCCCAGGTTCTTAGCCTTTTTACTCGGGAAAGGGCAGCATCCCAGGGATTGAGGCCAGCGACTACTATTCCATTTGGTTGCCCCTTATCCAAATTTCATCACCTCCAGTTTCTCCCCATTAAGTTTCAGGAAGTTTGCTGACATCCAGTCTGCCACTCTGGCCATGCATCCAAGGACATTCTCTGACAATGAGCTCAGCCCCTTGGGGATGGTAGCCATAATTTGTGTATTGTCCGCATATGACACCACCTCCAATCGAAAAGAATGGACTACCATTGTGAGGGGTGCCACATATAGATTAATGAGGGTGGGACTCAAGGAAGACCCCTATGGGTCTCCACAAGGTAGAGAATAGGAGTCTGAGTGAAAGGATTTTAAATTCACGCTTTGGGATCTCCCTATCAGGAATGAAACCAGGAGGGCAAGTGCTTAATGGGAAATACCAAGACTCCAGAGTCTGTCCAGCAGCAGCGTAGGAGAGATTGTGTTGAACGCTGCTGACAGATCCAAGAGAATTACCACTATCCCCTGACCTTCGTCCACCGTACGCCTGATATAGTCTGAGGCTGAAACTAAAGCTGTTTCTGTACCGTGATGACTTCTGAATCCGAACTGCGACTTGTTAAGCCAGGATTGCTGTTCTGCAGTTTCCATAAGCTGCTTATTGAGATGCAGTTCCAGGATTTTCGCTGGAGCAGGGAGACGGGACGATAGTTTTTACATTCCCTAGGATCCAGGTTGGGTTTTTTCAAAAGAGGTCTTATGATGGCTTGTTTCCAAGAATGAGTATAGATTCCAGAACAGATAATGATATTCATTAATTTACAGAGGGGTTCTGCTATGGTATCAGCAGCCATATGTAAAATTGCGGGTGGGCATGCCCCCATAGGAGAGTCTGAATGCATTCTCATAAGATAATGTACAAGAGGTGGTGTGAGGTCACAACATTTTGAAAGACATCTGTGTTCACTATCAGGCATTAGTGGAGCGTTTTTGATAGGACTCTTGACTGTCAAATTTATAATGGGCTTTTTCTAATTTGATTAGAAACCAGTATATATGTCTGTGATCTTATTTTGAAAAAAGATAGCTAATTGATTGCAGAATATTTGTGATGTGTCAGGTTCTGCCAAGGATTGAGAGGATGAGAGCTGTTATACCAGCTGAAACTGTCCTTTAGTGGATCTTGAATGATCAATTATGCTATGATAGTGATACACTTTATGTTAGAACAAGTGAATCAGTAAAGTGGTATGTCGGATCTGTACACATGTCTGCTGCTCATGTTTTTTAACAAGGCATTGGGGTTTACAAACTTCTCTCACTTTGAAGTCAGAGAAAGAATAGTAGAGTGAATTCTTGCGCGGGTACAGGGAGTGTGAAAGAAAAGGCTGTAGAATGTCATTTTGTGTAACACATTCAGCAGTTTTGAAAGCAAAAATAAAGTGCATTTTCTTATTCTGAAGTGTGATGGAAACTAAGATTTAAAAAGGATCAAAATAAATCAAGACAGTTTACTGGGTGATTCACAAATGATAAATATTCACTGGAATCTGATTTCCACACATCTGATTTCCACACATCATCATTGGTGTAAAATAAAGTTTTTTCTTTAAAACTGCATGAGGGAGCATATGTAAGGGCCATTTCAATAGAAAATGTGCTGTCTGTAAATGATAGTGTGCTACCACAGTTTAATTATATTTAAACAAATGCTCACATCATGTCCATTAAAATTAGGTGAGTCGCAAAGGTTTGTTGTTCTAAAAATTGGGTCATGGTTCTAAAAAGTTTGGGAAGCCCTGCTTTTGTTGATTATTAAATCAGCGTGGGAAGCTATTTACAGCGGAAGCTTTGTTGTGCCTTCTTCTGTCCCACACCACAAAATAATGACCACTTTACTCCAGGTCATTGGTTTTTTGGTTTTCAAAATACAAACGGCCACTTTGGGAGTTTGTTTTTGAAAAACCGAAAATGTTAATAGCTTCATTGACCACCATCAAAACCAATGGAACCATTCCACCATCCGTCTTGCCAGTGGTTCCTCTGAAAATACAAAGATGGCATCTGGGATGGTGGTCATCTCTAAGTTTAACACATGTTATACCATTGGGAAGCAGGAGATAATGTCCTCTATGACCCTGATGGACTGTACTCTATCCACCAACCCCTCAATGAAGAACGGGCTGCTGTTTTCATAGCAGACCATCTGAGAAAACACAAGTCAATATATCAGTTAGTTTAAACATATCAAGAACTGGCTTCGCATGTATCTGCTACTGCTTTTAATTTTAAAATTCATCCAAAATACTCTACGAACTGCAGACAAACAGAATACATGGACGTTTCTAGAATGTCCAAATACATAATCAGCTAATGGAAGAAAACACTAAGCCAAAAAGGATGCACTGATATAAAAAGTAAGTCAATATGTGCTACCAAGGAGACAGATGGGATCTATCTATTAAATTATTACATAATGTGATTAGATCCGAGTGTCACACGATAAATCATTATTGTACCTTGAGTGTCTGACACTATGCTGCATCGAGGGTGACATTTGGAAACAGGGACAAAAGGGATGTGAAAAACGAGACCACTAAAAGCATGAACCCATGTTTGAGGACTACGCTTCACTTTAGCACTATGGGAAAAGTAAGGAAAATCAAGACAAAAATGTATCCCTGGGTTTCTTTAACATTATACTTGATGTTACTTGTTAGAGTGCTTGTAACAAAATAACGACATTTGTGCTCTAGTGCAACAGTTTTTATATTTTCAGGAACACAGCAGAATTAGGGCTGTGACGTGGGCAATTTACAAGAATGGCAAAAAAGAATTTAAGGGCAACTCCTAGTTGATCATTGTTCTATGTTTAAGCTTTTTTTATCAACCATATTTTATTACAAGGTAAAATTAATAGATTAAAACCATTACAGTTGCCGCAATCGGTCCTGAAGTGGTTGTTAAGGTCCGGTAAGGGAACAGTCCTGCTGGATACATCACATAGATTAATGACTCGGGCAGCAGCTGTTTGCTTCACAGCCTACTTGTCCCGGCATAGTCACAGCAGGCTTCCCATATGATCAATCATGCTAAATACCCCTCAGACCTCAATGCCATGATTAATTGCCTCTTATACATTAAAATAGGGCAAACGTATCACCTAAAATAAAACATAACAAACCCTTCTGAACAATATGCACCCTGATCAGGGAGTGCAGGTGCTGCAACGAATGTTCCTTATTTTGTAAACAAAATGCATTTAAATAAAAAGTGCAAAAGCCTATGCAAAAATAACACCCGTATAATAAATGAAATTTTTGAAAAAGAAATAATAATGTACTGACTTAAGTTAGCCTAACTACTGATGTCATATTAACTGATTTATATATCAGCGTTGAAAGGCCTGTATTACCATTGAACTGTTGTTTTGCACAAGGTGTTTTTCTTTCAACTACTACTCTTTATATGAGTGTGTGTTCCAAGAGTAGACAGCCTGACTCTCTGCACTCTGGCTTCTAGCACTCCAGATCCCTCTGGACTCTTCATAAGATCTGTAGGGTTACCTCTCTCCAGGAGAGATTCACTCTTAGCCCTTTTTCCTTTCTAAAGATGTCTCCTGATTTAAAGCTGAGAATACTTTCCAGCTTGAAAAATAATTTTTGCTTAAGTGAAAGGTTTCATGTTTATGCATCTTGTTCTCTCATTAGACCTTTTTATTGACTTTCTGAACTGACACCTTCACTCTGGCTTAAATTGCCATTTTTAATCCTTAATTTAGAGTATGGAAATAACTTTATGGAACATTCTTGTATTATTTCTATATTATTTGTAATCTGTACTAATTTGGTATTTTACCTTGTATTGAAATACAAACTAATGGATTATGTGATTTTTAAATAATGGTGACTAAAGACTAAGGGGCATATTCACAAGAACATCACCAAAAAATGCTAACACACCATTACACATCGCAGCCGATCGCAGGAAAACAACCCAGTGTTAACGTGGAATTCACAACAAGACCGTAGCATGCGATAGTCTGGCCAAACCATGGCCAATGTCTGCGATACAACCTACCTGAAGGAGATAAAAACACAAACCGCAACACAAAAACATGCGAATAGCCCATCCGCGATGAGGAAAGCAGGGATAAGTACCACCAGGCCCGCGACACACACTGCAGGCAGGAATAAGCACAACAAAAGCCAAAGAAAAGAGACAATCCAAACAGAAAACAACAGCCAAGCACAATGGAGGCAACCCGAGCCAGCATTCAACCCCACAAGCCCCATTGGCAACAGACCATTGTACCCAGGGAGCCAGAGTGTGCGTGACACACATATTGGCATACAAATCAAGACACAACACAGTTGGAGACAAGTGAAAGAGTGGAAACTTTATCATCAAGTGCGTGTCAGTACGGCCAAGAGAAGTGCCACGATATGCAGACCAATGCAGCAGCAAGTCTGAATGAGGAACTTAGGAAAGCACCCATTTCCACCTCGGGGGAGGCCATCCCCAACACAGGTCAGTGTCAACCCACGTCGGTTGTCCGCGCATGGATCATGAGTCCAGGCCAATGCAGCCATGTCCACTGTCGACTTGGGACATGTGACCAGATCCCCAACATGCAACCAGGCATAGGGACATGTGCAATGGGTCAAATCCAGTTTTGGCTGCAGGTACCTTGTCACTCGTCCATGAACGTGAGTGCAGCTGCGTAGGCCAACAACTCCAATGAGCGATCGTCGTCCACCACATCTGACATGTCATCGATGTAATCCATCAGCTGACCCGGACAGATGTGCTGACTCCAACCACTGGGCCCAATGTGCACGAAAGCCCAATCGGGCAGTGGCTCAATGTACTCACTGCACACAAGGACTCGTGCAATCTCCCAGGCCCAGTGTCCAGCCTGCATGCCAAATATCCATGCATGCCATAAACGGGCATCACAGTGACACTCCTGGTTGTGGGCCAACAGGGGACGCACACACACGTCATAATCCAGGTCAGCTACCGTTATGTTGGAGAAGCAGACATCCATGGACCACTCGAATATGCATGAGCGACAATGCAACACATGCTGAACGCAGGTGACGTCCGCAAGGCGGACGCTCAGCCGGTAACTGATCCGCAAGACTGACAGCGACCGTACCCCCAGTACATGCAGCAGACGTGCATGGTACAGGTCCACGTGACTGGATCCGAGCATGTGTCTGGGATGGTCTGCCATTGCCTCAGTGGCTCTGCTAGAAGCAGCACTGCCTTGCCCTGCGCCAGTCCTGTGGATGAAATGGCACAGCTCAATGCAATGAGCAGTGTCTGTGTGCAACAGGTGCAGGCCCGGGGTAGGATGGGAGTACCTGTGAAGGCCATTTAATGCACGCCAACTACGACCAAGGACTACTGCATGTGGGATGTGTACACGTTGGTCTCACGTCAGGCAGTGCCTAGTGTGGGAGTCGCAAGCAAATGCTATTGTATCTGTCAGAGGGTGCTGTCTGCATGCCAGTTCCTGCTCGGAGCTGCAGATGTGCCACCACCTGATAGTCCACACAAAGGACCTTTCATCCCTACAGTAACCTCACAATCTGCATGCATACAGGAGATGCACAGGGCCTGGTGTGGGTGTGGTGGGATGTCTGCGACTCTGAGAACACCATGACCCTGGCCTTTGAAGACGTTCGGCCACGGGAGGGTAGGCCAATGGACCGGACAGGGTGGACACAGGTGTACAGCCCATGGCTGGCTGTGATCACGCTGCAAATGAGGACAGGCAACCGACTCATGCATCCGCAGAGGTGATACACATACACTTGGCATGCAGGTGCCAAGACCCCAAGCGATATTGCACACCTGCATATCCCCGTACATGCCGGCCTGCCCTCCTGGTGCATACTACATGGCAACATTGAATATTGTGGGGACTACACCCCAACACAGAGACACACTTACTGCACTTCCAGCCCAGGGCCAGGTCCGAGTCACGCCCTGATCCCCCTGCCGATTCAGCTCACGCCTGTGCTGACCTGATATACTCCGGACCAGCACACGCCGCTTGTGCATGCAAGGGGTGCGTGTGAAGGTACATGTCCAGGCTCACTTTCAACGCTGAGGTGACATGGTAACATCTGCTGAAGACAGGACACTGTGATGTTGCAGGGCCCGTGCCCATCATGCTGACACAATAGCCACACGGACACACTTGCTCAGATGGTGTAAATAGCTACGTGCATGTGCGCACGGCCACCTTTATTAGCAGGCACACATACTGAGTGACACCTGTGTTGGATATGTGTGGGGTGTGTGCACACCAGCCGGCAAGGGCTGCCTGGTGCAGTCAGAAATCGACAACAGCGTACATCACAAAGGTCACATCCATTCAAAATTAAAGGTCCCATGACTTATGCTGCACAGAGTTAGTGGCCCCGGATGCACAGCAGCCTGTACGGGCCTACTGCCATGGGACGCTGACTTGTGGGGCACTTTTGCAGGGTCACAAGTGCAGAGCAGGTTTCCGTAGATATAAAAGGAGCGTGTCGCGGAGTGTCTCGGTGGACAGTGGAAAGTGTACCCCCAGGGCATGATACAGAGTGCAGGACCACGCTGAAACAGTCACTATGGTGGAGATGAATGGAACAGACACATGTCTGACACCAAGTCCGATCCAGCCTGATGGAGATGCCAGAAACCACCAGGCCATGGACTCAGACGCCACCAAGGTCCATCCAGATAGTGCCCATGACTCATTGCGCACCGAGTTAGTGGCACCAGTGCTGTTAGGGGATGCCGCCTTCGATGAGGCGTGTCCAATGCTGTGGACTCCTCCACATCTTACCCAAGACACAGTTCCACATGTCTAACCTACTGGACCACAGGGTAGGCCTGAGGCAGCGGTCAGCACGGGCCAGTCACCAAGTGTCACCGGCTTTGGTTGGATGGCCCCACCGGCCTGCCTAGGTCAGGTTCAGTGGCACCACGGGACGTGGACTTGCAGTGTACAGGGCTGATGGCACCAGGTCAGTCGTTGATAGTGTTTGATTCGGCTTTCATCCGGACTAAGCCACATCTTTCTCTTTCTCCTCTCCATGTATTCACTGGTGTGGACTGTGACATTCATGATTCACAACTGAGTGCTGGATGTGGGACCGACTGGTCCGCAGGGTATGCCTGAGCTGTCATCCTTGTGTGGCTCGCTGGTGTTGAACAGGGTTAGTGGCACCTCGTGTGGCCGGCTGGCGTTGAACAGGGTTAGTGGCACCTCGTGAGGCCGGCTGGCTTTGAACTGGGTTTGTGGCACCTCATGTGGCCGGTTTGCCATATGGAATGATGCCTCACTGATCGAAGGGGGTCTGGTGCTGTGACCACGGGCACGGACTTGGGGTCACGGCCATTCAGGACTCAGGACACAGTTCCACATGTGGGACCTACTGGGCCAAAGCAGAGGTCGCAGGACTGGTGCTTGAGCTTGCACCGGCATGTGGTGGGCCCTCTTTGATACACGCAGGTCTAGGCAGGTAAGCGGAGCCTGGTTGGTGCGCTTGGGCAGACCTGACGGGTCTGCGGACAGGCGGCCTGGGGTGCTGCAGGTGCTCAGGGATGCAGGCCCTGCCGCGCTCGTTGCAGGACTCGTGGCGGGCTGAGAGGCACCGCCCTGGCTGACGCGTGGTCCATTCTGAATGAGAACCAAGTCCAGTGTGATGTACTTATTGTTCACACCCCTAAGCAGGCCTGGCGTACAGAGGTCCGACAAACTATGAATGCGCATGCAGGGGGAGACATAACGTGCGACATTTCCGCGTTCTGCTCCTCAGCCTGTGGCGACATGGTAGCGTCCGCTGGCCAATACACTCCATGCACCAGCAGTTGTTCGCCACATAGCCATTTCCGTGGTTTGCACTCTGTGGTCTGTCCGGCACCTCCACGCCATACCTGGCATTGGGTAGGTTCACATTCCTTAGTCACTTGCCGCTCTCGCACATGCCTGCTTCATGCCTCTCCTCACATCTTGCTATTGTGTGTCTGTGGTGCCGTGCCGTGGCTGGGTTGTGGGCAAGGCAAGGCCGGATTCCCAATGGAGTCGTGTTTTCGTGTCTGCTCGGTTGGCATGTTGTCTGTCATGTTGGATGTAGGTGTGCTGCGTGCCCATTGGCAGTGTTGTGAGTTGCATGACTGTGGGGGTCAGGTGCGTTTCAGGCAGGTCCGCTGTCTTTGTGTGAGCTGGCTCTGTGGTGTTCCGGGGGGGGGGGACCGGTCCTGGGGGAGGTGGCGGTGGGTGTTGTGGCCCTCATGGATCTCCACGGTACGTGGTCATTTTCTCCATGGTATCTGTGGGTCTTCAGGTGTGGCTCTGTGCTGGGCTCCCTTTTAGACTGCAGGTTGTCGTCCTGCTTTACACCAGCAATGAGCAGGTGTTAATCTCCCTGCTGGTACCGCCGCTTATCGTCTGTTTTAGTTTCGCTTTGCAGATCTGGCAGTTCGTTTTGAATGTGGTGTTTTGGTTTTTCATGTGTTTTTGCACAGGAATGGCCACTCTGCATTTTATTAGGGTTAGTTGGTGGTGTCCACCGTGGATATACATATTGGGGCAGTTGTCGCGGAAATACAGGCGATGTCTGCAGTTTGCACCAGCTTGTGAATGGAGTGTTAAATATATCTCCACTTTTGATTAGTTACACTGGGGATAAATTGGAGTTGAGTCCTTGTAAATATCCCCCTAATATTTTCAGAATAAAACAATTTAAACCTACTAGAATTGTTACTAGAACCCTTTTATTCACATCAACTATCTTTATTGACTACTGTAATTGCTAAATGGATTTATTGTTATGAAGGTTTAATGTAAAGGATTGCTTCTTTTAAGTTCTCTTTGCAAGCTAACAGCGGTCTATATGACCAGTAGAGGTGGTTATTTAATGAGTACACCCGAAGACTGAGATATAAGGATCACTGCGCCATCACAGTTGTGACCATTTTCATCGTTGACCATAACAGGCTGGAAAATAGCAAGAGAGGTTTATTTTTCAACTGACAGAAAATCACCCCACACCTCATTGAAAATTGCGTAATGGTCATTGAACCTGTAGATCAGCAGTTCCTAACCTTTTGACTTCTGTGGAACCCCACTGAATCATTAGTGGAATCTGGGGACCCCCACTGAGTCGTTATAGGAAGCTGGGGACCCCCGCCCAAAGTAATTTCTATAATACAATAGAAAAACAAATGTATACCAAATAAATGGTCAAATTTTGAAATATTTTATTTTGCTTCTATATTTCTATGTACTGTATTATTTGATTTAATTAATTTGCATATGATATAATCTTGTAAAGCAGTAAAAAAAGTAGGCCTCACTGAACCCAAGGGGGTCCTCAGACCACAGGTTAAGAGCCACTGCTTTAGATAACCCTTTTTATAGGATGTAATATGACACATTTCTTGCAATCATTAGTTTACTGTTGGGCTTAGTACACAAGGTATGCTGAGGTGTTGTGCAGAAGTGCAGCTTTAATATTTAATAGAGTTAGTATCTCTAAAGTTCTGGTCATTCTAAGCCATATTTCGCTCCAGTTGCTTAGGAGCGCCAAGCATTCCTATAGAATATGCTCAATCAGACTTATCCAATTATTGTTCCTGCACCATGGTTTCTCACCAGGTTCCAATCCCTGACCATAAGGACTTTACCTCAAGGGAAGGACTTAAGGATCATTAGGCATCTAACATGGCGGATAGGTTCTGTTTAGTGCGTTTATATTGTCATCAGTAGAAATGCTCTTGGTTTAATTATGTGATCTTTGTTGTTATGTTTCCTGATTTTAATGTTTTTAACTCACACCACATTATTTGTGCACAGGTTACGGTTGGTATCATGATTTGGACCCAGGAACCAGAATAAACTAAGCCCTTATGACCTATATGATTGTTTTGTGCAGTATGTTACCCACTTGGGCTGTATTGCTGAGGATCATTTTGCATATCTTACATGTCGAAAGCTATTTTGCTTATGATATTTTGACACTGTTGGTTGTAGGTATATTGTATCACTGAACAATAAATGACGAGACCCTGCATGCTAGCTGACTATTGATCTTTGTTAGTTATTTTAGCCCCTGAATCTTTAATGTATCATATGGATTATGCCCACTTGGGTGTGATATTGAAATGTTACATTAGGGTAATTATTCATAATCCTCCCAAAATATTGTCTGTAGTACATTAGATTGGGCCATTTTGTCACTTTATCACTTGCACTATTCATCTTATCATATTACTTGTACTAATTGAGAGTATCCTCCCTAACTAAATACATTCGTTATTGATGCCATTATGAATAATGTAATTATCAATGGAATCCTATGTCATAGGGTTTTAACACAATTTTGAAAACATAAATTTGGATTTTTACAACATTTCAAGATGGCAGCTCTCTCATATTTTGTGTTATTTATCGACTGGCTCTGAATGTTGTGTTTGTATGGCTGTTCAATATGAATAATCTTATATGTATTTGCTGTCCTTGTATACTATTAATTGTATAAAGTTATGCTTTTACTTTAATGTTCAGGAATATTCTGTATGTAAGTCACTCTCTCAAAATGGCAGAGCTCTTTCCTTCATTTAATCTCTATGATCAATGGCATTGCTTGTTTTCACTATTGCACCATTTATAGGTTGTGCATTTGTATTAGAAATCAACCCATGATCAAGGCCAAACTTCACCCAAGCATGTTGGGTTTTTGATCAATAAAACTCCACTACATCAGCAGGTTTGGAGTGTCTGTATATATTTGCTGGCATTGCAACAAATCTTGTAGATGGGTAATATGGGGATTTCTCACAACCCCGTTATGCACTGATAGCGTGTGAGCCATTCAAGACCATTTTCATGGAGGAAAAAGTCAAAGGTTAGAGTGATGTTATAGTTAGGTAAAGATGCTGTTAAGCACAAAAAAACACTGAAATTCACCTGTGATAGTTAACTGAAGTAACTATAACTTGAACGCTTGTCTTGCACAGTGATGTAATTAATGATTTAATTACAGATGTTATCAGTGAAGTTCTCAATCTTATCATATACAATGCCACGTGTTATCTAATATGAGAGGTCATAAGCAGTGCATTGAACATGTGCAAGTTGTAGTTACTACAGCTAGATATAACTGGTGTGTTTCAGTGCTTTTTTTTGTTTAAAATTGTATTTTTTGACAGACATTTTCTCTTAACTATAACTCCACTTTAACCTTTGTTTTTTTCAGTGAAATTCTAGATGTTATTTTTTACGTGCAGTAAGATTTTATTACTATACCTAACTATCCCAACCCCTGCATCAAGCTCCAAAGGAGATGAAAAGTTATGAATAGTAACTTTATACTTGTAAATTCAGTTGCAAAAGTCTCTAATCCCTAATTTGAGTGACTGGAAACGCTTACCTACATCTGTGTATTACTCTCCCCTCAAAACTGTATAACAAAAAAGTGGAAATTTGCACCTAGATGTAGGAGTAGATCTAGATGTGAGGAGAGCTACACAAACAAACTTCACATTTATGAATCAGAACCTTAATCTGTTTGGTGCTCACACCCTCCTTAGTGCATCAATGGACCATTGTCTGGCACCTGGAGGGCTAATTAAGATCCTCCGATGCATGCACTGGAGGATTCCTTTATTCAAAGCAAAGGATGGAAGATTCTGCACCTGTCCACCCTCCCGCCCATCTGTGATGTCAGCACTCCACGAGGCATGGTGATGTCACAGTTTACCCACCGGAGTGGAAGAAGAAGCAAGTGAGTTCTCTCTCTTTACCCCAATGGGGAAAAAATGCTGAAAACGGCCTTCTCATATTTCAGGAAGGCCTCATTGGTAAGGGGAGATTCTCTCCTTTCAAATGAGGCCTCTCTGAAACTGTTTCATGGCAGTGGATTGTGGCACTCCGTGATCCACTGCCAGGAAACATTCTTGGCCACCAGGCAGATTGCTTTGGGGATCAGCCCTCAGAGTAGTGGGCAGCCCCCCACCCCGGCACATTTAAAAAAAATACTTAGAATGTTTCTTTTGGGGGTGAGATCACCCTGCATTATTATTAAAAAACTATTTATTTTAAAAAACAAACTGAAATTGTCATGGGTAGGCCCTTTTGAACATAGGCCAACACCCTGTGGGGCCTAATTTCTTTTAATACATGTGTGGTTTCCATGAGGGTTGTGATCGGCCCCCAGGGAACCACGCATATATAACGGTGATCTCTCTCTCTCTCTAACTCTCTCTCTCTCTCTCTCTCTCTCTCTCTCTCTCTCTCTCTCTCTCTCTCTCTCTCTCTCTCTCTCTCTCTTTCTCTCTCTCTCTCTCTCTCTCTCTCGCTATATATATATATATATATATATATATATATTTATATATAAAAAAAAAATTCCCCTAAAGGGTGGGGAGATGCCAAATCACTTCTGTGTCTGATCCCGCCCCACCTCCCGCCCATCTGTGACATCAGCAAGGTACACTGATATCACAAACCCCCACTGGAGTGAAGAGGCAGGCACGTAAGCGCCTTGCTGCTGTGTCCGTTGGGGTTTACATCTGCTAGGATGCCTCCCATTTTTGTGGGAGACAGTGCTAGAAAGGGGAGAGTCTACCCTTTCCAACGATGCCTCTCACAAATCTTTTCCTGCTTGTGGATCTCACTTGTGGTGCGATCCACAAGAAGCAATGCCACTCCGCAATCAGGGACCTTTGTTTGGGGGGGTCAGCCCCTGAGGTTAACGGAAAGATGCCCTCCCAGGGAGGCATAGTTTTTTTTGTATGTGTTTTTCCCCTGGGGGTGCGATCTGGCCCCCAGGGACAGCTAAGATAATAATAAAAAAAGTGTATGTGAACTGGCACTTGGCTGGCAGTGTGTGTGGACTGGCACTTACCTGGATGTGTGTATAAACTGACTCTTGCCTCTCAGTGTGCATGGACTGGCCATTGGCTGGCGATGTGCATGGACTGCGCTTCACTGGCAGTGTGCATTGACTGGTGTTTGGCTGGCGGTGTGCGTGGACTGGCATTTGACTGGTGGACGAGTGCTTTGCTGGTGTGTGTGTGGACTGATGCTTGGCTGGTAGTGTGTGTGTACTGGCGCTAGGCTGGCAGTGTGTGCTGAGTGATGGTCCATTGGTGGTGTGACATTTGGCTGGTGGTGTGTGTGGATTAGCGCTTGGCTGATGTGCTTGTGGACTAATGCTTGCCTGGCAGTGTGCTTGAACTGGTGCTTGGCTGTTTGTGTGTGTGGACTGGTGCATGCCTAGCAGTGTGTATGGACTGGTGCTTGGCTGGCTGTGTGTGTGTGTGTGGATTAGAGCTTGGCTAGTGGTGTGCTTTGACTGGTGCTTGGCTGGCCGTGTTTGTGGACTGGAGCTCCACTGATCGTATGGGTTGACTGGCATTTGGCTGATGGTGTGTGTGGACTAGTACATGGCTAGTGATGAGTGTGGATTGACGCTTGCCTGGTGGTGTGTGTGGACTGGCTTGTGGCCGGTGGTGTGTGTTGACTTGCATTTGGCTGGTGGTGTGTGTGTACTAGCACTTGGCTGGTGGTGTGTGTGGACTGAACTTGCCTGGCAGTGTGTGTGGACTGGTGCTCAGCTGGTAGTGTGTGTGGACTGGTGCTTTAGTGGCAGGGTGTGTTGACTGGCATTTGTCTGGTGGTGTGTGCAGAGTAGCGCTTGGCTCCTGATGTGTGTGGACTGAGGCTTGCCTGACCGAGTGTGTGAATTTGCACTTGGCTGGAGGTGTGTGCAGGCTGATGCTTGCCTGGTGGTGTGCCTGGACTGGCACTTAGCTGGCTGTGTGCATGGTCTGGCACTTCACTGGTGGTGTGCATTGACTGGTGTTTGGATGGAGGTGTGTGTGGGCTAGCATATGGCTGGTGGTGAGTGTGGATTGAAGCTTGCCTGGTGGTGTGTGTGCGCTGACACATGCCTGGCGGTGTGCGTGGACTGGCACTTGGTTGAATGTGTGTGTGTGGACTGGGGTGTGAATGGTGGTGTGTGTTGACTTGCATTTGGCTGGTGGTGTGTGTGGACTAGCACTTGGCTGGTGGTGTGTATGGACTGAACTTGCCTGGCAGTGTCCGTGGACTGGTGCTCAGCTGGCAGTGTGTGTGGAGTGGTGCTTCTGTGGCAGTGTGCGTTGACTGGCATTTGTCTGGTGGTGTGTGCAGACTAGCGTTTGGCTGGTGATGTGTGTGGACTGATGCTTGCCTGACAGAGTGTGTGAATTTGCACTTGGCTGGAGGTGTGTGCAGGGTGATGCTTGCCTGGTGGTGTGCCTGGACTGGCACTTGGCTGGCTGTGTGCATGGTCTGGTGCTTCACTGGTGGTGTGCATTTACTGGTGTTTGGCTGGAGGTGTGTGTGGGCTAGCATATGGCTGGTTGTGTGTGGACTGATGCTTGCTTGGTGGTCTGCATGGACTGGTGCTTTTCTGGCAGTGTGTGTTGACAGACACTTGCCTGGCTGTGTGTGTGGACTGGCAATTAGCTGGTGTGTGAGTGGACTGACTCTTTGCTGTCAGTGTGCTTTCACTGGCATTTGACTGGTGGTGTGTGTGGATTGATGCTTGCACAGCGGTGTGCTTGGACTGGCACTTGGCTGGATGTGTGTTTGGCTGTGTGTGTGTGTGTGTGGACTAGCGCTTGGCTGGCAGTATGTGCAGACTGGCATTTAGCTGATAGTGTGCATTGACTGGTGCTTGGCTGGTGGTATGCATTGACTTTTGTTTGGTTGGTGGTGTGTGTAGACTGATGCTTGCCTGGAATTGTATGTGGACTGGCGCTTGGCTGGTGATATGTTTGGACTCCTGTTTTCCTGGAAGTGTGCGAGGACTGACACTTGCCTCGTGGTGTGCATGGGCTAATGATTGGCTGATGGTGTGAGATGACGGGTGTTTGGCTGGTGGTGTGTGTTTGGGTGCAAGTATGCTTGAAATGATGCTTGGCTGGTGGTGTGTGTAGACTAGCGCTTGCCTGGCTGTGTGTGTGGACTGGTATTTGGCTAGCAGTGTACAACGACTTGTGGCACTTAGCTGGTTGATTGTTATGTTATTGTTATGTTATTGTGAATCGTACTGCTGTACCTGTTTTAAACAAATTAATCTGTATGAATAAAATGACTTGTTCTTATTGTCTTTTGGTAGTATACTGAGCTTCTGTTCATCATTTTTTATGTGTAAGACCTGAGTTTCGCCAGGTTTCGTGTTGCCTAGAAATTGTTAGTATTATCAGAATTGTTTCCCTGTCTTAGGAACCACTAGCAGACTCAGGGGGTCCTTTTTTTATACAGTTAGCTTTCCAGGATTCCCCATGGGTTTCACACTCATTTCCACCCCTAACTGGAAGGAGGATGTAAGCACAAAAAGTAGGAAAAATTGTATCTCTTGCTGTAAAATGCCAAAAATGTGTTGAAAAATGTGTTTCTCTGATTCAAGTCTGCCTATTCCTGTAAGCAGGGAAAATTGTGATTTTAGCACTGCAAGCCCTTCATTGACATATGCCTTCTTCTGCAGCATTCTTTTCCCATCCCCCCCAAAACAAAATGTATCCATATTTTGGAAACAATTTTGGTCCAGGAGAATCCACAATCGCTGGGTACCTTTAGACTCCCAATGATAAAGGAAAAAGGACACAAATTGGGTGTGGTTAAATTAAGTGCACAAAATGTTTTGGAGCCCTAAGTGTGAACTACCCCAAAAAGCCAAAAATGGGTTCAGCACTGGGAGGGGGAGCCCCAGAATTAAGCGGTCAATATTTGCTCAGCTGCTAGAAGCGGGCATTTAAATTGGCATTGTATACTGGCATTGATATACAGGCAGTTACAATAATCACTACTACATTGGCTTCCATAGCTGGGGACCCTGATATGATTTACAAGCCTAATGATAATACATCCTCCAATATGAATCGGTCAATTCATAGTGCAAAAACTGTTGGTAAATCCTGCATAGAGAGAGAGAGAGATAACCTAACCTAGCAGTTCTAAACCTTTTGATTTCTATGGACCTCCCACTGAATCACTATTGCAACCCAGAGATCCCCTCATAAGCCACTTTTACAATTTGAACTTTGAAACAATGCACAAAAATACACAGACAAGAGTCCATCAAGCAAATACACAAATGATTAAATAGTTTATTCAATTCACAAACAAAAAAAGACAAGAATTTACATTTTAATTTTAACAGAAAAGTTGAGGCTTTTCTAAATTAGCTTTTTTCTAAAAGACAGAGCAATATGTTAGACTAGCACAAATATTGCTTTTTCTATCTTAGTGCGTGCTCTACTTTTGTCAGTCCATACCTGTGCTTCAATTTAGGTCACAAATCATCCATACTGCTTTCTGTGTGCTGTAAATGCACTGCTCTCATGGCTGAAGCTAATGATACCAGCTTAATTTTTGCCTCCAATTTTAAATTCCTTCATAATTTGAGCTTTTTACAATTTTCAATTGTATGTTTTGCTTTTTTATGTAAATATACTTTCTTAATTGTCTTACATTATTTAATTTTCTAAACTGTTGCGGACCCCATGAGTTCACAAAGCCCAGGTTAAGAACCGCTAAACTATACTGTCTGCCTATGCCTAGGTCAGCAGCAAAATTGGATGAGCTATTGAAGGAACTATTTCGCAGGATCATAGAAGAATGTCTGGTTTCATCTTCTGCCAGGGCCATTTTAGGTCAATTCAACGGGGTTATTTGGTGCATCTTTTGAAACTGCCTTCATTCCAGGGAATTCCATGGAAGCTCAACAAGACTGACCCGGAAAACCACTCAGATGTAATGTTGCACAATACTCGAATAGTTCAAGTCATATTTGAGCTTCCTCTACCAATTCAACAATTCCAAATGGAATCACAGCAGAAGCAGTGTAAGTTGGTGGAAAGCACTGTGTGAGCCATACCATCCTTGCATGTCTGCGGGTGGTAAGATTTATGTGACCCAGGTGTGGACACACATAATCAGTAGATTGATGAGTTCTGTTCACTACCAACTTCAACTCTCACATCTAGTCCATATTGTGGGCCTTTTATTATTTTTTAGAAAACATTTACACCTTAAATGCTTGTGGGTTAAATGTGATCGTGCGCAGATGTTAATTTTCTCAATGTTTGGAATTTCAAGTAGTGCAGTAACTGCCACACCCCACCCTTTGCCCATAAAACATTTTGTAAAAAAAAAACGTGGGAAATTAATTGTGAGGAAAATAGCAGAAAAGAGCTGAAATGTACACGTTTTAGTATGGTTGAATGTCCATTCCTTATGTTATGCCTCATTCCCATCTACAAAACTCAGAATAGAAGGTTTTTATTACACTATGTAAGCATACCATTCAGTATAATGGTGAGTTGTATGCTGTAAAGTGTAGTACATAAACACATTGCTTTCTCCTTCACTTCTGTAGGGCGTGTGATTTTCTCAGAGACTCCAGGTATAATAGAATCAATGAAATTTGGCCAAAAGGTCAGATTTGTTTCTATATGACAAGGTGCTCAAGGAGTAAACAAACATAAATAGCACTCTATTGCCTTTCCAGTTACAAAGTAATGTTTTCTTCATTAGAATAAATTGCTTCACCAGTTGCCCAATACCGTTTCTATTATAAATCTCAGAAACGAGATGGGCCACATGGTAAAGCAATTTATTCAAATGACGAAAACATAAGGGGCCTCATTTATGAGGCCGTGCGTGAGTTTTGCGCTTCCGATGCGTCACTTTTTGTGACGCATCGGCGGCGTAAAACATGCGCCGTGTTGCGCACTATTTACAAAGTGACGCATCTAAGCAGATGCGTCACTTTGTAAACCCCTGCGCTACATTTTACCTGCGTCAGGTATAATGTATGCAAAGGGGGCGTTCACACGCAAAAAGCCTCGTAATAGTGACGCAGTGAAATCTATGAGATTTCACTGCATCACTTTTGGGACGCTGGTGCGTCAAAATCTTGCGCCTGCCTCACAGCAGGCGTAAGACTGACGCAAGCCCTTTCACATGGGGCTTTCCCCATGTGAAAGGACGCATTGCTGGAGTTGCGTCACTTTTGTGACACACCCCAGCAATGCGTGACTTTTGCGCTTACAGATACGTCAGAAATACTGACGTATTTGTAACTCCTTGCGACATGATGCGTCATATTATAAATATGACGCATCAATCATGTCGCAGGGAGAGCGCAGTGAAAAGTGGCGCATCGCTGTTTTCATGCAGCGATGCGTCACTTTTCAAAAATAAGGCCCCAGGAGTGGCCAAACCATCTTAGAGAAATAAAATCTACAGTATATGTTATGGTCCGTGTTTGCAGACACTGGGCTGCTTGTTTTCGAACGGTCTCTTGACTGGGCGTGGATTGTCCCTCCACGGCTCCTGTAGGCTGGCGAAGGAAGGAGGCAGCAGGCCTCGTTTCCTGAGGTATTAAAAGCTGCCTTTCACTATTCACACGGGCTTCCTTGGATTTACACGATATCAGAGCCCCACTGTTTCACTTTATCAAATGGGAATTTGTAGCAGGATCTAGATTCTTAAGATTAGCTTCTCTGTGAAGCATGCAATGCGGGTGCGTTACATTTCAGTCCTCTAATCCTGTTAGTTTTTCCCTGTAGGAATGTGCAGTGATTTGTTCTTTGTGTTTGTGCACCTCCATGAGACAGGCTTGTAACTTAAGTGTTACTATGAGGAAAACAAATACATACCTTGTTTCAGGCAAAACATTTCATAGGACTGCAGAACTGCAGTGGGTCTGTTCGGTGGGCACACAAAGGGACTCTATGCAAACCTCCTGCAATAAAGAAACAATCCAGTTGTCCACGGAGATTTTACCTCCTGTAAGCAGGATACCTGAGGTAGTCGTGTTGGGCGGGAAAGCTTCTCACAGTCCTGCACGATGCGCATAGTTTCCGAATGATGGGGCATATTATCAAGGGGGGCGATAGGGAATTATCGCCGCTTTAGCGGCCGTTTTTGGCCGCTAGGCGGCGATAATTCAATCGCTCTATTAGCAAGCTGTCGCTAACAGCAGTTAGCGACAGCTTGTAGGCGATAGCGAGCGTTTGGGGCCCGCTTTGCATGTCAGCGATATTTATCAGTCAGTCATTATACTTTTATTCGACACATGTATCATAACAAACAATACATACATGAATATAAAAACCATTTCATCATTACAAAAGATACATATGAAAATCATATTGGAATATTGACTGAAGACACCTTATTTAACAACTTTAACCTAATGATCCAGGCACATGATAAAAACTTTGAAACCCCACAAGCAGTGACCATACAGGAGGTGTTGGAGATGATGATACGTAGGGCTGATTTGTAATCCCTGACTCCAAGGTTCTTTAATACAGGTTTTAACCATTTATTTCTCGCTAGAGTATATGCTTTGCAGGCAAAAAGGAAATGACCTAATGATTCTTCTGGGCAGGTACATCCCGGGCACTTTCTGTCCTCTTCCCTCCTTCCACCCCATTTACACATAACATTTTTAAGGGGGAGTGTACCGTATCTAAATTTCAGGTAAAGGGTCCTATCCCGGGGAATCTGGATAAAGTCCAGAAACAGTTCCAGCTTTGTGGTGCACTTATGGGAAAAAAAATTCTCGGTTAGTTGCCCCCAGTTTGGGTTATGCAAAGCCTTAGCCTCTATCCAGTCCCAATAAAGTTTTTTTACCATTTGTTTTGGTGGGGGGGATTGGGAAGCCCATGCATCGCTTAAGCCCACGCTAGCTGTGAGTTGTTTTAAAACATTTAGCCACTTGATCTTGCCCGCTGTGTTTAGCTTTAAAATCTCATCAAACACTGTAGCATAATTAGCTAGTTCGGGAGTTCTCCTGAGGCGCACCCAATATAGAAGAGGACGAAGCTGGACAATGTCCCGAATGGACCTCCTACCCAAATCTGCAAATAATGGTTTCAATGGGGTGGAGGCTGGAAGGGAAACCAAGTCTCGCATGAACTTATTCTCAGTTAGCACATGGGTATTGGTATTCTCAATACCCCATATTTCTGAACCATAGACCGCTGAGGCTATTGCCTTTCCCTCATAAACTGACAGGGCGGGGGCTATTGGTCTACTCACTGAGAGGCGCTGGTTCTTTAAAATAGTGCCAGAAACTCTTTTAAGATTTAAAATCATTTTACTTATATGTGGTTCCCATTTCAACTTATTGTTAATTCTAACCCCGAGGTAGTCAAACTCTTCCACTACCTCAAGAGGTGATCCATTCAAAAGCAAGTGTATCTTGCTATGATTTCTCTTAGCCGTCATAACCATTAGTTTCGTTTTTGTGGTGTTTATTGTAAGTCCCCGTTCCTGGCAAAAAACACTGAAACGATCAAGGAGAATTTGGAGACCTTTTGGGGTTTTGGATAACAGAAGGGTGTCGTCGGCAAAGAGGAGCGATGGTGTTTTCTCCCCGGCAATGATAGGGGCATCTGCCGGTATCTCTTGTAAATGTTTCACCACTCCATTTATAAAAAGAGAAAACAAAGTGGGGGCCATCACACACCCCTGCCGCACCCCTCTATTGACAGGAATACTCTTTGTGAGTTGCCCCTGCGTCCCCCACCGAATCCTAGCAAAAGTACCCTCGTGTAGTTTAATAATGAATTGTAACAAATAGGATGGGAATTCCATATCCAATAAAACATCCCATAATTTGGCACGGGGTATTACATCAAATGCAGTTTTTAAGTCTATAAAGGCCAGGTATAGACTCCCCCTGGCTATTGAGACTGTTTTCCAAAAAACTGCACAGAATCTAAAAACCTGGTCCATTGCTCCTACATTACTTCTGAAACCTGCCTGGAAATGGGACAAGATGTTATCTTCCATTAGCCACCACTCAATTCGATTTATTATGACCCTGCCAACTACTTTTTGAATGGTGTCAATTAAACTAATTGGTCTGTAGTTGGCAGGATCCTCTCTCTCACCCTTTTTAAAAATGGTAACAACTTCGGCTCCTTTCCATGAAACAGGTACTTGGTGGCCGGACTGGATGAGATTCATAATATGTACAATAAAATCGGCCCAGACCATAGGGTCATGCAACAATAAGTCCCCAGGAATTCCATCCGGGCCAGGAGCCTTAACCGGATTATTTTTTGGATTACATCCTGGACTTCACGGGGCGTAAACATCTCATTTATAATATCACCATTTGGTTGGACCAAACAACCAGTATCTAATACGGGAGAAGCTGCCTCAACTTCCGGGCTACCTTCACCATATAATTTGGAAAAATGGGAGTGCCATTGGCACTCAGTGATGTGATTTGGAATGGGCTCAGCACCACGCGTGTCAAGAATATTTATTAATTTCCAAAATACAGTGGCGTTTTTCCCATGGGCTGCTTCTTTTAGTGCCTGCCAATGTTCCTCTTCCCATACCTTTTTGGCTTTCGCAATGCTGTTGCGATAGTCTTGTCTTGCAGTTCTAGCAGCTAGTGGATCCTTGTTTTTTATGGCCAAGGAAATGGCTTTTCTTTTTACCCTACAGGAGACTGTATACCAAGGATTACCCTTCCTTCGGTGTGCTTAGTTAATTGGCGGCCCTTGTTTTTTTTAATAAAAAACGTGCTAATCTCGCCTATTAAGTTCTTATACTTGGCTGCTGTCGTGGGCCCTCGAGAATGGAGGAGGGTTGGGGTAACTGATGATAAATCACTCGATGCAGCCAGAACTAAAGCTTTAATATTATCAAGTATCCCCTCATCGCACCTGACTACATTCCATTTGAGCCTGCGGTTGCAGTTAGAGGGAATTAATTATTTGGTAATCAGCTCATTATGAACTCTGTTACCAATATTATCACCCCAAAACATACCCATACAAAGGGGATTATGATCGCTGTCAATCCTCTGGCACACCTTCATATCCACAAGGTTAACCCATGACCAAACATCTAAAAGGATGTAATCGATCCGTGAAGGGCAGCCTATTCGATTAAAGGTCATTGCGCCCATACGATCTGATGTAGTGCGACCATTTAGGGCCCATAGGTCGTGGGCCGAGACCAGGGCATTTAGCTGAATAGCTCTAGCAGACCACTTCTTAATTGGAGCCAAAGATAAAGATGGAATAAATTGGTTTCCTAGTTTGTTATGAGAACCCAAGAGGTCCTCCTCATCCAAGGGCTCAAAGGTACAGTTAAAATCACCCCCCACTAGTACTGTAGATTTGTGGGGGAGGGAGGATAGACTGTTATCTAACAACTCCAATGTGGGTGAAGATTGACCACCCGGTAGACCTCTGGCATAAACACAAAAAAGATCCAGGACATTTTGGCCAGACTGGCTTTTAACAGTAATGTGCAATATATCGTTGGAAGGGATATGGTTAACGGTGACAACACAATTCAGGTCTATCCTTATCCAGATAAGTAAACCTCCCGATGGACGCCCCTTCCCCGGTAGAATCGCAGGAACAAAGAATGTGGAGTAGCCATGCTTATATTCTGGTTGAACACACCAGGTTTCTTGGAACATACAAATGTGATAATCCTCTAGGAAATTATTCCAAGCAGGATTAGACAGATTTTTCTTTAAACCTGCTATGTTCCAAGACAGGATTTTGATAGGGGGATGGGACGATGGAGGGTCTTTCGGAGATGTCAAATTATCAATGTCCCGAAGGGGGCGTGGCTAGCAGCCATCGATGGCGGCTGCTGCTTAGAGAGGCTCCGGAGCGGTGAAGGCTTCCCGCAATAATCCGCTACATCCATCCGATGCCAAACTGTGCCTGACGGGGTGGAGGTGAACCGGAGTCCGTGCAGCGCCCAGCGGTGCAAATTTGGAGCGGATTCGGCGCTTCCGCGACCTCTAAATGAGAGAAGACGCCAGAGAACCGGTGAGGCCTGTCTGCGGCCAGGGAGCCCCGGTGCCACAGTAGCCCCTGAATCCGCCCGGAAGCCGACTCCCGGCCGTCACACCTGACCGGAAGTGCCGGTGGGCCGTGAAGGTCGCCCGAGCGACAGCCATCCTTCCTCTCCCCTCGGAACCAGGGGACACGAGCGGAGCTCTGCGACCCCCGGCTGCATTTAAAGGGGGCCGAGGACACCACCGGAGGCCTCCACAACGGCCGCACATCGCGACGGAGGTGCCGCCATCTTGGGCGCCGGACGCGCGTAGCGTCCCTACAGCGGCGGCCCACTCCCCCCAGTCTGGCAGTGATCGGTCCGGGGCCCCGGCGGCCTGGGAGGGAATCCGCAGCCTCCTCGTCTTCGCCCTGAGAGGTGGACATACAGGGGCGCATGGGCATACACTTACCAGGCGGGGACACCCCCCCCCATCTTAACAGCAGCGGGGCCACACCAGCAAATCGCGCTAGATCTGCACCACCCAGCTGCCCGGGAACACGGTAGTCAGCGCGGACTGGCCGGTGGAGGGTTACCCACTACGTCTGTTGGTATCTGGAGAAGCGACACCCTGGGTTCCCCTGCTGTGACAACGGTGATACAGGCCTGCCGCAGCGTACACGAGTGGAGTGACCAGCCACCCTCACGACAGACCTTACGTTTCAGGGAGTGTCAGACATGTCGCAGAGAGGCCCCAGACAAAATGCCACTCAGACCAGGTTGGACAAGTTCGCGTATGACAAGCACTCCCCACCCCAGGACCAGCGCAAGACGGGGGGGAAAACGACGGAGGCGGAAGGTGCCAAGAAGGCCACTATCGAGGACGTCCTGGCAGCATTGGCACAGGTACAAGCGACAGTGGGGGCTACGGCTACTGAGGTCACGCTCATCCGGGCAGACCTCCACAAAATGTCTGAAAAGGTCAAACAAATGGAGGTGGTCACCAAATCCCTGGTCGAGGACGTCTCGGAACTACAGACGGCGATGGAACGACTACAGACGGATAACAAGCTGCTTCGTGACAAGTTGGATGACCAGGAAGGGCGCTCCAGACGCAACAACGTCCGAATTTTAGGGGTGCCGGAATCGGAAAACACGGGAGCCATGGACCTCTACGTGGAGGAGTTAATCAAGACCAAGCTCCAGCCCAAGGGGCTGTCGAACTTCTTCTCGGTGGAACGGGCCCACAGGGTGCCGGGGGGGGGAAGCCTAAGACCGGAGGGCCACCTCGACCAATACTGGCAAGACTTTTCAATTTTAGAGACCGTGACGCCATCCTGCAGGCCGCACGAGTGGCGCCGGCCATCCAGATCCAAAACTCGAGAGTAGCGTTCTTCCCGGACTATACGGCGGAGGTCGCCAGGAGGAGGAGAACATTCCTGGAAGTCAAGAAAACGTTGAGGGAACAAGAACTACAATACTCGATGCAGTTTCCGGCCCGGCTGAGGGTGGTGGCAGACAAGAAGGTTTGGTTCTTTGACACCCCGGACGCGGCCCGAGACTGGTTGGAGGGGTGGCACACTGTGGACCGGCAGCGAAAACCACCGAGACACCATCACGACCGTGGAGGACAAAACGGGACAGGCTCACAATCATCCGGCAGAAGCGGAGCAGAAGGATCGCACCTACATGGACTGGCAGGAAATGGCGGAGAAGAATGATTCCCGTTCAAGCGAGGGCGCCGATAATAACTGCTGACAATCGTCAACTCGTTTGGTAGCTGGTTTTGGACTCTGGCGACACTACCCCAGAAGCACGCAGGGATGCCGCCTGCTCGGGGAGACACTCTCCTCCCTTACACGCAAGTACTCTGGTTGTGGGATGGGTAAAGCGCTCTGCTCAGTTGGGGAGGCGGGCAGTTGGAAGTCCGTTAGGCAGGGATGCAGGGAGGGGGTATTTGGGAGGGGAGGGTTTTGTTGAAGTTAGGAACGTACATGCATGGTCAAGGAAAGTAACAAGGATTCCATATGTGTTTAGGCGAGTCGAAAGTACCGAACAGCGTGTCATGTCCTGGAACGTGAGAGGGCTGGGGGACAAGGTTAAGCGAGGTTTGGTCCTTACTGCAATCAGGAGACTGAAGCCCATGGTAATACTATTGCAGGAAACGCACTTAACGGAGGGAGCGGTCAAAGCCCTGGATAGAAGAGGGTACAAGATGGTAGTTCACTCGGACTTTACGTCCGGTTCCAGAGGCACCGGAATCCTGATACTGAAGAACACACGGTTTATCCCCATGCTCACAAAAACTGACGATCAAGGGTGCTTCGCGGCTCTGCAGGGGCAGTAGGAGGGAAAGCTCCTCACCCTGGTTTCAGTCTACATTCCCCCGGCACTGCACTCAGTACACCTCCCCAAACTGGGTGAGTTTATTCTGGCCCTCCCGGAGGGCGAGATTATTCTTGGAGGGGACTTCAACGCCATCCTAGACACACAACTCGATAGATTCCCCACACAGGCCCCCGCAGGGGGGGGTCCCCCGCCTCCAACGATTCTTAACTGCCATGGGTCTAACTGATATTTGGAGACACCTCTACCCCAACACTAACCGATACACCTTCCACTCCTCAGTACATGGGAGTCTGTCAAGAATTGATCTTTTCTTAACCCTGGGGGACGGTCTCCGACTAGCGGAGGAAATGACGATTCACCCTCGAGGGATCTCGGATCACTCTCCACTTACACTCACACTCTCCTCACAGACGAGATCACGCAGGCGTCTATTCCCCATACAGGCCACTTATCTCAAGGTTCCCCAGGTCCGCAAGGCACTCAAAAAGGTTACATCACAGTATTTCACTGAAAATGTTCACTCAGTACAATCCTCCGAGATACTGTGGGAGGCTTACAAGACCGTTCTGAGGGGGGCAGCCATAAACACCATCACAGGGTACAAGCGTGAGCGCTCCCGAGAATTGGACACTATAGACCTGGCCCTGCGGGACCTAGCGGAGTCGCACGACCGGGCCCCCACACCATCCACCCTGCACGCACTGACATTACAACAGCAGATCTACAACGACCATCTCCGTATGTATGTCAAGGGTCAACTGACCGACACCCAGAATAGGGTCTACGAGGTGGGTGATAAGGCCGGGAAACTGCTGGCCTGGCTCGATAAACGGGACGGGACTTCTAGGGGGGTTCCGAGTCTAAGGGACACAGAAGGCACACTGCACACCAACCCGGAGCGCATTGTAGATCTCCTGGCAGAACACTTTGCACGGGTGTACACCCCTGACCGGATGGTCACCCCTGAGATGGCCAGAGACGCACTAGCACTGATCGAAGTCCGCACACTGTCCCCGGAAGCCTCAGAAGAACTAGAAGCGGATGTCACCGCTGAAGAAATTCACTTAGCTATTCAGGCCTTGACCCCGGGTAAGGCCATGGGGCCTAACGGGATACCGGTAGAGTGGTATCAAGCAATGCCTGAGGCCCTTAGCTTACACCTGTTAGACATGTTTCAGGAGTGTCAGGAGCGGGGTACACTCCCGCCTGATCAAAGACTAGCGACTATAGTGGCTATCCCCAAACTGGGCAAACCACCTGAAGAATGTTCCTCTTACCGCCCTATCTCGCTACTCAACGTGGAAGTTAAGGTGTTGGCCAAACTCCTGGCGACGCGACTCTTGCCCCACTTATCTTCTCTGATACACCCAGACCAGTCCGGGTTTATGCCGCACAGGAATACGGCCTTGAACCTGCGACGCCTACATGGCGTGCTGGCTAGGGCGGATTCGATAACGTCCCAGGCGGTAGTCTTGGCACTCGATGCCAGGATGGCGTTTGACCTGGTGGAATGGGCGTACCTGTTTGAGACGCTGTCGCGCCTAGGATTCGGGCCCCGCTTTATTGCATGGGTCAGGTTGCTTTATACAGACCCGGAGGCTAGGGTAGTAGCTAATGGCCATGTCTCTCGGACGTTTGCCCTGGGAAGGGGTACAAGACAAGGTTGCCCCCTCTCCCCTTTGCTGTTTGCGATCTCGCTGGAACCACTCGCCACGCTCATCAGAACCTCGCCCCTTCTTAGGGGTATCAGCTGGAGGGAGGGGTGGGAGGACCGGTTGTCCCTCTACGCGGACGACATGTTGGTCTACTTATCTAATCCTACCGATGGTATTCCGGCATTGTTACAACTTTGTGATGCCCATGGCAAGATCTCGGGCTACACGCTGAACTGGACTAAGTCAGAACTGTTTGTCCTGAGGGGACAACCTCCGGCCCTTGACCCGAACTGCCCTCTACGGGTGGCGAGTTCCTAGTTCAAATACTTAGGTATCCATGTCACCAGGGACCCTACTGACTTCATGGATAAAAATTTGAAACCCCACGTAGATAGACTCAGACGAGACGTTAAGTTCTGGTCTGACCTCCCACTGACGCTCTTAGGCCGGGCCGCACTCTACAAAATGATGGCACTGCCCAGATTGTTATATGTCCTCGAGAACACGCCATTCCCGATTGCCCCCAAATTCTTTCAAACTGTAGCAGCATTAGTTTCCAGCCTCCTGTGGGGGAAGCACCCTGCTCGTATAGCCCAATCTAAATTACACAGAGGCTGGTTTGATGGAGGTATCGCCCTGCCCAACCTGAAATTTTACTACTGGGCAGTGCACCTTAAACCCATCAACCACTGGCTACATGCCTCACAGGATGAGCCGGCTTTCCGGGCAGACAGGGGTCAACTGGGCTCTGACACCGTGTTGGCTCCGCTATACGATCACCGCAAACTTCGCTCCTTAGTGGGGCCCACTAAATTGACTATCACGGTCTGGCATGCAGCGACGACCGCGCTTGGGTGGAAGGGGGTGATCACCAAGCTGACCCCGCTGTGGGACTCCCGAGTCCTGGGTCACCTGAGGAACAGCAAAGGGTTTTCACATTGGGACACGATAGGGATCTCCACAGTGGGGGATCTTTGGGAGAAGGGCGGGGTTGTGCCCTTCAATAGGTTGAAGGAAGTGTATGACCTCAGTGAACGAGAGCTCTACCGGTACATCCAGATAAGGCACGCTTTACTGGCGGTGCTGCCTCCGGACACAAACCTGCCGGAGTCCTCACCGCTAGAGGACCGTCTTCTCACTGAATTCATGGTAGAACGTGCAACGTCCCTTGTCTATCGCAAATTACTTAATAACGCACCAGACCCGACACTGACATTGAAGGCAAAGTGGGAGGGGGACACTGGTGGGATGGACAAACATGAGTGGAATGAGGCACTGGCATCACCTAGGGAAGTCGGAATCTCCTCAAGACTACGACTAGTGCAATTGAAGATAATACATAGGGTATACTACACTAGAACAATGCTACATCGTATCCACAGGATAGAACACCCTTACTGCCTTCGTGGGTGCGGGGAGGAGGGCTCATTCTTCCACACCATATGGGATTGCCCTCGCATTCAGGAATATTGGAAACAGATGTTTCGGACAATCTCGCAAGCACTAGACTCGACGCTCCTACCGGACCCGAGGAGGTGCCTCCTCAATATATGGGAGCCTACCGACCTCTCACGACACGGACGGCTCTGGGTCACAGTAGGATTGGGGATAGCGAAAAGAGATGTCGCACAGCGCTGGGGGGTCCCGGAAACACCGACCACGTCACAATGGTGTTTGAACATGGACAAGGCAATGGTGACGGAAAGGGCGGTCTACGCTAGCCGCGCCTGCCCGGCAAAATGGAACAGAATCTGGTCCAAATGGAACGGGTACAGAGGAGAGATATGTGACCCATTGCCAGAAGAGGACCTAGAGGATTCGGATGACGAAGGGGAGGGGGAATAATGGGATGAGAGGTGTATGAGGTTGAGAGGCACGGACACTGGCAGGGGGGCAGCTGCTCCACTACCCAGCAGTGTAATGGGGCCAGGAGGACTTCGAATTGTACATTATAGGCCCACGGGAATGGGCAAAGACTTACCTTTTACAGGATGGGATGCCACCTTGAAGGGCTCTGCCCTGGGAGTCCTCAGTAAGTTGCTTCCAAATGACCACTATGGCACTAAACCTGACCACAATCCTGTTCCTAATAGTTATTTTGTTTGTTTGTTTGTTTAGTTATGAAAATGGGAACTCAACAACCAATACTTTCTGCCTAACTGCACGAAATGCCGGGACCTGTGAATGTAACGGTCGTCATGCTAAAAATTTTATGGGATATTTCCCTGACGTATATGTAACATAACCATGTCTACTTATCTGAATAATAGCGGCCGGCCCAATGGGTTGTAGGCATTCCGCAGTGTATTTGAAGGATGCAATAAAAGTTTTTGATCCCAAAAAAAAAACAAAAAAAAAAACAATTATCAATGTCCCCTACCAATATCTCTAGACTGGCGCTATCTGGATTGGGTGGTACCTCCCTGGTGTTGAAAATAGGGATATTTATCACTAATGACATGCAAAGTGGGCGTACCCAACCTGTTAGTGACTGAAAGCAGTTGCTAACATCGCTATCGCCTATTACCAACACAGACGTAGCAATGGAAATATTCGCGCTAAGCGCGAATATCTCCAATAACTAACGCCTGCTCAGACCAGTTCTTAGCCATTTTATCCAATGAGAGGTGGATATAATGGCTAAGACCCTGTTAGCGATAATGCATGAATATCGCTGTATCCTCAGCGATATTCACGCATTTTGCCGCTATCGCCGGGAATTTTCTCGCTTTTGAGATAAACGGTGATGCGCAGCGATAAGAAAATTGCCGTTAAGCCTACTTAGCGATAAATATCGCTATTTGTTGGTAATATGCCCCGATGTTCCCTATCAGCACTGAAGTGTTCTGATGTACTTTTAATATGGGGATACAAAAATGGTCATAAATAAATTAAGAGATAGAAAAATACACGCATCAAATAACCTATTAAAGACTCAAAGGACACTAGAAGCAAAAACCTATATTATCATTGTATACATAAAAGACAAATACTCAGTACACGTTTGTTTTAGTCAAATAGAATGTGTCAGGGCTATTAAGAGAATGGAGGAGCAGAATCCACGCAGGGGATACTGGCCGGCTACAGTACCAGTTGTCCGGTGTTTACAGGCTTCCAATTACCGGGAACAAATACCATGGACCAAGTTAATCTGGGTCCCGAGACGCTGGAGAGCACAGAAAATCCACACCTATTCGCAGCAGCAGCACCCAGGGCTAATGGGTATGTATGCATGTTTGTATATGAAATTTCTATAGTGGGAACCTTGCCAAAAAACAGCAGAAACATACATGTTCAGAGGCATGTATAAAGTAAACGAGTGGCAGGAGGAGCTGGGTTGTGATGGTTAATGTGCTGTGATGGGGCGATGATTAAAGAGATGCATCTTCAACTCTTTTGTACATTGGAGCAGGTGTTCTGGTGGTCCTGATGGATATCATATTGTTCCAGATCTTGGGTGTATAGATGAAAAAAAGATCCCTGCTTTGTTTTTTCTTTTTTACACTTCTTAGTCTGCAACCTTATGGTGTCCTGGCTACGGGTGTGCCAAAACCCACCAGAAATGGGGTGCTTGTCTGCACATAGGGTTTGTTTTTTTGGCAGTGATGGCTTTGTAAATGATTATTAAGGAGAGGCAATGGAGTTCTATCAGTATGTGGGTAATGTGATCATATATCTTCAGGCACTGCATGAGATCTGCTGCGGCATGAGGGTGCCATTAAGAGGAGTTCCTGTGGAGTCTAGCAGGCCACAGAGAAGGTTGTTACCGACATTCAGATGAAAGAGTATGAGGTACTGAACAGCAATTCTGAAGTCACTTTCTGGAAGAAATGGAGTCTCTTTCATTAGAAGAGAGAGCTGGTATCCGGCCATCTTTGTTTTTTGGCAGTATGTTCGTTGAAGGCGTGGTAATTCCAAAGGTGAACCAAAGTGACTTGGCATTTGATGAACGTTGGGGTTTGAAGCTGACAAATTTCATGTCTTTGAGCCAGGTTTGCACTGTTTCCTATTTGAAATACTTGGCTAAAAACAGCAATTCTGCCTTGGTGGTGTTGAGCATAGGTAGGCGCTGGACATCCAGGTTTGCATGACGTACAGGCAGTGGTTGAGGCACTGAATATCTGAAGAAGATGAGATGTTTGAGCAGAGTTGTCTATTATCAGTATATTGGTGAATCTTGATGCTCTTATCTGTGGGGAGAGAACCAAGCGGCACCTTGAAAAGGTTGAAAGTGATATTAGACAGTATGGATTGAAAGTTTATTGACGGCAAAATCTTAGGGTACCTGTGTGCTAAAGGCTTTGGCTTGCACATTATTGGTATCATCAGGGCATGGAGGTTCACATAGTTTCCAAAAAAGTGCTGAAGTTGTTTAGAAGGGTGTTGGCATCAGACATTGAGCAGTTACAGTGAAAGATGAGTTTGAAGGACGTCGAGCAGGAAGATAGGAATGAGAAAGTGTCTGACAGGTAGATGTGATTCAACACCCCAGACCCCATCTTACCTATTACTATGCATAGAGACCCAATCTTCTTAGGGCACTATTGGGCAGTCTCGGAAGGACAGAAAGGGCAGACAATGCTTCCCCTGCTAAGCATCTTTGTGTCACCCCCACCTACAGTCTGCCATCCTATGAGCCTCTCCTTCGCCCCAGCACAACCTTTATCATCTGCTCCAAGCATCACACAGAGGCTACCTGGTTTTGAAGTTCTTGTAACTTTTAAATATATATTTGGCTCAACACACATTGACTGACATAGGTCCGACACAGTACAGCTAGTGGTATTCTCATCTCCACTCAAATGAAACAATGGTTGCCACTCAAATAAAACAAGAAAAAGATGTCAAACGCATGAACCCAAATAATTTGTGAAAATAGAATTTTCCAAACACAGTGTAATAATTGCTAATTAGAGTGATCATACATTTTCTCTTGACTTTAAAAATCTCTTGAAGATTAAATTTGACCATTCTTCTGTCACACCTTCAATAAGGCAAAACTGACATGTTGTCTCTGTAGGTCTAATTCTACTGATTTTCAAACTCTTGCCCGCATTATGATGCCAGTTGGACTGTAGTGTAGTTCCTATATTCCCAATAGGCTCTGCGCATTGGAATAATATATTCAGCAGTGTAGACGTAGGACTGAGGTTATCTAGGTCTCTACTGACTATATTAGACTTAAGGTTTGCCAGCTAGCTCAGAGGTCACTAGAAACTTTCTCGAATAAACGAGGAGGAGTTTAACCTCCCTGGATAGACAAGAAGGGATTAGCTTCTGACAACCTTAAAACATGACAACTTTGCTCTCCCTGAATAAGAGTGTATCTCTAGAGTCGTGTGAAAACAAAAGACAGCTATTTCACTCAGTCAAATGTGCGTACTTAGTTTCACCAGAATGCAGAGAAAAGAGAGATGGGCGTTTTCAATAAAAGGTGTTATTTATTGAGCAGACTTCTTCCTCATACAAGAGAAATGAATTGCCACGATTGTAATGCTCATGGTAAAGTAAAGTGCGTACAGTAAAAGGAGGATTATAAAATAATACTGTAAAAGCATTGATATGGTTTCTTAGCCATATGATACTTTAAAATAGATAAAATATATAATACATATATACATTGACTAATTGTACTCAACTGGTGCTTCTAAATACGCCAACCCCGGTGTTCCTGACCTAAGCCTAATACGTGGGAAGGAGTAAGTAAGTAGCAGTTTAAGTTAAGTTTGTTTTGCCAAGAATCTGACTCAAGAATTCTCTGTAAGGGTTTAGTCAGTTCTGTACCTGGGTAATAGAAAGCAGGAGGTCTGGTATCTCTCTCTCAGGACTCGATATCCCAGCAACCCGCAAGGGTAGGCTGGAAACGCCGGAGCTGGATTTCTCGGCAGGAGAAAAGACAGCGTCTTTCTCAGCGCGTCAAAGAGGAGGGGCAGCGTCCGTGGGCTCTCGCATCAGCTGGGCTTTCGGGCAAGTAGATAGCTGCTCTGCTCCAGATTCACCAACGTGTGTTCGCTTAAGGCAACGTTGGTATATTTATACCTGAAAGGTGCCTGGGTTTGACGTAAGGTTGGACATAAGACGTCAATAAAGATGTCATTAAGAACTGGCCGTTCTTACAGTGCTTTACAGGAGTTCTAGGACGAATTCAAAACAAAAGCAAGGGGGATTTCCCAGGTTGCTGGAGGCTTGGTTTTGTTTAGAGAACTCGGTGTGCTTACTAGGGGGCCGGAGAAGTAGCCTTGCTTAAAGTGACAGCATGTGCTACGACTGAATTATGGATATGATTATTATGCCGTTGTATGGATATTATTGATTATAACCGGACAAGGGCATAAAATAGGAATATCGATTCAGGTTTCCTAGATAAAACACTACAGGACGAGTGTCCAACTGACATTGTTTCAGGATCGGGACCACCCGACAAATAGGCGGCAGTCATGACCTCCAAATTATGATCTGAAGACCGTGTAGGCAGTCAGAAACATGCCTTTTTGCATTTAGGCTTGTGCTGCGACCCAGAAAAGGACCACAGCACAACCCTATATGCAAAAAGCATGCTTGGAAACATCCCTGCACCGTGCGCCAGGCACCAGTGGGGCCTGGCACAAGGTGCACAGATGTTTCAAGGGGCTTGGTGCCCCCGGTACCCCTTGCGGAGATCCAGGGCATCGGGCCACTGCTAGGGGCCCCCAGAGTCCCTTTACCACAGCCATTCTATGGCAGTAGGTCCACCATGCAAAGGCTGTTGGAATGGGACATCGAAATCCCTACGGCAGTGCCTGAGTAGTCACCGCCCCTATTGTAGGGTACAATGCTTCAACCGGTCCTTTTGCCTGATGCCTCTGACCGCCAGCATCATATTGTTGCAGTTAGACCACAGCACCAGATGGGCCGCCACCAACAGGCCGTCGGTGGTGGTCCAACCGACATCGTAATCGGGCCCTCTGTGTTTAGTGGTTTGGTGTCTTGTCCTCAAAGAGGAGACCTATCCTCAAGGTTCTGTATGATTTATTTGGGCCAAGTAACTACTCCAAGATTAAGAGCCCTATTTAGAGTTTTGTGGACAGGGTACTCAAGCACAAATGCTTGGTGTGCCTTCCTCATTTAGAGATATAAGACCTTATTTTTTCAGTCAACGGAGTCCCCATTGGCTCCATCGAAGGAATCTTCTGCTGATGGCCGGAAGGAATAGGGGCCGGCGAAGAAAGAACATCTGCCTTATTTAGAGGGAATGGTGTGATATCTTTTTTTCTTCTTGGTCACCACAAGGAAAAACCTGGTGGTGAGGGACAGAAAAAAACAAAAATGGCTCTCATACCCAGGGAGAAAACTACACAGGTGTGGGGGGTCATTAATTTTTTATTTATTCTGAATCAAACTCCTGCTTTGGGAGTTTATTTGTGAAAACAAAAAATTGTTTCAAGTTTGGTGAATGGCTGTCAAAATTGATGGGAGCCATTCACCAACATTTTGTGCATTGAAAGGAACTGCTGTGATGGTGGTTTGTTTCAATGTACATAAATGACCGCTGGACCGACTTTGATAAATGGCACTCCATCAGGATGGTGAAGGTAATGTCCACTTTCACCCTGACAGATGGAGTACCATCTGTGAAGTTATAAATCAACCCCTAAGTCTGGAAGATGAATCTTGGAGTAATGAATATCAGGGTTCTTTAAGTCTTCTGCGTGTTGTTCTATGAATGTATTTTTTATATGATATCCAAACAATTTTTTTTAAGTGCATTGTATGATTTTGTCTATTATTTTATGTGTTATTTACTTTTTTAAATGTAATGCATTTAGGAGAATGCACGTCTTTCATTTAATCATGTTTTTGTATATTTTTAATATACATATTTTATTATTTACGGGAACACCCAATATCCTTTCCACTTAAACTTACTATTTTATTTTACCTTTCCCTCAACCTAGTCCTTCTCTTTTATGCTTTACATTTCCATGTTTCCATGTGTTATTTGTTTGTGCCCAAAGGTTTCGAATTCACAATGTTTTCCATCTCACTATAATTTTTCAGAATTTAACACTTCACCATCCATGAGGACGTGGATGCTGTACTCTGCATTAAACACCTTTTTGGTGGTTGGTTGAAATTCAGTCTCTCTGTCAATTACAGAGGTCTCAATGGTTTACTGGGCATTCTTGTTGGCCGGAGAATGGAAATTTACAGAATTTCATGAAGCCATGTGGAGCAGTCACTCAAGCAAACAAACAAGAATAATATGTAAAAACAAGCGATTGAGAAAGGTATCTCATAGTAAGGACTATGTCAGTAACCAGTCTACAAAGATTAAGGAATCTTCATACCATGAAGTAAAGATATAGACTAAAAGGCTCAGGAAACAAAAAACAAACAAAAAAAGGAAACTCACAATATTTGAGGTATTTAGAAAACAAAGAATGGTCCCTGTGGGGATGGAAATATCCAATGTGTGATTGTGAATATTTCAGTGTATTACATGATATGGCTCTGGTGCCTTATTGTGTAATACACTCACAGACTCTCTGGGATTCCAGTCAGGCTGATTTGTAAATGTTAAGCTCAACCCTGGGTAGCTGGGGCTTCAAGCATCAAAGCTTGACAAAGTTACTAAGGGCCTGATTACGATGTCTGTCGGAAACTAAACCTCCCGACTCCTTGTCGATATCTATTCTGGTGACTCGATTTAGGAGGATCCGACTGACCAATTATGATGCTTCCGATCACTGTTCGAAAAGTCTCCCATTGATTTCAATGGGAGCCTGTGTTCCGACCGACAACCTGGGAGCCATTGGAAAAGGGATGATTTCTGAAAACCTTGCACCCTGTGGCAGGCACCCCATGGTGCCTGTCACACTGCATGATTCTACAGGGGGGTCCCTTGGGTACCCCCATGTCCCCCAACCGGAGACCGGATGAAGGGGGGCCTGCTAGTGAAACCCCAAAGTCAGTTTCCGGCAGTATTTTCATGCTGGATGGTCCGATTCAGAAAAGCTGTCCGAATCTGACATCATAATACATTGGTCGGAAACACGGTCCGTTGATCTGTACCATTCGGCTCCAACCGACTCAGAGTTTCGAAATGCCTGTCGGAACAGATTCAGAATGACCGAACTGTTACCTTTCCATCATAATCGGTTGGTCGGAAATGTGCCTTTCCGACCAACTTTGTAATCAGGCTCTTAGTGTAAAGCATTTAACAAATCAAACAACAAAATAAGAAAGTCACACAACAAGAAAGGGACATACCAATAATGTATAAAAATAGAGCATATTTTTACACATTTTTAGAGACCTTGAAAATCAAAATGCACTTGGAGTTTTGGAGATAATTATTTTTTGAACTTATAAATACTTTTAAAATGAGCATTGGTCAACAAAAAGTTTCTAAACTTTTAAAAAGTTTGAAATAGTTTGGCAACTCCAGTCCAGCTTAGGCAACCACATTCAACAGAACTGAGGTCCAAGGGGTCAGAGAGGATACTTTGAAGAGTTACCTGGGCATCAGAGCCAGGGAAAGTTCCAATATTTACAGGATGACCGCCATAGTCAATAATGGAGCGGTCCTGACACTCAGGATGCAAACTAAAGATGCTCAAAGGATGCTTCACTTGAGGTGTAGTCAATGGGGGTGTCTTTGAGGTTGTATTTCAGTCTACGAATAGGGAAGCACAACTCTGGCCATAGCAATCAAATGTCCTTGAATTCTACTATGTTGAAGTAGCAGACCAGCCGATGCTGGGTCACTGGTCTCGGTGCACTGTAGTTGCGGTGAAATCCTTAGGTTTGGCAAATCTAGACTTTGATAGCACTCCCAGGTCCAGCAGACACAGGTGCAGCTTTTGGCTATTTCAGACTTGTCCTTTTGTCCAGTTGGTGACTGGTGGTGGCAAATCTTCTGTGGTGGCTTCCAATTTGTTGATTTGGGCTCTTTCAGCTCTTGTGTCTCTGGAACTGGTTCCAGGGGATTAGCCACATGGTCCTTGGAGTCACTGATGTGAGATGAAGCCAGAAATCAACTTTTCGCCGGGTCAGGAGCCGCAGGCACAGTCTAAACTTTGCTAGTCCAAAGTGGAGCAGGTGCAGTCCTTCAGACAGTGCAGCCTCTCTCTGTCAAGCGTTAAGGACAACGGGGCAGTCCTCCTTTGAGCCTCTCTTCAAGTCAAATGTGATCTGGTGAGAAGGGTGCCGGGGGTGTCATATTTATCCCAGAAAAATGCCCTGAGTGGACAACGTGGTCACTAGACATAAAGCTACCGTGTCTACCATTCCCCTCTCGCCTAGTGACATGTTTCCTGCAAAATGTGGCATCAGGTTATCCCAGACAGCACTAATCTATCCACATCAAAATGTCGGGACAATTTCTCAGCCATCAGAAGCTCGGTAAACCACCCTAGAGGTATGGCTACCTGTGGGTTACCATGGGAAAACCAGTTTGGGGATGGGTTTCCCTCCCTGTCCTTGTCTCTAACTTGTCGGCAGGAACAAAAGGCATCCTGCTTGGGAGCATTGTAGGAGACAGCCTTTACAAGGTGGCTTCCACTTTGAAGCTCGCTTTTGAACTAAGATCCGATAGGCCTTCTTGGGGGTAACGCCTCACTCTGCGACTGCCTTTGTTACTTAGCCTGGAAGTCATACACACATCTCCCCAGGTGGGCAGAACGTTGTCTGAGTCCTATGGCCTTAGTGAGACTACTGGGCTAGGTGGACAAAGAGTGACAACTTTCTAAAAGTTGCTTAACTTTAAAAGTGATATTAATCTCGACTTGGGCATCAAGTTGGATTTAATGCCACAATTAGGGGCCGATTAGGATGGCGGACGGACTTGCGTCCGTCCGCCTCCCCTGAGTTGGAGGGACCGTCCGCATGGGCAGCGGCGGTCCCTCCATAGCAATTAGGATGTGACCGCCACCCTGGCGGTCACATCCTGTATGTTTTACATTGCGGCGGATGCTGCTTGAAGCAGCATCCGCCGCAATGCAAAAAACGAAAGGTGTGCATTTGCATGCACAAAGCGGCAGGCACCGCGCGGTGCCTGCCGCTTCGTGCACGCAAGGGCAGGGGGGTACCATAGGTACCCCCCATGTGCACCCCCCATGCAACCTTCACCCAGGGGGCCCGCAACGGGCCCCCAAAGTGACTGTCCGTATGCTTTTCCATGGCGGAAAAGCCGCCGCGGAAAAGCATGACTCACCCTGCATCCTAATATGGCTGGCGGTGTCTGATAGACACCGCCAGCCATGTTATTGCTTTTCCGCCGTGGTCGCCTTCCGACCGCGGCGGAAAAGCGGTGGACGGATTGGGAGACCCACCAGCCATCCTGATTTGGCGGTGGGTCTTTCAGGCCTCCTCGGCGGATTTCCCGCATACTCCGGGCCGGCGGTGGCTTCCGCCGGCCCGGAGTATGCGGGAAATCCGCCATCCTAATGACCCCCTAAATTTGATTCCTTGCAGTACCCAGTTAGGTATTCCCATTCAGAAGTTAGCCAGGCTAGGATGCCAGCTTGTAACCATACCCTGTGCTAGCCAACGGGGCTACTAACTTTTCCCCAGCAAAATGACAATGTCGAAGTGTTGCTTTTAAGACATATCAAAAATATATGTCTTACTGAACAATATACAGCTCCCTGCCATATGACTTTATAGGCCTTCCTTAGGGAAGTCTTACATAGAAGGTTCAGGGAGTGGTAGCTTTGCTATTGGATTTAATGGTAAAGTCAAGCTAGTAGTCACTCACTGCTCTTCCAGTCTGCAGTGGCAGGCTGGAAGCTATTTTGTGTGAACACTCTGCCTTACATTCCCTGGGTACCATATATTAGGGACTTATAAGTAAGTCAGTATTTGCCAGTTGGCTATAGCCAATACCTCATACATTTGTTAAGGGTTAAGAATACTGGCACTGAGGTCTGGTTAGCATACCTGAGTGCACACTCATATTTGAAAAACCATCAGCATCAGTCCAAAAATGTGGGGTGGACATACAGAAAGAGGTCTTTTCTCACACGGCCCTCTCCAGACAAAAGATGATGCGCAACCAAGCCCTTATCCTGGTGTCTCTCATCATCTAAGTGGATGAACCTGGGCAGGCCATCTGCATTGACATGGTCAGTCCAAGGTATATGTTCCACTTGACCCTGGTCATTCAGCAGTGACAGTACTGCCCCAATCCAATGTTCTGAAGCATGAGTTTGTACAACAAACTCCTTACTGAAGTCAGGTGCCTTTAGGACAGGTGCTGAGTACATAGCTTCCTTAAGGTGCCAAAGGCCTTTGACATAAGTCAGTCCATATGACTTTCCTTGACTGTTTCTTAGAGGTTAACTCTGTTAGAGGTACCACTTTGGTACCATACCTTTTCACAAACCACCTGTAGTACCCAGTCAGTCCAAAAAAGGTTCTGTGTTGGGTTACAGTTTTTGGAGCTTCCCGGGCAACATTTGTCTGGATTTTGGGCTAGAGAGGTTGTGCACGGCCTCCACCCACTTGGTGGCCCAAGTACATTTCGGACCCTTGCCCTATCTAGCGCTTGTTTGCCTTGATAACCAACCCTGCCTGTTGAAGAGCTTGAAGCACTTCCTTGAGGTAGACAAGGTGATTCTCCCAGGTTGAACTAAAGACAACACTATCATCCAGATATGCTCCACCAGAGCTTTCCAAGCCTGAAAGTACTCTATTTACCAATTTCTGGAAGATGGCAGTCACTTTGAACTGAACATGGCTTTCTGGGGTTGAAAAGGAAGACCTCTCCTTGACCTCTTGTGTGAGGGCGATCTGTCAATAACCTGAAGTCAGTTCAATGGTGCCCAGATGTTTTACAGCCCCCAAGTTATCAATGAGTTCATCAGCTCTAGGTATGGGGAGAGTATCAGTCTTGGTGACTGTATTTAGGCCTCTGTATTCCACACATAATCTCAGCTCTGGTTTGCCGCCTTTTGGGGTTGGTTTGGGCACCAGTACTACTGGCTGGCCCAAGAACTACTAGAAGGCTCAATCACACCCAACTCTAGCATCTTTGCAACATCCTCTTTAATGCTGGCCTTGACATGGTCTGACAATCTGTATACTTTACTTTTGACAAGTAAATTGTCACCTGTGTCCACATCATGAGTGCACCAGGTTGTCAGTCCTTTGGTCATAGAAAGCAAGTCAGCAAACTGCCTAAGCAAGTTGTAACAGTCTTTCTCCTGCTGACTGGGCAGAATGGCAGAGAAAACTATTCCCTCCACTGAACCATCTTTGACATTGGTTGACATCAAATCTGGGAAAGGTTCACTGTCTTCCTCTTTTGCACCACCTGTCACCATGAGCGTGGTAATACCTGCTCTGTCATGATGTAACTTGAGCTATTCACATGTATCACCTTTTGTGGATTGGTTTCTTGGGGTACCTAAGTTCACCAAGTATGTGACTTCACCCTTCTATTCCAAGATAGGGTAGGGGACAGTCCATTAGTATTGGAGTGCTCAGGGTGCTACAAGCTTTAACACCATAACCAATTGTCCAGCCTAATACTCTACCAGGGACACCTTTGGTCATGCCAGTGCTTGACAAGCTCCTGGCTAGCCTCCAAGTTTCTGTTTGCCATTTTCCTGTATTCAGCCATCCTTGAGCGAGGGCCTAGTACAGAATCTAGGATGTCCTGTTTGGGCTCCTTGAGAGGTCTCACCCAACATTCTCTGACCAAACTTAAGGGACCTCTCACAGAGTGTCCAAAAAGCAGTTCAAAGGGACTTAATTCTACTCCTTTTTATGGACTCTCCCAGTAGGTAAACAGTAGGCGTGGGAGAAGAATATTTCTGATAAACCAGAATCATGCCTTTCGTGTTCTTGTTAAATCTTTCAACAAGGCCAGTACCTTGGGGATGATAAGGTGTGGTAAATTTGTAAGTCAGACCACACTCCTCCCTTGTTACTTTCAGATAGGCACTCATACATTTGTACTTCTACCTGAAATGACGTCCTTAGGAAAACTTGTCAAGAAGTGCTCCAACACTTAGTTTGAGTCCTTCATTGCATCTACCTCTAGCCAACCCTGTTCATAGTCCCTAGACCAAATCCGCTTCTTCAACTGCTCCATTAGGAATTTCTGCACCCCAAGTTTCCACCTGATGATACATTGCAGCTTAAATATAAAAAAAAGCAAGGAATAAAGACAAATAATATGTGTATTCACATATGAAATTAACTTGTTAACAGGGTAATGGCTAATGGAAGATAAAGAAACCCTGGACAAAGCTTGCATGGTGCCTGACAGGCATAGTGACTTAATTGAAATTAACCAGTTAGGTCATAATCCGTAAAGTGAGATTGCTGTCTTCTAACCCATACACTTCGCCTGGTACCACCGCCCCACTCCTGTTCTGCAACCTCATCATTCATCACATATTTTCTCGTGTTCCTCTCATGAAGATCTTGCTTAACGTGATGTACCCCACATTTCTCCCCATCTAATACCACCACATTCTTTTTGACTACTACAATCTTCTTGGGTCCCATAAATTTGGACTGGCACCTTTGTACACCGAGTGGATCTCATGACAAAAACAAAGTCACCATTCCCCATTCACACTGATGCTTACAATGTTTGCTATCAAAATCTTTTTTGTATCTGTCCTGATTGGCTATTAATTTGATGGTCACAGCAGATTCACCACCCTTCCTTAGCCACAACCATAACAGTTTCAATTTAGATGCAGCCACTCCCCCCTTTGAGGAATGGAAAGGAGAAATCCCTGTTACGCTACTTGGCACATTGCTATGTGCCCACAGTTTTTCACGTAGGACAGCCTTGAGTGGTATCTTATTGTCCAAAGCAGTCTGCACACTACCCCTCACCAGTTGATTCCTTTTTTCTACCAGGCCATTTTCATGAAAAGCATAGACAGCAGTGAAAAAATGAACGAAAGACATGTAATTTAGAAAATCTTTCATCTCCTATCAGGTACACTGAATCTCATTGTCTGTCACAATGGTTTGGGGAACTCCCTAGCATTCAAATACATCCCTCTGGAACTCTAATACACTTCTGGTGGTGACTGAATTAACGCAACAAGACGTGACCCACTTGGAAGTTTAATCTACTAAGACATGGACAAACCTCTCTTTGGGTGACAGCAAATCAAATGGTCCCACCAGATCCAGGCCTAGTTTGTACCAAGGTTCATCAGGAATTGTGATAGAGGAGCCATTCTAACCACTTTAGATTTATCATTTACCGCGCATTGTAAACAATCCTTCACAACACTCTCTATTTGCCTATCAAGGCCTGGCTACCAATAACACTCTTTTACTCTTGTTTTAGTAAGATTCTTGCCTAAGTGCCCTTCATTGACCAGACTGGTGATCTTCTCACACAACCCTTCTGGGGGAATCACTCTTTCTCCTTGGTAAAGCTCACCACCTACTCCATTCTCAGTTCCTCTTTAATATTCCAAAATGACCTAGCATTATCTAGAACTCTACTCAAACTGGGCCAACTGCCAATGACATACTCGGACACCAGCTTACAAACTGGATCTTTATCAGGCTCCAATCCACTCTCTGACTTGTTCAATGATGATTCCCTGACCCATACAACAGGAATCTCTGCCTCTGGTGTGTCACCGCCTTCTAGAGGCAACCTGGAAAGACAGTCTGCCGGAACAATCCTTTTAAGTGCCAAAAACACAACCTGGAAGTTGAATTCCATAAGACTCTGAACCCATCTCTTTATAAGGGTAGTGGTATTTTCAGCATTCCTGCAAGCAAATATTTGGACAAGAGACCTATGCTGACTCCTCATGACAAAAGCAAACCCCAAAGGTAAAACGTAAAGTGATTCATGGCCACTGCACAAGCAAGTGCCTCCCATTCCAACACAGATTAGCGCTCCTCAGCCCCGTTAAGTGAACGTGAGGTGATCGCCACAACCCTCTCCTCACCTTCAATTACTTGGGAAAGGGCAGGACATAGGCTTTTTATACTGGCATCGGTAGTGTGCAAGGTCTTTCTTCTCACATCATAATCCCCCAATGTAGATGCCTACATAGGGGTATTTTGATGTGAGAAGGAAGACATTACATATCACAACTCACTTGCACACTATACCTGACAGCTCTCTTGCATTCTGGAGACCATTCTGTGATCACCCCTTTCCTCATGAGCGACCTCAACGGTTGAACCGTACGTGCAAAATTAGGTACAAACATTGAAGGGTATTCTGGAAGTTCAAGGAACAATCTCACATGGTCCTTGTCACATTGTGTTTTTACAGCTGTGATAGACTTCCGAACTCCAATTTTGGACTCATTCGATCTCCTGATAACGTGTGCCCCAAATAAGAAACAGTCCCCACCCGGATGTTACATTTATTTATTTTCAAAGTGAGTCCACTGCACTTCAGTCTTGTGAGAACCTCCTTCAGTGTGGCATCCTGCTTTAAAGTGTCTCCTCTATTCACCAGGATATCACCCTGAAAAAACTTCGTAGATTTGGTACCCTTTAGTATTGATTTCATCACCCTTTAGAAACAAGCAGCAGCTCAAATCAGTCCAAAAATGCATTTTGACAAACCTGAAAGCCCCCAAAGGTGTCAAAAAAGAGGTACGAGGCCTGGCATCTTCATTGAGTAACATCTGGGGGTAGGCTGCTGAAAGATCCATCAAAACAAAAACAACAGGTGATGGACAGAATGCAGAACAATGTCATACATTCACCCCAGTACAGAGATCTGGGCCTAAATCCATCGTTGTTTTGCTCACCATGCCTTTCCAGTTTGAAACCAGCTATATGCAAATCAGTCTTGACCCTGTGCCCCATGGAAACAGTCCAGCCCGAACTGCCAAGCCAGGTACTCCCTGGACTGGAAACAAGCATCCAAGGACCGGTTTCGGCTTTCAGCCCTCATCAGCCTGGATAGCTTGATTCCAGTGGCATGGAGAGCACGGGACTCACGTCTGAGCATACCCGTCCCACTCGGGGTGACAAAGCAAAAACAACAGGTGATGGACAGAATGCAGAACAATGTCATACATTCACCCCAGTACAGAGATCTGGGCCTAAATCCATCGTTTTTTTGCTCACCATGCCTTTCCAGTTTGAACCCAGCTATATGCAAATCAGTCTTGACCCTGTGCCCCATGGGAACAGTCCAGCCCGAACTGCCAAGCCAGGTACTCCCTGGACTGGAAACAAGCATCCAAGGACCGGTTTCGGGCTTTCAGCCCTCATCAGCCTGGATAGCTTGATTCCAGTGGCATGGAGAGCACGGGACTCACGTCTTTTGCTGAAAGATCCATGGCACTAAAAACGTTTGCCCCTACTAGCATGGTCAAGGCCACATTGATATTCGGCAGCGTCTGACGGTCTACCCAGACACATTAGTTTAGCTCCCTTAAGTCCACACTCATTCTACATTTCATGCGTTTGTCCTTTGGTGCTAGAACTATGGGCGCCAACCATTCAGGCATTTCAGTTTTCTCTATCAAACCCAGCTGCAGCAGCTTATCCAATTCTTCCTGCAGGGGTTTTAGCATTAGGTGGGAGACTTTTATGAACTTATGTACAACCAGCTTGGCGCTTTACTTTAAGACAAACATATGCTTGAACTTTTTTGACAGGCCTAGCTTTTCTACAATTACTTGTAGAAACTCTCCACAACACCTGCATAATCGCTAATATGTGACACCAAGAGCTGCTGATTAGGAGAATTCAGGTTTAACCTCGTTTGGCTACATAAACCTTACCCATAGTCTCACGTCACTTTAACTTGATTGACATCACTGTGTAACCAAACATCTCAATTTTCTGGCCCCTATAGACTTCCAGATTTATATCCAGTGGCAGTAGCATAATGTCTTCCTTACCAAATAACTCCTGCAATTTTTGTTCCCTATTAATGTAAAAGTTAAGCCTGAATCAGGAAGGAGAGGTACAAGTTTTCCACCAATCATATTGCCACAATTAGGCATAATCATTCTTCCCCCATACCCAACATTTCCTGCATCTTAAACTTCACGATCCGAGGTATTGATATGTAGTATCATATTCTGGCTCACAGAAGGTTCTCCCACGTTGTTCACTTTGAGGCTCCTGCAGACCCCAGTAAAATAGTCCTTCTTGGAGCAGTTTCTTCAAGTGGCATTGTGAGCAAAACATTTGCGTTGTTAGAGGGGGACCACGCCAGACTTACCTGAGAGCAGCGAGGGGGTCCACGAACGCCGTTTCCACCGCCAGAGAGTCAAACAAGGCATTTCATCGCGCCGCCGCCCCGGGACCACAGTTCCCGGAAGCCTCAGCGGCGGCGCGCACCAGTGACCTCACACCAGCGCCCGGAGGCGCTTAAATCCGCGCAGAGGTCGGCGGAGCTTGGGGACCACGCCAGACTTACCTGAGAGCAGCGAGGGGGTCCACGAACGCCGTTTCCACCGCCAGAGAGTCAAACAAGGCATTTCATCGCGCCGCCGCCCCGGGACCACAGTTCCCGGAAGCCTCAGCGGCGGCGCGCACCAGTGACCTCACACCAGCGCCCGGAGGCGCTTAAATCCGCGCAGAGGTCGGCGGAGCTTGGGGACCACGCCAGACTTACCTGAGAGCAGCGAGGGGGTCCACGAACGCCGTTTCCACCGCCAGAGAGTCAAACAAGGCATTTCATCGCGCCGCCGCCCCGGGACCACAGTTCCCGGAAGCCTCAGCGGCGGCGCGCACCAGTGACCTCACACCAGCGCCCGGAGGCGCTTAAATCCGCGCAGAGGTCGGCGGAGCTTGGGGACCACGCCAGACTTACCTGAGAGCAGCGAGGGGGTCCACGAACGCCGTTTCCACCGCCAGAGAGTCAAACAAGGCATTTCATCGCGCCGCCGCCCCGGGACCACAGTTCCCGGAAGCCTCAGCGGCGGCGCGCACCAGTGACCTCACACCAGCGCCCGGAGGCGCTTAAATCCGCGCAGAGGTCCGCTCCGCGGGACGCGAGCGGGACGCCCGGGGCTAAGCCCGGGCAAAGGGCGGGCCCTCTACGGCCCTCATCGGCAGGAAGAGGCAGGGGCAGGGCCTGACCCCCTGTTTCACCAGAGACGCGTTCACAAGTAAGATCTAGTTGCTCCGTTGTTTACCGTGTTACATATATGGCAACTAAAAAGAAACCTGCTGTTGTGCCCGCTAATACCATGGATAACTATGTTGTGCAAACTGTAAAGAAAATAAACGAACAAAGGAGGGAATCACTTGGGCTAAGCCAGTCACCAGATTTGCGAAGGTTAAGCCCTACCTTACCTATGTCAGCAGAGGATAGTCCTTTTGTGATGGTGGACACAAGGGTTTCAACTAATGATTCACCAATGATTGAGTCTGACAGTCAGCCACTGATCACGTTAGTATCCCCTGTTATTTTGGATGTAGACTTTGATAGCGTTATTGATTCAGACCCAGACACTGTTACTGGTCCGGTGGAGAGCGATTTACCTCTAATAGAGCACACACCTCGACCTGTGCGTGCCTGTGTGAAGAATCAGCGGAAACAGGGTGGTCAAAGACCAAGAGTGAAAAGGAAAAGAACATTATCTCCAGGTTCCTCGAGAGCTCCCCTAAAGGCAGTAGGGGACGGGACTGTAAGAAATAAAGGAGAGGATGAATTGTTTGCTAAACTGCTTGAGGTTGTAGAGGGTAAACTTATCGAAATTGTAAAACCTCTGATCTCTAAAATAGATAAACTCCAGGCGGAAGTAAAAAGACTTGGAGGTATGCAAACTAAGCTGACGGAGGAAATAGGTAGTCTCAATACTTCATTATCAACAAGAAATATTATAGAAGGGGTTGATCATGCCGGAGAAGGGATACCTGGTGTGTTGACTGATCCAGCCCATACGTCGGCCCCCAAAGTTAATCATAATATTACAACAGTAGAAGGGTGCCTGTTGATAGTTAATATCCCACAAGCACAAGTCCACGGTACTGACCCTCTGCAATTTATTGAGGAAGCTTCACCTGTTGTATTAGTGTTAGCTAATGTACCCCAGTTGGATGACGGTATCATCGAATCAGCCAGCTCTCTGAGTAGTAAGGCCCTTCACTGGCTCTCTGGTAATATGAGGTTAGCGCCTGGTGGGTTACAGCAACTGGCGCATGATATCAAAGCAGTTAAACGTATTCCCTGGATAGGGAATCGCCCCAAAAGATTTAAAGGGGATTGCGTGGCGATAACATTTGCACATCCCAATATACTTCCTAATGTTTTAACACATATTTTTCCACCTCAGCGTAGAAGAGGTACGGTGGTTCCCCTAACACTAAAATTTTTCCATGGGGAACAGCAAAACGTAACCCTACCAAAAACGCCAGCATTAGGATGGGATAACAATTTGATTAACAACCTGAATTTGCATAACCGCTGGGCATCCCCCCTAGTCCCAAGTCTGCTATTGCACAATAGATTTGATGCCCTGTCTGGTCTTAACAACTGCGATTGACAAGAGGTCAGACATGAGTCTGTCGCAGTGGTTGCAGGAGTAGATTTACATCAGCCCTTAATTACAACTGGTAGTATACTGCCTAAGTCTGTGGGTACATCCTGCAATACCCTAGTGGGGGCGTCAACAACTTGCCTTATTGCCAGTTGGAATATAGCAGGACTAGTTTCTAAATTAAATGTACTAGGGTGGCTAGAACTAATTAGAACATTTGATATCTTATGTTTGCAAGAGACCTGGTGTTTAAATTTTAAGGGCCTCGATGGTTTTGGAGCCTATGAGTTACCAGCAGTGGCAACTACCTCAGGGAGGGCCAAAGGTGGTTTTCTAACTCTGATTTCTGTGAAAATGCGAATCCGGGTGAAGGAACATATTACTGTGGGCAATAATTCCCAACTGCTATGGTTAGCGGATGAGGCAGGCAAAAACATTCTGTTGATTAATATGTACAATAATGTTTTTGATGCCAGTAGATATACAATTATTTTAGAACTTGATGTCGCAATCAAACAATTGATGAAAGCCTCCAATACGGTTTTTGAATACATATATGTTGGAGATTTTAATATTTCTGTTTGCCCTCTCTCTAATCAAAGGTTGTGTGGTACTTTGAATCGTGTTGGAGAGCCAGCTATGCACTTCCAACACAATACATATGGAGAAACTTTGAACTCTTTCCTACTCGCCTATGATTTAGAGATTTTAGAGATTGAACAGGACGGGAAGGGTGATAGTTTGCCAACCTTTGTGGGGCGAGGGGCGAACACTGTGATTGATTTTATTTGCATGTCTTCCGAATTAGCTGATTTTAGTTCTGTTGTCAAGGTTGTAGATCATATGGTTAGTGACCACAACTGTCTTGTTATTGAAACTAGGTTTTGGGAAGCTTGCATAATTCCAGATAGTAGTGCTATTTTAAACATTGAAGTACATAGGCCGAATGGATTTAGAATAAGGTGGGCAGGGGATAATGCTGAAGTAACTTCAAATTGCATTATCTCCTGTTGTTTAAATGATATCACTTCTATTATTGATGAGAAATCAAATATGAAGGCCTGTATCTCCCACTTTACAAAAATCAATGTTTTTATTAGTAGTAAGTTTACTAGGTCTGCTGGAAATTTCAACTACAAAGCTAGGGGATGGTTTGACAACGCATGCACTGTGGCATTGAAGACATTAAAAAAAGCATTATCCACCAAACCTAGAGATAAAACAGTTGTAGTTAAGCTTAGATCTGACTATAATTTGGCTCTTAGGCAAAGGAAAATTGAACTACGTGAGGAAGCTTGGGAGCGATTTGATCTAGCGGCTGTATCGAATAATTGCACGCTTTTTTGGGCAGCAGTAAATAGCCCTTTTTTAAGAGATGATAAACTTCCCATGTTAACCTCAAACGTGGGTAAGGAATCATGGGTACAGCATTTTTCTGCCATTTTTAATCCCGATATGGTAACGTTGCCGATAAGTTGCTCTTGGCCAGTACTTAATTTAGATATCACCTTACAGGAGGTCCTAAGTAGTATTAGGGCTAGTAAGGGCGGTAAGGCCCAGGGACCCGATGGTGTACCAGTTGATGTATACAAATTTGCGCCCGAGACTTGGGGGCCAGTACTAGCCAAAGTTTTTAATGCTGCTGTTCGCTATACTATTCCGTGTACCTGGTCCGAATCTATAATAGTTCCAATTCATAAAAAAGGGGACCGAGGAAACGCCAAAAACTACCGGCCAATCTCGTTGTTGGATTCGTCGGTCAAGATCATGAGCCGTGTACTCCTCGTCCGATTGGAAGAATGGGCAGAGTCTAACAAAATAATGACAGACTGCCAATATGGGTTCAGGAAAGGGAGGGGTTGCATTGAACAATGCTTAAATCTTGAGCTACTGATTGGGAAATACACCCGTGCAAAAAAGGGTTCACTTTACCTCTGTTTCGCTGATCTGAGCAGCGCTTTTGACCTGGTGGATCACGCCATACTATGGACTACCTTGCTAGAAATGGGAGCACCCAGGGAAATTATATATTTTCTGGCCCGTTTATACGAGAGGCTTAGCTCGAGTGTCCGGTATGGGCCTTTGGGCGAATGCACAGATAAATTTAAGGTCAGGAGAGGTATCAGACAAGGGTGTGTATTGGCACCCTTGCTCTTCACTCTGTTTATTAATGAAATAGACTCGATCTTACAGAGGGCGCCAGCTGACGCACCTAGAGTAAACACAAGTACCATCCCCGTGTTACTCTATGCGGATGACGCTGTGTTGCTCTCTAGGACTCCCCGGGGTCTACAGCTTTTAATAGATAAATTTGTGGCCTTCATTGAGAAAAGAAAGTTGGTCATTAATAAAAGCAAGACATTTGTGATGGAGTGCGGAGCTAGTAAGGTAAAAATTAAAAAGCCCTACAGGTATCTCATTGACGGCCAAGTGGTGCAGTCTGTGGAAAACTTCTGCTACCTGGGAGTTAACTTTTCCAAAAATGGCCACTGGGATGTCGAGCACAAGGTGGTGCGCGACAAAATGATCAGGAGTGCCAATGGAATATTTGCTTTTGCAAGTAAATTAGGTAGTAGAAGGCCTAAAGAAATGCTTAAGATTTTTGAAGCTAGGTGTCTCTCGGCTGCCCTCTACGGAGCAGGGGTTTGGGGGGTATCCAGGGTAGAATCCCTACAGGTAGAGGAGAATATGTTCCTGAAAAAATTGCTGTGTCTCCCGACCTCTACTGCTAATAGTTTGGTCCATAAAGAACTAGGAATACACCATATAAACGATCTATTACTGTTGAGACCTTTGATGTTGTGGCGTTCAGTCTGGATGAAAGACGAAACCTCATTTAATAGGGCCATCATTGAGGATTGTTTACGCCTAGACTATTTTCTTAAAATCCCATGGATCAAGTACACAATTGATTCTTTCTCTAGTGTATTTGGGCTTAACGTTACATTAGATCACTGTTCTGCCTCGGATCTCTCTAAGGAGAGTCTGAAATCAATTTTCTTAAATCATTGTGCAGAAAGACGAGCTACGGATGATCTTAAACTTTCCACTTGTATACGTTATAACCATTTGAATGAATTTGTGGGCCTACACCCTTACCTCATCCAGGTGACTAAAGGGCAACACCGGTTTGTTCTCACCAGGATGAGGATGGGTACGGTCCACCTATTGGTTGCATTCCCTGAGATTAAGAAGCGCCCTACTGGTCCATGTCGGTGCGACAATATTTCGGAACAAAGCACAGAGCACTTTCTACTTATATGTAACCTGTATAGCGAATGTTGTAAATTATTTTTAAAACCTTTATTTATCAAATTTGGAGCAAGAACTGTTAAAGCGGCAATGAAATTACTTTTTAATTTGCATCACCCTGACATCTGTTTTTATACGGCTAGTTTTTTACTTAGGGCCATCAGCTACAGGAAAAGCATGATTTTTTAAACATATTTATCAAATTTCTTATTCCATCTTATTTATTGGAAAATTTTTAAGTGTGTCATTTGATGTTATATGTATCTTACTGTATTTGTAGCTGATTGCGATTGTCAAAGTGTATTTTCTTTTTAATATGTATTGTATGTATGCACTTTTATGGACATGATTTACATGCTTCCGAATAAAGTTTTTGAATTGAATTGCGTTGTTAGATCAATGGTTAGGACTGCCACATTTGTATTAATTGGTTTTTGAGTCCTTCGGCACATCCCCACTGACTTTTAAATGTTCTGTCACTTTCTGCACAATACCTAATTTCTCTGTGCTATCAGTTACAGCTATGGTCACCCTTGCTAGGGTGTAATTTGAGGCATCCTGTATTTCCTTAACCCAACTTGTTGCATTCACCATGCTTTCAACAATAGCTATGGCATCTTTCAGAGTAGGATTTTTTGGTAATAAGTTTTCCTGTACCCTTGGATCATTGATGCAGCGCACCAGTTGGCTCTTATTAAAGATCTACAGACTCACATGTCTGCGCCAGAGTCTCCCAGGAAGCAACATAGTTCACGACTCTCTCGTCATTAGCTTGGGTACTCATTAAAAACGGATGCCTTTCCATGACAACATTTATGGCTGGGCCCAAATGCCTTTTTTGATCAAATTTGTTTTTATTGGCATCAAAATAGTACATTGCAATGGTAGGACAGTTGCATTCCACCGAACCCTGTCTGCCCCTCCCAACCAAATGCCTTTTTAACATCATTACAGATATTTCATAGAAGCATCTTGGTTCTCCCTCACCATTACCAATGGTCCCTGGATCAAAACAGTTATACATATTTCGACCTTCAATACCTAAATTATGAAGAAGGATTCCTTGCTTCCTAATAGGAGAAAAGTTTTCACCCTTAATAGCAATTAAATACGAGGTGAATAATTGTATTCACATTATCCACTGTAGTATCGGTTCTCTGTGTCCAGATAGGAACTATGGTGTTTGAAACATGTTGAGTGGTGGTTGAGACATGTTGGAAAGCTTCCTATAAAGTAACTAAAAATAGCAATCTACAAAAATAAACTAGCACAACAGATTAAAATAACAAGTTACCACAACAGATTAAAATTACAAAATTGTGCTGTCAGTAATGGTCTCTACCGTTGGCTGTGACATTGGCTTCAAATTAAATTAAGAGTTCAAAAATATTCAGAAAATCCTTACTTGGTGGCTGATGAGTGACTTAATATGAACACTTTAACCATTTCCGCTAATTAATAGACATTAGACAGCTACACTTATTAAATTGCTAGTGTTTCCAAGTCACATGCTCCTGGCAAATGGAGTTCAAGTATAGCAGTCCACTTCCTGTCTCCGCCTTGTGGAAGATTAAGAAATCAAAGAGCTGCACCCTCATCCCTAAACAAGTCTGTCTTGTCTGTTGGGTGGCTCGATGTAAGGTGCGCTCGGTTCAGGAATGTGCTTGGTTTAAACACTTGCTCCCTGCTGAGCAAAGCTTCCAGCTGAGATTATTGCGTACTCAACATGCTCAGAAACACCAGCTCCTCTTGACACGTGCTCCCTACTGAGTAGATCTTCCCGCTCAGACAATCGCACACTTAGAGCGTTTAAGAACAGAAGCTCCTCTAGGTTATGCTCACGCTCGGCCTCAGTCGCTGTGAACACGTACTCTGGAACACGCGCTCCTCCTGGCAACCATTCTGACGCACTCCTCTTAACAATGGCCACTTCACCTGTTACTCGTGCACTGGGGCCTGTTAGCACAAATTAGTAGAAATAAAGGTAAAAAGAAAACATTCACCCAATACCTTTTGTTTTTCATGCAGTCCAGTTTAGTTTCTCAGCTTGGATTTATATGTTGTAGATTGGTTCTTGAACTAGAGGTGGATGCTGGAACATGTCACCACGTTTCAAGAAGTGCTCCAACACCTATTTAGTTTGAGTCCTTTATTGCATCCACCTCAAGCCAACCCTGTACCTCGCCTTCAAACCAAACCCTTGTCTTCAACTGCTCCATCAGGAATCTCTGCAAACCAAGGTTCCACCAGATGACACGTTGCAGTTAATGATATAGCATGCTATGTTACAACAAAACCCACTCAGGTAAAAATATCAAGTAGGGCTCTAGTCACAGCAGACTCAGTGACTGTCCTAAGAGGTATGGCTTCTGGATATCTAGTGGCATAATCCACGACCGCCAGGATAAACCTATGCCCAGAGGCAGGAGGTGGGTCTAGGGTACCAACTATATCAATCCACACCCTTTCAAAGAGAGTCCCCACCACTGAAAGTGATATAAGGGGAACCTCAGCTCAGTGGTGGCCGTCACAGCTCACGGGTGGCAGAGTGGGGGTGTGGGGCACGCGGAAGAGGGGAAAAGGTGGGGCGCGGGCTCATTATAAAACATTTTTTTTTAAAGTAAACCCTTACCTTGCCGCCGGTTCCAGAATCTCTGTGTCAGGATTCGCGAGCATGAGCGCCTACCTGACGTTAAAAAACTACTGCTCGCATGATTCTTTGCAGTAGGGAGGTACTTCATGGTGAAACGCGTTGAGGCGGATGCGCGTAATTCCGTTTCCTGTTTTCCCAGTTCCGGCGTCTTGGTTGCGGAGGTTCCTACGGGCGGTGTTTCTTCCGCTCCACCTGAGAGACTGAGTGGTGGAACCTTGTGCTGCATGAAGAATTCTTTGCAGTGAGTCCCTGGAGGGCGGCTGCGCTTTTGAGATTGAGCGGAACGTGGTGTGTCGGCCGACCACGCGTTACCGTTCTTGTTGCTTGCTTGTATCCTGATCCAATTGCGGAGCGTAGTGGTACTCGCTACACGCTGCCGTAATCTCTATCTCATTATCTGACCTTGATTGGGCAGAACGCGGTCTGTCGTTACCGTTCTTTTGCTCGCTGGATTCTGACCCTTTAGCGGAGCATAGTGGTACCTGCTACACGCTGCCGTAATGACATTTCCGATCTCATAAGAGCGGAGCGAAGTGTGTCTGGGAGGGCCACGCGCTACCGTGTTTGTTGAGTGTTTTGACTATAGGCTTATAGTTATTTAGCAGAGCGAGGTGTGTCTGCGAGGGCCACACGTTACCGTGAAACCTTTATTTTTCATGTTTGCCTTCTTACAAGGTTATCAGTGCAGCGGAGTTCAGTAGTAGTTACTACGAACTACCGTGTGTACACTTCCTTTGTTCTACTATGTTATAGTAGTTATTATCCAAACTTTGGCTATTCTAAGACTCCAAGGAATTATGAGGAACAATAATCTTGGATCTTAACGTGCTTGGAAATCCTTAGAACTGTGTTTAAGACAGTTCTCCTTTGTTTCTTTATTGAGTTCTTCGAACTGACTACCACTCCGAATATCCTGATGTCTGCAATTTCCAGTTGATATTGGTGTCTAGTTATCTTAAATGAGGGGCTCTGATTCCTGCTTCTGTTTTGTTGAATAATGCATATTGCTCCTTTCAGGTACCATTCCTTCTTTAAGTGAGAACATATGAGAGTAGCCTTATGTTATGAGTGGTGTGTAACTGTGTTGTTCTGCTTATGTCATTACAGAGCCTTTTTCCCTGCAGTTCCTTTCCCTCCCTTTTTTCCCTCGCCTGATGGTTCGAACTCCCTGTTAGTAGAGTCAGGGAGTTGGTAACATCTGGAGGTGGACCCCTAAATAGCAACGGCCGGATTCTGTGGAGCATAATCCTGACACTCTGCTCCTGTTCTCCTCCATCAGACTGGGAACAGGAAGCACAGCCAGGCTCCCCTGACCAATCACTATCCCTGAGGGGACCATGTGGTCACTAGCCTATGGGCTACTGGACCCCCTCCCACCTAATAATGTGTTTCCTTCAAAGTGGGGCATCTGGCTATCTCAGAGTGTACTATTCTAGCCACACTCAAAATGCTGGGACCCTTCCTCACCCGTCATGAGCTCCTTGCCCACTCTAGAGGTGTGGCTACCTCTGGGTTACACATTGGAAAATCAGGTTTAGGAATGGGTTTCCCCTCCTTGTCCTTGGCTCCAACTTGTCTGCAGGACCAAAAGGCATCCTGTTCAGAAGTGTTGTTGCAAGAGGCCCTGGAAAGGCAGATTCCTGTTTGAAACTCTCCTTTTGGGTTAACACCCCGAGTGGCCTTCCAGGGCGAGGAGGTAACACCTCACTCTACAGCAACTGGCTTTGTTCCTTAGCCTGGAGGTATTCACAGGTTTCCCCAGGTGGGCAGAAAGTTGTCTGTGTGCTAAGGCCTTTGTGAGGTCACTGGACTAGTTGGAGAGTAGCAACTTTCTAAAAGTTGCTTGATTTTAACAGCGACATAAATCTTGACATGGGCATCAAGTCAGATGTAACGCCCCGATTAACTTGATACATTACAGTACTCAGTTTAGTAGTCCCATTCAGAAGTTAGCCAGGCTGGGATGCCAGCTGGTAACCATGTGTTAGTCAATGGGAGTACTCACTTTAACTCAGCAAAATGACAATTTAGAGATGTTGCTGTTAAGTCATATCAAAAATATATGTCTTACTTAAAATATACAGCTCCCTGTCATAGGAATTCATAGGCCTTCTTTAGTGGAGTCTTACATATAAGGATAAGGAAGTGATGGCTTTGCCATTGGATTTAATGGCAACGTCAAACTAGCAGTGTGCACATTGCTGTTCCAGTCTGCAGTAGCAGGTTGGGAGCCATTTTGTTCTTTGTTACACTAAGGGTGGCACAACCAGTGCTGCATCCCAGTGAGGACACTCTGCCTTACATGCCCAGTGTAGCATATACTAGGGACTTATAAGTAAGTCAGTACTTGCCAGTTTGGTATAGCCAATTTGACATACATTTGCTAATGATTAAGAACATTGATGTTTAGGTCTAGTTAGAAGGCCTCACTGCACTCACAGAGTTGAAAAACTAGCAGCACCAGTCTAAAAAGGTGGAAGTGAACATGCAAAAAGAGGTATTTCCTTAAAATGATGTACAGTTTTGATCCCCTTCCCTGAGTACCTCATTGTAAATACATGGTGTTCTGTTTTTTGTTTTTGGCCCTTGCTTCACCCTAATCTAATGAATGTGCAGAGGCGTAGGTTTATCCCTTAACATGAGTGAGGTCTTGGACCTGTCATGTATCCTGGAGGGGCTCACCAATGATGCCTCCATTAACTGACTGTGGACTACTGTCTTTGATGCTAATTTAACTTGTAGAGCAGTTGTGGCAGTGTACCGTGTTTTGCAGTGTACTGTGTTTTGTGAGTCCATAGTTGTAACAAGAACTTTTCACCTGGTCCTAGCACTAACATCCCAGGTGTATGTTATTCATGTATGTATGTATGTGACCTGTGTGGCACATGCATGATGGGAATGAATGCATTAGAGTATTGAAGGCAGTTAGTGTCATTTTGGACATTTGGAAAGCCTCTGGGCTGTTCCTGTGCACAAGATGGAAGTGAGCTTGTTTCTCTAAAAAGTGAAGTGTATTGCTGAGGGAAACATCTTGCACCACACAGCCTTTACCAGGCATTTGTTACTGGGCATGCCTTTACCCCGCATATGCCTTTACCACTCATGCCTTGTCCACACATTGCCAAACAAGCCTTTAAAATGCAAAGTAAATATAGTTAAGGTTGATTAGTGGTATAGGGTGGTAAGGGTAATTTTGAGGTTTTAGGGTGGGTATAGATATAGGGTGGTAAAAGTATTTTTAGGTTTTAGGGATGGTAAGGATATGGGGTGGTAAGAGTATTTTCAGAGATTAGGGGTGGGTAGGGGTATTGGGTGCTAAAGGTAATTTAATAAAGGAGGCTTGGGGGTGTTTCCACAATAAAGAAAAATATATATAATTAATTAAAAATAAGTTGGGTGTTGGGGTGTCTCTCCAAAACGTTTTAAAAAGAAATAATTTAAAATAACACATTCATATGTATGTGTGTGTGTGAGTGGTGTGTGTGCGTGTGTGTGTGTATTTTCCAATTAATAACTTTGCACCTGTTTGATGAATCACCACAAAACATTGTAAACCTATTTCTTTTTCAACATTTGCGGCTCATGCAAAGTTTTAGTGTGATTGCTCAAACAGGTGCAAAGAAAAAAGCATTTTCCATTGACTTTGTACTCATGCGTAGTGGCCAAATGGCCAGTGGGATTTCCATGAAATTTGGCAAGGTTATAGATTATGGTTTGCAGAGAATCCTTTTGTGGTAGCATAGGTAAGTAGTTTTAAAGTTATAAGGCATTTAAACTTAGTGATATCTGTGGCCTTTGGCTGCTGTAGTTTCGTGAAATTTCACTGGATTTCGTGAAAGTACCATAGGACATAGTGATGGCAAGGCATTATGTGATTGGATAATGACAGCCTTTACAAAAGTTAAAGGCAGAAATGCTTGTTTAAGTATGCTTTGGCCATGTTATGGGTTAGGGCCTTAGATATAGGTAAGTATTAGGTTTCATATTTTTTCCTACTTATTACCACTTTATTAAAGTTGTAATAGGTAGGGAAAATTATTTAGAATTTTCTATAAATTTAAATAAAACATTATGGAGTGTCCCAGCACTTCCAAAGAAGTACTGCGTTACATAAAAACAATTAAAAAATATTTGTTAAAATATTTAAAATACACTGTATTATACTATATTTCACAAACATTGGGGCATATTTACAAGAACTGATGCGTAGGCATTGATGCGTCAGATTTCTTGCACCTGCCGCAAAAGCCCTGAAGAGGCCATGGATGTGCTGTATTTACAATACTGTGCTCCTTGCGAATGGCTTCATAGATCCATCAGAAATTCTGATGCATCTTTTGGTGCTAAAGTGAGGCATTGCTGGAGGTGGTTGTAAGACTGATTCAACTCCAACAATGCGTTAGAACACAGAGGCGAGTCCCATGTTAAAAGTCATGCGTCAATCCTTACGCCTGGTTTGAGAAGGCATAGGGATTTTGACACAGTGAAAGATGGACACAGTGAAAAGTTGTAAATTTCACTGCGTAAGTTCTATGTTGCTTATACATGGAGCAGGTATAATGTGATGCAGGCCTCTACAAACTGACGCATTGTGCCCAATGCATCAGTTTGTAAATATGGAGCAGTGTGTAGCACTGATTGAGCCACCACTGCATCCATAAAATTATGCTACGGTGGCGCTAGCTCCTTGTAAATATGTCCTGTAGTGTACTAAAAAACTTTCAAGTTTTTACATATTTGGGGGCATATCTATTAAAAAATCACGGAGAACAGCAAGCCACCTTGCTGCGCTGTGTAATAGAGAAAGGCCAGGAATGTGCTGTATTTCACATTATACAGCGCTTTCTTGTCTTTTCCCTGGCACACAACCATGGTGCAAGGGTGCCGACGTTGTAAACAGGATTGTGTTTGTGCAGGAAGGGACACCTTCCTGCTCAAAAACAATTCCATGGGAATGCAGCACACATAGAAAGAGAAAAAACCAAGAAGAAATAAAGATATTTCTCCTGTGTACGCCTTCCCTGGGGATGAAAAGCAAATTGACCCATTACCAGGGCTACCACAATGCTAAATCTGAGAATGCTCCAAAATCCATGGGTGAATGCGTGGGAACACCCATGCCCCCCTATGGAACACCTCCCTGGGGCAGAGTAAAGAAATTCAGCGATTTGCGCTGCTTTATATTACTCTGGAATTAGTAAGCCACTCAGGGTCATACAAGGTGTCCTTGCCTGGCTTGATAAATCTATCATAAAAGTTGTGTCACTCTTGCGCCCTGTTGCATGGCACAAGGGCAATGTAACTTTTGATTAATATGCCACTTGATTCTTTACAAAAAAGTCTACATAGTTCAGTGGTAATACCTACAAACTACTGCACCACTTTAAATGTAAACACTTCTCTATATATTTTGTTTCCTGTAGCTAGGTCCATGCTAGGTACTAGCGTGGTTTTCCATAAACTTTTACAAAAATATATAGAAAAATATAAAAACATTTCACTACCTATTATCACTTTAATGAAGTGGTAATAGGTAGCGAACAACAATAAAACCTTCCACTTACCTATATGTAAAGCCCAAACCCAGAACTCAGCCAAAGAGTGCTGAAAATACATGGCTGCTCCACGCTCTGCCACTTTTCGCTACGATATTCCACTGTTTGCCACATCCACTTTGTTCCACTCCAATCTACACCACTCTACTCTGTGCTATTTCATTGTACGCCACTACACTGTACCTCACTCCTCTCTATGCCATTTCAGTCTATGCCAATCCACTCTATGCCACCCTGTTGTATGCTATGCCACTGTACGCCACTCCACTGTACTCTAGTCCACTGTACGCCACTCCATTGTACCACACTCCACACTCCGTTTTCCACCACTCCACTGTACGCTATTCCACTATATGCCACTCCACTATATGCCGCTACACTCTACGCACATCCACTGTATGCAACTCCACTCTATGATATTCCAGTTTATGCCTCTCCATTCTACACCACTTAACTGGCCACCACTCCACTGTATGATATTTTACTGTATGCCACTCCACTCTACACCTCTCCACTGTACCCCACTACACTCTATGATACTCCACTCTATTATATTCCACTGTATGGCACTACACTCTACCCCACTCCACTCTACCCCAGTTCACTCTACAACACTCCACTCTATGCTATTTCACTCTACGCCACTCCACTGTACACCACTTCTGTCTTCGCCACTCCATTCTATACCACTCCATCGTGCCCAACTCCACTCTACGCCACTCTGTTCTATGCCACTTCAGTTTATGCCGCCACTACATTATATGCTACTTCACTGTACGCTATTCCACTGGAAGCAACTCCACTCTACGCAAATACACTTTACGATATTCCACTCTCTGTTACTTCACTCAACACCACATTCCCTTCTATGCCACTACACTGTATCTAACTCCAGTCTACACAACTCCACTCTACCCCACTCCACTCTACTCCACTCTGCTGTATTCTATTCCACGGTACACCACTATACACCACTCCACTCCGTAATCACTCCAGTCTCAGCGACTCCACTGTATGCCCCTAAAACCCATGCCATTTTACTCTATGCACAACTCCACTCTATGCCACTCCTCTTGATGCTATTCAACTCTATGCCACTCTACTCTATGCCACTCCACTGTGCACCACGCCAGTCTATGCCACTCCATCTACCCCACATCACTCTATGCCACTTCACTACATGCTATTCCACTGTACGCAACTACACTCTACGCCAGTTCACTCGACCCTAGTCCATTCTACGCCTCTCCAATATACACTATTCCACTGAACAAAAATACACTCTACACCACACCACTCTATGTCACTCCATTATAGACTAATCAACTGTACACAAAAACACTCTGGGCCACTCCACTCTATGCTATTACAATCTACACCACTCCACTCTACCCCACTCCACTCTATGCCACTACACTGTGTACCCAATATATGTGTAGTTTAAGTTTGGTTTTATAGAAAGAATAAATAAAGTTTTCATAACTATAACTAGTTTAACCTTTTGTTTTTTCAACGGGGCACGCAATAAAAAGTAAAACCAGATTTGCCTGTGTAGGTCAATCCATGAGTGACCTTTGAGGAAGAGGCAATATCCTAGAAACGCTTCTGGTCTTGGATGTTAACCAGGGAACACAAGCTCAAGTTTTTACCTTGATGAAATAACCGAATGGTAAAGTTTGCAGAGTGTGCGCCTCCCGAAGCTCTTGGGCCTGGGAGAAAGATATATATATATATACATATATATATATATATATACAATAATATATATATAGACTTGCATCAACTACGTGGTAGTCTTCCACCACCCATTGTACAGCGGCACAAATTCCCCGAACAACATCACTTGTAAATGTATACTTTTTTCTTTATTTTTCCAATCCGTCACTAATCATCATCATCATCATCAAACCACTTTATTCGGGTAAGTTAAAACCATAAAAGTACAAACACAAAAATACAGACATAGATGTGCAAAAATACAAAATACAGTGTCAACAATATAATGCAATCCGGCAGTAGCAGTCTATGTGCAAAAGAAGCAATACAGTACTAATCAGGTAAAGTGCATTCCAGGCCAAAAGTGACAGTGCATCTAAGAAATTTGATATCAACCTCGTTAAAAATATCTCATTAAAAATATCAATCATTAAAATTTATAAGAAGGTAAAAACAAATGGTCAAAAACCTCGTTAATTATGGGATATTCTTGCGGCTATTTCTCAACCTAACGGCTGCCATAAGAAAACTGGCTATATAGAAGATCTCATTGGGGTCATTTAATAGCTGTAAATATAATAAGGCTGGCTTTACTTGGATAAAAGCCTTTCTTTTTAATAATGGGAAAAGAAACCTCTTTCTGATGTCACTATACAAATCGCAAAACATTATTAGGTGCATTGTATCCTGGACTGAAAAGTTGTCACAGCTACATGGCCCTAACTCATTCAGTCTGCACCACCCCTGGGAATTCCCTAGCGAAAGGTGAATTAGATTAAAACGAAAACGTGTGAGAAGTACACGATGAAAAGGCCTGGTAACAATTTTCAGGTAGGGTTCCATTCAAGGTGAAGTTTTTAAAAGGTAATACGCTTTTACTGTTACTTTTGTCAACTCCAATTCTTCCCGTTGTACTGCCCACAAATTTAAAAGCTGTCTTTTCACCCAGCTGAGATCCGTTCTTGTGATTGTTTCGGGGTCATCAAAGAGGTCCTGTCTACCAATTGTTGCCAGTGTTTCCCTTACATAAACAAGCCACCTAATCTTGTACACATAATCCAAGATGAGGCAATCCTTAATCAGTCTCTGATTAAGATCTAATTCGCGGTTAAGCCATAGTTTAAGCCACAAACTAACTGGAGCTAGCCTAAGTGTATCTGTTATGTAACCCATCCCCAATTCCTGATGGACAACATAGGTTGGGGTTGATTGTGGGACCGATAATATACCCCGTAAAAATTTGTTCTCCTCTAGCTGTATCCCCTCCATGGGTCTATGCCCCCAGATAGAAGAGCCATATGTGGTAATTGCAATACATTTGGATTTATAAATATTCAATATTGCCTCAACAGGTTTGGTCCCCAACCGTTTTGCAAACCCATTTACGGCCGCAATTGCCCTAGCCATGCCATTAACCTTAGTCTTGTGTTGAGCAGCCCATGTCCCATTATCATCAAAAAGCACCCCCAGGCACATAAAAGAAGTTACCCTGGTAACCCACAGTCTTCAGACTTTTGTAATCAAGTAGCAGACTATTTTGAGGAGAAAATTGTACTGCTACAAAGGGACTTTTTAGCCCCTTTGGCTCCCTCCGCCTCAGGCCTCTCTGACAAAGAGGGGACCAGGGCTTATACTATTAGTGCCTTTAAACCGGTCTCTCTACTTCAAACCTGTGAAGTGATCTTGGCATGTAAATCTGGGGCGCCCTCCGATTCATGTCCCCCACTTCACCAGATAATCGATGTGGTAAACCCCATTATTAATAGGATTGTCAATGCCTCTCTTAGCACAGGCTCAGTCCCTTCCGATTGGAAAAAGGCAATAGTTAAACCACTCATGAAAAAATCCAATAAATCCCCCACAGATCTCTCAAATTTGCGTCCAATTTCACTCCTTCCAGTTCTTGGCAAGATAACTGAACAGTTGGTTTATCTAGAGCAAAAAAAAATTGTCGAAACACACAATATCCTCCATCCCCAGCAATCGGGTTTCCGCCCAAAGCACTCGACGGAAACTGCACTTATTGATCTTACCGATTCTATAAAATTCCTGCAAGATGAAGGAAAAAACGCCGTTTTGATTTTATTAGACCTCACAGCGGCGTTCGACACCATTTCTCATACAATACTCATCAACAGACTAAGAGATATAGGCATTACAGATGTTGCACTGGCTTGGATAATCTCGTTCCTTTCAGATAGGTCCCAAACCACTGCTTTGGGCCCCTTTCTCTCTAAGGAAAAAAAGGTGTCGTCAGGAATTCCACAGGGCTCGATTTTGAGTCCGTTATTATTTAATATTTTTATGGTCCCCCTTATTTCCCTAATTGAGTCATACGGCATACTTGTAACATCTTATGCCGATGATACTCAATTAATTGTACCCCTTGACCGAAACTCCACCAACGCCGAACAGAACCTAAAGAACTGTCTGACGGATGTCTTCCGGTGGTTGGAAAACAACCATCTAAAATGCAATTCTAACAAGACAGAGATTCTACCTCTGGGGAAGAATGCCCATTTTTGTCCAAGCATATGGTGGCCCGAGGACTTGCCCGCACCGCCCCATACGGTCGACTCAGCTAGAAACCTGGGGGTCGTGTTCGACTCCGAACTACCTTTCGACCAGCACGTGAGGAGTGTGGCAGGAAGCTGTTTTAGTATTATTAAATCCTTAAAGAAATTCTTCAACTTCCTCCCCACAGATTCAAGAAAGGCGGTGGCAGTGGCCTTAATACTTTCCCGTCTTGACTATTGTAATGGCCTTATGGCCGGTGCAAAAAAGGCCACACTAAAAAAACTCCATAGCGTGCAACATGCTGCAGCCAGACTGGTATTAAAATTACAGAGAAAATCTTCTGCATCGGCAGCTCTTAAGGCCTTACATTGACTTCCCCTGCACAAGAGGATCTTATTCAAAATCCTTGTGGTCGCCTTTCGGGCATTCAACGACACAGGTCCAAGGTACCTTACTAGGCGATATACTCGCTATAACTCCCCCAGGAAGCTGAGGTCTTGAGGTGGTAACCTGATTAGTATACCCAGATTCAACTACAAAACCAAGGGGGGGAAGTCTTTGTCCTGATTGTCCTCTAAAGTGTGGAACACAATGCCCAAGGACCTCAGATGCCTCGATCAGGAAAGCCTGTTCAGGAAGCAATTAAAGACCTGGATCTTCAATCTATCGGATAATTTTGTATTGGCGGCCATCTAACTTCTTTCTGTAATTGTATTGCACTATGTTTCCAGCGCAGGATGCTCCTTTCGGAGCCTTCTTAGCCATCTCCCCTGACCAATAGGTTTAATACTAACCTCTACCCTCGTATGACTCATAGGTTGCACCAGACCACACTCATTATTGAGTTCCAGCACAACCGGATTGTGATCACTAAAATGTGAGCATTTTGCTCCATAAAAAATAACACTAAACAACAAAAGGGGTGACAAAAAATATAATCAATGACAGTACTACAACCTCTGGCAGTAAACGTTGGGATCCTGTTAGTTGGTTCGGATATACTAGGTTCATAGAGGTCCACTACCGCTAGGACCTCTTCCAAACATTCCCCCTGTCTATTATGCTCAAACTGGGGTGTAGGACATACTGTGAACTCCCCAGTATCCAAATCCCCCTGACAATCCTGCTCACAAGAGTGAATATTAAAATCCCCCAAAAGGATAATAGGGTGATAAGTGGTTTGATTTTCTCTATATACCTCTAAAAATGATTTTAAGATCAACAGATGTTCGTTTCCCTTCGGGCAATCAGGTGAATTATACAAATTTACTACCAAGAGTTTTATGGTATTACGCTCCCTCAGTTCAACTGCTAGACAATGGGGTGTACCTACTTCAACCATTTTATACAACCATGGCAGTTTAACAGAGAATAACAAGAGGAGCCCTCCTTTGGCTCTACCAGAGGAAGCCAGTTCCGCTGGCTCAGAAAAAGATGTGTAACCGTCCAGCCACCTGTCTTTCTCCGTGTTCTAGGTTTCCTGAAGCCCCACAAGATCATATGAATTAATCAGTTCTAGCCACTTGGGGTCATCTTTTTTAGCTCTTAGGCCAGCGATATTCCAGCTTAGGATGCCAAACTTGGGCATACTTAGATCACTTGGCCCTCGGGGATTAATGTTCTCTGGGTGACTAATCTAGCTAGAAATCCCTGATTCCAGTCAATCGTTCTCATCGAGGGTAGTTGGTGGTAATAATCTAGTAGCGTTCTGGTTTTCTTGACCCGCTGCACTTGGCATTCCCTGGCTGGATACTCCCCCCTGCACATTTACTATACTCCTTACAAGTTGAGGGCCAGATACACATCCCCCATTATTTGTGTTGTTTACAAATTGACTGAATCTTGGTAAGGCGCCCCCTGGACCAGACTTTTCTCTGGGGGCCCCAATCATATGTTTCCAACGGGTAACGACAATTCTTTGAAGTGCAATATAAGCAGCAAACTATATCAATCTCCCTGGCCAACACATTTGAGCTACTGCCTTCTACTGGGCCTATTGGTATATAAGCTAGTCGCTTTCACCAGTAAGGGCCCGATTCCTATTTCAGATGGAAGGGATACAAACGTTGGTCGGATCCCTTCCACCCGAATCGGAACATGCCGGCCAGATTCCTTTCCGACCGAGCCATTCTGATGGGCTCGGTCGAAAAGGAATCCGATTCAGATTTCCGGTGGCTTACGACGGGCTCGGAGAGCCCATCTGCCGTCCAGAAATCCTTCAGTACTCCCCCGGTCGCCTCTTTATGACCGAGGGAGTATGATGGCAGTTTTTCACTGCCTTTTTGTGCCGGTGTTTCTGGCACGAAAAGGCAGTCGGAAACTGTCTTTAGGGGCCCCCAGTAGGGCCTCCATGGGTGCGAGGCCTCCGAAGGGTGGCCTGGAGGCACCTATGGTTTCAGTTTGATCAGGCAATTAAAGAAATTTTTTAATTTTTTGCCTATCAGTGCCAGGAAATGAGTCGCGGTGGCGCTTATCCTCTCCCGGCTGGATTATTGTAACGGCCTCCTAGCAGGTATCAAGAAGTCCTCTCTGAAAAAACTACAAACTGTCCAACATGCAGCAGCCAGGCTTGTTTTGAAACTCCCCCGCAGGTCCTCGGCCTCTGCAGCCCTCAACGCCCTCCACTGGCTGCCCCTCCACAAGAGAATCCTATTCAAGCTCTTAGTCACTGTATTTAAAGCTAACAGTTGCATGGGTCCATCCTACCTGATTAAGCGCTTCCAGCGCTACAATCCAACTCGCTGTTTGAGGTCATCGGGCGCCAACTTCATCTCTGAACCCCGTATAAAATTAAAATCCAAGGGTGGAAAGACCTTTTCTTTTCTGGCGGCCAAGGCATGGAACCGCCTCCCCCCCAGCCTTAGGCACGCCCCCTCTGAAAGCCTATTTAGGAAATCCTTGAAAACCTGGATTTATGCTCAGTCCGACTCTTCAGTTCTCGCAGCTATTTGATCCATGCCCCCCATAGACGACCTTCTGTGTGCTCAGCGCCAAGATGCTCCCTCCGGAGCGAAAGTCAGCGCTTTACAAATGATAATAAATATCAAATGATAATAAATATCAAATGGTGCCCCTCTGTTGATCCCTGCACCCGGTTGCAGGCACCTTGGGGTGCAGGCCACAGGGTGCAGGGATGAACTGCACTCCTCCATTTCACAATGCGGGCATTTATTCCGCTCGGAATGCATTCTCCAATCATGAAACATACGAGTGCGACTGAACAGGGTTCGGTCGCATCGTACTTGCAGGGCCTTAACCGACGGCAGTAGGTCGTTCGGTCACGGTTCCTGGACGATGTCGGACGGACTCAGGTCCGTCCGACATCAGAATCGGGCCCTAAGTAGTTATAGTTAGGTCAGCTGTTCCATAGGAAAATCATTTTTTATGTTGCTCAGTAATTTGCCACCATTTCATGAATCTCCACAAAAATTTACAAAAAAGGTGCAACTTTAGACTAGTTTGTGGATATAGAGTTTCATGGTGATCTGCCAAGCGGGACTGAGAAAAAAGGGGATCTCAAAACACAAAATCCACATGCATTTTCCATAGACTTCTTTAGGCAGGGCTACAGCAAAAACTGCTGAAAGGCATTTCACCAAATTTCACATGAAGCTAAAATCTTGGTCCGCAGATTGTGCTTTGTGTGATTTAGTGTAAAGCCTTTCAGTATTTTTTGAAAAATGAAGGTTAACATATATTTGTATATCTGGACAGTTGGGTCTGCCAGTTTAAAAATAGGGCATTCTGATTGGCCCATGGAGCTTTATTTCCCTTGTGCCATCTCACTCCTGCGGGAGACAGACTCCCATAAGAGCAAGTGTTCTGATTGGCTACCAGCAACGTGAGTAAAATATTGCTGGCAGCCATTACAGGACTCGGGACTTAGAGTCTGATTTAGATCTTGGTGGACCTGGTATGGCTGCATCTTTTTCGACTGTTTCTCCGTCCCCCTAGTAGGCGATCCACCCGCTCTTTTTAGATGCTATTAAATACAATAGAGAACCTAATCAACCCTTGACAGCTTGGGCAAAGTGATATGAAGAGGGAGATGTGCCTACAAAGGATTTGTTTATGTACTTAGTTTTGAATGCTTTTTGCTTTTTACTTGACTCAAGTTCTTATCTATTGCTTGCAGATTAATCTCTTTATGGATAGTTTAAAGTATTCGTGCTCAAACAAATCATATAGGATTTTGGTTTTCTAATGGACATTGTCCATGTTGATGTAAATGCGTCGCCAAATGTGATCTGCCATAACGGATTTAAGGTGCATATGTGTTCTCTTATGTACTAAATTGAAGTCATATTAGACGCATCGTCTCTCCAAAAAAGAGCCATAATAACTTCTCTTGAGTTTCTACAAACTTCCCGGATTTCCGTCAAAACTCGAAATTGGGATTTGATCTTCCACACAGGATATCAGCTGACCTACTAAATACTTGGATGCTACAGTAACATTGATTTTCACACTGATTTTCGAGGGTCAGCCATTCTAAACTAGCATAGCCCTAAAGATGGTCTAACAGACAACAGCGTAAAGACCGAAACAGCGACAATTGCACTTATTTTCTGTACAGTGTTACCATAGGCTATGTTAATCTTTATTAACTAGTTGGTTTGCCTTACTCTAACCTGAAAAAAGTGTACACAATTGTTACCGTGAAGTACAAAAAACTTCTGTATTTCTTCACAGCTTCCTGTTTCATTGTGTGTTTAATGATTTAGTACCCTTTATCATCATTTTTTATGATAAAATAAATTTTTTATTATACACCTTTGTTATTTGATATTTTTTGACAAATTCTGATATAATCTGATGTTTTCGTATTTCATTAGAAAACCAAAATCATATATGATTTGTTTGTGCACGAATAGTTTAAACTATCCATGAAGAAATTAATCTGCAACCTATTTAGATGCTGGCAGTTCGACGGACGAAAGTCCGTCAGAGTGCCGCTGACACTGCCAGGTATGTACACCCGCGTCAAGGGTACAATATGCAAAAGCAGCTGTTGGAGGGAGGACCGCCAGTTTGTCCACCATGCCAAACAAGATGTGCCTTCCCGCCGACGTGACTGTGGCAGTAAAACCTCCACACCTGAATTGGCGGATTGAAAGGGATATTACGCAGAGACACCTTTTCTCACTTGCACACTTCCTTTTCCACCATGGTCCCAATCGCCCAAGTCCTGCTATTGCTGCTCTAAGAACAAAATTAATACCTTTGTGGACAAAATCAATGGTAAGCTCCACTTTTACCAAGTTACCTTTTGACTCGTCTGTGAACTTTTGCACTGGACTAGTGCACTTTTACATCCCTCTTAGAAACAAAAGCATACCATTTTGCAATACTTATGTCTGTAATGCTGAAGCAATTTAAAGAAACACACCTGCATGATCACATTGTATATATAAATTTGGTGCAAGCTGCCATAATAAAAAGGACACATGCATAAAAAGGATACCTATTCAAAAATCAAAATGTCACCATACAAGGGTTTTTAAATATATTTAAAAAAATTGTCACATTACAACATATGCATTACCCATCATTGGGATAAGTGCAATGTAACATGGCATAGAAATGGCACTATACAAGGTGTAATCAATGTGAAATCAATGTCAGTTCCAAATTTGAATCATTCAACATATTCGTCCATGTAACAGTCCCCTTGTCTAGTGCAAGTCCTGTATTGTATCCGATTTCAATTGTCACAATATGTTAGAACGTGTAATGCTATATATTCACACTTATCAGTAATCAAGGTGAAACAAACACACTGGTAGTAACACATCCAAAAATATGTTTAATCATCTATGTGTTGGTGCAAGTGTCCATTATCACGAGGAATGCCTGCCCCTAAATCATTTAACTAGTGTATGCACTTAACAAAGTAAACATTTAACAAATAGGTTGTATTTCCTGCCACCATGGTAAAGATAAATATGTACTTCACATTTCAGTCAGAAACATTTCTAGGAATAAAGAAAATGAATGCCAGGACAAACTTGGTGAAGAGAAACCTAGATGTTAATTTAAAACAATGAGGAGGAAGATGGTGGCTGCTTAGAACGCCACTGTAGCTGCTCTAGTCTCAACAGGAGAATGATGGAGGAGAGAACTCAGATGGCCCTTTAAAATAAGAAACACAATCTGTTTAGACTCATATACATCTCTAGAAAAGGAGCACAGTGGTACCTCTACGGGAAATCTGAAGTGGCTGACCCCAGTAGGTCGAGAGAGGTTGCCTAGCTGTTATTGCATTTTGCCGGTGGTGTGCTTGGCTCCATCGGCCGACAATTGAGGGACTGGCTTGGTCAGAGAATGCCCTCGAAAGTAAACAAATCTGCAAAGGGTAGTGCTGAAGCTTCTGCTTCAGCCTGGGCATACATGGCGAACCAGGCTCGTAAGACAGCTGCCGGGTGATAGACAGAGGAAGCTGCCATCCCAGCGGCACAGAAACGTGATGTGGGGGTGGCGTGTTGCAAGGTCTGATGGTAGGAGGGTCCCTGGAAGGTGGGGAAAAATTATTTTCACTCAATGATGAGTCAGATCTCTATGGAGCAAGTGAAGTCTTGAGAGTGGAGGACTCTGCTCCAGGTACCTCAGGAGAGAGCCCCAACAGTAACTTGGCTAGACCGGTTACACAAAAGCGCATGCTCTCTCAGAAAAAGCGAAGCGAGAAAGCTAGGACCAGTGGAAGGGGGCATGAATCAGACATGAATATTACCCAGCAGTTTAAGTGTTATTATTCAACCACAGTATATGAGGAGGATAATGTGGTAAAATAGGCACTCTGCTCCCCAAGGGGGGAGAGTAGCAAGCCCCAAGGTGGGCGCAGCAGGCGTAGTGCCTTTATGCAAAGTTCCACAGAGTTGGAAAACACCTCCATGAAACTTCCCTCTGCTCCCGCTATGCGCCCTCCCAAAGTAATTATAAAGTAATGTAAAGGGCACTTACCTGCTGGGGCTGCCTCCTCCTCGCCATGGCTGCTCTCCTTCCTCATCCTCGCTATCCTTCTTCTAGATAACCCATGTGTTGTGCGTCTTGTGCATGCGCATGCGCACTTGCAAGACATACAACGTTGGTGTTATCAGAGAAGAAGGATGGTGAGGAGAAGGAAGTTGAGCGGCCATGGCAAAGAGGAGGAAGCCATGGCTGTTAAGGGCCTTTTTTATTACTTTTTAATAACTTTGGAGGGGTGGAGGGGCCCAGCTAACTATGCTCCGCCATAGAGTCATAGTTTTGCCTAAGCTCCGTGTTCGCAACGGAACGTGGAGTAGGCAAAACTATGCTGGTGGAGTATAGTTACCTGCCCGGGCTTACTATTGCGGTCAATAATTTCATGCTAAAGCAGATGCAAGGGGAGGCCCGTATTGAGAATTAGAGAGCTCCCCAAGCTACAAAGAAAACTATAAGGGTTAATGAGAAAAGTTAGCAAGATCTGCTTGGAAATGACTGAGAGAATCACAGCAGTGGAAGAATGGACAGAGATATTGGAGGCCGGGGTCGGGATAATGGAGAAAGAGCATGACACATAGGAGTCCCAAATTGAAGACATGATGTGGAAACTGGAGGTTTTTGAAAACTGCCATAATAGGTGCAATCTCAGGTTTTTAGGTGTGGTGGAAAATGTAGAGTGGAACGATATCAGGTCATTCATGTTTGGTTTACTAAAGGGTTCTTTCCCTGATCTGGCTTGCTTGGCTTGGAAGTTGGTGGGGCAACAAGTTCACCATTTCCCCCCAATGTTAAAGAAAGACTGTCAATCCCAGCAGCCTGAGAAGCCTAGAGCAATGCTGCTGTTTTTGGCAATTTTCTCTTACACCATGCAATTTATGACATAGCAAGTCCAGAGGCTAGACGGACATTTGATGTCCACACATATTTTGCCTGGCTGGACTTTTGTCACATGACAGTTGAAAGAAGGTGGCGGTTACGGCAACTATTCTTGCCCTTTCAGGGTTTAGGGGGTGAAGAATTCTTGATGAATCCCGCCCGCCTCAAGGTTATTTTTAAGGGAAAGTCTCAGACATTTACGTCAGAGATAAAAGCACAAGAATTCCTTAAAAAAAGATCTCTGGTGGGGCTGGGTAGGGGTGAAGTATGAAAGGGCATGTGGGTAAGGGTGCATATCAATTGTACATTTTTGGTTATTCCACAAATCCTCATTGAACCCCCCTTTTTATTTTCTCTCCCCTCCCTTCTTTGTCACCTATGTCAGAGAATGACTGTCAGAATCTTTTTCCCTTGTATCCCTTTCCCTATGTTCTGTATCTTCCTCAGCCCTGAAGAGTCACGGGATAACTCCTTGTGATGAAACACGTGTCGGCTGGTTGTTTTTTCCAATACAGTTGTTACCTTGTGTTATATAAAAAACTTTTTTAAATCACTCACTGGTGTCGACTGCCGCTTTGTCGGAACCAAAACATTTAAACCAACTTTGTAAATACCCTCGCCACGTGTGCCCAGGACTGTGCTCAGTTTCCAGTGTGGATCCATCGACCCACACAAATATGGGGGTTATCAGGTAAATCCCCCAACCTGGCAGCACCGTACTCACTTAGATCCTCATGAACATTATGAAAACAAGTCCGAGCAACACTTCTTCCTGTCCTCACTAAAAACCCCATCTCTAGCTCTCATATCAATTGTCAAACCAGTCATAAAATGAGGTGTTGAAATTTTTTGAGGGATGTTTATGAAAGGGTGATTGGGGCAGGGTCGTTATAGTGAGTTCATTTTCATAAGTTTATTTGCGCTATGTACCCACCCTAATGTGTTTTTCTTTTATATTTGTTGGTGGGGGGTGATTGTATATGTTTAATCTGGTTATCTTTGGTCACTAGAGGCTTATTTGGTTTGTATGGCTGGAGTTAGGGGGTGTTGGGGGTGGTGTGTTAGCAGATGGCATCATTAGGGTCATTGTTAACCTGCTTGCTCGAGGTAGGGGTCGGGGTGGGGGTGGGTGGGGCATAGAAGTTCTGGCTGGGGGTACAGAGGGATAGGTGGAAGTGAGGGAGGGGGTAGAAATCCAAGCGGATAGAAATGTTCTCTTATGCAGAAGGGTAGGTGGTCAGGTGTGGCTTGGCTTTACTCGGATCTTAGATGAGCAAGTTATGGATTGCTATAGTTAATATACGTGGCTTAAATAATACCCTGAAAAAGCAAAGCTGATATAATATGTATGCAGGAGACCCGCATTGAAGCATCTAGATGGAATATGTTGGATCTTATGGGTTATCAGGTTATCTACAACACCACACAAGGGACGCCTAGAAGGGGGTTGTCATTCTAGCACAGAAAAAGGTGGGTTTCGCTTTCCTCAATCCAGGGCAGATAGGTATGGCTGATGGGCCATTGCAGAATGTTGTTATACAGATGGATATTTTACACTCTGCTCTGTATATGGCTCTGTAGTGGACAATCCCACAGTGTTTGATTGGCTTAACAACAAATTGGCTGTGTGGCCGCTACCCCTTTGTCATCTGTGTGGTTTTTAAGGAGTGTTTAAAGAAACGATGTAAGTTTTATCAAACCCGCAAGCCTAAGGTCTTTAGATCTCTGAGTAACTTGGGGGTGGACCTCGGAATATCAATGTATGGGCTGAGAAATAGACATCCAGCCCTGGATATATGTTTTTTCGGCACCCCATCGAGTACACTTATGACTGAATTATTTCCTTTTTTCTAATAGGTTATTACATGTATGCTGGCTGTATAAATATCCAAAGGTAATGTCGAACCAGAACCCAATAGTGTTAGAGGTCGACCTGAGCTCTCTACCCCACCACCGTATGCAGTTGGTCTTTTTAGAGGGCTTTACTGTTAGATGAGGATTATGTTAACCATATGAAAAAGTGGATTAAAAAGTTTATGGCGGATAACGTAGGGAGTGCTTCTATAGGTATAATCTGGGATGCCCTTAAGGCTGGTGTTAGGGGGAGACCTTAGGTTTTAGCTGGTCCTGCCAGAAGAAGGAGAAAAATCATCTCTCAGAACTCTATGAAACTTTATCAGCAGTTGTTAGAAGTGGTGGCTAGTGGTTTAGAAATTGAAGAAGCTCAATTGAACATGGCAGTCGCCAAAGCTGCAATTGTAGATATTTCCGTAAAGAAAGCAGCGGATAAATACTCGGCCTGGAAAAACAAGGCATATGAATATAATGAAACGTTAGGGCACCTGTTTGCGAGGGGAGATAAGAGAGATTTGTGACCCACATAGTGGAATAGTGTCTGACCCGGGTGGTATATGTGCACACTTTTAAAGGTTTCATCAACAAATCTACACTGAGGAGGTAGGTACGGTACCCAAAGATATTAAGGGGTATTTGGATCTACAGATACATGCAAAGTTAAGTGAAGAGGATTGGGAATCTCTAGAACAGCCTATTTCAATAGAGGAAGTTATAATGGCCATTGGAGGTTTACCATCAGGAAAAACAGCAGGGATGGGTTTGATTCTGGGCGGATTCTATAAGCTATTTGCTGCCTGTCTTAAAACATACATATTATGTAAAAAAACACAAGTATTTTTATAAACTCAAAGTGGGGTCGAGTGAATCTACAGGTAAATGATTAGATGTGTGTATACATCTAGGAATCACTGAGTGGGTTTTTAGATACTCGTATTGCTGTGTCAATGGATTCAAATATTATAATCTGTATTTTACAAAGAGTGATGAAAGATTTTACTAGTGTATGAAAAGGTGCATGTGATTGTCACGTGGATGATGTCATCCGTGATATCATTTGAGATGTCATCAGTGATGTCACTGACCATGTCATGAATGATGTAATATGTGACATCATCAGCAGTGGATTGCGGGTGCGCAAAATATAGTTAGTACAACTAACTATATAGGAGCAATTTCAATGGTTTTGTATGAGTGAAATGTCCAGCTAACTATAACACCCCTAAAACTTATAGTTTTTTGAGTGAATATATATCTATATCTATTATATATATATATATATATATATATATATATATATATATATATATATATATATATATATATATATATATATATATATATATATATATATATATATATATATATATATATATATATATATATATATATACATATATACATATATATATATTTATATATATATATATGTATGTATGTACCATATAGAAATGGCAGTGCACGATCAGAAAGGTAGAGTGGCACAAAAAAAATGTTTACGAGTCTGGGCACCAATGAGGAAATGGATTTTGGCAATGTCAGAGGAATAGTGGAAATGGCGGTATTTAACAGTTGGTTAAAACAGAGGGGCGGTGATATATCCTGATAATATGAAGTAATGCACCACAGCACTTTATAAGGGGTAATAGCAATGATTATGTGATGAATTCTCAACTACTGTGGAATATTCCTTGCCTTCTGTTGACTGTTGACTAATGTATGCTTTACTGTATCATGATGAATTTCTCTGCTTGGATGGGGTGGGAGGAGTAGGGGGTCCGGGGATTGTATTTTAAAAGTTCAATAAAGATATTTAAAAAAACAATGAGATACACCTCTCATAATAATAAGGGAGTACATAGCAATCCATGATATTCAAAAAGTTCTGTGCACTGTTGTGCTGTGGCACAATGCTTGCCTCCTAATTTACTGCCAAGAGGAACCTCCTCAGGAAGACATCTAGTGGGCATATCAGGTACCACAAGATCTTACTTGGGAGGAGAGGATTTATTTTGGGAGGGGTGGTTTTGAGTGTGGGAGGGGTAGTTTTAGTTTTGGGAGGGTTGGTTTCAGGTTTGGAAAGCTTAAGGCAAGGGAAACCACACACTCTCACAGGGAAAATGGGTAGGGTGTTTGGCAGGGATTTGGGTATGGGAAATAAAGGGATTGGCAATGGCTGATATGCATGTGTCTGTTGAGAGTGAAGGTGCATGTGGGTCTGGGGTATGTCATATACACTTGTAGGTATGTTGCTTCCTAAATGTCTGTTGTTTGAGTGAGTATGGTCGTTAGTGTTTTTTGGGTGTGTTATCAAATGTTTGTGTGTGTGTGAATGGGTATTCTGTGGAGGTGCTGGGTGTGGTTGTGGTGCATGTGGATGTGGTGGTGCATGTGTGTGTGGGTGGTGCCTGTGTGTGTGATGGTAGGTGCGGTGCGAATGTGTGTGTGGTGGTGGGTGCAGTATGTGAGGTTGTGCTTGTGGGGGTGGTGCATGTGTGTGTGGTGATTGGTGTGATGTCTGTGCGTATACTGGTGGTAGTGGTACAAGTGAGTATGGTGGTAGGTGCAGCATCTGTGCTGGTGATGGGGTGATACAAGTAGGTGTAGTGGTAGGCGCAGTGTCTATGGGTGTGCTGGTGGTGGTGCATGTGCGTGTGGTGGTGGGTATGGTGTCTGTATGTTTGTGTGTGTGCCTGTGTTTTTTGCTGTCTGTGTTTATGTGTGTATGTGATGCTTGTGTGTGTTGGAGTGGGTATGTGCAAGGGTTTGCATTTGCTTGGAACAGAGATGGGAATAGTGAATTGAGATGAGGAAGGGGAAGGAGGTAGGGCACAAGGTTGGGTTTGTTGGAAAGCTGTGGTCAGTGAGGATCCCAGACTTTGAAAAGCCTGCAGTAGGCCAGACATACCACTATGAATTCCTTCCAGGTAAGCTCCCATTTGTTGCATATGGCAGCTAAAAGCCTGGAGAGCATTCAGGAGTGCAGTCTGGCCTACAGCGATGCTGTGGAGGAGGTCAATAACTTCCTCACCCAGCACAGCCAGGGGGACAGAGGCAGGGGATGAGGTGCCTGTGGCAAAGGAGACCCAGCCCTTTGAGGGGGCTGGGTTAGCCAACTGAGGGGGAGCAAGTGGGAGGGCGAACATGGATGTTTTCCTATTTTTGATATTGCACCTGCTACAATGCTCACAAACATTTGTTCTTTACATCATCATCTCATGCATGTAGGGAACATCTGAAACCATCTCTTCACAGTCTTGTAATTCCACATGATAGCTCCTCCATCATATATGATCTTGTCTGTTAACCATAATCATTTCTCTAAAGGAACTCATGAACACCTCTGAATGGTTGGCCTTTGTTCTCCAGAATAGAGAAATTATGTCAGCAATAAGGATATACATCTAAAATACCTTTGAACACTGTGGACACAAAGTTCAAAAAAGTTACGTTAAAGACATACACTAAAAGTAAAATATGGATCACTGTGTGTCAACACATACTGCAATGTTGTACCAGTATTTGTAGAAACTGCAAGCCTGTCTCATTTCTTTGGCCATTTCACAATGGCAACACTGACCTCTAGTAGCTCAAGTATAGTACAAATGTACAACATATTATATGGATTCAGTACTGAAGTAGCTTATCAATGTATTACACAGTATGTACTTACCTATACTGATATGGTGGCTTTCACCTTAGGCATAAAGTGGTGCCACATCACAGTAAATATGATATATACTGATGCACATATGATACCCACAACAAAGAATTAAATGCTATTCAGAATATGAAACAGATCACACCTTGATGCATTTCACCATTTTCCAAATGAGTCATGAGTTGGGCCTGATTTTGAGTCTTCAAGATGGGATAGTCCAAAATATTTGTGATGGGACATGCAAACTGCCAAAATCCCTTAAAGTATCCCATTTTTCTCCATCGTTGAGTTCTCAACTGGACATAATAAGTATCAACTTCCTAGATATAGAGATCTACATAAAATCTGAGACACTGCAAAGCCGCCTCCATAGAAAAGAGATTTCCTGCAATGCCATCCTACACGTAGACAGCTCACACCCATCTCACCAAATCAAAGCTATTCCCTATGGGGAATTCGTAAGAGCAAGAAGGAACTGCAGTGAGGAACAAGAATTCGACAAATGTCTGGCCAGCATGAAAAACAAATTTAGAGCCAGAGGCTACAGTTCACGGACTATCAGCTGCGCAGAGAGGAGAATCAAGAACATAAACAGGCAGGATACATTACACACCCAAAAGAAATCCACAAATCAAGACGAGCCGGTGAGACCGATCACTGACTACAGCAACATGGGTCTAGCCATGAGGAAGATCCTTAACAGACACTGGAGGGTGTTATTAGCTGACAGTACACTCAGAAATATCATACCTCCCAGACCGCAAATAACATACAGGAGAGGCAGGACGCTCAAGACAAGACTCAGCCCCAGTGTACCAAGTCTAAACACTAGCCCCTCGTGGCTCACATCTCACAATTTAGGCTTCTTTAGGTGTGGATGCTGTGGTGTTTGCAGACTGGCCCAACATGGCGACAAAAGCTTCACAGGCCCTACAAAACAACAATACCTAATCAAGCACAACATTCATTGCAACTCCAGATACATTGTTTACATTCTGGAATGTGCATGCAAACGCCGGTACATTGGAAGTACAATCAGACCACTGAAAGAGCGCATTGGTGAGCATGTCAGAGCCCTACAACACCAAGACACCAGATATCCCATGGCAATACACGCATCAACCTGCCCCAAGCAAGGACCAAGAAAACGGATATCGTTCTTCGGTTTCAACGTAGCTGCCATCAGCGCAAGGGGCGGCAACAGAGAACTGAGGCTCAGACGCTTGGACGTGACGTGGATCATGTGCTTACGAACGGTCCAGATCGGACTTAACAGCGACCATGAACTACACTATTTCTTAGGAGAATGAACAAATACTAAAAACTTGTGTACAGAACTCCTTTGATTTAACTATGATGTTATCAGATGTGTCCCTTATACCACCTATCATGTCACCATGGGATGACTAGAAACTATATACATAATTGTTTATGATGTGATTCTGATCTCATTGCATGTCTCTACCATTGTGCTTGACTAAATCACATTCACCTTTTCCACCCTTGACTCCACTACAATCCATAATGTCAAATTGCGATTATGTACAGTTACCCAAACTTTCCCAATTCCAAGCGATAACCATTTCAATACTGGACGCGACTCTCTCACTTTCCCTGCTACAACAAGGGTAACTTCTCCGGGACCATAGTCAGCCCATCCCCCTTGACTTCGCCCTGTAACTCGCTAACCTTCTCCCACATCAACTATTGTTTTTGTCCCCACACTTGGAATCCGCCACACCCTTTAGTCCCTTTGTTGCCTCTCCTACTCTCCCCTGCGAGCTCCTCTCACCCATTCTTTTCAGCCATGTCACTGTGGATACTTTTCATGAGTCTCATTGTGTTCTGTACAGCAATTGTCTGCTGTGCTTATTTCAGCCTTTTCCTCCCCTCGCAGTTTATCTAAATACACCCGCAACTCATTGTGCATCATCATCTGCACCGGCAGCCATCACCAATGCACATAAGTGCCCTACACTTGCTCTACCGGGACCAGTACCATGAATGTACTCCGCATCTGATCGAGGAGCCTCACACGTTTTATTTAGTACTTTGGCCACACAAACACAATGATCTTTTCCAGTCTGAGATGCATTTTTAAGCACATGCGCAGCATTGCCTACCCGTCCAATATGGCGGATTTCTGCAACAGCAGTGAACGGTCTAGTTAACCGCCAGCTCTGCACTCTCTTAAGTCGGGTCACTTCCGGGTCGTTTGTTCGAATCCGAACCTGCCGATCCAGTGTCACTGCGCTGCGTCGTAATCGACAGTGCAGTTAAGTTGCCCTCCGCTGTCTTAGCATTTAGCATTCCACTTACTGCATCGTGTTATATATACAACCGTATATACAACGCTTGTCCTCACTCCCACAGGCAAACCTGCCACACCCCGAACCCGCCGCTCCATGTGTCCCTACCCGGAACATAATAACTGCTCTACTCTCTGGGTAAGTCCCTGCCTTTCCTCCGAACCATTCAGCTCAATCCCGCTTTGAGCCTTGCCTTAATGCATGGTCTTCTTTAGATTCTTGTAACAGCACAACTTGAATTTCGATAACCGTGGATACAGCGCTTGTCCTCAGCCCCACAGGCGATCCCGCCTCCCCACGAACCCGCCGCATCACGTGTCCCTACCCGGACCGCAAGTATTGCTTCTTTCCCCATGTAAGTCCCTGTCTTTCCTCCAGACCCAGGGCACCGTTCATGTGTACAACCACCCAGCACTTAGTCCGTATACTTATTCCTTTCAGCTCCCACACACTGCCATTCCTCTGGCATCCCCACCTCGCAACCCGCAGACACTGGACGTCTACCCACTTACTTTTGGGGTAAGTCCACGTTTATCTCACTATAGACCAATTAGTCCAGTCCCACTTTGAGCCCTGCCTCAGTACATGGTCTTCCTTAACCTCTAGTTACAGCACTACTTGTCTTTCGACCGCCACCGCGTACCCGCCTTGGCAGTCTCATCTGATTTCACCGCCCACGGATTCCAGCCGGGTAAGAAGTACCCCCACCCTTGCCCTTTTCGTCATCCATGGACAACCATCTTCTCGTCATTTCCCATTTCTTCCCCAGGGGGCACCATTGTTCTAACTGCCTCTGACTCTCTACACAGGACCCGCAGTTGTATTCCAACCTATAGCAGCACCACCTACAACGCTTTTATCCTAAGCTCGTCGCGCACCCCAGACCTGGTTGGAATTATCACCGGTCACCTGGTGAGCATTCATTCTTCCACTCATACCTCTCAATCAGGTACTTGCCACACATTTATTTCCCTGTGGACTTATCCACACTCTGTCTCTCCTCCCCACAGGGGCTTGCCCTACTTCCTCTTCCGATACGGAACAGGTAACCACCATTTTCTCAATTATCATGCGAGCACTCAGCCATTTCATGACGTTCTGCTCACAACTTCCCTCCTCAGTTCTCTGTCTCTCTAGCTCCCGGTCCTTTGCTCCCACGCAACAGATATTTCCAACCATGGGTCCACCAACCGTGACTTTTCATTCTGCTTTACTCCATTCCTAAATTAACTCTCCGACTCAATGACGTTTCTCCATTATGTAGTCTCTCCGCCCCTCAAGACCCTTCATAAATGCCTATTACTTCTGAGTATAGTACCTCATAGCCTGAATGTGTTACTTATCGTTTAACTGTCATCCACTTGTCGCATTTTCCTAACCGTCGCCTCATTTAAGTTCTGGTTTAGCCACTTGAGTCACACGAGTCCTCACGACACTGCCCAACACCACAAATGTCACTTGCACATAATTCTTATGTCACTCCAGTGTATACTCTGTACTTCCCCGCGCAATTTTCATGGGGCTCTCCCGTGATAGCGGCACATACACCACAGTCACTGTATTTATTGTGTTTTTTCATGCAGTATTCATGAGAATCATGACAGCGTCATGCTCACCGCAGTCACTGTCCACTGAGTGCTCTGTCTCCCCGGTTTCTACAGGTACATTTTTGGTGAATCCACAACTCCTCATTGAACTCCCCTTTTTCTTTTCTCTCCCCTCCCATCCTTGTCAGCTATGTCAGAGAACAACTTTCAGAATCATTTTCCCTTGTATCCCTTACCCCATGTTTTATATCTTCCCCAGCCCTGAAGAGTCACAGGATAACTCCTTGTGATGAAACACGTGTCGTAAAATCACACACTGGTGTCGACTGCCACTTTGTCAGAACCAAAAACATTTAAACCAACTTTGTAAATACCCTCACCACGTGTGCCTGGGACTGTGCTCATTTTCCAATGTGGATCCTTTGAACCACACAAATCGGGGGGTTATCAGGTAAATCCCCCAACCTGGCAGCACCGTACTCACTTAGATCCTCATGAACATTATGAAAACAAGTCCGAGCAACACTTCTTCCTGTCCTCACTTAAAACCCCATCTCTAGCTCTCATATCAATTGTCAAACCAGTCATAAAATGAGGTGTTGAAATTTTTTGAGGGATGTTTATGAAAGGGTGATTGGGGCAGGGTCGTTATAGTGAGTTCTTTTTCATAAGTTTATTTGTGCTATGTACCCACCCTAATGTGTTTTTCTTTTATATTTGTTGGTAGGGGGTGATTGTATATGTTTAATCTGGTTATCTTTGGTCACTAGAGGCTTATTTGGTTTGTATGGCTGGAGTTAGGGGATGTTGGGGGTGGTGTGTTAGCAGATGGCATCATTAGGGTCATTGTTAACCTGCTTGCTCGAGGTAGGGGTCGGGGTGGGGGTGGGTGGGGCATAGAAGTTCTGGCTGGGGGTACAGAGGGATAGGTGGAAGTGAGGGAGGGGGTAGAAATCCAAGCGGATAGAAATGTTCTCTTATGCAGAAGGGTAGGTGGTCAGGTGTGGCTTGGCTTTACTCGGATCTTAGATGAGCAAGTTATGGATTGCTATAGTTAATATACGTGGCTTAAATAATACCCTGAAAAAGCAAAGCTGATATAATATGTATGCAGGAGACCCGCATTGAAGCATCTAGATGGAATATGTTGGATCTTATGGGTTATCAGGTTATCTACAATACCACACAAGGGACGCCTAGAAGGGGGTTGTCATTCTAGCACAGAAAAAGGTGGGTTTCGCTTTCCTCAATCCAGGGCAGATAGGTATGGCTGATGGGCCATTGCAGAATGTTGTTATACAGATGGATATTTTACACTCTGCTCTGTATATGGCTCTGTAGTGGACAATCCCACAGTGTTTGATTGGCTTAACAACAAATTGGCTGTGTGGCCGCTACCCCTTTGTCATCTGTGTGGTTTTTAAGGAGTGTTTAAAGAAACGATGTAAGTTTTATCAAACCCGCAAGCCTAAGGTCTTTAGATCTCTGAGTAACTTGGGGGTGGACCTCGGAATATCAATGTATGGGCTGAGAAATAGACATCCAGCCCTGGATATATGTTTTTTCGGCACCCCATCGAGTACACTTATGACTGAATTATTTCCTTTTTTCTAATAGGTTATTACATGTATGCTGGCTGTATAAATATCCAAAGGTAATGTCGAACCAGAACCCAATAGTGTTAGAGGTCGACCTGAGCTCTCTACCCCACCACCGTATGCAGTTGGTCTTTTTAGAGGGCTTTACTGTTAGATGAGGATTATGTTAACCATATGAAAAAGTGGATTAAAAAGTTTATGGCGGATAACGTAGGGAGTGCTTCTATAGGTATAATCTGGGATGCCCTTAAGGCTGGTGTTAGGGGGAGACCTTAAGTTTTAGCTGGTCCTGCCAGAAGAAGGAGAAAAATCATCTCTCAGAACTCTATGAAACTTTATCAGCAGTTGTTAGAAGTGGTGGCTAGTGGTTTAGAAATTGAAGAAGCTCAATTGAACATGGCAGTCGCCAAAGCTGCAATTGTAGATATTTCGGTAAAGAAAGCAGCGGATAAATACTCGGCCTGGAAAAACAAGGCATATGAATATAATGAAACGTTAGGGCACCTGTTTGCGATACGCTCGAGACAACAGACAGCTCAAGGGGAGATAAGAGAGATTTGTGACCCACATAGTGGAATAGTGTCTGACCCGGGTGGTATATGTGCACACTTTTAAAGGTTTCATCAACAAATCTACACTGAGGAGGTAGGTACGGTACCCAAAGATATTAAGGGGTATTTGGATCTACAGATACATGTAAAGTTAAGTGAAGAGGATTGGGAATCTCTAGAACAGCCTATTTCAATAGAGGAAGTTATAATGGCCATTGGAGGTTTACCATCAGGAAAAGCAGCAGGGATGGGTTTGATTCTGGGCGGGTTCTATAAGCTATTTGCTGCCTGTCTTAAAACATACATATTATGTAAAAAAACACAAGTATTTTTATAAACTCAAAGTGGGGTCGAGTGAATCTACAGGTAAATGATTAGATGTGTGTATACATTTAGGAATCACTGAGTGGGTTTTTAGATACTCGTATTGCTGTGTCAATGGATTCAAATATTATAATCTGTATTTTACAAAGAGTGATGAAAGATTTTACTAGTGTATGAAAAGGTGCATGTGATTGTCACGTGGATGATGTCATCCGTGATATCATTTGAGATGTCATCAGTGATGTCACTGACCATGTCATGAATGATGTAATATGTGACATCATCAGCAGTGGATTGCGGGTGCGCGAAATATAGTTAGTACAACTAACTATATAGGAGCAATTTCAATGGTTTTGTATGAGTGAAATGTCCAGCTAACTATAACACCCCTAAAACTTATAGTTTTTTGAGTGAATATATATCTATATCTATTATATATATATATATATATATATATATATATATATATATATATATATATATATATATATATACATATATACATATATATATATATATATATATATATATGTATGTACCATATAGAAATGGCAGTGCACGATCAGAAAGGTAGAGTGGCACAAAAAAAATGTTTACGAGTCTGGGCACCAATGAGGAAATGGATTTTGGAAATGTCTGAGGAATAGTGGAAATGGCGGTATTTAACAGTTGGTTAAAACAGAGGGGCGGTGATATATCCTGATAATATGAAGTAATGCACCACAGCACTTTATAAGGGGTAATAGCAATGATTATGTGATGAATTCTCAACTACTGTGGAATATTCCTTGCCTTCTGGTGACTAATGTATGCTTTACTGTATCATGATGAATTTCTCTGCTTGGATGGGGTGGGAGGAGTAGGGGGTCCGGGGATTGTATTTTAAAAGTTCAATAAAGATATTTAAAAAAGCAATGAGATACACCTCTCATAATAATAAGGAAGTACATAGCAATCCATGATATTCAAAAAGTTCTGTGCACTGTTGTGCTGTGGCACAATGCTTGCCTCCTAATTTACTGCCAAGAGGAACCTCCTCAGGAAGACATCTAGTGGGCATATCAGGTACCACAAGATCTTACTTGGGAGGAGAGGATTTATTTTGGGAGGGGTGGTTTTGAGTGTGGGAGGGGTAGTTTTAGTTTTGGGAGGGTTGGTTTCAGGTTTGGAAAGCTTAAGGCAAGGGAAACCACACACTCTCACAGGGAAAATGGGTAGGGTGTTTGGCAGGGATTTGGGTAATGGAAATAAAGGGATTGGCAATGGCTGATATGCATGTGTCTGTTGAGAGTGAAGGTGCATGTGGGTCTGGGGTAAGCATGAGCGCAAAATCCGCTCCGATCGCGGATTTTGCGGATTTTCGGTGAATCCGCGATCCGCGAACTCTCGCGGATTTACCGAAAATCCGCAATCCGCGATCGGAGCGGATTTTGCGGTCAAAAGTTCAAGCGAGCCTAATTAACGATGGCGCCGGCAAGCTGCCAGCGCCATCCTGCAATAGTTACTTAATTAGCTTCAACAGGAAGCTCTAATAGATAAGATACAGCAGGGGCTCGAGCGCCTGCTTTATTTTAACAGTTGGAGCTTCCTGTTGAAGCTAATTAAGTAACTATTGCAGGATGGCGCTGGCAGCTTGCCGGCGCCATCGTAAATTATTTCAACGGTGGTGTCTTCTTGAATAAATATGAAGGGCAGGGTTCATTCGGGCACGACGGTCCTGGCACAAAAAAATAAACCTCAACAGGAAACACTTGCAGATATCAATAAAGCATGTGCCCTAGTTGAAGCTTAAATTCAGTGACTCATTCATCAGCCCAAAAATTAATCTGCTGCTCTGATCGGTCTCTGCCCTTTTATACACACAAGAGGCATGCTCGCATGGACGCCCCGTCCGTTTGGCCCCGCCCACACACTCGAGGTGTGCACCGTCTTCCCGCCATTTACCCACTATTATGGACATTTCACTTAAGGGACCCCTGCGCACTTCCGCGCGATTGCATAGTAACACACACTTGGTCGCAGGAACTAGTTGAAGCGCAAATGCAGTGACTCATTAATCAGCCCAAAAAAAATCGTGAGCGTTGGGAGGCTGGGCAGATGTGCCTTCTTCCCAAATATATCATCGAAAATCCGCTGTGATGCTGCTCTGATCGGTCTCTGACCTTTTAGACACACAAGAGGCATGTGCGCTCGCGTGGAAGCCCCGTCCGTTTGGCCCCGCCCACACACTCGATGAAGCCCCGCCCCCAAATCCGCAAATCCGCTAAATCCGCAGATTTTGCGGATCCACGATCCGTGGATCCGCTAAATCCGCGAATCGTGGATCCGCAAAATCCGCCCATGCTTAGTCTGGGGTATGTCATATACACTTGTAGGTATGTTGCTTCCTAAATGTCTGTTGTTTGAGTGAGTATGGTCGTTAGTGTTTTTTGGGTGTGTTATCAAATGTTTGTGTGTGTGTGAATGGGTATTCTGTGGAGGTGCTGGGTGTGATTGTGGTGCATGTGGATGTGGTGGTGCATGTGTGTGTGGGTGGTGCCTGTGTGTGTGATGGTAGGTGCGGTGCGAATGTGTGTGTGGTGGTGGGTGCAGTATGTGAGGTTGTGCTTGTGGGGGTGGTGCATGTGTGTGTGGTGATTGGTGTGATGTCTGTGCGTATACTGGTGGTAGTGGTACAAGTGAGTATGGTGGTAGGTGCAGTATCTGTGCTGGTGATGGGGTGATACGAGTAGGTGTAGTGGTAGGCGCAGTGTCTATGGGTGTGCTGGTGGTGGTGCATGTGCGTGTGGTGGTGGGTATGGTGTCTGTATGTTTGTGTGTGTGCCTGTGTTTTTTGCTGTCTGTGTTTATGTGTGTATGTGCTGCTTGTGTGTGTTGGAGTGGGTATGTGCAAGGGTTTGCATTTGCTTGGAACAGAGATGGGAATAGTGAATTGAGATGGGGAAGGGGAAGGAGGTAGGGCACAAGGTTGGGTTTGTTGGAAAGCTGTGGTCAGTGAGGATCCCAGACTTTGAAAAGCCTGCAGTAGGCCAGACATACCACTATGAATTCCTTCCAGGTAAGCTCCCATTTGTTGCATATGGAAGCTAAAAGCCTGGAGAGCATTCAGGAGTGCAGTCTGGCCTACAGCGATGCTGTGGAGGAGGTCAATAACTTCCTCACCCAGCACAGCCAGGGGGACAGAGGCAGGGGATGAGGTGCCTGTGGCAAAGGAGACCCAGCCCTTTGAGGGGGCTGGGTTAGCCAACTGAGGGGGAGCAAGTGGAAGGGCGAACATGGATGTTTTCCTATTTTTGATATTGCACCTGCTACAATGCTCACAAACATTTGTTCTTTACATCATCATCTCATGCATGTAGGGAACATCTGAAACCATCTCTTCACAGTCTTGTAATTCCACATGATAGCTCCTCCATCATATATGATCTTGTCTGTTAACCATAATCATTTCTCTAAAGGAACTCATGAACACCTCTGAATGGTTGGCCTTTGTTCTCCAGAATAGAGAAATTATGTCAGCAATAAGGATATACATCTAAAATACCTTTGAACACTGTGGACACAAAGTTCAAAAAAGTTACGTTAAAGACATACACTAAAAGTAAAATATGGATCAATGTGTGTCAACACATACTGCAATGTTGTACCAGTATTTGTAGAAACTGCAAGCCTGTCTCATTTCTTTGGCCATTTCACAATGGCAACACTGACCTCTAGTAGCTCAAGTATAGTACAAATGTACAACATATTATATGGATTCAGTACTGAAGTAGCTTATCAATGTATTACACAGTATGTACTTACCTATACTGATATGGTGGCTTTCACCTTAGGCATAAAGTGGTGCCACATCACAGTAAATATGATATATACTGATGCACATATGATACCCACAACAAAGAATTAAATGCTATTCAGAATATGAAACAGATCACACCTTGATGCATTTCACCATTTTCCAAATGAGTCATGAGTTGGGCCTGATTTTGAGTCTTCAAGATGGGATAGTCCAAAATATTTGTGATGGGACATGCAAACTGCCAAAATCCCTTAAAGTATCCCATTTTTCTCCATCGTTGAGTTCTCAACTGGACATAATAAAGGCCATTGAAAAGTAGTTTGGGGTATGTGTTACTCTGTCACCATTGTATGCACAATCTTGTCTGTTTCCCTACAAAACGTGTATGACTATTACAAGTATTTATACAAAAACACACTGCTTTCATGCACATGTATGAAGGAGTAAGACATCATGCAAATCTGTCTCTTTTAACGTATATGAAACAGTACATCTGATGCAAAACACATTTGGGATATGTATAGACTCCAAAATATAGTATTAATTCTGACTAGTGATTTTGGCTCACATGCTCACTCTTGTTTGTGTAAAATCCCAACTTACTAATGTGACTTTTGGAACATCCACTGTTCAATAGGTGCACAGTATGCAATGTCACATGTAGTTGATCTACCATTACATGATCCACAATAGTGAAGGAGATCACACCTGACACAACAATGACTAGTGGCCTGTTTGGTACAACTGTCCCTCATGAAATCAAACAACCAGATGTATCTGTGTAGTTTAGGCAGCCACATATCTGCCCAGAATAGTCCTTTCATAGTGAACAGGGATCAGGTGGCAACCTTTCCAAGAAATTAATAGACAATACACATCATCATACACATTGTGCAAAATTTACACAATCAAGAATTCTTCTTATGCGTTGGACATAGGTCACCCTTCATGTTGATGGGAAAAATCCTGGCTGTAACAAAAAATCTGTCATGAAACATGTGAAACTCAAATAGGAATTTACCCCCCTTGTTGCTGCCATTGGACTTTCAACTGCCCATCAAGCTGGGGATAGGCCACGACAAGAATGTGGGCCATTAGGGGGGTCAGGGTGCAGCACATGTGCTTCCCACCTTGGAAGGACTGCACAAGCTGAACTTTGGCTGACTTTCTGGTCCAGCGTCATAGGTCCTCTCACCTCTTCCTGCAATGGCAGCTTCACCACTTGTAGACCCCCATTGTCCGCACCTTCCTGGTGATGGCCTTCCAGCTATCTCCTTCTGATGGGCATTGACCTGTATGGATACTAGAAATGGAAGAAAAAAGAGTGGTTGTGTGACTTTTTTTTGTCTGCATTGATGTAACACAATTTTACTACACGTATCACCAAGTTACCTTACAACATGTGTATTTTCGCATGCTGACCAAAAGAAATATATTAATACACACTTTTGTAGTGACCTGTTGACCACCCTCATCCCTTGTCATGTCCTAAACTCACTAATACAGTCCAGTGACATCATCTTGCCCAGGAGTCTTCTACATTTTCTGTGATGTAAACGACTTCAGATCAGTGCAAAAATTGTGAACTACTGAAGGCTAAATAACTTGCGCATTGTTACCAGACTTCCTCACGGCCAACTTCATTGACTCGATGCATAAAGCCCAAAGAGCCAGATATTATGGTTTGAACTACATACTATGACTAAGAGCACTATGGAAGGGCTGCCATGTGTGTCAGTGAAGGCGAGACCTTTGTTGATGTCTGTACATGTGCACATAAGAATGGGATATAATTGTACAGGTGACAGAGTCTGTGTGGTATGCACTTGTAGCGCAGAACACACCTTTTGCCATCTGTGGCACAGTTACATGGATGACACACACAAACAATTGTATGTCCTTTTGAATAGGGGAAATTTAAAAGTGCAGAGAAATATTCTACCAAACACTTCATGTCATGGAACATTTTTCTGCACTTCAAAATTCCCCCATGTAAAAAAGCCTGTATCTTGCATAAATACTTATGGCACAGTGAATCTTGGCCACTGGGAGTAAGGGGACTGCAGTTTGGAAATGAAACACTGTGAACTGAGAGTAGAATGAAATGAAGTGTTAGCTAAAGAAGTTAGGTAGCTATCTATTTCAATTGTCATCCATTTAACAGTATCCAGGGCATATTTTGCTTGCATCTCCACATTTGAGTTGACAAGGAAATATTTTTATGAGAGATATACCTAAGTGCTTAAGTTGTTTGCCAATATGACTCAGCCCGACCCTGGCCCATGATTCTGACTGAGCTCTGCCCGTTGTCAGGCTCTGCTATCAGCAGCCTAATGATAATGATGTCAAATGAACAGAGCTTTACCATAACTTTTATATGAAAAAATGACCTGACACCTATCCGATAACTGGCCTCAAGTCTGTGTGCTACTCTGTGGAAGTCTGGGAGCTACTGGTAGCTACCAATCAACTGCTTTGAGACCCCTGATCTAGACTGAGTGATTTGTGGGGTGATACACATAGCAAGCATCATTTTGATTTGGTTTTTACAGCAAACATATATATGTACAGTTGAAAAGACAATATAATGTGTTTTCTAATTTACATGTGGTGAGATTTCTACATTTCACATGTAATTCAAATATATACATCGAAATGTCTCTACATACTCACCAAATAGAATCTGGGGCTTTAAACACACAACACATACTATTGCTGTTGTTTTTATTTTTATTGTAAAGTGCTTACAAATCCCCAACATCATTGTCCTGTGTTAAGGAACACAATATATGAAATATATGAGCTGAAAGGGACATTGTAGCCTGTGTTAATAGAAAGAAAACAATTAGACAGATTCACATATACATTTCAAACATGTCCCTGTTCCTCTGGTGAGCCATAGAGCTGGCTATGTAGGGACAGGACCTTCTTTGTCAGCAATTTCAGCTCCTCTGGTGAGAAGACAGGGGCCCTGTTAACCTGGCATTGTTGCTTCCAAAGTTCACAAACAGCAGCAAAAGTGGAGGAGGTCTTAATGGCTGCAGTGTTAGGAGGCAAGTGAGCTCTTTTTGAACCACCACCTACATATGTACACCACATACACAACTGTCAACAAAGACAGACATATGCCTTCGTATGTTGCACTCACACACGTAAGCCTATGTCCGTCGTGAAGTTGAACACCCACTACACAGTCAACTTCTGCCATGGACATCTGATTACAAAGGTACTGGCGGTGAGGTCAGGCCCCTACCATTTTAGAAAGTCAAATAGTATGTTTGCGACTGTTAAGTGTGCCACCACCACTCAAAATGGTGGCTAGTTTGTTTACATATTCAAACTTTGAAAGACACTCATGTATTTAAAAAAAATTATATGTAGTGAGTTACTGTGGTTAAATGCGATAGTTGCGCAGTGTTGTTTACACCTCCGTTAATGGTATTTTGAAAGAAAACATTTAAAACAAAGAATGTGCAAATAATTCATTAGAAATTGATTATTTACACATCATTCATATAAAATATTGACAAATTAAAAATTACATTTTTGAACTAAAAAGGAAAAAACAAATCGTACATTAAAATATGTTGTGAAACCATATATATTTTTAGCACAACATGACATTTGTGTTAATAATCAAAACTAAATCAGTAGAAAATGTTAAAAAAATTTCACAATTTTTCCAATGAAGACATTTGAACTCTGGGAGAGTGAGGAGATAACAGCTTCAAGTGTACCACCCATGTTCAGACCTTGCCACCATAGAAGAATGGGATATTATCAAAATGTTCAGATTTAATGGGTAAACTCTACTGGATTTATGTCATCAGTTGGAGCCAGATCTTCTGCCTCAATACAGAAATCCTGTGAGAAGTTGGCCTGATAGGTGATGTTTCCAATTCTGGAACCACCTATTATCAGACCAAACAATCCCTTATGGTGTCTGGTTGTAAGTCAACCTTATTAGACAAGCTATCCTAGGGGTAGCATGGACTAAGCAGCCTAAAGGCTTAACTTAAGAGGTCGTGTTAAGCGAGCTGTTTTACCACATACAATCCTGTAATACCAAGTGAAAGGACACCACACAAGTATATATTATAAAAATATATGTGTTTATTACTAAAAACAATCCCCAGTATTCTTTATGAATAAAGGGGCACAAGCGTTAAATCAAAAGCACTGTTTAAACATACAAAGTTGCACAATTATGGATGAGGGCAGGGGGCCACTCAAACCATATACTAAACAAGTGGTATAAGAGATGCCACTCGAGCAGTGGTTAGGCCTAGGGCCTAGGGAATCGCTGGGAGCAGTCAGGACAAGCAATGCTGAAGTCGGGAATGGCCCTCGGGATTCGGGAGATGTGCGGAAAGCGCACGCACGCACCAATGTTAACCAATGGTGCGTAAAAGTTGTAAAGTTAAAGTTAAAGGACACTTCCGCTGAACCTAGAGGAACAAAACTTAACACACAGACCCTAGAGGTGTGCACCAGTGTGGGAACACCGGCGGAGCAAAGTTACCTCACCCACAGGAAGTGGGTGCACAGGGTCGAAGTGGCGTTGGGTTCTGACACGCAGGCTCTTGGTGCTTGAAGCTGAAAGGGCTGCAGGCGGGTTAAAGATGAAGTGTCCGGTGGAGTCCAAGGGTGGACTCAAGTCGAAGAGTACCTGAAAGCAGAGGGGACAGAGTCTGGGTCACTCAGCAGTGACCAGGGTGGAACCAGGACGGAACCAGGCAATGTCGGGCGCAATCAGGTGGTCGTCGAGGAGCTTCTCTCCGCTGTCACGTGGGCTCTGGGGCATCTGCGACGTCCAGGAGCAGGTCACGATCTGTCCCATGCAGGCTCTCACCGTCGGTGCAGTCGGCTTCAAGTTTGGAGCAAACAAGCCTTGGCAAGAGCAATCCACGCGGGATCGGAAGATTGCTTCTCACTCGGACCAGGAAGGTCAGAGTCGGGGCTCCTTTTCAGGGGAGCTGGTGTGGATCTGGAGCAACCAGATTCACGAGTCTTCTTAGTAGTTTCGTCGGCACAGGGACCACTAGCCAGCTGGCAAGTGACCGGGCCAACGCGTTGAGCCAAATAGAGCCAAAGGGCCCCACGCAGCACTCGTCGAGTGTGGAGGGCTGAACTTCGGCTCAGGAGCAGCTCAGGGTGGGGGCTTCTCAAACCCCGGTGCACAGCTTCGAGGATCACTCGTGGGCTGCACGGTCAGCGTCTCGTGGTCAATTCAAGATGGCGTGCCCCACGCTTCCGGTCGCCTCCACGGGTCTCAGCTTTGCAGGGACTGTGGATCGGGCTGTTAGAAGGCAGGCAGGCTTAATCTCGTCGATCTCAGTCGCTCGAGTTCCGGCAGGAACTGCAACTAAGTAGACGTCGAGGGCTGGATGGTGCCTGCTGCTGCAGGGTGGTCACTCCTTGACCACAAGGGAGATTCTTCGGGCTTCCACGTTGAGATGGAGGGCGAAGGGTCCAGAATTTCGTTTCAAATGTTTCTTCCAGGAAATCTGATGTGCATTGGCACTGCTCCCACTCTTATTCGAATCTGGGGGGCGTGATTACCTGCTAGGTCCCCTCCTATGGGTGGGACCCAGGAAGTGGGTGGATACACCCCCTTCCTTTGATCCAGGCCGCCCTGGCACGAGGGCTGGAGTGCCCCAGAACCGGTTTGGCCGGATTATGCAAGGGGCAGCCTTGTGCGCCCCAAGCAGTGTCTGGTTTCTTTCAAACCTCCCTGCTACAATCCACTATCCCCTGTCTGGAGGGCGGTGACACCCTCCTGTGACAGGAAACCCTTTGTACAGGACCCATTTGGTTGAGTTTCGGTCAACTGCAGGGGTCCAGACATTTGTCTGTGGCAGAGGCATCCATTTTGTGGATCTTAAGGTCTTTGGAGAAATTAACCGCATTTAAGTGAAGTAACATGTCTTACCCCTCTAGAGGGGTGGAATGCCATCCCCGTCGCCAGAACTGGCGAGGGGATGGTATTCCAAATCGTATGACACCTTACACGACATGTTTCGATAAAGCCAAACCAAAGTTGCTATTTAACCGCGAGGATTATAAGGCACTTAAGAGTATATGGTATGGCATTATCCTGAAACAGCTTAGGGAGTTGTTCCCGACAGCTGCAGACAGGCTCAGCTCATGCTAGAGCTCCATCTCACATAAAACCACGCACTCTGCCTCCAGGATTGATGAGGCCTTCCATAGGAGTGGCTCACAGGTTTACATGTGTCCAGATATAGGTTTAGACATAGGTATACTATATCTAAGTAAGGGGTGTGTACACCACCTTACCCCAGCTGAGTGATCAGCCAGTTGTGTCAATTTAAGAACCAGCCAGGGGTGGCAAAAGATATGCTGCAGCCCCTGGTAGGCCTTGGTGGCCCCTATGCCCTGGGCACCTATAGTGCATTATACAGGGACTGACAAGGAGTCCATTTCCAATTGGTATGTGCCTATAGCACATGTGTCAGTAATTTAGTGAGAGAACAGCAGGCTGGGGGTCTGATCAGCAGGCCCACAGCCTCAGTAGTCGAAAACCAGTGAAGCAAAAAGCAAAAATTTGGGGTGACCATAGGATAGCAGACCCTACTCTCCTACACAACCCCCCCCAAACGCAGGGACATTAAACTAACCTTGACCAGATAAGTCTTCATGTTCTAAGTGGAAGTACCGGGAGAGACCATCTGCATTACCATGGTCAGTCCCTGGGCGGTGCTCCACTGTAAAGTCCATCCCCTGTAGGGAAATGGACCACCTGAGCAGTTTGGGATTTTCACCCTTCATCTGATTAAGCCACAAGAGGGGCTTATGGTCTGTCTGCACCAGGAAGTGAGTTCCAAACAAGTAGGACCTCAACTTCTTTAATGCCCAAACCACAGCAAAGGCCTCCCTCTCAATGGCTGACCAACGTTTTTCTCTTGGGGTCAGCCTCCTGCTAATGAAAGCAATAGGCTGGTCTTGACCATCTTGATTAAGTTGTGAGAGCACAGCTCCCACCCCCAACTCAGAAGCATCTGTCTGTACAATGAACTGTTTGGAGTAGTCAGGACTCTTTAGGATAGGTGCAGAGCACATGGCCTTCTTCAGGTCTTCAAATGCCTTCTGACAGCTAACTGTCCACTGAACCTTTTTTGGCATCTTCTTGGATGTCAAGTCATTTAATGGTGTCACTATAGACCCATAGTTCTTCACAAACTTCCTGTAATACCCAGTCAGGCCCAAGAAGGCTCTGACTTGTGTCTGGGTAACTGGAGGAGCCCAGTCCTGTATGGCCTGGATTTTGCTCTCCAGTGGCTGAACCTGGCCTCCACCTACTAGGTGGCCCAGGTATACAACCTTACTCTGCCCTATCTGGCACTTAGTGGCCTTGATAGTTAGGCCTGCCTTCTGCAGGGCCTCCAAAACTCTCTTCAGGTGGATCAGGTGATCCTCCCAGGTGGAGCTAAAGACAGCAATATCATCCAGATAAGCTGCACAAAAGTCATCCAACCCAGTAAGGACTTGGTTCACCAACCTTTGGAAAGTGGCAGGTGCATTCTTCAAACCAAAGGGCATTACCACAAACTGATAATGTCCACTAGGGGTAGAGAATGCTGTCTTGGCCTTTGACTCCTCAGCTAGTCTGATTTGCCAGTAGCCAGCTGTCAGATCGAATGTGCTCAGAAACTTGGCAGAAGCCAATCTGTCAATGAGCTCATCTGCTCTTGGAATGGGGTGAGCATCTGTCCTAGTGACAGCATTGAGACCCCTGTAATCCACGCAAAACCTCATTTCTCTCTTTCCATCTTGGGTATGAGGTTTTGGCACCAGGACTACTGGGCTGGCCCATGGGCTCTCTGATGGCTCAATCACTCCAAGCTCCAACATCTTTTGCACCTCAGCCTTGATGCAATCCCTGACATGGTCAGGTTGCCTGTAGATCTTATTCTTCACAGGCAGACTGTCACCAGTGTCCACTACATGGGTACACCAGTCAGTCTGGCTGGGTGTGAGTGAAAACAAATGCCTGTGGGCCTGCAAAACTTGTCTGCAGTCCATCTGTTGCTGGTCAGTGAGGCTGCCTGCCAAGGCTACTCCATCAACTGAACCATCATCAGGGTTCTGAGAAAGCAGGTCTGGGAGAGGGTCACTCTCTTCCTCCTGATCCCCATCTGTGGCCATGAGCAGGCTCATGTCCTCCCTGTCCACAAATGCTTTCAAGCGATTCACATGGATTACCCTGTGAGGGCTCCTGGGTGTTCCAAAGTCTACCAAGTAGGTGACTTCCCCCTTCTTCTCAATAATAGGATAGGGTCCACTCCATTTGTCTTGGAGTGCTGCTGGAGCCACTGGCTCCAGTACCCACACCTTCTGTCCTGGTTGGAACTCTACCAGCACAGCCTTTTGGTCATGCCAAGCTTTCTGTAATTCTTGGCTGGCCTCCAGGTTTTTGGATGCTCTTTCCATGTACTCAGCCATCCTGGAGCGGAGACCAAGTACATAGTCCACTATGTCTAGTTTGGGCTTTTTGAGAGGTAACTCCCATCCTTCCTTCACCAAACACAATGGACCCCTCACAGGGTGGCCAAACAAAAGTTCAAAAGGGCTGTAGCCAACCCCCTTCTGTGGGACCTCTCTGTAAGCAAAGAGCAGGCAGGGTAAAAGAATGTCCCATTTCCGCCTGAGCTTCTCTGGTAATCCTTTTATCATGCCTTTAAGGGTCTTGTTAAATCTCTCCACAAGCCCATTGCACTGTGGATGATATGGGGTGGTAAACTTATAGTTTACTCCACATTCCTTCCACATTGCTTTCAGATAGCTAGACATAAAATTCGTGCCTCTATCTGATAGTACCTCCTTAGGGAAGCCCACTCTTGAGAAAACTGCAATGAGGGCCTTTGCCACCACAGGTGCTGTGGTGGTCCTTAGGGGAATAGCCTCTGGATACCTGGTGGCATGATCCACTACCACCAGTATGAATCTGTTCCCAGATGCTGTTTGGGGGTCCATTGGACCCACAATATCAATTCCAACTCTCTCAAAGGGGACCCCCACCACAGGTAGTGGTATTAGGGGGGCCTTTGTTGTGCCACCTGACTTACCACTGGCTTGGCAAGTGACACAGGAGCGACAAAACTCCTTGACATCCTCTGACATGTGAGGCCAGTGAAAGTGTGAAACAAGCCTGTCCCACGTCTTGTTCTGGCCTAAGTGTCCTGCAAGGGGAATATCATGGGCCAAGGTAAGGAGGAACCCCCTAAACTGCAGAGGTATAACCAACCTCCTGGTCATGCCAGGCTTGGGGGCTCTAGCCTCTGAGTAAAGGAGTCCATCATCCCAATACACAGTATGGGTACCTTGGGCATCCCCAGCAGCCTCAGCAGCAGCCTGCTCTCTGAGGGGTTCAAGGGAAGGGCAATCTAATTGAGCCTGCCTCAGGTCTGCCCTTGAGGGTCCCCCTGTCCCCAGAAACTCAACCTGGTCAGGTTCAAGCTCCTCAGAGACAGTCTCCTCTTGGACTGCAGAATCAGTTTCCTCTGAAACCTGATCCTCAACCTGGGGCAAGGTGGAAGGCTGAGCCTTTCCTCTCTTGCTCCTTCTCTTGGGTTGTGGCTGGTCTATTGTTTCAAGATCCACCACTGGTTCAGGAAGGCACTTCTTAGCCTGAGCCCTTGTCATGGCAAGGACATGCTCTGAAATCCATAGCATTTCTGCATGAGTCCTGTACTCCACTTCTGACCATGCTGAGCTTTCAAGGTCATTGCCTAACAGACAGTCTACTGGTAGGTCTGCACTCACCACAACTTTCTTTAGGCCATCAACCCCTCCCCAGGAGAAGTTCACAACTGCCACACTATGGGAAGTAGTGGAGTTGCTTGCATTGGTTACTAGGTAGCTCTCACCTAGTACAATCTGTCCAGGGTCCACAAAGTCAGGTGTCACCATTGTGACACTGGCACATGTGTCCCTATAAGCTTGAGCCAGTTTCTCATTAATTAAGGGAGTCTGCCTGTATTTGCCCAGGTTACTGGGGCTTACTGCAGTGGGCAACTCAATGTCCACATCATACAGGAGAACTGCCTGTGTAGGGATTCTGACTAGGCCAGATCCTACTTCAATACCCAGGGTCAACCCAGCTACACCCTTGGACTGTGTTCCACCACTGCTTACTGTACTTGGGGTTGCAGTTGCTTTAGGAGCTGTAGTGGTGGGAACTGGATTTGCCTTAGTGCACTCACTGCCCCAGTGTGAAACTGATTTGCAGGTATTACACCAAGGTGTCTTTGGACCTTTGTTCTTCTTCTTCTTGTTTCCATTTTGGGAACCACCCTCCTTACTATTAGTTTGGGGGCCTGAAGACTTCTGGTCTTTTTCTTTATCTTTCTGATTCTGATTACCACCCTTCTGGTCTGTTTTCTTCTGGTCACCACCTTGGTTCTGGGGTTTCTGCTTAATCCTTGTTCTGACCCATTTGTCTGCCTTCTTTCCCAATTCTTGGGGTGAGGTCAGATCAGAGTCAATAAGGTATTGATGCAACAGCTGGTTTGTACAGTTATTAAGGATCTGTTTGTTGCAGGGTTTCTGTACTCACACAGAACTGTGCACAGAGGAGTGGAACCTCGGCAAATTAGGGTGTCCCAAAACTTACCTTAGCAACCAACTCACCCCTTACCGAGCTAGCTACAGTGTCTCATTGGACATATCAAACTCCCAATGTTTAGACAAACCAGAACATGAACTTACAGTACCTCAGGGTACGTGGGACTCATGAACACTCTTTCGTTATATTTATCATTACAAACCAGAACATGGAGTAAAGAAGACACATGTGCATTTGAAATGTTTATTTACTAATGCCGTCTTCTCAGGCGCAGTATCTTAGATAATACAAGTATACTTATTATCAGTATCAAAATTATCAGCATAGTTACTAAGACATAAAAAGCGAATGGTGACAGCATGTTAACATGCTGTAATGAATAAGAGTTAACAACACTTATATCTCACCCTCCCTAACACATATATTATATTATTAGCTAAGAAGGTCTCTTTGGGTTGTTTTAGGGCGGGCCCATACCTTAGTGTCCTAGCATGAAGGAATCACATCAGCATACACCAGCTCTCTCTGCATGTGCACCGCATCAAGTGTGTTAACAATTCTTGTGCAAAGCAATATCAATCCCGCCTCAAGCCCAAGTTGGCAAAGGCTGCACTTGTGTTATGACTATGAAGGCGTGGAGATCAGACCTCATAACAATTCCATATCGTGTTGCTCCTGAAACTTCAGCACTCTCCGTGCAGACATGGTTTATTAAACAAAACTGATATCAGAGCAATAACATATTATTCTCACATACACCACGGCAAACAACTAGGTTGAAAGCTAAGTCAACAATTAAGGGTCGTGTGCAGAAGTTGCAAGAAAGGAAAAATGACGTTTAAATCTCAAATGTACCTATGCTAACTTAACACGATATAAGGATATATAGGAGCTATATAACACCCCCCCATGATCCGAGAACGGACTAAATAAGACAACAGAAGTGCCATCACATGAGAGCAGAATCCAACAATAAATGAGCATGAATAAAAATTCAATTATAAAAACTAATGCTAAAAAATAGCCCACAATTATAATGTGGCTCAAGCCAATAGGCAAGCAAAAAATAAAATGTCTTGACCAAAAGTCAATAAAATCAAGGAAATGCTATTAATCAGCATGTCAATTCGAGGCATTGTTTATGATAAGACTGTATATGAAAAGTAAGCTGCAACAGCCTCCAGGAGGAAGTCACTGTCCTCATCCGAAAACAGTTCAGCCATCCAATTTAAAAGATGAAAGGAACATACGTGATCTCCCAGCACCGGATCCTCTATAACCATCAGAGGACAGCTCGGTGGGTTCTCAAGAAAACTTCGTTCCAAGAAATTTTGCGCTGCCGACAACACATCCCAGGGACCCATTAGTCCATGTGCCACCGCCAAGGCCATAATCCTTTCGTCAGAACAAACCAACTCGTGAGCAATGATAGGACTCATCAGTTGATCAAAATCGACGTCAGAAGATATCGGTCCGCAGAGACACAAATCAATGGCCCAAAGGAAATCACAGGTCAGGCAGCGAAATACAGGCTGGACACAGGTGAAATAGGAGAACCGAAAAGATAATCCAAACGCCGTGCTTAGAGTCGCCAACGGCAGTGTGCCATAATAATCAAGCATGCGGTTGCGAAACCGCGTCAGTAGCAGTTGAGCGTGGTCTTGCACAGGAAGGGCATCCATATTTAAAAAGGCAGAAAACCACCAAAGCGCCAGCCGCTAATGCAAGTAAAAACGGGAACCCTCCAAATAAGGATGAAAAAATAGAATGGAAGAAGGCAGGGATGACTCCAAAAATCTTCTCAAAGGAAGTCACGAGACCACCGCTAACAACTTTAAAAAAATGTGCTAGGCCCGTTGTGGAGGATGCGTTACAGATAGAACGAACCATGGCTCCGAAATGCAAAGGCAAATCAGTATTTAAAAGAGCCTGAACCTCCGTACGCGTGTTAGCAATGTGAAGCACGAAAGTTTCACGGGCCGAGCTCAAGGCCACCTCTTTCTGGGACAATAGAGCTCTTATTCTAGCCATGCCGCTGAATTCTGCTCCCAAGGTCGGTATCTGTGGCCAAATGGAAGACTCCCTATGTTCACGTGTGGGAGGATAAAGAACATTTCTGCAGCAAATAACTCGCTCACTTACTGTTACTATGAAAGCTATACCTTTAATTAACCCACAACAGTTTTCATTATTGAGCATTAAATAACTACCATTCTCTAACAATTTAAACGTGGGGATGATAGCAGGAACTGGCGTGCCCTGTAAAACGCAAGCCATATTCGGTCGGTCCTTGTTACATGAACCGTGTAACTGTATGTGTCTGCACATTAAAGAATGATCTGGCGTCTCAGTACACTCATCCCCTGTTAGATAAACCTCCTGTTCATCCTTGAAACATCTGTATGTGTATGGGAGTGACCAGACCTCATGAAGAAAACCGCTACCTAAGGGTTCAAAACGACCTATTGGCACATATTTCATACAATTTGAAAACTTATATAAAGCAAAAGGCAGCGTTATTAAACCGTGGATAAGCCACGTAGCAGCAGTGGCTTCTGCCACAGAAAAAGGTAAAGATTCCAACCTTTCAATATGTAGCATAGAAAAGGAAGCATCACGCATTGAAAGCAAGCGTTGTTTGTCTGTCAAATTAAACGGTGCAAATAAAGAGGAAACGTTCATGTATCCCCAGGGAACTTTACCCATTTTCAGAGTCTGAAGTGTCCATGCAAACTGCATGATTGACCGTAATTGATTTTGACCATGGTATAATACTGACACTTCATCATGCACAATATCAACAACAGACGACACAATATTATCTAATGTGTAAATTCTAGAGGAAAGCACATTAATGCTATTGTCAACCACTGCAAGCACTTTCTCAAGATTCGCCTGATCAATAGCCCTAAGGCGTGAAGCAGCCTCAATCTGTGAGAGTTTCCAAATTTCATTGTAAACTCCATATAACCACCTTTTCGACCTGCCACTAGCTGGGCCTTTAATGAAATCATTCAAATCCACGTCTGCATTCAGTTTGGAAAGGTGATACTTAACCGCAGGTAAAGTTGAATGTTTCAGCCAAGCTTGACACAACTTGCCCACAGAGTACGAGGTGACAGTATGACTCAAATCAAACCGGGGATCTGATCTAACAGTCTTAAAACCGTCAGTTATATTTAAAAATCTTTTTTGGCAAGAATCAGCACTACGGTGCCAAAGCAGCCAACCCTTGGGATTCATACTGGAAATGTTAAAGGAGGAATTAAGAAGCAGAGCCTGTATATCTTTAATGGACAATTGAGTAAAATTACTCCAATTCTCATATTCCTCCAACTCCGGGAAAGACGGGGTGTTTAACCTTTTAGATGTAGCCAATCCAAAGCATGTGGTCTGGGAAATGGTTTCATTTAAAAACAACATATGATTCGGGATGAGACATGCACGGTGCAAAGCCTCAGTGCCTCGTACCTGCCAGGCCCTTGAACCCCAAACCGATTTAAGGTCTATTGTTTCCTTCCATAACTCATAGCCCCCAGTAACTAATTGATCTAGGAAGGCCTTTGAATACAACAATTTTGTATCGGTAAGTCTAACCTTGGACAGTGGCTGTTTGTGAAATTTAAAATAAAAGGACTCGGGATTGGTCTGGTTAAAGTCAGTGAAATAAGTATACTTTTTAAGAAACGTTTCCGAACTCCCTTGTGTAGGTGCCGGGCAATGTTCCCACTGAGTAAAATTAACAGCATCCCTTCGGGAAGATGTCTTGTGTAAGAAGTGATTGCCATAATGTTGGTAACAGAACAATTCACCATAATTAGCAGATTCTAAATATAAATCCTCAGCGTCAAATGCAGCATAGTACTTCAAATCAGAAAACAAACTTTCCACAGCATTAACATCCCAATCATCAGAACGAATGTTTTGTTTCACCACATCCCCCATATTAACTCTTAGTACATTAGGAACATTAACGACTTCCGTTGGGCCATGAATCTGAAAACGAACTGCATCCCACGCGATTCCATCCAGAACAGGCCATGCTGTGATGTTAACCAAAGTCAAGTCTCTTTTTAATCTGTGTGTAGAATGTGAAGAGGAAAGTGGGGCCAAAGTTCCATTTAAATGAGTAATGCAAGTTCTCTCCTCGACATAGTGTCCATTCATAATTCGAAAAAAATAAAACACAAAACCAATTGACATAAAAAGGTAAACCGAAAAAAGGACCAGCCAAATGTATATCCAAGGAGGAATCAAAAAATGTTTTTTAAACAGGCTAGCATATACCGCAATTTGAGAGGGTTTTTTCGAGGCAAGGGAAGCAGAGTCAAATGAAAATCTGGATTCCGTGGCTAAACGAGCTTGCAGGTCAGGCATGGACAAATCAGTGGGGTATGTATAGTCTGTCTCATCAATGTTAGTTCCTGGTAAATTATTTAATAAAGGACTGGAAACAGCAGGTAATTCGATGGCCACTTCAGGTTCAATATTAGAAGCAGTGGGCATTATTGAATTTCTCACAATGGTAGGACAGGAAACAGCTGGTGTCATGCTAAGAAGAATCGGCCACTCTGTGTATCTTGACATTGTCAATAGAAATAAACCTGTTTTCCTTACGACCTGGAAGTGGTGGTAAAATGACTGTTCTTGTGCCCTTCACTCCAAGCACTGGGACTGGAGCTCGATAGGAGGGACCAAACTCTTTCTTGTTGTCGATCTTCTCTCGAACCAGTTCTCCAACTTGGGGTAGCCAGCCAACTACCGGGATCTGCAACGCATCATCCGACGTGGAGGGCAAATGTTCCTTTGCAAGACTGTCTCTGGTCTTTTGTAGATTCTGTAAAACATTGCAATGTTCATCTGCGTCAAAGGAAGTGGCGCGAACCACAGAGTCTAGACCGTCAAGGTCAGGGACGTACATCTTGATGCCAAAGAGCATTTCGTATGGGGTCCGCCCACCCAGAGACCTTCTAGGGAGATTATTAAGAGCACGCTGCACGCCATAGAGGTGAGCCAGCCAGTTTCTGCCAGTGCCTATAACTCGGGCTGTCAAAGATTGCTTTAAATCACGGTTCATTCGTTCAACTACACTATTACCCTCAGGTCTGTAGGGTGACGAAAACTTGACTTGGACCCCCATCGAAGTCATGGCATCCTTATACGCCTTAGAGGCGAAAGCCGGACCCTGATCCGAATGGAAGGTACCACAGGCAAAAATCCCTATAAAGATACGCAAATCTCTAATGACAGTCCGTGAATCAGCGCTGCGATGTGGCCATACCCACACAAAGCGTGTGCATGAGTCAACTGCTACTAAGATGTACTTATACGCAGTATCAGATGAAAAAGGACCGCAGTGATCTAAATAAACACAGCCTAGTGGTTTATTAGAAATGTACAACTGAGTCTGGGGCGGACGCGTAGCAGTTGAAGGTTTAATCTGCTGGCATATGTCACAAAGAAGGACATAATCACGCGTCTGTTTGTACAGTCCCCGCCACCAGAAACGTTGTTGTAGTTGCGTTACAGTGGCTGAGACGCCCGCATGCGCAGACGCCACACCTTCATGAGCCGCTGTAATCAAGTCTGTTCTGCGATCCGAGTTGGGAATCAGCCGTTCCCCAACATCAGGAATTGTCACAAAAGGAACCTTTTCGGGACTTAAGTGGTATTTATACTTCGAAGGGAATCCCGCAGGATGTTTACTTCCCTTCTCAGAGGCAGCAATCGCTGCCAAGATGTCGCTATCAATCTTGGTTTTAGACCTAGTAACTGCTGCAACTAAGTATGTAGATACTGCTGATTTCGCTGCTTCATCAGCAAGCGAGTTGCCAACAGCGTGAACTCCTACGCGCTGATGACCGAGAGTATGAATCACATAAACGAGTGGCAACATAGCCTTAAGCTCTGCCACTCGAACCCAGATCATTTTATGTTTTATTGTGCTACCCTTGGAATCATGAAAATCATTTTGAATCCAAAAGAACAAGTTTTCATTGTAAGACTGGACACAGTAGTAAGAATCACTTACAATTAGAGTAGTAACACTTGGATCTGCGTACTCCAAAGCTAGTAAGAGAGCACGAAGCTCTGCCAATTGTGCGGTGCAATCGCCCAGGGGCAACGTGTGCACTTCCCTGGAAATGAACTCATCATCCAACATAGCACCTACCACAATGGCGCATGCGGAAACGTAGGCATGTTTAGAGCCATGCGCAACCTGCGCCGACCCATCAGTGTAAATGATGCAATGGAAGTCCTCCAAAGGTCGCATAGCCAGAGGAGCAGGATGAACGAATTCATACTGCAAGTACTCTTGCGACCGTAAGGAGGCGTCAAAAATAAACATGACATCCGTGGATGACAATGACGCAGCCCACTGAATCCACCGAGGGTGCAAAGCTTTTGAATTCGGTAAACTGGCTTTTGTGACTGCCTCCAAGTGAGGACAGGGTGTTACCACTAGCATGCGTTTCCCCTGAGACAGTGCTCGTTCCTTAAGAATTGCCATCTGTACAGCAGTTAAAACCTTTTCCACTGTGGGAAACCGCATCTCAGCCGAAGTGTACAAGTGTGACTTGTAAGCAATAGGTACTGTGTCACCTTCATTAAAAGTGAGGTATGTGAAACCCACCGTCCCAGGAATTATTCTTATTACCAGGTTGGTGTGGTTATCACGAGTCAGTAAATATTTAGAAGCGAGCAGATCAGCCTGCAAGGATTGCAAAATGGCTGAATGCTCAGGCAGCCAGCATGATTTTGAGAAAGTTGGTTGTATCAAAGCATACAAAGGCTTGATACGCTGGGCATATTCAGGAATGTAAGTTCTGCCGAAATTCAAAAAGCCCAGCAGAGACTGTAATTTTTTCAGTGTTGTAGGAGCGCGCAATTGTGCGCATTTCTCCAAGAAGTGAGGAGCCAAACCTCTACCTTCATTGTTCAGCTCATAGCCGAGGAACAACACCGTGTGTTCTGCAATGTGCGATTTTGCAAAATTAAATTTGTAACCCATATCAGCAAAGGTACAAATTATGGAATTCACTCGACACAGATGCATCCAAATCTCGTCGTCTGTGAGATAAATATCATCAACATAAGAACATGCATCTGGATCGATTCCCTCCAACAGAGTGACTATTCTGGAGGTGAAGACTCCAGGACTATTTTTGTAGCCCATTGGGAGTCGCCGGAAGCGTTTTTGCACCCCAGCGGACGTAAAACTTGTCCACTGGGAGCTAAAGTCATCCAGTCTGTGGGCATAAAAACCATTGGAAATGTCAAGCGTTGTCTTGAAACGCTTACGCACTAGACTATCCACTAGGGCAGAGCCGTGAGTATTCTGTACTGCACAGTTACGGCAATGCGAGTTCAAATGCCGGTAATCCAATACCAAACGATATGATCCGTCAGGTTTGGTCACAGTAAAAAGGGGATTATTCATTGGTGACACACACGTTTCAATAACTCCCTGATATTCCAATTGTTCAAGGATTTCTGCGACGGCTGCTTTAGCTTCACGCCGTATGGGATATTGAGGCTGAGGCTGTGGCTCAGACCGCAAAGGAATTTCGTGGCATGGGGACAATTTGTCCCAACCACATTGGTTGCGGTAGAGAGCCGGTGCAAGAGCCCGAGCCCACTCTTCTGCAAAATGCTGCGCATGCTCAGTCGAGACAGTGTGCGCGAAACTGGGAAGGATTACCTCCTCCCCTCGCGGCGCTGCGAGCACAAAAGGTGGGGGCCAGTCAGCCTCGGAAAGCAAAATGTCGTACGTAGACGAAAGGTTCTCCCAAAATACCCCTCTGACAGTACGCTGTATGTCACCTTCAATTAACAGGACAATTTCAAAAAGTCTTTCAGGGGGAGCTAATCTCGTATCGGCTGTTTCTATTACAACAAACACTTCAGTCGCTGTCACCCTCAGTAGTGGACGGAGCGCCTCTCTGACTATGGTAATCTCCGCCGCGCTGTCCAGCAAGGTCAGAGCCCACGTCAGATTCCGAAGCCGCGTTCTCACTATCTGTGGCATATCTATGCGCTGTTAAGGCTGCGACTTTCTTCTTCGCAAACTGCGGACGCTTAGGCGTAGAATCCTCCTGCTTCACTGCGCCGTCCGTCTGGCGGGACTGACCACGTCCTTGTTGGCCACCACGTCCACGTCCACCCCCTCCTCCTCCACCGGTCTTCGGGGCCGATGTGTCCTGAAAGGAACGAGGAGAGCGTTGATCAGAACCCTGAAATCGATCAGGTGATTTAATCATCGCGCGATCGCGCAAATCATAAACTTTTTCTGTCGGCGCAGGTGCTTGTACTGCAGGGAAAGATTCCTGAGTCTGTGTATTCTTCTTCCCCTGTGTCTGTTTCTTAGGCCAATTTTGTTTTTTGGACTTGGGCTGGACATCTGTCACTGCAGATTGTCCCTGAGGTTGTTTTTTCTCCTTTACTGGAAAATATTTCAGACCTCTACTTGTGCGGCCAATTGTCTTATAAGCGGCCACCACAATCTTTGCTAACTGGCGGGGTTTGTCGGCATCGGGCAGAGCAGCCAAAGCATTCGACACCTGAAAGTTAACTGCATCTCCTTTAACATTGGAGAGAATGAGATCACTTACAATCTCAAAAGAACCACACAGGCGCATACCCAATTCAACCGCTGCCTCTGGACCGTGATCATTCTGAACACGTCTAATGATTTCAGGCAGGGCAGTCATAGACGGGGTGCCGAAGCACCTTGTATAAACTGCCGCAAATGTTTTTCCCCAGCTTTCACAGTCAGCAAGTTCAGGAGTAATATCCTTCGGTAGAGTAATCGTTAACATTCTATGTTTATCAGCAGGAGTAGAATTCGGAAAAACCGCCTCCAGTTGATCAAACTTCTCCGCTAGCCAGAATGGGAAGTCATCGTTGTCAACCGGACGAGCACCAAAAACCGAATTAACCATCACTGGATTGAGACGCATTCCGCCTCGATCCACGGGAACGGCCGCACCCCCCTGGGGACCACCAGGCAGGTGGCGACCGATGTATTGCACTAATGCACGAATCACGGAAATGGAAACAACATGTAGCCTGCGAATTTCTGCTAGGGTACAAGCCCCGTGATTCGGGTGCGGGGTATAGCCACCAAACGCAGGCCAATTAGTACCTGGAATTGAGAGTGGATCTAACCTCGCAGCAGATAAAGAGTGGGGGAGGGCGCCATCAAACCAAACTCGATGCTGCCAATGATCAATAGGTATTTCCAATGCCCTGTACGGCGTATATTCAGCCGGGACATCCGAGGCAGTGTAGGAGTGGAACAAACCAGAATTAGCGTCCACAGCCGGAAATGTAACCCAAGAGTAAAACAACTCGTAAGGAAACGCCGGATCTGCACATACCACGAAAATCACAGCCATCCCATCTACTGGGACCTGGTACGTCTGAAGATGGTTGCGTACCGCTACGCGACTATGCTGCGCAATAGCCACCGCCGCCATGACAACACTGGAAACAAGAACACACAAAGAATACTTTGTAGCACAACTGGGTAGTAATTCAAAGAAACCGTTTAAGAAAGAATCAAGCTTGAATAAAGACCTATTTCAAAAAATAGGTAGGTTTCACCGACACCCCGTTTTCCGGAAACGGATGTGAAGGGGTTAAGGCATGAACGATAAACTACTCGAGTGTCATGATATAAGACCACCAAAACCGTTGGGCGCCATGTTGCAGGGTTTCTGTACTCACACAGAACTGTGCACAGAGGAGTGGAACCTCGGCAAATTAGGGTGTCCCAAAACTTACCTTAGCAACCAACTCACCCCTTACCGAGCTAGCTACAGTGTCTCATTGGACATATCAAACTCCCAATGTTTAGACAAACCAGAACATGAACTTACAGTACCTCAGGGTACGTGGGACTCATGAACACTCTTTCGTTATATTTATCATTACAAACCAGAACATGGAGTAAAGAAGACACATGTGCATTTGAAATGTTTATTTACTAATGCCGTCTTCTCAGGCGCAGTATCTTAGATAATACAAGTATACTTATTATCAGTATCAAAATTATCAGCATAGTTACTAAGACATAAAAAGCGAATGGTGACAGCATGTTAACATGCTGTAATGAATAAGAGTTAACAACACTTATATCTCACCCTCCCTAACACATATATTATATTATTAGCTAAGAAGGTCTCTTTGGGTTGTTTTAGGGCGGGCCCATACCTTAGTGTCCTAGCATGAAGGAATCACATCAGCATACACCAGCTCTCTCTGCATGTGCACCGCATCAAGTGTGTTAACAATTCTCGTGCAAAGCAATATCAATCCCGCCTCAAGCCCAAGTTGGCAAAGGCTGCACTTGTGTTATGACTATGAAGGCGTGGAGATCAGACCTCATAACAATTCCATATCGTGTTGCTCCTGAAACTTCAGCACTCTCCGTGCAGACATGGTTTATTAAACAAAACTGCTATCAGAGCAATAACATATTATTCTCACATACACCACGGCAAACAACTAGGTTGAAAGCTAAGTCAACAATTAAGGGTCGTGTGCAGAAGTTGCAAGAAAGGAAAAATGGCGTTTAAATCTCAAATGTACCTATGCTAACTTAACACGATATAAGGATATATAGGAGCTATATAACATGTTCTCTCATCATAAGATTGTACAATCCTGTATAGTCTGAAACTTTACTTCCCTGCAACCAACCCTCCAAAGCCTTAGTGGCACACTCAACGAAATCAGTCCAGTCTTGAGTCTGTGCTTTTTGGGTGTCTCTGAACAACAACCTGTATTGCTCAGTGGTTAGGCCATACCCTTCAATAAGAGCACTCTTCAAGACAGTGTAGTTTTTGGCATCCTCAGGTCTAACTGTGAGGAGCCTGTCCCTCCCTTTCTCAGAAAAGGAGTACCACAAAATTGCAGCCCACTGTTCCTCCGGAACCTGCTGTACCATGCAGGCTCTCTCAAGAGCAGTCATCCATTTGTGGATGTCATCCCCTTCTTTAAAGGGGGGCACAATTTTTGTCAGGGTTCTATTGTCATAGCCCCTGTCTTTTTCTCTTGGAAAATTGCTGCCACCAGTGGCATCTAAGCCACTTAATTTCTGCTCTCTTGCCAAGGCAAGTTTAGCTTGAGCTAAGGTAAGTCTAGCTTGACTCAGGGCTACCTCCTCTCTCTCTATCTGGAGTTTGACAGCCCTCATTCTAGCCCTATGCTCAGCTTTCTGAGAAGCAGTCATGCCTCTCTCTGATTCTCTGGAGGCACTAGAAATATGAGAGTCCCCTGAGGGAGATCTCACCCTTCTGTTGCCTGGGAGAATAACATGGTGGGTTCTGGGGAGGTGCTGGCCCTCTCCATTCCCCAGTAGGTCCAAGTTGGCCTGGCTAAGCCTGGCAACTGGAACCTGGCTACCCTGATCCTGAACTTCTAAGTCCTCAACTTCTGAGTCCTCCTCCTCCTCTTCATCATCATCTTCTTCCTCCTGAGGGAGGTCAGTTACAGGGGGGTTCCCTCCATTTCCTGTTTCTAGGGAAGCTTGCTTCGCCTTTTCTAAGTCATCCTGTTCTAGGATTTCTACCAGGATTAGGCAGGTGGGGCTTCTGCCCCTTTTTAACCCTCTTGCTTTGCACAAGGCAATCAAGTCTCTACGGGTTAACTTGTCATATCCAAAAGTTGTCTGGGTAAGGTCAACTGTCACAGGAGTAGACCCTGAGGCTTTTCCTGTGTCAGACATGGTTACTAGTGAGGTGTAAGTGGTGCACTTACCTACACTAAGTGTTTTCCTACTGTACCTTGCTAGTGAGTTGTAGTCAGGGTGTGCTAATCCCTTTAATCTACAACTACTAAGTTCAGTAGAACTTAATATGCTAAGCTTTTGATTTATATGTACCTAGAGGTACTTGATGTGATCTTTCAATTTGATACAAAGATTGCAATGGTAAAACAACAGCAAGCTCAAATCCGCACCGCTGCTCACCAATGTGAGAAGTTGGCCTGATAGGTGATGTTTCCAATTCTGGAACCACCTATTATCAGACCAAACAATCCCTTATGGTGTCTGGTTGTAAGTCAACCTTATTAGACAAGCTATCCTAGGGGTAGCATGGACTAAGCAGCCTAAAGGCTTAACTTAAGAGGTCGTGTTAAGCGAGCTGTTTTACCACATACAATCCTGTAATACCAAATGAAAGGACACCACACAAGTATATATTATAAAAATATATGTGTTTATTACTAAAAACAATCCCCAGTATTCTTTATGAATAAAGGGGCACAAGCGTTAAATCAAAAGCACTGTTTAAACATACAAAGTTGCACAATTATGGATGAGGGCAGGGGGCCCCTCAAACCATATACTAAACAAGTGGTATAAGAGATGCCACTCGAGCAGTGGTTAGGCCTAGGGCCTAGGGAATCGCTGGGAGCAGTCAGGACAAGCAATGCTGAAGTCGGGAATGGCCCTCGGGATTCGGGAGATGTGCGGAAAGCGCACGCACGCACCAATGTTAACCAATGGTGCGTAAAAGTTGTAAAGTTAAAGTTAAAGGACACTTCCGCTGAACCTAGAGGAACAAAACTTAACACACAGACCCTAGAGGTGTGCACCAGTGTGGGAACACCGGCGGAGCAAAGTTACCTCACCCACAGGAAGTGGGTGCACAGGGTCGAAGTGGCGTTGGGTTCTGACACGCAGGCTCTTGGTGCTTGAAGCTGAAAGGGCTGCAGGCGGGTTAAAGATGAAGTGTTCGGTGGAGTCCAAGGGTGGACTCAAGTCGAAGAGTACCTGAAAGCAGAGGGGACAGAGTCTGGGTCACTCAGCAGTGACCAGGGTGGAACCAGGACGGAACCAGGCAATGTCGGGCGCAATCAGGTGGTCGTTGAGGAGCTTCTCTCCGCTGTCACGTGGGCTCTGGGGCATCTGCGACGTCCAGGAGCAGGTCACGATCTGTCCCACGCAGGCTCTCACCGTCGGTGCAGTCGGCTTCAAGTTTGGAGCAAACAAGCCTTGGCAAGAGCAATCCACGCGGGATCGGAAGATTGCTTCTCACTCGGACCAGGAAGGTCAGAGTCGGGGCTCCTTTTCAGGGGAGCTGGTGTGGATCTGGAGCAACCAGATTCACGAGTCTTCTTAGTAGTTTCGTCGGCACAGGGACCACTAGCCAGCTGGCAAGTGACCGGGCCAACGCGTTGAGCCAAATAGAGCCAAAGGGCCCCACGCAGCACTCGTCGAGTGTGGAGGGCTGAACTTCGGCTCAAGAGCAGCTCAGGGTGGGGGCTTCTCAAACCCCGGTGCACAGCTTCGAGGATCACTCGTGGACTGCACGGTCAGCGTCTCGTGGTCAATTCAAGATGGCGTGCCCCACGCTTCCGGTCGCCTCCACGGGTCTCAGCTTTGCAGGGACTGTGGATCGGGCTGTTAGAAGGCAGGCAGGCTTGATCTCGTCGATCTCAGTCGCTCGAGTTCCGGCGGGAACTGCAACTAAGTAGACGTCGAGGGCTGGATGGTGCCTGCTGCTGCAGGGTGGTCACTCCTTGACCACAAGGGAGATTCTTCGGGCTTCCACGTTGAGATGGAGGGCGAAGGGTCCAGAATTTCGTTTCAAATGTTTCTTCCAGGAAATCTGATGTGCATTGGCACTGCTCCCACTCTTATTCGAATCTGGGGGGCGTGATTACCTGCTAGGTCCCCTCCTATGGGTGGGACCCAGGAAGTGGGTGGATACACCCCCTTCCTTTGATCCAGGCCGCCCTGGCACGAGGGCTGGAGTGCCCCAGAACCGGTTTGGCCGGATTATGCAAGGGGCAGCCTTGTGCGCCCCAAGCAGTGTCTGGTTTCTTTCAAACCTCCCTGCTACAATCCACTATCTCCTGTCTGGAGGGCGGTGACACCCTCCTGTGACAGGAAACCCTTTGTCCAGGACCCATTTGGTTGAGTTTCGGTCAACTGCAGGGGTCCAGACATTTGTCTGTGGCAGAGGCATCCATTTTGTGGATCTTAAGGTCTTTGGAGAAATTAACCGCATTTAAGTGAAGTAACATGTCTTACCCCTCTAGAGGGGTGGAATGCCATCCCTGTCGCCAGAACTGGCGAGGGGATGGTATTCCAAATCGTATGACACCTTACACGACATGTTTTGATAAAGCCAAACCAAAGTTGCTATTTAACCGCGAGGATTATAAGGCACTTAAGAGTATATGGTATGGCATTATCCTGAAACAGCTTAGGGAGTTGTTCCCGACAGCTGCAGACAGGCTCAGCTCATGCTAGAGCTCCATCTCACATAAAACCACGCACTCTGCCTCCAGGATTGATGAGGCCTTCCATAGGAGTGGCTCACAGGTTTACATGTGTCCAGATATAGGTTTAGACATAGGTATACTATATCTAAGTAAGGGGTGTGTACACCACCTTACCCCAGCTGAGTGATCAGCCAGTTGTGTCAATTTAAGAACCAGTCAGGGGTGGCAAAAGATATGCTGCAGCCCCTGGTAGGCCTTGGTGGCCCCTATGCCCTGGGCACCTATAGTGCATTATACAGGGACTGACAAGGAGTCCATTTCCAATTGGTATGTGCCTATAGCACATGTGTCAGTAATTTAGTGAGAGAACAGCAGGCTGGGGGTCTGATCAGCAGGCCCACAGCCTCAGTAGTCGAAAACCAGTGAAGCAAAAAGCAAAAATTTGGGGTGACCATAGGATAGCAGACCCTACTCTCCTACAAATCCCAAATGTATTCCACCAATTGTCAAACTCATGGCAGCACTTCATTTTGTGCCACAGGATCATTCCAATACACTGTGGCCTTATCTGGTGGAATGTTATAACCAACTTTCAGTGGTGCGCCACAAGATGTTCTTTCATCAGTAATGAGATACATCAACAGCTTCATCCAGTTTCCACAACATCAGGTTTTTGCAAATATGAAGGGCGATTTCTATGGTTTGGGTCACCTACCGCATGTGGTTGGAGCACATTTATTGCTTTAGTGCCACCACTTGCCAGGGAACAAATATACCGGAATTGTAAGTCCTGCCATTCAATAAATGTGCAAGGTGTCTGCTTAGCTGATTTGTACATCACATGTGTCAGTGCTCATATCCCTGGATCAGCCCATGATTCCTTTGTGCTACGGAACAGCTTCATAACCCTGCAAAAGTCACAACTTGAATGTGAGAGGGCATGGCTGGTTGGTAAGTACAATCTGACATAATATTGTTTGGATAATTCCAAGGTGAATCATCTGAAATTGTGTTACATATCTTGACCCTTTTCTTTTTTTCCATTTAGAAGACTCAGCTTATCATAACTGACCATGGTTGTTAACACCGCTGAGTAATTTAACAACACCAGGGGAAGTTCGCTTCCATGACGCCCATGGAAGAACAAGGAGCTAATGGAGCAAGCTTTTGGGCTCTTAAGGCCAGATTTCACTGTCTGGAAGAAACTGGTGGAGCCCTCTTCTACTCACCCGATAAGATGTGCCAAATCACCATGGCCTACTGCATCATGCACACCATAGCCCTACGACGGAACATCCCTTATAGCGCAGAGGATGGAGACCATGAAGAGCCAGTGGGTGAGGTTCCGGAAATGCCAAATGAAGATGATGGCGGTAAGGAGGAAGGAGTTGACACACGTTAGGATGTCATTGACACCTTCTTCACATGAGTGTAAGTATCTCTTTACATATTATCACCTTAACTGTTAAACCGACTATTGATGTATTGAGGAAAAAAGCATGTGCTAGACATTTTGTAGACATTTTGGTAACATGGGCAAGGTCAGGGAAATCCAGGCCACAGGTCTAGGCGATTGCAGGCATTTGGATGGTAGCATTGCAGTATGGATCGACAATCCTATCATACGTCATACATCATGGGTAAGGTACAGTGAGATAAAATAGGGATTACCCTTCAGTTGAACTCTACTTGGACTCTACTTATATTTGTAAGTTTCTTGAAGCCTGCTTACGTGAGTTTCCCAGAGGTGTGAGTTGGTGTATAGTCCCCGTCTCTATCCCGTGAATCTACATGTATAGGGTCCATGAGTGTGTTCACAATTGGGGTAGGTTGATTTTGGGGTTTTTGGGGGAAAACATAGAACTGTTAACTGTTGGAGGGACGGGGGGTTGGGCAGCCATCGGAATGCCTCTTGGTAACAGTTAGCTTCGTGGCTAATTCTGGTTTGTGTTTAGTGTGCTGTGGTGTCTGTAGGGGGGAGGGAGGGGCCGGGGGCACCTCCATCCAAGAATGAGGAGCTTCAGGCCACAGGTCTCTGTTGATCAAAGTTTTGACACATTGATTTTTGCCTTCATTTTCATTGTTTATCTTGCTATTATATTGTGTTTTTGAAAATGTGTCCTCAATAACATGACTTTTTACTGTGTTTATTTCATTATATTTCATTACTCATATTTTTGTTTTAATATGTTTTAGTTATCAACAGCCGTGCCATCTTCATTTGGACATTTCAAAGTTGTGAAATTTGTATTTAAATGGTTCTGCTACAGACAATGGGTTAATCCTGGGAAAGACACACACAGACATTGGGAGTACATATCTTGTACGAAGACATCTTGCACAGTGATTGAATGAAAGTTTTGAAGATTGCATTGGACTTATTCTCTGTGGGAGCTGGCACTAAGACAATATGTGTGCCTTCAATTGCTTCAACCACATGAGGTTGCATTCACATTGGCTAAATCCTCATTTAGTCAAAGTGTATGAAGCTGTTGATATGTCTTATATTGTAGAACAAACGTTTTGTAGCACACCACTTAAATTTGGTTGTGGCATTCCACCAGATACTGGGGCAGTGTATTAGAATGATCCTGGTGTGTACAAATGTAGTCTATTGGTGTTATTGATGTGGGAGTCCTAATGTGAGGCAGATAATCTAGCTCCAGTTGATGAGATCAATAAATAATAATTTGCCTACCGAATCTGATTGTTTTTGTTATATCCCCTTCTTCCATGGTTGCAAGTTCTGGAATTGGCAATGTGAACATGGCACTGAGTTTTTGTGTTATGTATGGATTGTTTTGTTTGTGAAAATTTTGATAGACAAATGTAATAAATAACTATTTGATGAGTTATTGGTATTGGATGTTGTTGTCATGGTTGAGAATTTGAGAGAAACATTACCTACTTGAAGTTTTATAATTATACAATTTTTTGCTATTTGACAATGTAAATAAATGATGGACGGAAACAAATTAATGGATTGAGTTGATAAATGCAGCACCAGTCTTTGACTTTGTGATTTGTGATTTTATTAAACAAAACCTAATCAACTAAAACAGGATAAGAATTAAAAAGCAAACCAAAAAATAAAAAGTCAGTCATGGTGAATGAGACCATTCTTCAAGAGCCACAATTGTTTGAAGTCCAATGTTCAAAATACATCTGGCATCAGAAAGGCAAATGTGTCCAGAAAATAATCCACAGAGTGAATGGTCATGAAACACTAGAGGAAATTAGGTTTGGTGTCTCTCGTCCCCTCCTGTTTGGGGGAGTGGGGGGTGGTCCATAGCTGCAGGGACTGGGGTGGGTGTTGGTGATTCTTTTGGTGGGATGGCCTCCCTTTTTGTTGCAGCAACAGATGTACTTGGGCCAGATGTAGGACTACAGAAAGGGGTAGATGGTGCTGGGAAAGCCCTGCATATATGTGTGTGAATGTCATGGAGCACCCCAGTCAGGGAGCCCTAATTGAAGTTGAGATTCTCCATCTGAACATTATGCTCTCTCTGCAACTGGTTCATGTCCAAGAGCTTTGCACGTACCTGGCCCATCATGTCTTCTCTTGACTGATGGATGGATCCCAAGACTTGGTCGATGGTGGCCTGGGTGACAGTTAGCCCACTGGCCTCACTTTGCTGGCCCATTAAATCCCCCCTACTCAGTGACTTTGACCCAGTGTGCCCCTTCTCACTTATTCCTGGCTGAACTTGAGGTGGTGGTGTCGGCTGACCAGCAGCCAGTACTGGATGCCACAAGATTGGAGTGATCTTGCTTTGGACACAGGAAGTGGAGGTATCCATGGCCTGAGATGTGGTAACAGCTTGGGTGGAAGTTGTAGGTGGGGGTTGAGTGAGACTCACTGAAGCCATCTGCCCAGGCAGACCTGATGGGCCCGCCAGCGCCTCATCATCCAGACTTGCAGGAGTGGGGGCCTCACCGAAGGCTTGTCCCCGATGTGGAGTGGAGGTCTCCTCAGTGGCATATTTTTGCCCATGTGCTCTTGGTGTTGGACCTATTGTGATTGAACAAATACAATTAATACAAGTCTGGATTATACATCAAATGTGTTTGAAGCTAAGAATGTAGCAACCTACAAGGAAAACGATATTTAAAGTGAAGATTGTATGTTTCAGTGATATTATAATCAATGACAGAGACAGTTTAAATGACACATAGAAGGAAATGAGAAAAGCAGATAAAATGATGTCCTGAAATGACAAAAGAAAATTCATTCGAAAGTATACATTAAATATACCAAAATTTCCAAAGAACACAGTAGTGAGGAGAAATGTGAAGTCAACCATTCCAAGGCCTAGCATGGCAAAAATCTGACTATTACACAACCTTGAATGACATATAGCATTAGTCATCATATAAATATTGCAGAATCCATTTTTTTAAAACACCACTTAGATTCAGCATACAAATGTACATACCTTACAATTTTGAAGTACATAAACTTTGCTTTCTAACACGAATGACATCAGTTCTATAGCATAACACGGATAGGGCAACATAAAAATGTAAAGCTTAGAACATTTCTAAGCTTAGCATGGACTATTGATTGATAAATACATTACATACACCTTAACATATGTGGAAATTCTGTAGAAAAAGAGACTGAGCAAGATTACATAGCAATCTCACTTTCGTTCAACCAAAACAAGGCAATGTGGTAGTTGTAGTCATTTTGATTATATATTGACAACACTTGCAACATTGAAAGTTAAACATACCAAGGGAAACAATACAGCTAAAAAAGACAGACATTTACTATATAAGACACATATATGAAATATGGTATTTGGAGTATCACAGTCAAGACTGATTTGCATATGGCTGGATCCACACTGCGGATCCACACTGTGGTGGCATGGTGAGCACAAAAATGATGGATTAAACCCAGATATGTGACTGGGGGAGGAAGTGTTTGATTTGTTCAGCATTCCATCCATCATCTGTTCTTTTTCAAGCTAGCCTTGCTGATGAGGGGTGATACCCCGAAACCATTCCCAGAATGCTTTTTTCCAGTCCAGGGAGGACCTTGCCTGGAAGTTTGGGCTAGACTGTTCCCATGGGGATCAGGGTCAAGACTGATTTCTAAATGGGTGGGTTGAAACTGGGTGGCATGTAGAGCAACAAAACAATGGATTAAACCCAGATCTGTGAGATGGGGTGGATTTCTTTACAATGTTCAGCATTTCGTCCATTATCTTTTTGTGTTTCTATAGTCACCCTAAATGGTAAAGGATTATGGTCTGAAATGGAGTGTATTTTATAATGTGGTATGCAGGTGTTAACACTTAGCCAAAACATATTAGGTGTATGATGTTAGTATCCATCCTACAGACATAGAAATATTGCAGTGCTGAACTTGTCCCGCAATGGACTCACTCCATCTGAAAACTGCTACTAGAAGACCGCCAGTACAACTGTGAAAACTAAATAAGCTTGGTGCAACCCTGATGCCCTGACAGTAACAGAGTACTATTCGCCAGCATTGGAGTGTATGGCAGTAAACACTGTTGGCGCAAAAGGAGAGTCAGCAAGCATACATCTAAATAAGGCACGCAGATCACCATCAGCTTGACGGAGTACTTGGAACCACAGCAACGGCGATACAACGATAGCACCTCCAAGATTAAAATCAGGCCATTAGTCCCCTGCCTGAACATGTATAAGGAAAATATAAAGGGGCAGGGAAGGGATACCCTGATCACTTAGGACCCATGAGGGTGACCCAGAGGGACCCACGCTGGGGCCAAAAACGAAAGAAGTTCAGCAAAAATGCAGTGAGCCCACCAGGACTCCCTCAGGATTGAAAAAGAAAATGGCAGAAGGGACCCATATACTAAGTGTATGAGTCCTGTATTCCCCTGTTGGCATTCTCCAATTCACGCAGTTCTAGCATTAACTTCAATTCTTCAACTTTGATGCTCCTTCGACCTGATGTGACTTGGTTGTTTCCCCTTTTTCAGCTAAAGCGCAAAGTGTTTTTTCAATTTTATAGCTTGTAAAAAGCGTACAAAATCAATTCTTGCTTGTACGTAGTTCACACTTTGTTCAGGGCAATATGAAAGTCCCAATTGTAGAGTTCTGATGTCTTGCACTGTTAGATTGATGTCAGTTAAGTTTATAGTAGAATTTTCAATGCAACGTGATATCTCCTCTACTTCTTGTCCCACTTCCTGTCTGGATTGATCTTCTTTGCTTTGCACCCTTACACCTCTTGCTCCTCTGCCTCTTCGTCTTGGTAGCTTTGGATTTGGCTGCTGCTGTCTGGGGCATAAATGTTATCGCCTGTCGTCGTGTAAAAAATCCAACTCATCAATTACTGATGGAATTGCACCTTTTGGAACTACACCAGTTCCTTCATCTGCATCTGTAGCCACCTCTTAACTGACCAAGCTTCTTTGCCCTGAATGGACTTCTCATCTAAGTTTGCAGTTAGCTGTTAATCGTTGTCTGCACAGATTGTCAAACTTTTTAGAGAAAGTGTATTTTTGGCCTTAATCATAGTCTGCTCTGTCATGTGCAAATGTCTGTGCTTTTCTGACTTTGATTGATTCATCAAGTTTGAGCAGCCTTTCTTTCATTCCTGTGTTGAACCTTATTATTTGGTCTTGGTCTTGTTTGCCACTTATGGATATGAGGATGCCCTCTATTTGTTATAATATTTTTTTCCTGTTAATATCTGCATATTTGATCAAAAGTGCTAACATTCTCCATAGATGATATACTGTTATTGTTAGCCTATTCATGCAGCATGACACAATTGGGATCCTCATAACCAGAATCCTCAAACCCCAAAGGATACGCCCACCCCTAACTAACATTGGAGAGAATGTGATTCTCACCACTTTGATAGCCCTGAACACGTCAATTTTTCAAGCCTTTTAAGTTTTGAGGATATATTACCTCCTTCTGGTAGAGCCTTAGCGTCACTGGATGCTCCTATCCCTATCGTCACTTCATCACTGAATAATCTCAAAGCAGCTTTCTCTCATTCCCACACCTCTATAGCTGACATCTGACACGATCAAGTACCTTTGCGAGTGCTCATGAACCCACAACTGCCACTGATCTCTGGATTGCCATGCATATCAATTAATCAACAACTAACACTCAAGGCAGGGTACAATTCCAGTGTGATAAACCTTGACAGGTATATTCCCAGGAGAAAGGAATCAGTCAATGCTGAATTGTTTTACAAGCGTCTCTTTTTAAGAAATACATGTTTGACAAATGTATTTTAACATGTATGGAATATATAATTTAGAATTATTTTATTTTCTGCGACAATGAATTGAATTATGGTATCTGTAATTCATTGGCATATTATGGTTAATAACAATCTTCCTAACTATGTTTATTGACTAGTTAGAAGAAAGACAAGTGTAATTCAATGTGTGCATTGAAGGAGAATGTGAGGTTTTTAAATCTGTCTTCACTTGTGGTTATTGTACATCATGCACATATGTAAAGAAAATTGTGTTGCAAATGGCTCTTCATCATTGGTGATCAAGGCTGTGTTCACCTGAAACGCGTTCGATGGTAGCCAGACGTCAACCAATTGAGACAATCCACTCACAGCATCATCATCCTATATGGGTTCAACTTACCTTAACCATACTTACCTTGCGTGGTAAAGGCATATGCATGGCATGGTAAAGTCATGCATGGTGAAGGCATATACATGGGAAAGGAATGCGTGGTAAAGGCATACGTGGTAAACCCATGCGTTGTAAAGTCATGCAATCTATTGCTGACATTCCTGAAGCTCAAGGGAGGAGACCTAGACACTGAAGTGAGTAAAGAGAAGGCAAGACTTCCCTATGAATTCTATTATGCTTGTTGCTGAGAGAAACTGCTGATTAGTTTTCCAGCAGCACTGCCAGTTGGTAAATGATGGAGTGAAGGATGGAACTGCAGTCTCTGTTGTTTTGGTGAAAGCTTTGTCTTCAGGTGAGGCTAGACATCTGTCTCTTCCCTGCTCACTGTTCAGTGTAGCTGTTGATTCCTATGTGCAGAAAGCTCACACAATTGTTTGTGCCTTTGTTGTGGCCGCTCAAGCTGGAGACTATCCTGCTGTAAGGAGCATCACTCTACACAAAATCCCGTTCTGAAGACTAGCCTGGACACTTGAAAGAAGAGTCACCCCAAACTGGTTCTAAATGGACTGATTGAGAATCCACATCCTCTTTATAAAAGTGGGAGTCAATTACCCACTACGTGTTCCAGTTCCAAGTGCCCTTTGGCCTAGGAAGGGAGTATTCTGCAGAGTACTCACAGGACTGCTGTGAAATTGAGAGTGTGTGCCTGCCTGACAGCTAGCTTTCTAGAGGTGATATGACATCACCTGACTCTTGCCTGCAAGAAGGAAGCTGATCCTCTGACCTGACGCTCCTGGAAACCAAACATCCTGTTGAGAGAGGGAAGGAGCCTGCCAGGTCTGCAGGAGATGTGACAATTGAGAGCCAAAGGTACCTTTACCCCCAGTGCTGTACTGCTCTGACATATGCCCTGAGAAGCATAGTTACAGTTTCTCCATATGAACAGTTCCAAGGGGAAATACGACAAGAATCTGTGCCCGAGATGACTGTGCCACTTAATTGAATAATTTAGCATGAGGGGACTGTGCCACTCCATTGAAGACTTGTGCCCGAGCAGACTCCTGCTGCACCGAAGAATTGTGCCATAGAGGTCTGTGCCGCTGCATCGAAGAACTGTGCCCAAGCAGAATATGCTGCTGCACTGAAGAAGTGTGCCAAAGCGACTGTACTACTGCATCAAACAGCTGTTCCTGAGACCAGTTGTGCTGCATCAGAAACTTTGTTTCAAGCAGACCGCGCTTTAGTGACCTCTGACCCCTGGTTCCCAGTCTAAGCATCATCCAAGACCAGAAGTAGGTCTGTCAACAATTGGAGGCCTGTATCATCACTGTAACCCCACATGCTTACAGGCACTTTGGGGGGCAGCCTTCGCATGAAAGTGGAAAGATCCTCAAGCAGACACCTCCCCTCCCAGAAGAGGGAGCAAGTAGGACACAAGCTGTAGATCACCGCTGCCCACCTTTGGAGGACTTAAACAACTCCATCGTGTTGACAACAGGAGCATAAGGAAAATTTGAGATCACTGAGCGCACAAATTATTCAAAGAGATAGTCTGCACCTGAGCCTTGATACCTGCCCTACAGAGCTTGAGGTTATAGCTGGGTGAATTTTGTGTGCTGAGTTTGCGCACCTCCCTGAGAAGCCTGTGATTGCTCGCCATCACTGCCACAGACAGTGCAGTGCTGAAGGGGTTGCACTTGGCCCAGTTTTGCAGCCTCATAGTAGGACAGACCCCTGGACCTCAAAGACAAACAGCCCCAGCCTCCACGGCTGAGACCCGGTAGTTCTTGCTTGCCCTGTGCTCCCTGGCCACCCGAATGGGGTCGAACAGTCTCTATGTGAATAAATGGGAGAGTAAAAGATAATAATATCAGCTTGAGTTAACTCTCTACATACCTTAGTTTAGATGTAGGGGCAAATGTCTTTAATGCATACAAATCTCAAATAAACAGATGAGCTTAGCAATGAAGTGAGATATTTTTTTTTAATAAAGGAGTATTCTTGTAATGAAATGAAAATGGTGCCTTTAATGTACATTCTCTGACTGTCCAACATACGGAAAGAAGCAAAAGGTCACTGTGCGATGCTTCACTGGAAATAGGCTTGATCTAACGTATACTCTGCCTTCAGAACAGATCAGAGTGGTTAACCACAATGTTTTTGAATGATGACATGCATTCCCAGATGTTTTTTCCCACATTTCTGTGTGTACAGTGTGTTGAACCCTTTGGCCCCCGTTAAACTCTGGAGAGTAAATTCTGCCTAAGCTTTTATTATCTTTGAAAGTACAACCAGCGTGAGCCATTTTATCTGATAGTGCTGTCTTCTTTTTATGAACAATGGGCATGTACTGTTTCTGGAAAAGTGAGATTAGGCACAATAACATATATTTTTCTTTCAGTTTGATAATAGGGGCAAATAGGTCTCAAATAGTGTTTATTGAAAGAGATGCTAGTGACTAATTACATACTTTATGACAGGTGAAAATGCATGTCTCAGCTATTGAAAAAAACCTTAGAGATTGTTAATCTTGGCGCGTTAAAGGTGTGTCCTTAAGTGGCATGGCAGCTGTGCCTCAGGCATGTTTAGTTACACAAGCACTCCAGTGATTTTTTTCTGGGTTTTGCATGTCATGCACACCCCAGGTAGTTGTTAGCACTTTTTTTCAAAACAAAAGCGAATTCCATCTTCAGCTGATGTAAACCATATTACAATGAATATTATTTTCCATATTTTCCTTTAAAACTATAATATATTACTTTTTTTACTTCTCCAAAAATTTCATTTGAAAATTAGCATTGAATTAACAATGCTGCAGCTATACTCACGTCATTCTTCAATGTACTTATTGTAATATGGTAAGGCAAAAGACCTATCCTAAACCAAAAAACTCTTCAACTAGAAGTCGTAGATGGGGGTCTTGCGTTACCCAATTTACGATTATACTACCAAGCCTCACTAATTAACTGGTTAAATTACAACAGTTTGGAAGAAATGTCTCCTGCAATGTTTTTCCTTGATTTAATGCTGGGGGAAACGGAGATTGCTCTACCACCTTTCCTGCGAATTCCTAAGCTTCCAAAGAGATCACAATACAAAATTCCCAAGATTGTAGCCTCCCAATTCCAGAAGGTCTGGGAGACGTTTGATATCCCTTGGGTACATCCGCAGCTGAGATTAGTGGAATGTCTCTCCTTAGGTCTACATATGTACATCTGGACTAGCGATCTCTGGGCTAAATTCGGATTCTGTAAACTTCAAGATTTTTTTCTAAACGGTAGAATGAGAACCTGACAGGAAATCAGGTTACTTAACAGCAAGATTAAGGTATCTCTTTTATTTAGGCTACTTCCAGATTTTGCTCAGGACTGAGGAACGTGTATAATTCCAAAGGGTTACTATTAAGTTAAGTTCATTTTATACTTAAAGTTCGGGGAATTGGGAACTGGTATAAACTGATTAAATCTACGCAGAACGACCAAATAGTTCAAACCCATCTGGAAAAAATCTCTGAATCAATTGGCTGTCGTCTTAACGTTCAGCAATGGCATAGTTTCAATATAATGAGTCATAAAGCAGTAAGAGCAGCTAACCTAAGGAGAATGGCGTTTTTTGTAAATGGCTGATTAAATTTATACCGGCCAAACTCCATAAAATCTACCCTGCAGTTGATCCTCGATGTTTTAGATGCCATCAGGCTCTAGGAGATTGGCTACATGTGGGTTTTACTTGCACCCAGATAGCGAGCTTCTGGGAAAATATTTTTTCAGAAGTAAGAAGAATACTGGTAGACGATCTTCCCTTTGAGGCCTCTACAGCTCTTCTAGGTCAAGCGGAAGCTCGAAGTTTATTAACACTATCTCAACTCAACGTCAATTTGTTTTCATCACTACATTGGTAGCAAGATCATTAATTTTGGCTTATTAGAAAACAGTAGCAACTCCAACTATTTCCCATTGGATAAATAAAATGAATCGAATTTTTAAAAGGGAAACTATATATGCAAGGAGAGTGGGTTCTGTAATTAAATTAAACAGAATATTGAAGTTATTATTATTATTAATATTATTCATTGAATTTTTAGAGCGCAACAGCTACCCACAAAGGGTTTCCCGGTGCAAGAATGGAAATAATCAAGCTTTTTGTATGAGTAACCCGCAGGATTTTTTCTATGCTTAATGTATTTATTATTTATGGTATGTATTTCGATCTTTATATGCACTCTGTGTAAACTTTGGAAGAAGTATTATAAAATGTCTTTTTTGCTACATTGAAAAAATATATATTTAAAAAAAATAATGTACTTATTGTTCTCTTTTTGGCTTATATAACGTTGGTTTAGAAATACCTATTGCCACAATTTTGGAAGGCATGAACTGCTGCTGGTGTGTAATTTGAGCCGGTGATGGCAAGTGGCACTTATGCACTTTATTTTTGTTGACCAGCACTTTCCACATTATGGGGCAGATGTGTCAAGCTATTTTTTAGTCGCAAACGCTGCGATTCGCTAAAAAACAGCGTTTGCGATTAAAAAATAGTGAAATGGTATGTATGAAGAAAAATGCCTCGCAATATTAAGGAATCGCAAATATTGCGATTCCTTAATTTTGCGTAAGCATTTAAGAAATCGCAAATTGCGATTTCTTAAATGCAATGTATCAACCAATTAAGAATTGCAAATGTAGGCTAAGAAATCGCAAATTACCACCAATTTGTTGTTGGTGGTAATTTGCGATTTCTTTTAAAAATGCACTTTATGCAATTTGTAAAGGTGGCATGTGACACTCATACATGCCCTCAGGGCATGTATGTGCGCCATATGGGCACAAATGTCATTTTCAGGGGTGCAGCAGGGTGTACTTGAGACACCCCTGCACCCTTGAAATAATTCTCAATTTGCGATATGCAAATTGCGAATCGCAAACTGAGAATAATTTCACTTTCATTCCCATGGGCCTCCTGGCCCATAGAAATGAATGGGAAATTATTCCTTAATTGCGATTAGCAATTTGCTAATCGCAATTAAGGAATTTTAAGAAATCGCTAAAAAATAGCGATTTTCTACATACATACCATTTTGCGATTTCTAAATAGCGATTCCTTAAAAATTACTATTAAGAAATCGCAAAAGGGTATGTTGATACATCTGCCCCTAAATGTTGACCCCAGAGTGAGTGAGAGAGAAAAACGCAAAAAGAGGAAAAATGAGGAAGAGGATGACGGAACACCAGGTCAAAGAAAGCAGAGATCAAAAAAATCCAGATACAGTGAGATAAAGAAGCTGGAAGTGTCTTGACTAGGGTTGGATTAAAGGGGAATGCAGTGGAATCGACACCCCAGCCATTGTATTTGGCATCCTTCCTTCGAGAGCAACGGGCGTGAGCTTCTGAACAAAAGTCAAGGCTTTTGGTTTGTCTTTCACAAATTAAGCACAGATGCAGTTAATAATGCACGCCGTTTCAGAGAAGGCGCAAGAACCACAAAAGCAAAGCAGAAGGGGTTTCTGTGGTCCGTCTCAGCTTCAATATTATCAGTCAGTCAGAGGTTACTACCTTGGGTGCAGCAGGTACAATGGCGAGAGGGGCCCTGACCCAGATCTCTGACGGGCTGATTAAACCTTGATTATTGCTGTATTTCACTACCCCAACAGCAGTCAAAGGGGCCATTTTCCTTACTTGCACAAGGGCCCGTGGCATTCTTGCTATGCTAGTGCACCTGGCCCCAGAAAGTTTCCCTTCTTTAAGATGTGACTCTATTCTGTGACTTCATTGACATGCATGAAATCATTGGGCGATGGTTGATTATGTGCAGAGATGTTTTAAGGCATGGGCAAAGTGGGCTCTGGCTCAGGGCCCCTGCCTTTAAGGTGGCCCCCTGATAGAGCCAGCTCTGTTCTGCAGAGGCATGCCCTAATGACCTTGATTAATTCTTCAACAGATTCTCTTTTATTTTATTTTTTATGTGAGTGATGTATGAACATCTATTACAAACATTTTGCAGAGAAATGTTGGGCCCGATTCACAAAGGCAATCTGAGACAAAAATCTAACTTTACGACTTTTGGTAATCACAGAGGTCATTTACGAGTCGTAGCTTTACGTCCGCAGTTAGGCCAGAATCTACAGCTCGGGCCGTACTCTCCCGTTTGGGACGTAATTTCCGCACCCGGGTCAGAATCTCTGCGCCCGAGCAGAATCTCCGGCTCGGGCCAGATGTAGTGTAATCAATGGACCGGAAAGCAATTTTCACAAAAAGGAACATTACGAACGTGAGATAAATGGTAGAGGAGGTCATGAATATCAGTTTGGGCAGGGAAAAGGGTGTGGACAACACTAAATCATAACCCAGAAATGTTTGCTCTTTTACATCTTGGTACATAATTTGCACTTCCCTCAGTGTTGACTGTAGTGTTACACCAAATTTTAGTCTAACACTACAGTCAACTCTGAGTGTGGTGTAACACTACAGTCAACATTTAGGAGAGCGCAAATTGTGGACTACATGTACCATGATGCAAAGGAGCAAACTTTTCTGGGATATGATGCAGTGTCTGGCCACACCCTTTTTCCTGAACAAAAACTGATTTTCATGACCTCCTCTTCCATCTATCTCACGTTCCTAATGTTCCTTTTTTTAAAACTTGCGTTCTGGCCCATTGATTACATTCCATCCGGCCCGAGCTGGAGATTTCGGCCTGGGAGAGGAGATGACAGCCCATGCCAGAGAGAACAGCTCGAACTGGAGATTCTGCCCCGACTACGGACGTAAATATATGACTCGTAAATGACCTTTGTGAATACCGACAGTCATAACGATAGTCTTTTGTCTTAGATTACCTTTTGTGAATTGGCTGCTGTGTTTATGTTTCATTCAACATCAATAACTAAACTTTCTTTTACGTCAAAACAGACCTCATATATAAAGAAAATTGGAGGGTGTCACAGAGAACATTTGTAGTAATATTAGTGAGCTGCTGCTGTGTTACAATATTCAAAGCACACACCACTTTCCATGCATACTAGAGGTAACATCTTTAGAATTTGCAGAACTGTGCCTGTGCATTGTCAATGACCTGGCCAAAAAGGGCAAGAAGAAGCTGAAACTGGGTCATAAATTCAAAACCAGGTCTCCTAAAATACAATCAGCCTCTGGCCCCAAAAATCCTGTAGATGACCCTGATTTTGTGTTCAGTAATGCAGGCAGTACACAGTAATTGTTCTACACGCACACAGGTGGTGTAATATGAAAATGCATAAAGAGGTGTTTTGATGTGTAAACGTGCTCTATTAAACTGAATTGTGCTCTGGTCTCTGACACTTGAAGTGGAGTATCTGCCTATATTTGTCTGTACGATGGCGTTGTTGCATTACGCACCAGTGCTGTAGCCATGGTAAATGGAACAGAATACGTCACAGATCATTTTCATTTAATTTGAGCTTAAAGCAGAGATTATTGTGTAGAAAACATTCCATTTTATCTTCATTGACCCTCCTCCAAGTCCTAGTTCTTAGCTCCCGAGGTTCAGCAAACTTTGATAAACTCCCCTATTTGTTGCAACTCTTACATTGAAAATCAAAAGTTCTACCCCAAACCTAAGGGCACATATACCCAGCCCAGCTTGAGTGCTGGTGGTGCCCGTTGTGACAGTCTTTTTGGCGCCACCCCTCCCCCATGATTTCCTCCATGGATTCCCTCTCTACCACCCTCCAACAGTGCCCCTCTCACATTCCTGTCATTTGCTTTAATGATAACAATGTGTATCTACCCAAACAAACCTTTTTTGGCAACATTAGGAATAGGTGATAAAAGACGGGTGAAATAACACATTACGCCTAACCTGTATTATGCAGTTTGCATACAGCTCTTTGATACCAGTTTGTATCTCACTGTTCTAATTATAATTGTAACTTATACACTGCTGCAGCAAAAATGATCTCTGTGACAAGAGTAGTAACCCACCGAGCTATCCACATAGAATACAGCTCTGTGATTTGCATAGTAGGCGTTCATTTGCAGCAGACATATTAACACACTGCACTACTTTATGAGGAGGCACACTGCTACTACAAAAAAATCCATCTCTCTCCAGCCAGAACATTAGGAAAATTAATCACCAGAGTCAGCTCGTCATTTTTACTGCTGTATGAAAACTGCTCAAGGAACTTTACAGCAGGTGCTTTTAAAAACACGAGTTATTTCTAAACACACCGCCTTTCCTTCTCCCTGAGGTCAGCGCCAGGTGCGGCTGCATGGGCCTCAGTGCCCTAGATCCTGCCCTGCATATACCATCCATTTTTATTACAATGTTCTCTGTTTTGTTGTCAGTCTGACAGCAAAACCTAATTCAGGCTTCCTGCATAGAGGTAAGTTCCAGCCACAGCCCGTGCAGGTAAGAACGGTGGGGCCGGGTTGGGGGATTTGACAGATGACCACGAGGGAAAATTAAATAAATATGACATTTTCCCTTGGCAGTGGTTGGTCTTCTTAATGTTTTCAGTTTTTCATCCCTACAAGTTATACAGGAGTTCAATGTGTCTCAGAAAAAAAGGGGGGGTTTCCTTTCTGTGTTTTCAGTTAAGGCTAGACTATTTGGCAAATGTCAAATGTCCAATGTGTCTCACCACAGGAGTGCTTCATCTTCAGTGATCAAATGTGTCAGGCCTATAACCACTGAGGTCCAGTGAGAGGCACCAGGCTGAAGCACTGCTTCGATGAGGATCCCCCTAGATGTAGGTGCATGTCCGCAAGAGGGCATCAGTGAAGCTGTTGCACAGCACCATTGGGGGAGATTAGATGAGGGTGTAGGTGCAGGTATAGCAACAGGGGAGTGGAACAAAAAGAACAAAACAGCTACGATAGAGCCAGTTACAAATTACCTCTAGAGAACTTGAGACCCGCTACATAAAAAGGCACTCGGGTCACACCCGTTAGATGCCTCATATTGCGAAACTGTTTCGTAGTCAGTGCACACACCCATCCTTGCAACTTGTTGTGGGTAACCTGCAGTAAAATACAGTGCCTTGAAGATCATTGTAGAAGTGGCAGCATAATGCCTCGAGGCCTATAACTGCACTGCATAAGCAGGTGATTTGCTTAAGTGACTTCCTGTGTCTAAACTGCCCCTCCCACAAAAATTAATGAATCGTTTGAATCTGTATCATACCTTCAGATCAGACAGGGGACAGTATGAAACATCCATTTGTCTGCAATTAAGTGTACTACACGTCTACATTCAAAGTAGAAGGAAATCTTGGCAAGTTTGCCATCTAATTTCAGAAATTGAATTCAGAGATCTCTTCATGCTTCAGTCTTTTTACAGACTGCTGTCCCCACGGTTCATGCTCCTCTGATATTAATTTCTGAAACATTGTTGAGATGGCCTACTGAATGGTGACCCAGGAAACATGTTTTATTCCTTCTGATGCCACGATAATTTTCCCCATCTTGGAGTCACTGTGGTATTCTCAATTTAAAGCCCTATGTAATTTTATGTAATGATATCTAAAAATAATCAAAATACATTTAATTACATTTCCAAGACCTTTTGTTACTAATTGTCATGGCAAGATACTTTCTCCAGTTGATCAGGCAAAAGGCATATTGTTTCTGCTCATGCTTTGTTGGCTCACACGCAATTATTTTCAACTTTGTCTCTTTGATGTTCAGAGTACCCTCTGCTGAGTATCTTTTCACAGCATCAAAAGCTTTGAGTGCACCATTGGTGTCCTTGCCATCAATATAAAGTCATTTGATTACAAAAATATCAGGATCTTCTGGTCCACTATCATTAGACAATCCTTTATTAACTCCAGCACTTTGCTGCATAGTTTGGTGGTTCATATGTTGAAACATCCAGGCTCTAAAAGGTATCTATGTCTTGGGCACAGTTCTTTGATGCAGCAGCACAGTCAAATTGGACACAATTCTTTTGCGCAGCAGCACAGTCTGCTCGGGCACAATTCTGGAGTGACACAGGCTAAATTATTCAATTCAGTGGCACAGTTATCTCAGGCACAGATTATTGTCATGTTTCCCCCTTGGAACTGTTCATTTGGAGAGACTATAACCATGCTCCTCAGCTCAGCGCGAGTAGATCACTTTCCACAGTCTTCATGTTCTGGCTGAGTGATACACCACTGGGGGTAAAACTACTTTTGGCTCGCCAGTTGGGCTCTTCCCTCTCCCAGCAGGCAGGTTGGGTTCTAGGCACTTCTGATCAGAGGATTAGCCTCTTACATTCAGGCAGGACCTAAGGTGAGGTCTCCTCACCTCTAGGAAGCTAGCTTTCAGGCATGCACAAGCTCTGGTTGAACAGCAGTCCTCTCAGTACTCTGCAGAGCGCTCCCTTCCTTTGTGACAAGGCACTTGGAACTGGAACTGGTACTTTATCTCTCAATTGTCACATCGCTTGCCGGCTTGGCACGCTCTTCCATCTCTCAATGGGCATGTTGGCTCCTAGGAGCTTCAGGTCAGAGGATCAGCTTCCTCCTGCTTTCCTTCTTGCAGGCAGGACTTCAGGCGATGTCCTATCACCTCTAAAAAGCTAGCTGTCAAGCAGGTAAAAAACTCTGTTTGTACAGCAGTCCTCTGAGTACTCTGCATAACACTGCCTTCCTTTGTGAAAGAGCACTTGGAACTGAAACAACAAGTGGGAAATAGGCTCTCCCTTTAATACAGTCAAAGCAAACAGGGGATGAGGATTCTCAGCACGTTCAGAACCAGTTTGAGGTGGTCTTCTTTCAAATGTCCTCTTAAGGCTACGTTAGAGACCCCGCCTTTGTGTAGAGTGATGCTCCTCACAGCAAGGTACCCTCCAGCCTGAGAACCCACAACAAAGGCACAAAGAGATGTGAGCTTTCTACACACAACTATCAACAGCCACACTGAATAATGAGCAGGGAAGAAACAAAAGGGTAGCTTCATCTAAAGTGGACCTTTTCACCTTAACCACAGAGACTGTAGTTCCACAATTCACCCCAACCATCTACCAGATGACACTGCTATAGGCAAACTAATCAGCAGGTTCTTTCAGCAACATGCCTACTGGAATTTCTAAAGAAGCTTTGTCTTCTCTTTCCCACTTCAGTGTGTAGGTCTCTTCCCTTCTCCTTCAGGAACGCTAGCAATAAATAATATGACTTTACAATGCATGGGTTAACCATGCATGCCTTTATCACTCATCTTTTACCACACATGCCTCTACTACTCATATGCCTTTACCATGCATATGCCTTTACCACGCATATGCCTTTAACACGCATTCCTTTATCAAACATATGCCCTTACCATGCATGCCTTAGCACAGACAATGATGAGTTTAGAAAAAGGCATAGACTATGGTGCCCTAGCACCTTCCACCCAAATATATGCCTTGAAGGCAGGGTGAGCCACCTCACAATGTAGAACAAAATGTAATGGTATAACCAGGCAGCGAACCAGCAAACCTTGTCACAGGGCCCCAAGGTAATCCAGCTTTGAAGACTTCTAATCCCTCAGAATAATCATCCTCAACCCCAGTAGCGATGGGAAACTGAGACCATGAATGTAGCAGAATTACTATCCGTTCATACTGGTTACACAGTGGAAACAGAAGTATGTGTCCTTGGCAGCAGGACCAAAGAGAGAAACATTGCTTCTGCATCATGGAACTGAAGTAATGCAGTAGAATGAAAGCAGATATTGCCTTCCATAGAATACAGGGAATGGTCACAACCAGGATCCAAATGGGAATAAATGGAATGGGAAGCGACTTTTTGAACAACCCCAGGCCTACGGTGCAGAATAACACACACCACCAAGAGCCACCAAAACAGATCAGACACCATCCATGCTCCCATCCCCTGCAAAGCCCAGGAGAGGCAAAGGCAGCAAGGGAAACCCCTTTAGCAGGCAAAGAGGCTAGGGGGGAGCCACTTCCAAGGGCACAGAGGGGCCACTGCAAGACTTACAGACTATAGGCCCGATGTAGGTAAATGGCATTTACCGATTTGTAAATACCGAATTTTACCGATTCGGTATTTACAAATCGGTAAATGCTATGTAGGTATTTTTGCCGTTTTTTTTACCGAATCTGTAACATTCCGTAATTACCGAATCGATATTTAACGATTCGGTAATTGCCATTGATTCCTATGGGCTCAACCAATGCCAATTACCGAATCGGTAAATTCCGATTCGGTAAAATTACCGAATTTACAAGGGGGACAGGGTGTCACTTTGACACCCTGTTGCACCCCTGATTCAGGCTTGTGTGCCATTTGACACACATACATGCCCTCAGGGCATGTATGTGTGCCACATGGCACAGGTGTACATGCACAGATGTGCATGTACACAGGAATTTGTTATTTACCATGCAATAGTATTACATGGTAAATAACGAATTCTTAGGGGCCTGTGGCACTGTTTCCAGTGCCACCTACATATAGATTTACCGATCCGGTAAATTTACCGAGTCGGTATTATACAAAATCGGTAAATTTAAATTTACCAAATCGGTAAATTTACCGATTCTGTACAATATAGGCCCCCTACATCTCAATCACCAAATACCGGTCGGTAACGGCCGAAATCGGCAGTTACCGACCGGTATTTGGTGACCTACATCTGGCCCCAAGTGTAGAATCCCACTACAGCCCGCAGAATCTAATCAACAACCTGCAGCAACAGTGCAACTGAGGCATTAGAGAAGACAAATGGCCCCCAGGAGATGTGCAGGCCACCAGGGCAACCAATTGACACCATAACTTCAAAGGAGACACCCTTGTCAGCAGGAGTCCATCCTTCGTAAATGAGGAAGCAAACAAAGGTCATAAGAACGATGTAAACAGGTCCTCAGGGAAAATCAACCCAAAATGTAATTAAAGTTCACCTTTGGAGTAGGCAACCTGGAACCACAAAACCCATTGCTGAACAGCTCAGTCGCTGGAGTCTAGATTTCATAATTTTCAAGTAGAAAGACACAACAAGTCTAAAGTCAAGGACAAGATCAAAGAAGACTGAAAGGAAAATGGGACTAGTAAAAGACAGAAGCGTGGCATGATTGACAGCTTAAGGAAAATAAAGCATTGGTGGTTGGAACAGCATGAAGGAAGCAATGTTAGGAAACACTAGAGCACATCTGACAAGAAAAGCAGCAGGATGAGACCCACTGAAAATTGAAAGGTATACAATGATCATGTAGCAGGCCACAGAGACATCACAACGCCATCCCACTAGCCACAAAGCAGTGACCAAAGCACAGAACATTCAAGCGGGCTCGGTCTAAGAGATGAAGAAAGAAAGATTTCTGCAAGGTTCCTTTAAGATTCAGAGACAAATGGAGAAGGAATCTTGAGAAAACTGAAAACCAGCAGAGCAACCGCCATAAGAAGGGATGCAAACAGACAGCGAAGGGCATGAGGGAGGAGTGAAATAAAGGGTATAGAATAGAAAGAGTAATGGATCAGCCACAAATTGATCATGTGAGTGAAGCAACCAACAACAGAAAGTCCCACAATGATATGAGGCACAAACACCTAACATAGGTGAAAATCATAGACAACAACCGCATGGGAAAACCAATGGATTACACCCAGCTGGGACAGTCAAAGGCTATCGCATTGTGCCAGGCTGTGCAAGGGTCAATGCAAACACCACGAGCGAACACATTGCCAAAAGAAAAGGGCTGGGGAGACAGAGGGTATCTTCCTCTACCAACAAACCAAGAGGTTAAGACCCAAACACGAAGGCAAGCTGGATCAAGGGACAACAATGACGCCAGGGTAAGGTATAGAATTCCAAAGAGAAATAAAAAAGCACAAGGCACATTGCACAAACTTCCAAGCAGAAGCAACAGCCAGAAGCCTACTAAGCTGAGAAGAAATTGGTTACTTCCAGAGAGAAATGAAAGGAAGGGCATTCAGGAGCGAGGAAAGGGTAGCAATGTTACAAAACCCAGAGAAACAGGGACACCACTAAATACAGGCAAGCTCAGACACCACAATCATCAAGCCAGCTGGACTCCTCTAATCACAACCTCACAACTCACAGTAGTAGCAAATACCTGAGATTGAAAAACACTAATCAGTAGGAAAGATATTCACCCATCCTAGGATGGGGTGAGGCTGTGAAAGTTCAGTCAGAAGTGAACAGTGTTAGGATCAAAACAGATGACTTGTAGAAGACTACACAGGAGTGGTGCAAGCCCCCAAATGACCAAACCAAAGGGAAGAATGGCTGAAAAAAAGTAGTCAGACCCACAGCACCACAAGTGACCCATCTACAAATGTGAGTAACTCAACGTGGTTTTGGAGCGCACCAGGTTCATAATTAAGGAGAGGAAGGGCTACATCAGGAGTCCATAAACATACATAGACCCCCTATAGAGGAATGGCAAAACTCAAAATGTCTAAAATTCATAGGCGCAAGCAAGCGCTGAACCTGGGAAGTACCTGGGAAGAGGTAGATGGACCATTCAGAAGAGGAGGAATGGTCAGTAGTCAAATGAGGAGGCCAAAGACCTGCAACATCAAGCCAGGCCAAATGTGGCGGCCAGAGGCAACTGTCTGGACTCAACTAGAAAGCCCAGGGACCATCCATCAGAGAAAAGGATGCCAACATATGTAAGCATGTGAGTATAGAGCCCAGCCTACAGGCAGATCCCAACAAGGCCAAAAATAGAGCAGCTGCCTCTGGTGCCAATCCTGGTTATGCAAGCTGAGGAAGCCCTCTGGGACTTGAATAATGACTTGCAGATAACTACATAGCAAATGGCAACCAATACAGTGGGAAATCACAAACTGGCTACCATAGTGGATAAGTGAAAGCCACACCCAGGTCCAGGAAAAAGCTGTCAGGAGGGCAGTAAATGTTGTAGACCTTACACACAAACTAAACTGTCAGTAGTACATAGCAGGAAGTCTATAAAGGGACACAAACTGACCACAGGCAAATATGTAAACTCCAAAGCCATGTAGGCCCGCTCAAGCCAGAAGTTTAAAACGTGAAGACAGGAGCAACTCCATCCCAAGAGCCTGGAGCAAACAATGGAACAGATTCAAAGGTGGACAAGCAATAAAGCAGAAGGTGAGCATAAATTGAAACCAGAGGCACAACTAAACAGCTATGAGGTACCTGCCAAAAACACAGTACCTGATTTACAAAAGTAACTTACACTTTTTAGTAAGTTTACACTTTTAAGTAAGGTAAATACTTTTAAGTATTCACAAACCGAGTGTAAGTTACTACCAAAAATAAAAAACATTAGTAAGTCCAGCACTACACATGGCCTATCACTGGTACAGCAAGACCCTCTTACAGAAAATAATGTATTTTGCAGTACTAGTGGATGGCAATGTGTAGTGCTGGATTTATTATGAAAGGGGAAGTTAATAAAAATGTGCCGTTTGTGAATACCAAAATGTTGTAAACTTACTCAGAGCTAAACTTATTCAAAAGTGCAGTTAGTGAATCAGGTCCATGGTGAGACAGCCCATAAACAACAATGCATAGGACATGCAACCCCAGCCCTTCATTAACAAGCTTCGAAAGAATGAGAAAAGACCATAAAACCCATGAAAACACCAAATCAAGATCAAAAGAAGTGGAGGAAAAAGGGTCAGACGGATCTGAACATGGCAGAAGGTAAGCCAGGACATGGAGCAGTAACAACCATGCCAGCCACGCAGGCAACACAGTGTGATGATGGAAACCTGCACTTATGGAATATCACTCAGGACAACACAAGGTGAGCAGTGACATAACATAAAATATTGCCCCGTAGAATGAGAAGAGGGGCCCCTGAGTGTCCCATACATCACAGATATTCACTGGCCTTAGGGAAGAACGTAGCCACCATGAAGGATCGGGAGTCCATGAAGGATTGAGGGACCTCCATGAGCCAAATGGTCTGCATGGTCCTTTATTATGGCTCTGGGCTGTCCAATGCTACCACTTTCGCTCTAAGAGGAGCAGAGCTATATGAAAGAAACGCTCCCTGAAGGGACTCCCACCCACTCTCGTAATGGGCCTTGCAGACTGTGCTGCAAAGGAAAAAAAAACTAATTTGATTCTCTTAAGTCCTGGGCCTGCACAGGGTCAGCTCCGACCAAGTTGCTCATTGAAGCTGCTTAAGAGAGATACACATGTTTACAGCAGAGACAAGGTGAGGTGGCCCCCTTCTAGTACTGAAGTCTGGGGTCATCCCGCACTGCATGAGTGTTAGCAATGCCCCTAAAGGTGAGAGATCAAGCCAGCACTGTGAAGACCATAGGAAAACTGTCAGTGACCATGAGAACTGAAACAACATTTTAGCAGGCTCATAGACACTGACCACAACTGGTAGGCCAGGGTGGACCCACCAGGTCCTGGCATTGATCACCCCAGGAACTAATAAACTGAGCTTTCTGCAGTTGAACTTCCAAAACAGAAAAAGCCAGAAAAAGAGGCAGTTTGCTTCAGACTAGCATAAGGGAGGAGGAGGTCCAGCATTCCTTCCAAGACATACAAAATACGAACTTTAACTAGGCTTTAATTTCTAAATGAAATCCAAACCTCTGCTAAATGACGTAGATCTAGGCAAACATGTTTCATGAATTTAAATGAATATTTAAAGATTTCTTTCAGATTTAAGCATGCGATCGAAGCAAACCGGAAGTAAAAAAGAGTAGCGACTGGTGTCATTTGAAAGTGTTGGGGTGTAAAAGTTTGGTATGACTCTTCTGTAGTGAGCGACGTGGGCAAGCTTAATGGACAAACGTGGGGTCCAGGCTGGATCCTCCTCCAGAAGAAAACATTGAAAAAAAGATCTGCACATCTTCAAACACCTCTCTTTCCTCTTCAGCACCCTCGTTTCGCTCCTCCCTGAATGCACTTTCTTGCATCTCCCTCACTTCACCTCGTCCAAACATACACTGCACTCACTCACATTTAAGCATATATTTACTTTTACTTTTGCCCTGTAAGTATTATGCCATCTGTGCACCTCCTTCACACACATTGTCACAAAATTGCAATTATAACTGGAATACATGACCATTGTTCTGTGTACTCTGCAAAGAGGTCAACCCAATGACAGGCACTTTGCTTTGGCTTCAGAGCTCTCAGTCAAAGTCCTTATAAACACCTGCACATCTCAAAGTATGCACGAAAAAAAATCAGAAAGAAACACTACATGATTAAATAGCTAACTCTTGAGGAAGGCAAGACTAAGTAAAACGCGAAATTAGGGAAGAAAAAAATCGTCACATGCATTGCCTTAAAGTTTTTAACACTCATTGTTCATAAATCAAACCATGTTTTTGGCATCAATGTTGTTGAGGGCATGAAGATCAGGTTATTTTTAATATCATACAGCAGATAACTGTCTATTGTAAGCACATATCTCGCTTTGCCAGTGACTCTGATATTTGTATCAACTATTCAAGGGAACAAGAACTCTAGCCTGCTCATCTTTTGCATCCATTTCACGAGGGAACAAATGCTGCAGCTCCAACTTCTAATTGGGCCATCGACGTGCAGCCAGGGCCTGGGGTGTCACAGTGGGGGAGGTTAGCATGGTGATGGGTCTCAGAACAATATACATGACAGAAGATTAGCATTCTAGCACTGGTATACAACCTTTACAACGCAACTTTTACAACACACTACCATTACAATGAAACTTTTACAACGCAACATCCATTACAACGCATGCATTTACAACGCAGTCATTACAACGCATGACACTACAACGCACACGACTACAACGCATGCCATTACAATGCAGTCATTACAACGCATACCATTACAACGCATAGCATTACAACACATAGTACCCTTACACTATCCAACACTTACCCTACTGTTGCACCCCCTGGAGTTAGAATAGTAATTTTTACCCCTACACTATCCAACACTTACCCTACTGTTGCACCCCCTGGAGTTAGAATAGTAATTTTTACCCCTACACTATCCAACACTTACCTTACATGCAATGCAATGTAATGCGTTGTAAAGGTATGCGTTGTATATGTAGTATGCGTTGTAGTGGAATGCGTTGTAAAGGTAGTTTCAAAGAATTCGTTGTAATGGCATGCGTTGTACTGGTGTGCGTTGTAATGGATGTTGCGGTGTAAAAAATGCGTTGTAAAGGTAGGCGTTGTAAAAGTATGCGTTGTAACGACATACATTCCTAGTACTTACCATTAGAAAGGACAAGGAACCAAGACATATATGCACGGCGATGCTTGCATCCACTCCTAGGTGTGATGAATGGGAAAGGGTGGAATCTATGCCTGTGAATGACATACAGCTATTGTCATGCAGAGAGGGAGACTCCAACGCCCCAAACCATGTTGCTGACAGCGTCACTGGCCTTTAGAGACCACTGCTGTTAACTATAATGGCAATGATTCATTATGAAGGGCTTTAGTGCAATAATCCCTGCATCGTGAGTCACAGTTCAGAGAGTTGATTTACTGTCTGGCTTCCATCTCGTGAATCTGAGCGGGGCAGGCATTCTGGGACACACAGCCTAAACTTAAATACATCGATTTGTTTAGAGATACAATTGTATCTCTAAATAAACTGTCCTATTCAATATTTGTACAGGAATGTGAAGGAAATAATTTCAGGGATGCACAGCCCCAGGGCCCTAATGAAGAATCCGTCCCTGGTAAAAATGTATAAATATCTCTTGATGAATCACATGAGGACAGCAGGAAAGCTGGTGCAAACCACTATTGGGGTTCGCGATGAGGGTGTAGGGGCATGTGTAGCAACTGGGGAGTAGAACAAAAAGAACAGAACAGCAAAGATGGAGCCGTTAACAAATTTCCTGTAGAGAACTTGTTACCCCTCTACATAAGAAGGCACACACATAGGCTATGGTAAATGCCTAAAATAGCAAAAACTCATCTAGTGAGTGCCCACACCCATACATGTAACATGATGTGGGAAACTCCAGAAACTGAACTGGAAAACCCAAAACCCTGTATTAGGTGCAGTAATAGATTTTCTCAGGGCGACTTTAATTCCAACAGGGTAAGAATGAGGCCCTTTATACAGTGATTTTATACATGGGAGTGCTGAGTAAAAGGGTACGAAAATGTATTTAGTGTACACTTTGGAGCAACCCTTCTCTTGGAGCTTAGTGGTCATCATATTGCTCCCCCATTGTTATTGTGGTTGTCTCTAATGCTCGTGCAAAATGTGTTATGTAAGTATTAGTGTACCAAGATGAGTGTATGGCTTCCATCTGCCTACATGTCTTTGACTGAGCTAACATGTGGTTTTAAATATTTGCTTTAAACAACATGTGCAAAGAATGTATGTATTGATTATTTTGCTTTGCTGATCCCTTCACCACAACTAGTTCTCGGATGATGACCACCACTGCCATCCAAAAGCATTATACAAACATGTGTTTTGGATGCAGAAGTGTATAAAGGTGACACTGTAGAGGAAAAAGTGATGGCACACTGACAGTGGGGTGCTTGCCTTTTCCCTATCACATTGAGAAAGTAATTGAACACTAATGAATTAGTCCTAATCAGCAGTGCTAATTAAAGGTTCAATTTAAGTATATGGATGTATAGAGCATGGCTGTTCCACTAAAGTGTACGCAGCACAACAAGAAACATCGATAATCTGATAGATAATGCCAAGCCCTAGAAAGACAAGTAGAACATCCATGTTATTAACTGCTTTCAGAAAAAAACATATACAAGAGACAAACTCCCACAGGTCAGTGTTTGGAACCAAGAAATTAGGACCACCATTAGTTGTGATGAAAGGGATTTTTTACACCACTAGCACATCTGCTTGAGCACAGGTCATGGAATGATTTGGCCAATCTTACTTAAATAATGCTATAGAAAACCCCACCTGTTTCTTGGACCACTCGAAAAGTGCATTGAAGGTCATTCCTTTTGACAATGACAACAAATACAGGTCTTGTAGCTAGTCAGGGAGGGACATGCGGCCCACAAGCCTTAGAATACGATGGACAGTGGTTTTTTAAACAATTTCAAAGAATGCAAGAAGCCATTCAGGAGTGCCAAGATAGACTGAGTTTCTTTGGTCGAGATTCTAAGCAATTAATGCCTATGGTAGAATTGTGTGGCTATAGGCGGGCAGCAAAAGGAGAATGTTCCTAAGGACTTTGATCCCGAAGAAGTATGCTGCTGGCATCTTTGAAAATGGAAATGTTAGTATAAGCTGTCCATCAAACATTGTAGCCCAGTGCTCACTAAGGAAGCCTGTATTAGACTGAGCCTAATTTGCAGGGCCAAAAAGTGGGCGTCCCATAAATGGTGGCGCCACCAAGGAGTTGAAAGTCAGTTTCTTAGGAGTTTAGTATACAGGTTTGGGGGGGCATCAAGATGGTGTTAGCTGATAGACAGTCTCTAAACCTATCCAGTGTGGCACCTGATTCACCGTGAAGTCTGATGATGAACTATGTGCCATCCATTTACACATGAAAACAGATATAAATGGATGAACTGGGTTGGCCATTGTTATGTGTTATGTAATGCAGATTTGTAAAGTGCACTATCACCATGGAGCATCCTGGCGTTGAGCATGTGTGTGTCTAGCCACATCTAGGCCCTAGTGGGACTATTCGAAAAGTAAAGAGAGCAGTGTCCGAGCTGTGGGAGGGTTGAAAACAGGTTGAGTCGTGTTGAGAAGTTGGGGGTCGATGAGGTATTTGATGAGGTGTCTGTTGGTGATTTTCTCCAAGCCCTTGGCTGGGAATGGTAAAAGGGAGAGTGATCTGTAGTTGGTGAGCATTGTAGGGTCCAAAGAGGGTTTCTTCAGCAATGAGAGGCCAGTTGCGTGGTTTCAAGCATCTGGGAAGGTTGCAGATGAGGAATTGGCATCAGAATGGTTGTGAGCATGGCGCTGATGGGTTTCATTCCTCTGGAATAGGCATGGTGGGGACAGGGGTCTGATGGGGCCCTCGGTGGATGTATTTCATTGTGCTATTTAACAAAACAACAAGAGCAACCCTAATGTCCAACAGGGGTTTCAAGTGATCCTTTGAACAGGTGTTCACATTTATTTTATTTATTTATTTACAAACTTTTGTATAGCTCTAGCCTGACCGGAGGGTATCGGAGAGCTTCACAGCACTTTCAGAGCAGAACAACGGTAGCAGAACATATAACAATAAAGCGAGCAAAAGAGAGCAGAACAAATTGCAGTACAGTGAGATGAGAGTCGTAATAAAGAAGATGTTGAGGAGTTCCGTTACAAGGACTTGTTATCCCATAACCGAGGGAGGTTTAGTGTCATTTTCAGCACTCCAACTGATCCTATTTAATCGCTAGCGATCAATCGAGAAAAAGGATTTTGAGCTGGCTTTTGAATTTAGCAATGGAGGGAATAGTTCTGATGTGGGGGGATAGAGTTCCATATTTTGGGCGCATTGCCGGCGAAGGATCTGGCCGCGTTTTTTTGTTTTCGTGTTTTTAGCGGGATAAGAAGTAAGGTATTAGAGCTTCTAAGGTTCCTGTTCTGACCTGCTTTTTTGAGTTTAGACACCATATATTGGGGTTTGCCCATGTGGAGGGCTCTGTGAGTGAGGTAGGCTGTTCTGAAGTTCACCCGCATTTCTATTGGAAGCCACTTGAGTTCTTTGAGTGCAGGAGAGATGTGGTCAAATTTCTTCATTCCAGTGACCATTCTGGCAGCCGTATTGAAGGTTGTTTTCTCTGGAGCAAGGTGTGTTTTTGCTATTCCCGAGAGGAATGCGTTTCCATAATCCAGTCTTGACAGCACCAATGCTTGGGTGGCTTGTTTGAGATCCTTGGGTGGAATGAAAGGTTTTATTTTGTTTCGTAGTTTCAGGTTAAGGTAGGCGCTCTTAGCCGAAATCTTAATGTGTTTGGTCATGTCCAGTTTTGAGTCTAGTGTGATGCCTAATGATTTAACAGAATCGGCTAAGGTGAGGTTCCCTTTGAATGCATCGATCTCTTTTAGCCACTCGACCACTTGTGGGTTCTCTCCTTTGTTCGAGATGAGGAGCAGTTCGCTTTTGTCCGGGTTCAGTTTTAAGCGGTTGCTTGACAGCCAGCGTTGCACTTCTCTTATTGTTTCATTGAGTCTTTGGATGTCTTTGGCAGAGGAGAATTCCAGGTAGATTTGGGTGTCATCCGCATATAGGTGAAAAGGGATGTTAGCTTTTCTGAGTAAGGTGGCAAGGTGTTCCATGTAAATGTTAAAGAGTAGAGCGGAGAGCACTGATCCTTGGGGGACTCCCCTACAGACTGGTTGAAGGTCGGATTCAAAGCATCTGATTTTGATTCTCTGGGAGCGGTTACGTAGGAATGAGGAGAACCATTTGAGTACCACCTTGTTTAAACCAGCCCTTTCTTCGAGAGCTTTGAGGAGAAGTTTGTGGTCAACTGTGTCGAATGCTGCCGATAGGTCTAGGAAAATGAGGAGGCAGCATTGGTCTGAGTCCAGTGATTTGTGAATATCATCAATTATGTTGAGGATTGCGGTTTCTGTGCTGCATCCTTTCCTGAATCCCGACTGATGGGAGTCGAGGAGGTTGATATTGTCCAGGTGTTGAGTTAATTATTGGAGTACACATTTTTCTAGGATTTTGGAAAGAAGAGGAAGGTTGGAGACGGGTCTGAAGTTGTTTAGGTCATTTATGTCCAGGCCTGTATTTTTCAGCAGCTGGGTGACTTGACCCACTTTCAGACAATCAAGAACGATTCCGGTTTTTAGGAAGCTGTTTATAATCCTGCACCAGAGTGGAGCAAGGGAACATTTCAATTTTTTGGTGAGTTGAGCAGGGAGAGGGTCTAGGGTAAAGGATGAAGGTGTAGAGGTGGTGATAAATTTAACTATCTCTTCCTCTGGAATGGGGTGGAAGAGTGACCAGGGTTTAATGTTGGGCGTGGGAGCGCAACTCAGCAACCCAGCTGGGCTGCTAAGAGGAGAGTAGGCACAGTTGTTGTCCAGAGACCACTCGATCTTGGAGATTTTGTCATTGAAGAAGGTAGCAAAGTTGTCGCACCGTTCTTTAGAAGCCTAACCCAAGGACGTATCAGATTTGGAGGTTTGTTGTCTCATGATCTTGAAGAGCTCCAAGGGTCTGTTTTTTGCACAGTCCAGTGCAGGGCGGAAATATACAGATTTTTTGTTCTTGATATTACTGTTGTATTCCTTCCTGATAGTTCTGAGTTGATCGCGGTGGAAGGCAGTGGGCAAGATCCTCAATCGTCTTTCTGCGGCTCTTAGTTGTCTTCTTTCGTCATTGAATGTCAGAGTCGAACCACGATCGGGACGGAATGGGGCTCGTTTTTTTTAAAGTTTCATGGGTGCTAGTTGGTCCAGCAGGGATACCATATTCATGTAATAAAGCGAGGTGAGATCATTCTCGAGAAAATTATGAATGTCACAGATTTTTCTGTGCGGACTAAATTTAAGTAACCAATGTTAATTAAAAATGTCTGGAAAAAGCAATAATAGGACAGCCAGTATGTTTGGTATGTAACTACAGTTCAGTCAAAAAATTAAACACAGTCAAAAAATTATTAGGTGTGTTTTAGAAAGAGGATAGTATAAAAGGACCCCAGGTGTGTAAACAAACCAGAACCAAAGAAAAATAGGACAAGGTGAAATAAAGTGTCAGCGTAAGAGGAAAATTGGTTGATACAAGTAAGCGGCAGAAGTTTACACACCTGGGGTCCTTTTATGATATCTTCTTTCTAAAAACACTCTTAATAATTGTTTGACTGTGTTTAATATTTTGACTGTGTTGAATAAAAACTCGGTTTGGCTGAACCATAACTACGTACCACACATACTGGCTGTGCTATTAATGCTTTTTCCAAACATTTTAATTAACATTGGTTTACTTGGATTTAGTCCGCACAGACAAATTTGTGACATTCATAATTTTGCCGAGAATGAGTTCCATGTGAACACCTGTTTCAAGGATCAGGGACTTCACTGTGCGGTAGTTTACTCTGAGGGGTCGATGGGCCATGTGGTTAGCATTGGCTCTTTGGATAAGATCAGGAGGCATTTGCTGAGGTCTGGCAGGTCCAGTTGCAGGTTGAAGTTGCTGTAAATGACAGTGATTTTGTTGCTGAAGTATTGAGAGAGATTGTTGCAGAGGTCATGTGAAAGGGTTATTGAGTTAAAGGCTGCTGATGGTGATGTGTTTCATCAGTCTGAGTTGCTCATGTACCAACTGTCCTGGGGTCTGGATCTTGTTGTATTGCTGTGTTTGAGCGGGGCCAAGGATACAGAGCAGTAGGTGAATTAACTTTTGACATTTTTCATGGCTTTGGGGAGGCTGTTTCTGTGTTCGGGACCGTGGGTGTTGAGAGTGGTGTTTCAGTCCGTATCAGTGAGGCTGTTCCAGTTTCAGTGGGCTGATCTGGTAGCGATGTATGTGTATTGGATCACTACAGGGATGCTGAATTTGATGAGGGTGTGATCTCTCCAGGGAACTGGTGCGGGCTTGTAGATTTTGATGTTGTCTAAGTTGGTGAAAAAAGGTGTCTGGTGACATGGGTAGGTCCCTTTACTCATTGGGTGAGGCCCAGCTTCCAAGGACTTCGAGGCATGCCATTGCATGCCATTGACTTGAGGCCAGTGTGTACTTCCAGTTGGGAGTTCAGGTAGCTGAGTAGGATGTACTTGCTAGCACCGAAGGTGAGTGGTGAGATGAAGTCTCTGACAGTGTCTGTGAAGTTGGTGTGCGTTCCTGGTGGTCTGTAGATGAGAATACTGCATAGGGTGAAGTCGGCTGTGACATGTACCTGGAATGACAGTTATTCCATGTAAGAGGATTACGTGTCCATGGATGTGGTGCGGCTGATGGTGTTCTTGTGGACGATGGTGACTTTGCCTCCAAGTTGGGGGGATGACAGTGATGTTAGCAGGCGCAGGTGTAGAGTTCAGCATTGTGGAGCTACGGGTTTAAAAATGTACATGGCTTCAAAAAGAGCCCAAGGTGATCCACAAACAAGAGCTCTACAAGGCAAATAAATGGATATAGGGGAGTGGCCTGGGTCCTGTGCAAATTGAAGCTGGTCATAGCTTCTTCTTTTTCAATAATTATTCTGCCCTGCATCGTTATGACATAAAGATAAATAGGGTGCATACAGAGACCTGTGTGTAACAATGTTGGCATCAGCATCAAAACAGATCAATCACATACTTTACTGGCTTCAAACACCATTGATCAATCAACTCAGGAATAACTTCTCCTCAAAATCACCCTTCTCTTGCTTTATGAATGCACTACTGGAATTATTCACTTTCAGTCTAATTCCAGTGTGATGCCTATCCTGCTGGAACATAGGTTGTTTTCTTCTGCCCTTTCTTAAAATGTCACCATTTGAAACCGTATAAAATCTAGAATTATGGTAGTCACTGGATTGTGATTTGCAGGAAAAACTGAAATTACCTCTACAAATATTTTTTGAGGCAGAAAATGTCCTTTTCTGCCCTCTCTCCATGTAGGTGAACAGTTTTGCTAAGTACAACTAACAATATTGCTGAAAGAAAAACAATAGTATCCACTTAATAATCGTTTGGTGTACATGTATTTGTCAGACAAAATGCTCTAGCTTTTAGAACATCCATTAGGGTTACATGCCATTCCAACATTCGGTTAAAGTTGGTGTAATTGAAAGTTCATCTCACTTTTAATTAGTGCATCTGTTTCTCACCGTCAACAAGACAACAAACAATGAAACAATTGGATGGGCAGTACTTTGCAGCCTGTGCCTCAAGCAAATGTCATAAGCGATTTTAAAGGGATTTTCAACTATTGATTTAATTTTTTGATAAAGGCTATTTTTCTTCTAATTTAGTAGAGAAATATAGTTATTAAGGTTTTAGGGTGAACGTACATACTTGTAGTCTAAATCAGTCTTCCTTTAAATACTAATTGCAGTGATGAGGAAAACCATACTCACTCCCTGGCGTAAATGTTAAGGTATCTACATTAACCTATAAACTGGAATAGGGGACCATTCACATATACCTACAGCATAGTGTCCCACATTTGAAAGCTGCAATAATAAATACATGGTGAGGAAAATCCACTTGGCTTCACTAACTGAAATATAATTTTCAAATTCCATAATTAACCTTTCCAGAATAGCTATATGCGCCACTATCAATGTAACTCTTTGATTATTGAGCTAGTTGTGTACCAGCAAACGATCTTTACAACGCGGTCGTTACACCATGATACATTTACATCGCAGTCATTACAACGCAAGTCGTTACAACGACTTGTGCTAGATGGCTCTACACACTAAGGAATAGTATGGTTTACTATTCCAACACCTTCCCTACTGTTACGTAGGCTGGAGTTGGAATAGAAAATCATAATATTCCTAAGTCCAGCGCCCTCCAGCGCAAGTCGTTGTAACCACTTGCGTTGTAATAACTGCGATGAAACATACTGCAATGTAAATCATCGAGTTGTAAGGTCACATATACAGTCATGGGGTAGGGGCTTTCTGGGTCTTCACTTGTTGCTGAATAAACCAGCGAGGAGTTTGTGTTGTTCTAGTTGAAAATATGTATTTTGTTTCATGATATGTAATGCATCTTTAATTTTCCTTATCATTAGGATGTTGACTGGCTACCATTTACTTTTTTTTCTTTTATGTTTATACCTCAACTTGAACTTTTCCTGGGCTTTCCTTGCTGTTGGCTTGCTTTGATATTTTTATTGTAGTTAAGTTTTCTGTCCTTAGTTTTATTTCATCCATATCTTCTTCTCCACAGATTTTCTTGTAGGGGTATTTTAATTATAGGTGCTTTTCTCACTTGGTTGGCAAGTGGTTCCTACTCCAGCTCTTTTTCTTTTCCTTCAATATGACCATTCAGTGGCTGAATGAGCATATCATTGTCCTGAAGGATAGACAGGGACAGGGCCTGAGAGTCAACTTCCACCCCCTGACTCAACTTGTTGCTTCCCAAGCTAGAATGATCTAATGATTTGAAATGGCTTTTGTGTAGAGAAAAAGCCACTGCCTCCTTATCTGAAAGGGTGGATGTTTCGATTTAATGTCTTAATTTCTTTATAATACGTGGTGCTTGATAATCGTGTATAAAAACCTGTCTCTAATTTCCTTATTGCAGGTGACTGCTGAGGTCTCTAGTCACTTGTTATAATAAAAAATGACGTAGCTGCTCAACTTTAAAGGTATTATATTTGACTTATGATTTCTTGTTACAGCCTTGTATTTGGTCGGATCACTATCTCATTTATTTTTCAATAAATGGGTTATCTATAGTTAAACCTCAGCGCGATATAAGACCTATGATTAGAATGTGGAATCAGTCTCGCCTACCGGAGTTTTACAATATGCTGCAGTCCACCCTCCCGTCTGTTATGAGCAATGCTAATGAGTTGGAGAAAGCCACCTTTAACTGGCTACTGCAAGCCTGTGAGGTGCATGCCCCCTACAGTGGAAAGACAGGCCGCGGACGCAGCATGAAACCCCTAACTGGTTCTCTGAGGAATTAAAAATTTTTAAACTTAAAACGCTTCAGGCAGAACGGAAGTGGCGGAGAAGTTATACTCCATCAGAAAGGAAGAAGTATGATGAAGCACATATGGAATACAAAGCCGCCATAGTGGAGGCAAAAAAGGCCTGCTATTCTTCTTGGATGCTTATCTCTAATAACAAGTCCAGTGATATTTTTAAAATCGTCCCAGAACTTTCTAGTCCTGAGCGAATTACCTTGGTTATCACACCTTCCCAGGCTCTGTGCGATGAGCTGAACACATTCTTTGTGGAAAAAAACAAGAACATTCAGAACTCCATTTCCACAGGTCATTTGGAATGGAAATCCTATAAATCATATGAAAATCCTATTACGATGACTAAATTCCAAAAGATCACATCGATTGGAAGAACTCAAGAATAAGGTTCAGTCTGGTTCCCCCAATGACCTCTGTCCTGTTAGGATACAAAAAGAACTGCTCTCCCACTTCCCAGCTACTCTCCTTTCCCTCTTAAATACTTCTTTGGAGCAAGGGGTAGTCTCACCCGCCTTCAAAGAGGCAGTGTTAGTGCCATTGCCAAAAAAGGAGGGAGTAGATCCCAGCGTTCTGAGTAACTATAGGCTTATTTCGCTCCTTCCCTACCTAGCCACACTGTTGGAGGCACATGTGGCAAAACTCCTATGTGCCTTCATTGAGAACTCCAACTTTTTGGTCTCTCATCAGGCAGGGTTCAGACCAAAGCACTCTACAGAATCAGTTATTCTAAGTGTCATGGACGACCTGAAGGAAGGCGCAGACAGGGGGTGGACCCAGGCCTTGGTGCTATTGGACCTGTACGCAGCCTTCGACACTGTGGACCACTCTATATTAGTGGATAGATTAGCTGCGGCAGGTCGGAGGGGCACAGCTCTGGCTTGGATGCTCTCATTTCTAAAGGAGCGTTCCTAGTCCGTCAGACTGGCACCTTTTAGTTCCTCCCGGGTGAATACCACTTGTGGGGTGCCTCAAGGGTCTTCCCTTTCACCGCATCTGTTTAATGTATACATCTGTCCCCTAATTTATGCTCCTCAAGAGAGAGGAGTGAAGGTATACAATTATGCAGATGATATGCAGCTGATCTTCCCGCTTGACGGTACAAATGACTCCAAGGACGCATTTCAACATACTATGCTTTTTATCAAGGAATGGATGACCCATAACTATCTCAAGTTAAATTCCGATAAGACAAAGATAATTATCTCAAACAACAGAATAGAACAGTGGACACCAGCACACTGGCCAGCTGCTTTGGGTATCCCCCCTATACCTAAAAAGTCAGTGAAAAGCCTGGGAATTAAGATAAATGCTGATCTTTCCATGCAGGATCAGATCAGCTTGGTCTCATCTGCCTACATGTACCAACTGAGGACATTCAAGAAAATTAGGACATTTTTCTCTAAGGAGGCTAGCATAAACATCTTGCTCGCACTAATAATGTCCCGGTTGGATTACGCCAATTCCATATATTTAGGACTCCCTGTTAGTCAAATTCATAGGTTACAGCTTATTCAAAATCAAGCAGCTAGGCTGGTCTTCCAGCAACCGAGACAGTGCCACACTAAACCATTAATGAAGCAGCTTCATTGGCTTCCTGTGATACAGCGGTCTATGTTTAAGACCGGTTGTATGATTTTTAATGCACTCCACGACTAAGAACCCAAGTTCATATCCGCCAAGATTGCAAGATTCATACCTGCACGGAATCTCAGATCAGCGACAATGAATATGTTGACTTTTCCAAGATCTAAACGTAAGAGAATGGGTGGTTCGTGTTTCTCAGTATTAAGTCCCACCTTGTGAAATTCCCTTCCAGTTGAAATTAGACTAACCTCAGAATATTTTAGCTTCAGGAAAAGACTCAACACATGGTTATTCATTCAAGTTTAATGTTAGAGCCTGAAGGATAGCTCAAGTCTCCCCTTAGCTCCATGAGACCGTTGGTATATGAGCGCTTTATAAGTTCCATAAACATAAACATAAACCGAGCATGGTTCCCTACAACTATATATAAGGAGGATACCCCAAGAGTTGGGCAGACAGGACATTTAGAACTTTTGGTGTCTGTTCTGTTGCACCCAAATCTGAATGATCCCATTAGATTCCTTTGGCATTCAGCTACTAGTAAGAATATATATCCATTTTGGTGGGCACATCCTTAATTTAATTTTTTCATCTGCTTGTCTAAGGGAAGAGCTCAATGTTGTAAGAATTGGGCCACAATAGTATTGTGTTCTTAAATAGGAGCAGAACAGAAACCCAACAATATGTGGTCAAATATACTCGCACCTGGGGAAAAACTTATCTTATTCAAAGACTGAGCTGCTCTTTCATGGTGCAGAACAAGTCAGATAGCATGTTAGGTCATAGTGCCTTCTCTTACTGAAATGCTTATGTTCAAGACAAAGTGAAACATGCTCAGTTAAGGAATCTAGGGTTAACCCTGCTCTCTGGTTTTTCCAGTTCAAGATCACTATCACTATTACACTGTGAACATTACAGCGAAGCCTCTGATAATTACAGACAGATTCTGAATAAGTATGAAGGCGAGCTCACTTATTTTTCTCTGCATATTGCATAACAGAAAGATATGTTAACTTTATCAAACGACTGGCAATCTTCCAGGCTAGAACTTGAAAGCTCGGCGGTGCCTTCTTCACAAGAATGAAGTATTGCCGTGTTTGATTTATGTAAGCTCAAGGCACCAGGGGGCTTATTTATTCATGCATTGTGCCACCGGAGCGTCACTTTTTCAGACGCTTTGGTGGCGCAATACCCTGCTCCATATTTACAATGCGGCACAAAGACTCTAACACACCTTGTAAATATGCCCCTCCTCACAGTAGTTTCTGCGGCAAAGGGGAGTGCAATGGGTGTTGCTATGGGTGTTCCCCCGCAACACTCATTGATTTTTGAAACTGCCACAGATTTTCAAGGATCTGTAAATCTGAGGCAACGCCTAAAGCTATCGCTATTCAAATAGAGGCATTAGAGTGGCGCAACAAGGACAAATACTTTTATTTCTCCTTGTTTTTTGCTCTTTCTATGTGTGCTGCCTTTTGCAGCACAGATAGAAGGAGCAAAACACCATTAATTATTGTTTTTGTGCAGGAAGTTATCCCTTCTTGCACAAACTCAATCATCCCTAAAACCTAGGCACCCTTACACCATGGTGTAACTGGGTCAAAGTCAAAAGTTCAGGCTGACCTCGATGAAGCATGGGTCAGATACAGTCCCAGATGAGTCCCGCTGAAGTTTTACCTTCTCAAATTTTGAGCCAAGAGTCCCATTTGCATTCAAGAGGGTTGCCGGGCTGCAGTCAGCATGGTGCGAAGCGCAGTCTGGGTTGTCCCGGATTGGCGGGATGGAGCTTCATGTTGGTGGTCCCCTGCGGACTGATGACGCTGCTGTGCAGGGGTGGGCTTGCAGCAGCTCACGTTGATTTTTTGGTGCAAACTGTGTGGTTCCAGTGCAAACAGGCCCATTTGCTAAATAGGTTTTGCGACTCGCTATAAGAAGGGGGCATTCCCTTCCTAATAGCGACTCACAAGCCATGTATAAATGTTTTGCGACCGCAATTGCGGTTGCAAAACTCTCACAATTTACCCCCCCCCTTCAAGAGAAGGTGGTAATGGAGTCGCAATTGGAAGGGGTCCCCAGGGGACCCCTTCCCCTTTGTGACTGGCTCTAAAAATATTTTTTAATGACCGGGACCCAGGGACCAGTACCTGCCCTTAAAAATGAAACAAAAGGGGGGGAGGAGCTTGGCGGGCATCCGTGATGGCCGCGTGAGCACAGCGCTCTCCGGACCCCCGCCACTCCCGGCATGATATCCTGAACATATCCTGATTCTTTACGAGGATTTGTGTAGAGGACGCTGGGCTGATCTTCCTGGGATTTTTGGAATTTGATTTGGACCCGGGGCGCCGAAGATACGACGACTCGAACTTTCGGGGTCCGCCCTTGAGGTACGCCCGGGACTGGGTGCGGCACTGTGGCCGTCTTGGAGTTGAACAACAGCGGCAGGGGGATTGGACTTGTGGGTCCCCCTCTTGAGTTTCGGTTTCGATTCTGCCTCAGACTGAGACAACTGGCAGGGGAGTCTGGCCTTTGCTGGGTCCGGCGCACGAGACGGCTGTCGGGCCTTTGACTAGCTTATTCTCCTCCCAGGCTAGTTCACTCCTAGTGGTACCCTCGCCGCTGCTTTTTGGTCCCGAAGCCTTATTTTCCTGCGGCCATTTCCATCGGGTCGAGTGAGTCTCCTGGTGACGCAGTCTCCGACATGGCGGGCAGAGGGGACCGAGAGACTCGGAAGACCAAGACGCCCCTGCGTGGGGGCCCGGTCCAGTCCAATGTTATGGACCGTTACACCCATTCGAAGGGGTCCCCTGGAGCCGCCCTGCCTGGCCCAAGTGTGGTTGACCATATTGTGGACGCGTCAACGGAGCCGTCCTTGCAGGACATCATGGGCGCCATTTCTGGCATGAAGGAAACAATAGGCCAACAGTAAGAAGCTTTGGCCCACAAAATCGACACCGTGGCCATTGATGTGAACTTGATTCGGGCCGACCTATCTAAAACCAATGAGAAGGTGAAGTCATTGGATCTCAAGTCATCCAGCCTCACGGCAGACGTCTCGGAGATAAAGACGGAGATTGGCAATCTCCGTAGGGTAAACGATTTCATGACCCGGCGCCTGGAGGACTTTGAGAACAGGGCACGTCGCTGTAATGTGCGTGTGGTTGGCGTTCCGGAGAATCCAGACCCGCACTCTGTTGATCTCCTGGTCGAGGACCTGATCCAGAACTACCTCTCTCCGTCTGGGTTGAGTAAATTCTTTGCAGTGGAACGTGCCCATCGTGTTCCGGGAGGCCAGGGTAAGCCGGGCGCCCCGCCGAGGCCTATTGTTGCGAAACTCTACCACTATAGGGATCGGGACGCTATCCTGCAGGCATCGCGCGTGAATGGCCCGGTGGCCTTTGAGAATGCCACGGTGAACTTTTACCCGGACTTTTCTCAACAGGTGCAGAAACAGCGTATGGGCTTCCGTGGAGTCAAGAAGCGCCTCCGGGACATGGGATTGCGCTATGCTATGCTTTTTCCGACCAGGCTGCGAGTTGAGTACAATGACCGAACCTTTTTCTTTGATCGGCCTGATTCAGTGAATGACTGGCTGGACTCTCTGCCGGACCGACCTCCTGCGACTGAGCCCGCCGACCACCCGGGTGGTGCTGAGGGTGGTGTAGAGAGCTGAACTATTTGTCTATGCCCGGGTCTTCGTGTAGAGTAACTTCTTCTGGGATTTTATGCCTAAGTTCCTCTACTGTCTGTGTGTTCTCCTCGTTATTTGTCTTGATCGGGGTGGCGGGTGGGCCAGGGCCTTTCCTCCTCCGGGGTCTTTTTGTAGAATGGGGGTTCTTGGGCGACAGGCACACTGCATGTTGGGGTGGCTTTTTAGCTTCTTGCAGGGGTGCAGGGTGGGGGGTGTTTCCTTGATTGTTGGGGGGTGGGTGGATGGGAAGTTTGATGTTTGTGTTTTGTTTTATCAAGGCGATTCTATCTTGCTAATGATGTTTTTGATGTCATGCTCATTGGGGGAGGGTTTCGGCGTTGCTGTGTGGGGTGGGGGGTAGCGGGTTGAGATTTATTTCGTGGAATGTCAATGGTCTGGGGGATCGTATTAAGCGGGGTGTGGTGTTGCGATGTCTACGACGTTTTTCTCCGGATATTGTTTTTCTACAGGAGACTCATTTGGTGGGCAATACATGTCGTGCAATGAATAGGTGGGGCTATCGCCTCGCCGCACACTCGGGGTTTACCACGGGTTCCAGGGGGGTGGGTATCCTTGTTCGGGCTTCCCTCCCCCTGGCTGTTGATGATGTGATCCTTGATGATCGGGGGCGTTACGCCGTCCTCGTGGGACGCTATGAGGGTCGGACCCTTTCCTTGTTTGCAGTTTATGTGCCCCCCGGTCTACAGACCTCTACCTTTTCCGATTTGGGCCGGGTGTTGTTGAACCTCCCTGATAGTACTCTTTTCATAGCAGGGGACTTTAATTCTGTGTTTTCCGGTCTATGCGATCGTCACCCCCCTAGGGACACTCCTTCGGCCCAACAGTGGCTGGGCGGGTTTCTGGATACGTTTGGCTTGGTGGATTGCTGGAGGCTTATGCATCCTACTCAGCTTCAATACACTTTCCATTCTGGGGCCCATGGGAGTTTGTCTAGACTGGATTATTTCCTGATGCCTGCGGCGCAGTCGCCGGCGGTTCGCGAGATTGGACACCTCCCCCGGGGCATCTCTGATCATTCACCACTCTGGCTTTGTTTTGAGGTGGGGGTGGAGGCGGCGGGCCGGGTGGCTCCTATCAACCCATGGTACCTCACCTCCCCCGAGACCCGCAGTCTCTTGATTAAGTCTTTGGACAACTATTTTCTAGACAACGAGGGGTCCGTCTCCTCTGCGATATCCCTGTGGGAGGCCTTTAAGACAGTGATTCGCGGGCAGGCCCTTTCCCTTATTGCTGAATCTAAAAGGGCGAGGAATCGGGAGGTGGCGGACCTTGAGAGGGAGATTGCTGAGATAGAGGCTGCCCTGGAGTCGGATGTTACACCTGGTAAACTCCACGCCCTGGGTCTGAAACAATTTGCTTATAGGTCTTTGGTTACAGATGCGGCTAAACTGATGTTTCGAGAGCAACAGGGTCGCTTGTATGATGTGGGGGACAAAGCGGGTAAGTTGCTGGCATGGTTGGATAAGAAGGAGAGGGCGAATCGTGTGGTGCCTGTGATTCAGACTTTGAGTGGTGTGAGAGTGACCGACCCGGTTGGAATAGTTGAATGTTTTGCGGACTATTTTCGTGTGGTTTATTCCCCTGTGTCTGAACGGGATGTTGATGACTCTCGCCTTTTGTTGCGTGATATTGTATTGTATTGTATTGTATTGTATTGTATTTATTATTTGTAACGCGCAACTGTCACCCTACGGGTATCCTGGCGCCAACAGGAAGTAGTCAGATGGAAACAAACAATACACTGGCTGTCATGTCCTACAAAAACAAACCGCCTGGACTGTTAGATAGGCTCAGGAAAAAATCAAACTTTGACGAACAGCCATGTTTTCAGGCTCTTTCTGAACCCCAGCAAGGTGTCCACTTGCCTGATATTCTGGGGGAGCTCATTCCACAGCCTAGATGCAGAAGTGCAGAAAGCTCTGCCTCCCATCCTTGATCTCCTAATCCTGGTAGTTGCTGCCAGACCCAAGCTGGAGGAGCGCAGGGACCTTGTAGGCTTATACCAGGTGAGCCTTTCCTGTAAGGGAATAGGTCCCATGTTGTGCAGGGCTCTATACACAAGACATAGGGACTTAAAAGCGATTCTGCTCCCGATTGGCAGCCAATGTAAATCTCTAAGCGCCAACGTAGTGGAAGAGCTACAAGGTCTTTTGAGAGCCAGCTTAGCCGCTATAGACTGGACCCTCTGGAGCCCCTGTAAGATGTATAAGGGGGCCCCTAGATATAGAGAGTTACAATAGTCCAGTCTGGCCAGGATCACACTCCTGACCACTAGCGGTCTAGACTCATCAGGCAAAAGGGGCAGAATCTGTCTGAGTGCTTTCAACAATCCAAAACAGACACTGATGGTTTTATTGGTCTGGGAGGTCATTTGGAGATCTGCATCAAACAGTACCCCTAAGTTACGCACAGTCTTCACTGGGATGCAAGGATCAGCTCCCGGCGCAAGCCTGATCTCGCAAGAAGGTTGGTGACTCAGTTTGGCTGACGAACAATAAACCACCTCCGTCTTCCCTTCGTTAAATTGGAGGGAGTTTATTTTCAGCCACCTGGAGACCCTACTCATGCAGTCCTGAAAGGTCTCCATGGTCACCGCCTGTTTTCCTTCTAGGGAGAACACCAGTTGGGTGTCATCGGCGTAGTTTATTAAATCAATTCCATAGGATTTGATCATGGGGATCAGAGGCTGCAAATAAAGATTAAAAAGAATAGGGCTGATCGAGGAGCCCTGAGGAACTCCATTACAGACCTTGGACTTGGGAGATGAGAAGGGTGCTAAGGTCACCACCTGTTGTCTGTCTGTTAGGTAAGATTGTATCCACCTCAGGGCCTTGCCCTTCACGCCCAGTTTTTCCAATCTACTTAACAGAACCGCATGGCTAACCGTATCGAATGCGGCCGACATATCCAACAGCACCAGGACTGAGGAATTGCCATTGTCGGCTCGCATTCGAAGGGTATCCAGCATGGTTGCCAATGCAGTTTCTGTTCCGTGGCCTGGGCGGAAGCCGAATTGGTCCCTGTCCAATAAGCCATTGTCTTCCAGATATCCTGACAGGGACTTACTGACCACCTTTTCCACTATTTTTATTGGGTAGGGCAGGAGGGATATAGGCCTAAAGTGCGCCGGAATAGTAGGGTCCAACAAAGGCTTTTTAAGCAGGGGGGTAACCACTGCCTGCTTCCATGCTTCTGGCACTATGCCTTCCTCAAGTGATTGGCGACAGATCCGATACATCCAAGGAAACAACTCTGGCCCATAATCCTTCCAGATCCTGTGCGGGAGGGGGTCTAGAGGCGACCCTGAAGCCACATTGTGGGCCAGACTATAAAAGAGCTCCTCTGTAAGAGGGGTGAAATCTTCCAATGATGACGATATTGGTAACGATTCCTCTTCTTCTGTCTGCGCCACTACATCTTTACAGCTGGTCCTTTCCTCCTTCAGCCCCCCCACAATTTTGGCAATCTTTTCCTCAAAATAGATCGCAATCTCATCGCATAGTTCTTGAGTTGCAACCACCTTATTACCCATACAGGTGGGATGCGAGAGATCCCTTATGATATTAAAAAGGGTTTTAGTGCTGTTAGGGGACTGAAGAATAGTAGTGGCATAGAAGAGTGCCTTAGCTTTGGCAATGGCTCCTTTATATTTTGCCTGTTCCACTTTAAGTGATATTTTATCCGGCTCTAAATAGCCTCTACGCCATTTCCTTTCTGCCTCCCGGCGTGCATTACGTAGGGATTTCAGCTCCTCATTAAACCAGGGGGCTGATGGTTTCCTTTTATTCTTTATATTTGTCAAAGGGGCAAATCTATCCAGGGTGTTTGTGATGTGATTACAATACTTGTGATAGTTCACGTCAACCGATTCCACTGGATCATAGGAAATGTTGCCAGTAAAAGTAGGCTTTGTTTTATCCTTTGGTAATTTAGACCAAATCCGTCCCTTCCTATAAGTCACCGGGCACTCACTTCCATTGCCCTCCATGGGTAGGAAGATCTGAAAGTGGATTAAGGAGTGGTCAGTCCAGCACTGAGGTAAGATTTCAATCATCTTAGTCTCAGTCTGTTTGGCGAAGACCATATCAAGAATGTGTCCCCCTGAGTGAGTTGGTTTCTGTACCAGCTGATCCAAACCCCAGTTTCCACATATGTCCTTCAGATCCCTCAGATGACTCCCCAGGGACCCATTGTCCCATAGGTTAAAATCTCCCAGAATCAGCAGTCTGGAGTGGGTCAGGGCAAGTGCAGCAATGGTGTCAAACAGTGCCTGGTATTGTGTGTCCGCACTGGGTGGTCTATAACATATCAATCCAGTCAGGATCCTACCTTTAGGTTCTTGCAAAGAGAACCCCAGTAGTTCCACCCCTGCCACCTCATCGATCTGCAGGGTGGAAAAGTCCCACTTGTCTTTATGAATCACTCCAAGCCCCCCACCTCTTCCTACTGGCCTAGGTTTGTGGAATAGCTTATACCCTTCCGGGCACGAAAAACCCATCTCTACAGAGGTGTCCACACTGGTCCACGTCTCCGTGATGAATAGGGCATCTAGGTCCATATCATTTAGCAGCTCAAATACTTCCTGGTGATGTTTCACCAGGGATCTGCTATTGATCAGCCCACAATCCAACAGTACAGGGGGCTGTGTTAGGGCATTTTGAGATGTCTCCTCTATCCTCTTACCTATGGCCAATAGCTCGTCCTTGGAGTACCTACAACCAACAGCGGACTTAGCCCTACGCCCGTCCTTGACACGGACGGGCACAGACGGGCTTTCCTCTGGCGCTCCTCCGGCGCAACGCTGCACGCGAGCGCTGCGCGTTAGCATACTGATCTTTAAATAGTGTGTGGCAGAAAGGTACTTGCAAACAGTAGAGCGCTAGCCCCTGAAGCACTTCTGAGCCCACACCCAAAATGGCGGTCGGGAGTGAGGCGGCGCCGAGTTTACCCTAAATAGTGAGTCCTGTCAGGTCTTATCAATTTCTGAGCAGTACAAGCATAGGGGGAGCGAGGGGCACAATTGTAGGTTATCCCAGCATACAATATGTCACAAAAACACAATTAATGTTAAAAACGAATTTTTTTTAAAAAACGAGCAAAATGCTCCTAAAACTGTTAGCAGGCAGCAGAGGTTCTAGAACAGCAGCAACAGCGTGACAATCCTGTTTATTTGTCCGCGCGAGGCTGACTGGTCCCCTAAATAGTGTTTGCCAAAAAGGCACTTGCAAACACTAGAGCGCTAGCCCCTGAAGCACTTCTGAGCCCACACCCAAAATGGCGGTCGGGAGTGAGGCGGCGCCGAGTTTACCCTAAATAGTGAGTCCTGTCACGTCTTATCAATTTCTGAGCAGTACAAGCATAGGGGGAGCGAGGGGCACAATTGTAGGTTATCCCAGCATACAATATGTCACAAAAACACAATTAATGTTAAAAACGATTTTTTTTTAAAAAACGAGCAAAATGCTCCTAAAACTGTTAGCAGGCAGCAGAGGTTCTAGAACAGCAGCAACAGCGTGACAATCCTGTTTGATATAGCTCTGCCCAGTGTCTCCGATTTAGACCGAGTCTCTTTGGAGTCCCCTTTCACTACGGACGAGATAGCGACGGCCATTCGCTCACTCCGATCGGGCAAAGCTTTGGGCCCGAATGGATTGCCAATTGAATTGTACAAGCTACGTCCTGATAAGGTGGCGCCCTATCTTCGCACCATGTTTTTGGAATCCCGGGAGCGGGGTATTCTCCCATATGATCAGCGTCTGGCCACGATTGTTGTTATTCCCAAAGAAGGTAAACCTCGGGACCTTTGTTCGTCTTATAGGCCCATTTCCCTGTTGAATGTTGAACCCAAGGTTCTGGCTAAGCTTCTGGCTACCCGCCTCTTGACGGTCATCGGTGGCTTGGTTCATCCGGATCAATCCGGATTTATCCCGCATCGCAACACGGCTCTTAACCTACGTCGTCTCCACGGTGCTGTTGCGAGGGCGGGGCTTCTGACGGAGCTGGCCATTTTGGCTTCGCTAGACGCTTCGATGGCCTTTGATACGGTAGAGTGGCCCTATCTTTGGGCAGCTCTTGAGAAATTTGGTTTCGGACCTGAGTTTATTGGTTGGGTGAAATTGTTATACGCCGAACCCTTGGCACAGGTAGTGGTAAACGCTCGGGTTTCTGTCCCCTTCTGCCTTGGTAGAGGGACCCGTCAGGGATGCCCCTTGTCTCCGTTGCTTTTCGCGCTTGCCCTGGAACCGTTAGCTGCGTGGCTTCGATGGGAACCTTCACTCAAGGGGATCCGTTGGTCACCGGATTTTGAAGACCACGTCTCGCTTTACGCGGATGACATTCTTCTGTATCTTACTTCCCCGCGTAAATCTTTAAATGTCTTATTTGACGTTCTTACTTCATTTGGTGCTAACTCAGGTCTGGTTATTAATTGGGCTAAGTCCTGTGTGTATGTTCTCTTGGGTGTTTTGCCCCCATTACCGGACAGATTTCCTATCCAGGTCGTCCAGTCTGGCTTCAAGTATTTGGGGATCTTTATTACGCTGGACTCTTCACTCCGGTTCGAGCGTAATCTCCTCCCCCCGCTTCTTAGACTGCGACTGGATGTGGCCCGCTGGCGTACACTACCCCTGTCTCCTCTGGGCAGGGCTGCCCTTTTTAAAATGATGTCTTTGCCACGATTCCTATACGCACTTCAAAATTCTTTTGACGACGTTCCCGCTACCTATTTCCGAGAGATCGAGAGTCTTCAGAGGCAACTGATCTGGGACGGGCGTCCACGTATCGCCCTTGCGAAACTTACTATCCCTTGGTACGACGGGGGCATGGCGCTCCCCGATATCAAGAAATATTATTGGGCTACCCAGCTGTCCGCCATTAACCACGCAATGTATTCCCCGGGTCGAGATCCGGCCTTTGAGATGGATAGACTCCAGCTGCCGGGAGGGGATTTTAATAGAGCGCTTTATTCCAGATCGGCTGGGCGCCATCTTACGGGCCCGTCCAGGACCGCAGTCAATGTGTGGCGCGCCGCGAATGTGAGTTTGGGATGGGAGAACCGACTGACAATGACGACTCCGCTTTATGCTTCTGAACGTTTGGGATGTCTCTGGTCTACTAAGGGCTTTGACCGCTGGGATATGATTGGGATATGTAAAGTGGGTGATGTCTGTGTGAAGGGTAGAGTGAAGTCTTTCCAGGCCCTTAAGGCCGAATATGACTTGAGTGATAGAGAGTTTTTTCGATATCTGCAGGTCCGGCATGCTCTGGCCTCAGTTCTGACTCCTGATGTGACCCTACCCGAGTCCTCCCCCCTTGAGGATCGCATACTGGATGGACACCTGCCCGATAGCACTATCTCCCTGATTTATAAGAAACTGATTAACAATCGCGCTGACTTACTGCTCCGACTTCGGGAGGTTTGGGTCGGTGATGGGTTGGACTTGGATGACGAGGATTGGCAGTCGGCACTCTCTTCTCCGAAAGAGGTCGCCATTCCCACCCGTCTTCGTTTGGTTCAACTTAAGATCCTCCACCGGGTGTATGTAACTGGTCCGCGTCTGGTTGTAATGGGTTTTTCCCCGGATGGCTTATGCAAACGTGGTTGTGGGATGAGTGCTACATTTCTGCATATTCTTTGGGAGTGCCCGGTGGTAGCAGCCTACTGGATTGATGTGCTTGCGGTGATGACTGTTGTGACTGGTATTACCCTGCGGCCTGAGGCCCGACGATGCCTGTTGAATGTGTGGGGACCCACCGACTATTCTGTGGCCCAGACCAGATGGGCGACCTTGGGATACATGGTCGTGAAGCGGGACATTGCGCAGCTCTGGGGCGCATCCAGACCTCCCGACGTCTCGGTGTGGGAGGATAACATGGACTGGTCCATGTTCCGAGAGAAGACCGTTTATGTAGCATGGGGCAGACCCAGGGCGTGGACAAAGATTTGGGGTCAGTGGAACGAATATCGTGGAAACATTTGTACCCCTCCCTTGGTTGACACTCCCGATGTTACCCTATCTCCCTAGGCTGGCGTTCCCGAAGTTTTTCATACTGTTCTAGGATTTTCCTGTTCTCCCCGCTGTCCCCCCCCCCAGCCTTGCCGAGTCCCATTGATTGTGCTTTCGTCTTCCTAATTAGTGGCTTTCCCCTCCGCCTTCTGGGCTGACCTTGATTAATGTGCATTCGCCTTGTTTAGAGTTTGTTGTTGCTTTTTTATGTTTAATATAGAAAATTGTTATGTCCTGTCCTATGTTTTGAGCAATATTTGGTATCTGATTTGTGCCTGGCCACGGAAGTGATCGTTTGCTTCTTATGTTGTGCGTTGCTCTTAGCGGCCAGCCCGTGTGGTTGTAGGCCCATCTTTGTAATTTTTATTTGATTGCTCAATAAAAGTTTTTCACAAAAAAAAAAAAAAAAAAAAAAAAATGAAACAAAAACATTGTATTCCTTTTTTTTAAATGCATTCGGTTTTCCTTTAAGGAAAATGGGCTGCATTTAAAAAAAAACTGCTTTATTGAAAAGCAGCCACAGACATAGAGGTATGCTGAGCCCAGCAGGCCACCATCCCTGGAAGGGCCAGCCATTCCCAATGGGGTTGCAATTTGCGAGTGGCTCATTAATATTCATGAGCCTCACGTTTTGCGACCCCATTGGGAATTGCTAACAGCGTCTCTGACACGTTGTACATTGGCTTTTGCGACTCGCAATTTTTTGCAATCTGCGAGTCGCAAAAGCCAATGGTTGTACATCTGGCCCTAAAAGTATAAAGCACTAAGCGCAGCTATCTAATCGCGCTGGACTGGATCAAAGTCAAAATTTCAGGCTCACCTCGATGAAGCGCGGGTCAGATACAGTCCCTGATGAGTCCCGCTGAAGTTTCACCTTCTCAAATTTTGAGCCCCATTCGCATTGAAGAGGTTTGCCCGGAGCAAGAAGAGCATCACAGGCTGCTGTCAGCATAGTGCGAAGAGCAAACTGGGTTGTTATGGATTGGCGAGATGGAGCTTCATGTTGGTGGTCCCCTGTGGGCTGATGATGCTGCTGTGCAGGAGATGGGCTTGCGGCAGCTCACGTTGATTATTGGTGCCAACTATGTGGTTCCAGTGCAAACAGGCCCATTCGCTGTCATGAAGAAAACAAAATCTTGAATTTAAGAACTCAAGAGCTACACCAAAAGGTCCAGGACCTGAGGGGCACCTCAGGAAGGTCAGGAACTTGCTGATGAAGGGTTCATGAGCTGTTGGTAGCTCAAATAAGGAGTCCAGCAGGCTAGCCCTTTGAGTCACTCTGGGGTCCTGGGTTCAAGATGGAGTTGCAGGTCTAGTTCTTCTTCCTCAAGCAAGAGAGCAGCAGGCAACATGTCAGCACAGAAGGGCAGCAGTTTCTTTTAGAGCAACAGTCCAGCAGAGTGGCAGTCTTCATAGCAGTACAACAATCCTTCTTACTGGTAGAGTATCCACAGGTCCAGAAGTGTACTGAAGAGGTGGTGGGTGGGGTTCTTTTTTTATACACAGTTGTGCCTTTGAAGTGGGAAGAAGATTCTAGAGGCATACCTTTAAGGTACACAGATGTCCTGCCTTCCTGGCTGAGGCTCCAGACTCACTAAAGGGGGTTATGTAGCCCTTCGTGGGGAGACAGGACACAGCATATTCAGGTGTAATTGAGGCTGGGCCCAGCTCCTCTCTCTCATCCTCCTATTGATGGCCTATCCTGTCACACCTAAGCTGCCATTGTGTGTGACTGTCTAGGAGGAATACACACAAAGTTCAACTGTCAACTACACCCAGTCATGTGACCAGAGACAGACTGCAGGCAGCAAATGGGTAAGGGAAGAAAATGCCAACTTTCGAAAAGAAGCATTTTCAAAATTGTAATTTAAAATTCACTTCAACATAAGTTAGGATTTTTATTTTGGATTCCAGAGACACCAAACATAAATCAAACATCTCTTCCCATTTGGAAATTGCATTTCTGACATTTAATAAGGCAACTGTAATGTTATCCTATGGCAGAGATAGGTCTTGTAGTAGTGCAAATTTATTTGCGTTTTTCACTACTAGGACATGTAAAACATAAAAGCACATGTCCAACTGTTTAAGTGCCCTGTACCATGCTCTTGGGGCTGTCTGAGACCTACCTTAGGGTTGAGTTATATGTATTAAAAAGGAAGGTTTGGATCTTGCAAAAGGTTTATCTTGCCAGGTCTACAGGGCAGGTTAGCAGTCATAAAGTGTGCAGAGTCCTAAGGCCAGCAAAAATAAAGTCAGCAAAAACAGGAGGTCTGAAGGCAAAACGCCAGAGGGAATTACACTCCCTTGAAATTGCAAATAAATTCTTTGTGAATTTAGTGCAAAATATCAATTTTAGGATAAATAATGTCTGGCAAGGCTTTTTGACCAAAAGCTAAACTGATTAAACCCCTTATAACTGTATTTTTCTGAACACATTTGTTAAGATTGTTTCATGATGTAGAAGTAGTTAGTAGGTCTGATTCAAGGCATCCTCTAATTTCCATTATGATGTCCATTTTGTTAATATAATTAGCAGCAAGCTTTGCTTTATGTTTCCAGCTGCGGCACATGCAGGGAAGAGCGGTGGGGCATTGGGGTCCGGTGGAGAGGGGGGATTATTTCGATGGACTATGACGAGGGAAAATTAAATAAATAATGAATATTCCCTCGGTGTAGTCTGTTGAAATCCCATCCCCACCGGGCCCCACAGCTCCTACCTGCTGTGGCTGTATATTTCCCTCATTTTGAACTCAAACAAATATCTTGTTTTCTATTGAGTCTCCACATTAAACATGAACTAATTATGAGGGTTTATTTTCCTGTGTTAACTTGGATCAAGCGACATATTTGTAAAATGTCAATTAGGATGTCTTCCTACGGGTATATTTCTAGGAAGAGGGCCAGAAGCTAATTTTCAAGGAAGCATTGAGAGCCATGTCAATATTTTTGGCATTGGCTCCCGGTTGGGAAAACAAGTCCTTGCAAATCGTTAATAAATTCTACATACCACAATCCCTGTATGGCTACAGAATGAAATTTCGAATACTCTGTTTCTAGGTGTTATGTTCTTTTCAGCCAAGGAATGGAGGATTCTTAGTCTCTTTTATTGTTTTTTGGTCTTGGACGTTTTTCTTTTTTAATCACTGATTGTTATTTTGGCATTATGGGCATTCTCTTTTTTACTACGAAAAGCCTAAGTGTTAATTTGGAATTACAGGTTTAGTTTCTTCTCTACTATCTTTGTTTTATTTGGGTTACCTTAATTAAGCAAGTGAGGTATCGTTAATAGGTCTGTGTGCTCAAGCACACCTATGTTGTCCCCGTTTATCTCCCTAAGCTCCTAATTACTGCAACAATGTAACATCCACAGTTTGTGTTACAGACTGCACTTTTCAAGTGTGATATATGTGTGCTTGCAAATACAAATCAGGCAGCTGTGAGAAAGGAAATATTCACCTTGATTGGTCAATATCTAAGTGAATCAGTGGCAGAAGCTGAGGCAAGCCTAATCACAAGCACAACTCATATATCACTAAGCCTTGATTGCATATATATAACAATAATAATAATAATAATAATAAAAGCTTCTTGTATAGCGCCTGGTTACACTAGAAAACAGTAATGTCAAATCAAGCGCACACAACGATATCAGTGATATGGGTAATCAAGATCTAAAGTTCTCCAAGGATAAGATCACACACTAGTGTTCATTTTCATTCTTGTTTTAATTAGTATATGGATGTTTCTCCTGTTCAAAGGAGATCCATATAGAAAGAAACCAGCCGACACGTGTTTCGTCAGTAAGGGTGTTAACCCAATGACTCTTCAGGGCTGGAAGTGATACAAAGGAAAGTGTGGGAATGTTATCAAATGAACACATTCAAGAGATGCGGAAAAGGTGAAGAGAGAAATAAAGAAAACCAGTGTTCGTGGAAACCAGAGAGGGGAAGTTGTGTGAAAGAACAATAATAGTGACTCGCACTTCTAAAAAGAACACCTAACGTGGCATTGTATACAGATGTGACCTAACCAAGTGATGTGTGTGTTTAAAAAGTAAAGGATCAAATGCGGATTCTGGTTAAAGAAAATAATACAAGAGCGCAGAAACACAGCCTAACTGAGAATCCTGAATAAAGGCAGTTTATAATGAGCCAGGTCCCTGTAAGAAAAGCAAAAAAAAAAAAAAAAAAGTGCGAACTAGAGACATAATGAACAGGAGCGAAATGAGCATGGGTGCGGTGAGGTGGAACCAGTGCCGTGATTTAAACATGTCAATAAACAAAATAAAGAATTCAATAAGTTATTGCACAATGATCCTGTTAATCATGCAATTCAACCTAGGGAGAAGAAATCTCGAAATTACCGTCACTGGTCGAAGGTGCACATAAATCTGTACATACGCAAAAGCATATCTATAAAATCTATGCATATACAAAAATATCATCACAAGTACACTTATATATGTGGTGTGCAGTTATAACCTATCCCTGTTGGTTACAATACAATACGTTATTGGCTCTTACCGCTAAAAAACATGCCTGCAATATATAAGTCCAAAATTTAGCACTCTTAAGTAACAAAAAACGATAATTCTAATACTCTTATACTTATTCTAATTGAGAGCGCAGAACACAAGATGGCTAAATTGCAGGCAGAGATCAGCGAGTTGGAAAAAGAAATCCAAGACATGGACCTGAAAGATGCAACTGAAAAAAAATTACAAAATAATGAATGACATTCTACTAAAACACCAAAAGGAAATAAAAGACCGTAAAACAAGACAGCTAAAGAGAGACGAAGCAGACTACCGTGAAGGGCGAGTTTTCACCTTTGCCAGGAAATATGATCAACTTATCAGAAAAACACCACGGGCCGATCAAAACACCAGAGCAGAAGTTTCAATCTCATCTAGCTCCACCTCACTTAGCAGTATCCCTAACAGCGACAGTGAAAATGAAAACCAGACTTCATCCACGAACATCGCAGGACCGAGTACCAACCCATTAGGATCCACCAACAAGAATTTTTTAAGAGAAATACAGACAATCAGACGAGAGACCCGCACACGATCAAATATCACGGACAGAAGACCCGGAGAGGCAACAGAGCAGGCAAGAGACAACTACAGGGAGAAGCTACGGTCAGTGAACAAGAAATAAATAAAGAACCTAACATAGAAGTTCAAGTCGTCAACCTCTCCTCTGAGCAATTAGACACCAATATGATATCATTATTGAGTAGAGGTCTCAGTTTCAACCCCCATGAACAAGGGGATCCCTGCAGGGTCAAAGTAGATCTTTTCAAATTTATACGTGGACTTAAACTCAAAAAACATTTCTTTGGCCATCCAGGAATACCAAATAGTTTCCCATGCACAACTGACAATGAAATCCCGAATGCCCAGACCATTAATGATGTACAGGCTACTCATTTACTACTCTCCCTGACAGACTTTGATGATCCACCAAATTCTTTTGAAAATCTCCTGAACGATCTGGAGCTAGAAACCAATCAAACAATAGGAAGTGGCCTTAAAAAGAAGTCCAAATGGACTCCTACTTTACCGGGAGGTAACCCGATTGACATATTTTACAATCGAGTCCTCAGTGACATTGAGAAACATGAGAAAGCCCTTAAAACAAAGAAATCCAGACATATTGACAACTTGTCCAGGGAAGAAAGAATTGCGCTAAAATCTCTAAGTAACAACCACAATCTCATTATCAGAGAAGCAGACAAGGGGGGAAATGTAGTGGTCATGGATAAAATTGATTATCACAATGAAATTCTCTCCCAATTAACTGACACCAGTTGTTACTCAACTCTCAACCACAACCCTATGGGTCCTCTCACCGTTCTCATCAACAGACACCTTTCTGAATGGCACATGCAAGGACTAATTAATGAAGAAGAATACCTATACATGAAGGTAATAAGACCCACCTATCCTTGGCTATACACTCTGCCCAAAATTCATAAAGCAGGTGCTTTCCCCCCCGGAAGGCCTATCGTATCAGGCATCGGAGGGCCGACAGAAAAACTTTCACAATATGTTGATGTGTTTCTAAACCCAATGGTCAGCAATTTACCATCTTATATACAAGACACCAAACACATCCTTGGCATCTTGACTGACATGGAGTGGCAACCAGATTTGATTATGGCTACCCTAGATGTGGTTTCATTGTACACCTCAATTAATCCCAGCATGGGGTTAACAGCAGTAAACAAATTTTTGAGGAATAGACCGATCACTCTATGGGAACACACCAAAATGCTCAGTGCCATGATGAACATTATTCTGACGAACAATTCTTTTCTTTATGACAAACAGTGGTACAGGCAGACCAAGGGAGTAGCTATGGGGTCTAGATTCTCCCCATCCTTTGCTAACCTCTACATGGGATCACTGGAAGCTGAATACATCTGGGGCAACAAAGGCCAGCCCTGGGTTGACTACATAGTATACTGGGGCAGGTATATTGACGACTGCCTACTGATCTGGTGTGGGACACAAGAAAAGCTAGAAGATTTCTGTGAATATCTGAATAACAATGACATGGAGATGAAATTCACAAGCCACATCAGCACCACAAACGTCACCTTTCTAGATGTTGAACTATACATCAAAAACAATGCCCTACAAAGCCGCCTCTTTCGAAAAGAGACCTCCTGTAATGCGGTGTTACATGCGGGCAGCTCACATCCTCCCCACCAAATTAACACTATCCCATATGGAGAGTTCATACGTGCCAGAAGAAATTGTAGTGACAATATGGAATTTGACCTGTGCATACAAGACATGACGAAAAGATTCTCCAATAGAGGGTATAATGCAGGGACATTACACAGAGCAGAGAACAGAATCAAACAAATCAACAGAGAAGCCACGCTCATCAAGAAAAAGACAGTAGACACGGCACGTCAACCTGTGAGACTGATCATGGACTACAATGAAATCAGTTCCACGGTAAAAAAGAGTATCACCAAACACTGGGGCATCCTTTTAGCAGATAGAACTTTGAAGGATTCAATTACCACCAGACCCCAGATTACGTATCGACGCGGAAGAAACCTGAGAAACAGACTATGCCCTACAGTTCCACATGGCACCAAGACCACCACATGGTTAACAAACAAATCTAAGGGTTTCTACAAATGCGGCTATTGCGGAATGTGCAGGTGGGCCAATCATGCTACCAAGACCTTCTATGGTTTCCACAAAGAACAATACACCATCAACAACAACATAAACTGTGATTCCAGATATGTGGTTTACATCATTCAATGCATGTGCCAGAGCATATATGTGGGCAGCACCATCCGGCCCTTGAGAGAACGAATCAGAGAACATGCACGTGCCATTCTACAACAAGATGCACGTTATCCAATGGCTATACACATGGCCACCTGTCCCTCTCAAGGAACCACAAAGAATTTCAAGTTTTTTGGTATAGATATAGCAGAAGCGAACGTGAGAGGTGGCAATCGAGAATTGAGACTCAGACGCCAGGAAGCAACCTGGATCATGCGCCTTCACTCTGTGAAGCACGGTCAAAACACTGATGATGAGCTTCATTTCTTTCTGGGACCATAAACAGTGACACTGTTACACACACATGTTTCTCAGTCAAATGGAAACTTTCCCTCTGTCTTCAAATAGGCATCTGTAAATTATAGATATCACCATATCCATATGTACAGTGTTTTTCTATATGTATAATTTTTCCTCCTTTTTGACTGTATCTACTTAGCTTTCTGGGCATTATTTTTACTTTTCACATTTCTTGGCACACATCTCGTGTGCTACCCTTATTTTTACCCTTTCAACCAATATATACCTTGTGCCCCCATTCTCACACACCCTGTGCCCTTAATCTCACATGACCCTTTTTTAATTTTTTTATATATTTTTTCCTTATTAATATAGAAAAAATCTTTTCCTATTTTTTGATTACTTTTTCATTCCCGAATTGCTCAATTTATAGTTGTGACGAGACAATTAGGTTCCATCAATTTCCCTTTACTCCGTTCCTTTTTCCCAACGTAAACGTTTATATCCCATTGCTTTGCCCAATGATAACTGAATATTTCTTCAGTTTAGTCTTTCTTTTATCTTTAAGGGGCCATCGCCTCCATTCGGCGATCAGCGCTCTGGTCTTGTCCTCTGACGCGTCGGTTTACTTTCCATATAAGACCTGCCTGCCTCAAACTAGGGTGTTTCCCGTATCCGGAGAACACCGTTCACCTCAACATAACGGTGGAAACGGTAAGACTTCCGGAGCCCCTTTTTTTCGTGCACTTTTTTCCGTGCTGCCCAATTTTGACTTCGCTCCTTATTCTTCGTCATTCCTTTTCTCTTCTATGCAGCCGCTTAAAAAAGTGACAACAGGCATTACTCGCCTTTGTCGAACTTTACACTTGGTCCATTTAACTTATTTCCTGGTGCAGACCCGTGCACATTAGGACCCTACAAACCCGAACAGGAGCGGTTTGGAATTATCACCGTTCCCCCGGTGAGCGACACATCCCCTGTCATTTTTTCAAATTCTACGTAATGATGGCATGACACCCTTATACACGGTGCTTTGTCTTCTTTAACTCATCCCCTTATTTTTCCCCTCTCCCAACAGAGAACACGACCTTCTATACTAGTGCAGGTATTCCATTATCCTTGTTCTTTCCTTGTTGTTTTAAATGGACACTCCTTCGGTTTTCCCCCCTCCCCTTTGTTTTTGACCTTCCTGTTTACTTAACTTTGGGTCACTAGCTTATGCACCTCAATACCATTGTAAACCTAGATCCTTTTTCTAAAACGTTTTATGCATGCATTGTACTCGTGAAAACTATGATTGATCAGGCCTAACATAATTTTACGTTTAAATCTGTGGGGACAGACCCATGTGAACCTTAGTTTTTGTTACTTAAGAGTGCTAAATTTTGGACTTATATATTGCAGGCATGTTTTTTAGCGGTAAGAGCCAATAACGTATTGTATTGTAACCAACAGGGATAGGTTATAACTGCACACCACATATATAAGTGTACTTGTGATGATATTTTTGTATATGCATAGGTTTTATAGATATGCTTTTGCGTATGTACAGATTTATGTGCACCTTCGACCAGTGACGGTAATTTCGAGATTTCTTCTCCCTAGGTTGAATTGCATGATTAACAGGATCATTGTGCAATAACTTATTGAATTCTTTATTTTGTTTATTGACATGTTTAAATCACGGCACTGGTTCCACTTCACCGCACCCATGCTCATTTCGCTCCTGTTCATTATGTCTCTAGTTCGCACTTTTTTTTTTTTTTGCTTTTCTTACAGGTACCTGGCTCATTATAAACTGCCTTTATTCAGGATTCTCAGTTAGGCTATTGTGTTTGTGTTTCTGCGCTCTTGTATTATTTTCTTTAACCAGAATCCGCATTTGATCCTTTACTTTTTAAACACACACATCACTTGGTTAGGTCACATCTGTATACGATGCCACGTTAGGTGTTCTTTTTAGAAGTGTGAGTCACTATTATTGTTCTTTCACACAACTTCCCCTCTCTGGTTTCCACGAACACTGGTTTTCTTTATTTCTCTCTTCACCTCCTCCGCATCTCTTGAATGTGTTCATTTGATAACATTGCCACACTTTCCTTTGTATCACTTCCAGCCCTGAAGAGTCATTGGGTTAACACCCTTACTGATGAAACACGTGTCGGCTGGTTTCTTTCTATATGGATCTCCTTTGAACAGGAGAAACATCCATATACTAATTAAAACAAGAATGAAAATGAACACTAGTGTGTGATCTTATCCTTGGAGAACTTTAGATCTTGATTACCCATATCACTGATATCGTTGTGTGCGCTTGATTTGACATTTCATTTTGCATAAGGGTTAGCCTTCTCACCCTTTGGTTTCAGAGTTATAGGGTTTTCTCTGAACAAGCAGCACCAAACAACCTTACCCCTTCATTACTACCTCACCACTACATGTTGGGCGCCATCCCAGTCTGAACATTGATAACCCTTCGCGGAATTATAAACACTAGAAAACAGTGTGTCCCCGCGCTTTATAAACTTGGACTGGGCTGATTACGGGAGAAGAGAGGAAGTGGACTGGTGGGGGGGAGAGAGGGCTCATATTTTCGGGAACAGATATGTTTTTAGTTTTTGGCGGAAATTTTTCTCTGATGGTTCCATTCTAAGTTCAATGGAAAGTGAGTTCCATTGTTTGCTAGCCAAGTATTTAAAGGACCTACCGCCCATACGTGCCCTGTAGATTCTGTGCACTTGAAAGAGCATACGACCTTGGGATCTTAAGAATCGTTTGGGTTGGTATTTGGTCAGTAGTTTTTGGCGTTATACTGGTCCTTTTTCTTGGGCAATGCGGTGAGTCATGCACATTGTTTTGAAGACAATACGTTCACGTATGGGTAGCCAGTGGAGGGTGGCTAAGGCACGTTTTCCCGGAGGACCTTCTAGATAGGTTAAGTGCTAGTCGGGCAGCAGCGTTTTGAACACATTGTAGACCTTTTTTGCTCAAGCCCATGTATAGTGAGTTACTGTAATCAAGATGGGGTGTTACCAGGGCATGGATCAAGGTTTTCCTATTGGTGGCAGGGAGGGAGTCCATGGTTTTGCGTAGAGTCTTAAGGATTCCGTAGCATTTGCCTGCAATCCCTCTAGTATGGTGTTCAAAAGAGAGGGTAGTGTCTAATCTAACCCCTACGTTTTTGACCTGCCTGGAGGGCTTTGGTATGTCGCCCAGTTCTAGTGGCCACCATGTAGACGACCAGATGGACGGAGTCTTCCCCAACACGAGAAGTCTAGTTTTATTTGCGTTAAGGCATAAACAGTTGGTATTCATCCATCTAGCTAGGTCACTGAGGCATGCCGAGAAACTAGCTGAGGCTTCCTCGGGCGGCTGAGATAGTGTCACCACCAGCTGAGTATCATCTGCATATGACACTATCTCGACCCCATATGCCTCAGCAATCTTGGCCAGAGGTGCCATATACAGATTGAATAGTGTAGGGCTCAAGATTGAGCCCTGCGGCACCCCATGTCTGAGTGCTCGAACTACCGATTTAAAAGGAGGGCAATGGACTTGGAATTGCCTATTAGCCAGGAACGCGCACCTCCATTTGTGAGCCAGGCCATCAATTCCAGCCTCGCTAAGACGTGAGAGTAGTATGGGATGGGAGACGGTGTCAAATGCCACGCTCAGGTCTAATAGGTGGAGCGCAGCTGTCATCCCCTCATCTACTCGACCTAGCTCCGTGGAAAAGAGAAGAGCTGATTCAGTAGAATGGTACGCTCTGAATCCTGACTGCGAAGGGTGGAGGTGGTGACCTTCTTCTAAGTGCTTTATCAGCTGGATGTTAACTATCTTTTCCACCACCTTAGTGCAGAATGGTAGGACCGATATAGGACGATAGTTGTCCAGCTGGGTTATACTAAGATTGGCCTTTTTCTTGATAGGGATGACCTGCGCTGTTTTCCCATCTTGTGGTACATGGCTCGTCTGGAAAGATAGTTTAACTATATGACTTATATGATTTACCAGTAGTTCAGCTTGGTTTTTGAAGATCTTGGGGCGAGCTACATCTTTGGGGGAGCCCGATTGGATGCTACGGATGATTCTTAGCACCTCAGTGTTATCTGGTACTAAGAATTGATTTAGATGACAGGTGTTAATTGGTTCAGCATTAGTAGAGTGATTAGTGATCGGGCTATCCATGAAAGGATTTGTACACCAGCTAATGATAATAGAACAAGGACAAAGTGCTACTGTTGCAAACAGATTTTACACTCAATGTGAAGATACATTCGTGAATTTTCAGAAAATGTACATTGATTCTTAATCTTTGGACCACAATCCATAATTTTTTCTGAAAAGGAAATAACTGTATTCTCTCAAAGACACTGCATCGAACTCTAACAGAGGTAAAGATTTTGATGTGTTTAAACTCACCTTAAAACTCATCAGAATTCTTAACATCAGTGTAGTGCCTAGAAGCAATTTTAATTGCTCAATCATTTTCATAAATAGTCATCCACCCCAATGTATTTTAATATAAAGTTCATGTTGTACCCGTTTTTTTTACAGTGAGTGATATCACAGAAAGTAAGCGAAAAATCAAGGAAATATATTATAATCGTCTGGGTTACATCCACAAATTCAGTGATCAGGTTAAAATTAGCAGTTTTGCTAAGGGGGAAGAAACTTTCAGGCATTTATTGTCCAAGGGGTGGAGTATGGCCTTCAGCTTTGCCTGGACACAAATGCATGTTTCTGGATTTAAAAGTTGCTTTTTATATTGATACTCTCACGATTTACCTTGCTAATCATCAAAATGCCACTTACTTTCTTTATGTTCTTTTCACCTTCCATTATTGTTTATATTACATGCAAATTTTCCAATTTAGTAGTTAGTATCTAACCTCTTTGAAATAGAAAATCTGAGCATGTATTTACTTACCAACGCAGGTACAAGGCTTTTGACAACATAGGTAAAAGATTCACTGGCTCTCTTCTATGAATTTGCAAGGCTGAGTGATAGTATTCCTTCCTTTCAGTGAGAAACTCTGCAGTCAGGCTTACCTATGTGGCATTTTCTTTTTTTTATGTTTGAAAGCTTTATTGGCAAATAAATTGAAGCAGATGACAAAAGGAATGCATACAGAAAATGAAATACATGAGAGAGCTATAACGATATTCCTAAAGTCAGATAAAGACAAAAAAAGCATGTTGTAAGTTTTCTAAGGGAAGGGAAAGGGAAAGGGAAAGGGAAAGGAAAAGAAACGAAAGAAAAGAGAGAAAGAAGAGTAGGAGAAATCAAAGAAGAAGAAAGAGGGAAAAAAAAAGAAAAGAAAGAGAAGAAATAACCCGAACCATAGCTATAACAGGACAGTATACCCCACATCATACAGTAAAGTATAAACAAAATAATGAGAAAGATAAGCATCCTAATGTAACAATATCAACCCAGAAAGCAAATAAAAAAAAATGTATACTTGTAAATGTATACTTGTAAAGCGCACTGTTACTCCATCTCGGAGTGTCCTGGCGCTGTATACCACTGGGGAACCCGTCCTGGCTTTCCCTGTGAGATGGTCCCTCCTGGGCACCCCCAAGGTGAAGCCAGGCATCCCCGGCGCTGATAGGGCCGTTGTGGAGATTAAGCAAGCTATTGCCCAGAGTTACAGAGTGGGACCCATGGTTAGCTTAGGCACCTAGGCGAGAATTATCGAGTCCGCGGACATTGACCCAAGACCCTGCCGCGACGGGAATTGAACCCTGGTCCCAGGCCGACCTCTGCTTCAGGGTCTGCCGCTTCTAACCAGTGAGCCACACTTCTCCATATATTATAAAGATAATGAAAAGACTACAACCTATACGGCATTTTCAATGATAGAATATCTCTCTTCCATGTGCCCTGCTTCCTAACGTTTACAGAGCTATAAGTTAAACTCCATTCAAGCTAGAATGTTCTATGACGTCAATGGATAATTTATTTCACGGTTCATTTAAATATATTATGGTTGTCCCTCTCCCTAATCCATACAGCAAACTATATAGGAAGCACGCATTAGGTGCTAAATCAAAGCAACAGTCTGAGGTGAATTCAAAGATTTAATTTGAGTTTGCATATCCGCAATATAAAGAAAACGTGAAATATCTAAACTAAGAATGAACAATGAACAAGCTGCCTTCACCAAAATGCACGGGATCTGGCATGACTGTAGTGAACAGGAAAAAAACGGCCTGTAAACAAACATATTCACACAATCAGATGCTGGTATGCTATGCATAATCACTTGATCAGTGACATATGAATAGTTTAGGGCAGAAAGATGGTAAGGCCTACATGTCTTGAAGGTTGCAGGAGCAGTAAGTCAAGCAGAATGTCAGAGGTATATGTACGCGATTCAAAAAAATTGTAAGAATTTCTCACCCATATGTTTACAACGACGCATGGATTGAGATTTACAGCGGTTTGTAAATTCAAGTACATTTTCCTGGTTGGTTGTACGGCTGAACAACTGCGTCAGTCGCAGCTATTAAGACAACATTCTGAAAAAATTGAATGTATACTTTTTTGCCGTGTGAAAATTATATGTGTGTGTGTGTGTGTGAAAAGGCACTTGGTAACTTTTTTCGTTTTTTTCCAAGGTGAAAACATTCTTTTCTTGAAGAAAAAAAAACCTACTTCTACAGCCCCATCTACTTTTGAAACGTTTCCTTCTACTCCCACTCAGAAAAGACATTTACTCCTGCTATTGAAAGTCAATTTAAAACCTACAACAATATCTACGGTGGAATAGAATTGTAAAAGGGTTGTTGAGTACCAAAAAAGGCTTAAATTAATGGCTGATATCCAACTTGCAGTGCATCACCTCTCACACAGAAACCTCTGTACCTGTAAATCTATGATTCCGCGTGAAACTAAATGTGTGAATACAAAAGTCGTTTCGCTTTCGTAAAAAAGGCAATTTGCTCGTGCAAGCCAGTCTGATACATGCAAATAAGGCCCAGAGTTATTTTTATGTTTAACCTGTTTTCTTGGGTGAATATTATATTGATATAAGTATTGAACGTTTTAGACTGGAACCTTTAGTCCTCACTTTATGAATTTCGGCTTCTGTATACAAGGTAAAGACAGCAGGGCCCCTATAACTCATAGGGCCAGATTTTCAAGGAAGTCACGGAACACAGCAGCCAAAAATGCTGCATTGCGTGATAGGGAGTGAGCAGGAGAGCACCATATTCACAGAGATATGGCTTTCTAATCCCCTCTCTCTAGCGCCGGCGCTGATTCCAGCTCCCTGGGCCAGGCACACCCATTAGCACCATAGCACTAAGATGCGTGCCTGAGTCTGGCATAGGTTTTTTACAGGAAGGGTACAAAATACTATGACTAGAGAAGTTCAAACACTTTTTCCCACTTTGTAAGTGTGCTGCACAGTGCAGCACGCATGCAAAGTAGGAAAAGAAAGGAGAAATGGAACGATTTCTCCTCTTAACACCTCCTTTCATATGGCCAGTAGCGTAGCAAGGTCAGGTGGTACCCGGTGCGGAAAATGTCTTGTCACCCCCGGCTTGACAAAATGGCCATAATATATGTGTTTAAAACACATATTTTAGCAATTTTTTCAGTCCCCCAAGTGATGACACCCGGGGCGGCTCGCACCCACTGCACCCCCATTCCTACGCCCCTGCAGATGGCGTTAACTTTTGGTGCTAAATCCTGTCAAAAGTTGTTTGTAGATAGGGTTTTGCATCAAAAGGCATGGGTGATTGCATGGGGATGCTCATGTACCAACCATATAAAACCCCCTTGGCGCTAAATAACACAAAGCAATGCCTCACGCTGCTTTGTGTTACTTGTGGGGTACTATCCCACGCAAAATAAGTTTTGGGCTGGGAAGTAAATTGTTAAATAACCATTTTGTGCTGGTTAGCGTCACTTTTGTGATGCTAACCCTGTCCAAAATGTTTGGAAATCTAACCCCAAGTGTCTTAGGGGCGTCACAGGCATTTCAATCTGCTTTTTGTGCCTCTCGAGGCACTTTGTATGAGAGAAGGAGCTGAAAACAATTGTGTGGCCTTTTCTGTAATATGGATTTCACTGGTGCAAAATCCGGTGTGATCCAAGTGGGGGCATTTCCCTGATTTGCATGTGGATTTGCATATGTCATATATTATAAATACAGGCGCAGGAGCTAGGAACAGGGCAATTCAATATTTTGCTTAGGGGATTACCCTGAGCAGGATTACATTCATCAGAGGAGCCATGGGACCTCTCCCATGCTCTGCGGTGGGAGAAATCCCACTAGATGCGAGCAGCACACCTTAACTTCTGCTAGCAGCTGCCTTGTCTGGTGGAAGAATGACATCAGCGAGCCATACGGTGTGCTGACATCATTGATGTGGCAAGAGGACCCAGTGGCTGACGTGGAAGCAGTTCCCTGCCAGTCATGGTATTTTGTTAGTTGGGAGAAGACTACGGTGCAAACAGTAAAGGTTCCCCCAAGTATCCCTTGGAAAACATGAGATGTTGGGAGATAATGAGGAGAATGTATGGCTCCTCCTTCTGATTAAGAAGGGTTATAAAGATGCAGGGATTGTAATATACTCAGTATTCTGTTTCCCTTCTTATCGCCTTGTACATGCTTTATAGTATTTACCAGTGTTGCAATAGTACTGGACCAATACAGTCGATATGTAGCTTGCTTAAGACATTTGCAGAAGATGCATGTTCATAAACCTCTGTTGAGGGTAGAATTGTGGGGGAATGATTCCATCCACTAACCATCAGAATTCAATAAACTGGGTTACATTGTGTTGAATGGCGGAAATGTCCTTATTTAGAGGTCTTACTGAAGGCAGATTTAACTATGCAGGACACAGAAATACATTTAAAATAGAATAACAAGTATATGGAGAGAGTGGTCTCTGAAACAACACCCTTCAGCCATTGACTATCATGTAGGGGGTAACCACACTCCATGTCATCATGGGTATTATTTCCAATCTTGGGTTATAATGTGACAACCTCATGCATTCGGAATGTATCAGTCTTAGTTTGCTTCCATTGAGATTGTTCGATAAATATACCAGATACCAATGATGTATGACTCTGAAGCCCTGGACTGGGAGCAATATCCCTGATGATATGGAGTGAGGTGATCACCTTACTATTGTGTTTTTCATGGGCTAATATTGTTTGGATGGGCTAACCACCAAGTCCATGGTATTTCATGTAAAGGCACTCTGTCCCTTACTGGTTCCTTTGTGGCTCGGTGATGTCCTTCAAGAAGTAATCCCACGCACCGCCCCATCCTCAACTGCTTCTCTCATAGCATTACTTTCACTTTCCACATCTTTCCCTCACTGAATTACCCGTGTCTTTACATTGCCCTCAGTCTGTCCTCACTTATTTTCTCCTTATACTGTACACCTTGGCCACTCCTCGATTTTGACACCTTTCTCAAAACACCTGCAAGAAAACAGCTGAAAAGTTGTTCTAGCTATTAAACAGAGATGGCTTTCTTATTTGCTAGTGAGTAGTAAACCTTTCAATGTTATGGTGACTTCTTTCATACCGTACAGTAGTCTTGATAATGCCTAACACCATAATGACCCAGCATTGGCATATTAATATAATCCATAAAAGCCTAGCATAAATATTAGTTTTATCAAAGTGGAATATGGAAATGTCTGTTGTCTCGCAGATCAGGCTTACTGAAACAAATGCACACTTTTTTGTCAAGATTCTTTCAATTTCCAACAATTTGAGACATTCAAGGGCCTCTCCTGTGTACATAACTCTCTGGTTTCCTGATATTGAGAAGTCAATGGTAGCCGTATGTGGGATCTCTAAAAGCGGCCTAAATTCTCCTGTCTCCTTACAGCAAAAACGTGTGTCTAAAGTCAGATAGAGGCCAATAACCCCTAGTATTAGCCTAAGGTAGTGCACCCTGTACCAGCAAGGTACCAATCGCATATTCTCAAATATACCAGGTCATGCAAATGCGACATTCGGTTGAGTTTTTTTTTGTATTGTTTTCTGCTTATTTAAATGTTGGGAATTTGGCAGGTGGCAAGTACAAAGACAGTAACTAGTGGGACTTAGAATGCCAATACTTATTTTGAACAGAGCCTAGACCGGCATTAGGTATTCTCAATATAGGGTACAAGGAACACAAGATGGTTTTCATAAAAGTAGAGTGTTAAAGATCAAGTTTCATGGCTCAACGTTCAATAACCCACAGATTTGACCACCAAGCCTAAAAACAATACTGTTTGTTGTGTGGGATATGGAAACTGTCAAAATTTACAAATAATAATAGTACAATTTTGGCAGATCCATCAGCTATGCAAACTATGATTCTAACTTAAATGCTGATTTTGTTGTTCTGAGAATACGTGGAAGCTATATACAAACTTAATTTGTGTGAAACTCAGGAGTGTATAATAGTATTATTACAGGTCCTTTCACTGACATCAAGGCAGAACATTATGTTTGATGTAGTGATTAGCTCTAAAAAGCAATTTAAAGCAGCTAAATGTAATTGTAGGCTGTTAACTTTAATTGTAATTTCTTGAGGTTGGGTTTTATCCAAGGCGTTATCCAATTATCATTACACATTACATAAGGTGTGGCTAAACTCTTTCATCATATTAAATGATAAGTTTAACAAAGTACTGCATGAGTGCAGCTTCTGCATGGATGCACGCACCTTTACAAGTGTTGAATATCAGGATATAAGAGTTTCCTGCATGACCGGAGGGTGGTTTTTAGAGAGGATCTGTAGGTGTATGCCAAGGAATATTCCAATGAGGATACATTTGACTTGATTTAAATATTGACTAGTCAGCTGATTTATCAAAGGACTTAAACTTCTTCCCTTTGAAGCAAGTGTTAGCATCTGCACTATCAAGGATCCACTACAGAGGATTGTACTGTATTCAATTAGTATTCATGTGCCTCTTTCAAGATCCTTTGCAAGGCCTAAGACGTCCACTTTATTGTTGAGCATGTAGCTACTCAGCACACATAATGAATATAGTGATTTAAGGTCTCGGAAGTGCTTCTGTTTTCATAACTTCTGATGACCCTTTGTGTATTCAAGAATATTAGTTGTGGATTAGCCTCTTTGGGAAACGTTGAGCTCTATGCATGAGGTTTTGTAGGAGGGTAGACATGTTTTCTAGGGCTTCAATAGTATGTATGCATGTATGTATGGGGTATTTATATATTGAGAAACTAACCGAAAGACATTGTAGTACCGTACAGGTCCCAAGGTAAAGACAGTTAATGTGTGATTGGAGGGGCAGCAGGTTTCTAAGAGTGAAAGAGAACTGTTTAATCATCATGATGCAGCGTTCTTTTAAGAGGTGTATCTTTAGCTCTTTCTAAATTGTTGAATGGTAAGGGCACTCTTCATGGATACATGGAAGTTGTCCTGGGTCATTTATGGAGAAGGCCTTTTCCCTTGTTTTTAATTTCTTCATCTCTAGTCTGATGGTGTCCTGACTGCAGGTATGCCGGGAGGCACCGGAAGTTGTAAGCCTTTCTGCCAACTAGGCAGGCGTGCCAGTTGTGATGGATTTGTAGATGATGCAGCTGATTTTGAACATAGTGTGAACTGGCAATGGCAGTCTGTTCACATTATCTTCCATCAGGTGTTCCGTCAGGGTAGCGGTGATGTAATCATATTTCATCAGGACCATCAAAGCAAAAAGTCTCCCTCTGACCTACAGTTATTTTACATTGATATTATTTCCCTTTTCATATGTGAGCCATCCAAAAACTATTCAAAACACAGACCAATTCACAAAAATATCTTTTTAATTTCTTTTCTCAAAAATATTTTAATTATCTTATTCTCTTTTGTTAAAACATATAAATTATTCTTCTCTTTTTTACAATTTAAAAAAAGGCAATACATGGATTATTCAAAATCAAAATATATAAGCAAAAGATCAAAAGGCATAATATACACAACACATCTTGACCCCGCGAGAGGAAACACTCAACAAACTCACACATACACTTTCATACCATGGAACCACTTCCCCAAACACACATTCAATAAATCTGGGAGGATCTGCTACAGAATGACATAGTAGTTTCCATAGACTATATCCAACAACTGCACAAGGCAGGATCTTGATTAGGCTCTAGTCGACGCTTTTCGGTGGCTAAACAAGGATGACATGCCACCTTCTTCAGGACCAGCCAGAAAACAAAGAGGAGTTGATGGAGCGAGATAGAAAACAAAATTTTGTTTAAACTCGCAAAGTCACATTTCCATAACATGAATAATAATATTAATGATTTGTGATATGTTGTGCTAATACAACTTAGATTAAACTTTACACGTGGGGGGACTAACATGTGTGCTCATAAACGTGCATAATTGTTGCATCTTTTTGTTCGTGCAAAATAATAAAATAATTTATTGTTTTCGTTTTTGTCATTACTAACTGCTGCAAACTTAAAAGAAGCATGTGCTTGTTTTGCTTTTCCTTGTCTGTGTGATGTCATTTCTACTATTCTAGGTGCATATGGGTCTCATGGAATAACGGAGACTGGTAGATATAAACGCTGCTTTATTTGTTTGCAATGGCTAGGTAACATTTTGATTAATCGGGTGGGTTAATTAATTAGTAAAACTTGGGGTGGATACAGAATCTACATTATTTCTTACATTAATACTTTTCTTGTGTTTGTTTTATATTAGAAATCATAAGTTGCCTGCTTTTGGGCCTAGTCACTTGAGCCGCAGAAAAGAGCTGACATGTAATTCTGCAGAAAGTCACGAGACGCCCATTCTGAATTAAAGCGTTTGTCAAAAGCTGCGTTCACAAAGCAAAAACTAATGTGCTGTCATCATTCTGTCGGACATGGCCAAGGTCGAAAGTGAACATTTTGTCAGTCCTTAACTTGGCATCCGCGGAAGTATAATGAAAGTCAATGGACGCTGCGAGAATGACTTTATACATTTGTTGCAATATGAGGAAGCTTCTGGCTTCACGTGGAAGGAACAATGGTCTCTATGAAATATGATTTAGTGGAACTTTTTGAAAACTGGGTGACATGTCACTTGTCACTCTCAGCCAATGGGACGTCGAAGATTTCTGAAAACTTTCCTTTGCGTAGTTTAGTTAGCGTAGAAAGGTATAAAAAGTCATGCCCTTAGGGATGGGCTGGCTGCTGCTTTCTGACTTTCCGATGAGGGTGATGTGCTGTTGGACTTTGCGTGGAGCACGTAAGAATCCTCAAAGAACTTTACTTTAATTTCTATCTATTTAGCTCAGTTAGGGAATTAGATTTTAGAAATGCTAAATTTTATATATTCACTTTGATTTTGATTCACTTGCTTAAATTGTATTTTCTCATATTTCTTTACAACCATGCTTGCTTTATTGCAAATAAAATTCATTTATAAAACTATCAACTTATATACCATAATTTAGTAAATAAAATCATACTTTTGACAAACAAGCTGGTCTTGGTTATTCAGAAGTGTAGGTTACCATTAGCTAGATCACGTCGCCAATGGTGGTCGTTTAAATGGTCAAGTTCTATTCAAATGACAATATTCTTTCTGCAGATGTATAAATATGTATATAGTTTGTAGATAATGTGTATATAGATTTAATCTGACCACCTGATTCAGTAGGCCCAAATTATGTCAGGTTTATAAATGGGTCCATATTTAGTATAGAATTTTGTTTATAGGTTATGAAGTTGGGTAGCGTTGTTTATGATATATTTTCTATAGGCCGCTGGATCAATTCTCTGGTAGCAGAAATTGATGGTTGCTAAGGGTAACCAAGGTAATATGTTGGTTGCTAAGGGTTACGTTATGGTATAGAAATAGGACCGATGTTTTAACACATGTTAAGTTCGTTTTTCGTGCTATCTGTAAGCTATACCGGTATAGATTGTGTGGCGAGAAATTAGTCACGCAAGCCATCTGTTCTGTTTGTAGTGATATCGCCGAGTATCACAAGAGGTATCGCCGTATACCATAGTGTTGTCGCCGAGCAGCACAGTTTTAGGGCTAGGTGTGAATCTTGTATAGTGAGGGTTTTCTAAGAAATTAGAGCAGCATGAGAATCGGGACAAAGCGCCTTCCATAAAACTCACTGTGATAAGAGTATTGGTTATATCCGAGCTTGAGTGAAGGGTAAATTAGCGTCGGTACATGATTATCTATAAACAGGTTAGAGTCCTGTACGGGTACATGTTTCATATCTATAAACAGGTGAGAGTCCTGTACGGATAACGTCGTTATTTTGCTAACGGTGCATGATTTCTATAAACAGGTGAGAGTCCTGTACGGATTTCATGTGTGCTTGAAATTAGGGAAATTTCAGTGTGAAAGTGCGAGTTTGAATTGTATTTTATGTTCAAGTGGAACTCTTAGAACTTTCACTTCGCGGTGGGTTCAGAGCAAAGCGAGTTCATAATTATACGCGTTAGAAGGGTGGGGTAAGGTTACTCTACTGACAATTGAAAATTATCCTTAGTGTGAATAGCGCCGTCTATTCCGAAGTGTGGATACTTGAATGTATGCAAACTATCCTAAATAGTGAAACGAACAGATGTTGTCTTTATAGTCATTGTTAAGAATTAATTTACACTGAAAAGTGTCCTTAAAATGGCGCTGTGAAAAGATTTTGTGAAGGAGGGGTAAGCGCCAGGAGTGAGAAACGAGAAACCGCAGCTGCTGTGTACGTCACAGAGCCGCGCTGGGATTGGGTGACCTACGTCACAAGCTATATTCTGATTGGCTCTTGAGTCTCTGACGGCCTGTGAGCTGATTGGTCCTTAGGAAAATCTCCAAATTTATTGGTTGAGCAGAAAAGTGACGTAGCTCAACTGTCATTGGCTTGTTGGTGTGTTTCGCGCACGGATTGGTTGTTGTACGGAACATCCCGGAAATATTTTACGAACGATCTTGTGAATTAGATTTAACTCTTAAAAATGAGTTATCATTTTAAACATGTTGAGAAAAAGTCAACATTATTTCAGAAGTTCAAGAATTTATTTTCACCTGACAAGAAAATTGAAACGCGAGGTGGTAAACTACTTCATAAGTATAAAACACCTGCAGCGTACATGGAAGGTGAATATGGATATCATACTGTCTTATGGTTCGATAGTTGGAAACGTTATACTAAAAACGACGGTGTTTTAACTTGGCCTGATGATGGTTCATTTAATGTAAGAGTCTTAAGAAACTTACGAGAGAAAATGAATGCTCTTGTTCCAAAACCGAGACCAACTCAATTTGAAGCTTTAGTTGAGTGGGAAGACGAGATGTATCAATTACAAAGAGAAGCTAGTGGAATTAAAAGACCTTCTAAAAATCCATCTTGGAAAAGAGAAACTCACGAAGATAGATTGAGAATGTGGAGACAGGGAAACAAGAGTGAAGGATTGTATTTAATTCATGAAATGGTAATGGGTACTCCTACAGGGAAATCTATGGAAAGTGAATCTGAGGATGCAGTTATGGAAGAAATATATACAACTGCTAGAAAGAATCAACCTAATCAGCCTTTGAGACCTCCTAGATCATGGTCTACTCCGGTGGTTTCTACTGAAACTTCACCGAGTGCACCTCCAATTAGTGAAGCTCCTAAACTTTATCCTAATAATTGTGAAATCAATGAAACTCCTAGAAGACCAGAATTCGAGAATGCTCGAAATGAAGGTAGACATTTTTCAATGACTCCAAGAGCAAGGGAACCTCCAAAAGATTATACAAGAGAGGCAAGAAATGTTGAAGATGTTGATTATAATGAATATATAAGATCAAAGGAAGAACTAATAAAAAGAATGACAAAAGGCATGGAAGCTGTGACAGTTCCTGTAACAATTGGTCCTGTTCAGCCTGTATTTGACCAAAGGGAAACAAACAAAACTGGATTAACTATTCCTTTAAATACAGAAATTCAAAAGGCTGCTGAAAAATTTTATTCAGATTTATCTGAAATAAATACTTCTAAATCAAGAATGCCTGATTTAACCTTTAATGAGGATTTATCTCCAAAAACACCAATGGGTGCTATATCAGATATAGGGAGTCCTGAAGTCAGGGTAACCACACCAAAACTAGATGTGGCCAAATTAAAAGCGAATATCGAAGAATTAATAATTGGAACAATTGGTCCAGATAGTTTAAATTACTATCGGGATGATGAACTACTGTTCATTTGCAAAAGCATACAGTGGAAAACGAAAAACAAATATGATCAACTAGAGGATCTAGCAGCAGAACTTGAAATCGATGTGAGTAAACAAAAGAATTTTGCAAAGCATTACAGATTAGACTTTTCAGAAAGTGACATTGAGAGTTTAAACTCAATGGGAAGAATAGTTCACATTAAAGATTTGATTGTCTATATCAAAAAGCTAGGAGAACTGAATAAATGGAGAGTAAAATGGACGAAAAAGAAGGAAGATGAAAGATTGGATAAATTGTCAAAACAATTTCCAATGAGAGAAATTGCAGGTGGAGGATATGTTCATGTCCCTTGGTCGAGACAGGACATTCTGTTATTCACAAATGACTTTCCAAAATTGAGGGAAAAACCAGTTGAATGGTACAGGCAAGTTGATAGATTCATCAAAGTGTCAAAAGTTCTGTGGATTGATTTAGATGGATTTTTTGACATTGTCGTTCCATCTGATCTTTGGACAGAATGCAAAATATCGATTAGTTGGCCAAAAGCAGAACCTGAGCGAATTAAAGAAACAGGTGCTCCAAATCCACTTGTAATGGATTTTTATGAAAAAGTAATTGTTTGGATGAAAAACAAAATTCCACCGAAAGAAGTTGATTGGGTTAAAATAGAAAGAACAGAACAGGAAACAAAAGAATCAGTTCATTCTTTTTATGAAAGACTACTGTTAATTTTTAAACAATACAGTGGTTATGAAAAATTAGATGAAAAAGACATGAGTCATTTTGTCTATAGATTTGTTTATGGAATAAAACCTGAAATTGGAGAAATGATCAGAACTAGTATTGTCGGATGGCAATCACTATCTGTAGATGATATTCTAAGAAAAGCAAAGTATTGCAGCGATGAAATAGAAGTAAAACAGAAGAAGCTGAAGGAGAAAGCCATGTGGGCTCAGGTAAAGGTGGCTGAGCAACAGATTGCCAGCATGGGAAATAAGAACACTAATTTTGTTCAAACTGGAAATACAAACCAGATACAAGGAAAGTTTAAAGGTAATAATTTCCCAAAGAAATTTAGCCCAAAGATTGAAGAACTGAAGCAAAGATTACCTTGTTTTAATTGTGGCGAAATTGGACATTGGAGGGACGAGTGTCCTCATCCTCCTAAAAACTTAAAGAATCCCTTATTGAATCCACAGATGCAGAATGGTGTTGACCTGCAGCGACAGCTACAGATGCAACAGGGGTTAAACGAATTTAATATTCAACGACAGTTACAGCAACAGCAACAACAACAGGTGAATAATCGTCAAGACCAATTGCCACAACCACCTTTTCCGAATTGTGGGGGAGTTCAAAAATATAATCCAAACGTGGGATTTCAGGGAAGTGAACAGGTAATAAAACCACAAAAACAGCAAAAGCAGCAAAGGGTTCAAATGCAAAATGCTTCACAACAATTTTTATTAGCAGAAAGTCAAGACAGCGATTCTGATGATTATTGTTGACGGTGCCCGAGAGAGGAGGAAGAGTGTGTTGTTGGAGCCACTCTTGAGGTTGACCAGTCTGGTCCTTTTGTAAATGGGAAAGTTAATGATGTAGACATTACTTTTCTAGTGGACACTGGTGCTACCCGTTCTACTGTTAGATCAGTGGAAATTGAAAACCTACCTCTCTCTGGGGATACCATCCAAGTTGTTGGAGTAAGTAATCAGCAAATTAAAACTGACTTAACTGATCCAGTACCAGTTGAAATTGGAAATTACAGAGACAAACACAGATTTGTGGTTTGTAATAGTAGTCCAGTAAATCTATTGGGCAGAGACATCCTATGTAAAATGAATTGTAGAATATATTGTTCTCCTGATGGAGTTGAGTTACAAACAATGGAGGAAGATGGTTTATACAGAATGACAATGATGATGATAGAAGCAGAAGAAACAAAATTGTTTCCTGCATTTGAAGAAAAAGATCTACCTGAAGAACTCAAAGAAACAGTGAAATCTGAAATATGGGATTTTAGTGGAAATGAGATGGGTCTGATGAAAAACGTAGATCCAGTAAAAATTACATTGAAACAGGGAATAGAATTTCCAAACACTCCACAATATAAAATGAAAACAGAAACAATTGAAGGTATTACACCTATAATTGAAAAATTAATCAAGCAAGGTGTATTAAAAGAAATGAAGAGTAGCTCTTGTAATTCACCAATTATGGGAGTTAAAAAGTCTAACGGAACATTTAGAATCGTACAAGATTTGAGAAAGGTTAATCAAATTGTTGTTCCATGTTGTCCTGTGGTTCCAAATCCAGCAGTAATTCTATTTCAGATTCCACATGATGCTGAATGGTATACAGTCATCAACCTTTGCAATGCATTCTTTACTGTTCCCTTACATCCAGACAGTTATGAAATATTTGCTTTCAGATTCCAAGGTAAGACCCTCGGATGGTCAAGAATCCCACAGGGCTATACAGAAAGTCCTTCAATTTTTAACGAACTGTTAAAAAGATCATTAGAAGACCTAGACTTACCTGGAAGGTCTACGTTAGTGCAGTATATTGATGATTTGTTAATAGCTGCAAAGACAAGAGAAAATTGTGTAACAGACACAATAATTCTGTTAAATCGCCTTGCAGAAGAAGGACATAAAGTGTCCCCAGCAAAACTACAGTTTTGCAAACAAGAAGTAAAATATCTTGGTCACAGAGTTGCAAAGGGAAAAAGACAAGTAACAATAGAGAGAATAAAAATGATTCAAGCAATGTTACCACCAAGAACACAAAGACAAGTCAGAATGTTCTTGGGAATGGTAGGTTACTGTCGACAATGGATAAGTGGATTTTCAGTAATTGCAAAACCACTACAAAGACTGACAAAGTCAGATGTAAAAGATCCAATTATTCTCAATGATGCTGAGATGGAATCTTTTGAGAACCTGAAAAAGAGCTTATGCCAAGCTCCTGCTTTAGGTATGCCAAATTATGAAAAAGATTTTGAACTGTATTGCAGTGAGAGAGAAGGATGTGCATTATCTGTGTTAATTCAGAGACATGGAAATTTAAAGAAACCTATTGCATACTTCTCTGCAGTTCTTGATCCAATTGCAAAAGCATTACCAGGTTGTTTGAAAGCAGTTGCAGCTACAAGTATCAGCCTTGAACAAAGTGAAGGAATCATTATGGGATTTCCTGTGAAAGTTTTTGTGCCTCATTCAGTTGAAATATTACTGACAAGAGGTAAGACTCAACATTTAACAAGTAGCAGATTGACAAAGTATGAGAAAATCATACTGGGAGCAGATAATGTTTCGATTTCAAGATGTTTAAATCTGAATCCTTCTACATTACTGCCTGATTCTGAAATTGTTGATGACATTGAAACAGAACATGAATGTTTAGATGTCATGGAATTCTGTACTAAACCAAGAAAAGACATCAAAGACAGACCTTTGTCTGAATCGGATTTTGTCTACGTTGTAGATGGCTCATGCTTAAGATCCGAAGGAGGTGTCTTGAAAGCTTCATACTCAGTTTGTACAGTCGTAGATGTTGAAGAAGCATCATGTCTTGAAGGAGTTCGTTCAGCACAAGTGGCTGAATTGATTGCTTTAATTCGTGCATGTGAAATATCAAAAGATATAAGAGTTACCATCATTACTGATAGTCAGTATGGGTACGGAGTTGTGCATGATTATGGACAACTCTGGTCACAGAGAGGATACATGACATCAACAGGATCACCAATTAAAAATGCAGTTTTCATAAGGAGATTAATTGAAGCAATACAATTGCCAAAAGAAATTGCCATTGTTAAATGTGCAGCGCACACTAGAGGAACTGATTATATTTCCAAAGGAAATGCCTTCGCAGATGAAACAGCTAAATACTGCGCAAGGAAAAATTATTCATAAAATCGGGAGAGGAGTAAGGAAACTGATTCAAATTCATTAATGCTAACAACTGTTGTAGAAACATGGCATGAGATTAGAGATTTACAAAATGAAGCAGAAGATGAAGAAAAAGACTTGTGGTTAAGATCAGATTGTAGACCACGTGAAGAAGATGGAGTGTGGGTTTACAAAGATGGCAGAGTAGTCTTACCAAATTGTTTGATTGCTGATATGGCCAGATTATATCATGGTCCAGCACATCTGGGAAGAGATTCTATGGTCAGACTTTTCAGAGAAACATGGTTCAATACAAAGTTTAGAACTATTGCTGAATCTTTTTGTCAAAGGTGTTTGTCATGCCAACAAATGAATCCAAACAGAAAATCAGTGGTGGGGACAGGAATAATTGGTCGAGAAGGTGGTCCCTTTACCAGGTTACAAATGGATTTCATTGAAATGCCCTTACACAATTGTTTGAAATATGTGCTTGTAATTGTGTGCTTATTTTCAAGATGGGTAGAGGCTTTTCCTACACGACATTGTGATTCAATTACAGTAGCAAAACTAATGCTCAGAGAAATCATCCCAAGGTACGGTTTTCCAGTCACTATTGAGAGTGATGGAGGAAGCCATTTTGATAACAAACTAATGAAATTAATTTGTGAAGCTTTGAGCATTGAGCAGAAAATACACTGTGCATACAGACCAGAGGCATCAGGAGTAGTTGAACAAATAAATGGAACAATTAAAAACAGAATTGGAAAAATGTGTCTTGAAACAGGTATAAAGTGGACTGATGCTCTTCCACTTGTTTTGATGTCATTAAGAAGTACACCAGATAAAAAGACAGGTTTGAGTCCTCATGAAATTTTAATGGGAAGAGTTATGAGACAAGCATTTGTACCTGTAGGTAAACTGTTGAGCATAAATGACAGTGCAATTTTGGATTACTGTAAAAGGTTATCTGATATGGTAACTTCTGTGTCTAATCAGGTGGGAACTGAAGCTCAATCAAATGAAAAAGTTTTGACTCATGATCTGAGACCTGGCGATTGGGTCAGAACGAAAGTACATCGGAGAAGGAATTGTCTAACTCCTAGATGGCAGAAACCTAGGCAGATAATTTTGATCACTACTAATGCTGTAAAGTGCAGAGGATTGAAACGTTGGATACATCCTAGTCATACTATTCCAGTACCAACTCCTGAGAGTTCTGATGTTGAAAGTGATACCACAGATGATTCTGATTCTGAGGCAGAAGACAAAACAGAAGGTGAAATAATTCCAGATTCTGAAGATCGACAAGAAAGTCGACATCTGGAAACTGTGCCAGTGAATGGAAATCTGACAAGAAAAGACTTGGAAATAATTGAAATAGATTCTGAAGGTGAAGAGAATCTGTTAAAAGGAAAGATAACTGAAGATTCGGTTGTCTCTATTGAAGACAAAGAAGCTGAACAAAAGGAAGTTTCAGACCAGGAGAGTATCGAAAGGCAGAGAACAAACTCTGAAGTAAGGAACAAAAATCCGAAATCTGGGAAGTTAGAGGTAATTGAGGAAGAAGAGGAGAACGAATTACCGAGTACCAGTGATGGAAGACTAAGTGAAGTTCCTGAAGGAGTGAAATTGCCGAATAGAGAAGTTCCTGAGTCAATTGAAATTTCAGACTACGAAACTGAAGAAAGTGACGTGGAAGGTGAAAGTGAAAACAGAAAGAAAAGGACTTGGAAGTCAGAATCAAATAATTCTGAACCAAAGAAGAAATACGTGAGAAAAGCAGACTACTGGCCAGGTGGAAGATTGAGAGTCAGATTGATCAAAAAGCCAATAGAACAAGTTGAAGAAATCAGTAGTCAAAAGAGTCCTGGAAAAGAAGTTGGAATTGGAAGGAAAATTGAAGTGATATCGAGAAAAGGGAAAAGAATAATAAGACCAAACCAAAAATACAAGTCTCCTGAGTGGACTTACTTAGTAATTCCACCTGTTATTGACATATATGATAGTAGTGAAGAAGAAAACGAAATCCAAGAAATTAGTGACAATGATTGAAGTACAGAAATATTAAATTGGCAAAAGGCTGAAGAAAATTTGTTAGTTGACACAAGGTCGAAGAAAAACTGTTTAGTTGAAGAAAACTTATATATGACATAAGGTCGAAGAAATCTTGTTTAGAGTTTTAAAAGAAAAAGAAAAAGAAATTTTAAAAAGGGGGTGTAAATATAAATTTAGAATTTTAAAATTTATTATTTTTTTTTTTTTAGGCTAAAACTAACCAAAAATGCCTTATGTTAAGGAGAGCACTTCAAAGTGTTCTGTTTTTAAAAGATGCTGTAAGATGACTCTGGTATGTCTGCTCATTTTAGTTCTGCTCTGGTTGGTTCTAGCTGTGATTATCCCTTTAGAAATGAATAGAGAATTACACAAAGTTAACATAACAAGCAAAGCTCTGGTTAGCCAAACTAAACATAGTGCGTCTGCAAAAGTTATTGATCATCAACCTAACATTCATCAAGATAAATCAATTGGTGATTTTTCAAGTAATACATTCACAAAACTATTGAGTGAATATGTTAAGGTAATGGATGCAAAAGACTGCTATGTCTGTGTTAAATTACCTGCTTCTGTTTCTGAGGGAGTAACATATAACATGCTTCCTCTCACTTATGCTGTAACATGTAGTGTATTAACTAGTTTATTTTATCAAACTGGACGTTTAGAATATTACTATTCAAATTATGATGAAATTTTTGCTAATATTAAAATTGATAACGCTTTAAATAAGCATAAGAAAGCAAAACAAATGAGAGAATTTTTCCTTGTTACTAATGAACTCACTTATGAGTATGCTTACAAGAATAATCTAACATGTAAATTAAGTGCGGAAGGAAAGAAATTTTTGAACATGGTTGAGGAGAGAAGAGCAATCTATAAGAGGAATGAATTAGTCAAGCAGACTAAGTCAGCCTTCTGGCAGAAAGAGGATGAGAAATTAAATGGCAAAATGCTTGAAAATATTGCAATTCACATAGACAAACCAGTTAGTGGAAAACTTTGCATTAGAAGAGATAATACACTTTTTGATAATTACTTTGTAGGTGCAAGTAACTGTGAAGATACTTATCAGATATTGGGAGGTTGGGGATTTAAAGGTGGAAAAGATCCTATCTTTCCTGGGATTTATTTTGTTTGTGGTGACAAAGCCTACTACAACCTTCCAGACCATTGGTATGGAACTTGTTATGTGGGAATTGTTTTTCCTAAAGTGTTTCATGTTGACAGAGATACAGAAGGATTGTTTAAAATTCATAATTATGTAAATAGAGTTAAAAGAGAAACTTTTACTGAAGTTCTGGGAGATATTTTTCAAGCTGTAATACCTTTTGTTGGTATAACCCTAAATGCAGGGAGAATCAGAAAATTGTCCACTATAGTTGATAGATTATCAACTGACACAGCTGATGGATTTCAATTAGTGAATGTTGAAGTTATTGCAATTAGATCTATGGTAATTCAAGACCGTCTTGCTTTAGACATACTCCTAGCAAAAGAGGGAGGAGTCTGTGGCATTTTACATGTTCAACATTGTTGTACATATATACCTGATGAAAGTAAGAATATTGAAATGTATATTAAGAATATTACACAAATGCATTCAGAGATAATTCCTTTAGAAGAAGAAGATTTTACAGGGAAACTTTTAAAAAGGTTTCAAGCAATTAAAAACTGGTTTCATAATATTGGAAGTTCAATTCTTGGCAAGATTCTGGCACCTTTGATTATAATAGTATTCATTTTTATTTTGACCAAATTAGGTTGTTTGTTACATAAAAGAAAGAAACAGTTGAAAGAAAAGAAAAGAATCTATAAACTCAGAAAAGAAGAAGAAAGGGAGATTGAATTACAGGAGTTACATAGAGAGCGTCATGTTAATTGCAAAGATTATGCAGAAACAGACTTTTAGGTTTACTGATACAAATGAATTTGAATCGATTTCTTAAAAATTTAATTTACCAAAATTTTGAGTGCTGGTGTGGTGATTTGTTAATCACCAGATGAGGGAGTTGATGGAGCGAGATAGAAAACAAAATTTTGTTTAAACTCGCAAAGTCACATTTCCATAACATGAATAATAATATTAATGATTTGTGATATGTTGTGCTAATACAACTTAGATTAAACTTTACACGTGGGGGGACTAACATGTGTGCTCATAAACGTGCATAATTGTTGCATCTTTTTGTTCGTGCAAAATAATAAAATAATTTATTGTTTTCGTTTTTGTCATTACTAACTGCTGCAAACTTAAAAGAAGCATGTGCTTGTTTTGCTTTTCCTTGTCTGTGTGATGTCATTTCTACTATTCTAGGTGCATATGGGTCTCATGGAATAACGGAGACTGGTAGATATAAACGCTGCTTTATTTGTTTGCAATGGCTAGGTAACATTTTGATTAATCGGGTGGGTTAATTAATTAGTAAAACTTGGGGTGGATACAGAATCTACATTATTTCTTACATTAATACTTTTCTTGTGTTTGTTTTATATTAGAAATCATAAGTTGCCTGCTTTTGGGCCTAGTCACTTGAGCCGCAGAAAAGAGCTGACATGTAATTCTGCAGAAAGTCACGAGACGCCCATTCTGAATTAAAGCGTTTGTCAAAAGCTGCGTTCACAAAGCAAAAACTAATGTGCTGTCATCATTCTGTCGGACATGGCCAAGGTCGAAAGTGAACATTTTGTCAGTCCTTAACTTGGCATCCGCGGAAGTATAATGAAAGTCAATGGACGCTGCGAGAATGACTTTATACATTTGTTGCAATATGAGGAAGCTTCTGGCTTCACGTGGAAGGAACAATGGTCTCTATGAAATATGATTTAGTGGAACTTTTTGAAAACTGGGTGACATGTCACTTGTCACTCTCAGCCAATGGGACGTCGAAGATTTCTGAAAACTTTCCTTTGCGTAGTTTAGTTAGCGTAGAAAGGTATAAAAAGTCATGCCCTTAGGGATGGGCTGGCTGCTGCTTTCTGACTTTCCGATGAGGGTGATGTGCTGTTGGACTTTGCGTGGAGCACGTAAGAATCCTCAAAGAACTTTACTTTAATTTCTATCTATTTAGCTCAGTTAGGGAATTAGATTTTAGAAATGCTAAATTTTATATATTCACTTTGATTTTGATTCACTTGCTTAAATTGTATTTTCTCATATTTCTTTACAACCATGCTTGCTTTATTGCAAATAAAATTCATTTATAAAACTATCAACTTATATACCATAATTTAGTAAATAAAATCATACTTTTGACAAACAAGCTGGTCTTGGTTATTCAGAAGTGTAGGTTACCATTAGCTAGATCACGTCGCCAATGGTGGTCGTTTAAATGGTCAAGTTCTATTCAAATGACAATATTCTTTCTGCAGATGTATAAATATGTATATAGTTTGTAGATAATGTGTATATAGATTTAATCTGACCACCTGATTCAGTAGGCCCAAATTATGTCAGGTTTATAAATGGGTCCATATTTAGTATAGAATTTTGTTTATAGGTTATGAAGTTGGGTAGCGTTGTTTATGATATATTTTCTATAGGCCGCTGGATCAATTCGTCTACTCAGCCCGGGGAAAACAACCACCAAAAGTAGCGAATGGAATAAAAGAAGCATAAAGCTCAACTTGTTAGAAGGAGGTACACCTTTCCTTCCGTTCTAAGGTGTGGGATAAAGGTTCATACGTTCTTTATCCTGGTATGTTGCTCTTTCTACCACGGTTATTTCCTGCAGCATCTATGGCCATGGATTTAGTCAATTGACACCTTACGCCAAAGTCTAACAAGGCAAGGAGATGCTGATCCCAGCTACTGTCTCAATCCAGTTCGTATTTTCTTAAATGCCTCGTGGTCACAATAATATGTACCTGAAAGGTGTTTGATATCTCATATATATGCAGGGACTGCTATACTATAAGCTTGTTCTACATGCGTCCCCTGAAAGGTGTTTGATATCTCATAAATACGTAAGGACTGCTATACTATAAACTTGTTCTACATGCGTCCCCTCTTTCAGAGCCCTCTACGTCTGAATATCGTCCGTCAACAATGCGGCATTCATCGTGGGTAAAGCACACCAGCATATTTCATCAGGCCCTTGATGAGGCATGTGGATGCATTCAGGATGTGCTTAAGGGGAGCCTGTGTGGCATCTGGGAGGCTGAGGAGGAAGGGTATTGCCATCATCTAGATATAAGAGTACAATGGCTAAAAGAGCAGTTAGAAATGTGCATTTTGGGAGGGAAAGGTTTCACTTTCTTTAGCAGGGTATGCTCTTCCAGGCCACCTTAGTTGACTTGGTGATGTGTTCGTTGAGGGTGAGATCGGTGTCCAGATTAAGGTCCAATAGACTGAGGGTGAAAGTTGGGGGTTCAAATTCATCTAGGTTAATGTTGTTGAGCCTAGTTTGAATTAGTTGGGGCAAACAAAGGCATTGTTATATGCTGGGTTTAAGCATCAGGAAGGTAGCGGACATCTAGTTCTGGATGAGGAGCAAGGATTGTTTCAGGAGTTAAATGTCAGGAACATAGGAGACCTTCAAATACAGTTGAGTGTTATGAGAGTGTTGGTAAATGTTAATGTACTTATGTATGAGAAGAGCCCAATGGGCTCCATGTAAAAGGATAAATGTAAAAGCGTCAAAATGGAAACCTGGCAAAGTTCAACAGGTTAACACAATCTTCTGGGGTCAGGAGGTGCCCATGGGATCAAATTGGTGCCGATTAGTTGCGTAGGAAGAAAGCCAGTCAAAGACATTTAATTTCAAACCCACTCAAAACTTCAGGGTGTTTATTAAGCTGGGATGATTCACAGAGTCAAAGGCAGCTGAGGGGTCCTATACTTTCAGAAGGCATGGTTCATCATTATCAGTGGTCATGAGGGCATCATCTACGATGTGTAAGATTATTGTCTGGAGAACATCATGGAAGATGCATTTTTTCCATTGAAGACGTGGTTAATGGTATTGTGTCAGTTAGTAGTCTCTGAGACAGGACATTCAGAGAGGGGTTTCATGCAGCAATTGATTGTTTTGAAGAGTTTTCTGCTTTTGTTAGCAGCTTCATTGATGGTGCTGGCATGGTACTTGCCTTTGGCTGATATGATGAGTAGTCTGCCTTTTACAGGTAAGGTCTTTAGTGCCAGGAGGTAGTTGGTGTCCTGTTTTAATTCCATTTTCTTTCCCATCTTTATATGGAACTATTGTTTTCTGCAAGGACTTTGCTTTGGCATAGCAGGGTACTGAAGGACTTGGTTTGAACATATGTGTTGTAGTTGGAATATAAGACTTGACATGGTTTCCTAATATGTACTGAAGATGTTTAGAAGGCCATTGATGTCAGACGTGGAGGTGAGAGGGTGTGACTTGAGTTCAGCTTTTAAATTTTCCAGGGAGAAGTCTTTAAAGTTTCTAAACGTTTGTTGTGCTCTTTGAGAGGTCCTTGATGTGATGGTTGGATGCAGAGCCGGGTGATGAGGATGGAAAGGTGGTGAGCCAAGTTCAGGGGTGTGGGAGTCTTGAACTGAATAGTTGTTGATGTCAAGAAAATTAGGACCAGTATATGACTTTTAGAGAGTTGATTAGGTGATATGCTGAACCACACTGTGTGTGTTGGCGAGGTTAAAGAGGCAGCCTCATGAGTTATCTGTGAGGTTGAAGTCACTGAGGATTGTGGTGTCTGCATAATGGATGGATGAGGTCGCGAGGAGTCTAAAAATGTGCCTATGAAATCATTGCTTTCCCAAAAGGCCTATAGATGAGGTGGATGGTCCAGACTTGGTAGAGAAGAGTGGGAAGCATCATGTGAGGCCCTCCAAGGAGTTGAATATTGCTTGCATGGTTGCCTATGGTGCAGGATGAGGAGAATTTATGGCCAGCAAAAAGGCCTCTTCCCTTCTTATGACCGTGGCCTGAATTTTGGTTGCTGCAGCCTCTGCATAAGCATGCACTTTACACAACATTAAGAAATTGCAGCCGTGCATTTAAGTACTTACGATGTACATGTTGATATTGTTACATATATAGATTGGCATTGATGGTGCTTGTATTTTCAGCAGTTAGAACTCTGTATTGGGTCATGCATAGTTGTGGGAAATCATCTGGGGCTCTAATCGTTTTTGTGTCCATGCCAGGACGCTATGGGCTTATGCCATTAGGCAATTCAAAGGGTGTGTGTTCCCAACTCCTCATGTAGCACTGCACATCCGGGGGTGGCCATTTTATCGCTTAATGGCATATCCCAACTATAGATCGTATGGGCTTTCTAGAGGTTCATGTATTACAGAAACAATTGTTCTTGTGGACAATGTACAGGATACATTATAAAAAACCCAAATGGCAAATTCAGCCCACCGAAAAAAATGGCAAAAAGCGAAATTATTATACACAAACAATAAATAAGCAGTCCAATTCTTGTTCTATACAAGTAATATCTGTATTAAGAAATAGATAGTGCTCAATGTCACATGTGAAAAAGAACCAAAAAGGAAATGTGACATAATAAAATATGCATTGGGTTTCTTAAATTACATCAACGACCATACAACGTTGAACAATATCCTACAATATCCTACATAAGCCACCTTTGCAATTCAAAGAGGTTAAAAAGGGTTTGTGATAATATTAGCCAATGATGTTTCAGCCCCGTAGAGGGTTGGGGTCTCATCAGGACCTTAAGACAACAGACATCTGGTGATCAATCGGCCAAATGAGTAGTATTTGCTTATTGAGGCTGACCTCGGCAGCTCACCAAACTCATTTTCTCCAAGGACCCAGATAAATGTCTCCGGTACCTGGGGCGGAGTCCACCAGTATTTAGCTTCAGGATCTCTGACCGCGAAAAGAAACCTGTGAGGCACGTTGGATGACACCTGTATAGTGACAAATTTCTAAAGGTGATTTCACTTTATAAAATGAAGTAGCAAGAATAGTCGTTATTCCAATTAAGTGACAAGCAAATTAGAAACATTTCAAATCCAGGTACAAGCCCCACCGGTACAAATAGGAGGAGTAAGACTGTAAAGAGACCAAAAAAGAAGAAAAATGCAGAATTCAGATGAGGTAAAAACATTTCAGTTTACATGGCAATCAAAGGAGAAGAATTAAGACAATGAGCAAGACAACTCTAAGGGGCGTATTCATCATCATCATCTTCAACAAGCTTTATTTCGGCAGCATTTGCCATAAAAGATAAAAACACACCTTTATACAAATAAAACAATGCGTTACATCATGGGCAATCAATCAGGGCTCTTTAAATCAGCAACGTATTTCTTTGGACATAACATCGTACGTGCAGTGTTAATTAGTTCACAGGAGAAATAAAATTATTAAAATGTTGATTACATGTTAAGATTTTTAAAAATTTTAAATTTATTCTACAGCCCTAGTTAGTAAGCGTCTTCTCTTCTGCCAAAAAATTTCCAAATATTTAGCACGATCATACCTGAAAGATCTGTTTTAAAAACCCTATACGCCTGCAAACGATGGGTGAAACCCAAGTTTTTAAGGGCCGTTACGATCCAGTGCCTCCTTGCCTGCGCATAAGCTCGGCAAAAAAACAATATATGCAGCTCTGTTTCCTGCTCATAATTACACCCAGGACAATGACTCAGGGAGGGCTCAGTCCATTTACTAGTATAGGCTCGAATTGGTAGGCTTCCGTACCTCCACTGTAGGTACAATTTCCTGGTAATGGTTGGAAATATGGCATCTAAGACTCCCTCCAACTTATAAATATCCTTAGTCTTTAAAAAAGAATCAGTCAGAGTGCCGGACTGTGTGCCATGTCTGTGTGCCGCGATTTTGCTTTCGTGGTACAGTGCAAGCAGTTGCTTCCGACCGACCGTAGGGCAAGCTATCACGGGGTCAGACCACAAAGTAGCTAATCCCAGAAGCCCAAGCTCATTTTTTATGTATTGGAACCAGGGGATTTTCCCCGCATTCGGGTAAGTCAGGAGTTCCTGCAACTCGGACCTATAATTCACTAGCTCTGGTGTGGTCCAGACTCTGCGCCAAAAAGTTAAGGGCCTGGCACCCAGGTCTTCATCGAGTGACCTCAGTCCCAGATCAAGCCTCATCGGCAGCAAGGGGGTACAAGGGGGAAGTGATAGAAGCTGCCTGATAAATTCATTCTCAGTTGCCACCATCTCACGTTGTGGCCCCAGAGTTCACCTCCATACATGACCACTCCCCTAGCCTGCACTCTATATATCTCTAGTGGGGGAACAATCGCCTTGATAGTGGATTTATTTTTGTTTATAAGGCTAATGATTCCTCCCGCCAGTTGGGCCAGTTTAAGTTGGGATTCTGTTTGATGGTGACCCCAAGACATATTCTCATTTAGAGTGACCCCTAGATATTCAAAGGTTTGAACCCTTTCCAACCAATTTGCACCAATACACTGGTTAGGGCGTGTTTTTGTTGGGGGGTTGAAGATCATATATTTGGTTTTAAGAGTGTTGATCTCAAGGCCATGCTTTTCCCAGAATGCCTTGAATCCATTAAGCACTCGTTGGATCCCCATAGGAGATTTGGACAGCAGCAGGGTGTCGTCTGCGAACATAATCGCCGGCACCCTGCTGCCAGCAAGTCTGGGGGCATCACTATCTCAACCCCATTTAGATGGGCAATTAACCCGTTGACATAGAGGCAGAACAGGGTCGGTGCCAGAACACAGCCCTGTCTTACCCCCCTGTCAACGGGGAATCTGTTTGATAGGGAACCATCCCGGCCACATCTAACCTGTGCATAATTATCCGTGTGTAGTCGGACAACTATGTATAGAAAGTGGTGCGGTACCCCCATATTTGAAAGGACGGAACAGAGTTTTCTACGGGATACGAGATCAAAAGCCGCCCGCAGATCTACGAAAATGGTATAGAGGCTGCCACCCTCCAACTTTACCGTTTTCCAATATATAAGGGCCAGGCGGAAGATTTGGTCTATAGTAGAAACTTTTTTCCTGAACCCTGCCTGACAGGGGCTCAGGACTGAGTGATCAAGCATCCACACTGATAGGCGGTCCAGAATCAGCCTCGCGAAGACCTTTTGTGGGACGTCAATGAGGCTGATAGGCCTGTAGTTGGCTGGGAGCAGAGGAGTGCCCTTCTTAAAAATGGGTACAGTCTCTGCCCCCAGCCAAGTACTAGGGACCGCCATCCCACCTAGGATTGAGTTAAATAGGACCTGTAAGTATGGGGCCCAAACAGTTGGTTCATGTTTGAACAGATCTCTCTGGAGTTTGTCCAAGCCTGGGGCTTTCTCCGCTGCAAGTTTGGAAATTGCAGCGCCAACCTCCACCACAGTGAATTCATCCTGGTCCACTAGAGGGATAGGGTCTGCCACTAGATTACCTGTATCCTCTACCTGATCTATACTTGCATGTGCATATAGGGTGCGGAAGTGAACCTCCCAGACACTAGGAGCAATATTAGCTTCTACTGCTGGCGCTGGATCCGCAGAGCCGGTTTTAACAATCTGCCAAAATTTCAGGGCATCTCTGGAATTAAGGGCACCCACCATTTCAGTCCAATTTTCATTGTCCCACTCAATCTTGGCATTTTGGATTAGGTGTTTGTATTCATTCCTCTTAACCCTAATCAGCGCTGTATTGCCCTTTTGCTTCATAGCCTCAAGGAGATCAGCTTTGGCCTTCCTACAGGCTGCATTGTAACATGAGGCTTTCATCCCCTTGCCTTTCTTTTTCGTCGCTCGTGGGTTCAGTACCTCTGCTAGGGCGCTAGTAAGCTCCAAATGAAGGTCCCTGAGTTTATTATAATTCTCCGCAGACGGGGGTAGTGAAATAAGTTCTTCAACTCTTTGTAACACCGGAACTATCATAGCGTAAAGCCAATAGATACCTTTGGGGTTCCCTATAACTTTAGCCCATCTGACTCTGCGTCTATCGTTAGATAGGATCACTCTAGAGTCCGGGGAGGCTTTGGCCATCTGGTTGTCAATAGTAATACCAGGCACCGAAAATTTCAAGATCAGTGCATTATGGTCGCTTTCATCTCGTGCGATTATCTTGAAACTCCTGACCTTAGCCCAGTCACGCATCTCCACAAAAATGTAATCCAAGCGTGACTCCTGCTCTGGTTTATTGAAAGTGGGTTTCGGAGGAATATCCCCACTAACCCGACCATTACAGGCCCTTATAGAGTTATTAAGAGTCAAGGCCATGATTTGGGTAGCTAACGGCATCCAGGACTTCACTGGTGGGCCCCCCACAGGTGGTATATCCCATTGATCGTCCTCCTCCATGGGAGCGCCCTCCAGAAAGGATGGCAGCGGCTCAAATTGACAATTAAAGTCACCCCCTGCCACATATGAGGTGCCTTGCGGAATAGTACCCAGAAAGAGGGATGAATCCGCAATTGTTCCTGAGACATTGGTTACGCCCGTTGGTCTAGAATATACGTTGACCAGTGCTAGTTTGGCCGCATTTGGCCATTCCAATAACACACATTGGACATCCTCAGAATTTGTCTCGAGGTACCTTGAATTACATCCTAAATGTGAGCCCACCCAGATGAGTAGTCCACCCGACGGGCGTCCCTTCCCCCCCCCATTTTGCCGGGATTGAGAATGTGGCAAAACTAGTGCGCCAGTAATCCTCCCTAGCCCAGGTTTCCTGAAATAGACAGACATCTTGCGTGTCTATAACTGACCCCCAATCAGGCGAGTCAAGTTTGTTTAGTATCCCAGCCAAATTCCAGGAAACAATAGACAGAGGGCCTTGTTCACCGTTTTCTCTTTGGCTGTTGTTCTTTAGCCCATTTACACCCAGAGCTGGTAAAGCCTGGGCTGTAGTTGGGCTAATTAGTCCGCTTGGGTGATTGGTACCCTCACTGTTACTAACAAAGGCACAATCCAAGACCCCTGTTTGATAGGCGGTTCGGGATTAACTCCTCGAGACCTGCCTACACTCAAGGCATTAGTGGGCACCCTAGGGTATGCACTTCTGCTAGCTGGGGCGGGAACAGTGGATCGCTGGCCTACCCTTGCCTGTTATAATATCAATCAACCATGTCCAGGCAACTGAACCGGTTGGGATGCGAAAAAGGGTTATACAGGTCGCGGGGAAAGGGCTTGTTCCAGTCATCCATGCTAGGCCCTCTAAATAAAGGCCTGTGCCAATCCTCTCTAGGTGGTCCTCTTGGAGCTACCCAGGACCAGTCCTCATCCGCCCCCCCCAGATCGCTCAAGTTTGTCGGGATAGAAGGCGGATAGCGGCAGGGTTTGTATGGAGGTGTCTGGGTTAGCCAGTGGCCAGTTACAAATATGAGCCACCGTCCTCGGGTCCCGGAAATTTATCAGGACACAATCACCAATGGTATTTTTCTTTATAGTACCCACCCAGGGAACCCTTCTGGCCAGCATAATTTCACTAGTAATCCCAGGGGGAAGAGGTCTAAATTTATTAAGCCAGATTAAAACCTTATTTTTTAAGGATGTGAATGATTCATTATAAGAACCGTCAACTCAGGGACTCCGCTTAAGACAACCACAAATGGCGCTGCCTCAGGGGGTAAATGTACTACTCGCTTGTTACCCGGGGCTTTACTTTCCTGAGCTTTTTGTCCCTCTTTCTCCGTGTTCTTGCTTAAACCCAAGGCAGGATTTAAGGGATGGTTAGCAGGGGGAGGGGGCTGAATGGTTGGTGGTATAGTACTCGGGGTGGAAGAGGGGAAACTGATGTATGGGCTGGGCCCAATGTTGTGGCAGCCTTGAAATTATTTACCAACTGCCCCTGCTGAGGATTAACTGTCTTAAGGTAGTCTGCAGTAGCCCCTGTTGCCTGTTCTATCTTTGCTAGTCTAGCTTCCATTAGTGCTAGTCTGGCTTCTAGGGGATGAAGTAATGATTTCAGCATAGTACCCAAGATATTATAGTCTAGTGCATCCCCACCCACCCCCGGATACCACAGACTGTCATTGAACTGGCTGATAAAGCAGGCTGGGTTTGGGCCGGAGTAGTGGGTTGAGGGCTACTAACTATAGATGCGGGCTCTCTGTCATTTTCACCCGGGTTATTCTCTGGAAGGTTGAGATGTTTGGGAACCTTCGCTTTTTTACCCCCGGATGCATGTGCCCCACGCTTCCTTTTAGGCATTGCACCCTCCCTGTGGCCTGGGGGCTGCCTATTGTGTGATCTGTCATTATCGTCAACTGGTATGACGACAGTTGTGGTCGGAATTAAAGTCAGTTCAGGTCTAGCAGCGATATTCGGCAGAGGGTCCCTTAATGGAGCAGCAACACTCCCCTGGTTCGTCGGGGTACCAATTATCACATTAATGTCTAAAGGCACTGCCTGTCTATTAGGAGTTAGGGCATTGGCTATATGCCCTTGAGAAGATCTTTTAGCATTCTCAATTCCCTGGGAAATTCTCCTTTCCAAGGTGGTAATTTTGTGCGACAGGAGGGAGCTGGCTCTTACAATAAAGTTATCCATAGCACCAACTGTGTGAGCAGCCGAGGTTACGGCTTTGCTCCTGGTTTCTCTCCCCGCCATAATGCAGTTAGTCTGTAACAATGTCCACACATAAACACCAGTCCAGTCTTACCCCAAGTTTTTAAGTAGTAGGTGTCCCAACACAGCAGCCAAGAGGGGTGGTCTTGTCCGGTCTATAACGGGCTAAAACGGGCCCGCCCTTGGCCCGGGCCTCGCCCGGTCACGTCCCGCGCGCGTCCAGCGGACGCGGAAACGGAAACGGGCGTGCTATAGTAGAAGGAGGAGGCGGGGGCGGGAAGAGGACCAGCTGCGGCAGATGAGGGGCCACTAGGCACGCTGGTCCTCGCAGTACCGCAAGTACAGTCACCACAATGTCCAGCCTGGGAACAGCACAGCCACAGGTTCTGCCCTCCGCGCGATCAGGAATTCAAAGCACCCGGTCTCTGTTCAGGCGTCCTCCAGTAACCACGATCTCCCAACAGTGAGCGGCACCCGTGGAGCGGGGGCCGCGAAAGGTATTAAGGCTGCAGGAGGCAGGGGCGGGAAGAGGACCAGCTGTGGCAGATAAGGGGCCGCTAGGCACGCTGGTCCTCACAGTCCCGCAAGTACAGTCACCACAATGTCCAGCCCGGGAACAGCACAGGCACAGGTTCTGCCCTCCGCACGATCAGGAATTCAAAACACCTGGTCTCTGTTCAGGCGTCCTCCAGTAACCACGATCTCCCAACAGTGAGCGGCGAATTCACAAACTGCACTTTGTAGTACATGAACTAGTACTACAGTAGGAGTACTATAAAATGCAATTCACAAATCCACAGCAGGAGAGCTCCTCCTCATATTCTTTTCTGTGCAGAGATCTCTATCATGTGTGTCTAGATCTCCACACAAGTAAATATATGTTTTAGTAGTACATGTGGGAGGGACAAAATAAGGCGGCTTGAAAATGGGGACACTTACTACTAAATGGGTGGCGATTAGGCAAATAAGGAGGGGCTTAGATAGGGACATACTACTCTCAAAGCACACCCATAAAAAAATAAGACAATTGCTACTCACAAATGACACTTCAAAAGTTACTACAGCCAGCGGCCAGAAAGGGCACAAACAAATAGTACGTTTAATCTAACCAGGCCATGGAGAAAATCTAGCACCACACACGACAACTAAGAGGTACCGCAACACTCTCTCATATTAAACAGTGGAAGCACCAAATAAGAATAGAAATATATATTGAAATTTAATGGGAAATGTCTATTTTACATTTGGCCTTTTTTATTGAAAATATTTGTTAATTGTTATGCACATATTTTTTTAGATGAGGCTTGAACAGTTGTAACATACCTGGTATTGCAAGGAGTGATGGCTTTGGACTCCACCACCCAGCTGCCTTTAAAATACATAGCAACACCAGTCAATCACGTACATCCTGATCACATAAAAAATTAACTCAGATAGCCACAAAGTTTTTGCCTTCACTATGTTGGTGAATGTGTTTATTGCTTTGCCCCTAAATTTAAAAACAGCTGTTAGAGAAGGAAAGAAATGGTTTACAGTCACTACCAGATACTGCTTCTAACCTGAAGTAATGCTTGATATGGCTGCAGATTAAGAGCAGGACCCTAATTCACCTGCATCCTGCTTCCAGGCTGGCCCTGCCTCAGAGAAAATATTGGATACACTCCATTTCATAGGAAGTGTATCTATCGAGAGCTCATAAGAAATCCTCTCGTGATGCTTGCCTTTGGAACCAAGATGCCTCAATAGAATGGTACAACAGTTTATTATTTTGTTACACACACTCGAGAAAAGGCAAAGGGTGGCAAGAAAATGTTGTGACTTTTTCATGGTCCTTGCATGTTGGATGCCACAGACTGCAGTCATGTTGCACTTCAGCTATCTCACCACATCACACAGCACACATTGCTCCTAACAGACACCACTGGCACTCTATTAATGTGCAAGCTAGCTGCAATGCCATTGGCAGCTTCACTGTCATCTACGCTACCTGCAGGAGGCATACACAACAGATAAATGTTCCATCAGTCACCTATTTTAGAATGGTTCATTTTGGGGGATTTTGGTGAAATGTGGCTCATTGTTAAGAAAGAACATCTCAAACTGGCCTACATGTGCATGTGGGGGAAGGCATTTTAAACATACTCATTACAAACACAATAGATACACATGACGTATTCACCCACTACATGTACGTATACATAAAGTATTGCATTTCAAATAAAACTGTACAAGCAAAAAGGGGGGTTGCTGAACTGTTCCTCATAAAGAGAAAGGGAAAATATAAAATTGTTAGCTGGCGTGACCAGAGGTGTTGATGTGGCACCTCAGGGCATCCATTTTGTTGGACGTGTTTGCCTCACACACCCAGAAGGGTGTCATGCTTCATCATCGGCGTTTGCTCCTCGTCGGGGAGGCGGTGCAATCCCCGACGGGCTCACCTCAAAGAGGGGCTCTTTCGCGGAGATCTTTTTGTCCAACAGCCTTATGGTGAAGTGGGGGTGTGTGGGCAAGGTGGTATAGTGCTTATAATAGGGCAGTTAAAATGTAGCAAGGGGTACCGGAATTAACTTTATTCTGGGGGTCCCCTGGCTGCAATTAAAAGGTGGGGCTAGCTCGCTAGGTGTCAACAGGCTAATTCGAGTGATCCTAGGGGAGACTAGAAGTGGAAGTGGTCGACATGTTTCTCGCAGAGGGGATAATCACCCGCGATTCATCAGGACCTTTACAAAAAGTGAGAAAAGGGCAAAACTTAAAAACAATCACTACATGCTAGTGTCATGTGTTGTGTGTGTTACCTCAGTGGAAATTCTCCTATGCCTATGTATAGAGAGAAGAGATAAGAACACAATGGTTAAGACATAATATTCATTAAACCAAAAGCACAAAGGTCACGTTTTTGCCAGCGTTTCAAAGAAGTAGTGGCATGCTGGCGGTGTTGTGAACTATATTACACAGCCACTGCATGCCTGGGAAGTGGAGTGAGCAACGTGCGTAGTCAGGTGCACTCAACCACTATAGACGTGAATAGATCTATGGCGTGAAGGAGTGAAAATAAAATTAAAATTAAAACCAACGTTAAAAATGCAGCATACTTGGAGCGATGTGGTGCTCATCCATAGTTATTTTAAGGTACAGTGCTTGTAGTAGAGGCACCTATAGAACGTTAACTGTATTGTGGCTTGGCTGTAAACAGGCAATCATTCAATTCACTCAGATTCCATCCGCGCTGCGGAGGTATCGCATCCGTGCAAGCCCTTCTTACCTAATGGTCAAAGACTAATTGCCACATGAGGGGTCGGCGGGGCTGAACATCAGGGATGAGCCCAAAGTAGCTAAAGGGAAACAAAAAATGTGGCGCCTTTAGGGTTTAGAAATACGAACACTGGAGTGTTCGTCGATCAAGGCATAAACTATCCTTCCCTATCCTGGAGCGCTGTCACTCACCTCTAATCGCCAGTGTCCGCGTGGGGAGACCTACCCTTCACCGCCGAGCTCGAGTAGATGTATGAGTTCGGCGGTCGGTGTATTTTATCATGGTAGCTGGCCCGGCGTGCGGGGACGTGGCGCCGCCCACTCAACATGATCACGTGATTATAGCCGATATTGAGGCGGCCATACTATAGTGGTGGATGTGCGCTGTTTGCTGGGGCTATCGAGCATCACTGTTTGATGATACAAGGGCCTCAATGTATGTACGTTTAGAAAAATAGCCGAAATTGGAGGAGAGAAAATTAAATAATTAGAGGCAATAAAATGTTCCCCGTGTTCTGCTGTTCGGGTAACTTTCCTTCCAGCCGGCCCTATTGACATCCAGATTGTATCGGCCATGATGTAATGGTGCAGGTGGCGGCAGGAGTGGTGTGGTGGGCACGGCCAAGTCGCTCGTGGTGAGTAGACAACGGCGAGAGTGGTGTCTAGCTAGTTATGCGGACCCCTGGTGTAGTGGTAGAAGGCAACTGCACGTATATTGTGAAAATGGGCCAGAGAGGAGTGGTATAGTGCAATCAAGCAGAGTGTCACTGTTGCGCTCAATGTGTGGCCGTGTGGGATGTATACAAAGGCCAGAGCAAAGGATGATAGGGAGTAGCCCATAGACACTGATTGTACACTAGATGGTTTACAGTGAGTGCCAGGGAATATCTTCATTAAGACCCTGTTTATCTGTAGACAATCGGTGTACCCATCTTTGCTCTTTGCGGAAGAGGGCATTTTTCGGGCAATGGGGGCTGGATTCCAGAACCACCCACTTCACAGAGTCTTCATTGTGGTCGGAATCAACATAGTGTTTACACATTTTTGTGTGGGTCTTCTTGCAACGAAAATTGCTGCGATGTTCGATGATACGGGTCTTGACCGGGCGGGTTGTCATCCCGATATATTGCAAACCACATGGGCATATTAGCATGTAAATGCAGTGTGATGTGTTGCAATTCGTGTGGTGCCTGAGCTCCCATTTGAATGTTGCAGAAAGTTGTATGGTCTTAAGTGTCATGGTATATTTGCATACCGCACAATTGCCGCACGGGTAGTGGCCCGTCACGGGAGGTAGATGCCACAAGGTTCGCTGAGTCTCTTTCCTGATGATTTTGGGCCTGGTGTTGATTAGGATATCCTTTAAGTTTTGCGACCTCTTGAAGGCAAACCTTGGTTCTTCCAGGGTCATATCTCCAGTGTTGAGAATCCCCCAGTGATGTTTAATAGTATTCCTGATTTTATTGGATAGTGGGGTAAAAGTGGTCACACAGGTGATAGGTTGATTCTCAACCGTGGTTCGTTCCTGACGATCAAGAAGTGCTTCTCGATTGTTATTCCTGGCCCGTTTTCTCGCTTTCAGGACATCACTTTTAGGGTATCCCCTATCCAGTAGATTCCTCGAGAGGACTGAGGACTCCTTCTTGTAGTCCAAAACATCACTACAGTTGCGCCTTATCCGCAGAAATTGACCAAAAGGCAAGTTGGTGCGTAAGGCCCTGGGATGGTGGCTCTGATAGTGTAAGAGGCTATTGCGGTCTGTGGGTTTTCTATACATTGTAGTACTTATAGCCCCGTCTTCCAGTTTGATTGTCAAATCGAGGAAGGCAATCTCTTTGGGTGAGGAAGTCATAGTGAAATGTAAGTGAGGGTTCAGCGTGTTGATCCATTCAAGGAAAGCTGCATGAGTGGCAGGAGTACCCTTCCATAGGATCAGGATGTCGTCTATAAAACGTCGCCACATTTTAATGTTGTCCTGGAAAGGGTTAGACTCATGATGTATATGTAATCCCTCAAAATTAGCCATATACAAACAGGCCACCGAAGGGGCAAAGGTACTGCCCATGGAAGTACCTTGGGTCTGGTGGTAGTACTTGCCACTATACTCGAAGTAATTTTCGGTAAGAGCTAGGGTGGCACATTCCATTATGAAGGTCTGTGGGGTGTTAGAGTCCCACATTTCTAGGCCCAGTCTCTCCTCAATTACCTCTAGAGTGGCCCTCTGAGGGATGTTGGTGTAGAGGGCTTCAACATCTAGGGTAATCAGAAAATCAACCTCTCCTATGTCCTGTATAGTGTCCAGGATACGTAATATATCCGTAGTATCTTGGATATATGAGGGAATGCTTTTCACAAGGGGTTGCAGGAAATGGTCACAGAACTGGGAGAGTGGTTCCAGGACGGAGTCTATCCCTGAGACGATAGGTCTCCCTGGTTCTGGTCTGGTCATTTTATGGATCTTGGGCAGTATATAGAAATATGGTACCCGTGGGTCCTTTTTTATAAGAAAATCTGCCTCCTTGCTGGTGATCCATTGTTCACTCTCCGCGCTTGTGACTAAGCTTGTGATCATAGTCTGTAGGCGTGTCGTTGGATCAGATGGGATGGGTGTATAGTATCTTTGGTCGTTGAGTTGTCTGGTACACTCTAGTTCATAATCCACAGTATTCATTAAAACTGTGGCTCCCCCTTTATCCGCCTGCTTGATCGTAATCAAGGGGTCATCGGCCAAAGATTTCAACCTTGCCATCTCAATCTTAGAGATGTTGGAGTGGGTTGTTTGCCGATCTAGTTTGTTGATATCTTTAAGAACAGCTTGTTCGAATGTCAAGACCTCGTTAGGCACCATTCCGTTATTGGGTGTGAAGGTTGAAGGATTTCGTAGTCCTGAGTCTTCAATAGTTTCACAGGGCTTTCAAATAAAACCACATTTTGAATTAAATTACTTTTTTGTTGCAGGTGATGCTGGGTACGCACTCTCTACACTTCATAGCCTAGAGACGCCCAACTACACAACTTCGGTTGAGGTACAATAGGGCACACACATACATCAGGCAACATTTCATACACTTTTGTGATTCTTAAGTCGTGTTTCAGATGTCTTGACAATGTGGTGGGTGTGCTGATGTACTCCCCAGAATGAGCGTGCAAGATTGCTGTAGCCTGTTGCATGGTGCACACCACTGCCATATGACTGGTCATGCATATAGGTATAATCTCTGAGCTATGGCCACAGCCAAGTACCCAGGGTGGGCACAGGACAGAGTTCATGGTACACAGGTGTGGGATCAACTAACTAACTTTTCACCTGACCTGCTAGTTTGATTGCAGCATTTATGTGGTTGGACAGTTTCTTGTCAATGACGAATAGTACCCCATCCATATGAACCATCCTGAGGCAATACTTTTAACCATCAAACTGTCACAATCCAACAAGCATTGCTTTCTTACATATTTCGTTCACAGTCACTTACTTTCTCAATCATTCTAAGACTTTACACCTATAACAATTATGTTAAGTCGCTCATGTAGCAGTGGTATTCTTTTCTAAAGGGCGTACCTAGTGGTGACATCCTGGATTCAATGAAGTGTTATTAGGTGCATATTATGCCCAATTGAGGGTCTTTTAAAATAGTCTAGGCACTACAGCACTTTGGCTATTTAGACTATGACCAAATTGGGATAGCCCAGGTAAACACCAATCGGTCGTAATGTTTTCATAAGGCTGTAGATGCTTTTCATCTAATTGTGGAACTGCTTTTTGAGCAAGAGTTTGGAGTCAAAGAGCATCCCCAAGTTCTTCACCTCTGTAAAAGTGGTATCAAATCTCCTTAAGCCAGTTATAGTTTAGTCATAAGTTTACTATCTTCTACAAGTTAAGACCTGAAGCAGGTATGCAGTTAAATATTTAACTTTTATTTAGTGGTCACCAAATAAATACTGTGAATATAGCTGAATTATGCAGTCCCAGCTCTAGAGTACTTACAGGCTGTAGTAGCTCTGCGACAGCAACTGGGTTGTAGAGTGCTAATATTAAACAGCTGGAGAATGGGATCTGATTTTGATGGTGGAGGTAAAGAGGCCTGGTACGAGTGACCATATGATCCGGCCTTCAGGTAGCCAAACGGGCCAATGTGGATTGTAGTTGGGCAGAACCAGCATAAACGGGGTCAGAGATGGCAGCAGTGAGCCTTTTGCCTTGAGAAACTTGAATACCGTGACAGTTCAGAGACTTCTGAAGTGTGCCAGTCTTAGCTCCATAATGATACGGGGGGGGGGGGGGGTTGTTAGACTGAGGTTTCACAACTAGCTATGTAGTGTACCAAACTAAATAGGACAATCTACGGGTGGGGGTATGGTTTAGGTAGACATTGAAATAGGGGAATCAGTATGTAGTTTGGAAACACAAGGAACAGTCTTAGTAGCATTAGTAAGTACATGGAACCATAACATAACAAAACAATGTTGTACACCCCTCACCCAAAACATGCAAAAGAGACCAATTGAGCAATAAATAAATGATAGACAATTATAAGTCAAGCACATGACACAGTGCCACTTTTACAAAGTGGCTCAATGCAATGCTACATTCACATGGCAGATACTAGCAGGTATGTACAGAAGGGATGGCATTGCTTAATTTCGTACTATTTTGGGTGCTTGGCCAAAGTGATTGCATTTTGCGCTTTTTTAAGCTGGCTACTTTAATATGGATCTTAGTTTAAAAAATGCTGAATGTAAGGTCACGGATCAAACAACTGTGCAGGGTATTAGCGGGATCCAGTTTGGACACATTAAATGCAGTTGTATGCGTTCATATGCAGATGGATGAAACTAATCTTATAGATCACGGTTTCAGACTGGACTAGTGCAATAATGTTGTCCCCAAACATAAACGGTTTTGTTTATGAAACTTCACATATTTTGCTATCATCTACAGTCTTTTCCTTTTGGCGGAATAAACGTGAGTCTACTAAACAATACCTATTTTGAAGGAAAAAAAACTGATGTTTTGTTCTGAAATACAAGGCCTTACATTTTTTGTAAATACATGTCTGGTGGCCAAATCTCAACATCAATTTCATCAGTTCTTGCATGTACCAGGGGTCGTCCCCAAAATCACAGGAGGAGAGGGGTGCCCTCAAATTAGGGCTGCTTCTTTAGTGAGGCGCAAAGCGATTGTTGGAACTGTATATCTTAAGAGGTTCCTAAAGAGCAGGGCAGCTTGACTGATCTCTCAGGGATAATTCAAGAACAAAGACCCCTTAACTCCTTACAACCATGAAATCATGCTTCTGTGACATTAGCTGGCATACTTCTACTATAAATTCCTGTACATTTACATTTACATCCTCTAAGGGTCGTGGTTGTTACATTAAAGGATGACCTTTGCAGGTCACCTAGCAATTGCTTTATAAGGCTGCATAGATGGTAGCTAGAACATTGAATATAATCCTGTATTTTATACTAGAAGGTATTCAAGACTGGTAGTGTGAAAGAGGTAATCTATAATTGTTTCAGTGTGCGATCTTGGTCTAAATATCTTTGTGTCTTGGAAGTCTAGCAGTCTCAGTTTTGCAGTTGTTGGTTGCTTGTAGACCTGCTTGAGAAACTTCAAACCCTGATATTTCGGGAACCGATGGTCATGGAGGAACAGTCATTTTTGTTGATCTGAAAGAATTCCTGGCACACTTCTGGATAGGTTCAGTGGAATCAAAGGCAGGAGAACCTGGACTCCCCAGAGGTGAATCGTACACCTCTCGTTCAGGACTCACAGGTGGTTACTAAAGGTGTACTACATTTCAAAAGTCTTTAAAAACTCCTAGGTAATTTCAGATATTCAAAGACCACCGTGGGGATAATTTCTATCTCTAGAGTCATGATGGGGGTAGATAGGAAGACAGTGGCACATGATCGGCATTTTGTTTGGTTTGGAAGAACAAAAATTAGTTATTTATGGGTTTGGTTGATGAGGAAAACCTGCAACAAATTAGAGTGTATAAAAATGTATGCACTCTAAATAAACATGTATATACACCTTAATAGGCCGTATGGGACATTTGCCAATTTTTGACGAAGGTATCGCTCCGCCAAACTCTAAAGAACCATCAAGGGGCCTTATTTATGAAGGACTTGCGCCACCGGTGCGTCACTTTTTCCCATGTTAAAAGTGACGCACCGACAGCGCAAGTCCTTCATAAATAAGGCCCAAGGAATTTTCTGTTGATGCATGAAGCAAGCTTGTAGTTTTGTAGATCACTGCAGCCATTCTTTCCTGGACCACTGCATCAGCTCCACCACCATCACTTTCCCATGCAGAGGCAGCTGTAGCCTTCAGGGTGCAACGAGGAGATGTACCGGGACTCTTCACTTGGCAACTCATGTTCGGGATGTGTGTGGCCCTTTAGGCACCTCTTCAGCGGTCAAACAAGCAGTTCTGTGGGGTAAAATTGTATTGCAGGCTCCGGAGACTTACAAAGAGCTTTACAAACAGTCTCCTGATGAGCAGCATCTCCTACTATTGACGCACAAAGACACACAGGTGCCAATACACCTAGCTCGGTACCTTGAGAAACCATTCATACAGCCATTCAGGGCAAACAAACGTATAACATTGCAAATGCACTCAATTCTGCACTGCTGGCTGCTGTTGCAGCCATTGGATTTGTGATACAGGCACTCACACATTCACAGACAAATTCGCAAATTCACATTCAGAGAAAGTCATGCACAAACATTGCACACACACAAACACACACAAAATGTGTATTTGTTAATTTGCACATTCACGGCTTGGGGTATCTTTGGGATGGATAACAGTTGTTTGCAGTAACCCAACTCAGTTAATCAACCTCAGAAGGGTGACCGGCTGAGTGCACTCACCATGAATCGAAAACAAATACCTATACACAAACAAGTGAACATGTGCAAAAACACTCATGTACATACACACATGCTCAAATACACACTAATGTATGGAGACTCGTGCACACACTCACGCACACAGACTTACATGCAGACTCATTTGCACACCCAGGCGTGCATATATCCAAATAAACACATCCTCATGTACACAAACACAAATGGCCAGTATTTGTAAAGCACAAGCAATTACCCGAAGGTGTCAAGGCGCTGGGGGCCGTCGGGAAGATTAAGCGAGCTACTGCCCAGAGTCACATGGTGCTGGGCTGATCTACCGCGGGCACCAGGGATCGAACCGTGAGTACCTGGGCTCTGGAGTCAGTCGCCCTGACCGATGCGCCACACCTCTGCGCACACCCAACATTGAAGACTTTTTACTTACTGTGGCAGTTATACTTTTTCTGTGGGAGCAGAGCAGCAGCCCCCATCATTGCCCCAAAGTACCACAGGGCAGGCCTGCACCCCACTGCATGGGAGCAGAGGCCCGACTGAATGTTGGACCATAGGGCTGCAGGAAGAACAGAGAAGGCTGGAGGTCTCTTTGAAAGACTCCTTTAATGAGACTGAGACGAGAGTCAGTCTAAGTGGCTGACTTTAACCCCTTGGGCGCGGCCGCGATTCTGCGCCACATTCCGATCGCGGGTGCGGTCATGACGGCCGGGGGCCGTCATCAGCACACGAGCACTGTGTGCCATGACGGCTCCCTGCCGTCATCGGCATGGAAGGGGTTAACCTTCTCATCATGGACCTGGCAAAGACGAGAACTGATCATGCACTGAAGTCTTGGGGGCAATTCGGGAGTTTGGTGCCTCAGATGTATTACGCGGTGTCACTAAGAAGGTTGTGACAGTGACCCGTACATGCCCATTGCTGACTTCTGATCAATCCTGCAGTCTTACATCTAGTGAGCGAGGGAAAACAGAGAATGAGGTCAAGATACAAGATGCACAGCACTGAAGGACTGGACTTTTAACAGTACCAGCGGTGCCAGGGAACAACACCTATAACCTTCATGGGATACCTGTTTCGGCGCACAAACTACAGAGACACGGGACACTTCCTTCGACGTCAAAGATCAGCGTTTATTACTGCAGGGAGGCAAAAGTCACAAGAAGTACAACAGTGTGTAGGTTCTGAGAGTCTGCTTCAAATTGTATACGTTGGTCGCTCTCTTTTATACAGAATGTTGCCATTGCATAACATGTGGACAAAAGATTACAATCCGGTTCCCACAGTAAACTTCAAAAGGGTCGCTTTCATGTGTTCAGAATCCCGGAACATAATTACAATAGCCATGCCGGTTCCCAACTGTAAAAGTACATCTTCCCACCATTAAGCACACCCATTAGAGTTGTAAATGACAAAGAAGAAGAGACAAGAGCAGCTGCAAGGAAGTCAGACACGTGTAGAGAAAAGAGTGTGGGGGTAATATCGGAGGCATGATCGTAGGATCAAAGAATTGGATCCATCGCCTGCAAGGCTGTCACAATAGACCGGTACAACCAGATTACCCTCAAGCTGTGCCATCTGCCTTTGCTGTGTCATTCCTCCGGCCATAAAGACGCATGAAAGGAATATGCGTCTTCCGCAAGGCTTGGGAACTAGAGGGTCAAGGGGCGAACAGTTACCTGCTCGCTGACTACGTGAGGGCAAGAAACAAAATGGATGCCGTATCTAAAATGGAACCTAAGGGTTCAGACGAAGAACATGTAATATTAGACGAACCCTGGCAGGTAGTGTAGCGAAAATTCGCACACTTGCTGAACTCATCATTTGCGGTTTGTAGATACCAAACTCGTCTATATTCGGCAATGCCCAGAACATCGTAATAATTTTTACGGAACCTCAGACGGTCCTTTTGCCCTCATGTAGGCAAGCACTAGTCGGAATCATAATCGATTTCGATACTCATCAGATCACTCAGATGTTGTTGATACATTATTCTATCCTTCAATGCCTCTTTGGTGACAACAGGCTGTCTTATACACGTCGTAGCACAAAGGCCACATAAGGCAGGACCACATTGCACACAAAGACAACATTAGAACAGAAATGTCACAACAACCCCTATGATCATCAGAATCTTCCAACCCCAAGTCGATATCAGACCCCAAAACCATCCCAGAAGCGTCCAATTTCCTTCGTCCACGTGTATGGACTCCGAAATTTTGTGCAACTTAGAGATGGCTTGATAAACTGTTGGAGCGTTATCAGGTATGAATATGCAGCAGCTCGAATGGATGACAGTACAAACCCCACCTCTATCTGCTAGAATGATATCTAGAACCATACGGTTCTGCAACGTCATCAGTCTATCCGCTTGGAGCTCGGCTGTCAAATTACCAAGGGCGTTTGCAGTTATGTTGGCAGTTGATTCTACTACACGAGTTAACTGCCTCAGGTTCCTGCTATTAACCATCGGTCCCCAGAACGGTAGGAAACCCTTAAAGAAGTCTCCCGCTTCTTGTCCGGAAGTATCTTCTTTGCTAACCACACCTCTTACAATTCTATTCCTGTGATAATCAGAGGCCACAGTGAAAGTCGGAGGCAAAAGATTTGCAATATAGCAGGTACCCGAGAAGTCATGAGGTAACCACGTATAGGCTCGATCATAACATACAAAGTAGGTACCCTTGGCAGGCAGGAAGACAGGGGAAGAAAGCGTCGGTAAGACATACGTCTCAGTACAAGCACTCTCCCCAAACTGAGCTCTCGGATTTCGACCAAGACCTTTCAAGCAGAAATTACCAAGGTGAGGTACAATCCATATCGGTGGCGAGCTTTTAAGCTGCCTCTCACCTACTGATAAGCTGTACTCAGCTTCACTTAGTTCCCTATATGCTCGCACCTCTTCCTCTGGGATGAGCGATGCGTCAAAAATATCTCTATCTAAGTCTGCAATAGCTCTTGCCAGAGTCTTGTGGTACGGGCCAGGACCAGAGTTTGCTGAGCGTGGTTCTCGATGGGGGTAGGAATCTAGTGCGCTACGAAACATAGTTTGTAATGCTCGAGCTGACCCTTGTGCACTATAAGGCAGAACTAAGTACGGAATACCTTTATCCATGGTATGTGGCATTAATCCACACACCCAACAGTTGGTAGTGTTTACCACTAACTGATGCTGATGCAGGAGTTGAATAAAAGAGTTGTTTCTGAATTCCGCACGTCTGACTTGTTCGTGTTGAGGCAGAGGATAAAAGGAATGTGGAGAAACAGTAGAAACGAAATATTGATTATGAGATGGAAGAGTAGGTGTAGCAGAAGACAATAAGGACTGAGACCCATAATATATTCCTCCTACTAATAGCATAGATATGGTGAGAAACAGTATGATTATTTGTGAGAGAAACCATTTTGTATGACATATTTTCTGTAAGGTAGATCTTTGCGCCAACATTTCTTCCCTTTTCGACAGCTCAAATGATAATTCCATCCCCTAACGACCGTCCGCGACGTTCTTGACGCACTTCGTTCTGAGTAGCGGTTATCAATTCCCAGGAGTTCCCAGAAATTGATAATAGAAACCAACCTTGTGTCGATAGCTGCTAAACAGAAGGAAGTACCCGCACGGCCTTACGGTCAACCTGGATGGTAGGTTCTAGCTAAATAATGTTCTTGGCTGTACGAAAAAGAAAAAGATACACAATATATAATGTCCACTGTTTTCAGAGCAATGTAGAACCTATAAACGAAAAAATCTTTTTATTTATGGCTTGTTCGTGGCCGAAGAAAATATCGGCTACTTCCAGGGTGAGTCTGATCTTCAAACAATGGATTGGACGGCAAAGGAGTGTTCAATTGTTCAGGCAATTGTTCAACAGTCAAATTTTCCAAGGTTGACGTGGAAGAAATTGTTTGAGAGGAGTTAGCAACGGTGTCAGATACAAGCCGAGCTTCGCTGAATGGAACGAAACGTGGTGCAGTGTCGGTCTCAGATGAAGAAAGACCTCTTCTTATCCAGGTGTCCGATGGCAAAGGAAGCGGGACTCTCTTCGTGTGGGTAGCATGTACCCAGTTCCGACGTCCGTGTAGTCGAACCGCCGTCCTCGTAGCCAGCTGTACCTGAAACGGGCCCACAAATCTTGGTTCAAGGTTTCGTTTTCGTCCGTAGTTCCTGACGAGGACCCAGTCCCCTGGTTGAAGTCGATGACCAGGACCCTCTGTTTGTGATGGCAGAGCCTCAAAGACCTGTTGATGAATCAAACTCAATTTAGCAGTCAGATCATAGAGATAATCAATCAACATAGGGTATTCAATTCTGTCAACTTCCTTAGGTCTTGGGACTCCCCATATATTAGCAGGACGACCGAACACAATCTCATATGGGCTGAGCCCTACTCGAGAGTGTACAGTTGCCCTGGTCGACAGGAGAGCCAGAGGCAAAGCGTCGGGCCAAGATAAACCAGTTGTTGCCTGAATTTTAGCCAATTTCAGTTTTAAAGTGCCATTATATCCTTCCACCAATCCTGCTGATTGTGGATGATTTGCACTATGAAATTTTTGTACTATCCCTAAACCGCGACACACACTCTTCATCACACTCCCAACAAACTCACTTCCGTTGTCCGACCATACGACCCGAGGCATTCCGTAGCGGGGAAAATACTCTTTGAGCAAAATTTTTGCCGTGGATAAAGCCGTATTATCCTTAAGGGGGTAGGCCTCAATCCACCTAGAGAATGCACACACCACAACCAATACATACTTCAAGTTATTACATCGGTCCATGTGGATAAAGTCCAACTGGATAACTTCGAAAGGGTACGTAGGAGGGGCAAAATGGCCAGGTGGAGTGGGAGTGCCCTTACCAGGATTGTGCATCAAACACACCATACAATTCTTAACCACTCTCTCAGCGCACTTAGTAATCCCATCATTTTTCCATACATGGGACAACAACTTGCATATACCTTTCGTGTTGATGTGCGCCATACCATGAGCCATTGTAACAACAGCGAGCACATACGCATCCGGTAACATCCATCTCTGCTTCTCTGATAGATCAACCCAACATCCATTCTCATCCAATCTTCCCATGCTCTCTCTCCATTTAGTCCTCTCTGTCTCAGTGGCTTCATTCTGTATTCCTTTCACACTTTCAAATGTGTCTTCACACATACCAGTCTCTGTTGGCCATCTCACTGAGCTCGTAACATACATTCTGTTTGTCAAATCCTTAGCCGTCTCTTTAGCCGTTTCATCCGCAAATGCATTACCACGACCCACATCGTCCGTTACTTTCTGATGTGCGCTACATTTGACTATGGCCACCTGTTTAGGCAATGTGAGTGCATCTAAAAGATCATTTACAAGCTGACCATGTTGAATCTTCGTGCCATGCGACGTAAGGAATCCTCTCTCTCTCCACAGTCGTCCAAAACTATGTGCCACACCAAACGCGTATTGACTATCTGTAAACACATTCACCCGTTTATTTTTAGACAACACACACGCTCTCGTCAAAGCGATTAACTCGGCAGCCTGAGCCGACTTCTGACTTAGTCTTTCGCTTTCCACAATCGTTCTCAATGTTACTACAGCATACGCAGTCGTCACATCACCGTTCGGCATCTTAAAACAGGAACCGTCCACATACAAAGTACCATCGGGATCTGTCAATGGAGTATCTTTTAAGTCAATACGACCCTTAGTTTCCTCTTCAGTTCTGAGATAGCAGTCATGTACTGCTTCACCACTTAATTCAGTGTCGATCGGCAGCAATGTTGCTGGATTCAACACATTACATCGTTTTATCCGTATATGACTGGCCAGCAACGTCAACTCATATCCAGACAATCTTGCGCTCGTCAGATGTTGAGTTTTCGTTCGATTCAATAGAGTGTCAACTGCATGCGGAACCATTACTGTGAGCATATTATTCATGACTAAACCTGCGGACTGTCGAATGGACGCCGCAGCTGCCGCTGTTGCCCTTAAACAACTTGGCAAAGCTCTTGCTACTGGGTCTAAAGACGAAGAAAAATAGGCACATGGGCGTTGTTTGTCGCCAAAAGGTTGTGTCAGAACACTCAACGCGCAACCATCCCTCTCGTGAACGTATAGTGTAAACGGCTTACTGTAGTCAGGAGTGCCCAACACAGGAGCCGAACACAACGCATCACGCAATTCCGAAAAACTTTTCCGACACTCTTCAGACCAAGGCAATGGGGATGAAACATCCTTGCACGTAAGGGCTATCAATGGTTTCGCCAACAATGAAAAATTTGGAATCCATTGTCTACAATAGGACGTAATACCTAAAAAGGCGCGAACATCTCTCTGGGTTTTTGGCACAGTCATTCTGGAAATCGCTGCAATTCTCTCTGGGGTCAACCTTCTCCCTTCTTTTGACAATAAGTGACCTAAATAGGTAACTTCTTGACAACAATACTGTAGCTTTGAAGGCGATACCTTGTGGTGTAAGTCATGTAGATAATGCAATAATGATACTGTAGCCGTTTTGCAAATAGCTTCTGTATCAGCTGCCACTAAAAGATCATCAACGTATTGAATCAAAGCTGCACCTTTAGGTAATACAAAGGCATCAAGTTGGCCTTTAAGTGCTTGGCTGTAGATTGACGGACTCTCACAGTAGCCCTGTGGAGCGCGTTTTAACCTAAAACTGCGACCACCTAATGAAAATCCGAATAGATCTCTGCTTTCCTCGGCAATCGGAATGCTGAAGAAAGCATTCTTTAGATCGATCACTGTGAACCAGGAGGCAGATGCCGGAATCATTGTTAGTAAGGCCGTAATGTCAGGGACCACGGGAAATTGTGGAACCACTATTTTGTTCACCTCTCTTAAATCTTTAACGAAACGGTACACAGGAGGTTTAGTTGGGTCAGTTCGTTTCAGAATTGGCAATACAGGGCTATTACACACATTTCCACAAGTTTCTTCAACAACACCCTTTCCAATGAGATCATGAACGATTGCTAACAGCGCTCGTTCGCCCTCGAGAGAAATACGATATTGAGGTAAACGCGGTAATCGCGCATTTGGTTTTAATTGAATCACATAGGGTGGAATGTCTAACAGGCCCACATCGTTGGGACCTGTGGCCCATAGGGACGCAGGGAGAGAACTCAATTCCGGTGGGAATTTATCGACCGATAAATACATTGGAGAGATCACTCTCCGTCCCAATGTAAGCTCCACTCCTTCGGGGGAACAATACAATGTTGCATATAATCGTTTCAACAAATCCAGGCCCAAAAGATTTTCACCACAACCTGTAGATAGAATCAGTGGAGCCGTTAGCTCACGAGGACCAATCATAAGAGGCAAAGGACTAGAGACTGGGTTACTAACAGGGGCGCCAGAGAATCCAACGGAAACGTTCGTTAAGCCAGACAAAGGTGCGCCAGGGAGTTTCGAATGCATGATGGAACTTTTCGTCGCACCAGTGTCTAACAGAAAAGGCTCAACTACACCCGATGTAGCCACTGCAACGTAAGGCCCACTCTGATCGACCGGAACTGACACTACTCCCTCTCTTTGTCGTTGGCTGTCCTAGTAATGGTCATTTACAACAGTCTCATGCTCTACGTAATAATCATCCACATTATACTGTGCAGATCGGACTGACCCCATATTTCGCTGGTCAAAACAATTATTCGCATCCGATTGATTTTGATGACGATCAATCTGATTGTGGGATGAACCACGACCTCTACCACGTGGTGCCTGTTGGAGGTTACCACCACGGTTTCCACGTGTCGACACACCATTCAGGCGGTCCCGTAAGGCAAGACAATCATATTTTAGGTGTCCCTCTTTCCTACAATATGCGCACTGATTATACCCAAGTGAAGATCTATAATCAAAGTTATCAGAACGCGGCTGCATCCTATCAGGCTGTGCTCGTGGTCGATACGGCTGTTGTGAATCAGTTTGATTTGATCGTGGAGGGTATGCTTGTTGCAACAAAACCTTCGTTTTGAGCTCTTTCGTTTTCTTCTCTACACGATCACTTTCTTCCTTTTCCCTATTCTCATAATACTGGGCCGTTGCTAGTATTTGCGCAGGGGTTGAAACTGCCCACGCACTCTCTGAATTCTTCAATTTGTTGCTTAGTTCAGGCAACAGATTTGATACAAACTTGTCAACAAATAACCGCTGGCCTCCCTCAGCGCCCATGTCCTGGCCGCTGTGGTCGACAAACGCTTCCTCAAACCTTGTAAAGAAATCCGAGACACTCTCGTCTTTCTTTTGCTTACAAGCTGATAACTTATCCCAGTTCACCTTCATCGCTGGCATGATAGTTTTCATGAGCGTAATGATTTTCTGCGGCAAGTCTAAGATTAGCTGGTCGGGCTTAGCCCCACCAACTTGTAATGCATCAGCCGCTAGCAGTGCAGCCCAATCACCCCCTAATTCAACTGCGTGATTGGCTTGACGAATTTTAGCCCAAACTGGTTGCGGTACAACATTGCCAAACAACATGTCGATGTCGGCAATATTCATAATAGTAGCTTCCACCAGTTGTGATAACTCCTTATAATAACCAGCCGGATTTTTACGCGGATCGGGTAAGGATTGCTTCACTTGCAAAACTTCCGATCGTTTCCATGGAAGATGTATCCATACCCTTCGAAAATGCGGTAGAACCACAGGGTTTGCATTAGGATCACCAGGCACCCACAGTGGCGGAACCTCTCTCATGGGGTATTGACCAGGAACCGCTTTCCAATTCTCAGTGGTATCATCTGAGGACACCCGAGAATGTGCTATGGATCTAAACGCTAATAAGCGTTCCAGGGCACGTCGTACATCGTCTCCTATAATCATACCGTTCGAAAAGTGACTCTGAAGTTCAATTATGTCGGACGGTACATTATCTACATCATCATTATACCATTTTTCCCTCAAAAAGTTACACATCTCCTCAAATACAAATCTCTGCGTAGGCTCATTAAACTGAGAAAACGTATCAAAGACTACACGTGGAGTGTAATTAGCAGGATGTCTTATCCACCTATGTGCCATGGTTATTAACGTCTCTTTCTCCCTACCACTAGGGATCTGACTCCGTCTCTGAGGAGTTTCAGATGAATCAGACGAAAATAATGGACCAGAAAGAGGTGAATAAAGGGTAGCAACAGAGTTAGGAACACGCTTACGAACAGAAGGGGAAAGAAAAACAGGGGCAACAACACTGGAGGTGAAAGAAGGCATAGTAGGAACTGACAAGATAGTTGGAGTAGCAGAAACAACAGTCTGCGAAGGTACACGTATAGGGGCAGTAGGAACAAGGACAGGTGGTGGAACAAACGTAGGATTAACAGCGGGCTGACCCGCAGCCGCTGGAGCAACAAGAGGAACAACAGGGGGAGCTACAGGAGGAGCTACAGGAGCAGTAGCACCCTGTACATAAGGAGGGGGTGATTTCATCAAATATGACAGCAAGGAATCCTCCTTTAAATCTTCTTCTTTCTTTTCTAATTTATCCGGTAAAACTGGGTAACATTTATCTATTTTCATGTGATGCAATCTAGTAGAGATTTCCATGTCTTTTTCTTCTTTGTCTTGTCTATATTCTTTTATAGCTTGCATTACAGGAACGAACTCTTGTTTTTGATCCTTTTTAAGTTGTTTGATTTCTTTCTGCTTGGCCTCTTTACGCCATATCCGAAAGGAATCAAACATAGCTGGCCTAGCTTTCTTTAAAAATAATTTAGCCTCAAGATTATCTAAAATCGAAAGTTCAAAAGTTCCATGTGGTGGCCATCTAAGGTCACCGTCTTTCTTTGTATAACAAACCCAATAATCATTATATATTATAGGACCCACACCATGTCGACTATAAAGATCATGTATCGGAGTTCCAACTGGAGGTATCGGACACGAGTCCTCCAACCGGGAATCCATTGCGCAACATTTGAAAATACGAAACAAACCACTATGGCTAGGCATCGTGCACACTAACCTAGTATCAAACTTCAAGGATTACCGAAGTAATTAAACCTCGTGTAAGTCAAAACCCTCGGTTTTTGGCAATTGCAACTGTCAAATAATACTAAGAACCAATACTAAGAACCACAAATGCAATGGAACCATGCAATACAACAAAGCCTTAAGGCTATCACAAAGCTCAGAGAGCTAACCACAAAGCCTGAGGAGGCTATTACAAAGCTCAGTGAGCTATTACAACAAAGCCCTTAAAGGCTAACAACGAAGCTTTCAAAAAGCTAGAACAACCACTAAGGACTGGGAGCGACCCACAAAATACTTAACTCAGAACTTCAATGGCGTCACCAGGAAGGCCCGTCTATTGTCTCGCTTGTACGTAAGGTCTGCGCCGGGCGTCGAAGACAGGTCGACAGTCAGGGCATCGGTCCGTCGCAGCCGTTAGGAGGCGGGAATCTTCGCAGGGAAAATCGTCGGGCCACTTATTTCGACAACAGGATCGGTGAAGCGGGGTGCACCTTCCCTCGGAGATTTCACACGAAGTTCCTCACGATCATCAGGCTTTGGACCGGTACCGCTGAAGTCGCCCCACGTTGGGCGCCAACTGAAGGACTGGACTTTTAACAGTACCAGCGGTGCCAGGGAACAACACCTATAACCTTCATGGGATACCTGTTTCGGCGCACAAACTACAGAGACACGGGACACTTCCTTCGACGTCAAAGATCAGCGTTTATTACTGCAGGGAGGCAAAAGTCACAAGAAGTACAACAGTGTGTAGGTTCTGAGAGTCTGCTTCAAATTGTATACGTTGGTCGCTCTCTTTTATACAGAATGTTGCCATTGCATAACATGTGGACAAAAGATTACAATCCGGTTCCCACAGTAAACTTCAAAAGGGTCGCTTTCATGTGTTCAGAATCCCGGAACATAATTACAATAGCCATGCCGGTTCCCAACTGTAAAAGTACATCTTCCCACCATTAAGCACACCCATTAGAGTTGTAAATGACAAAGAAGAAGAGACAAGAGCAGCTGCAAGGAAGTCAGACACGTGTAGAGAAAAGAGTGTGGGGGTAATATCGGAGGCATGATCGTAGGATCAAAGAATTGGATCCATCGCCTGCAAGGCTGTCACAATAGACCGGTACAACCAGATTACCCTCAAGCTGTGCCATCTGCCTTTGCTGTGTCATTCCTCCGGCCATAAAGACGCATGAAAGGAATATGCGTCTTCCGCAAGGCTTGGGAACTAGAGGGTCAAGGGGCGAACAGTTACCTGCTCGCTGACTACGTGAGGGCAAGAAACAAAATGGATGCCGTATCTAAAATGGAACCTAAGGGTTCAGACGAAGAACATGTAATATTAGACGAACCCTGGCAGGTACTGTAGCGAAAATTCGCACACTTGCTGAACTCATCATTTGCGGTTTGTAGATACCAAACTCGTCTATATTCGGCAATGCCCAGAACATCGTAATAATTTTTACGGAACCTCAGCACTGACTGCACCTTACATCGCCTGCACTTGGCCCAAAAACGGTCATAGTACAGGGCAGACAAAAACAGCTTGGGCTGGTCCTGTGTGCATGGGTATACCAGGAGAAAAAGAACAGTAATGCACAGAGTTACACATTGGTGCGACCGCACTAAAATCTGCATGGTGCGGTGTAGATTGTACATTTTTCCCTTGTTAAATTTCAGCAAGTTTGACCTACTAAAGTGTAACAAAGGGTGAGGTATTGAACACACTTGGAAATTACCCGGTGCAGTTAACACTACCAAACCCGAAATTCCAATCCAACGCACACCGGGGTCACAAAATACCAACTGACTGGGAATCAGTGCCTTAGTAGTAATGATGACAACAACCTCTAGTAGCAGGTGTTAGTACATTATAACTTCAATTCTTTAAAGAATTGAAGAGCACAAATCTCTAAAAAGAGGTTTGTGCTCAGCTATTAGAGTAAATGCTCTGCAAAACAGATCTTTATGAACTAGGCTCAATGCTTGCTCCTATGATAATATTGCTGGTTCGCTCTATGTTACCATCTCCACCACTTTCCTGAGTAATCCATCATGAAAACAAAATATAAGACTCTTTTTCTTTCAGATGTTCCCCTGTATTAAACACACTGGGGCTTATTTACAAGCCCCTTGCGCCGCCGGTGCACCACTTTTAACATGGGGAAAACATTGAAGGGTCAGTGGTGAGATCTACATGTCGGACAGAGTAAAAACTACCATACTCTAAATCAGGCCCTTAGTAAATCTGCCTGTGGTATTAAGCAGTAGCAGTCGGTGGTGGGAGTAGCTGCCGGGCGGTGACGTGGGGAGGGGCAGGATGGGGGGTAGTAATCTATGGATTCCAAAGGATTACAGGTAAGTAAACATATAAATAAATAAAACAAATTTTGTTGCACGCACTACATCCCCAAATGTGATGCAGTGCATGCAACGAAATTCGTTTTATCTATTTATATGTTTACTTACCAGTAATCCTCTGGAATCCATAGATTACTATCCCCCACCCTTGTCCTCCCCCTCTCCACGTCACCACCCGGCAGCTACTCCCACCACCGACCGCTACTGGTATTAAGTGAATATATAAGAACTATAGTGTCAATTCTTATAAAATGCAAACCTAATACTAAATTATTCTAGTGTTTTCTTATACAATCAACTATAAATTCTTTAAGGGTCATGTAACTTCATCAAACATGAGGCTAAAAAAATTACAATTGGATCTCTCTAGGTTCTCAGGTGCACAAACACTGACATCAAGTGCTCCCCTTAGAAAAATAATAAGCAGATTGTTATAAGGAATGTTTAAGGGTTACAACAGCCTTTTCCCAGGACATTTCCCACTTAGAAAAATACGAAAGAATTAAGGTTGTACAAGAGGTCGAAGAAAAGGGAGAGTACACTAAAAGTAAGGAAATATAATGAATTACCTTACAATGCCATCAATCAGGAAATTTGTGGAGCGCACTACTTACCCGTGAGGGTCTCACAGCTCTGGGGGAGAGGGGTGCTGCTACTGCTCGAATAGCCAGGTCTTGAGTAGCCTCTTGAAGGTTAGTAGGTCTTGGGTCTGCCGTGGGAGGATGGGGAGAGTGTTCCAGGTCTTGGCGGCAAGGTAGGAGAGAGATCTGCCGCCGGAGGTCGCTCTTCGGATGCGGGGGACGGTAGCGAGGGCGCGGTCGGCAGAGCGGAGCTGGCGGTTCGGGGTGTAGAAGGTGAGTCGTCTGTTGAAGTATGCTGGTCCGGTGTCATGGAGCGCCTTGTGTGCATGGGTGAGGAGTTTGAAGATGATCCTCTTTTTGACGGACAGTGAATGTGTTGCGGGATGTCGAGGATCAGGCAGGCAAAGGCTTCTGTAGGCGTTGCATTCGTTTCAGCAGTTTGGCCGGGGCTCCCGCGTAGAGGGTGTTTCCGTAGTCCAGCCTGCTGCTGACGAGGGCCTGGGTGACCGTTCTTCTTGTGTCTGTGGGGATCCACCTGTAGATCTTGTGGAGCATGCAGAGGGTGTTAAAGCAGGAGGAAGAGACGGCATTGACTTGCTTGGTCATGGAGAGCGTTGAGTCGAGGGTGAATCCCAGGTTACGTGCGTGGTCGGTGGGTGTTGATGCTGCTCCTAGGGCAGTCGGCCACCAGGAGTCGTCCTAGGCTGAGGGAGTGGAGCCAAGGATGAGGACCTCCGTCTTGTCCTAGTTCAGTTTTAGACGGCTGTTCTTCATCCACTCGGCGACGGCTTTCATTCCTTCGTGGAGGTTGGTTTTGGCGGTGAGGGGGTCCTTGGTTAGGGAGAGGATTAGCTGTGTGTCGTCGGCGTAGGAGATGATGTGGAGGTTGTGCAGTCTGGCGACATGAGCGAGCGGAGCCATGTAGATGTTGAACAAAGTCGGGCTGAGGGATAATCCTTGGGGTACACTGCAGATGATCTTGGAGGCTTCGGAGTGGAAAGGGTGGAGGCGGACGCTCTGGGTTCTGCCGGAGGGGAAGGAGGTGGTCCATTCCAGAGCCTTGTCTTGGATCCCTGCGCTGTGGAGGCTTGTGTGTAGGGTGCGGTGGCAGACCGTGTCGGAGACAGCTGATAGGTCCAGGAGGATGAGGGCCGCGGTGTCGCCGTTGTCCAACAGGGCCCTGATGTCGTCTGTGGTGGGGATGAGGGCAGTTTCTGTGCTGTGGTTGCTGCGGAACCTGGACTGGGACGGGTCCAGGATGTTGTTCTCCTTAAGGTAGAGGGTCAGCTGTTTGTTGACGGTTTTCTCGATGACCTTAGCCCGGAACGAGAGCAGGGAGATGGGCTGGAAGTTCTTGAGGTCCTTCGGATCTGCCTTGGGTTTCTTGAGCAAGGCGTTGATTTCGGCGTGCTTCCAGCTCTCAGGGAAGGTCACGGTCTCAAAGGAGATGTTGATGGCCTTGCGGAGATGGGTTGCAATGGTGGCTGCTGGCTTTGTTGAAGATGTGGTGTGGGCATGGGTCTGACAGGGAGCCGGAGTGGATGGTGTTCATGATCTTGCTGGTGTTGTCGTCGTTGATGTTAGTCCAGGTGAGCAGGGGGTCGCTGTGGGTGGTGGCCATGGGGTCTGAGGTGTCGTTGGCTGTCTGGTTGTTGAAGCTGTCATGGATGTCTGCGATCTTTCGACGGAAGAAGGTGGCGAGGGAGTTGCACAGGTCTTGCAATGGAGGGATGTCGTTGATGTTGGAGCTGGGGTTGGAGAGTTTCTTCACAATGTTGAAGAGCTCTTTGCTGTTGTGTGCATTATTCTCGAGGCGGTCCTAGAAGGAAGTCCTTTTGGCGGATCTGATGAGTTGATAGTGTGGCGCTTGGCATTCTTGTGGGCTGCGTGGTTCTCCGGTGTCTGTTTGCGGTGCCATTTCTTTTCTAGTTTTCAGCAGGTTTGTTTGGAGATCTGGAGGTACGCGGAGAGCCAGCTGGCATTCTTGTTGGTGCGTCTGTTGGAGTGTTTCTTGATCGGGGCGACAGTGTTGGCGCAGTCGTCGATCCAACGCCTGAGGTTGCTGGCGTCGGGGTCGGTCGGTGGGCTTCAGGCGAGGGCAGTGTTTAGCTGGTCTTCGTGATTTTGCTCAAGCTGCAGCGAGGGATCTATTGGGTGCGTGGCGGGGGTGTGCAGTCTAAATATCGAGTTTTTATTTTCGACTGGACATAATATCGACTCCAGAATATCGAGATGGCATTAATGTCGAGGTAAGTAATATCAATGTATTTTTTATCGATTTTCATGTAAGTTAAAAAATATCGATTGAAAAAATATCGAGTAAGTAATATCGATAGTAAAAAATATCGTTATTTCTAGTAGTTTAAAAATATCGAAAGTCAAAATATCTGTTTTAAGAATATCGAAAGTTGTGTTATCGACAGTCATGATTAAATATATGTTATTTTTTTATTTATTTATATTGAAAATAAATTAATAAATATAAAAATTAATTCAAATAGTATAATAATTTCTAGGAGCGGGTAGTGGGTTTTTAGGGGAATAGGGTGGGAAGTAATTTAATTATAATTATTTAAACATGTAAATTTATTAATTGGTAGTAATATTTAATTAATTGTTAATTAAATAATATTTTTTATTTATATAAAATTTAATTGCTAATTAATTTAATTTAATTGATTAATTGCTAATTATGCTAATTTAAATAATTTATGTCATGTAGCGGGTTGTGGGTTTTTAGGGGAATAGGGTGGGAAGTAATTTAATTATAATTAATTAAATATGTAAATTTATTAATTGGTAGTAATATTTAAATAATTGTTAATTAAATAAAAGTTTTCAAATATATAAAATTTAATTGGTAATTAATTTAATTAAATTGATTAATTGGTAATTATGTTAATTTAAATAATTTATGTCATGTAGCGGGTTGTGGGTTTATAGGGGAATAGGGTGGGAAGTAATTTAATTATAATTCATTAAATATGTAAATTTATTAATTGTTAGTAATATTTAATTAATTGTTAATTAAAAAATATTTGTTGATTATTTAAAATTTCATTGGTAATTAATTTAATTTAATTGATTACTTGCTAATTATGTTAAATTACATTTTTTATTTCCTGTAGCGGGTTGTGGGTTTATAGGGGAATAGAGTGGGAAGTAATTTAATAATAATGAAGGAAATAATAATATTTATTAAAGGTATACAACGTTTACCACACAACTTTTACAACGCACTACCATTACAACGAAACTTTTACAACGCAAATACCATTATAACGCATGTATTTACAACGAATGTTTTTACAACGCAGGTACTTTTACAACGCATACCATTACTAGGTAAGTATTTGTAAGTATATAATTATATTTAAAATGTTATAGGTTTGGGTTTTTGGGTAAAGGGGTATTTTTAGGGTTCAGGGTCAGTTTTGGGTTTTTGGGTAAAGGGGTATTTTTAGGGTTCAGGGTCAGTTTTGGATTTTTGGGTAAAGGGGTATTTTTAGGGTTCAGGGTCAGTTTTGGGTTTTTGGGTAAAGGGGTATTTTTAGGGTTCAGGGTCAGTTTTCAGTTTTTGGGTAAAGGGGTATTTTTAGGGTTCAGGGTCAGTTTTCAGTTTTTGGGTAAAGGGGTATTTTTAGGGTTCAGGGTCAGTTTCAGTTTTTGGGTAAAGGGGTATTTTTAGGGTTCAGGGTCAGTTTTCAGTTTTTTTGGTAATGGGGTATTTTTAGGGTTCAGGGTCAGTTTTCAGTTTTTGGGTAAAGGGGTATTTTTAGGGTTCAGGGTCAGTTTTCAGTTTTTGGGTAAAGGGGTATTTTTAGGGTTCAGGGTCAGTTTGGGGTTTTTGGGTACAGGGGTACAGGGTAAAAATTACGTTTATACTTGGTGGAATTGGAATAGTAATTTGTATGGGTTCAGTGTCCAGCACCTTCCCTGATGTTATACTTGGTGGAGTGGGAATAGTAATTAGTATGGGTTCAGTGTCCAGCACCTTCCATGAGTTTACAATTGGTGAAGTGGGAATTGTAATTTGTATGGTTTTAATGTGTAGTATGGTTTTGTGAGTTTATAATTGGTGCAGTGGAAATAAGAAAACATTTTTAATACAAATAATTATTATTGGTAGGATACTATAATAAAGTTTTAAAATTACATAGAAAAATTTTGTATTAATTATAATTATTGTTATTGTAGTAGTTGAAAGATAAATACATTTTTAAATTTATTAAAATTAAAAATGCATTTTTAAATAGAATATTTCATATGTAATTAATATTCATATAGAATAATAAAGAAGGAAACATACACAGGGTTAAATGGAATAAATGAAAAACAGTTTATTAACATATAAAAAATAAATTGTAAGTAGAGATGTATTTTTTATTTCTATTGAAAATTGTAAGTAAACAGTTTTTATTATCCAACAAAATATATGAAGTGCATATATATGTTTTTAACAAATAAATGATATTTAAATAATTATATGTTTATTCACATATATTGTAATTTAATTAGTTAAAGAAACAAATTGGTAATATGTACTTTTCATTTAATAACAATTATTTTATTCACATAGACATTGAATATATTGTCATAGATAAATATGTATATTTGTTTTATAACAGTAACATTTTTGTTTTTTTACAAAGTAATCATATTTTTTTTACAAATTAATATTATGAATATTTAACATATTTATAATATTAATGTTTACATAGATAAACACACAAATACATTTTTATATACATACATAATGTTTAAACTAATATGAGCTATTTTTATAAACAAATTATTTGTAACAAGGTTATATATTCACATTTCTTTAACATATAGATTATTTTCAAAATGTATATATAAATAATAAAATATTATTTAAAGTAACAGATAACAGTTGAATAATTATTTGAAAGTAATGAATATTTAAGAAATAATTTTCTACAATTTAAATAATTATTTACACTTAATATAATACTCAGTGTATTTTTTTAAAGTGTTGGAATATAGAAATTAAAGAGGTTTTTGCTGTATACAGGGACTACTTTTTAACCGCGTAATGTTATTTAGGCTTATTTGGTGCTTCAACAGATCGCGGTTGGATGCTGCTTCGCGTTAGAGAGGGTAAGTTTGTTTTTATTGTATTTTAGAACTTAATGAAGTTAGTGTTAGTGTATGTGTGGTGTGTTTAAGTTTATGTACATAGGGTTATTAAGAGAAGATTGTGTTTTCGGTGTTAGGTAGAGTGTACGATATTTCATTTTTACCGCGTTTTAGTTGTAGGTGTGTGACGTGAGCTAATATGTTTAAATGTTACAAAGATAATATGTTTGGTGTATAAATATGTCTTTCTATATATGTATGGGTGTTTTTGTGTGGGTGGGTATGTATTTTATTTTTTCCAGGTTATCGTCGCGTTTTACTGTTTTTGAGGAGGTCCTTCTTTTTCGATCAGAGTTGTGTGACGAGTATTATATACTCTTATTTTTGCACACTAATATTTTGGTTTTCACGTTTTCCAGGAGCGTTTTTTTTTTTAAATTACTATTTTCGGGTTTTCAATGGTATATCGTGTGTATTACATTGGAGAGGAGTCGCTATGGATTTGCTTGTATTTTAGCATTTTTTTTTGGGCTTCCATGGATTGTATGGGTTTTTGCTATGGTGTCGTATGGATTACTTGGAATTGGATTACGTTTGAAGGTGCAACAGAAAGGTCAGTATTTACAAAACTTTTTATGGGTGGGGAAACTGTTTTAATTTTTGCTTTAGTTATGTTGTATGTAACATTTTGTAAATACATTATCTAAATACATTTTATATATGTTAATATTATGTATTTGATAATTTAATTGCAAACTGTTACATGTAAAAATTAAGGAATTTTTAAAAAAATGCTTAATTTAACGTGTATAGTTATGTTATGTTTTAAAGAATAGTTTTTGCAATCATTGATAGATAGTCTAGTCCTTTGCTAGTTGGATAGAGGGTAACTTGACTTTGGAGTGTGTTATACATTTTTTTCCTTTCTTTGGTGAGTTTAGGTCCGATCAAAGTTACTGATTGCTCCATTCGGAGCTCCTGGTAACTCTGTTCTTTTTGTAAGGATTGTATTAATTTGTGAAGGGTAGGTGTTCCTCGGCCTGTAGTTGCTTGGAAGGCATTGTGCCATCCTTCAACTGCATTGTTTGTTTTTGCTTCCTTATTTAGTGTGCTAAGGTAGACATTCCACCAAGCTATTTGGTATTTGGGTTGGCTTCTATGGCCTGATCTGTGTAGCCTTCCTACCCATGTGTCTTCGAAGTAGTCAAGCATAGGGCTTAGTCTTTCTTCGTTTCTTTTATAGTAGGGGCTGTCTATTAACAAGTTATAGTGCTCAGTTACATCTGTCAGTGGAACATAGGCTAGGGCGATGAGTTTTTTTATTTGATAAGCAAAAGTGCTATCAGTGGCGTATTGGATACTCAAGGTAGATTGTTGTAGATGTCGCCAGATACATTGGTTAAAATGGTAATAGCAACCTTGTATTGCTGTGTGTGGGTATGTTTTAAGGATGCTGTTTATCATTGCTTTTTCAAAGTCAATGATAATTTTTTGTGGAAAATAGTTGTTAGTATGTTGCTTGACTTCAGTTAGTATTTCTTGATAGGTAGCTTGCTGTTTGTTTGGTAGAAGGGCATAAAGGAATGGAATATTAGCATTTTGGAAATGACCATGGATAGTGTATAATTGATAAAAAGGTTTGGGGCATACAGAAAAAGTACCGTCCATCATCCAAGTTTGGCATTGGGTAAGTTTAGTCATGTTGTTTGCTGTGGCAAACAGTATAATTCTTTTATCTTTACATTTGTTGTCATAGAGTATAAAATCATCTTTATTGTGAGTTACAGAGAGTTCAGGGGGAATTTGCACTTCTTCAAAAGTTTTTGGTGTGGGAGGAGTAGTGCATGTTGCTCTTTTTTGTCTAGCTATAGTTTTTTTAGGGATTCGATAGATGGTAATTGGCTAGAAGCATGTTGGGGAAGTACACTTAAATGGTGTTGCAGAATAGCAGTTGTTGGTTGATCAGTACTAGTACTAGCTTCTTTAAGGGAATCTAGCATTTGTCTAATCTCTATTTCTGTTACATTGGGTGGGTGATTATGTTCCTTAGTATAAGTAACAGTAGTTTCCTGAGTTATAGCTCTACCATAACATTTGTTGGCATAATATTTCGTACACTTCCAAAAAACGTTCAAATCTTTTTGTTTCTCTTGAGTGTAGACATATCCCATGTAACAAAGAAGCATTTTCCCTTTTTGTGAATAAATTAATTTAGCTCCTTCAGTCATGCTTGTATTGTAGTGCTAGGAGGTAATTAAAAGAGAATGTCATTACATTTTTTGATAAAATAATGTTGTATTCTAATAATACAGTTTAACACATTTCTGATTTACCTGTAAATCTTTTTATGATTTCAAGTAGTTCTTTTCAGGTCTTGATGTTCTTCAAACTGTTATTTTCTGTGTATATATTTTTGTACCTGTGGAAGTTGAGAAAATGTGTACAAATATTTTATAACTATTTATGATATTTTGGTTTTTAGCTAGTTTCTATTTAGTTACCTATCTATTAAATGTCGAAGTTACATTTAAATTATATACTTACTTATTTATATTTAACTTTTGATGTCCAGGTGTTGTCTAGGTCTTCTGTATTTTCTTTTTGTCTGTAGGATAAATAGTAAAAAAAAAACATATATTTTAGGTATTTGGCTTTTAAACATAGGTGTGAGGTTTGAGAGTTACATTTTCGATGGAAAATAATGTAGTAGTACTTACTTTATATAGGTGTAGCTGTCTTTATGTTGAAGTCAATACGTTTTCTTTCAGAAATCCTGCAGAGTTTCGTCTTCCTTTAGTTAGGAGATTTAGGCTGCATTTTTACTTTGCTGTAATCTTGTTTATATAGTATTAGTCTAATAGTTTCTGAAGTAGGATTGGTTGTTTAAATTGATAGTCTGTTTTAATCCGTGGATTTGAATTTTTTAACCTGTTATGCTAATTGCTTTCCTTATATGGGTGACGCCAATTAACGTTTATTTAATGTGTAAGGCCTTATTTTGTATAGGTAATGTTATCTTTATATTTTTAAAGTGGAGGAATATATATAATTTGCAGTAAGAAATGTTTAGTTGTTCGAAACATTGTTTATGTATTATAAAATGTATGTTTGTATTTATTTTGTGTTATAAATGTTAGGAAAATATATAGTATGTTTTATAGCTTTTTAGAAACAATTAGTGAATAAATATGAATAGTATGACAAAATTTTAAGATAATACAGTGATTTATTCAAGGATGTAGTAATTTTGATATTTTAAAAAAACGATAAATTTGCTATCTATATTTTTGTATTCGATATTTTGTCAGTTTTTCATTTAAAGATGTGATAATCGATGTTTTAGAAATCGATAATGTTGTTAGTCGATATTGTTGTAGTCGTTGTTTTTTTTAGTCGATAATGTGGTTTCGATATTTTTGTGTTTTGTTGTTTAAGTATAGGCAATCGATAATTTTGTAGTCGATAATTTTTCATCGATATTTAGTACAGTCGATATTCGGTCTGTCGAGGTTGTGTCAGTGATCCGTGGTGGGTTTCCGGAAGGTGAAGTGGATGCAGTGATTGTCAGTCCATTGGAGTTCGGTGGTGTGGCTGAAGGAGACGTGGGAGCTTGCAGAGAATGTGGGGTCAAGTGTGTGGCCGGCAGAGTGGATGCGCATTGTGACGAGCTGTCTGAGTCCGAGGTTGGCAAGATTTTCGATCAGGGTGGTGGAGTTGGTGTCGTTGTTGTTCTCGAGGTGGAAGTTCAGGTCTCCGAGGAGGATGTAGTCCGTGGAGGCGAGGGCATGCGTGCTGACGAAGTCGGCGATAGAGTCGCTGAACTGAGGCCAGGGTCCGGGGGTTCTGTATATCAGAGTTCCTCTGAGGGTGGTATTGGGATCCGTGTGGATCTGGAAGTGCAGGTGTTCGGTGGTGCTGAGGGTGTCATCGGAGTTGGTCGAGACCTTGACTGTGGACTTGTGGATGATGGCGATTCCACCTCCTACTCCGTTGGTGCGGTCTCTGCACGTGATCTTGTAGCCGCCCGGGATGGCTATGGCGATGTCGGATGCCGAGGAGTTGTTCATCCAAGTCTCTGATAGGAAGACGACGCCCGGGGAGGATGTGTTGAGCAGGTCTCAGAGTTTGACGGCGTGTTTGCGTGCAGAGCGGGTGTTCAGTAGTATGCATCTGAGGTGGTTGTGTGCTGTCCTGGTGGGCGGGTTGGTGGCTCGGAGACTGGTGAAGCTGCAGCTCCGGCAGGAGAAGGGCCCTTTGGTGCGCTTCGGGGTGGCCAGGAAGAAGGCGTGCAGTCGTCCAGTGTTGAGTGCGTGGAGGGTGTTGATTTCGTAGCGGCGTCGGGTGTTGTGGCGTTCGTGGGGGCCAGGGGGTTTGGGGCTGGGCACAGTCCAGTTGTCGCTTGCCTTAGGTGTGCCTTAGGTGCGCCAGCGGCACGGCCGCCATATAAGGGCAGGTGGGAGGGAGGAGCAGCTGGGAAGCGGGAGCGGGGCGGCGAATGGGCGAGCAGAGGGGCGGGGACCGCAGGGGACTCAGCGGCAGGCAAAATGAGCGGGTAGAGCGGGTGGGGGAAAACAGAAGGCAAAGGGCACAATATCAGAACAAAAGTACAAAATGAAAGGAAAAAAGGCAAAAATACAACACTAAAAAGCAAAATCAGACAGCACAATTACAGCAGGGCTACCAGGGGGAACCAGAAGGCAAAGGGCACAATAACAGAGCAACAGTACAAAAGGGGCAGAGCGAGCGCAAAAGCAGCAGCCTTCAACCTACAACAGTGGCAGCTGTGGGCTCAGGGGCAGCGACACACAGGTGGTGCTGTGCGGCGTGAGGAGCCAGCTGCCTGAGAGCCGGGTCAAGGGTCGCTCCATAAAGTACAAGCAGGGCTTGATTTGTAAATAAATAGGTTCCCAGGGGCTTTAGCTGTAGGCCACTGAAGCTTGCACCACCAATTTACCCAGCAGTGCAGCCAGTGCCAGTAACAACACAACTATTAACCCTCACACTCCTACAGTTATGACAATTCAGACTATTCCAGGCCTCTCAAGCTATAAGAACGACTTAGGCGCCATGTATTAGTTGTTTTTAATTTACATTGTAATAATAAACAACTGTTGTTGTTCTCATCTCTAAATTACACAAACAGTGCCACCATGTGGCAAGCTGTTATAAATCCACCAGCTTATATTAAGCACTCAGTACAATACAGCAAAAGCGAAACCAGAACGTGCAAAAAAGAATTACTCAGAAGCTTTAAGCCTCAAGAACAGGGGGGGGCGGGCTCCTCCACAATGGTGAGGAGCGTCGCCCCACTGGCTTAGAGCCATCAGAAAAAATAAAACAATGTTCCATTATCGTTTTATTTTTAGGCAGCTGGCTCAGCCAGCGAGTGCAGGGAGGGGCGGGGCCAGGACATAGAAGGGGGGAGGAGTGCTATATGCACTCTCCAAGTGCACATGTGTGTTTGGGCGGTCGTCTCAATCTGGTCAAAACACACAGCGCACTTAGGTTTCTCTAATCCGGATGTATTGCACAGTTCGGATAGAGAAACCCCACAGACTCCCTGACCTTAGAGGAGTGTCTTTTCAGCCTGCTCAGTCCAATCCCGGTGCTGCTCTGCAGTGCAGGGAATGGACAGGGAGTCTGTGACGTGGTCCTAGTGTCTGCTGGGACAGGGAAGACTCAGCACGAAGCGCCACGTTGGAGGCAGCTGGCAGCAGGAAAGTGTAACTTAAAAAATATATATATATTTTATAGTCCCTCGCCCCCCCCCTGCACTCCTCCTCTCTGCCCGCCTCTTTTTGATTGTGGCAGCCGCCCCTGTTCAAGAATGAGTTCTACTAAAAGCCATCAACTAACCCTTGCACCCAACGATTGATCAGAGGATAACCTATAAGTGGTCACCATTCCACTTCTCCTCTGCCTTTGATTTAGTCCTAAGACTCCACCATTTGGAAACATTGTCAAATGCTGGCATTTATCCAGCTCTGTCTCTTATCCAACTGTTGTACACTAAAACAAAATCTCTGGTGAGACTATATCAAGAGGGTCCTATCAGAAAAAAAATACACGTCAGAAATGGAGTAATGCAAGGCTGCCTTTCGGCATCACTCTTGTTTTCCCTATATACAAGTGGCCTGTACCAAGAAGGCCGAAAATCCACTGTTGATATTCCAGTGACAAATTTTTTCAAGACCCCGGCACTCCTATACACTGATGATTCAATTTTGATTCCCAAGACCCCAGTGGCCCAGCAAGCACAACTTACAACTATGGAAAATACTGAAGGCAAATAATTGAAAAATGAAAACCGACATGACATTCAAGCCAAACCGATCAAGAATACTTCATTCTTATTAAACAACACAAAGCTGTAAGAGGCGGATGCCTGTAAACCTGGGGGTCACAATCAACCTCAATCTCGAATGGAACACCCACATTCAAATCACACCAGAAAAATCCAAGGCTGCATACAATGCCATCTTGCGGATGGTACAACGATAAAGACAGCGTTTCTCTGCCCACATCAATTAAGTTCTCCAAGCAAAAGTGGTACGCCAGATTTCATAAAGAGCAGAACAACATGCCTGATTAAGACCCCAAGACGCCCAGGCTGTAAGAGAGAAAATGTTGGAAATTAGTGCTGAAGCTGACATCAAGTTTCCCCACAGTTGCGCTTGAATCAGGTGTAGGCTACCTTTTAGTTGCCCTCTGTAGATTATGGGCTAAAGAAAGTTCGAGCGCCAAGCGACAACTTGGTGACTGGCTTGGAAGGAGCATTTCTCTGTGAATATCAAGCCATCCTTTGCAATGCATTGGGGAAAAGATGCCAAAACATTTGACTTGTGTCTTCCCTCTGCATCTGCTAACCTCGGGTGTAACAATCAATTTTCAAGTTTACTGATATATGAGAAATTCAAAGCCTTGGGAATACTTTTCTCCCAGGAGTCAAGTTGGTGTGTAAGACTCTGCATGGAAACCCTAACCATGACTAATCTTATTATCAATCCACAGAGAGAGGAGACTGTTTACTCTGGCTAGAGAGGGATGTTTGCAGCAAAACAAGATTCTAATCAGAAGAAATCCAGGGCTCACAGACAAAAGCCTGTGTGGTCCAAGAGAAGACATGAAACACTTCATGTTGAACTGCAATCTGTACAACTCTATTAGGTCCAATACAATGAATAGGATCATTGGACAGCTCGACCAACTAGACACCCACCAGTGTTGATTTTTTAATACGGAACATTCGAACGAAGGTCTCCCATAATTTGAGTCGGTTATACATTGGTACCCATCCCTGGAGTAATGTTTATGAAATTTTAGAAATTCTAGCCACATATAATTGAGTTCACAGACACTGGAAGTGACAACTGTTGTTAGACCTGTCCTTGTGATTAAAAAAGAAAACCGTCCTAAAGAAGGTAAAAATCTGTATGAAATCATCGAAACGCAACGTCGACTTTGTTTTCTTGAATTATGTATTGTATATATGATTGCTAATGACTTTTTTTAATGTACTATGTTTTTTAAATTCTTTGTGTAATAAATTGTTGATAATTATTTTTATAAACCACACTTTCCTGTGTTCATTTGTATTCTCTGTTGTTCGAGTGACCCTTCAAATTGAAATCTTTGCACATGATTCATGTATTTTAATGCATTTAGCTAGTAGCTATTAGGGACACTTTTTTTGTGTTTGCCAACTGTGTCTACCCTGTCCCTATTTCGAAATAGTAGGGTTCCTCCCTCCTTGTTTTCATAAAGCACCTGAAAGCAACCATGCCTGTACCGGGGTTTTGGTCTCCACTTTCTCGCAGCAGGGAAGAGTTGAAGGCTGGGGCAAGGGGACGGGGAAATAAAGTACGATAGTCTGAATCAGCTGTGGAAGGCCCTTCCTGTGAACCAGGTTTAAATGAGCACTCTGCACTCTGCTTGGATTAGTGACACATTCACAATTGGGCCCTATATATCCTGTTTTATTTATGACTATGGCAGCATCGTATATCTGCCGATTCCTTTTTTTTTTTTTTTTTCCTCACATTCGCCCCTGGTAACCATATAGTGACGAAAAGATATAGAAGATGACTAAGGCACTGACCCAGGTATACTGGGGGGGATTTAGATGGTACCTGCCAAAGTATCCCTCAATGCCACAATTCCTTCGCTGGAGAGTAGCATGGGTACTGATACTGGCATCATGCTGGGCTGATGGTATACCCAGTTTAGTAGGCACTTGCCAGAATGGAACAGACACCAATGACTCGCATGCATTGAAGACTTGGTGCACTTCTTGCTCTTAGGGGTTGTAGTACACAGGACATTTCCTCTTACTGGCAATATCCCTCATTAGGGTTACAATCCCCAGAGGGGCTTCTAAAGCTAATTTTACAGATGGGACAAGCTGGACGCAGTGAAGCATGGTGGTGTTAAAACTGACAACTTGTGGTTATGATGCTAGCAAACCGCAAGAATGGCTGCCCAAATGGTAGCCATCTCAGTGATATCCACATTAGAGAAGTAGCTTTTTGCAAAACTACTTCAACAGTGTCAGAAAATGAATGGTCAGTTGACACTTCCTATGACGTCACTCCCTTTGACATTACATCTCGTGCAAATTAGAGGGGCCTCGCGTGTTCCTATCCTGCCCAGGGCCCCACAGATCCTAGGACCGGCCCTGCCCAGGTCCCCAAGTATACTGTGCATCTGCGTCTCGAGGCTCCTTAAATCATGAGCTCTGAACGAGAACTAGACCTAAATAGCTGACCAATTATTAAGATAAAACGTTTGCATACATTAAACTCAGCAGTTCTCCACAGAACATGCATTGAACTGAATAAACTTAATAAACAGTAAAGTATTAGACAGAGATTATGTGCCTGGCCTAAATCCTTCGAAGCCTACCATAATTCATAATGAAATAAGTGCAACCAAAATTACATATCATGCACCAAAATAAACTGTGTGGTTTAAACTACAAAAAGTTTTTTGGGGTGAAGGGACCTTCGACAGAAGGTGGGAATGGATCAATATTTATATTGATTTCGGAGGATATATGAAGCAGGTCCCCTAAAAGACTTGACACATAAATGGTCGTCTGGTCTGCAGTGGCGGCCGCCACTAACAAAGGGTGGTGGACAGGTGAGGGGAGCACAGGGAGAGAGCGAGCACAGGGGGTATGAAGGACCGGTCAGTAAGAATAATGAAGAAATAAACGTTCCTGATGCCACCAGGCCCCCTCATGTGTCGCATCGCTCCTGGTGCCCTCTCCCTGTTCCCAGCAGCCCCAGGACTGACTCCCATTCAATTCCGGTGCTGCGGTGCAGTGCTGGGATTGGGCTGAGCGGTCAGGAAAGACGCTCTGCTCAGGTCATGAAGTCTATGGGATCTCTTCCCAGAGAAACCTAAGTGCGCATTTGTGTTTTGGTCGGTCTGAGACGGCTGGCCAAACACATATGCATACTTAGAAAAGTAGTTTACAAGCACTCCTCCTCCCCCCTCTCATGCCCCGCCCTCTATGCACAGGCAGGCTCAGAGCAAGCAAACAAAAAATAAAATGATGATAGAACATCATTTTATTTTTCGTTTGCTGGCTCTGCACGGGGCAGTGGGGTGACGCACCTCCGCCATTGCGGAGGAGCCACCACTGCTGGTCTGTTGAATGCTATGGGATAAAATTGTAGTTGAGAAAAGAAATGGGTAATAAGTACCGATTTTATAACCAAAGCTTAATGAATGGACCACAAATCGAAACGTGGATGTGGCATCCCTGACAAAATCCAAGAACAGATATTGTAATTTCCCTTTGGTCTAGATCTTTATTTGGAGAAGATAGGCAATGTGGACCCTCTCTTACATTTTCTGCACTCTAGATTTCATTTTAATAAAATATAATAACTCAAAGGTGCAGAATTTACGACGTGATGTATTACTGTTTGCATGTTTTTGTGCATTTCTAGATGTGAAAACTCAAAATGTTGCATTTTTTCATTGCACAAATTCTGGCAGGTTTTACTTGATAAAAATCATGGCAAGTGGAGTCGGATTGTGATAATGCTCACACATCTTGGATTCTCGATTCAGGTGCAAAATGGGATTCTGGAGACTCCTTTGTGACCTACAATGAAACCATCAAGGTTCAGGAAAATACAGCCAGTTTATGAAGTGCTTGTTTCGTGCATACGCTAAGTAAAGGAATTTTAAGCTGAAATATTTGCACCGATAATTAAAAAGGAATTACTATATGAACTTAAGCATGGGATCAGAATTCAATTTCTAAAGCTGTCTAATTAAAATAAAATTGGCTGGATGACACGGAACCCAAAATGTCATACACACTTGCATACATTTTACAATCCATATATTTCTGCAATAATATATTAATGTAGTCTTCAAAACATTAACATAAATCTAAACATTTTGTCTGCAGATGCGAGCAGTCAACTGATTGTACAACAAATTGTGTCTGATTATTAAAATCAGACACAAATGGTCCTATTGTATTTGCCGTTTCACAATTTTTGGCAGCTATGTGGCACAAGCGTAGATTCTTAATTGCTCGAACTTAAGCCAGGACTGGCAGCCCATGATTACACGTTGTGCTTTTTATATGTTCTTAAACTGTTGTTAGAAACTTTTTTATTTTTTTTACGAAATAACTGTGTTTTTATACTTATGAATTTTGACCAAATGTGTCTTTTTGTAAAATGAGTCTGAAACTATTCTTGTTACAAGTAACTATTGTCATCTACCTGTACAGTTTTTTTTATATGTTATTGTCTTCTTTTATGGTACATTGCCGAAATAAAGATTTCTTGAAATGAAATGAAACAACAAATGGAATTGATTAGCTGAGCAGTGCTCCCTCGTGTCAGGCCATTCGCTTTACTAACCTTTGATATAGAGGCAACAAGAGACCTATTCACCAAGGCATTTTAGAAAGTATAGTAGTATTCCTATAGTACTCGTTTGAGTACTCTTATTTGTCTTTGTGAATTGGCCCTGAAACATCACAAATAAGAACAAAAGGGCACTATTCAGGGACTATCTGTATACAATTAGTACTAATGTGTTCTCTTTCAACTTGGTCTGAAGTTGGAAGTTTCAGGATGATTGACAACGGTATGTAAGAATACATTAAAATATACTATTGTAGTACTACTTCTCATGCTCATAAATGCTTTTGTGAATCAGTAACAAAAACATACATTCCTATCTTCTTATTTATTGGTTTTTGTCGTCTTGCTTTCAAAGGTGATAACTACAGCTTTAAAAATGTCCAGGTTCAGACCCCTAAACCAATGTTTCTCTCCTCCCAAAATGAGATTTTGGAAAAGGACAGTATATATTCCTTAGTAATTTCAAGAAGCATTCAGGCATATATTTGCACTCGGTACTAAAAAAGCATTGCCTCGGGTCCAGTACAGCATCATACGCTTTGGTATATCCATACACAGTCTCATATTTTACGTAGAGTAAAATGTTCATTTACGGACCTTTATGGTCAGTGAGGCCTCATTTGTCCAGCTACAACCTCATATCCTTTTGATGATTATCTCCAGCACATGTTAAGGCAACCAGTAAAGACTCCTGTCTAGGCATGAAAGAAACGAAAAAAAAACTTTATTTAGACAACGAGCCCATTAAAGTGCCAAGTGTGAGTTTGAAAGTACATTGGAAGAGTTCCACTGCCTAATGCACACAGTTTGACTTGTATAAAAAATTAAGAACATGATATCAAAAATATGTATCTTTAAGAAATGTATGCTTCAAAAATATTTTCTCAACACCATGAAAGGGGGGGGGCGAGAATGTTAATGACGTGTCATAGTGGTTGATACAGATACATATTAAAACAATGTAAATTTTCAGCATTTTGTTTGTTATCTGATGCTGAAGGATTTTAATGGTGGCGTTGGTTCTGTTAGCTCATATTTTCTCTCATGTTTTTTGCCAATGTGTGGAGCTGACAATCACTGGACAGCCCTATGGCTGCCTGATTCTCGACCTCATCATTAAGGTTAGCCCTGCTGAATTAGAGTATTTGGACCCGTGGTTTTATTCCTCAGTTGTTTGTCTACTATGTCCACAAAGTTTATCCCTTCTTTGACCAGCAAACGTCTCAGGAAACTTCTGTGTTTCTCAAGGAGGGCAGGGCAAATGCAGAGCAAGTGGGCTAACATTTCCTGGAGCAGGCCACATAGACGGCACAAATTCGAGGCTGTCTGGGATGCCCATGAAGGAAGTCGGTCTAGAGATGTCTCGTGTCTAGCATCGCCTGGAAACCCCATGAACCGTCTCATAACCCAAATGAAATGTAGCCATTTATGTCCAGTTGTAGCCTCATATACACAACAGTCTCACATCAAAGTTAATAGTCTAAAGTCACTGAAAGCTCATATGTAGTACAGCCTGCAAACCCAACAACATGCGCTTCTTCACCTCCATCCACATTGGTAACCTTGATTTCACAAGGGCTGACTCTGTTCCTTGTTAAGTTAATTAAATGTGGAGGAGGTTGGAGGCAGGAATATAGGGTGTGTAGGTGCATTCGGCAGGCAGATGGTCAGAAACAGCGGTATACAATGGTCAACTTGCTTTGTTTACATCTCTTACACAACCCTAACAGTTTATAAATGAGGTCAGAGATGATTTTGAATCTAACCTTAGATTTATTTTTACCTGAAGCAATTAGCCAGCCAGTCGAATGCATACGAAGTGGTTAATTTCTTCAAATCTTTATTTCCCTGCCTCTTTCTAAACAACCTAAAGATGAAGTATTATTTTATGAAGAGACAGCTTAAAAGTCTGTCTCTTGGTTTGACAGAGAAGCCAGTACACCAAACTCTTCTAGTAGCGACAGTGGGTAAATGAATTATTTTCAGAGGTGAAAGGGCAGACAACCTTAAATGGGCTACTAAGAAATACCTGCAATGTCTTCACTCCAAATTCAAGAATATTTACTTTCTGTTACCTAGACAGGCCTACTGACGAGAACAGTGGGGGTGTCTCGGATTGACAACCGACTAAAACTTTTATTTACTCCTGAACTGTGGAAATCAGCTGACTAAAGTCCACATTTTGATACATGAAAGCAGCTGTCAGTAATTACTTTGTAAAAAATTAAAATTAAGTTCCAGTGCCCAAATATTTCTCAGGCACCCACTGCATCTTTCACCACCCACTGCACCTACCAGCGCTGTCAAATGGGAGTACAAACGCTACCTACTAATCACCAAAGCCCTACAAACGGGACAATCTGGGCAATTCCAAATTGGAAAAATAGGTATGAATGGCCTGAAAAGCGTTGTTGTAATTGTTCTTTTAAAGGTGTAATGAAATTTCAAACAACCTTCTTATGTTAAAAACACAGGCAGACAGTTCCTGCATCTAGTAAGCCGTCATAAATAAGGGCTGTCATAAATTAAGCATTGTTTGGACTGTGGGCTACTGAAACATCCTTCTAACCACCAGTATATGAATCTGAGTGTCATTGAAAAATGTTTGAATGCTCAGATTGGGTGAGGTTGTTAGATGTACTGCTGGTGTTATACAGACGTTGAATGAGAATACAATGGACAACATCAAAGTCCAGAGGAGAATAAAGTTCTCTGAAGTTTCCAGGGATCACTATCTAACTTGTGTTGCTTAGGAAGAACCTGAACTAGTGAGAACTTGCTGCAGAATATACTTCAGCCAATGCTGTGTTAATACTGAGCAATGTTAACAATAGGGTACACCCTGTTGGCAATTTTTTTATGTCCTAATCTCTGAGATGGAGTAATTACAAATTTTTATAGGCTGCTACTTTCAATATAACATTATAAACATTATTATTGCAAAGGGCAAAGCCTTTTAAAACAGAACAAAAACAATGATACAGAGGAAAAAATACATACTAAGAATTTAAAACACACCCATGATTTACACCACACGCAGTCCCAGCATTGATGCTTAGAAACTACCAAGTGGTACAAAAAGAGAAGTCACAGTGGTAAATATTCACAATACATCAAAGAAAAACACACGATCTATACTAAACAAATTATGACAACACCAAATATTTCATTCAACAAATGATTATGGTTTAATAAATATCACATTAAACGACCGCTTGTCCAAATTATAGCGATATAATGTATATCACATTTAGCAGTTTATGAAAACCAGGTGCATACAATGTGAAGTGATAGGTGCGTAATTGGGATAAGTGCAGGTGGTGTGCAAAGGGAAGGTAGTGCATATATACATCAACAATCAGTGGTGAAGACCTTTCCTGCAGTTGTCTGGCAAACGCAAAGCAATTCAAAATCATAACAGAAAAGAATGCAGATGTAAATTCTTTGTAATTGAAGTTTGACACAAACAAATAGAGAAAAGTTGACGTTTCGACCCCTATGGGAACCAGCAGACTTGACGTCTTGGAAGTGGGGTCTTCATCAGGACCAAGGGGGGGAAGGGGGGAGGCACCTGAAGACAATGATAGGAGATTAGTGAGGTGTGTCTCAGGGGAAATGTATCCAAAAGACAAATAATTTGGAATAAGAATTACCGGTGGCAGTGAGAAAACTTCAGGCTGGAATGCGAAGAAGTGGGCTTACAGGCTCCTACAGGAAGGGAAGCGAGGAGACATAACGAATCTGTTAGGGTACAATGTTCAGGCAAGCGGATACGAGGAGTAGAAAAAGGAGTAGAACTAGGCCAACACTTACTCACGGTTAGCACAAATAATCGTTGTCAGTAATCCAAAGTTTCACAGTAAACTATGGTCAAGGGTCACAAGGATATACGTAAAGGGTCTGCCAAGGTTGATTAATAACCTATAGCTGCAACAAAAAATTGGTATCAGGTCAGTAGAACCTATCCTGGAGGGCAATGTGCGATTACACTAAGAAAGTGATCCACTAAGTGCTAATGTAACCCCTGAAGGTATCATATATATGAGCCTGTACACCATGCTTGGAGCATTAAAACGGTTGCAATGCTCCTTCTGACAGCTAACACCGGATTGGTGTCAGTCTTAAATACTCAGAAGCCGTGTGCACACCTGGCACGTATATGTCAGGGTTGCTAGGTAACAGGGAGAAATCGTCGATCTGCCTCGAGCCTGGAAAAGGCAGTGTGTCCATTGTGGAAGGGGTAGATATGGGGTAAGGCAATGCAGCGCGAGTCGCTGCGTTGCCTTACAGTCTATTGGCGGTGTGCCCTTGGTGTTGCAGTGGGTTTTCCTAAGCAACACCCATGATTTTTGACACATTCCCAGATTTACAAGGATCTATAAACTTGGGAATGTGACAAAACTGCACGCCTTCCCTGGGGAGGCATACAAGAAGAAATATCTTTCTTTCTCCTAGTTTTTTCCTCTTCCCATGTGTGCTGCATTCTGAAGCACGCATAGAAAGAGGAAAATGCCACCATGGATCATTTTTGTGCAGGAAGGTGTCCCTTCCTGCACAAAAACAATCCTGCCAACAACGCAGACGGTTTTGCACCATGGTGCACGGGTGCCTGCATTGGCACTAGGCACCAAATTGTGCGCCGGCGCTGGCTGAAAAGGACAAGAATGCACTGTTTCTTGTAAATACAGTGCATTCTTGCTGTATTGAATTGGTGTAGGACAGTGTCGCATAAAGAATTGCAGCAGTGCCTTATGCTAAATCTTTGTAAACGAGGCCCTTAGTTTTTAGTGTTGTTTTTAATATTGTTGTAATAAGCATCGAAAATAGAAAAAATCCTTATATGTATTAAAGTGTATGTAATATCATTTCTAAGTGTTAATTAGTATATAAATTACTGAATTGTTTTTGATTTATACACGTATTATTTCTATTTATTAGTGTTTTAGTAATATACATTTTTAGTTATGAAATTGTTGAAATTACTATTTGTTGCCGCATAAATATATATAAATAATTGATTCTCTTTTTTAGTTGCAAGATATTGGCTTTTTAGGAGATAGGGTTGGGGAGATTTTTGAAAAATGTATATTTTTAATTCTATTTTAAGTTAATTTTAAAGATATGACAATTAATAATTTAGAATTTTGAAATTACGTTTGCTATTTAATATGTTTCATACACTTTAATTTCATAATAATGAAGATATATTAGTGGTATTGTATATTTATTTTAATTATTACAATGTAAGTTTTATTTTAAAAGTTATTTTGTTGGCAGTTTCTAGAGTTTAAGGCCATTAGGTTTATTTTTGCTTGCTATTTGGTTGAGTTTTTAGTTTTTTTATCAATGTATATATATACTTACTTCTTTGTATCATTTGTCTGGATTGGGATAGTTGTATGTCCTGGAAGTTTATTGTTTTTCACATAGATTATTATTAGGAAGTCTATTTAAAAGTTGGAGACTTTTAATATTTATTTGCTATTTTACATTTTAAGTTTGATAACATTTACATTTTTTTATTAAATATAAGTTTAATTACGTGGTTAGGTAGTTGTTTAGATGTACATATTTCTTCTTTAATGGTCTCGTGAGACAATCTGGCAGAGTTTCCTCGTCTTGCAACATTTGTCTTTTTGAAGCATTTGGCTGATTAAATTATAGTGCCTTTTATATTGCTGATGTAATTGTTGGATTTTCTTGGTTAAAGTTGGGTATAGTTTAATGTCATTGGTTGATTTAGTTTTAGTTTGGATTTTCTTTATCAGTTGAGTCCTTTTATGGTAAATGCCAATTAAGGTTTTTTTTTTTATATATGACATATTGATTGATAGTTTTGAATTTAAATGTATATATATATATGTGTGTGTGTGTCTATTTATTTGTATATAAATAATAAGTTTAGATTTAAATGTTTGTAGTTATTGCTAATTTATTTTGTGTGCCATTTTGTTAATATTTTAATGATATAATTTAAAGGGGTGCATGGTAAATATTTTGTTGATGTTATATATTTTCATTTAATTTAAATATATGTATGAAATGTTTTAGGTTTATATGAAGTAATTGTTTTATGTAAAAAGTGTTTCTTTTAATATTTATGATTATTTCATTATTTTGGCGATAATATTGTAGTCAATATTGTATGCATCAAAATTGTTGGCATATCATATGTTTATTTAAAGGTCCCAATATTTTTGTTTTTGATATAGGTAAAAATCGATATTTGTGTTCTCAATATTTGTGGTTTTACTAGGTAAGAATAGGATGTCAATATTTTTGTTATCTACATTTAATTTCCGAAATTTTTGTTTTCCAATATTGAATGCATCAATATTATATCAGTGATATCAGTTTTATATCAGTGATCCACAGGGTGTTAAGGAGAGGCCAGGAATTGAACCAGTTTCAAAGTCTACATCACTATCTGTTAGATCACATCTTTTCCTCCAACTAATGCGTATGCCAGAGATTAAATACTAGACAAACTAAGCAGATGAGATTTCAGATGTGACAGCCCCTGTCAGACCTTAATATATTTCAGATTCAAATAAAGATTTTAACAACTAAATCATCAAAATGATTTGTTTTTTCATTTAGCTGGATTAGCACCACAATATCACTTTCTTTTGTCAAATCTAGCTTCAAATAAGGCTGATTATATTAGTTGAGACCAAAGTCGATGAACCACGCAGAGGTCTTCAAACTGCCAAGTTTCTGCAAGCCTCAATTCGCTCCACCAATGAAAACCTTGACCAACTCATCAATGAAAAATTTTCAGATAATCAGCCCTGCATACAGCAGACATTCTAGTATACTTTTTCTTTTTTCCATTTTAAACAACAAGGAAAAGCCTGGTAGCCTTAATAGTAAAATACATAAATTGTCCCTTCATGTGAGATGAAAACTACCTCCTCCTTTGTAAGGCTGTTTTTAAAAGCAAAAGGCTTGCTCTGAACATGGTGTCCATGCAACAAAGCTTCAGTGCCTTAAGAAGCCCAACTATGCCTCTGCACCCTCTGCACGCACAGAGATCTCAGCTAGATAGATGATTGTTTAACTGAGCAGTGGAGTATGTCCCCCTGGCAGAACATAGTACAGCCAATCTAGGGCTAAATGAGCCATCAAGTCTTATGAAATAGCAACATTTTATAATTCATTATGGAAGACTATGTTGTATGATTTTCTAACAAATGTGACAGGCCATGTATATTCCAAATTACCATTTCTAATTTAATTGAGCTTCCAAGTACCTTTAATGAGTTCATCACTCATACTCTGGAACAGGTGATACTGGATTGATTGCAACTTAGTTACTGTCTGTATTGTCTTTAACATACCCTACCACACCTTGTTTCAATAACGTGCAATTTAACATACTTGTTGCATTAAGTTGTCACTGTATGGATATGGTGATGCCCTGCATCAGCAGCAAGCTGTATTTATAGTCAGTGAGCACTGGCTTGTGTCGACCAGGACACCAGTTCCAGATCGAGCATAGAAAGCCTTCTGGTCTCTGGCAACCGATTACACAGTCAAGAGTTTAACCCCTAGTTCTTCACATTCCAGTATTTCCACAGAGCACAGTGCAGTTGACAACAGTCACCCAGTTGCTGAGCTTTCCAAAAAATGCTTATTTTACAGCTATTGCATGTTTGTAGTGTGAGGTTGTGTGTACCAGGATATTGGTGGTGATTCCGGATCAAGGGCACCAGGCTGCGGGTCTCTGGCAATCGCTAACACACTTGAGTCCAAACCATAAGATTTTCACATTCCTGGTTCTCCAAATGTGCACAGTGCAGTTGATAACAGGCACCAAAGAATGTTGATGATCTTTCTCCAATATTATAGTCAATGGGCACAGGTTTGCAAGGGGTGATCGTGTCTATCAGGATGCTAGTACCAATTTCAGATCCAGGGGACTAAGTCGCCCAGTCTCTAGCAATTTTGCACTTCAAAAGTCTGTCCAAATCCCTAGGGGCCAGATGTACATGGACTTCCGTTTGCAATTTTCGAATAGCAAATGTTTGCGATTCGCTATTAGGAAATCGCAAACAGCTATGTACAACAGTGGGTTTTACACTGTTTGCGACTCCCAGTTGGTCGTAAGGGACCTGCTTCATCAATATTCATGAGGAAGGTCACAATTTACATCCCATTGGGAATGGCCAGCACTCACAGGGATGATAGCCTGCTGGGGTCAGCAGACCACGATGCCTGTGACTGCTTTTGAAATAAAGCAGTTTTTTATTTTGAAATACAGCAATTTTTCCTTAAAGGAAAACTGGATGCATTTAAAAAAGAAAAAAGAAAAGTTTCCATGGGACCACTGCCGGCCCTTAAAAAATATTGGTGCCCACATTTACAAAGGGTAAGGGTTCCGAATGGATACCACCTACTTCATGGAGTTGGTAAAACATTCACACATGCCCCGTGGCACGCCCCTTCTTAATAGCATCTCGCAAACCCAATTTGCGATTCGGTAATAGCTTACCAAATCACAAATAGGGTTTTGTACATTTAAAAATACTTTTTTCAGGTCACAAACAGCCTGATTCTGGAAATTGAACCGTTGCGAGCTGAAAAAAAGCTTTGTACATCTGGCCCTAGGTCTTCACACTCCCACTTTTCCAAAAGTGCACAATCCATTTGATAATAGGGATGCAGCAGAAAGCTCATAATAACTAAAATCAAGTTTTCCTTTTTACTCATGGCCCATTTTCACTAAACCAAATAAGAAACACATTACTCATAGATCATTATATTAGTTAACACAATCACGGTCCTCCAATGGATCTTTTTGTTGCGCTAACAGGGATTGAAATACTTGGAGACATGATGCAATTACTTCATGAGGACCTGGAATAAAGAATTACCAGACATATGCTTATGTCATCTCCTTTCTCAGATGCTGTAACACAAGTCTTGAGACAAGAAATATAACTAAATGAATGAGATAAGCACTATAAAGATAACTTACGTAGAGCATTTATCCAAAGCCTCTTTTGAATGGACAGAACATGATATCGCATTTCAAATCAGATTTAATAACAAATAATCAGTACAAGTAGCCTCACATAGCCTCACAATACATTTCAGAATACATTTCAGAAACATAATGAACATTTGCAGGTTGCCTGTTTAAAAAGTGAGAGAGAAACAATGGCAATTCAAGACTCAGTTATTAGAATAAATAAACCAAAGCAGGCTGGGAAATGTAGTCCATCTTCAATATAGATCTGGCCAAGTCAGAACTGCAGCCCAGCGGCCACAGAAGGAGTCAGTTAACCCTTCAGCTGAAATTTTATTTCCTGCTTAACTTTACCAGCCAATAAAGTACAGGTTCTAGGAAATGCAGTTAGGAAAGTTTATTTCAAGGATTTAGCATTGAGGAAAATCAAGTGTCAGTCCGTTTGCATGCCAGGCAGGAAAATGGAAATTACAGCCAGCCCCGACTCTTCCTTCATGGGGCAATTATACTTCCAAAGGTTCATAGTTTACACCCACAAAGTATCCTTTTCATCAATCCATATGATTCCAGTTGGTTGCTCACAGTGGGCTGTTCATGGGGTGATCGTTACATCACCAAAAAATATGGAAGAATTTAGTAATCCTTTTTTGCTAATTCTTTAGATTTATTCGGTTCAGTCTGGATTACATTTCCGTCTCTTCCACGGAAGTAGGTGGAACTTCACTTTGCTCACAGTCTGTCCGTTCCCAAGCACTCCTCCTGGGTTTGCAATAATATTGTTACATTTCTGTCAAAAGTGTTGCCTAACTAGAAGTGAATCCATTGTTAACCTATACAGAAAAGAAACTTCATGAAAAGTTCTCACAGTGCCTAAAGTCACTGCCTCATAGAATTATACACTTGCATAGGAAAGAAAAGGTTTTGAGGCCTACAGGAAAACATGCTGAATCACTGTTGTGTAATTTTCATTATGAAACAGACATTATTAAATGCATTTTCGACATCTCTTAATTCAATTACTATTATTCATTTAGAGGTTACATGTCAATATTAGGTACTACTAAAATTTAAAGTAAAGGAATCTTTTCATAAAATTAATTGCACTATATCGTTTTTCAAAACACATTATCAAAGTGCCGCTCTAAAATACACGTTTATCACATAAATCATTACAGAAAGCTGCAGGTTTGCATAATAGCGATTATTACTAGTTAAGCATTTTAGCATTTTTGGAGCTTCACTGTGCAGACATTTATTTAAATTTCAATGCATATTAGAATATTTTCTTCATGGCACTCTCTGTTAGCTATATTTTGTTTCTCAAAACACGTACATACATACACATGTACTGATCTTTGTTTCTCTCTTTGTTTACATTTTTTATTATCATTTTTAAAACACTCTGCATTTGTTTACGAGACCTCACATTTCTTTACTTAGCCAGTTAAAATGTTTTCATTGACAATAATTATCAAAAAAATCTTTTAATGGTGAGAATTGATAGAGGCAACTGTCATTAAACAATTACGCTCCATCAATAGTCACTCAAGTAACCAGGGCTATACCCTGGCCATACAATCCGGTCGACCTTGCACTATTTGATCATTGCAATTCTCCTCCTTTGGGTATCTTTTTCTACCCAATGCATTCCTAAAGTCGTTGTGACTATGTGCAAGTGTGTTAATAAAGAAGATCGTGAAATAAAGTAAGAGGAAGCGTTACTGAATTACATGAAAAGAGCACCACTAAAAGCCACGTGCCACACAAAGATCCCCAAATTCACCTGGACATCGGATAGTTTACCTGCAGGTTAGAATGTAGGGATTCCAAATAGAACAGGGCAAAGATACTGGAAGGTGACAGAAAAAGGAGGAGGAAAAAGGTAACAGTTGAGATAATATTATATCAGACAGTTTTCCTACAAAGTTGTTCTGCCTGGAATGTATAATTATCAACAATTTTAAGCGTAAAATATGCTTTTTTATAGTCAGCATCAAATATCGGACAAACAAAGTAGCTTTTGCTTAAATATTCATTATTATTTACAGTTCAAAGTTGAGCAAATTCTTTTATAGCTGAGTTTATTTGCTTCTCAAAAATGCAGCTTAAGCACATATGCCAAATATATATATGCCTAGCTTCATTTTCACTTGAATTTAAATAGCTTGTGGAAAATGTAATCATTCATGCATTTCAAGTTTCTTTGCAAGAGGCAATCTGAAAACTTGCTTTGACAGAAGTCTAACGAGATTTCTTCATTTGTTGAATCTGGACTCTCAATACTTGTGGAACAATATTTACATCGGAAAAATTTGGAAAGAGGCTCTGGAATACTCATGTCTAAAACATCACGTAGGCACCAACTAAAGAAGACTTTAGAAGTATTCTCTGGTACCTAATTGTTGAAGGTGAGCAAGTAACATAGACTCATATCACATTATAGGCTCTTCTAAATTATTATATTAATTATATATGAATTAATACATCTGTGACTTTAGGTTGAGGCATTATTTGATTGTTTTCTACATGGAGAGGAGACACTGGCATGCTACTCCAGCATGGCACTATATGACAGTGAAAGTCTGGAGATGCAGCAGTTCAATTCCTGACATTTCATGGTACTTTTTTCCTTATTTATTTCCTTTAATGGCTACATTCGAATATCACCTCACTACAAAGGCTCATACCCATATTGCAGCTCAGTAGCTCCCACACTGGACTTGTGGTGTCCTTTAGGACAGGTGAGATCCTAAATTGCTATCCTCACACTGTAGGTTTGACTCATTTGCCCAGATTCTGCCAGAGGGAGTGTTTGTTTAGTTCGGGGTGCAATAGCTGCACCCAGAGGCAATGCGTAAGAGACTTTACATGCAAATTTAGGGCCCGGTTTAGAGTCTTGTGGAGAGAGTGTTCAATCACAAACATGATGGAGTATCATGTTCACCAAACTCTCAGTCTTCCTGCCCTCGTTAAAGTTTGTCAGACCATAAGCTTTCCTCCGGCAGTGACCCTGCTGGCTCTGTAAATGGAAAGCTTAATCCAACGGCCTGATGGAATGCTGTTCATCGGAGTAAGTTACTTAATCACTGGTACCATTGCTAATCAGTCAAAGGTGCCATGAAACTTCAATTTCCCATACATTTTATTATTTTGAAGCTTTTACTTATTTTTAAAACCATATATACAAAATGCAAATAGATAATACATGACAATCAAAAAATGTAAGCGCAATTGAATTCATCCCACATAGCACCACTTCTCATTAAAGACACCACAAACATACTGACTTCTCTTTCATCCATTCGCCATTCATTCCTGAAACATCATCCGCACCACAAACTCACAAGGTTCACCAGTGGGCTATGCCAAACTCATTCGTAATTAATCAACAATGGCACAACCCACAGGGAAAACAGTACGCATGTGGCCCAAGAAGTCCCATTAGTTAAACAGAAACAATCCTCAAAAAATTAAACAAAATTATGTCAGCAAAGAATGCATTTCAAACAACAACTAAAATTGTGAATAGGTTAATTTGGCTAAACAATGTGTAAGGTCGTTTCGAACCCCATTTATTAGCAGGGTTCTCCTCAGGACCAACAATATCTACAAGAGAAAGAAAAAGAGACATACTCTTACTATTCTTATCATCACGAAAAAATATATACACCATGGCATGACTATGCCTCACCGGTGTATAAACTTCCTACCTTGCTCGTAAAGAGTGAACCTGTTCAAATCCTCGTCTATCGTAAGTGTATCTAAAAGATTAAAAAAGAAGAAAAGGAACTCATAAGAAGTCTCTGCCCCATCAGTCATATGTCAGAAAGTACATGCCTTGCAAACAAGGATGAATAGGCTTACATTGTGATGTTCTCCACAATCCTTGTAATTCAGCTCTAAATGTAAGATGTCCGTATATCTAGGGAAGCAGTTAAGTTACCTCTGTATTAGCTTAAAGTCTTTACGGGATCCTTGAAATAATTCCTCCGTCTGCAACCAGACATACCTTTCAGTAATCCAGCGCAAGAAACCAGTTGCTTGATGTACACCTCCGCACTGCCCCAGACAACGCATTCAATCTACAAATGTGGAGGTTCGAAGTTGTTAAAATGTGTCCCTTCGTCGGTTTAACTTACACATAACACCGACTGCTCAAATCCGAAATACCCCCTTGTGCCACCAACACGCACTACCGCTACTTCACGGCGCAATGCGTGTTATACCCGACAAGCAATTTGGACAAACTCACCCTCTGCTTATTGCTTGGAAGTTTACCATGGTGCCCGTGACGGCGTTCACCAATGAACTACCCAGTAGTGGATCATGGTGCCCTATGTGTCCCGCTATACTCTAACACCAAACCAGCGTGAACCCAAACACAAATGTCTACTAACAAAAGCAACCCGTGCACTGACCTGGTGAAAGTAGTCAAGTTACAAAGTCTCCAACCGGCGTTAGTGCTCCCTGCCCGGAGTCGCTCGTCGTATAACGTCCCGCAAGGGTTTGTGGGTGTTTCAGGATCATGGGAAATGTAGTTTTATATCTCCCATTGCGAAAAACTTTATTAAACAGGGGTCGAACGTGCCCATTCTGAGGTAATGAAATATTTACCATAAACAATTTTACCGACACTAGGAAACAGTTAGATGGTATTAGTGCATTACTGGAAGGCCAAGGACCACGTGGGGTGCAATCTTAAATGGACTGTGATTTCAAAAATTTAAGTGGATCCACGGGAGGGAACAGTGAACTGCGTCTGTCCCAACGTGAGGCAATGCTCATCCTGAAATGTAATACAGCAGTGAATGGCCTCAATGAAATTTCAGAAATGTTTAAATTGTAATACTGAAAGGGTTTGTCCAATTGCCTGCTTAATTGATATTTATAGAGATGTCCAAACTGTGCAGGCGCTTGCATACATGCTATTGTGGTCCTGTGTGAGTCACCTTGAGAGAGATAATTCTGCCGATTACTTCCGTCCCTAAGGTCCTTACGTGAATTGCACATAGGAGTAAGCCAAGATATGTATGACACAGAGCACACTGCCGCCCCCCTCCCCTTCTGGTTCATGCTAGTCGCATATATAGCAAGGACACAATTTTGACGGTATCCAGCGCTCGTATATGCAAAAACATTGTTAGACCCAGGATTGTTTTTTACATTTTTTACAACGTTTTTACGTCCAAATGTGGGGATGCACTAATACCATCTAACTGTTTCCTAGTGCCTGTAATTGTTTATGTTAAATATTTCATTACCTCAGAATGGGCACGTTCGACCCCTGTTTAATAAAGTTTTTTGCAATGGGAGATATAAAACTACATTTCCCATGATCCTGAAACACCCACAAACCCTTGCGGGACGTTATACGACGAGCAACTCCGGGCAGGGAGCACTAACACAGATTGGAGACTTTGTAAATTGACTACTTTTACCAGGTCAGTGCACGCGTTGCTTTTGTTAGTAGACGTTTGTCTTTGGGTTCACGCAGGTTTGGTGTTAGAGTATAGCGGGACACATAGGGCACCATGATCCACTACTGGGTAGTTCATTGGTGAACGCCGTCACGGGCACCATGGTAAACTTCCAAGCAATAAGCAGAGGGTTGGTCCTGAGGAGAACCCTGTTAATAAATTGGGTTTGAAACAACCTTACACATTGTGTAGCCAAATTACCTATTCACAATTTTAGTCGATGTTTGAAATGCATTCTTTGCTGACATAATTTTGTTAACTTTTTGAGGATTGTTTCTGTTTAACTGATGGGACATTTGGTTGCTTCTTGGGCTACATGCGTGCTGTTTTCCCTGTGGGTTGTGCCATTGTTGATTAATTACAAATGAGTTTGGTGTAGCCCACTGGTGAACCTTGTGAGTGTGTGGAGCTGATGATGTTTCAGGAATGAATGGCGAATGGATGAAAGAGAAGTTGGTATGTTTGTGGTGTCTTTTATGAGAAGTGATGATATGTGGGATGAATTCAATTGTGCTTCCTTTTTTTGTTTGTCATGTATTATCTTTTTGCATTTTGTATATATGTTTTGAAAAATAAGTATAAGCCTCAAAATAATAAAATGTATGTGAAATTGAAGTTTCATGGCACCATCGACTGATTAGCAATGGTACCAGTGATTGAGTAACTGACAAACAACTTTCAGTACTGGCATCTAGTTTGGTTTATTCTATATTGACTCAGCCTTACTGAGTAGAGTCAAGGCCCTTTCTTGTTCCTTGATCCTCGGAGTAAGGGCATCACACAATCACACCCTCTGCCGACTGACAATGTATCCTAATTTGACGGACAGTCACCAGCCTCATTCTTGGATCTGGCCCTGCTGATGGATTTTGACTTATATTTTAGAGACTAAGGACATGATTTAGAGTTTGGCAGATGGGCTACTCAGTCACAAATGTGACGGATATTCCGTCCGCTGTATTACAAGTGCTATAATGCATAGTGCCATAATGCAAATAAAACTCTAAATCATACAAGTCTGAAGGTAAAAACTTTGCCCGAGGCAATACACATGGGCCCATATTTATCAAGGTTTTGCATCGCCCTTGTGTCACGCAAAGAGACTCAAGGATGATGCACAATCTAAATGAGATTTACCAAGCCATGCAAGGCTAACATAAATCTAGAGTAACGCAAGGCATTGCAAATCTCTGCCTTGTGTTACTCTGCAATCTGTATACAAAACAGTGATGGATGGAATGCTTGAATTAATCTTAGCTACTGGTAATCACTTGGGCTGCACCCCAATCCATTGTTAACTTGCACACCATGCCACCCCAGTGTGGACCCAGCTAAATGCAATTCTGTGTTGACCCTGCTCCAACTACCAAGCCAGGTCCTCCCCGAATCATAACACAAGCAATCCAGGCCTGGTTTTCCCTAATTATGAGCTTATCAGTTGAGTACAGCTTGGTTCCAGCTACACAGTGTACACAGAACCGACGTCTGGGCATACCAATCCCACTTAGGGCGACACAATTAGTATACAATACAGCAATGGATTAAATGTTTGAATTAATCTTAGCCACTGGTAATCACTTGGGCCACATCCCAATCCATCGTTATTTTGCACACCATGCTATCTCAGTTTGGAGCTGGCTGTATGAAAATCAGTCTTGACCCTGTTCCAATAGGAAAAGTCCAGCCTGACCTGCCAAGCTAGGTCCTCCCTGAACTAAAACACAAGCATCCCATGACCGGTTTCACCCTAGTTATGGGCTCATCAGCCAGGTACAGCTTGGTTCCAGTGACACAGTGTGCCAGGGACCCATGTCTGGTTATATCCTTCCTTCTTAGAGCGGCATAATAAGTATACAAAACAGTGATGGATGGAATGCTTACATTACTCTCAGCCACTGATAATCACTCGGATCCAAACTGAGGAGGCATGGTGGATAGGTCCGGAGTGATTACCAGTGGCTGAAATTAAGTCAAGCATTCCATCCATGACATTGTTGTTTTTTCATTTGTTTTTCTGCGACAGGGAGGCATGCCAGGGGTGGAGTGAGGGTGTTCCCATGCATCAACCCATGCATTCTGAACCTTCCCAGATGTACCAACACTGGTAAACCCGGGAAGGCATCAGAAATGTATATCTCCCCACCAGAGGGGCAGTGAGGAGAAATATCTTTATTTCTCCTTGTTGTTTCCTCCTTCTAAGTGTGCTGCATTCTGTAGCACACTTAGAAAGAGGAAAATGCCTCTGAGGATTGTTTTTGTGCAGGAAGGTGGCCTTCCTGCACAAAAACAACCCTGCCTACAATGAAGGCACCCTTGCACCATGGTGTAAGGGTATCTGCGTTGGCACTAGGCAGCAGTTTGTGAGCCGGTGAGAGCAGAAATGCACTGTTTAATGCTAAATATGGTGCATTTTTGCCCTCTCCCTTTCATGCAGCACAGCAAGGTGGCTTTCTGCATTGTGTTGTGTGAAATATTGTGAAATATGGGCCTTGGTGTATCTGACCTGAAATTGTGCCTAGCATCCGGTTGTAAGAAAGTGGGTTGTTATTTGTGCAGGATGTGAGCCCTGCACAAGTAGTAGGCCCAAAATTGCCTCCTTACTGGGAACTAAGCAGTAGTGTGGGCTAGTAATCTCCATTCGCTAACATTCAATAACAACACTCAATAAATAATTGTCTGGTTACTGCTTTTCTTTGAAAAGGAAATGTGCATTTATTGCACACATTCCTAAATACTACATATTAATTCACAAAATTATACATCCAGTAGATGAAATTACCTTTGGTGGCACTCTGAAATCACATTTTACCCCTACTGTGTCATTTTCCAAAATCACAGTACCCCCCGCCTATACCTAATAGAAAATCAGAAAAGAGTGGTGTCATTATATGTAAAGCGGACCTACCAGTTTTGTCACAGGGTCACCATATTAAAATATAAGGCAAGCCTATTGGCTTTATCAAAGGGTCATCACCTCAATATAAAAGGCAAACTATCAGCTTTACCAAGGGGTCACACCAATAATATATAAGGCAAGCCTATTAGAGTTATCAAAGAGTCACCACAACAATATATAATGTAAGCGTACTGGCTTTGTCAAGGGATCACCACACTAAAACATAAGTGCGTCTATTGGGTTTGTCAAGCGATCACTACATTATAATATAATAGAAATCTATTGGCTTTGTCAAGGGATCAAAAAGGAACAAAGAGGAGAGCAAGGGTTTTTGTTCACAAAAGTGAACGGGGAGTACTCCTGTACCCCTGGGTGTATCTGTAGAAACAAAAGAAGGAGTACCACCAACGAGAAATCGCCCAGTGAGCTTCCTGCGCCCGTATGCGTTGTGGGCGTATCTGGCTGAGTTTTTACTTACAGTTTTACTGCGAGGTCTCTGGCCGTGGCGCTTTTCCTAGACACGGCTCGGAGCACTCAAGCCGGTCTCCCTCCCACTAACGACTTTTCTGAAAACTCTGATTTTCAGAATACGTTTCAATACGAGGATAACCTCCCTTGCCCTATGAAGTCAACCATTACTCCATTGAGAGTGAGCCTTGGTCTTTGTTTGTTTTATGTATTGTCAGTGTGTTTGTTTTATGTTTAGCAAATAGAGCATGGCAGTGCATGCATCATCAAATTGATATGACCTCGCCCTCAGTATATGGTATGCGAGATAGTACCACGCCACCATAATTGCTGAGAAGCGCGGTAGTTGTGCAGATATAGAATCAACACACAGCCCTTTTAATTATAAAGTTTGCAAGTTGCGGTTAATACCCACCGCCCTTTCATCCACATCCTCTCACGGACTATGGTCTTAATTGAAGATAAATTTTGTCGCGCCACAATCTTTGGTGATGCAAGACAATCACAGTCTCATTGGGAGTGATAGCATGCAGGCACAAATTTTGAAGCACTGCGCTACGTAACAGGCATGTACAATGTTTAATATCTGACAATTGTCTTCATCTTCCTTTACAGGCATTTTTGATTTTTCAAGCTCACCCACTGTGGTGCTAGCTGATACCACGGGCACACTTTTGCCATTCAGTGGTTCCAGAGAGTAGGACCGGGTGCGTCTTTTAGGGGACGCAGACCATCCACTCCACTGGTTTTGTGGTCCTGAAGAAAACCTGGTTAATCATAACCTTCATGGTTGAAACATGTAGACCAGACACATACAGAGATACGCGGGTCCATTATAGCCCTCACTTTATCTCGCCACGATTTTAACATTGTCCAGTTGCTTGCAAATAAAGTTTTATTTTTCTCAAGTTCAAACCAGGACAATTTTTAACACACTTACTTTTTCTTTTTCACGCACCTTCACTCACAACCTGCTCCACTGTAATCAGGTGTTGTAGCACACCCTGATGACGCTAGGTCATTAGGGTGGACCCCGATGATGAAGCATGTCATCACTAGGTGATGAGTGAGGGTTTTTTTACCAAAAGGAGAACTTTTTCCTTTTGTCCAACCATCCACCCCAGTAGGAATCTGTGATTTCTCGTTGGTGGTACTCCTTCTTTTGTTTCTACCTTTGTCAAGGGATCACCACATTGTAAGAAAAACTAATCACATGCTAAGAAATCACCCTACACATCACTGCAAACAACCAGAGCTGCTGCACTCCTTACAGCCCCCAATATACATTGGTGGTGCCTCTCCCAATCCTTGGCACACCACAAATAAAAACAAAATATGCAAATTAAGCCCCACAAGGCAGTCCATATGGAAAACAAATGAATAAGTGATGAGTGGCTTTTCTCCTGCCATGCACCACAAGTTTCTAACTTTGGTTGTATTTTATTAAATGGGTGCCCTGGGCCCACCCAGGGCTCCTGAAGCTTTGGCTCACTTTGGGGCCCACACACATGCCCTCAGTTAGCAAAGTAAATAATTAAGCTTATGCCAACCGTGGGCAATGGCACACTTCACGAGTAATTATCTAGAAGTATGGCAGAGCCCCAGGACCTCTGTTTTCTTTGCAGAAAGTTCAAAGGTCACAAAATTTATCAGTAAATATCTCAGGCCCTGTTGGGTCGAATTCAACAATCCTGGGCTCATTCACTCCTGGTGCAGAGAACTAGCCGCCATGAGTAATTTCAGCAGGCATTCTGGCTGCAAAAAGGACAAACTCTGAAGGGAGCTGGTTTCACTGGCTCCCTCGTCAACTTTCTCCTGTGTCTGGATCGAGGTGCTACGCTCTTCCAGCTGTGGTGCAGAAGTCCAGGTCTTTCCTCAACTGGTAGCCAGGGGGTGCAAGGAGACCAGTGTCACTGAACCTGGAGAGGCCCATCTAGTCCTGGAGGTCAGATGGTGAGTCTATAGTCCATCAGGGTGCCAGGTGGCTTGTCCTTCTAGCTGTCCATGGTGTTTCTGCTGTTCAGGTCCATGGTCTTGCTCTCCTTCAAGTACTGGGAATGCCACGTTTATGCTCAGTGTTGGTCTTTGGGTGGAGGACACCCCTTTGTCTAACCTAACCCTGGTTCTGGTCAGTTTCTTCCTTCCCCTGGATTTGGCTTCAGCCTGGCTAGCGAAACAAAGGCAAGGGAAGGCCTGGTGTTAGGTTTCTTTGTGTGTGCTGGAGCCAGGTTCCTTTGAAGTGTAATCAGGGCAGGGCATAGCTCCGCCTCAGCCATCCAGTCAGGGAGACACATTCTTCTCTACACCCAGTCCCTTCTGTTCACTGTCTGGCTCCAATCCACATTTCCCAGTGGGATATCCATCCCCAGCAAAGGGAGCTGGCCACTCACATAAAAGCTCCAGGAAGTTTAGGCAGAGACACACCAACTTTCTAAAGGTTTTATACAGGAAAATGTTGGGGTGAGTGACTCAAATTAATAACATTTCGACAAAACTGCTTTGACAGATAAAGTGGTTTGGTGTTTTTATTACACCTTCACAATTCAGTTACTTTTTGGTATGCACATATATCATTTATATCATGTCAGAATGAAGAAAAACAATCAGTTGAGAAATGAAACACAACATAAATGACAACAACACATCTGCAGTAGACAATTACAAAACTGATTACAAAACAACACATGAAAATGCAAAACAATGACCAGTCCTTCAGTTAGATAAGAAACAATGGCGGCACAGATTATTTACAATTCTCAATACTGCAACCTGCCAGTGACAGCTAGTCATATGTGATATGATACAGTTACAAAAGTCAAAATGCCGTGTTTGAACACTACATTACTCTGTGAATCAAGTAAAAATAGTGACTAGCTGAATAGGGTTGACGAGTTTCGGAACCCCTCTTTTCTTTAGGGTTCTCCTCAGGACCAGGACTAGGACAAGCACTAAAACAAATATTGAAAAAATTGAAAAGTATGTCAAATTTTATGTCCCTAAACAAATGCCAACCCTACTTAACTTGTTTCCAGTAAAGGGTAATTCCTTACCTATTCAAAAGTGTAAGGTGCGCACGGTGGTGGTGACCAATTAGTAGTACTTAAGACGGCAGTATTTAACAAGAAGTTCTGGAAAGAAAAGAAAGGATAGAAAGCTTAAACAAGCCATAGACCAGTGCACTCCATTGAAACAAGACAATGTCTCAAATAGCGCTGTAAAAGCAGCGCTTCAATTTATAAATGTGTCAATGCAATCTTATGTCTGATTAAATCACACCCGTTGAACTAACCTCATATGTGGCTGATGGAGGTGCTGTTCGGCGTGTGTGAATTCTTGGGCTAAGGATACCTGCATGGTAAATTAGAATATCAACAACCTTTCACTGCAAATAGCGAATAAAGCAAACAATGTGTGAAAAAAATGTGGAAACCATCACTCACTTATCGTCTTTGTGTTTGAAACGCCTCTGGAGGAGTAGAATAGATCATGATGCGTGTCGTTTTGGCTGACCTGTGTGAAGCAATGTTGCAGAGGCGGCCCCCGAAGGGGGCTCAGGAGCCAGCGCCGTAACCCAGCGTCGTGCCCCCCAGGCAAAATGGGTGGGGGACCCCAGTCTTGGCGCGAAAGCGGGAGCAAAGGACAAAGGGCAGTGATAGCCCCCAGGTCCCCCCCCTTTTCTGTAGCAGGCCGCTCGAGTGGCCCAAACCCCCAGGCCAATGACGGCCCAGGCGAGGTTCGAACCCCCCAATGGCAGGGGGGGCTGCAGCAGGAACGCCAGCTAGGGGGGCATATAAGCGCTGCTCCCCCAGGCATGCTCCTATCTTCAAGGAGCGTGGGAACAGCACGGCGAGAGAGAAGGATCTTGTTAGGAGCTTGTGAGCGACATCTGAAACTGTGCCAGCAGGAGCCTACCCTGCACGGACAACCGGGCAGCCCAGCGGAGCTCGTGAGAAGCGACAGCACTCAGCAGCAAGAGGACTGGCGAACGGGAGCCAACCCCAGGATGCCGTCAGCCCAGCCAGAGGAAAAAAGCGGCGTGAGGAAGCGACCAACGGGAGCCACCCCGCGGTGCATCGCTGAGGAAGTAAGCCCCACACCACCAGTACCCACCCGGTAGCGACAGGGAAAGCGGGAAGGAAGCGGCCGGCTGGAGGCCACCCCACAGCGCCTCAACAGGGAATGAGCCCGTCGCCCCCGAAGCCCACCCGGTAGCGAAGAAAGCAATCAGCGGGTGCCTACCTCGCGGAACCTTGAGTGGGAGCAAGACCATCGCCACCGGAGCCCACCCGGTAACTAAGAAAATGACTGATGGGAGCCCACCCCGTGGTACATCAAAAGAGCCACCGGAGATGACCCGGTACCCAGGAGGGTGCGCTGCGGCCCCGCGTGACTCCGGGCGGCCAGACAAAGAACTAACACTACCGGAGCCCACCCGGTAGCGGAGGAAGCGACCGGTGGGAGCCTACCCCACGATGCTCCACAAAGAAGCGGGCGACACCACGGGAGCCTACCCGGTAAGGACAAGACCGCGCTACCACCCCCACTTACCTTGTAGCAGCCACACCTGATGAGAAGAAGCAGCTGGAGGTGAGCGTGTGGGGCGTGCGTGCGGCGAGGGAGCGGGGACACTCACAGTGAGCAGAGAAGCGTCCAGCGACCCGCGCACGCGCTCCTGGCTGAGGAGGTACAAGGAACAGCACCCTCGGGCCTGAACAAGGACATCGGGCGCCCTCTGGGGGCAGGAGGGGCTAAGAGCCCTGAAGTTAAACAAAGCCTGCAGGAGATCGCTGAGTCTAGCGGCAGAGGGAGCCAGTAGGCAACACCAGACAGCCAGTGGCACCAGAAGGACTGGGGTGCATGGCAGGCCATAGCAAGTGCAGCCAGAGGCATCAAAAGGACTAGGGGGCACAGCAGACCACAAAGTGAGGGGGAGGCAAGTGTCAGAGTTGGTGCATACACCAGAGGCAGCACCCCGCTAACGAAGCATACAAGGACAAGTTGGTGCAAGGCATCGGCGGCAGCACCCCACCCAGACCGCACAGCTTGGTGCATAAACAAGAAGCGGCAGCACCTCGCTCATGAAGAATGGCGAGAAAGGGGAGCACGCGGCATGGGCAGGATGACCTGAACGACCTGCTGAGGAGGATAAGGGCAGCTTCAGAGGTGCACAGGAGCGACTGGCTGCAGCCGCATCTGAGGCTCGACGCAGGGGAAGGAACAAGCGGACAACAGCCCAACGCCAGCACACCACCGGTGGCCAAGAGAAGGAGGAGGGCACCGGCAAAGCTCGTGGATGCTGCCAGGCCCACCAAGGCTCCCGTGAAGCTGGCCCAGCCACCTGCAGCCAACATGGACCAGACCGGGGGATCGGTGACAACACAGCTAACGATGGGCACATTAGCGCGATCATTCAGGGCACAGGCAAAACACCTGGCAGGGATCCTTGCAGATGGAAGAGGCCACAAACCCACAGGGGGGAGGTGAGACCACAGGGTTGCCATGGTACCTGCTTGACTCCGGTCTTGCGCGTAAGCGCTGGTTAGGGGAACAGGCCACAGCAATCGCAGGGGGGAAAGAACCCCCCAGGCCGCGAGTATACCCTCCCCAGCAAAAGTGATACCGGAGGCATACACGCGGCCCTCGCCATGACCGGCGTCCCTGACCACAAGGGCCACAAGATTAGCAAGCCTCATACCGTTAACGGTGAAAGAGAGAATCTGGAGGAAGGAATTCATAGATATTTTCTCCTTACTCGAAATACAGCTAGAAGGGCTAGACCTGACAACATGCGACAAAAAAAAGAGGATAGGAGGGAAAGGAGGAGGGAGCACAAAGAAAGGACCTTTGACAATTGATTGGACGCATTCCAGATTATGGCATGCATCATAGTAGAAAAGTTCCCACGCTGCGCTGCCGACTTATGGCTTTACGAGGCAAACATACACAGCGCGCAGAGACAGTTCCAGCGTGATGCATAACTAGAATACGATAAGGGTTTCAGGCTAAAAATGCAGACGCACCCAGAAATGGAGTGGAACGAGGAAGACGTATCCGTTTTATCCACAAGATGATGGTGGCGAAAGAGGTCAGGACATGGGGTGGAAGGAGCGAGCATTCCTTTCGGGGGCCCTTTCAGAAAGGGAAAGGGAGGCCTTTTCACAGACACAAACAATTCAGTGCAGGGAAGGGAGCACACCCCAGCGGGCCACCTGCAATATGCTGGAAATTTGAGGCCAACGAATGTACATACGGAGCAGCATGTACATTCCAACACATATGTTCAACATGTGGGGGGGGACACAGCGGCAGGATGCAGGCGCAAGGAGGACTCAAAACAGGAGAAAAGGAAGAAAAAGAAGCAGTGAACCAAGCATAGGGGCAGTGAGGGGATGGGAAGACAGGGAAGTGCCCCGCTAACATGGTCCCCCATTAACACCCAAAGACTGTGCATGCTGGCCAACAGATACCATAATGAGACAGACGCAGAGATACTGGTGCACGGATTTGAGAAAGGTTTTTCCATCCCATTCAAAGGCCATCTACCCCCTAGCTGCGAGAGAACCCTGAAATCAGCAATGCAGCACCCGGCAGTGGTAACTAAAAAGATAGAGAAAGAGAAGCAATTAGGCAGGATTGAAGGCCCCCTCCCCGCCACAGTGAGCAGGGATATGGTTATATCACCATTGGGGGTAGTGCCAAAAAAGGAACCGGGGCAATTTTGGTTGATTCACCACTTATCATTCCCAGTCGGCATGTCAGTAAATAATGGAATCGATTCTGAGGTTTGCTCAGTGAACTGCTCCACAATTGATGATGCAATAGACTTGGTACGGGCAACTGGCAGAGGGACCCTGTTGGCAAAGGCAGATATCGAGTCTAAGTTCCGCCTACTCCCGGTCCACCCTGACAGCTTCCAGCTGTTAGGTTTCCAGTGGGAAGGGAAGTATTATCATGATAAAGCGATACCAATGGGGTGTTCAGTGTCATGTGCATACTTCGAGATATTCAGCACATTGATTGAATGGGCGCGGGAGGATAGCCACCCCACGGGCAGGAAACTCCATTATCTGGATGATTTCCTGTTCATAGGCCCAGCCGCATCCACAGAATGCAGGGACACCAGGAGGGCATTCATAGAGCTAGCAGGTAAGCTAAGGATCCCCCTGTCAAAAGAGAAGACAGAGGGACCAGCTACAAAAATCACATTCCTAGGGATCGAGCTGGACTCGGTCGTCGGGACATCCACGCTGCCCCCGAGGAAGTGGAGGACTTTAGGCAAGACATCAGGAGCCTTTGCGGGCGCGAGAAAGCCACACTGAGGGACCTCCAACAGCTGATAGGGAAATTAAACTTCACAACCAGGGTCAGCCCAGGCGACTGACAGAACTGACACGCGGCCTCACCCAGAAGCACCACCACGTCAGGCTCGGGGCTGAGGTAAAAAGGGACCTGGTGATGTGGGACACCTTCTTGACATACTTTAACGGTTTACTGATCTGGAGGGAAGGTTGGGTGAGTAGTAAGCAAATTGAGTTATACACTGACGCTTCAGGGAGCACAGGGTTCGGGGCAATCCTGAAGGACAAATTGAGCGCGGGACAGTGGCCCAGCAGATGGCATAGGCAAGGCATAACAGGCAACATAACATTTCTGCAGTTATTCCCGATCATAGTAGCATTGACAATATGGAAAAAGGAACTCCAAAACATGAAGTTGACCCTATGGTCAGACTACAGGGGCGTAGTGCAGGCCATTAACAAAGGGTCGGCCAGGTGCCCAGACACACTGCGACTAATGCGATGTCTGGTTACATTGCAGCTGGAGGGCAACATAGACCTACGAACAAGGCACGTACCAGGGGTGGAGAACGAAATAGCAGATGCCCTATCCAGAGCCAAGATGAACAAATTCAGGGAACTGGCGCCCAGGGCAGAGATGAACATGACCCCCTTCCCGAAGCAGCTGTGGAACCTGGCAAGGAAGACCTATTAGAACTGGTCATGCACGCACTTGCCCCGGCAGCAGCACAGCGATACGAAAGATACGTAGCAACTGTGATGAGGGTGGGGGGCATACAATCACTAAACGACGAGGGAGACACACGCAGGGCAGCAGAACAGTTCATTGGGTGGGCTTATGAAGGCAGGCAAGAAGTCCAGGTCACAACTGCTATAACCAGGAGGCACTGCAGGGGGTAGGGGAGCCCCCCCACCCCTGCCCAGGGAAAACTATGCAGTGACTGGTCGTTTTTCCATTTGCTTTGACAGGGAGTAGACCACACCTGGTGTGTGTGGTAGGGCACTCATTTATCAGATGGATGGATACCTGGTGGAAATACAGGGGCCGCACGCTCAGGGACAGGCCAGGGCACACATGCATTCGGTGGTTCGGCCGGTCAGGCATGAGATGGGACCAGCTGCCGGCTACCCTCAAAGACCTACGTGAGGAATCGGGGTGGCACCCAGATGTGCTGATCATACACCTAGGGGGGAACGATTTGGCCAGTATCGGGAGGAGAACACTCGTCCACGGAATACAAAAAGATCTCACAGAGAAGGCCAGGGCATTTGGACACACGGCAATAATATGGTCCCAGCTGATCAGTAGAAGGGAATGGCGCGCGGCGGAATCCCACAAAGGAGTCGAGAACTCGAGGAAAAAATTGAACCTCATGGTGAACAAATTCTGCAGGGCGAACAACCCGGGATCAATTAGGCATGGGCTCATACACACGGGTTCGCCCGGAATACTATGCCAGCGATGGGGTGCACCTCTCAGAGGAGGGCATGGGAAATGTTCTGGAGCAGCCTGTGGGGCGCAATGGCGTTGGCTGGTTGCTGATAAACAGTCAGGACGTAGTCGGGGTGAGCCGCAGGAAGACGCCAGCCTCCCTGGTGGCGTGGCGAGGAATTATGCTGATATCGGTTGGTACGGAGGCACACCGGAAAGTGGTGTGCAAAAAATAGGTCCATTCCCTCACCTTCAGATGCCTCACGGCTGGGTGAGGTGGCCTAACGACAGCGACTCTGGGATGCCTCATGGCTGGGTAACCTGGCCTACAAAAGGAGGGGATAGCAAATGGAGACTGCGCTCACAGCCTAGCCCCCGCCGAATGGCAGGGCACAACAAAAATCGGACAAGGTAGCGAGGTGTCCTAACTTGGGACAGAAGCTACTCCCTTCCCGCGCAAATGAGGCGCAAAAAATTCCAACCTACAAAAGAACCGTCTCAGAAGGGCCAAGAGACAATACCAAGGTAATGTATGACATAATATGCAAAGTGCAAAGTATATACATGTTTCCTAGTATCCCTAATAAACTGCGGCTAACAAATGACCACCACAATGAGAAGGAATGTGTAGTGGCTTTCTTGGCAGGATGGGAGTGTTAGAAAGAAAATACAATATCGTATACATGTGGGAGTGGGGCGGAGTGCGGGGGTTATTGAAAAATGTGTAAGCGCTTGTATATGAACAGCACGTTGACCTGTCAGTGTTGGAAACTTAAACTAACAGTGCAGGAAATCTATTCATTAGCTGCTACTCAATATCTTATTTTTGGTTTACACTTCAGAAGGGGGGAGGCTCTGGGTAATTCCTACAGTGTTGGATACCTCAGTGTAGCAAGTTGGTTCACGTTCTGATAGAATTATTCTGCTGGAAATGGTGAAAGAGATTGTATCAGGGTCAGTGTTGTTTTAGCGATCTCTAAATTATGAGTCAACACTCACTACTGACTTGCCTGGATTCGGCAGCTTCAGTGATTTCAGCGTCTCTCACACATGACTTGTAGATTTTGCCGAGGTCAGAACGCATTGCATGCTGGTATGTGTAGTTTATCTCAGACGTCTCATTCAGACCCATCGAGGCAGTGTTACATTTCATGATTAGATAGGCTTCTCTTTGAAGCAATGCTCTTTCCAGGTCACACCCTCGGTGATTGAATTTCATCACACTAAGAATGGTCCAGCGGAAATCTTTTTCTGTGTGCTGTAATTCTTGAAAGTGCACAACAAGAGGTGCATTGGGTACTTTGTTCTTGATCCTAGAGCAATGCTGCGATATTCGCTGCCGTATTTCCTGTGATGTTTTTCCTATGTAGATCAGCGAGCAAAGGCAAATAATCGTATAGACAACGTTCTTCGTCATGCAGGTAGAAAATTCAGTATGTTTCAAGTTCAAGTTAATTTTATTGTCTGATTAATAAAAATCGTTACTATCTTCGAACAGATTAAAATTACAAATTGTGTGCAATATAAAAGAATAAATATTCTGTCTCTGGTAAAAAAGACAACACCAGTCGTATTTCATTTGATACAGTATATTGTTAAGGTCAAGTTCTTTAGCAAGATTTTCTTAGCGCCATTTCTGCCGCAGCGGACTTCCAGCCTTGATCCGCTCTTTGTGCTAAGCTTTAAGAGCCTTTTGTCAGTTACATTTCTTGTAGCTGTTTTGTTACCTTGGTCATAAATTTGATTCCATGACATGCCAAGATGGAGGAGGTCCCTCCTAGCCAGCTTGTTACTGCTTGCTGGCAAGTGCGGATCTTCAACGTGATAAAGATGGCCCGTAGGCATCGTCTTCTTAAAGCCAATAGAGCCGGACATGCACATAGCAAGTGCATTAAAGTTTCCTTCTGGTATCCACACAGTCTGCAGTGGGGGCTTTCATTTTGATGTTTCCAAGAAGGTCTTAAACCCTTTGAATAGTGCTGGCCCATTCGGTAAGCTACAGAAGCTTTCTTTAAATGTTGACTAAAATGTGAGGCTAAGTATCCCTGTGGTTTTTGGTGGGTATACGAGGTTATTACTGTCCATGCGTGGCGCCGTTTCGGTAGAGATATTTTGTCCTCTAACAGAGGTTTCCTTTTCGCTGAGCCGTTGGCTACCTTACAGAAGTAGGTGCTGAGGTAGCTTCCCCATGTTGGTATTTGGCTGGTTTTCCTGGTGATTTATTTCCTTCCAGCAGATGTTATCCATTGACTCACTTGGGGCGGAACAAATTTTATGACACAGTTTAGCAAAGTTGGACATTGACCGGAAATTTTGTGTTTGATAGCGCCTTCCCTTTTAGTGCCAGAGAGTGCTTCTTTTTTGAATTGCCTTCCCCTAGGGTTATCCCCAGATACTTGTATGAGTCCTGTTCTTCTAAGACTGAGTCGTAGAGTGACCATTTATATTTCAGTTTCTTCCCCTCCACTAGCCGGAGCACTTTTGTTTTTTCTTTGTTCAGTTCCAAATTTTCTTGTGCTAAGTAAGATGGTAACGTGTTTATAAAGCGTTGCAGACCTATAGGTGTTTTGCTAAGTAGTACTATGTCGTCTGCATACTGCAGAATTGGAACTGAAACATTGCCAAGTTTCGGGGCGTGACTCTCAATTTTTTCTAGGTTGCTTCCAATGTCTGCTAAATAAAGGTTAAATAGACTGGGGGCTAGGACACAGCCTTGTTTTAGGGCATCCTGGGTTTCAATTTTTTCTGTTAGGCTGGACCCATTCCCTAGTTTTACCCTTGCCCAGTGTCGCTGTACAGACCGGTTATTGCGTTTAGTAATTTATCTGGCAGCCCTCATTTTCTTAACTTTCCCCATAGTCTTGACCTACTTACGTGATCAAAGGCTGCTTTTATATCAACAAACCACCCGTATAGATGGTGATTCTTTTTTTTGGCCATCTCCGTTAGCAGTCACAAGATGGTCAGGTTTGTTATCGTCCCCATCCCTTGTCTGAATCCAATTTGGAAACTAGGGATTATGTTATTGGATTTTGCCCAATCGTACAGCTCTTCCAAGAGGCATGAGGCGTAGATCTTGGCTTCAACATCAGTTAAGGAAATCAACCTGTAATTTCCCGGATATTTTCGATCTCCTTTCTTGTAAATTGGTTGGATGATGTTTCCTTTCCAAGAAGCAGGTATATTTCCTTTTATAAAAATGTGATTAAATAACACTGTTAAGTGTTCGGCCCAGAACTCTTAGTTGGTTTTAAATACTGCGGTTGGAAGACTGTTTGGTCCAGGAGCCCCATCTGCTTTGAGTTTTTGAATTACGTTTTTTAAATGGGTGCGGGTAGTCAGAGTATGTTGTTGGGAAACGTCTTTTTCGAGGTTCGTGTTTTCGTGCATTCTTTCGCTGGCGCATGTGACTTTTAAGTTGTCTAGATCGGTAATAATTGATGGACCTCGGTTCTTTTCGTTTATGTATGGTTCCTTTTTTAAATAGAGGTTCTTCACATAATCTCCCCAAACCCTATCCCCGATTCCGGGCTCCTGTTGCAGTACTACACCTATGTTTAGATCATTAATAATACCACAAAAGTCACGAGAGTTTGATTTTTTACTCGTAAATAGCAGTTTTTCCCAGATTGATTCTCTGTGTAGTGCCTTCGCCGTCCACAGCTTTTTCCGGTATTTTGTCCTCATTCTTCTGATGGTGTTATTGTTTGATTTATTTCCCTGTGCGACCGTTCTCTGTTGGATCTTTATCGCCCTGGCTATTTTTCTCTTTTCAAGTCTTAAATCGGCGTTAAACCAGGGTGCAGACTTTACTTTTACGTTTCTTTTTGCCCCTGGCAGAACAGAGTGCTTTTCCTTCAGGTCCTCTATTAGGTTTTCCCAGTTGTTTACGGGTTCTCCATGTTCTAAGCTACCGAGTTTTGTCAAAAAAGTTACTAGCTGTGGACTGGATGTTCTTTGTTTCTCCTCCCCTCCACTTTATTTTTCAGAGGTTACATTTTTCAGGTTGTTGCAATAGCGAACATGATATTTCAGCGTTGGGAACTGCGACGATCATCCGTGTGATTTGGGGGAAGTGGTCACTTTCTATGCGCTGTACTAGTGAGTATTCCTCTATAGAGTTTATTATACTGGCCCTTACAATTGTAAAGTCTATAGTGGTTTTAACCTTTCCACTCATATAGGTAGGTACCAGCAAAGTATATCAGTTTTTTTTACTGTTTAAGATTGTTAGGCCCATTGATTTTAGATTTCACAGTGGAGCTAGTTTGGACCCATTAGCTGCTCTTTTCTCCTTATTGGAACTACCCTTGTCGGCGCTCAAAAGGTTACAATTAAAGTCTCCTGATATTATCAACGAGCTTTGTTTGTTGGATTTTTACAGGGTTTTGATTAGTTTAGTTAGCATTCCCTTTTCTTCATTTTTTGTTTTTCGATCTGGGCGTATATAGACATTTATAAATAGAAGCTGCTGCTGGGGCTTTATTGTGATTTTTATGACTTGGACCAAGTTTAGCCCTACGTCCTGTTCCTCTGATTCCCAGTTAAATCTTTGCCACACGAAGGTTGATAGGCCGCCTCTTGGTTGCCCATATTTAGACTGTCTCTCTGCTAGTATATGATGGTCGATAAAACCTGGAATTCCAGGATGGGTCGAGTTCCAGGTCTCTTGTAAGAGAATTATGTGTTGTTCCCAGAAAAATAATTGGGTTTCGTGGTCCTGCTCCATGCTGCTGAACCCATGCACGTTCCATGAGCATATTTTGATCATTGCCAGCTTTCTTTCTTCCATGTTTGGGTCTTATGTTTGTTCTCTAGCTAAGGTCTTTACGACATTTTTAGGAACTCTTTTTGCTTAGTGCCGTTGGTCCTGGTTGCTCCAATGGGGCCCGTTTTTCGGTGTCTGGTTTTTACAGTTGTTATTTGATCCTGGTATTTTTTCCTGGGACGAGGCCTGTGCTCCATGGAGGCACAATTTTAGCTTGGGGCTTTGTGGTTTCTCCTCCTTTAAGTGGACTAAGCTGTTGGAAAGGGGGTAGGGTTATCTGGTGCGCTTGCGTTGCTTCAGGGTTATTCCCCAGCTCTCGAATGTCGCTTTGTAGGCAAAGATCTTGACTGCAAGCTCCTTTGATGTCCAGGTGATGACCGAATTTTCAATGTCTGGCTTGGCTTTATTTTGTTGAAACACCACTGCTTCAATGTCTTGTGAGACTATTCTGTTTTCCTTGATCAGTTTTATCACATTTCCTCTATTTAGGATGTCCTGTCTACCCTTTGTTACATATTCCGGAATGAAGGTCAGTACTGGTTCGATCTCGTCCAGATCGCTTTTTTGTTTTCCTTCCTGGTCCACTTGGAGGTCTTTTGTTCTGATGGTCCGAGTGTTTGTGGTTCTGACTTTTTCCTGACCTTTGGTTGCCATGTTCCTCTTTTCCGTTAACTTCACATTTCCCAGTTGTGTGTATTGCATGATTTGCTCGTATTGACGAGTAACACTCTTTAGGATGACGGTCCTATCCCTCCCGCTTGTGGTGATCTTGAGTGGAGTCTGATCTGTTCCTGGCTGTACGGGTTTGGTTTCCCTATCTTGCTTGCTTGTATTGTTGACCAGAGGCCCATTGGTAGATTTGCGTGCTCTCTTTTTTTTCACATGTGATAGGGCCGGGCTGACCACTATATTAACACTTGTGTCTTGAAAAGCTGGCACTTTTTCGTGTTCCTTATTTCGAAAATGTTCTGCCAGTATTCTCGGAAGCGATGTTTGTTTTACTGTCCTCTTGGGACTAAGGGAGCCTGCAAGTTGTTGTTTGCTCAGCTTCGGTCCCTCGGATGTTATTGATTCTAATTTGTGGGAAGATTCTGCCGTTATCGACGTCTCAAACGAATAGCTTACCTGTACCGAGTATAGTAGGTCCTGTCTGCTGGTAGAGACGTTCGGCGCGTCGTTATTCCTTTGAAGCTCTCGACTTATATTCTTTGTGAAGATAGGAAAGAGGTGTTCAGTGGCCACGTTTTTTTTTTTGTTTGTTTGGGCCGTGCCTTCCAAGCTCTCTTCCTTTGTCTTTTTGTTAGTTTGTCTTAATGCTCCAAATGAGGGATGGGCGGTTGTTCGTTTATTTGTACTTCCTGGCTTTCTATTTTGCCTTCTTCAATCTCTTTATTTACGAGGGGGTTGATATTTTTGGACTCCTTCGTTGTTGGTGTTCTGTTTTGTTCGGTGAGGTGGGGCTTTTGATGTTTCTTTGTTAGGTTTTTTTTCTGGGCTTGCCCGGTTTCCCTTTAGCTCACTTGAATAGTTTACTGCTCCTAGGATGTCTTTTAAAATATCTGGGAGGGACACGAGTTTCTCAATTATACTCCCACATTCACAGATGTTTTGTTTGACTTTGTTTGAAATTTGGTTTGTGTTTCCTGTGGTGTGTTTGTCTATGTTTATGTCTTTGTCTGTATTTCCCTTGTTTCAGTCGAATTTAGGACGCTTCGTTCTAGAAGGGAATTTGACCAGGTTTCCTCCCCTTCTTGTCTCTGTTTTGTCGGGCCGCTTGGTTCTCCGATTTTATTCTCATTTCGTGTCTCGTCTTGGTCTTTATTGTTTTTGTTATTTGTGGATCCTGAGTTAATAAAAATGTTTTCCAGCGACTCCTGTCCCAGTGATGTCAATAAGTATGGTGGGGTTTTGTATTTGCCCTTTGTGTCGTGAATAGTTAGTGAAAATGGGGTTTTGTTGTCCATGCCCCTTGTATGTTCCGACTTGTTAAGTTGCCCGATTGATGTGTGGACTTCGGCCTGTACAGTCTCCATATTTTTCCTTTGGTGGTTTGTTTTCTCTTTATTCGCACTTGAGACGGTTGGTGTGGTTATTCTTTCGTGGGGAGGTGGGTCCTTTGGCTGGTTGTCCTGGTTAAAAGTTTCTGAGAGGACTGATGATTTTATCTTGTCGGGCTGAATTGGGCTCGGGATGTTTAAGGCCTCCTTTGTTGGTGCAAAGATTGCAGAAACTGGGTCCCTTAAAAAAAAGAATTTGTTAATTTTTTGCTGCTGTTTTCCTGAGGTTAGGCCGGGATTGTCTGTTGTTGAGACTAAGCCTCCTAAGTCTAACCTCTCTCTTATTCCCTGAGCCACAGTGTCACCTTTTGGAAATAGAAAGGAGACCTCCTTGGGGGACCTTACAGCTTTTGAATTTTGTTTTTGTTTTTTGCTTGGAACGGTTTGTCGGTTCGTTCCCGATCTCATTCTGTTGTTGTTGTGTCTCTTTTTTTTTTCCTCCTAGTGGCGAAACCTATGGGCTCCTGTAGTCTCCTTTTTCACAATAGGTGGTCCTTTATCTGAAATGTTTCAATGTTCAAGCCCTTGCTGCTTTCCTGTCAAGTTTCCTTTTTCCTGGTTTGTGGTTTCAATTTGGGCTCAGGTTTGTACTGGCCACAAGGTTATTTTCTATTCCTTCTATTCCAGCTGCTGACTCTCGTTGAGGTTCACCCTTTTAGTGGAGAAAAGCAAATAGGATGGGCAATGAGGGTGGGCCTCTTCTTTTTTTAAATTTTTATTTAGCTTCTGGGTTGCTAAATTGGCTTGGCCACCTGTTGTTTGCCCCCTAATTCGCTACTTACGATTGTTAATTTTTACAAACACACAGATTACCCTGTCAGTGGAGCCGTATATATGCGTTCCTGCTCCCGCTCCGAGCTCCTGACCCCTTGGTCCCAAAGTGTCAAGGAGAGTGTAAGATGCTTTTGAAGAGCACCTTCACTTCTTCTTCTGCGGTTGTACCGCTGCCTGAGGACTCTTCACAAAGTTCTCCGCTCTCAATCCGAACCCCAGAGGTTCAAGAGCTCAATAGTTCCCCCATCTCTTGGAGTGTGGTCCGGCTGCAGTGCTCCAGCCACGGAGCTCTCAGTACTGCCGAGGCAGCCCAGAAACGCCCGAGCCAAGCGAGCCGACCAAGGCTGCCAAGCGGGCCGCGGACTCTAGTGGCGGTAATCCAGGAACAGCCCCAGCCGCGGCAGAACAACCAACTGCCTACAACAGGGATTCGGGCCGCAGCCGAGCCGAGCTGCAAACCGTGAGTGATGTTGTGTCCTGCAGATGGGGTGTGACAGCCTTAGGGACAACAACTGGGGGCCTACACTGTGGGGCATCTAAGTCTAACTAGGCCTAACACGTGGCCCTAGAAATAACTGAGTCAGACTCTGGGAATAACTTGCTGGCTCTCCGTGCGCTCGTTCCAGAACTGCGTACGTGCGTGCGGGGCCTCTCTTTATTATACCAGGTCACATGACTTTAACACTGCACGCCCCTTGCGCCAGGGGCGGATCATATTCCCAGAACATAACATTCCTCCTAAAACAAGAAAAACCAAACAACTTCAGCAACAGTCTTGATGGACAGTCTATTATAACGTTCGTCATAGACTCCGAGTTCACTTTTCCCAAGAAATACCACTACCAACGGGTAGGACATGTTAATGAACATTGTACTTAATACTGATACATGAAACAGTCTTACGTGAGGTAATCGCGTAGTCGGCAGGAAGGCGTCGGGTTTCTTCTCAGCCTTTGATGCACGCCCCTCTGGCTTGAGCAGTCTGTTTCTGGGGCGGTATTTGCCTCAGGCGCCTCCATGTCGGCCCCCTCCGGATCTGAAGCTCCCTCCTGGGCCTCAGCGCCGCCCTCCGCCTCTTTGATCACCGCCCTCGAAGTGTTACTCTGCGTGACCTCGAGACTAGGCGCCAGCTCCTGGCCTGGCAAGTCCTTGGCAGTTTCGGTTTCTGCAGGCAGAGTTGGGGAATCTGATGTTCTGGGTTCCCCATGGAAGTGTTTAAAGTGTGATACGTTTCGGGTTACTGTCTCTCGTCCTCGGACCACAGTGATACGGGTGCCTTTCACACTAATTACTCGCCACGGTCCTTTTTCATAGTTCAGCCTGAACTTTCCACTGGTCACCCGGTTGCGAAGGAGTACCACATCCCCTCTGCTGAATTGTGTCACTGTTGCTCTTCTCTTCTGGCTAATCTTAGCAAAAGCAGTCTTTCGTTTGTGTGCAATTAGTTCTTCATTCACAGTTTCTGGTGCCCAATGGGGATGGTGAGGAATGGAGTCAGGTATGATTCGTCCCATAAGGAGATGCGCCGGGGCTATCCCCGTGGTCGAGTGCGGGGTTTGCCTGTAGCTGCGGAGGAATGTGAAGATAGCCATCTCCACGGACTGTCCTTTGTCATGGGCAATACGAATTACTTTGTTCAGAGTTCTCATGAAGCGTTCAGCTTCCCCGTTGGCTTGTGGCCAGCGCGGAGTGATGCGTCGATGTCGAGTGCCCAGGGATGACAGATAGGTGGCCAGATCCTGTCCTTGAAATGGGGGTCCATTGTCCGTGCGGAGCTCACGCATGGCCCCGTGAGTAGCAACAATCTTTTCTATTTTCGGGATGACACTCTCGGCACTGGTACTGGCTACTATCTCCACTTTGGGGTACTTGGAATGGTCATCAATCATCACCAACGTGTACCTGCCATCCGGGAGACTGCCAAAATCCATGCTGACCCTCTCCCATGGCTGTTGTGGGCGAGGTTCCACTGCAATTGGAGCTTCACGAGGGGCCTCTCCAGTCACTTGACACGCAGCACATGTCCTCACCATATTCTCCACCATGTCGTCCATCAGGGGAAACCACACCTTTGCTCGCAATCGTGCCTTGGTTTTGACTATTCCTTGGTGACCTACATGTGCCAGCTGTATTACTTGGTCAGTTAGGGCCGATGGTATCACTATGCGATGCCCTCGCAGAAGGCATCCCGCTTCATCCTCATTGAGTTCCTCCCGGACGTGATACAGGCTTTCCATTATTTTCTGAGCTTCGGGGGTGAGCACCTTCCACCCATCCTTGGCCCGATGCCAGTTGACCGTGTGGAGAAGTTCTTTGGCCCTCTGGAGACAGGCATCTTGTGTCGTGGCGTTCACAATGTCACTGATGGAGAGGGGACGAGGGCATGATCGCGCCACCACCCATTTGACGTAGGCCTCCGTCTCTTCAGCCTCCTCCATCTCATCTGGCGTAGCTGGTCTGGGATGTCGTGATAGATAGTCCGCCGGGTTCCTTGCTCCTGGCTGATATTCAATAGTGCAGTTGTACTCCTGTAATTGGAGCAGCCATTTTTCTATGCGAGGCGGCGGTTTGGATGAGGTTCCCGCAAACAGAGGCAGTAGTGGTTTATGGTCAGTCACTACCGTGAATGGCTTGCCGTAGATGTACAGATGAAAGTGTCGGCACCCCCAATGAATGGCGATTGCTTCTTTCTCGATTTGCGAGTACCGTTGTTCCGTGTCCGTGAGGGATCTACTCGTGAATGCGACAGGTGCCCAGTCTATGTCATCCCTTTTCTTTTGCATGAGGACCGCTCCCAATCCGGCAGGCCCAGCGTCCACTGCAATGAGCGTGATGTTTCGTGGGTCAAAGAAGGCAAGCGTGGTATTGCTGGACAGAGAGTCTTTGATATCTCGGAATGCCTTTTCCTGCTCCGGTCCCCAGTTCCATGGAGTGGAGTCCTTGGTGAGGTCCCGTAGGGGAAGCGTGAGATTGGCCAGATCTCTGATGAACCGGCCACAATAGTTGACCATGCCCAGGAAGCTCCGGACTTCGGTGACGGTCTTAGGGGGTGGCGCATCTTTAATGTCTTTCACTTTGTCAGGGTCTGGGTTGACACCATCGGCTGAGAAAATGTATCCAAAGAACCCTATTCGGCTCCGCAGGAACTCGCACTTTTCTCTGTGGAGCGTGAGTCCTGCCTCTCTGAGTCTTCGAAACACTTGAGTCAGCCTGTGATTGTGTTCAGGAATGGTGCGGGCATGTATCATTATGTCATCACTGACATTTATCACTCCAGGTATTCCAGCAATTAACTCTTGGATGACATTCTGAAACACCTCCGCTGCACTGGAGATCCCGAAGCTAAGCCGAGTATACCTTCGAAGGCCAATGTGGGTGGAAAAAGTGGTGATGTTACGCGACTCCATGTCCAACACCAACTGGTGATATCCTGATCGTAAGTCCAGCTTCGAAAACCAGCAGGCGCCTGCCATCTCTCCGATAAGGTCATCGATAGTGGGAGTGATGTGTCGCTCCCGTTTTATGGCGGCATTAGGAAGGCGCATGTCCACGCAGATCCTGACCGCTCCGGGCTGTTTCGGTTTCCGGGTGACCACGATGGGCGAGACCCAGGGGGTGGGACCCGAGACCTTCTCGATGATGCCCGCGGCTTCCAATTTATGGAGTTCTTCTTCCACCAGCGGCCGGAGATGGAAAGCGATGCGACGGTGTCGCAGAGCCACCGGCTGCACCGTTGGGTCAATGTGTAGGTGAATCTCCCGACCCTTGAACTTTCCAATGCCCTCAAAGAGGTCCGGGTATTCCATGAGGAGGTGTTGAACTGACTCCTCATGGACTCCAAAGGCAAACGTCACCACGCCCAGGTCTTCAGCTGTCCTGCAGATCAACAGCATGCCTTGGCCCTCTTCCGACACAAAGATGTTGGTTCTGATGGTCTTGTCCCCATGGCGGATGACCGCTCTGAATTTTCCTCGAATCTTGAGAGGGGTATCTTGTCCATACGCAAAGACGGTGATGGGGGTGGGGCTCAGCGCCGGAGGCATGGCCATGGTTCTGTAGAGGGAGACACTCATGAGGTTTATGGATGCGCCCGTGTCCACTACCGCTATTAAGTCTTGGTCCGCCACTTGTATGGCACATTGAGGTAGCGGCCTGGTGCGGCGGGCAGCGGTGCCGATCATGTGTACCTTGTGCACCGACCGTTCTTCTTCCTCGTCGTCATCCATGTCACTGGGACTCTGTTCCCCCTCCGTTATGGCCTGCACAACGGGGCGTGGTTTGCGGAACTTTTTCGATCGGCACACCTTTTCAAAATGATTTTGCCTGCCACATCCCGAACACCGCTTGCCACGCGCTGGGCATTCTGCCATCTGGTGTCGCGGACCTCCACAATAGCCACATGACTGTCCCGACGCTCCACCCTGAGTGGGCGGTCTCTTATGCCACTTGGTGGGCGTGTGGGCCTGGATCTTGTTAACCGGTTCCACTTTGACCGATGCCTGCAGGGCAGCTTCCATGTGCGCAGCCCTGGCAAGTTCTTTCGTGCGGCCGAGAGTTAAGATATCAGCCAGCGGTTTGCCAGACTCCTCCAGAATCCGTTCCCTCAGTTTGGCCGAGGCACAGCCCTGTATAATTTGCCCCCGAATCTCTTCGGTGGTATCTTGAAAACCACACGTCAGCGCCAACCTTTTAAGTCGGGTGTGATATGTGTCTAATGATTCCTCAGGCAGCTGACGTGCTTGTCGGAACACAAAACGTTCATAGTCTTGATTGGCCATAGGCTCAAAATGGGCATTGGGGCATTGATCAACGTGTGATGTGTTTTGGGGGTCGCCTCTGTGAGGGTCCGAGCGATGGAGTGAATGTCCTTGCCGCCTAGATGTAACACCATGGCCCGTTTCTGTTCCTTGTGTGTTTTCGTAGCTTCGAAGAACACTAGGAGTCTGTCCACCCACTCCTTCCATTTCGGAGCGAGAGCTGAGGGCGTACCCTCCACTACAAACGGTTCGATGGGCGGAATCGTGGCCATCCTCCAGGACGTGCCGGATCAGGCACCCGGCGCGACCTCCAGAGGCGTGCGATGAAACAGGGCACCGCCCTGAGCGACGGGCTGAGCGGACTGAAGCGCGCTTCACGCACGGGCCGGGAGGCACAGTGCGGCGCTGGGGGTGAAACCACCGGAAAGAGAGTGTGTCGACTGGGCAGACCCACCGAGTCGCACTGCAAGCAGACGCCGGGTAGCACGGTTCACCTACTAGACTCCAAGGCTCAAAGCCGCCCCTCCAAGCGCTCCGTGTGGGGGTGGGGTACACCGTAAGGCACGAGCACCACGAGCCAAAAGACGGGCTCGCAGCCGCCTCACGGGGCAAAATGCAGGTACCCCCACCCAGCGAGGATTCAGCAACCACCCTCGTCGCCAATTGTTGTGTCCTGCAGATGGGGTGTGACAGCCTTAGGGACAACAACTGGGGGCCTACACTGTGGGGCATCTAAGTCTAACTAGGCCTAACACGTGGCCCTAGAAATAACTGAGTCAGACTATGGGAATAACTTGCTGGCTCTCCGTGCGCTCGTTCCAGAACTGCGTACGTGCGTGCGGGGCCTCTCTTTATTATACCAGGTCACATGACTTTAACACTGCACGCCCCTTGCGCCAGGGGCGGATCATATTCCCAGAACATAACAAGTGAGCCGCTGTCGGCGGCAGCGGCAGTGGCGGTGGTATTACAGCGGCGGCTGCTGGATCAACGGCGACCCGCTCTCGGGTGCCGAAACTGTCAACTCAGGGGTCACTTTCAGGTGCACAATGCGCAGATAGGGAGTGAGCTGGGAGTCAGCTAGGAGGGAGCAGGGGTATGATCAGAGGTATAAGCTGCCGCACCGGCTCCGCTCACCTCGGCTCACCTATCTCGATCGGCCCGGCACCGGTCGCCGCTCCTGTGTGTTCACAGCTCCGGGTCTGGTCGCGGCTCCTGTGCTTCTCTTGCTGGATACCACCGCAGCCACACGCCGCACGCCTCGCCTCGCCCTCTGCTTCAACGGACTGCGGATCGCGGCTCGCTCCTCCTCCTCGCACGTGCAATCAGTATGTTTCCATCGTTCCGATCCATTGGTGAATTTGGTCCCTTCCATAGTTGAACTGCATGCTTGACAGTTTCCACATTTATGATGTCCTCAAATGGGTTGAAGATTCAAGAAGGGGCACATCGACTCTGGTTTCTTCTGGGGTTTGTCTGACTGGCGTTCTTTTTCAATGCAAAAAGAGGTATTTCAAGGTCTTTGTCCACAGCTTTTACCAAGTGCCAATCTTGGCGGATGATTTTTTTGGAAAAGTTGGTGTAGGGACCAAATGTGGAGACACACACTAGACGTTTCATAGGTTTTTTGGCCTTCTTCTCCAGCAGAACTTCACGTGGCATAAAGCACGCACGTTTGCATGAGTGTTTTAAAAGTTTAGATGGGTACCCTTTTTCTTTTAGTTTTTCAATTAATACTTGGGAAATAAACTCATAATCTTCCTTGTGTGTGCAATTGCCTCGCACACGCAAAAACTGACCAAGGGCAAGTTATCCTTAAGGCTTTTTGGATGAAAGCTCTTAAAGAGCATTGCTGTATTCTTGTCGGTAGGTTTGGAATACAGTGTTGTTATGAGATCTGTCTCAGTGGGTCGTACCTCAACGTTAGATTATTTGTACTGTGTGCTATGCTGAATTTAATATCTGATTTCCTGTCATTCAGCCATACATGGAATTTGAGATCATTTTCAGTACCTATTCAAATACACAACATTTCATCAATGTACCGATACCACTGTGCAACATGATTCTTGAAGGGATTGTTGTTATAAATATGTCGCTCTTTATATATTGACATGTAGAGTACCGCCATCTCCGGTACTCTACATGTCAAGTTATGAAGAACAATATATTTATAACAACAATGATCTCCTCAAATTTTATGTATGGCAGAATGACAGGAAATCAGATAGGCTGGGATGGTAGGGTGGACATGGCAGAGACAGACCAATAAATATGTGAACTGTCACTGAGTGCTAAATAGCAAAGAAAAAAGTGTCTCCTTAAGTCAGCTGTGGAAAGATACAACTCATCCAGTCAGCAACTGTGAGATCTACATGTTACTGGGCGGGACAAACATAAGACTTGGGAGGAAGGCTGCCGAAACAAAAGTAGAGAACTGAGATAGACAACAAATCCATTCAACCACAAACAACAATCTGACCCAAAGTCCACTCTAAAGGCATGTTATTCGGTGCATAATTTGTAAAATAATAAGTGCCAGGGCCCTGACCAGGAGGTCACTGCAGTTTGCACCACCCTCTGTCATCGCGACCAAACCAGCTATAGCCATCTCTCTCACCTGCAAGTGAGATGGTTTCGATTATTTTAGGCCCCCAAAGCTAAAGGAATGGCTGAGGAGGCAGCTATTAGTAATTTTGAATGTATATAGTATTCATAAACAACCATTGTTCTGCTCATCTCTAAATTCGATAAACAGCAACACCCTGTGGCAGACTGTCATAAGTGTGGTGTTGACAATTTGGTGCCAGTGCTGAGCACTGGAAACCAACTAAGGGCCAGATGTACGACCGATTTATGTGGTCGCAAAGGGAATTTCAGCCCCTTTGCGACAGCAAAATAGGTCAGGCCAATGTACTAACCCTAATTTGCGTATCGCTAATCTATTAGCAACACTCAAAATAGGGTTAGAGAGTCACTATTAGGAAGGGGCGAGCCAAGGGCATCCCTTCCTAATAGCGACTAAAAGAAACCTGTATAAATGTTTTGAGATCGCAATTGCGGTTGCAAAACACTCGCAGTTTACCACCCTTCTCAGAAGGGTGGTAAACCACTTGCAAACTGGAAGGGACCCCTTCATCTTTGGGAATGGATGTGCAAATATTTTTTTTAAGGGCAGGCAGTGGTCCCATGAACCACTGCCTGCCCTTAAAATTGAAACTGAAGGGTTTCATTTTTTAAATGTATCCTGTTTTCCTTTAAGGAAAATAGGCAGCATTTTTTGTTAAAACTCCTTTAATTAAAAGCAGTCCCAGACATGGTGGTTTGCTGACCCCAGTAGACCACCATCGCTGGCAGTGCTAGCCATTCCCAATGAGGTCGCAAATTGCGACAGCCTCATTAATATTCATGAGGCATGTAATTTGCAACCCCATTAGGAATCACAAACAGTGTCTCAGTCACTGCTGTACATTGGATTTTGCGACTCGCAAATTGTGACTCACAATTTGTCGCAATTTGCGACTTGCAAATTCCAATGGTCGTACATCTGGCCCCATGTACTGGTGCTGTGCACTGGAAACCACCTGCGCAAATTAAGCACTGATATGATGCATTGGAAACAATATGCCCTCAATGGATAAATAAAGTTGTCTGTACTCAACACATAGAAATCCGGAGACTCACTCAGTAGTAACCCTGAAAACGTTCACCGTGTGCAGCTTTTGTGGCATACTGCAATTGGACTTTTTGCATAGGAGAATCGTAAATCTGCAACCCTGAAATTCTACCAGAGCAGATTTACGATTCCCTTTGTGAATGGGGCCTAAATTGAACATTTTTTATAGCAAGATCACTCTCTGTCCTGCACGTTGATTAAACATTATTTTATGCTCAATCAATTTCTTGCATACAAATTTTACTTGCTTCAAAAATGAAGGCTATCACAGAAGAATGCGACCTATGACTCTTCGTGTTCTGTTTGCTGACACCTTTCCCTTAAATGCTGATACAATGCCTTAAGCATTTCACTAATACTCCAAGGGTAACTGAGACAAGCGCCACACTGTCTCTGCATATTAGGCGTTTCTTCTGCTTGAGATAATTACTAAAAAAAAACATACAGCCGTTCTAGGGCATAAATGCAGTTGCAATTATTGTAAAACAAAAAAAAATGACAGTTTGTGCTTGTGCAATTCCAATGAAGCAGCTTGATTGGAATATAATAAAGTGAGCTTGTTGTATTTCGAATGTGTGTGTTTTGGAAGCATTACATTTTAAATATAATTTGACTTCAATTAATTTTAGTATATAAAGCAAGCAGCTCTTAATGACTGAAGTCTGAGCTCATGCCAGAGCAGAAGAGTTCTCGCTCTACCTTTGAGATAACATATCGAGTTAGGAAATGCATGCAATGTGCATCTTCACAAAACAAATGCGTCAGAGGACCTGCCTAAGTATTATTTATGGACAGTTTGCAGAGTAAAATGTATTAAATCTCAAACAGTCTCTGAAATTGCTGAATTAATAAAACACTAAAAGTAAAAATTTTCCTAGGAACCCTGGGCTGTTAATGTTTTTTGTCTGTTTATAGTAATTCAGAAGAAAGTAATTTGTTATCAGTTTTCTCCACCCACGAGCTACTTAGACAGCTTAAAGGCTAATGTATCCTTGCACAATGAGCCGCGTGCAGTCTTTTGTATTACCAGAAGTCTTTCAAAACTTTCCATACTTTTAGTTCAAGAGATCAATGATGGGAAACAACCTTTACAACGCAGTCATTACATCGAACTACCTTTACAATGTAGTTATTACAACGTTACATCCTTTACATCGCATGTCATTACAACACATGTCATTACAACGCATGTCACTATAACGCATGTCATTACAATGCAATATAGGGTAAGTAATGGGGAATAGTCATTTTTAACCCTACACTATCCAACACTTACCACACTGTCGCCCTAAAAGTAATATGCATTGTTATGGTATGCGTGTTAATGGAATGCGTTGTAAATGTAGTTTCTAAAAATGCGTTGTGATGGCATGCAATGTAAAAAGATGCGTTTTAATGGATGTTGCGATGTAAAAATAGCATTGTAAAGGCATGCATTGTAAATGTTTGCGTTGTGTCGTCTTACATCCGTCAATGATTGCTAACTTAGTCCCTGTTTATATATTCGGGTAATGGTACACTAAGTGCTGCAAAGGTGCATTCACATTACTTTGATGTGAGGCGGCCAAGCTAGGCATCATTGATGTAGTGCTGCCCAGGTGTGTGAAAGGTCAAGGTATAGTAAGCACAACAAACCTTGAACAGATTACCTGATGTGCTTCCATGTCTGATATGGGTAAACAGGGCTGCATCTACTATTAGTGCATCGGGGGCAAGATATGTGAGGGGTCCACTAGACCTATAATATAGTGTTTTTTTACTACACTGCTGGAGGGACAGTGGGTCCATTTTCCTGCTTTGCCTTAGGGCACATAGAACCCTTTCGACATGGTACCAATATATAATTGTCTGACATTTAGCCTCACAGCAGGCTGGGAATGAGATATTCAGGAAGCGTGTTTCACTCACAGGTTAGTCACACCCCACGGTAGGCTACCTGAAGCGAACAGCCAAAGAATGTTTCACCATCTTGATTTTTGGTGAAATCTGGGTCAAGATTATGGCCACTCATCGCAGGAAGTGGTCATATAGGGGGTGTAGTCGCCCTAGTTGTAGGTAGCCCAATGCCTACTACCCTATACTCCCCTAAATGCCCCTAGATTGAGTATATAGGGGTCCCAACAACACAAGGTCCTCAATTCGACCTCCTGGCAACTGAAGATGACAAAGAAGAGACAACACCGCAACAACTAAGGACCTGCACCAAAATTGGCACCAAACCCTGTCTGGCTGCTTGCTCCTTGACAATTGCAAAGACCTGACTCGTCCTGCAGCTGTGCATCATCACCAACAGTTGGAGGACTGCCCATAACTCTGTCAATCAGCAAACATCTCCCTTGGGGTGTTGTAGACCATCGGACGCACTGAGGGAGCATCACATCAGGAGGAGGTCTTTGTGGCTCTCGTAGGTCAGCCCTGTCTCTCTGTTGAGTTTCAAGACGCTAGAGCGCCCACGAACTCCCCTGCACCAATACCCTGAGCACTGGGCACTTACATCAGGTAAGGCTTGCTCTTCATTCAACCCAGACTCCACGACCTTGGATGCCTTCCTGTCATTGCGGGACTTCAGGACAGCTGAGATCCATGACCAGAGTAGCCGACTGTTTTGTTTTTTTCCATTCTGCAGAACCGACAGACAACCATGAGAGCCTGAAAACTCCAGTAGTCAGCCAGCCAAGAACCTCTGCATCTGAGCTCCACAGCCTGAGGCCATGAAGCCAGACTACATCCCCTTGGCCTAGGGGTCCTCACGACTAGGCCCCGCTTTGGGTTCAGTCGAACCCGTCCCCAAGTCCGTCCTGGCATCCATTGTCTCAGGTCCCTAGTGACTACTGTGGTGTAGCGTTTGAAGCTACAATCCCTAACAGCACCTCTGCACCCAGACCCCTAGTGAAGGTAACCCAAAAATGCTGGTGGTTCTTTTGGGCCCCTAGCATCATAATCAAAAAAGGGCACCTCCTATCTCCTGCTGCAAGTATCTGTTTGCTGCGTATGTTTTTCCTCCCAGAGGATAAAATTACTGCATTCAGGGCGCATACCTCAAAAAAATTTATTTTAGCAGTTTTACTGTTTTCTTGTAAAATCGATAACTCTGAATGTACTTAGTGTATTCTAAAGATTTTGGTGTCTAAATTCCTATAAAAATCTACTTATTTTTTTATAAATTTGTCTCAAATTTCTTATTGAGTGCGTGAACCAGCAATTAACTGTGTGAGTACAAAAAATGCTTAACACTCCTCTTTGGTAAGCCTAAACTGCTCGACTACACCATCACCAATAAAGCACTTGGGATTATTAAAGGAAGGCCCCGAAAACCAATAAGTGTCGTCTGAACTTTTTGCATGGTGTGCTCTTACTTATTGGCACTACTACATAAAAAGCCAGCTTCCTGCTGATACAATTAGTGCATTTGTGAAAAAAAGAATCAAAAAGAGAATGAGTGCCAGAAAGAAGGAAAGGAATAAGAAAACAGGGAAAGGAAATAATCAAGTGATACAGAAAAGTGAGTAGAGAGACAGAAAAAGAGAAATGGGGAAGGAGAGTAGGAGATAGTGAGAGAATAAAAGAGATAGAGACAAAGAGCTAGGGAGTGAAGTGGGAAGAAAAGAGTCAGTAATCAAAAACACCAGAGTGAAGAAAGTGGAGACGGAAACAGACAAAATAAAAACATTGACAGTGTGCGGGTGCGGCGTTATAGAGAAGAGAAGAGAGAGAATGAATTAAAGATAGGAGGCAAAGAAAAGAGAGGGCAAGATAGAGGCTGTTAATGACAGGAAAGAAGCAAAACAATTAACGAATGAGGGGAAACAGAAACAAAAGATAGAAAGTTAAGGCTTGAGGGAAAAAGAGAGAAGAAAGGAAGGACAGTGGGAGAGAAGGAGAAAGAAAAAGAAACAACGTGTATGCTTTCGAGGGGGAAAATTGCAGTGAAAAGAGAGTAAGAGAAAGATAATGGAAAGAAAATGAAATGGAATGGGAAGGAGAGGGGGAGAAAGGGTAGAAACAAGAAAGAAAAAAAAGAAAGTAGAGAGGGAGAAGAAGAGTGAGAAAGTGAAATAAAGAGGGAAGATGGAGACTGCTGGCCCTATGGCTCAGGTCCGTGCAACTTGCAACTCTGGCGAAAGTGTTGGTGACATCTTTCCAGAGAGAAACAGCCTTTACAATGTGGGCTGAGCCTGGCATGCAGTTTCCCTGCAAGCGGAACCATGCTTGCCTTAACCACACATATATGTAGTTAAGGCAGTGTGCGGTCATGATGCTGGGAATGGCAGGCACAGGAAGAGGAAGGATCGCAAGAGGATGTGGAAGTGGAAGTGGGACCGGGTCTGTGGGGTTGAGGGATATTTTTTAATGGTTGGGAGCTAGATTTTGGGGCTCAGGTTGGGGGGTAGTTTTTAGGCCTCAGGGGGTGGTCAGGCTTATTTTCAGGTCTCTTTAGTTTTTAAGGCTCAGGGGCTCCGATAGTGTCAGGAACTCGGGGTTGGGGTAGTTTTTAGGGATCAGGGGGTAAGAGTAGTGCTTAGGACTCAGTGGGAGTTGGAGTAGTTTTTAGGGCTCTGGTAGTGTTTAGGGCTCAGAAGGGGCGGTGAGTTTTGAGGGCTCAGGGCGTCAGGTAGTTTTTAGGACTCAAAGCGGGTGGCTGGGGTGTGATCTTTACCCCACATCCCTTCACCAGTCATGCTTTTACCATGAAATTGCATGGTAAAGGCATGAGTGGTAAAGGCATGCTTAGTAAAAAATGCGTCGTTCAGTCACATTTGTTGCTCAACAGCGTTGTAGAGACACGTGTAGTTTCGCCATGCATTCCTCTGTCACACAACTCGTTCCCAAGTGTCAGAAAGCTGGTGGCACCTTTGCCTGCTTCATTGATCTAACTTTGCTAATGGCAAAGTCAAAGTCAAAAGAACTTATAGAGTGCTCAAATCACCAAAAAAGGTTTCATGGCGCTTGCGGGACTCCTGTAGACTGGTGGTCGAAGCTAGACAGCTTTATTTCTGATTGAATAGCCACATTTGTAATTTCTTCCAAAAGCACTTATGATCAGCAATGGAAAGAAGATGGGCTGGAAGCTTATTGCAAAAAATTGGGTCAAGAAAAGAGAAGGATCGTCCTCCACTCCGTACAATGAGAACTCATGGTGGGGTGAGAAGAGATATTGAACTAGATCTTAACATTCTACCTGGCTGGTACCTGTTGAGTTTTTTCACTAAATAACAGGGCTCAGTTCCATGTATGATATTGTGAGTGAGGCATAAGATTTAAAAATGGCCACTCTTTCTTACCGGAAGCCAGTGGAGGGATCTCAGATAGGGGTCTGAGGGGGATCTGGATGGACTGTTCAAGATAAGTCTGGTAGCAGTGTTCTGCAGGATCTGTAGTTTGGAAAAAATATCTTCTTTTAGGCAGGCTAGTAAGGTATATATATTCTAAACGGCTTACAATTAGACCCTGCACCAGAGGTTTCCTAGATTCAATTGGTAACCATTTAAAGAGTTTACGTAGTGTCCGCATGATCCCATAGCTATTGCCCAGTACAAGATTGACCTGATTTCTCATAGACAGTTTGTTGTCAATGGTTATTCCAAGATTACGCACTGCTTAATTTAGGGGATGGGCAGGGACCCAAAGCCTAGGGCCACCAATTGTTGGACCAATGCTCTTCAGCCCACCAAACAAGATGATTTCTGTGTTGCTGATGTTGAGCTATAGTTTGTTATTTCACATCCAGTTGTTGAAGTGGATCATACCGTTTTTAAACCAGATCAGTTGTCTCTGGGGTCGGGACCAAATGTAATCAACAGTTGAGTGTCATCAGCGTATGACACAGCCTCAAAGCCATAGGACTGATTACCCTGGCCAAAGGTGTTACGTAGAGGTTAAAAAGCATAGGGCTGAGGATAGAGCCCTGAGGAACACCTATGCTTACCAATCTGCTATCTGAGGCCAGGGTATCTATATGTATGTGCTAGACCGGTTCCGTAGTATGTTTTTAGGTCTCGCGCCTAGCGTTGCAGTGCGCAGCAGTACATGTGCAGGTTGAGGCCTCTTGAAGGGGCTTTAGAAAGCTAACCACAAGCTTGTACGTGTGGTTTTGCTTTCTCTGGCTGTTATTGGCTTGCACATGCTTTTTTTTTTTTAAAACAGCACGCGATCGGGTAAAGGCGGGCGCATGTCCCACCTTTGTAACGCCCATTCCCGATGGTGGCTAGCATGCGCAGCAGCGCACGTTCGCCTCGCTGCCGCGCTCCCTCCCCCCCACTCCTCTGTGGTGCACGCACACCACTGGTTTCTGGAGCTTTGATTTTCACTCTTCTGGCTCTCGGACAAGCAGGTCAGTGCGACTTTCGGAATGGTCTTGATATGTCGTTTCGTGGAAATGTGACATTTGATCGAATGTCTGTGTGTTTTTTGGGGGTGGATTTAATATATCATTCTTGGATTTTTATTGCCCCTCTAACCGCAAAGCCGAAGAGTGCCTTTGTGTGGTTCTTACTGCTTTCTCATTCTCCTTTTTCCTGATCTGGATTCCCCGCCTCACCAAATAAAACTCTTCCCCAACTCCATTCTTGGAAACTTTGTTCCCACCCTCTTCCTCATCACTACTGTCAGAAATAGCTGCCATTTCTCATCCGGCGATTTTGAATTTTGCTTCACAGCCGGTTTTCTACATCATGCCTTTAGCTTCTCCTCACCAGCTCTCTCAGAGGAGTACCTCATGCTCTACTGCCCGGTGGCATGCGAGTCACCATCCTCCTCCTTACCTGACATCCGTTATGCCATTCTCTTAAGCAGTCAGGGTACTTCCTGTTCGTCCCCAGCACTCTCAAAAGCTTTCCTCATTGTCACTTCCAATCTCATGGCCTCCCTCACCTGCACTCTGATCTCGAACTGTCACTTACCTTCAATCGCTGAAGCCCCTCTTAAACACTCTCGCAGGACATGTTTTCCTTACTTTTATACTTCCTCGGTGGCCTTCCTCCGCTACCCTTCCCCAGACTCACCTTCCTCACATCCGCCCTCTCAAAAGTCTCTTCACTTCCCCTCATATGCCCTCAGGAGCCTTGGTCAAGACTGAGCTTCTCTGTGTCCCATCGCCCCTAAGAGGCCTTACACCTATCAACTTGCCTCACAAGCTTTGCTGTCACCTCACCTGCTCTCACCGGGTGCGTCTTGGCCTCACCTCCCCTCCAGGAGTTCTTCCTATCCATCACCTGCCTCCTACCCAATGCAAACCTTACTCCTAGGCGTGGAGGAACGCCCCTGTTCTGCTTCGGGCTTGGCAATGCACACAGTACTAGAAAGTCGGAGGCGTGGAAAAGGTGCGTGTAAGGCCCACAAGTTCATGGCACGATCTCACAATGTTGTCATTCAATCATAATGCCCAAACATGGTGCAGGATTTGTGTCTTCCTTGTAAAACTTACAGAACTTCACTACCAAGCGTCGTCCTGCCAGCAGGCCGGAACACGCTGGACTACAATGTTCAAGAACAGAGGCTTTAAAAGAACAGCAGCACAAGCTAGAAATGCACAAATTTGCTTTGTTTTATCAGGGGTACCCGCGTGGTGGGGGTATGAAGCAGGCATTCATGGGGTTTCCAACCATATAACCTGGGATGGAGAATTATGGCAATCATGTGGGGCAATGCGTGTCAAATGCAAAGAGCAAGTGAACTAACTCACAGTAAATATCTTGCATCCAAGGCAGAGGTGGACTGGAGGACAGAATCCAGCAATTACCCAAATATACTTATCTATTTAGTGAAGAGTAGGGCTTGGAAGTTATTCCCATGTTGTAAAACTGGCCCTACACAACGACTAAGCAGCACACTGCTACAACTGTGACCGTTCAGACTATTCTAGGCCCCAAAGTAATAAAAATTTCTTGGGCGGCAGGTATCAGTTGTTTTGTAATGTATACTAAATTAATAAACAATTGCTTTTCTGCTCACCTCTAATTTATACAAACAGCACTACTACGTGGCAGCTGTCATACGTGCTGGTGTTGACATTTAAGCGTCAGCGCCGGGCATGGAAACTACCAGCTCAAATTAAGCACTGTTGAGTTCTGTTTTAGAATTTTTGCCTCTGGTCCAGACCTGCTTTCCATCAGTGGAAGCATCAATTTGCCACCCTCTCCACCAGGCTGCCTGTCATCAAGAAGGTTTCTGTATACCTATGTAGAATTTGGGCAGCATAGTGTTACACCTGCACATCTTGTTAGATTGAATGGGTCAAAAAGTTGGACTGAGAAGATGGAACCTGTCCATGCTGGGTCTTCAACCCAATGATTAACAGCCAGTGTAGTGCAATCCAAAAGATAAGATAGGGTCTGCACACCAGAGGGCGAGGATGAGGAGGGTGGTATGATTTTACAATCTAGAGCTGGTCATCATTTCACAGGACAGTTTCAGTAACGTCCTTTGTAATTGAAGATCAACACTGTAAGGATAAGGGTGGTCTTTTGTGATAGAAGCAGCAGCAGAATTTCAACCCTAGATTATGGTCCTTTCTTCTTGCTCGATTATTAATAGATTTCTGTGCTTTGCCTTGGCTAGCTCTTCCTTTATGTTGACTGATTGATTTCGCTTGAATAATCTGCATCTTTATTTGCAAGCTGTGCCTCCAGACATATCTATTCAAAGCCAACACAATCTATTACTGCCTCTACCCATGACTGAAGATTTGGCATAAGGCGCTTGTTAGGGTTTAGCGGCATGGGCTGTGTAGAAGACCTTGACATGTGTTTAGCCTTGGTCTCCCCGATGTCCTTTACACACGCTCCCTCAACGGTCACAGAACTTCACTACACGATAGTGTTCTTTTGAGATGCTCCCTTATTCACGTAGAGGGACGCGTCTGAACGTAAGTCATTGCTTGGCTTACTGTTCCGGTACCACACCCCTTCCTTGCTTCCTGTTTGTAGAGCGGCCTCTTCCTCGGCGTCTCTGTCCCGCTCCCGCTTCTTCCAGTTTCTAGGTGGAATTCTGCTCAGTGCAGTAACCTGGTTCCTTACTCGCTTTCCGACATTTGTCCTACGTCGGAAAGCGCTTTTGAGTCCTATCAGCATTTTATGCGGAGAAGTCCTTATTCTCCGAACGCACCCGAGCCCCGACAGAGCCCCGATCACAGCTGGCGCGGAGGTCCTCCGAAATCTCCGTACTCACCTGTACTCAGTTTCCCCACCCTCAGAGTGCCTTGGAGGTTTATTTCTCTGGTTTTTGAAACAGCTATTCCATTCCTCGCGTTTGGGCACTTGTTTGACCGGATGGTCATTTATGCGTAGTATTGATTTATTCCCCGCCCTGTTGAGAGTGTGCTCGCTCCGCTTGGTAATAACTTCCCGAGCCGGGCGGCACACCTCTTGAGTGTGTGGCTGCTCCGCTATTTTTCCACCAGGAGAGCCGGCCAGTGCACCTCAATTCCATTTCCCCTTTTATTTAGCATGTGTGTATGGTGTATGAGTGCGTCCTTTGCATAGTCCTGCCCTATTTGGCCTGGCATCAGACTTCCCAGGCAAATCTGTCCTGCACGAATATCCTTCAAAGACGCCATTGGACTTAACTGGGGTAAGTGAACCTATGAACTAAGCACATGTCAATGTAAATGAATTGGTTGTGTTTTAACACTGTTTAGTAGTATTACTACCTGCCCTGTTTTCTTACAGCTTGACCACACCAGACAGACCAGCATTCCTATTGTTACCCCCCCCTCGTATGGGGAGAGTGGTGGACACTCCTTGGGTTTTCCCCCATACTTTTAAGGAACAGCTAGCAGGAGTGTGTCTACCATTGCATTCTTGGTACTGTTTTTTGGAGGTTAGGAGGATTTATCTTCGCTCTCGTGGAATTCAGCTTGTATCCTTTAAAGTCTGACAGAAAGCCAAGCCCACGAATACCTTTCACCTGAGCGAAGATGAATCCCGATAATGCAGGCATTCCCTTAGAACAGGGTTTTCACAATACACTTCCAACCCCTACAGTAGAAGAATTAGCTGCAGCTTTGGTAGATCTCCAAGCAGAAGTAGGGAGGTTACGTAGTGAAAATCAGAGATTACAAGCAGAAGTTCTACAACTAAGACCTCAAGATCCATTAGAATATAGGGAATCAGTAACTATTCCTAAGGTTAGAAAACATTATATTCAACCAGCTCGTTTTTCCATGCCATCCTCCTCTACTGGGGCTGGGGCTAGAGGAGAAGGTGATATACCTCCAGTGCAGGTTACTGTTCATACCCCCAGTCCTGTTCCTTTGGCAATGCCAGAAAGGTTTTCAGGAGATAGCGCAAAATTCAATATTTTTATAAATCAATGTCAGCTGCAATTTTTATGTAATGCTGCAGCATTCCCAGATGACGCAGCTAAGGTCGCCTTCATCATATCATACTTGGCAGGTAACGCGGCAGAATGGGCAGTTCCTTTGGTAGAAAACAATGACCCATTATTATATAATTTGCCTCTTTTTCAAGAAAAGATAAAAAGTGTATTCGTGAAACATACCTATATGCAGGCCAGCGATAATGCCCTTCTAAATCTTAAACAAGGATCGAAAGACCTCCTGTCATATATTACTAGTTTCAATAGATTGGTGGCTGAAACACATTGGCCTGAGGATAAAAGAACCTCTTTATTTTATAGAGGATTGTGCGATGAGTTGAAAGATTTGTTATCACAAATTGTGAATCCTCCAGAGGATTGTCCCTCTTTTATAGAATTAACTGTGAAGCTTGATCACAGGTTACATGAGAGAAAAGGAGAGAAGGCTCGTGTAAGTGTACCTAAATATGTCATGATACGTGCCGAGAAAAAAGACCCCAAAGACACTTCAGAGCCTATGCAGATTGGAGGATTAAGAGGGCCTTTATCTGCGGAAGAAAAAGACAAAAGAAGAAAAAACAATCTTTGTTTATATTGTGGAAAAGGGGGACATTACGCCAAAGATTGTCCAGTACGTCCCAAGACCCCTAAAAACGTGGCTAGTGGTACCTTGGTCCAGGAAAACTAGCAAGCTTGAAGAAAAAAAGAGATCGATTCTTCAAGTGTTGACAAAAATCAGATCTCCAAAAATAAGCATGTGGTGCAAAGAGTGGTAAAACATTTTACTTTGAATATCACTCTCATTTATTCAACACAGAGTAGACATAACATATCCATTTTGTTGGATTCAGGAGCTACTGGTATTTTTTTTGATTTACAACTTGCAAAAAGAATTGGGATATCTTTTATCCCTAAATAACATCCAGAACCTATACGAGCAGTAGATGGTTCTGAATTGTCATCTGGTCTAATAACATATCAAACTCCCCCTCTGGTTATTGTATTTAGTAATGTGCATTCTGAGCACATTACATTTGATTTAATTGATGCTCCCAATTTTGGGGCAAAACTAGGTGTTGCATGGCTACAGGGCCACAATCCTCAGATTGATTGGGCTAGTAGGACAGTAACTCTGAAATATCATTACTGCCTATTTCATTGCTATCAAGAAGCCAGTGAAGAAATTAATCCTTTATACTGTGCCTTGCAAACAGTAGCTGCGGCTTCTTGCGTTCCCGAACTATATGCAGAGTTTCAGGATGTGTTCAATGAAGTAGATGCCACTAAAATACCACCTCATCGTAGTTATGATTGCCGCATTGATTTGATACCAGGAGCGGAACTACCTTGTAGTCGCATCTATGCCCTTACCCCTTCTGAGACTGAATGTTTGAAAAACTATTTAGATGACATGCTACAAAAAGGTTTCATAAGACACTCTACTTCCCCCGTGTCATCTCCTCTGTTTTTTATAGACAAGAGGGAAGGGTGTCCCAGGGCTTGTTTGGACTATAGAGCCTTAAACAAGGTGACTTTAAAAAACAAATATCCGCTCCTGCTCATTCCTGTTCTTTTTGATCAAATCAGAGGAGCCAAGATATTCACCAAGATAGATCTCTGGGGTGCATACCATCTTATCAGAATCAAACAGCGGGATGAGTGGAAAACGGCATTTCAAACTAAATTTGGTCTCTACGAGTATTGTGTCATTCCATTTGGACTTTGCAATGCACCTGCTGCTTTTCAATATTTTATTAATGACATCTTGAGAGAAGATTTAGACATCTTTGTAATAGTGTACATTGATGATATTCTCATATATTCCCAAAATGAACAGGATCATATTGTTCATGTAAAAAAGATCTTGAGTAAGCTTCAGGAGAACCAGTTGTTTGCCAAGTTGGACAAAAGTACCTTCCATACCACTGAAATTGATTTTTTAGGTTTCATCATCAAACCTGACGGCATTCAAATGGATCCTCAAAAGGTTAAGGCGTTGATTCAATGGCCTAGTCCTACTTCTGTCAAAGAAATTCAGCCCTTCTTAGGATTTGCCAATTTTTATCGAAGGTTTATAGATAATTTTTCGGACTCAGTGGCTCCCATAACTAAGTTATTAAAGAAAGGAGTACCCTTTGTATGGTCTGAGGAAGCGGAGCAAGCCTTTCGCTCCTTAAAGAACAAATTTACCACAGCTCCCATCATCAAACACGCCGACAGTACACAACCATTCTTCGTAGAGGCAGACACTTCAAAATATGCAGTAGGGGGTGTACTTTCGCAAAGAGATAAAGTATCAGGTCACATGCATCCCATAGCTTACTTTTCCAAGACCCTGTTACCTGCCAAACAGAATTACACCATTGGAGAAAGAGAATTGTTAGCTATTAAGCTAGCCTTTCAAGAATGGAGACATCACTTGTTAGGTTCTCCACATGTAATCACTATTTATTCTGATCATAGGAACCTCCAGTTTTTTAGAACAGCACCAGCACTCACTCCCAGACAGATGAGATGGGTATCTTTTTTTAGTGAATATGACTTCATTATCACATACCGTCCAGGGCCTCAACATGGCAAAGCTGAGCACTATCACGGCTAGGACATCCTGCAGACATGGCTAGAGAAAACCCTCTCCCTATCATACCAGAACACAAGATCATAGGAGTAGGAGACAAGGATAAGAATTTATTGGATGAACTAAAAAACCAATATAGTAAAATCCCTCAGGAGGAGTGGGAAGGGAAACCTTTAAATGCTATCCGAGACGGGTTGTATTACCATAACAATAAATTATACTTACCTACTCCTCATCTGCAACAACAAATCATGGATTGGTGTCATGCAAGTTCTTTAGCGGGACATCCAGGGAGTGCAAAAACCATAAACATGTGTCAACTATGGTTTTGGTGGGAGAATATGCTAAAAGACATTGTCACCTTTGTTCAGGCATGTTCAACTTGTGCAAGACAGAAGGCCTCCCATTGTGCGCCTACTAGGTTACTGAAAACCATAGCAGTCCCTCCCTCACCCTGGCATTCTATTAGTATGTACTTCATTACTGATCTTCCGAATTGTCAAGGCTATAACACTATTTATGTTGTAGTAGATATGTTGTCCAAGGTGGCCCATTTTGTACCGTTGAAGAAAATACCTTCTTCTAAAGAACTGGCTCACATTTTCTTAGACCACGTAGTACGTCTTCATGGTTTGCCCTCTGTCATAATTTGTGATAGAGGCCCCCAATTTGTATCAAAATTTTGGCAAGGTATGTGTTCAGTTCTAGATATTGATCATAGGCTTTCAACTGCTTACCATCCTCAAACAGATGGTCAGACTGAGAGAACCAATCAAACTATTGAACAATACCTACGTTGTTTATTGACCACTCTCTCATCCACATGGGTTCAGGCTCTTCCATTAGCTGAGTTTGCCTATAACAATTCTCAACACTCTGCTATTGGTATTTCTCCTTTCTTTTTTATCTATGCTCAGCATCCAAAAATGCTACCCATTGTGTTGTCCCAAAAAGAGACCGACATACCTGCACTGGAGGAACACCATGCAAAGATCAAGGGAGTATGGGAGGCCGCTAAAGGAGAGTTAAGTAAAGCTAAAGAAGCCATGAAAGTACAGGCAGACAAAACTAGAAGAACCGAACCAACATACACCATAGGAGAGAAAGTATGGCTTTCAACCAAAAATCTTAGATTGAAAGGATCTAGAAAATTTCAACCCCGGTTCATAGGACCCTTTCCTATACAAAAGATTATAACTCCTGTTACCTTGAAGTTACAACTACCCCCCCAAATGAAGATACATCCTGTTTTCCATTGCTCATTGATCAAGAAATACATACCTCCTTTAAGACCCGACAAACCACCCCCACCTTTGATAATTAATGGAGAAGAAGAATATGAAGTACATAAAATATTGGACTCTCGGAGACGTAGGGGTAAACTTCAATATCTCATAGATTGGGTTGGCTACCCGCCTGAGGACAGGTCTTGGGTACCAGCAGAAAACATCAATGCTGCTAGGTTAGTCAGAAATGTTCACGCTCTTCATCCAACTAAACCTGGCTCAGTTAATAGGCCTTTGGGGAGGGGTACTGTTAGGGTTTTGCAGCGTGGGCTGCGTAGAAGACCTTGACATGTGTTTAGCCTTGGTCTCCCCTATGTCCTTTACACACGCTCCCTCAACGTTCACTGAACTTCACTACACAATAGTGTTCTTTTGAGATGCTCCCTTATTCACGTAAAGGGACGCGTCTGAACATAAGCCATTGCTTGGCTTACTGTTCCGGTACCCCGTCCCTTCCTTGCTTCCTGTTTTTAGAGCGGCGCCTCTTCCTCAGCGTCTCTGTCCCGCTCCCGCTTCTTCCAGTTTCTAGGTGGAATTCTTCTCAGTGCGGTAACCTGGTTCCTTACTCGCTTTCCGACATTTGTCCTACGTCGGAAAGCGCTTTTGAGTCCTATCAGCATTTTATGCGGAGAAGTCCTTATTCTCTGAACGCACCCGAGCGCCGACAGAGCCCCGATCACAGCTGGCACGGAGGTTCTCCGAAATCTCCGTACTCACCTGTACTCAGTTTACCCGCCCTCAGAGTGCCTTGGAGGTTTATTTCTCTGGTTTTTGAGACAGCTATTCCTTTCCTCGCGTTTGGGCACTTGTTTGACTGGATGGTCGTTTATGCATAGTATTGATTTATTCCCCGCCCTGCTGAGAGTGTGCTCGCTCCGCTTGGTAATAACTTCCCGAGCCGGGCGGCACACCTCTTGAGTGTGTGGCTGCTCCGCTCTTTTTCTCCCAGGAGAGCTGGCCAGTGCACCTCAATTCCATTCCCCCTTTTATTTAGCATGTGTGTATGGTGTATGAGTGTGTCCTTTGCATAGTCCTGCCCTATTTGGCCTGATGTCAGACTTCCCAGGCATATCTGTTCTGCACGAACACCCTTCAAAGACGCCATTGGACTTAACTGGGGTAAGTGAACCTATGAACTAAGCACATGTCAATATAAACAAATTGGTTGTGTTTTAACACTGTTTAGTAGTATTACTACCTGCCCTGTTTTCTTACAGCGTGACCACACCAGACAGACCAGCATCATCCCTATTGTTACCCCCCTCGTATGGGGAGAGTGGGGGACACTCCTTGGGGGTTCCCCCATACTTTTAAGGAACAGCTAGCAGGAGTGTGTCTACCATTGCATTCTTGGTACTGTTTTTTGGAGGTTAGGAGGATTTATCTACGCTCCCGTGGAATCCAGCTTGTATCCTTTAAAAGTCTGACAGCACTTAGAGTTGCAGGCAATACAAACATTTTAACTTAGAGACGGTTAGTCCTCCCAGTCCTGACGGAGCCCATGTCAAAAAGTGATGAACTTTGGCGAGAAGGTGCTTAATGGAGAGGATGACGTGCGTAACAATACAAGAATCAGGAAGCTATGGTATGTCCTGGCATGTGCAGCAAGAAAAAAAAAATACAAACACAATATTTGGGTTTCTTATTGTGTAACTAGGGTATGTGGATGGAAAGGAGGACGATCCCCTGTCCCTTGGAACCTTCGCTCTTTGTAGGCCTTAAGAAAATATATGCCTTAGCAACCATTCTGGCACACTGCACCTGAAGTTGCTTCACACTGCGATTTCAGCACCCTGTAGGTGACAGGCTAAAGAACTCTAAGCGTCCCTATGGGGACGAGGTACCTGAGGCGTGTTATGGATTTATGGCCAAAGCCATCAAAAACCGAGCAGCACAGTCAGTCAGCGGGATCACTTGGCAAGCTCCCAACTAATGTAGACCGAAGAAGGGTGGACATTACCTAAGGCGCTGGACATTGAATGTATGTGATTCCGCTATGTATGTTACATAATCATGAATTTACTACTGCACCTGCTAAATAATTTGACGTTTGCTGCATAATTTGCATAATCAAAAAGAATCATTCTAAGCTCAACTAGATGAAAAGTTACTTGTAAAAAGAATAATACATGGTATCCTGTAACAGACAAACATTTAGTTGCCGGTGGCTACAGTCCGGTGTTATACTTGTACTAAGAAGTCGAAACTTTGGCTCAGGCAGTGTTAATGTGCGTTAAAATGATAAAATAATGCCACAGAATGTGTTGCATTAAACAGAATAAGTTCCCTTTTCCTCCATTGATAGCTGCATTGTCTAGTGGCACGGTCTAAAAACCACAGCTGACCGAAAGGTGCTACTATTTCAACAATTTGTGCTATCACTTGCATTCTCGGAAACGAATCTGTGCTTTGCATGGGAAATATGAATAAGGATGGCTAACTGTGCTTTGGAAAGTTTTCAGGACAAAACACGCGTTTTTTGTTCAAGTTGCAGACGTGTATAAAAACAGAAGCACCACCCATGTTGAGTGCCTGGCCCAAGTTGAGTGAATGGCCCAACAATGGTCTTGAGGCACCAGCAGGTCAGTCTCTGGAAGAGAAGCTGGCAGGCATCAAGCCATGTCTCCAATAGCTTTGTTAAAAGCACCAACAAAAGCTTTCGAGTACAACCACAAGCTATTTCTAAAACTGTGTTTGTTCTTTTGATCCCTGCAACTTTTACAACTTTGAGCACGGTGAGAATCCATCAATGGCAAGCTAATAATTTCTCAAGCTTCTAATGCATTCTTCAGATAGCATGTTCCTTCATGAATAACAAGCATTTGCAATGCAATAGGTCTCGCATTATTAAAGTTTGAGCTATTGGTATTGCATTATTTAGCAATGCCGTTAGCTCAAACTTAAACAATGCGAGACCTTTTGCATTGCAAATGCTTGTTGAACCAGTCGAGGGCTTTCCCTCTGACTCCCACCTCCCACAGCCGCTGTTCTAAAATGCAATGGGAGATGGTGTTGAAAGCAGCTGATAGGTCCAAAAGAACAAGCATAGCTGATTCTCTTTTATCCAAGGCCAGCCTATTATTGTCAACCATTTCTACTACTGCCGTTTCAGTACTATGTGCCGACCGAAACCCTGATTGTGATGTATCAAGAAGTCCATGATTTTCCAAGTGGGCGGTAAGTTGTTCATTTACCAGGGATTCGAGTACCTTCCTGAAACAGGGCAGCAGCGAGATGGGACAATAGTTACTTGGTACCCTGGGATCAGAGGTTGGCTTTTTCAGAATAGGCTTAACTTGAGCTGTTTTCCATCTGGTCGGGACCAAAGCTTGATCTAGTGAAAATCTCTGTAAGATTTGTGGTTAACAGGGGTGCTAGTTTCGTAAAAATGCGGGGTGGGAGAGTGTCTGCTGGGGAGCCTGTTTTAATCTTTGCTATGGCTACTGATACTTGTTCACAGGTCACGGTTTTAAATTCCGTCAACAGAGGGGTAGTCGGATGACTCTTAACGGCCGGATGATGGTCAATGTTAATATTGTTGTCTTGAGGGAAGGACCTGTATATGGCTTTGAGCTTTTCATCAAAGAAGGAGGACACTGTGTCGACCCATTCTTGCGTTGGGAAGAGAGTGCGCTGGTCGGCGTGGGGGGTGGTAAACTCCTTCAAAATTTTATAGAGCTCTTTGTTGGAGTTGGCGGCATTATTAGTCCTATTGGTTAATACAGCTTCTTGGCCTGTTTAATATTGTTTATATAAGTGCAGTGGATCTGTTTATATCTTTTTCGGTCTTCGATAGTTTTAGTTTTTCTCCATTGACACTCCGCAGTTCTACTGGAAAGTTTGTCAGTTTTAATGCTGACGTGAACCAATGTGATGCTTTGATTTTAACTCTGACCTTTGACCGAAGTGCCACTGTGTTCAAAGACAGTGTAATAGCATCTTCAAAAGCTGTAGCCCCCTGGTATACGTTCCCTGCATGAGACACAGCTTCAAAATTTAATTGAGCTGGAAAAGATGCAAAGGTGACTTTACGCCAGGGCCTAATCATGGTAAAAAACATTTTTCTGGGGATTTCTGGAGACATCAATGGGGATACAAAATTTTAACAGGTTATGGTCTGACCAAAGTAGAGGTTGGGGTTCATCTACTATGTGTGGTTGAGTTGGTAAATGGCAGGTCCAGGGTGTGGCCAGCCTGATGGTTGGGGCCCATCACCATCTGAACCAGTCCCAATGTCTGCAGCAAGGTTACCAATTGGTTCGTATCAGGATAATTAAAATCTCCTATAAGAATAAAATTATTTGCTGCTAAAATGCGTGGAGCAATTAACTCCGTTAGATAATTTACTAAATTGTTTTTTTGCCCTGGGGGTCGATAAACTAACACCCCTCTCCATGTTTTGGGTGATTGGGTTGTGATTTTAAAAATAAGTATTTCCGCTTTTCCCATACTGCAGGAGTCCAGTATTATGAATTCCAATTTTTCATTAGAGGCCACCGCTATCCCCACCCCCTCTACCAACTGCTCTGTCTAGTCTAGTTAGATGATATTAAGGTGGGAATGCGCTGGCTATATCAGGGGATGCCTGGTCCTGAAGCCATGTTTCTGTAATGAAACAGATGTCCGGTTTTTCAAGATCTAGAAGGCTCTACAATTCAATGTATGCCTAGGGATCAACCGGGCATTGAGATAGAGCCTGTTTAATTGTTTAGGGATGTCACAGATAACGCTTTTGTTTTTCGCTTCATAGGAGATGGTTTCCATTGTGGGATCATTTATGGTGGTGTGAGTGCCAGCTGTTGGGGAGATGAAAAACACCTCAGTGCCTCATAAAGTTTTCGGTTTCAGGGTAATAGGAGGCATATTTAGACATTTCAGCTCTGAACTGGAGTAGAGCAGTGTAGCCATGATGAATATCCTGCCTGAGTTTCTCTCTGTGCAACTTAGAGAGAAGAAAAGAGGGCAGAGGTTCTAAGGGCTGGCGGCGGTCTGGCAGAGAAGGGGGCAGATTGGCTAGCCTCTGGCGCACCGCAGCGCGCGTCCGCGCCCCTTCATTCTTTTAAATAGACAGAAGGGGAGGACGCGAAGCACTAGACTGCCGACTAAACCGAAAGTATAGAAAAACAGAGCCCCGAGCGGAAATGCAGAAAACAAAGCCTGAGGTCCCTCCGCACAAACGGCACAAGCTGCAGCGGACCGGTGACTGGGAACTGTTGTAACTGTTTAGCGGGCTGCTGAAATTGCTTTTTGAGCACCAATAAGTACAGAGTGCAAATAGGGCGATATAGTGCAAGTAGAACAACAGGGTTAAAATAGATAAACGTATGATTGCATTGCACTGGCTGGCCAGTGCATTTCCAAGTATTACAAGCTGGCAAGCGGTGACCATTAAATGGGGTGGAGAAGAGCCCACGGTGCTGGAAGCTCGTGGGTTATGGAAGTGTCCCATTACAGCTGCATGGTATGACCTGCTGTCCACCTTTCAGGGCATGCCAGATAGTGACACTGCCTCCAATTAACAAGGCACATTGCACAATTGGCTATTGAGAATATCCCTCTGACGACCCTACCTTCCCTCCTAGCCAGGCTTCCACCATACAGCCCACCCCTGCTTTGTCAAAACCTCCCATTATTACAAAGATACAACTCATGTGCAGCTGCGCTGCATGCGCAGAAGTGTTGTACCTCCATGATGCCGCAATGGGTCAGCAGGCAGTGAAATGACCACTGCTTTACACAACATAACATTTAAACTTTTTTCAAAGTTCATGGTTGGTTTTGAGTTGATCTGTTCCCTAAAATGTGAACTGTAATTGCATGATACACATGTTTGTATGCAATTAGTCACATCATGCTACACTGACAGTACTAATGTGGTACATCTGTTTGACGATAACACCAAGTGTACCGTACTGCCTAAATCTCAATAAAGATGGTTAAAAAAAGAAAGAGAAAATGTAGAGAGGCAAAGAGACAGGGGACAGGGAAGAACATAGGGGTAGGTAAACAGAGCTACATAGAGAGGGGGACCAAAGAGAAAATAGAAAATTGAGGTTCAAGCAAAAAAGAGGAATCAATAGAAGATGTATATGTATGAGAGGGAAAATGAGAGCAAGCAGCAGTGTTTGCTTTTGTTGAGTCGCAGCTCAGTTGTCATTAAATTCCACAAATCTGTAGCATATATGAGATTTGTTTTTTTAAACACGGGAAACGTATGACACCTATAGCCACCATGCAACATTCTCGGTGTCCTTTCTACACTGAACCTAACACTGACCCAACCCCTACCTCTAACCATAACAACCAAGACTCACCATACTACCTGCCTGAACTGTGATCCCAAATGTTTGACTCTGATGTATTTGAGGAACATTTTTGACCCATGATTTTTGACATCCGACGTTTTTGATTGTTTCTAAAGATACGTCACCATGCAGTCAGAGTGGGCACCTACGAAGAGAAGAGGAAGAGCCAAAGGTCACATAACAAAACTGGGTTGTTTGAGTTCACAGTAGTATCTGGCAGCTCCGACACATGGCAGTCAATATCTGAGTCAGAACAGTTTCAGTTTGGTGCTCGTGAATTCCTGGTGCCCAAGATCCCAGGTGCTTTACAGCTCAGGCTGCATCTGCAGGTACAAGCATCTCTGGGATACCACAGGAAGCCGCCGCTGGTGTGGGGTTGGACACCTTGCAATAGGACATTTTTTGTGAAGGGCAGTTTACAGTGGTGGCTGCCAACCATTAAAAGTAATCGGCGTAATAATCCTTAGCTTGAATTAAAGTGAGCAAGACTGACTCGCTTACTTGGGGGATTTGCGGGGTTTGGTCACACTCGCTTACAGTCTGTCTTAATCTCTCACTTATTCTCACTCGGTCTTAGTCATTTACTCTCATTCACACTTGCAGTCACTTTTACTTACTCTGACTCAGTTTCACTGACTCATGCAGTCCCACTCATTCTCATTCTGACCCACTCAGTCTCACTCACTCTCAGTACCCTCATGTTAGAAATGGGATCCCTGGCTGGCCAGAGCTTGCGCCAAAGTCATTCAGAGACCACCACTTCCACGTCAGGGCAAGGGAGTTACACGCCAAGATAACCCCTGCTCACCCCCTTGGTAACGTAGCACGAGCAGTAAGGCTAAACTCGGAGGCAATGTGAGTTAAGTGTTTGCGCACGCACCCCCAGCAACAACACCCTAGGCCCACCACAAAGGAAACTCGACACAAGGTTATGTATAAAAATAGCCTTTGTATTACACCAAAACACATTAGATAAAAACACACACTTTACAACGTGCCAACAGGCACGGGCAGAATTTACAGGGGATATGTACAAGACAGGGCCACCTGGACCACTGTCAGGAATATGCACTTTTAGAACTTGCACTTGGAATATCACTTAGAGCATAGCATAGAAAATCACTGTAGCACAAAAGAGCACACAACCAGTAACTACTGGTAACAGGTAAGTACCACCTACACAACCCTAACCACCTTAGGAGAATATTGCACAGGGAACCAGGATCTCCCTAGCAACACCTGTACTAGGAGGAGACAACCACCTAAGTATCACCATACATTTAGGGGTATAAGCATAGGAACATTACACATGATGCATAAACATTCAGAGGTGTAGGGAAGGAAAACACATGATGCATAAACAACACATTCAGAGGTGTAAGAACAAGGCACATGACGCAAAAAAACACATTCAGAGGTGCAGCACAGGAAAACACATGATGCATAAACAACACATTCAGAGGTGTAAGAACAAGGCACATGACGCATAAAAACACATTCAGAGGTGCAGGAAAACACAATTGCGCAGAACTCACATGAGCCACCACCTGTGGCAGTCCCTAGGCCAACTGGCCTTGTGGGGGCTAGGGCGCCTGTGTCCCAAAGTCAGGGGGGGCCTAAACATGGCAGCTGCCCACGAAGTGCTGGGCAGCTGTGGAGACAATGGGGCCAACGCTGGAGCCTTGTGGCCCTAAACAAATACAATGCCCCCTGAGCCTCTCAGGCTCTGAATACAAAAGGGCCCTGTGAGCCTCGTGGCTCTGAATAATGATGTGCCCCTTGAGCCTCTCTGGACTCTGCAAGAATGCGGCCGTCGTTGGAGCCTTGCTGGGCTCAAAAACAAGCAATGCCCCCGAGCCTCTCTGGGCTCTGAAAACAACTGCTGCCTGTTTAGCTGGAGTCCCCCTCCTGGGGACTCAAAAACGACAATGGCCCCCGGAGCCCTCGTGAGCTTCTGAACAAAGATGCTCCTTAGAGCCTCGGGGCTCTAAAGCAATTGTGGGCACTGCGTGGGGCAGGGACTGGCCTCCCTCAACGTCAGAGTACCGCTCTGGGACTTCCTCAAAGTCGCTCTGGCCCACTCGACGCTAGCACCCGCAGGAGGGGGGGGCGGCACCGGCAATGTGCCCCGACGCCCTCCTCCTCAGAACAGACAGAAATGACTCCCGAGGCCTCCCTCACCGACTCCCCTGATGCAGCGGCTCTGCTTCTTCTCCGGAGCCCCGGCTGCAGACTGTGGGGCTCACTGGTGACTTCTGGTGCTCGGGCGGGTCCTTGCTGCCGGCAGGGCTCTCCTCACTTCATGGGAGCCCCGCTTTGCTTTCCGTACTGCTCCCGAGCCCGGCCGGCGTCTTCTCTTGTTTTGCCTGGCTTCCTGCCTCGGGTGAATGCCAATGACAGCGCGGCCCCGAGTAGGGAGGCGGGCACTTCCGGGTTGCTCTAGGCAGCGGCCCGGCATCGTTTGAAAACACTCCTGGGCTGCGGTGGTGAACTCGGTGCTACGAGGGGTGGGCTCCCTCTAATTTAAATATAAAGCAAGGTGGGCACTCGCTGGGGGGCCACAAGAAATAGCGGCAAGGTCCCTGGCGGGGTGGGCACCTGCCAGGAGACTTTAAAATCGGCAAGTATGCGGGGCAAATGCCAGGTGGGCACCGGCTGTGACAAATAAAGCGCTCCCCAGCGCTACAACAGCACCCAAAGCGCTTCCTGGCGCTAGAAGCAGAGTAAAGCGCTATTAAGTGCTGGGGGCCAAAATAAAGCGCTCCCAGGTGCTAGTTGGCCCAAAACACAGCAAAAGTCCTCCAGGAAATGCAGCAAGATGGGGGGGGGGGCAAGCCAGCTCACTGGGCCTCCAGGCAGGGAGGCAGTCCAAGTGGCGGTCCTCCTGGCACCCAGCAACAGCCCCCCTCAGATAGGATCCTGGAAGAGAACAAATTGTAAGGGGACACAGCCCCTTCTTATGCATGAAATCCCTTTGTCTCAGGGTGCAAGGTGGGGGAGAAACCAGTCACATCTGGTTTTGGAGCACCCATGATGTGCTCAACCACCCTTTCCATTCACTAGGGAGGCTAGGGTCATCAGATGCCCCACAGGGGGCGGAGCCAGCACTGTGTGGGGAAAGCCCAGCCCCAATCAGGACCCTGGTGCACTCCTCCCCAGCCATCAGCATGCTAATCTCCACACTCACCACCGGGCAGACCCATCATGACTCATGGAGCCCGGCACCCCAGCCAGCTCCAGCCAATCACGCGCCAGCACCTTTCCAGCACACGCACAGCCATGTCTAGAAGTGGCACTTCCACACTAGACACATACACGCCACATACATCATTTCGCAGCATTCAATCATACGAGTCCGCACATACCAGACTCGTGCCTGTACACCCAACGCATCAGGAACTACCAGGGACACACACATTCCCCATGCATTCCTATGGGAGGGCAGGCCTATCTCACCACATGCACTCAGAGTGCACACGCACTTTCAACTGGGACACAGTGAAAGTGCGCAGGAACCAAAAATCACCATCACTAGGTCACCATTAAAAGCAAAAAAGTTTAGGGGTGAACCTGCCAGAAGGGCCAAGTCCAACACCTCACTAAATTCCACTCATTCTAAGTCATTCTGACTGACTCAATCTCACTCTGACTCTCACTCATTCACACTCATTCCCGCCCAGTCTTACTCATTCTCACTACTTTCCCCTGAGAATTCTCCCATGATTCACTCATTCTCTCTGATTCACTCAGTCCCGCCCCTTTTGATTCACTCAATTTCATTGTGACTCATCCATGCTCACTCAGTCCCACTCAAATTCACTCATTCTGACTCACACAATGTCACTCTAACTCATGCACTCCCACTAAGACTCACTCAGTTTCACTCTGTCTCACTCTTACACATTCATTCCCACTGAGTCTCACTCATTCTCACCTAGTTTCCATGTGTATCTCCATAACTATATTGTCCTGCGTGATTCACTCAGTCCTACTCATTCTAATTCAGTCTCACAGTGATGCACTCATACAGTCTCACTCATTCACACTCAGTCCCACACAGGCTCACTGTGACTCTGCCTTACTCATTCACAATCATCCTCAGTCATTCTCATTCAGTCTCACTCTTTCTCACTGGTACGCTCAGTTATACTCAATTTTCTTCTTTCAACTTCGGACACTTGAAACTGAAACCTCAAGCCTGCGCAATCGCAGATGTGAGTTTTCCGTCTCCCCCCATTCACCCCACCCTTTCCCACCTCTGTGATGAGTTCGGAAAGGGTGGGGTGACTGGCTGATTATCATGTAGCCACTGGCACTGCAGGGCTTAAGTCTGCAACACCTATGGCTAACTTTATCTGTGCCACTTTACCGCGTCACAGATGGGAAGGCACTGAAGCATTCCAGGGGCCCAAGGCCAGGGCTGGGGGTTTCACCAGCCCTTGATAATCTCTGAAGGCTGGTGCAGGCGCCTTAGTGCACCTGTGCCAGACATCAGAAATTCTCTCTAGCAGAGCTGTCTTAGGCTGCTGCTAAACAGCATTTTCTTTTATTACTAGGAGTAAATAAAAGGTTATATTTCACTCTTGATATAACAAAGGGGCATAGCCCTGGGGTCCTAATAGGAAAACCGCCACTGGCAGTGTAGTGTCCTACCGCGCTGGAGTACAACTTAGTTATCTTTAATGCACCACATTTGGCCGCTCGATCTAGCTCGCAAAGTGCTGTATTTTATTAGAGTTAGAGCAACATTTTAATTGTAACAAAATTAGATATAACATATACCTAATTTTAGGGGCTTTCACCCACCCCTTTAATTAGATGGGTTTGATTTTTCTCTTTCGATTTATTCTTCCTCCCTCCACAGCATACTGCTCAAAGCAATGAGTCAGCCCCCTTCAGCCATTGGCTAACTTCACTGTGCATGAAGACTTTTTTTTTCTTTCACAATGAGCACATACACACAGAGGGCCAGATTACGATGCAACTCACATCGTAGGTTTCACTTTCGACTGCTTGATTACAATGCCGGCAGTCAAAAGTGAAACCGGCTGGTCATTCCGGATGGATGGGCTCAAGTAGCCCGTGGGCCAGATGGAAGCCCCACCGGAATCCCTGAGGACGGCGTTTCCACCATCAGGATTACGATGTCAGTAGTGACTTTGGGGGCCCCTAGCAGGGCCACCTTCTCCCTGTGGCCTCTGGTTGGCGGCTGAGGGGTTACCTGTGGTGCCACACTGTTAATCCCTGCACTGTGTTGCAGATACTATGAGATGTCTGACATGCGGTGAAAGGATTAACAGAAACTCCCATTTCTCTTGTGCTACGGCTGGTTCACAAGCTCCCATAGAGAAATGTGAGTATGCGACTGCATCATGTGCGGTCGTATTATAATAGCGGTGTCTGTACTGCTGATCAGAAGTTGGTCGGTGTCAAGATCGCAACGGTTACATCTGCCCAACATCGTAATCAGGCCCAGAGTAGTTCCCGTCAGTAAAAGGGAGTACCAAGGCAAACTGCGCCTTGAAAGGCCAATATACTTTTTTCCTTCCGGCAAGGGACCGGAAGCTCTGCAAAAAAATGTTTTACAAAAACCACAATGAAACAAGCATTAACAAAGGAAAAGGCTGGCAGTCAACGTCAGACCTATTGGCTGTTGCAATGCTTGTTTCATTACTGCAAGGTGAAATCAAACTAGGGGCGATATTAATTAAAGTTCTTGATTAAAAAAATGGAGCAAAACAGGACTTTGTTTTTGTCAAAATAAACTTTGAGCAAAAGTAAAAATGGGAGCAGAGTACTTTTGGACATTTTCATATGTACTTACTAGTACTTAGTGATTGTACTTAATAGCCTAATCCAGTTAAGTGCAGGTTTATCTGTCTATTTCAAGTTTTCCAGGGAATAGAAAAAATTTGCTGTTTTGGTTTTTCCAGGCCCTTATTTTATACAAAACGTTAATGATTCCATACATTTTTGTAATTACCAGGATTGTGTCAAAAGGTTACTGAAGTAATTAAGTCTGACAACTGTCAAGTTCCACTGGCATCAATTGCACCAATGGAGCAATGTTCAAAGAACAGGCCTGAACTGCCAGTCTCAAAGGGCTTGTAATGACATGCCCTGTGCTGGGGGACGAGTCGACAAAGCAACTGCTTTCTTCCTTCCACTACCCTAGTGGACAATGCAGCCACTTGTGCTGTGTATGAGGGGGAAAGTTTTGTGCCAACTGCAAGGGACGTGAACATGAACAATCACTATGTGATTTCAAAATAAAGCCACACAGTAAGTGTTGTGTTCTGTAATATTCCCACCCACAGGCCAAACTGAACCACCATGAGCACACCTAATCCGGAAATTGATCTCATTCGGATTATAGTAGTACACAGCATGAGAGCAGAGCAAGGATTGGTTGGGCAGGTGAATGCAGCACTCCAAAGGAGACCAAGGGACTATGCTCTGTTTCCACTGGCTCCTTAGGAACTGATAATGACACCATCCATGCTGCCTGCCAGTTAACAGGATTCGTTTTGCCCCCCACCATAGATATCTCACCAACATTGCTCCACAGCCGTGGGAAAGCCTTAAAAGCTTATGGTTGCTCACAGGGGGGAAACACACTAACGTCCCAGTGGAAGAGTCGCCACAGATTTCAGGTACAACTACAGACACTTCAGTAGCAAATGTGCTTACACAACTATCACCACTGAGCAAAAGTGTTTGCAGCACCTACGACCCAGGTCCAACCTGCGATCAAGTAACTGCAGCCCTTGGATTTCAAGCAAAAGCTGAAAATCTAGAATAGTGAGTTAATTCCAAGCGGCTTCCACTGTTTTTTGTCATTCGCCCAGTGAAGGTGTCTGCATGGCACTAATCAAAGTTACTATGTTTATTGTAAATGCATAGAATTTAAAATTTCATGGGGTTTTGCTTTAAAAATATGTCAGTTGTTGCATTCCTCAAGTGCTAGTGGAAGATCAAAAGGAGAATACTTTGCATTGTCACATAGCCTAAATATAAGTTGTGTGTTATCTGTGTAAAAGTGTTTTTAAGATAAATCTTCTTCAGCAGATAGACTAAAATACATAGTAAAGAGTAAACAATAAGGAAAAATTGAAACTTAAGGAATACTCAATTGAAAGGGTTTGGATGACAAAAGGAAAGCCTCTTATTAAAGCCCCTTATTGAAAGCCATGTAAAAAACGGCACCCCAATGGCCAGGATGCCAAACAGTGCAGTAGGAAGTGAACATTCAATGGCATCTAAGGTGTACAAAAAGGGATACAAAATATAAGGGCTCTTCTGTTGTCCTCATTTACCATCTACCACATTGCCCGAATGTCATCTACTAATGAGCTAACAACCAGTTCTGTTCCCCGATCTAAACCCAACAACAAATTCAGCTTGAAAGTGACAGCCTTCTCTAGTTATTTATAGATTAATGGCAATAGAGAGATATGCCTATGATCTGAATGCTTAGTAGGATTCAAATATGACTTTTTGTCTAGGAGGTGCACAATTGCATGCTTAAATCTCTCAGAGAAGATTACATTTGAAATTGAAATATGTATTATTACCCAAAGCCATGGGGGTACTTGATATTTGATAGTGATCCAGAACACCACTGGAATTGGATCCTCCTAGTATCCCGATAGTCTGCTATTCTTTACTAGATGTAAGCAATTGTTAAATGTTAAAGGAGTACCTGTAGTAAACTGGTTGGTGTTGGATAGTTTTCTACTATGTCTTCCCTGACAGTAGACACAACAGGGATAAACTCATCCCTAATCTTTCTATTTTTTTCTTAGAAGAAATTTAATAACCTATAGACCTATTTCTGAGAAGGGAATTAAGTCCTAACGCATGACTGGGGAGTTAGTATGTGCATCAATTTTATGGAAATTATTCTTGCAGGTATTTTGCAACCTTTTAATCTCTTGGTGTAATATGATCTCTTAGCTAATTTCTTCATAGCATTTTTTTCTGCTTTAAGTGAAGGTGTATACCATTTGCTGGCAGCATGTTTTACATTTAGGCTTTTGATCTGTATTGGACATGCTTCACCTACAGGGGCCTACTTACAAGGAGTTAACACCACCAGAACGTCACTTTTTGTGAGGTTCTTGTTGCTTTAAGTCCTTCGCCTTATTTACAAGGCAGTGTTAAGACACTTAATGTGGCTTATCACCGCCTTTTAAATGATGCGCCTATTCACGAAGCACTTAGCGTGAATGGGGCGGGCAATGGGTGTTGCAGTGGACGTTCTTCTGCAACACCCATTGCTTTTTGATGCTACCCCATATTTACAAAGTATGGGGCAGCGCCAAAAATAAGACCAGAAAATACCTGGTCTTAAACAGGCGATACGAGGAGGAATGTTTTATTTCTCCTTGTACATGGCTCTTTCCATGTGTGCTGCATTCCGCACAGAACAGTTTTAACCTCACACTGAAAAAGGTTTCAGAAGTTGAAATTCTCAGTTCTGTTCTGGACGGATTATTTTATTCTATTAACTCTACTATAGGAAGAATATTCTCATTTTCAGTACATAGAGAGGGATTCTGTTCATTACGTCTTCCTTTATAAGATCAGCACCTATTGTGAATTGTACTTTGTATAATCATCGTCTTTTTCCTAACTATGGAGATATTTTGAGAGGAATAATACCATTTACTGCTTGATCTTATCTTGTAACTTTTTACTGTTCCCAAGATTTACACAACCTAATCTTCGTGTTTATATCGTTTCCGATCGAACACTTATAGACAATTACAACTTTCTTACGTCACATGACAGTCCTCACACAGCCAGAAAACTAAACATTCCAATATGGTGGCTCGAGAGGCAGTGACTCGGTCTAGTGCTCTTTCACACGAGTATTGAAATACATTTCCTGTTTCCCGGTCACGTGTCCGTTCTTGGCAAACGGCGACCGGGAAACTCAAGAGGAGGGATAACACACTTCGGGTAAGAACCCTTTCCCTCGTTTCTAAACCTAACAAACGAAAAACTAATGTTTTTTTGTTTGCTTGTAAACATTGTCTGCCGTATAACAGTAAGAATATAAATATGATCACCATAGTGATCCCTTCCGTGGACCCTTTTTTTTCCACAGAAAGAGACGCCGAGACTGGTCGGCACTCGTATTTACCATAAGGATCCCCTCCCGGTTACTGACTGATACGCACACGTATCAAGGTACAGTGTACTTTTATAATTATCCTTTTCTTAGTTTTCGATTATAACGTAGATGATATAACAATAGCAAAACAATTTAGACAGACATTCTGATTTATTCCATTACAGTATACGCTCTTCACAAGCCTACGCCTTGATGTTTTAAATTGAATCGGAAGCATACACACTTGTCTTCCGCCTTTTCTTGAATAACCACTTTTTGATCTAACGAATCCTGTCCACACCTGGTTATTTTCCTTTACTAGTTATTTTTATGCCCTACATATGATGTCTCTCTGTCCTCTTCAGATGGATGTCCTTCTTGAACATCCACCCTTCTAGACCTGGAAACATACAGGCTAGCCACAAGGTAGGCTCAGGCCTGGACTTATAATTCCAATTTAGCCATGAAAACCACCCCCCCTCCCCCCCACTTTACTTTACTATTTTAATTCATGCATGCACGAACTTCCATTGCATGCTAATCACACAACCACGAATGGGATAAATTCAATTTGAGACCTTCTCATCTAGAGAGACCTGTTTTATACTTTTTGTTGTGAATACAGCACATATCTGGTTGTTTTATGTGACAATACATGATCTAATTTCAATATGATATAGATAGATAAAACGTTTGTCGTGTAGGTGTCTATACAATTTTAGCGTTGGCGAGCATATAATCACCAGAGTCACATATAATACCCTATCACATCCTTTACCCTTGGAATTATCTAGCACAGCATGGGTTTACAACTCACACAAACAGTCACTATTCTCAATTGAAAATGTGCTGTAACTATTATCATATTTTATACACACATTGTATTTTTTGTCACCAGCCCTGAAGAGTCGTGTTGTACCACACTCACACGACGAAACACGTGTCGGCTGATTGTGGCCTTTTTGTGGACTGATTAAACAACTCGTCGTGGAACACATACTCAAGAATCTGCATCTGTTCTTCTTATGATACTGTTGTGGTGCTTTCAACTCTAATGGTTCGCCTTCTGCGAAACCTTTAATGTTTTTCGGGTGCGAGAGCAATGCTGTATTTTCTGTTCTGAGTGGGAGACCATGTCTGGATGCAACAAAGGAGGAAAGGGTCTCTTCAAAGGAGGCGCCATTAGGCACAGAAAGGTACTTCAGAACAGCATCCAGGGCATTACAAAGCCTGCCTTTCACTGCCTATCGCTTGGTGGAGGAGTCAATCACATCTCCGGCCTCGTCTGTGAGGAGAGCTATGGTATGCTCAAGGTTTTTTGGGAAGATGTGACATGGAGTGCTGGCACCTATACTGAACACGCCAAGAAGAAAACAGTCACTGCAATGGCTGTGGTGTACACACTTGAGTGCCAGAGGCACACTCCCCACGGCTTTGGCAGCTAAATACTCTAGTTAATCCCAAGCCATTCAATGAAGTAAGTCTTCACACTGTGGTTGAAAAGGGCTTCATGAGGAAGTTACCTTCTTTTCAAGTCCTACAGTAGCCTCCAACTTGATGCTCAAAGCTCCTACTCCAAAGGTTTCTAAATCTCATCTTTTTTAAAAATTTTATATTTTCCTTCTTGATGCATCAAGTGTCCCCAATCTTTCAGAGTATCTTCCTTGTGTCTCAGTTTAAAGATTTAAATTGACAAAGGCTTCCTTCAGAACAATAGTGAAAAGTCCAGTTCCAACTAGACCTTCTGGTCTGTGGCAAGACATTGCAATTGACTTGGTGCCTTTGGACTCTCCCTTCTTCCCAGCACTCTGAAAAGTTATTTATCAGCATTCAATACTCCTGTATAGTGAGTTCCTGGCCCCCCAAGAGGTGTGTCAACAGTTCTGGACTTTTGGTTATGGTGCTATAGGTGCCCAGATGGCCAAATCCCCAAACTGTAGCCAAAGACAGTTCCATGAGGTCAGATACCCCCTTGGTGAGGGACAACTGACACAAATTTGCTGCTGTAGGGAAAAACATAGCGGGAGATATTGTGAAGTCAATCCAACTGGCATTGCACCTTAGGCAGATAGGCCAGCAGGTTGGTCCTGGTCTCCTCCTGGTACTCGGAGCAGTTTTTAGCCCCGCCTTTGAATTTTGGCTATCTGGGCACATTTAACATCACTTCCAAGGGTCCAGGACTTGATGGGGCACCACTTAGAGGGTCAGAACTCACTCATACTGGGTCCAAGTGCGGGTTCAAGATGGAGGAATCTTTTTGTGGCAATGTGGTTCTGAAAAGGAGGCCAGCAAACTAGCTCTTGTGAGTCACGCTGAAGGTCCTAGGACAGTCGAAAATCCACCTCTTGTACCCATGCAGAAGGTGGCAGGGTAGCAGGACAAAAGTGCAATAATACAGTAGGGCAGCAGTCCTTCAGAACAGCAGTACTTAATCGTGAAATGGTTCATCATCAGCTCCTATCTACACCCTTGTAGGATGATACCACCAGGGCAGATTCAACCTAAGATGGAATGGGAGTTCGTAGATAAATCAAAACTGGATAAGAAGGGATCCAGGTGAAGAGTATATTACTAAAAATATCTACAGGTATACCACCCAATTTCCTTAATTCACAGGGTACCTGGGATATGATTAAAAAGGTATTTTTAGAGATTTTTCTGTTGAAAACAGTTGCTCAACTAAATCTACTGTGTCTTTGCAAACATGGTTCGGCCCTCGCTTACAACCCGTCCGGGTCTGGGTCCTTTGTCAGGGCTTGTTATGCATGTGCCTGTTTAATTATGCATGCCCACCATGCATACTCATGAGGCCTAAAGCTGTCACCTGTCTCGGTCTTCTGTTTCTGGAAATTTCCTACAACACAAAAAAAGCGTTTGGCGAGGTTGAGGGTGGTTTGCGAACATAGTTCCCTGTAGGGGTTGATACTTCACATGATCTACGTGGTACCTATCAGAAGACTTTATATTGAGTTATGGTGGTCCATGCTTATCTTGCTTTTAGAGCAAGGTGGGGGAAGGGGATAGGAAGAGAGGAAAGGGGACACCTCCTTTGGTATAAAAAAAAGTGCAAAAGTATTTCCAAATATCTCCAGTATAATGAGGGATTCGCTCATTGTTTCTTCAATGTTAAAAATAATGTTTTCTTTCTAGGAGACAATCATTAGTTTTCATGGATGTATCCTATGATTTTAAAATACTTTTTTAAACAAAACAACCTGTGTGGGTAAGATATTATGTAATAAATGTGAACTAAGACAGTAGAATTTTTTTTTCTTCAAATTAACATGAAACATGATTCTGGGTTTTCAGAAATCATGCGGTCTTGGAGAGTGGTGCTGTTTTATTGTCAAACTCTTTGTGGGTTGAAGACATTTATTAGAGGAAAATAAAGCTCATCATTCATATCATACAGCCAACCATTGTTTGTTGTAGCAGTGTTAAAGATTGCAGGAATCACTGTTAGCATGAGCTGAAAGCCGTTTTGTACTTGGCAGCCATCTTAGTTAGCCATGTGCTCGCCATGTGCTTTCTCCCTCTTCCAGAGCCTTGCACATGCTCAGAAAGGCCTAGTTGTCACAATGCATCTGCTCTTATGTTATAACTGTCAGGATATTCTTGCTGATGTAAGGAGAAATGCCTCTCCTCCCACTTTGTTGAGCAAGCAAATTCTGTAGACCCATATTAGTCACAAAAGCATGCTTGTATGTGCCAGGACCCCCCCTTGGTTTTATGCTGACTATGTAACCTATGCATATATAAGGCCCCTGTTCTCTGTACGCCATAGAATGCCTCTTACAGTGACCTGAGGGTACTGTGTGATGCAATCTCCCTCATGTGAGGTTAATAAATGCATTGTTTTTATATTACATTTTCCGTGCCAATTTCTTCTTTGTTGGTTTAAAGGACCAGGTGTATCAGTGAACCCCTATGAAGGTTTGCATTTCTTCAGCAGGTTTTGGATTATATTTATGTAGTATCTCTGCGGAGTCAGTTTTTTGTTTTTAGAAAGCTCCCCCCAGAGGTCAGTTCTTGGTCTGGTCTATGTTGAGTGCCAATGTCATTATAAAATTTAAAATCCCTTTAGTTGTATTTTTAGAGAACCATAAAAATAGGGGTCTCATATACTTCTGTTTTTATTCAGCCATACTGCCCTTATATAATTGTAAACATGTTTTTATATTGTGTTCCTGACCGACAGAAATATGCTGATCGATTGCTTATGTTAAACACTCCCTCTGTGATAGATATCTGAAGGTTGCAGGTGGCCGAATGTTTGAGTTTTAGTTTATTTGTCATGGCGTTCTAAAACCCTCGCTTTTAAGGAAAAAGGGTTAATTGGCAATAAACAGGATTTACTGATTTCAGTTCTTTACAGGTGGCAAACCACGTTAATGCATCTGGGCGGGAAATACATTCTGACTATGTGCCCCCGATGTAATAGGTGCATAGTTTCTCATACTCGTCCTTTCATACAAGCTTTTATTTCCATGCCACTCATTTATTCAAACAAGCACACATTTACTTCGTCATAATACGATCACCGCATGTGTGCCTATATGTCTCCTTGTCTGCCGCCAAATGTCGGACTGATTTTGGGAAGCTGTATACGTAGGTGCAGTAGTTTCCGGCCGGCACCTGTGATGACGTCATGATCGCGACATCGTGGAAAGCTGGCAATGGTATCCCCGTTTCTTTTTGTCTTTTTTCTGTTCTTGAAGGCTTTACCATTGTGGCAGTTAGTTTATTAAGGAAATGTTTTTCTCTGTGGGGCACAATCAATCCTGGTGCCTATTGAGAAAAACACTGTTTTACTTGTTTGTTCTGTGACTTTTGGACAGGTTAGCGTATTAAAATGAAATTAGGGGAGGTATCATTCGTTGTCCTTAACTTTCATTTTTTATATGCTGACATTGTTATTCTACAGTCCATTAGGAGTACTTCATGGCTTCCTTCTGGTATCTATCTCAAGCCATATACGTATGTGCAGTAGCTTTCTCTGGGCACCTGTGTTGACGTCATTATTGCGACGTCTTGGAAGGCTGGGAATGGTAGTCCTTTTTCTCTTTTTGCGTTTTTTCTGCTTTAGTGTTATTACCATTGAGGCAGTTAGTTTATTAAGAAAAGGTTGTTTTCTGTGGGACACAACCAATTATCATTTTATGTCATTAACTTTAATGTTTGATATGTAGGCATTGTCAGTCTACGGCCTATTGGAAGCAGTTAGTGATGTCCTGCTGGTGTCTATTTATCTTGGAGTATTTTACCTTTACATTCTAATTATAAAAAGGGACATAATGGATTAAAAGGGTTGTGGACTGGTTGCTTGTTTGTATTTTACGCCTTCCGTGGCCCATTGTTTCACTTAACAGTTGTGTCCGTTAGATCTCTTCATTCAACCCAAATATTGTACTCGATAGTCTGTAGATCCATCTCTGTTCACTCCTAAATAGTTGCTCTTCATTTGCTGTGGGTGGTCATTTCTCTATTACAGCCCAAGCGAGGTGGTTCTCTGAGTGCCCTTCTGAACTTTTCTTACATTGGAAGGTGCTTCTATGTTCATTGATGCACAGTTTGACCTTTCTTTCAGTCATACCAATGTACTTCAGTCCACATTTCCATGTGATTATGTATACCACATTTGTACTATTACAGTTTGTGTGTATGTAAGATCCAAGGAAGTAAGTGGTCCCAAATCTAATTCTTTGGTTGCTTTACTTAGAGGGCAAACATTACATTGTCCAGAAGGATACTGGCCTATTATCTTTAGTGAATTCCACAATTTTGAAGTGTGTGTATTGTTTTTTCTTTCTGTTTTGGCCGTGTGTGGACAAGTAAGTCCTTCAGGGATCTCCCACTTCTGAAGGCGAACAGGCCCTTTGTATGAAGGCAGATAACAGACTATCCAGGTACAAGCGGGGCTGTGCTCAGCTCTATCTCCATCCTGTCAGAATATAACTCATTCAGGCACCCTTAATCCTTCCATTGTGTTACTGTCTGGGAGAAATTCACAACATAAAATTACAGTTAAACCCAATCTTGCAACCCTGGCCAGGCTATAGGCACGAAAGGGCTAAGTGGCATTTTTAAAATTGTAATAAAAAAACTTACTTTACTGTTAAATAGGGGGTTTCATTACAATTCCAAAGACACCAAATACCCAATAGCTAACAGCTCTCATTATAAAATTACAGTTTATTAAGGGCCTTATTTTGAGTTTGGTGTGCCTTCTGCAGCATCGCCAACGCTGCGTTGGAGGATGAATACCAAGACCAGGGTATGCCCCGCTGGATTCTGAGTTGTATCTAGGGCGGACGATGCTACGGAGGTCTCACTGCTGTGTTAGGCTCATAGGAGAGCCTTAAGAGCAAACCACTGCAGTGACAGCTCCTGCATCACATTCCTACACAGTGTGCATGCACCATGTCATGCATGCCACATCGTGCAGGAACAGAGGTGGAATTCCAGGGGGGCACAATATGTGCCCCCCTGTATGTAGCCCCAGATCCAGATGCAGCTGATGGCCCAATCAGGGCCCCCTTAGTTGCACCTCCACCACCCTTTTCATGGCAGGTTCACCCCCAAGCAATGGCTGTGGAAATGCACCTCAGAATATGCTCAACAGTGCTGCAGTGGCATAACTAGCTTATTCCTGTCCCTTTCTGCTGTGCCACAATCGTCGGATCCTAGATCCTGGCAGAGGCGGTGGTCCTGTTACGGTGTGACCACCGCACTCCAAATAGAGTGAGAGGACCCGCAGTAGTGGCAGTGGTCGGACCGCCTCGATGAGTACGGTGGTCCTAGTACTTGTAATATTAGCAGGTACGTGTCCTACAAGGGATTTGTTAAACCACATATTTACATTATTTCTGCATTCAATGTTGACAAGCTCTATCCATTATCTTATAATTCAATTTCTTTATATGCAATTCTAATTATTTCCATATGAACCAATGTTCAAAAGAATGTTTAACATAGGTCTATGTATTCAGAAGATAAATTTATATTAGCAAAAAATTGCAAAGGGTACAGAGGAGATAAAAAAGATTCCATAAAAAGAGCACAATGTAACCAGAACTTACAATGATTCGATGTTACAAACATCTCATTGTTACAATTGTGAACACCTTTTCAAAACATTCATAGGAAAATGTGACCAACTAATCAGACAGCATGTCCTTCAATACAATAATACAAAAAATAGGTGTGGTTGTCGACGTTTCAGTCTAATGTTGTATGCATCCGCTAGACCATCTTCAGGACATTTGGTATAAAGATGAATGACCCTTCAGGAGTGATGTGGATAAAATTTGTTCTGTAGTTCACAATCACAAAGCGTGGTGGCTCAATGGCCTCCCACTTATACAAGCAATAAACGCAGGCAGTTTGAGAGCAGTAACCTTTAATGTGGTCATTAGTCAGCCCTCTTGTGCAAAATATGCATCAGTCTGTATTCCGAAGAGGCTTGATTGAGATGACATCTCAATCAAGGTTACTGGTCTCTAACTGCCTGCATTCATTCATTGTCCTGAAGATGGTCTAGCAGATGCCTCAGAAAATGGTCATCGCAATGGGAATGCCAAAACCAGTCCTGCATGGCATGGGCTGTGAAGTCCATGCCGTGTAGGAACTGGGGTGCTTGGGGTCCCTGTGTGGAAGAGGCACAGGGAGCACTGCAGGGCCCCCTCTGTTTCCTCTCAGCCACGGTGCTCATGAGGAGGAACCTCCATGACACCGGAGAGGAAACTCGTTATATGCTTGGTGGGACCACAGTGGTCCGGCCAAGCATTTTGCAGCCTCCTGACCACCAGGGAATGGCAGTTACCTGGTGGCTGCAGCGGGGCTCTGGCGGTCCCACCCTTCACTCTTAATAGGGCAGTGGGCATGCAGCCACTGCCGCACCTCCATAAATTTGGCGGTCCATGGACCGGCAGACGCGTAATCGGGCCCTCGCTTGTTTAACACTGTATTCAAGCAGCACTGGCAGGCCTAGGGTATGTTTTAAAGCACTACTTAATTGGGTGGCACAATAAGTGCTGCAGGCATGATCTGGGAATAAATGGTTGGCATTTACTATTCCCACTCCAATCTAAACCATTTTCAGTAAGGTGTTGGCTAGCAAAAGGATGACATTTATTTTAAATCTTTCCCAAAACTTAAATATGTGAAAAGTATATTTAAAATAAACACAACTGCACTAAAAAATAATTCATACCTAGCAAATATTTAACATACCATAAAATTTACAAATTACGATACAAAACAAATATATATAAATTAAATTAAATATGACAAATTATATGAATATATGTAGAAAATGTTTTTCCTATTAATTATCAAAATATTTGTATGGAAATATTATTGATTATTATATATGTAATTCAGCATATATACATTATAATATATTTATTTTATTAAATATATGTTTGAATGTGGATGGCACAATAAGTGCTGCAGGCTTGATTTGAATCTAAATGGTTACATTTACTATTCCCACTCCAATCTAAACCATTTAGGGAAAAGTCATGGACACTAAAGGGGTACATTTTACTGTTCCTGAGTAAGTCCAAATCATTTTGGTGGCGGTGTTGATCAGTAAAAAGGTGAAGTGTATTACACATTTTCCCCAAAAATAAAAAGGGAATAAAATAAACAAATGCTACTAAAAAATCCACTGTTGGTCAATATACAATGATTTAGATACATATTATTTACATTACCATTAAAATTATATATTTAATATTGTGTACACAATTATTTTAGGACTGGTTTATTTTCTAAAACAAAATACAATAAAGACACATATGTATATATTAATAAATATTTTTTAAGCTATATGAAACAGTCTCAATTTTATTTCAAATATAAATAAATAGTTTAAAATAAAAATGTGATATTGAAATGTAATAGAAATTATTAGTGAAAATAACTCTTATTTTTTCAATTAAAATATAAAAAATATATGTCAACAAATCAATAATATTTATATTACATACACACTAATAATCAAGTTTTGAGAATAAGCTGCATAACATTCAAACAAATGTACAAATTATATATCAAATAAAAAAAACATATTTGATACAATATTTATATAATTAGACAACATAATACAAATTAGTTTCTAAACCTAATAAAATGTATCATAGAAATAAATTAATATTAGAAAATGTTAAACATCTCCTACCCTTTTCCTCCAAAGACTCAACATCTCGTTACTATAACTTAAATGCATATTCAATAATGAAAAAAACGTATTAACATTTTTAACAAAATAATTTGAACTTTTTTTAAATATTACTTTAAAAATAACTAAACATATTTTCTTAAAAATTAACATTCAAATAAAATAAAACACATTAAAAACACATACAAATGAATCCATAAAAACAATATTTTAACAACGATTTTTTAATAAAAAATACTTTGACAGTGACATAAAAAAGAACACTTAAAACGATATTCTTACCTTCGATATTTTTGTTGACATTTTTTTAACTCGCTATTTTTGACACAATATTTATGTCACTTCCTATTTTTATTCAATATTGTGTCCAAACTCGTTAATAGGTTACCTTTTATTTAACCTGTTGCTTAAATATGACATACTAACAGATTGTAGACTGGGCTGTGTAAATGAGCTCCGTGAAGGGGATGCGATGCAACATGTCAAAGCTACACCAACTTCTTGAAATAAATAAATACAGTAATAATTCATGGAAGTTAACTGCGACATTGTGTGGTTTCAGAAATACCATTTGTTGGCCCAGTTTTCTCACATACAGTACTTTACTCAAACCATTCAATCCATTTAAAGTACAGAATTATTCAATATTGTGAAGGAATAAACGACCACTTCACGAAATAAACAATCTCAGTCCCAGTCATAACTGGTGCATGGCAGGCCAAGTAAAGCGATGGCTTAAGTGTAAAAATGAAAAAAGTGAGAACTGCATTCCTTTGCTAAAGACTCTTGAGGTAAATGCTAATATAATAGCTATAAAAGATCACATTAGTCAACATCTTCACTGTCTATGCAGCTTTTAAACGGCTTTTTATCTACGTTTGATTGATAGCATCTTTTGCCAGACTCGCCTGAAGAGATAACAATGGTGGTAAAATATTACATAGCCATGCATCTTGTCTGTTAAATTAAAAGGAGAGAATACGTTTTCCAGTTTAGTAGTTTAAAACAAACACTTATCTTTTGATTAATGTTCTCTGGTTGGTAAATAGCTTGTGGACGGCCAGGATTTGGAGAGCATTAATATCTTAAATAACCATCTTAACATCTGAAAAATGACACTAATAAAAAATGCGCTTTTTTGCAGATAATGCTTTTCTTTCCATTTTGATGAATGTTCACAAAAGAGAAAATTAATCACAGAAGCACCCATTTCAATATATTTAATCTACAACGAATACGGATGAAATGCAGCGTAAATGTTTCTTTTTTATTCAAATAAACATCAGATTTGGGCACAGGCCCATGGTTTTATCAATATGTAAAACATAGAGGCAGCTGCGCTTTGTGTTTAAAATTGAAGTTGCATAAAATCCAATTTATACAAAACATATCTACAATAACCATGTCTAATAAAATATGGCAACATGCATAGTGGCTTTTCTTGAAACTGGTTCAGAAAAGGGGGTGGTGATGGACAGAGCATCTGAATTAAGCAGAACACTCATACCCAGTCAAAAGATCAGGGCTTGATCCATCACCATTTTTTAGCTCACTGCACCATCCCAGTTCAGAACCTGGCTACATGCAAATTGGTCTGTCCCTGGCCCAGTGCATCATGGGAACAGGGCAGACCAAACTACCAAGCCAATTCTTTACTGGAAAGGAAACAAGCTTCCGGGGACCGGTTTCTGGCATTACAGCCGTCTTCGGCCCGGCTTGCTTGAATCCTGATGGTGCAGTGAGCAAGGGACTCACATCTGAGCATACCCTTCCACGCTTGTGGTGGCCAAAACAATTCAGAAAAGGGGGTGGTGATGGACAGAGCATCTGAATTAAGCAGAACACTCATACCCAGTCAAAAGATCACGGCTTGATCCATCACCGTTTTTTAGCTCACTGCACCATCCCAGTTCAGAACCTGGCTACATGCAAATTGGTCTGTCCCTGGCCCAGTGCATCATGGGAACAGGGCAGACCAAACTACCAAGCCAATTCTTTACTGGAAAGGAAACAAGCTTCCGGGGACCGGTTTCTGGCATTACAGCCGTCTTCGGCCCGGCTTGCTTGAATCCTGATGGTGCAGTGAGCAAGGGACTCACATCTGAGCATACCCTTCCACGCTTGTGGTGGCCAAAACGATTCAGAAAAGGGGGTGGTGATGGACAGAGCATCTGAATTAAGCAGAACACTCATACCCAGTCAAAAGATCAGGGCTTGATCCATCACCGTTTTTTTAGCTCACTGCACCATCCCAGTTCAGAACCTGTCCATCACCACCCCCTTTTTTGAATTAAACTGGAGCAATATGGTACCAGAACTGTTGTCAAAATATAGTTTGAAAATGTATCTTGTCCTAAAAGTTAAGTAGGTCACTGAACCGGCTGTAAGGTAAATTGATGTCACAGATGAGTACATGGTATAGCCCTGTAGGAAATAGATGTACCACAACAGTGATTTAGACGTGTGCCCTGGAAGTATATTAAGAACCAGGAAGTGGGTATGAAGTGATAAAATCAATTGATGCGGTCTAGTGTATGAGTTCTTTTAGTTCCTACCTTCCCATTCTCCACAGTCTCTAGCCTCGACTCACTCTACTCCTGATACCACGCCTGTGTCGAGACTGAATCTTGACAGTACCCCGTGTCCTCAAACAATTTCATCCAGGAGCCAGTGGCTAGACACAAACATCTTTACTAGTCGAGGGGCAGGGACAAATTCTACAGGTCCCCACAGTCTCTCATACCCCTTCAAAGACACCAGAATTGGCCCTTTTGTAGTTCTCCACTACCTCTAATATGTCAAAAGCAAACCCATTGCCAAAATACGATCCTGGAGCACAAGGGCAAATGTAAGAGTGTGTGAAACCCTGAAAAATCACATAATAAAAAGTGACATCAAGAGCTTTGTAAGTTGGGATATATGCAAGAAGGAATTTCATGCCTAAATAAGGATAACCTGGTTATCCTTGCCTTGTATGGAGTACAAAAGACCCACAAGTATGTAGAAGATCCTCGTCTCTGTACCATCATTTGTTCTATAAACTCCACCACGGGACACCTTTTCTTTGCCCCATGACTAAGTGGTAATCCTCATTTATCAGAGACACAAAGGAAATGATTTAAAACATCGATTATGTGTCCTTTAATTCCAATTGAGTCATTTAGGTAACACTAGATTTTGAGGTGCTTCACACAATCATTCCACAGAAAGAGGCATTAGAGGCAATAGAAGCCACCATGGGGAGAAAGCCTGGGCATAGTTCTAACGGGTTCATCTTGGAATGTCTAAAGATTGTGCTTTTCAACAACTTTTTTGAATTAAATGGGAACATCTACCTGCAAATTTAGGAGACCAGCAAGGGTAACTCTTGTGCCCAGAGTATAGTGGATATCTATAAGGGTGAATATGAGCGTAAACACATATACAGTGCAGCAGCACCCTTTTTTGAGATTGTGAAGTATTGGTCACGGTTTATAGATGATGTATTCTTTGTATGGTCTAGGGAAGAAGAAGATATGCAAATATTCATTCTGTGGCTCAATTCCAGTAATAAGAACTTGAAATATAGTAGGGAAAATGTGGATTTCTTATACATATGGATTTTAGGAGAACTGGGTTACCTACAGGTAAGATTTTACCGGAAACCCACGGTGTGAAACACTGTATTACAGCAAGCAGGTTTCATACCAGCTGTTAGAAAGATTCAATTCCCTGTGGAGAATTCCTAAGCATTAGATGCAAATGCTCCACTATGGAAGCGTTTATGTGGCACAGAGAGAAATTAAAGAAGAGGCACATTGATGGGACATTGAGGATACTCGATATGTCTTATTATACATGCTTTCAAAAGAGCTGAATACTATAATCAAGATGCCTTCTTGCAAGGAAAGACTATAAGAAAGGGTGAAAGGTTAATATACAACACTAACCATTCAAATATGAACTGTCAAGTCAAAAGGATTTTGAATGAAACTGGAAAATACTTAATACCAATGGAGAAGATATCAAACTGGAAAGACCTATATTTGCATTTAGCCGCAATCCAAACCTCAAGGACAAATTGGTACACATCAGAATGAGACAACATATAAAAATCAGCAAGAGATCACTGGTGGTTGTATCTTGGCAAAAAGCAACCATTGTTGTGTCCCATGCTATGCCTGAAATAAAACTTTGGTGACAGAACAATTGGAATACAGAGGACATACGGATCTCTTTAAAGATATGACCAATTGTAGGAGCTGGAATGTTGCCAACCTTTTTTCTATGTCTGTGTGGCCTAGGCTACATCGGATAAAAAGCAGAGAGCTCAGGATTCGCTATGGCGAGCACAAGTCAGCAATCAGGAGGAAGGAATCACAAGCACCTGTGGTTCAATACTACTTGAAAGCACAACAATCTGAAAAAAATCTCAAGTGGCTCATACTGGAGAGGGTCAAGCAATGGCAGGAGCGCCAAATGACAGAAGTGCGAAAGGAAAGGGAAATCTTTTGGGTATTTTCACTCAATACATGGAAAGAGGGCCTCAATGAGGAAATAGTATGGACTGGTCAGATAAGTAAAAGATGCTTGGCCTAGAGTGGATTGATACAGAATAACAACTATTGTGAATTTTTACTATTAAGGAGTAGATTGCGCCTGAAAGACCGAACTTTGGATCTGTTGTAATTTTTGTCAACAGTCTGGGATCAGTGGAATTCTCTTCCGATTTACCCAAATTTCCCATCAGGATACACAAACAGGCCAATATATAAGTGTCATTCTATTTTCTGACTTCTTTTGCCTCCCTCCCCATACCCCAGGCTCAACTTTGAAAAAAGTGGCTGCTCTTGTGGTTTTCCAACGAGGAGGTATATATGCTACCTTGTTACTAGGATTTCGGCATTAAAACAAGTGGCTGCTCTTGCAGTTTTCTGATGAGGTGGTAGTAATACATATGATACGCCACAGTGTTACCTTGGTACACTCTCACTCTGATAGCAGAAATAGCTTCACTCCACTCAGGCGGTCTGACAATAAAATTATAATTTTCTTTTTATAACTCTGTTTATTGAAAATAAACATAAATCAAATAAAAACAAAACTGGTGCAGTTGCAAAACAAAATACAGTTCCTGAGGACAGCAGGAAATATGAATGAAACAAAAGAATACATTGGGTCAAAGTAAAACACAATGATATCATCAACTCCCTGCAACAGACAGCCTATGGTGTTACGTTGTCAACTATATCAATCGTCTCATTAAGTGGGGTACAAATATAACTTCAACTTTCATTCCAGGGGCCCCACACCTTGGTCCATTTACCCCGGCAACCTCTGCTTTCATGCACCGCCCTCTCCACTTGCATGCACCAGTCCATGTCCAATGCCCAATCCTCTTGTCTGAGTGCAACCCTCCCCTTACAGGTTCTAGCAATATTGCTTTTAGCGACCATACATCCCAGAGTAACGCAGAGCCTTTCAAACCTGGTTAGGTCAGTGGCTTCCAAACAGTCAAAAGACAGAGGCGTGGGGATACATCAATTGATTTATGGCATATTTGAGACAAGGTGGAAACCAGTCTTCCCCAGTATCTCTGAAGGTCGGGGCAAACCCACCATTGATGTAGGAAAGTACCTAGCGGTCCGCAGCCCCGGGGGCAATCCAGAGAAGACAAGAGACCCATCTTAATGAGTGCCAAACTGGTGTAGTATGCCCTATGCAGCAGTTTAAGTTGTATCATTTTAAAACGAGACCGGATCGCCACCTCCCGAGGGGATGTCAAGGCCCCCCCTCCACTCTTCGTCATCAAGCTCTCCCACCTCATCATTCCATTTTGCCCATAGTTTACCCATGAGTCGGGCATATTATTAAAAATCGTACATTACATCAGGGAAATCGCTCATTCCGGGAGCTAATCAGCCAGTAATCTATCTTCTAATGGTGAGGAAACCGCCAGGTCGGAGCCTCTAGGTAGCGCCTTTTGTAATGCACTACGTACCTAAAGGTACCGGAAAGTTTCCCCGCCTGAAGATGGTATTGCTGTTGTAAATCACTAAACTAAAGGTCACCCACCATCGAGAGGCCAATTAAGTTCCATTTGTCATACCCTGGGAACCTCGAGAGCATGCCTAGCTGAAGAGACTCAAGCAGGGGGTGGCCTTAGTATTCTTACCTTTCCATCCCAACGGCCCCGTGGCTGAGTACCATAAAGAGACCATAGTAGAGGTCAGAGTGTACTTAGGTGCATATTTCTTCCCGCCATACAAAGCCCTGAGAAAGTTACCCGAAGACATATTATACCTGTCCATTGTGTACGCCGGATCCGCTGTGGGCCGACGCATCCAGTGGTTGATAACCACCAGTTGCGAGGACCAATAATAATATTTAATGGCAGGCAGGACAATGCCCCCATCATACCAGCTTATAGTGAGCTTGGCAAGAGCGATTCTGGGTGTACCATTATTCCATAATAAGGTAATAAGAAGCGTACCTCAGAATCAATAGAGAGAAAGTATTGAGAAGACACCAAAAAAGGCCTATTCTGCAATGCATAAAGAAAGCGGGGAAGTGCCATCATTTTATATAGTTCGGGCTGGACTGTTCCCATTAGGCACAGGGTCAGACTGATTTGCATATAGCCATGTCTGAATTGGGGTGGCAGAGTGGGCTAAAGAACGGTGATGGATTAAACCCAGATCTTTTGACTGGGTGTGAGTGTTTGATTGATTCAGATGCTCCGTCCATCACCACCCCCTTTTGTACCGCTTTTGGCCACCATAAGTGTGGCAGGGTATGCTCAGACGTGAGTCCCTTGCTCACTTTGCCACTGGATTCAAGCAAGCCGGGCTGAAGACGGCTGGAATGCCAGAAACCGGTCCTCGGAAGCTTGTTTCCGGTCCAGGGAAGGCATGGCTTGGCAGTTCGGGCTGGACTGTTCCCATTAGGCACAGGGTCAGACTGATTTGCATATAGCCATGTCTGAACTGGGGTGGCAGAGTGGGCTAAAGAACGGTGATGGATTAAACCCAGATCTTTTGACTGGGTGTGAGTGTTTGATTGATTCAGATGCTCCGTCCATCACCACCCCCTTTTGTACCGCTTTTGGCCACCATAAGTGTGGCAGGGTATGCTCAGACGTGAGTCCCTTGCTCACTTTGCCACTGGATTCAAGCAAGCCGGGCTGAAGACGGCTGGAATGCCAGAAACCGGTCCTCGGAAGCTTGTTTCCGGTCCAGGGAAGGCATGGCTTGGCAGTTCGGGCTGGACTGTTCCCATTAGGCACAGGGTCAGACTGATTTGCATATAGCCATGTCTGAACTGGGGTGGCAGAGTGGGCTAAAGAACGGTGATGGATTAAACCCAGATCTTTTGACTGGGTGTGAGTGTTTGATTGATTCAGATGCTCCGTCCATCACCACCCCCTTTTGTACCGCTTTTGGCCACCATAAGTGTGGCAGGGTATGCTCAGACGTGAGTCCCTTGCTCACTTTGCCACTGGATTCAAGCAAGCCGGGCTGAAGACGGCTGGAATGCCAGAAACCGGTCCCTCTGAAGCTTGTTTCCGGTCCAGGGAAGGCATGGCTTGGCAGTTCGGGCTGGACTGTTCCCATTCGGCACAGGGTCAGACTGATTTGCATATAGCCATGTCTGAACTGGGGTGGCAGAGTGGGCTAAAGAACAGTGATGGATTAAACCCAGATCTTTTGACTGGGTGTGAGTGTTTGATTGATTCAGATGCTCCGTCCATCACCACCCCCTTTTGTACCGATCATTTTATAAAGAGCGGCTCTACCCAGGAGTGTGAGAGGCAAAGATTTCCAGTGTTGCACATCGGCACGGAACCGCTGAAGCGCAGGGATTACATTTTGACAGTGGAAAACACCTTTATCTTTGGTGATATATATGTATATATATATATCCAAATACCGAAAACCCTCAGTGACGATCTGGGCTGGACAACTCAATGGGAGGATCGGTGGCTCACCACTCAAGACATAAACCAGAGATATATCTCAGTTGATCGTGTAGCTGGAATATTTTTGGAAGAGGGTGAAAATGCGTAGCACGCTGTGGATTGAAGACAGGGGTCGGGCCAAGTAAAGTAGAATATCATTGGCATAGAGGGAAATTCTGTCTGCCCAATCTGGTGACCAATTCAAAACACGAATCAGAGGGTCACCTCTAATCCATATGGTCAGGGGTTCTAGGGCTAAGGCGAAATGAAGAGGTGACAGGGGGCATCACTGTCGTGTGCCCTTACCCAGCTCAAAAACGGCTGACCGGCCTCCGTTTACTATAACCCGGGCCAATGGGCGGGCGTAAGGTAGGTGCACCCAGGATATAAAACAAGCTCCAAACCCATATCTCTCCAGCACCGCAAACAAAAAGGGCCAATCAATCATATCGAAAGCCATCTTAGCATCCAAGGACACTATCACTGAATCCTCCTGAATAGTGGAGGTCCAGCCCAGCACCCCAAAGATCATCCGAAGGGACCGCATCAACCAAACAGGAGGAGGCATCGCCTTCATCCACAAGAACTCCATACGCATCACGACCAGCGCCGACGACACCCTCACAGCCGCCAAACATCTTCACTTCCAGATTCACACAGACCCCAAGACAACACTTAGAGGCACCCTCGTCTACAGACCCCCAGGACCCCGCACACAATTCTGCGAAGACATCACTGACTTTATCAGCCCACACGCCCTCCCTTCCGGGGACTACATTCTCCTTGGGGACCTCAACTTCCACCTGGAAAAGAACAACGATAGCAACACCACCACCCTTCTGGACAACCTCGCCAATCTCGGACTCAAACAACTGGTAAACACCTCCACCCATTACGCCGGACACACACTCGACGCAATCTTCTCCTCCAGCAAGCACATCTCCTTCAATCACGCCACAGGACTCCACTGGACGGACCACAGCTGCGTCCACTTCAACTTCAGAAAAACCACGACACACCACCACCCACAACAAGTCACCCGCATAAACTGGAACAAAATTACCACCGACCAGCTCACCACATCGCTAAACCAAAACCTCCCCGCCAGAGTATCGGACCCAAACCATGCAGCCACCAATTTCGCACAATGGCTCACCCGCTGCGCTGACGAATTAGCACCCTTGAAAAACCATCACAACAAAGCAGGAAGCAAAAGAGCCAACTGGTTCAATGACGACCTCAAAAACTCCCCAAAAAAATGCTGCACCCTCGAGAAAGCCTGGCGAAAAAACCCCACCACAGACAACATGACCGCCCTCAAGGACGCCACCCGCAAACACCACCAACTGATCCGATTCACCAAGAAATCAGCATTCAAAGATCGACTCGACAACAACGCCCAGAACAGCAAGGAACACTTTGGCATTGTCAAAGAGCTTACCAACCCCAGTGCCGGCACCAACGACATCACCCCCTCTCAAGACCTCTGCGACTCTCTAGCCTCGTTCTTCCACAGCAAGATCGCTGACATACATAACAGCTTCGGCGAACAACTCACTCCCCTCACCACCGAACTGAAGACCCCCACCACCACCCTCTGTGCCTGGTCCCCGATCAGCACCGAAGACACCATCCGCTTGATGAACTCCATCCACTCCGGACCACCAACCGACCCATGCCCCCACCACATTTTCAACAAGGCCGACTCCATCATCGCACCCCAACTCCGAGATATCATCAACTGCTCCCTCTACAACGCTACCTTCCCGGAAAGCTGGAAACATGCCGAACTCAATGCCCTCCTGAAGAAACCTACAGCAGACCCCACCGAACTTAAGAACTACCGCCCCATCTCGCTCCTCCCATTCCCTTCGAAAGTCATAGAGAAGACTGTCAACAACAAGCTCGCCACCTTCCTCGAATCTAACAGCTCCCTTGACCCCTCACAATCCGGCTTCCGAGCCAAACACAGCACTGAGACCACCCTCATCGCAGCCACAGACGACCTCCGAACACTACTTGACAATGGGGAAACAGCTGCCCTCATCCTCCTGGACCTCTCCGCAGCATTTGACACAGTCTGCCATAGCACCCTTGTACAACGCCTCAGCAACGTCGGAATACAAGAAAAAGCACTAGACTGGATCATCTCGTTCCTCGCCGGAAGAACCCAGAGAGTCCGCCTCCCCCCCTTCAAATCAGAAGCCACCGAAGTCATCTGTGGAGTACCACAAGAATCATCCCTGAGCCTCACCCTCTTCAACGTCTACATGAGCCCCCTCGCCTCCATCGCACGCCAGCACAACCTTAACATCATCTCCTACGCTGACGACACACAGCTGATTCTCTCCCTCACAAAAGACCCAAACACCGCCAAAAACGAACCTACACGAAGGGATGAAAGACGTAGCAGAGTGGATGAAGAAGAGCCGCCTAAAACTGAATTCTGACAAGACGGAAGTCCTCATCCTAGGATCATCTCCCTCTGCATGGGACGACTCATGGTGGCCACCGGCCCTTGGCATGCTCGCAACCTGGGATTCATCCTAGACTCCTCCCTCTCAATGACCAGACAAGTCAACGCCGTCTCGTCATCATGCTTCAACATTTTACGCATGCTCCGAAAGATCTTCCGATGGATCCCCACCGAAACTAAAAAGACGGTCACCCATGCACTTGTCACAAGCCGACTAGACTACGGAAACACCCGATATGCCGGAACCACAACCAAACTGCAGAAAAAACTCCAACGCATTCAGAACGCCTCCGCACGACTCATCCTAGACATACCCAGCCACAATCACATCTCCGGTCACCTGAGAGACCTTCACTGGCTCCCCGTCAACAAGAGAATCAAATTCCGTCTCCTCACCCACGCACACAAGGCCCTTTATGACCTAGGACCCAGTTACCTCAACACGCGCCTGTCCTTTTACACCCCCACCCGCCAACTACGATCATCCAATTAAGCCCTCGCCACGATCCCACGAATCTGAAGAACCACCATGGGAGGAAGATCATTCTCCTACTTAGCGGCCAAAGCCTGGAATTCTCTCCCCACCCACCTTCGCCTCACACAGAACCACCTCTCCTTCAGAAAACAACTCAAAACCTGGCTGTTTGATAAATAACAAAAAAACCCTCCCCCAAGCGCCTTGAGACCCTCTGGGTGAGTAGCGCGCTATACAAATCTTGACTTCACTTGACTTGAAAGAAACAACGCAGATTGAGCGCTATATTTCTGGCTGGAATAAAGCCAGATTGATTCGGGTGGATCAATTTGTGAAGGCATGGGGAGAGTCGAAGGGCCAAGAGTTTGGCCAATATCTTTACCTCTGGGTCTAAAAGAGAGATCGGTCTATATGAGGAGCAACGGTCCGGTGGTTTGCCCATTTTATGGATGACCACAATATTGACCAATCTCTGTGTAGCTGGCAAAGTACCGAGGGATACTCCTTCATCATACATACGCTCCAAAAAGGGAGCGATAACGGAGGCAGTCATTTTGTAATTTCGATTGGGAGGCCACTCGAACCCATGACCTTCCCAGATTGTAGCACCCGAATGGCTTTGGAAACCTCCTCCGAGGTCAGATCAGCATTAAGGTCTGACACCTCTTGTGGATCCAGTTGTGGTAAGGGTAACATGGAAAGCAATTCAGCTGCTGTGGCCTGGGTGGATGTGGATGAAGGGGGTATAAACAACCTTTAAATGACTGGCAAAGGCTTCTGCAATCCTGAGCTTATCATGGTGCCGGACACCCTGCAAGTCTAAAATCTCCGCCACCCATCTATTGGCCAACACCTTCCTATCCAGCCACACCAAGAACTTACTAGCTTTATCTCAAATATCATAAAGACGGTGCTGAGTGGCTCGATAATGGGTACTAGCGGCGTCTTCAGCTATGTCTCGGTATTCTTTCTGCTTTATAGCCAATGTATGGGAGACTTTTGAGGATGCGGAGGTGACCATATCGACTTCTAAAGTTGTCACTTCCCTCTCTATATCCTGTAGTTGTTTACACTTCTCCTTCTTATGCCCTGCCACAGCTGCCACTCTGCACCTACGGATCACAGCCTTATATGCCTCCCACAGTATTATGGCAGAAGCGACAGAACCATCATTATCAATAAAGTAATTTTGGGTGGCGTCCAGCAATTTGGCACGTACTGCTGGTAAGCGAAGATACCTAGGAGGGAGCGTCATTTTGCGGCCATTGGGGGAGAAATGCCTCCATAATAGGTCAAAATAGGTGCCTGGTCGGAAATACCCCTTGAAAGAAAAGTAATCTCCCCAAATTGTGGAAGCTGGGTTGCCTTGTAAACAAATAATCAATGTGAGACATACTCCTGTGTACCCCGAAGTGAAAAGTGTATTGCCTGGATGTTAGATTACATACACGCCATATATCAATCAAACCTAAGGCGTCTAAAAATTCCATCAAGTGCTTGCCAGGTGACTCCCCCTGAACAATAACATTATTTAGCTCTTTGATATGTTAGGCTTCTTTTAAGATATTATTTCTATTGTTGTTTGGTTAGTGTAGATCAGGGTTCTCCAAAGTCAGTCCTGGTGGGCCGGATCCATGCCAGATTTATATCATATCCCCATTTAGATAAATGTAGTTATCTTAAAAATCTGGCATGGATTCGGCCCTCCAGAACTGACTTTGGAGAACGCTGGTGTAGATCATTATCTCTGCTACCTTGGGGTCAAGAAACACACTCCAAGATGGCACCCACATTTTAGGACATGTCTCACTCAATAGTCAGCAGTCATGCCACCAATGAGGACCAGGTGTTTCCTGCGTACTTGAAGAGACTAGTGTATGGTGAGCAATTTCAAGCTCAACCATTCGGGCATGCCTGGAGCACGAGACCACCCGTGGCATCTCTAAGGAGGAATTTTAGCAGATGAGGCACTTTGCTAGTAGTTTAGAGCTTCAGCTTCCTGTCTGCTATTAACAGTGTGTCCTGTGAGAGCTGATATGAAGGGTTACATGAAAGCCAGGTATGGCAGGGTAGTTGTAGAGTGGATCCGGTGAATAGGAGTGGCTGTCTATACTCTCTGTGACAAGTAATACTTCCTAGTGCCTAATAAATAAAAGCTGTAGTGTTACGCTGCCTAGGAATCAGGCATCTATACATGGCTATTGTATAAAGTACTGGTATCCTGGCTCCTAATAGGTCTCATATTTATCATCGAGTTGTAAGATGCAATGTCAAGGAGTTCTGGGCTATTTGTCAGTATACCACACCCCTTTCCATAGCCGCACCCCCAGGTAGTACCCCATCTCGAGAACTCTGGAGGTATGCACTAAGTGCCTGTCACTATACCATACAGCACAGCACTGACAGTTGCCCAAGGGTATTCCCAAGGGCATCTAGCTGTTCAAATGGAGACAAGAGGGTTTTTATCATGTTTATTAATAAATAATGCTGTTTGTTCCATTGAGATATGCGGAATCTATAATAGAGGTCCTGGAGACGCCTAGTGGAAATGTATTTTTCATGGCCAGTGGTTATATCAGGTTCCACATAAATTGCCACCCTTTCACTGCTTATAGTGCGCCCCAGTGATATATGCAAGATTTTACTAAAGAGTCTCGGGAGATGCCTAGTACAACAGGTTGTTCATGTATCAGGCACGAATAGGAAAACAAAAGTAACACATATATACGAGTATCTCGTGTATATGAATCAAAGTACGCAAGCATAGGGTTGTCTGACCCCTAGTTTTCCTATGTTTTTTTTCCATCAGGACTCTCCTTCATAATACAAGTCCCATTAGGAGTAGAAACAAGGGAAATTTGCAACAAAATATCTTCACGCAATATATATGTTTTGAGATCCCTGAGAACCATGTGAGTGCCAGCTTAGAACTTCTGAGATAAGATGATTGCAGTGAAGAAAGCACTCTTTTTGTGTACCTGGTCCTCTTTCCCTATCTCTCTACATGTCTCTTATTCACTTATGATTTGATTTGGTTTGGAAAAAAAAAGCTTTATATAGCGCTACTAGACTCGGAGGTATTAGAGCGCTTTACAAGAGTTACAGCGAGTTACAAGTTACATAGTTACATCACTTAAATCAAAGAGTCACAGGGGGAGGAGGAGGGGGGGGGGGAATACACATTGGAAAAAATGAGGAAAACAATGACAGATGTCCGGCTGGGTAGGTGACGGCCGAGGGGGTGAATCCAGGGCCAGACTCCTCTTTAGCTCCACCGGGCATCCGCCAAGGTTGCTCGTGTATCCAGGTGAGTACAAGCAGTTTTGATGCCCATGGGACGTCGTCAGAGGTCCATTAGAAGTTCATTGGAATGTTATTTATGAGGTATATATGGTGCTAGCTAGATCCGTAGGTATCAGAGTACTTTACATTAGGCTACACAATGTTACCAAGAATGAAAAGAAATACACATTACATCAAAAATTAAGCAACAAATCGGGAGAGGAAAGAAAGGTGAGACAAATAGAGAGTTGGTGGGAAGGGGGAAGTGGGAAGGGGGAGGATGAAGGAAAAGATGGCAGGAGAGACGAAAGGAAGTCTGCCCAAAGACCAACTGGGTAGGTGATGTCCGAGGAGGGAATTCACAGCCCATCACCTCAATAGCTAAACAGGTAGCTCCATCGGGCATCAGTAAGATTGCTAGGTCTCAACTGACGAGGGAAAGTTCACAGGAGAAAGTACAGTGAATAGACAGGGTGGGAACTATGAGCAAGGACAGGTGAGGGCAAAGGTCAATAGCTGGAAATAGGAGAAGGGTAGAGAGGAGGGGAGGGGGTAGGGGGTATGGTGAAGAGGAGCAGGGAGAAAAGTCCATAAGAGAGACGCAGGAGAGTTTGCACAAAGACCGGCTGGGTAGGTGATGGTCAAGGAGGGAAATCCATAGCCCATCTCCCCTTTAGCTAGCAAGGTAGGTCCACCAGGAATCAGTCAAAATGTCTAGGTCTCAGCTGCCGATGGAAAGATCTCTAAGTCAAGTGTCATGCAGGGTGAGCAGGAGTGGGGTCGGGTGAAGGCTGATCTAGAAAAGGACGATAAGCAATGATTTTAGATCAGGAGAGATACTTGACCCCATGGAACGTCCCACCAGCTCAGTTTGGGAGTGCCCCGGTACCTCAGGACTCCCCTGTGGCGGTAGTCAGGGCTGGCCCCAATCTTGGGGACAGGCACTGCAGCAAACTCCACCTCCGCCTGCGATGCAAGCATTGTGAAAGGCAGAGGGGATGGGGGCCAAGAATAAAGGTAGCCTTTCCAGCAGGAGACGTGAACCAAGGTCCCGCAGGTCGTTGGGCCAGGAATCCGAGGGTGTAACAGGTACTCACTGTGGAAGGTGAAGGTTCAGCTGAGTGTCGGGTGCTCCTCATGGAAGCAATGGCACAGGCCCAAGATTTGACGGCACAGGGCATTTACCAGCTCCCCAGACACAGCGACGGTGTGCCCTGTGAATTGGGCACCATTACGGTGCTGATTGAAGCGACATGATCGGGGACATTACCGCCGCCATTTTGGAGTCAGGCAGGGACAGGCAGTATCGCGGTGCTGATTACCGTGTATGTGGGGGACAAGCATGGCCCAAAAAAAAATAAGGTGTACCTTGAGCAGAGGAGTGTGAAAGGCTTCCCTCATAAGCAGCAGGCGTTCAGTAAAGGCAATATAAGTACCCCTAGGCTGGTACTCCACAATCTCCTGGCCTGCTCAAGTAGGGCAACGTGTCTCTTGCCTCCTGTTGTGCTCCCTTCATCCTTGCTCATTTTATATGCACTGCCTGGTGGCGAAGGCCACCATCTTAGAGTCAGGCACCCAGGCTCTGGGCGGCATGCGCTGCATCTCCCAGAATCAGGGCAGCTGAAGAGGCACACACACTCTATATCAGGGGGACCCTCGGCACCAGTGGGGCCCCCAGCCACCAACAGCAGAGGTCTCCTACCGGTGCATCCCGCCGCCGTTTTATACCGAAGACAATACATGATTTATAGGTGCATCTTTTTATCCACACTGAATGCTGGGTTTCAGGATATAAGATGCTTGTAATCGTTCCTGTTTATTTTAATACAAATACACAGAGCATGTATTTATGGTATCAACTTCCCATTACTCCTTCATCACCTTTGTATCACAGTGCATGCCCTAATGATACAGGTTCTAGCACTGGAATTCTAACGTGAATAATATTCGATCTTGTGGCTTGTTCAACTTTTTTGCATATTGCATTGCAGACAATCCCCCATTGGCCTACCATAGAATAAGCCGTATATCATGTGGTCCCGACGAAGGTGGATTGGAAAATTTTCCACTCATCGAAACATGTGTTGACTGTTTTTAGGAGAGATCCTAGCCTGCAACACAATAACAGCAGAAGCTGAAGATCATTTCCCATTGCAAACCTTAGTGAATGTGGGGTGCGGCTGGGATTGGTATGAGTGGTATATATCAGAGGAAGTGTTTTCTGTGAATGAATGAGTGAGTGGAGAAATGGGGGGGAAACTATCATATATGCTATCATATTACAATAATGTGCATTATAAAATTGCTTTTATAGAAAATATACAAATGTTTTCACTGTCAAGAGAATTGTAAATAATATTGTGGGTATGCAAATAAAAAGCATTGTAGTACTCATTTACTAATGTTAAAAATAAATAAAAAATATGCAATTGTATTAAGTAGAACTGGGTTGAATTTGTTTTTGGTCAGTCCACTGTGCACTTTGAGCTGAAAAAGAACAAATACATGTTGCGTGCAGGGGAGGCACCTCCGCAATGGCGGAGGAGTGTCGCCCCACTGCCTGGCTCAAAGCCAGCAAATGAAAAATAAAACAATGTTCTAGCATTGTTTTATTTTTCATTTTTGGGCTCTGAGCTAACTTGTGCAGGGAGGGAGGGGCAGGGCGTGGGAGGAGGAGTGCTATGTGCACTCCCTAAGTGTGCATATGTGTTTGGCTGGCCGTCTCAGGCCAAGCAAAACACTTGGGGGCAGATTTATGAAGGCCTTGCGCCGTCGGTGCGTCAGTTTTAACATGGGAAAAAGTGACGCACTGGCGGCGCAAGGCCTTCATAAATCTGCCCCTTAGCACTTAGGTCTCTCCAGCTCAGCTGCATTAAACAGCCGGGCTGGGAAAACCCCCACAGACTTCCTGGCCTGAGCAGAGCGTTTTTTTTTCCGGTGCTGCTCTCCTACTAGGAGAGCAGCCCGAGGAATGGAGGGAAGTCTGTGACGTGGTGGTCCTAGTGTCTGCTGAGACAAGGAAGAGAAGAGGAAGCACGACGCAGGAGGCCGCCGGCACCTTAAGGTACATTTTTTTTTAAACATTCCAAAACCACCCCACCGCTTGTATCCCCCACCCTCCCACATTCCCGCCTCACCGCCCTTTGTTTGTGGTGGCCGCCACTGGATGCGTGGGATATTGTGCTTTGTGTTGACTCCTCAACGACTTATAATAGCCTTACAATGTACGGCAAGGGGTACTTTATTACATATATCATCAGCCCAGCTCTGTATCCATTCTAAAAGTATTCTGCCTATAATTTTCACAGCATAGCTTATGAGCGAGAAGGGTCTCTAGCATTTGCAGTCAGTTCTATTTCCTTTTTAAAAAGAAGGAATAATAATAGAGGATCTTCAGGATGAGGGAAGAGGTGATACACAGATATTATTAGGGACATTTGTGAAAAGAGGTACCAGAAGATCAGCATGAAAAAAAATATCCAGAGGCACACAATCAGGAAGGGGCCTTTATTTGCCGGAATGTTTGCAAGTGCTAACCGTATTTCTGCTACTATAAAATGTAGAGGCCGATAATGATATAAGTAGCTGATGTTCTTCATTCAGGATTTCTATACAATATACTAACAGAAAATGTGCTGTATATTGTTCAGGGGCTCTATGTACCTGCAAGCTTAAAGTTCCTCTATCTTCTGAAATTAATTGGCTATTAATCACTTGCCAAAAAGCATTTGAATAACCAGAAGGAGAGGCTGCTGTTAGTTGTTCCAAGCCACATCCTGAATGTTTGATTTATGCTGTCATATAGCAATTTTTAATGATATCGCTTTGCCTTATTTATTATTATAATTTACAATTAGCCCTATTACAACTAGAATCAAACCAATGACTTGAAGAAGATCGTCTACTGTTCAGGGATGTACTAAGAGCGATATTGATAATAGTTAATAGTTACCAACTGGCCAGCAATTCCTGCAGCAGGGTATTTGAGTGTCAGGAATTACTACCATAGAACAGAAATACATGTCACCATACAGTTGATTATTACAGTAGTCAGAAATTAAGGCCCCGATTACGAGTCTGGCAGTCCACAGACAGCCAGGCTCGCGGGGGTGGCACAGGCGGTCTCCCGATTGCCCTATTAAAATATGGGCGGTGGGACCACGACTGCCCAGGGAACCGCCTGGCGGAGTTGCGGCGATCAGAAGGTCCTGCCAAGTATATTACAAGTTTCCTCTCTGCCACAGTTTTAATGGCAGTCCCATTGCCATGAAAACCATTGCGGGGAACAGATGTTGCCTCACACCCTATAGATGCACAGAGGGGGCACAACATGTGCCCCCCTGTGTGCATGCACACTAGTTCCTGCTTGGCATGGACTTTTTAGCGTGTCATGCAGGAACTGTTTTGGACTTTCCCATTGCGGTTCCCATTTTCAGGACACCGCTGTGGTAAAGTAAAAAACAAAGCCTGCCAGAGAGGAGGAAACTCCTAATCTAGATGGTTTTTTGACCACGTCTTTGGCGGTGTGGCGGCGGGGCGGACCCGGTGCTGCACTGCCAAAGTTGGGCCCTAAGTGTTATGCCTCATATATCAGGGACACATTTCAAAAATAGAAAATGAGCCCTTTAATCCCCATCGAGAAATTTTGGTAACTCTAGATACTGAGACGCTTTACACACACATTCCACATAAAGAGGCGCTAGATGCAGTAAAAGACCTCATGGAGAGGATACCTGGGGATAGACCTAACTGGTTCCTCTTGGAATTTCTAAAAATTCTGTTTTTCAACAACGTTTTAAAATTCAATGGGAACATCTACCAGGAAATTAAGGGCACTAGCATGGGGACCTCTTGTGCCCCGAGTGTAGCGAATATCTATAATTGTGAATAGGAGCATAAACACATCTACAATGACAAGCACCCTTTTTTCAGAACGTTAAATATTGGTCATGGTTTATAGATTATATATTCTTTGTATGGTCTGGGGAAGAAGATCTCCATGAATTCATTCTGTGGCTCAATTCCAGGAATAAGAATTTAAAATTCACTGCTAAATTTAGTAGGGAAAAGGTGGAGTTCTTAGACATGTGGATTTCAGGGGAACTGGGTTACCTACAAGTACATTTGTACAGGAAACTCACAGAGCGAAACACTGTGTCACAACATGCCAGCTTTCATCCCAACTGTCAGAAAGATTCATGGGCTTATTACAAGCCCCTTGCTCTGCTGGTGCTTCACTTTTTATATGGCAAAAAGTGATGCTCCAGCGGCACAGGGGGCCTGTAACCAGGCATGGCCCGTGCAGGGCGTTATACTGGGGCGGTGACGTCAGGCGGGGGAGGGTCAGGGTGGGGAGTTGTAAAATGCGGGATATGGACCATTACAGGTAAGTACCGAAAGTCTTAAAAAAGGGTGCTTGTCATTGTAGATGTGTTTATGCTCCTATTCACAATTAAAGACATATTCAGACAGGTCTGCCACTTTATCTCTGCTTGAATTATTAGGAATTTTAATGGGAGTCAGTGATTATTGCCTACAAAATCAGAGGGTGCAAATCTATTGGAAGTCGGGATATCATGTTGTTGGGAGGGCAAACAGACTTTCCAGGCAAAGAATTTTGCAGTTTTCCAAGGTCTAGCAGACAGTTCTCAAATAAAAGAGGGCTCCTAAAAAAAAGAGGGCTCCTAAAAGTATCCAAGAGAGAGGTTTTAAATTATGCTACGGAAACACAAGAATTAAAAAAAATAAGAGGAACAGTTACCTACAACAGCAGGATGTCTAAAATGCACCATTCTAAATCATGTGTCCAATGTTTAGGATTATTTCCATCTAACACATCTGACCGACCATTAATGTTTCCTCATTTTAAAACTGGCACCACAACTGTCACCTGTTTCTGACCAAACCAAATGCATCACCCTATTTTTAGTTGGGCATGATCTTCAATAGATAGAAGGAGCAGCTGAGGTACTTCCGCTAAAATAATAACATAAGGTGCGACTTCAGATGGAAGTTGTAAGCTGGAAAGAAACTTGTGAAACGCCTGCAGATTTCTTATTGCAAGTGTTGTTAAAAATATAAGCATGGAGAGCGATAATATGAGGCTTATTAGAGGACACTGCATATAAAGAAGTGTTAGAGCCAGATAAATGCTTCAAATGAAGGACAGGTATTGTTGGAGGCTTAAATGCCCCCGCTGAGGTGCCACGAGTACACAAATTGTTAAGAGCCCTAGATTGCTCTGCTAATTTACAAATTGCAAGCTCAATCGATTAAAATCTTGTACAAACCTAATCCTACAAGTGTTTGATGATAGATTCTAGATTGCAGGTAAAGATATCTGATAATGTCTGTAAAAACCTGATTCAAACATAGTTTCTTACATTTGTATACAGAGTGCTACTACCAGACTCCCCCAAAGAGTGGGCCTCGAACCATAGGTACTATTAGAGTTATATTTTATCTTCATAGCTGGGGGGAGAGTCGCTCTTGTTATCAGAGCAGGAATTATGTACATGTACCACAATGATCAATGAGACTGAAAAAATGCAGGGATTATCTGCCTCTACAGTTGAGAATTGTTATTTCCCTGACAATCTTTGCTGTTAATTGGGTCCCTGAAACAGAGTCCATTCATTGAAAAACTCCCTGTCATTCTCAACAGACACAATTTCTTTATTAATCATCCCCATAGCAGGGGGTGTGGCTATATGGGCTATGGAGTAACACATGCTCCTTGTTTACTCTGCCACCATTGGCCCTATTTACGGTGATCCGGGGTCCCACACCTTCCTGGGATGCTGTTACTGTGCATCTGAGTGCCTCTGCAGGACTGTCAGCATCAGAGACCACCTGTCATGTTTGGACCTTGTTTCAGTGTGGGTCTGCCTAGGTGGCTTCCCTTCCTTCCTTGAGCACCTTGCTTTTGGTATATCACTGAGGATTAGTCTATTGAGACTTGGTTGGGCGATCCAGATAATACATGACCACGTTTATAATATGCTGTGTGGTGGTTATCCATTTGGTGCTATATCAAATCAAATCAAATTAAGCTTTATTTGGTGCAAGTAAAACCACCATAAAAGCATATCATTAAAGGAAAATAATTCTGACATTACATTATAATTAAAAATAATTAAAAAGACAAATTGCATTTTTTTGATTTTTTATTTTTTTAAATCTTTTACTGAAGTCCTTTAATGTCATTACAAATTAATACAAATATACATTCCAACGTCATTTCTTAAACTCAAAATATTAACATAAGCCTTTTTAGATAAAGCAAAATCTATACACCAAGCATTGTAGCACAGCACTTGATTACAATATACTCGAATCATCACAATCTCTCAAAAGAACAATAATTCCTCACAGATTTAATCAAAAAATATCCCCCAGATCTTATCAAATCTTCTGATCCCCCCCAACAAATTATATTTATACAGGTTGCAATGTGACAAAGCTTAATAAAGCTTAGTGCTAGTATATATATACAATATATAAAGGAAAACATAGAATTGTTATAGAGCAGCCATTAGGAGTTATAATCAGTTAGAGTTATTACAAAAGCAAATTGTACAAGGTGATTCATTCTAATTTGAAGTGCTGGTCCATATTTAATGCATAGGGATGCTATATCATATTACATCATTCTGCATATCACCAATAAGATGCATTTGAAATCATTTTAACAGCTTCATCGCACAAATTCTCATTACAGCAGTGAAGGCCGAGGTCTTGCAGCGGCAGCCAGGTAGAAATGCAGAATGGGGCAAATAGCCCAAAAACATATGTGTGCATCAAAACTGCCCAAATCAGGGTGCAACGCTCCTCTGTAGTGATTCCCCCTGCTGTTTAATATGCAGAAATGCATATAAATGCATCTTTATATTCTGTAAGACTTTACTTAATTGATTGGGGTGGAATAGTGTCCACTATGAGTAATGCTGTCACTATCCTGTTAATTCAAGTACAAAATGTCAGTAATAGAAAACTGAGCCTCGTATCTTTGCAACAGACAAGACAGGCTTAACTTAATAAAAACGTGTAAAGCATTCAGAAGTATCAAACGTCGAACCCATAACACATTAAAAATCCCAATCCAATTCAGTAATGGCTCCTCCGCTAAGGTGGAGGAGCGTCACTCCACTGCTTTTTAGCAGTGAAATAAAGGAAACAAAAATGATAATAACTCGGGGTTATTGTCATTCTATTTGTTCCTATTGCAGCGTCTCTGTAGGGCGGGGCTGCTCTGCTCTCAGAGCAGGGGGAGGAGTGATAGGCACACTCTGTAAGTGCACATGAATGTTTGGCCAGCTGTCTCAGGCCGGCAAAACATTTGTGCGCACTTTGCAAGTTCTCCACCTAGGCTGAATTGCAGCCTGGGTGGCGAGCATGCCCAGAATCCCACTGCCTGTCTGAGTGCCAAACCGCAGAGCTCAGACCAATAACAATGCTGCATGTGATTGGCTATGGGAAGCCTATGCATGCTTCCTGTTCCGGCTGGAGCAGGGACCACAGAGGAGAGACCGGGTGGAGCGAGGGACTACAGAGGAGAGTTCTTTTTCTTTTTTTTTTTACATCCACTCCCCCCTTGTTTTTTTGAAAACTTTATTTAGGTCAGGTGAACATAAAAGTGCGATATGCAATACAGTACATTATGAATTCAATTTAAAAAGATGATTCCATTAATACATTTTCATAGTACAAGAACAATTATCGGGGTTTAAGCTAACACCAAGTGGCAACAAACAGTATCAGTCCAGCCTCCCTGTTGTGCAAATTATACCAGTAACATCAAAACCTTTAAGAGACCTTACAGTGGGCTAAACAGGGTCTGCTATGCTGTCTAGGTTTAGGATGATGAATCCTAAAAATTCCAGGAGTGCTATCGCAGATAAAATAATAAAAACACCATCTAAAAAAATTACACCGCTGACACAATATAAGTCAAATGCTTCAGGACTTTTGCACTTTCCTCCTGATTCCCCACATATGACCCAAAAATTTTGAGACTGAGCTTGCAAACAGGGGTCTTGGATCGGATCTTAGAATTCGCAATGCTTCATCGTAATTACGAGTTCCTAACTGCTTACAAATAAGTTTGAGCCATTTTCCTCTTGGGAGTGTGTAAGCTGAACAAGCAAACAAATCATGTGGTGTTGATTGAATGGTTGTGATGCAACTAAAACAAAACTGTGTGGCTGCTGTATTACGGTGCCAGGTGCCTGTGAATGAATTCAGGGGAAGTGTGCGGAACCCAAACTGGATGTATAATTTCCTGTCGTTGGGTATCTGAATGATGCCTAAGTACCTCTCCAGGGATCTAACCAGTTTAAAGTCCATAACCCCCAAAGTTAGCCTTCCCCACAATGTATTACTGAGTTCAGTTTGTACTACCCAATCCCAGTACTAAGATTTCACAGGATCTTTGAAAGGGAGCGATAGAGGATACGTGTTGTCACAATGACCCTGTAGCCCAATATCTGACAGTAGTTGCTTCACGTTACTTATCCAGCCAATCTTGTTGCATTTTTCTAGGCAGCTGACTTCCTTAAGAGCATTGGCGTAGGAAAGCAGTGAGGAGTAGACCAGATTCCCCTAGAGAATAGCACAGAGCGTAATTTTGCCTTGTCTACGATTGATTTCCTACCCATATCCAACCTTAGAGGATGGAGTGGTGTACTCAGGAGTAACAACATCTAACTCCTCAAAAACTTATGCTCGGACCTGGACAGGTCATCCATTCTATCAAAGCCCCTCAGTTCGGCCCCAGATAGGGCAGAATGCACTACTTTAGAATCATAAATCTGGAGGACAGTGGCAACGGGTTTGCTAAACGATGTATGATGTTCTTTTCCCAGGGCCCCAACTATTTGCTTATACTTAAGAGTCATCTTGGTCACAAGAGGTTTCCAGGTCATATCTTTAGATATTTTTATGCCCGGTAATCAAAGTTACTGTCCCTCTCAAGTGGGACACTGCCAAGAGTTGGTCTCCCTCTATACGATTTGTGAGGATTGATCGTCATGAACTTAGTTTTTGATGTATTAATCTCTAGGCCTTGCATGTCACAAAAGTCTTTGAACTGGTTTACAGGCAACTGGAAAACCCAGGTGTTTGCTACACTAACAAACTGTCATCTGCAAACAAAATGGTCACAATTTTGTTCCCTCCCCAGCATGGGTCCATCCACTGGAATCTGAGATAAAAACTGAACTACATTGTTCATAAAGAGGGAACAAAGTTTTGGTGCCAGTTCGTACCCTTGGCGTAAGCGGCTGCTAACATTGATTGGGTCTGTGAGCTGGCCTTGCACCCCCAATGCACTTTGTCATAGTTAACCTCATGGAGGCGAATGACTAAAGATAAAATCTCCATAGGCATTCCCTGTCTTTTAGTACTTGCCACTATTTCTTGGGACGAGGATCAAAGGCTGTCTTCGAATCGATAAATGCTACATACCGACTCCCCTGACCAATAGCCACAGTCTTCCAAAATAAAAGAAGAAAGCGAAACACCTGGTCTATTGTCCCTGGCTTCTGCCTAAAATCGGCTTGGTATGGGATTAAAATATTATTGTCACTTGTCCATTCCTGAATTTTAGCTGAAAGGGCATGGCAAAACACTTTTTTTATGGATTCAATTAGACTAATGGGCTTGTAATTGTAGGGTAGGTTCCTATCACCTTTCTTGCATAAAGTGATCACCTCTTCACCCTTCCAGGAGTCTGGGATTGGAGCACCCCCTGCTATGGTGTTATGGTAAAAAGTATCAAAATTGAACTTCTCTTCCATGACACACTGCAGAGACAAATAGAACAAAAGTGTTTGAATCACTAGAATGAACTACAAGAAAGGAAGGAGAGATGAATGGTATATCATAATTAATTTTACATGAATTTGGCATGTATGATTGTAACCAAAGGGTAAAAGAAAAGAAACAAATGAGGGCCCATAAGATCATTATTAAACACTATCGGACAAGTAGAAGCACCCAACCTCTGTACAACATTATCAGACATAGAATGAAAGCCACAAAAAAGGTATGAAGACAAATATCAAGAAGAGCACGTTGGTCATCAGCCTAAAAAATATAGAGAACCCAATGACTAGCATTGAGAGATATCTTAGAGCAATTCACTGTTTACTTTTTTATGTTGCAGTGTATATAGCTCAAATTTGACCCAAAGGTTTTTTGAGCACTTTATATGAGTGCCAGTTATGTTATACAAGGTTTCATTAATTATTTTAGACAAGGAGAAATTAAGGGCATGATTTAGATCTTGCCAGACGGGTTACTCCATCACAACGGTGACAGGTATCCCATCTGCTGAAAAAAAAATCCTGTGGGTCATAATGAAATTTATATTTCGGCAATGGGATATCTGTGATGGTTGTGATGAAGTAACCCGTCCCCTGAGACACCTCCGCTTTGGCGTAGGAGCACCACCCCTCCTGCCAGCACCCTCAAAAATGTGAAAAATAAAATGGCAATAAAACGGGTTTAAAATCTGTTTCATGATTGTTTTATTTTTCTTCTACATGACTGTGTACAGAGTCTTGGGGGCGAACCCAGAGGGGTGACAGTACTGGAGGAGAGTCATTCGCACTAAAGCTCTCTCCAACCCGAGCTGCGTTGCCGGATTGGAGAGAGCAGGCACATGCTCCCAGTCTGTCTTGGAGCGCATATTCAAGGCGCTCAGGCGAGTCCTGAAGTTGCTTTCATGCATGAGAGCAACTTCACGATAGGCCGCAGGGCAGTCTGGGAGCCTGTGCATGCCTGCAGTAAGTAGGTAAGTAAGTACAGTTTTTGTAAAGCATGTGAATGCCAAGGCGTCTTAGTGCTAGGGAGTGCTATTACCAAACAGAAGGGACAGGGAGGTAAATACTTAGACCCCCGAAGCAAATAGCCAATTTTTTAAGGATTTTCGGAACACTTGCCTACTAGTTTGAGACCACAATGTGAATGGCATGGTGTTCCATAAATTACCGGCATAGTGGAAAAAACTTCTGGCCCCCCACTTTGTCATCTTGGCACCTGGGGATGACCAACAATTGAGATAGATGATCCAAGATTGCGTTGAGGGACATACCACCTAAGGGACTTCTGAAAGTCAATGGGGCCAGAGCCATGGAGAGCCTTGTGGACAATGCACAGGGCCTTAAATGTCACCCTAGCCTGGACAGGCAGCCCGTGCAAGTCCCTGATGCTCTTTAATATGGGACTAAATGTAGGGATTTTTAGTATTAGGCGGGCTGTCACATTCTGCAGAGATTGAAGGTTTGACTGCATACGCTTTGGCACACCCACATTGAGAGCATTACAATAGTCTATGATTGAACAAAGGCAACAATTACTGTTTTCTGTAAGTCAAATCGGATGAAGGGGAAGATCTTTTTTAGGAACCTCAAGTTGTAAAAACAGGAAGATATGATGTGAATAATCTTATCTGAAAAGAACAGCTGATCGTCTACCGTGCTCCCAGATTTTTTTACATTTCGAACTCGGGATGGGCAGAGTCCAGGGAGAGCCGCCACCAGCAGTTGTTCTAAAACAAAGGGTCATTTCCAAATAGTAAGACTTCGGTTTTCTCTGTGTTTAGCAGCGGACAGAGAAGCAGAAGAGCCTGATGTTGAAGGGCGGCAGGTAAATTCTTTTTTATTTTTTTTATTTTCTCCGTCCTCCCCAATCGACCCTTCCTGATTCCCCTACCCGCCTCTTTTCCCTGCCACCAGTCGCTCCAGCCCTGAGATCTAATTCATTGCTTAATTGATTTGCCTAGAATATTGACAGACTCGAATCTGGATTCCCCATTACCAAAGTAGCCAGCTCTGGCCTTTTCGCCACATAGCCACATACTCTCTCGCGTTGGTATAAGAGACAGGGAGAAGAGCAGTTCCATCCATTTGTATCAGAGGAAGCTTGAATGGTGGATGTGAAGCAAAGAAATGGTTAGATACGTAGGAGAAAACAACGACATTTAAATTAGATCGTCCAATTTTTAATGAATTTGGCCCAATATAGAAAGAAATATGGCGAGCTGCGTCTGAGTCCGTTTGATTGCTTCATTCAACAGCCTCGAACGACAGTAATAATGACTTAATGCCACACCTTTGTGGTTCCTAAGCGCTAGAAGCAACAGGTCTTATTGTTACACAATTTAATTGCATTCTATTTTTGCAGGTTTACGTGGACTTTGATTCTGTTTAACGTGTTTATTTATGCCCACGGTACATTTAAGGGGGCCAACGAAATTTTCCACGCTTTGATTTCGTTTTTTGCCTAACATCGCCACACCTTATGGCCCATTTTCAGTATACAGGAAGAGTAGACACACATGCCATCTTTAAATCTCACACAGGCGTTTGTACGAACACACTCTGGGCCAAATAAAGGACATTTTAGGTTCAAATCAAGTATTACCTGTAAGACTGAAACAATTAATTTCCCTGACAGGACAGAATAATTTTAAATGCACATTTTTGAAAAAAAAACAGTTTCTACACTAGTTATGCTGACAGATCTGGTAAAGTTAAAAGGCTTGCTTTGAGGCCTTACCAGTCTGGGGTCGTCTACTTGAACCTGTCTAAAATTACAAGTAGGCTTTTCTTGTGCCTTTATTAACTCGGGTAGCTGCTGTTGAATGACACCTCAATTACCATTGGAAGACAACAGGCCTGAAATTAAGAAGAGAGAAAAGAATAGGGCTTCTCTCTCCCGTGATCGACCTATGACCTCTGAAAGGCTTAAGATCCTTTTTATTCAGGTATAATACTGCACGAGGGACAAAAAGCTTCACAGTTTATGTTTTAAGAATGAGGGCTGATTGCTAGACCCCAGCTTCATCAAGCATCATAGATAGGAAGCCGCAGTTTGATTGACAGCTCTCATTACTGCAAGAGTTATAGGGGAGGAGAACAGCTCTAATGAAAAGTTAACATTTTTTTAAAAAAAATGAAACTCCTATCCTCCAAAAGTTGGAAACTACATATAATTGTTGATGATTAATGATGGTAATAAAGTCCAAGAATTACAAAGCTGCAAAAGATGAACAAAAATTGACATTGAAAAATCGATTGTTTCATGAAAAATAATATCCAGAAGACTAAATCATATGAATCATGTTAAGCAACCGCATTCATTTGAGGGATATTTTTTTTTCAAACCTTAAGACGTACATCATTGATAATATATTATTCTGTGCGCGTTTCATCACGCCTCCACACAATAAAAAATCACATTCAAAATATGAGCCGGCTTCCGTTCATAGAATGAGGTTGTGATAGCAGTCCATAAAGAACATGCGGTGACCAGAAGAGTTCACAGCTCGACAGATTTCTGTGATACGAATACACGTCACAGAACATAAAATGCTATAGTTCCCGCACTAATATAATTAAACACACACGGCTTGATTCACAAAGATACATTTATATGTGTTGATTTAGTCAGTTTAAATCAATACTGATCCTAAGTGTAAATGTGCACTTTCCCTATTAAAATATTTCTGAGTGTAGGTACACCTAAGTGTAGACTTGCATGCCTCCACCCTATACTGGAGCCTCCTACAGCAAGATTTATGAGTATACATTTACTAATGGCAACTTTTCACATAGATGGAGATTTGCTCCACCATTGCAGAGACTTCTCATAAGGAAGTATAGGTAAACAAAAATAACGTTAATTATTCCATTAAAAAAAGGTGATTTGTTGTACTAACTTCAGAAGTGTAGTTTATGGATAACAATTGGCTTGCTCTTTGGTCTGTGTGCGTGTGTGTTTGTAATAGCCTTCCACTCCCATAACCCCTTCTTACTTTTATCGAAGCCCCTCACATTTTATCATTGTTTTCCCAGTTTTCCAGTCACCTCCCTTTGTCCCTCCCCCATTTACCACTAACATTTAGGTTTCCTAGGGCTAGATGTAGGTAATCCGAAAATACTGATTCTAAAATACGGAATTTTACCGATTCGGTATTTCAGAATTGGTATTTGGGATGTAGATAATAATTTGGTAAAAAATACCAAATCGGTAAGATTCGGTATTTACCGAATCGGTAATTACTGATTCGGTATTTGCCATTCATTGAATGAATGTCAATTACCCAATCGGTAATTACCGATTCGGTAAATACCGAAAAAGTCAAAGGTTGCAGGGTGTCACTTTGACACCCTGTTGCACCCCTGATTAGTGCTTGTGTGCCCTAAGGGCATGTATGTCTGTCACATGGCACAGGTGTACATGCACTGATTTGCATATACACAGGTATTCGTTATTTACCACCAACTAATAGTTGGTGGTAAATAATGAACCCTTAAAGCCCTGTGGCACTGTTTACAGTGCCACCTACATCTCAAAATACAGATTCGGTAATTTTACCGAATCGGTAAATTTACTGATTCGGTAAAATTACCGATTCGGTAAAATTACTGAATCTGTATTTTGAGATGTCCTACATCTCAGTATCCAAATACCGGTCGGTAACGGCCGAACATCTGGCAGTGGGGAGCAGATCCCTGGCCAGCTCCACTCGCCACCACCCAGCAGCTGACTTCCATTGGTGACTTGATTCTGCTTTGTTTCTTTGACCCTTTCTGGGCCTTGACTCTGCCGAGCCTGCTTCTTTATTTCTGCCTCACCTTCATCATCTTTTCCATGCCTTAATTTCTTTCTTCATCCTTACGATGCCTTTATTTCTGCTTTGCTTTTTCACATTGCCTTATCTGCCGCCCTTTTCACCTGCCTACCGCCAGCCCGCCTCCACCACCCAGGGCCAGCACTTCTCCCTCCTCCCAGGACATACTTAATTGAAGCAGCAGCACGGCCCCATTGAGCAGGTCCCTGGTCAGCTGCCCTCAACACCACCGAGCAGTTCACCTCCCTTGGTGCCTTGATTCTGCTTCATTTCCTTGACCCTTTCGGGACCTTGACACTGCCAAGCCTGCTTTCTCCTCGATGTGCCTTAATTTCTGCCTTGCATTCTTTACCCCTTCTTTGCCTTTATTTCTGTCTTGCATGCTTTATCGTTTTTTGTGCCTTTATTTCTGCCTCGCTTTCTTTAACCTATCTGTACTTTAATATTTTTCTTTATCCTTTCTGTGCCTTTATTTTTGCTTTGCTTTTAGGTTTCTGCTTGCCTTGTCTAGAGTCACTCTCACTTTTTCCATCCTTTTCACCTGTTTCCCGTCTCCTGCCAGACCCACCCCTCCCACGCAGCGCCCCTCCCTCCTCCCAGGACCTATTTAATGGAAGCTGCAGCACGACGCCATTGAGCAGGTCCCTGGCCAGCTCCTCTCGCCACCACAGAGCAGTTGACCTCACTTTGTGCCTTGATTCTGCTTCATTTCTTTGACCCTTTCTGGGCCTTGACTCTGTCTCGCCTGCTTTTTCCTATCTGTGCTTTTATTTCTGCTTGCATTCCTTATCTTTTCTGTACCTTTATTTCTGTTTCGCTTTTGCTTATTAGCATTGCCTTGTCCGCCATCTCTCTCGCTTTTGCTGCCCTTTTAATCGTAATCGTAATCATACGCTCTTGTATAGTGCCTTATCACCGTAAGGTCTCAAGGCGCTTGCTTTGGGAACCCGTCCTGGTCTTTCCCTGCGAGAATACCCCTACTGGGCATCCCCAAGGTGAAAACCAGGCATCTCATCGCGGTGGGGCCGTAGTGGAGATTAAGCAAGCTATTGCCCAGAGTTACAGAGTGTGAGCCCACGATTCGAGTAGGCACCGAGGCGAGAATTTTCGAGTCCGTGGACATTATGAGCTCAAGACCCTGCCGCGTCGGGAATTGAACCCTGGTCCCGGGTCTGACCTCTGCATCAGGGTCTGCCTCCTCTAACCGGTGAGCCACACTTCTCCACTTTTCACTTGCTTCCCGCCTCCCGCCAGCCCTGCCCTTCACCATCCAACACCCCTCCCTCCTCCTAGGACCTACTTAATGGAAGCTGCAGCATGGCCATGCAGTAGTGGGCTTGCCTCTGGTGCCCCAAATAGAAGCCTGTCAGCACCTGTCTGCGCCTAGACCACGCCCAGTGCTAGGAACCCTTGACCTACCACCCCCACTGCTACACCAACACCGATCTTCGAGCCCTAAACACCAGACACCAAAACAACAACTGCTGCCACACAGCTCCGTGTTCCAAGACCGACCTTTCTCCTGCCTACACTGGCTCTTCTCCTTCAGCATAAGAGCTTCTGCCACAGCAACTAGCATCCCCCACTGACCAAACAGCACAGCACTCTCGCACCGAGGCAACTCTGGTAACTCCTCAACACTCAATCACTCTGCAAGCACGCCACCAAAATCTGGGACATCATCACCAGCCTCACCCCGACGTCATCTTCCTCACCGAAACCTGCCTCACCCTAGTATCCGCTCACAACATCGCCTCAGCTACACCAGACGGCTACAAAATAGCACATTGAAACTGGGCCAACAAACACAGATGGGGAATTGGCACCATCCACAGAGAGACCATCCTCTGCACCACCACCACAGACAATGCCACACCAATCATGGAACACCTCAGTTTTAAGTTCCAAACAGATGGAAATTCCACCTTCAGTGCACCCTAACTTACAGACCTCCAGGCCTGCGCCCCATCTTTTGCAACGCCATCAAGGGCTTCATAGCGCAGCTTGCCATAGACTCCAAAGACTACATCTTCCTCAGAGACTTTAACTTCCACTGTGACAACTTCCACGACCCCAACACCACCTACTTCCTCGAAAAACATGAAAAACTTCAGACTCACCCAACTGGTCACCAGCCCACCTCACATCACAGGACACACTCTTGACCCTATCTTCACCTCTAGCAACAGAGTCAAGTTCAGCCACCACTCTGAGCTCACTTGGACAGACCACGCCATCATCCACTTTAGCATCATCATCAGCCCTCCTCCTCACCACCCACCAAGCCTCTCACCACCCCTACCACAGCTGGAGCAAAGTATCAAAGAGCCAGTGGTCCGACGACCTCAACACTAAGTGAGAAGGGTAAGTCCAGACGTGTGTCCAGTGCTCACTGTGCCAAAGGATTCAAACTAGCCTGGTTGATGAGGGGTGATACCCCTAAATTGGTCCCAGGATGCTTGTTTCTGGTCCAGGGAGGGATTGCCTAGGCTTGGCAGTTCGAGCTGGACTTATCCCCTGGGGAGCAGGGCAAGCTTGATTTGCATATGGCTGGGTACAAACAGGGGAGGGGTTACGAGCAAAAAAATCGTGGATTAAACCCGGATCTGTGACTGGGGTGAATGTTTAATTTGTTCAGCATTCCGTCCATCATATGTTCTTTTTGTTTTTGTCGCCCTCAGTGGGAAGGGTATGCCCAAACGTGAGTCCCATGCTCACTGTGCCACTAGATTCAAGCTAACCTGGCTGATGGGGGGCAATACCTTGCAACCAGTCCCAGGAAGCTTAATTCTGGTCCAGGGAGGACCTGGCCTGGCAGTTTGGGCTGGACTGTTACCATGGAGAACATGATTTGCATATTGCTGGGTCCAAACTGGGGTGGCGTGGCGAGCAAACAAATGATGGATTAAACCCAGATCTGTGACTGGGGGTGAAAGTATGATTTGTTCATCATTCCATCCATCATTTGTTTTTTTTGTCCTATCTTCACTTTGAGCAACAGAGTCAAGTTCAGCCCCGTCTCCGTCTCCGAGCTCACTTGGACAGATCAAGCCATCATCTACTTTAACATCATCAGCCCCCCACCACCACCCAAAACTTCTCAACACCACCCACCTCAGCTGGAGCAAGAGCCAGTGGTCCGACACCCTCAACACTTCTCACCCAAAAATGGCACACAACCTGGACCAGGCAATCAGAAACTTCCCTACCTGGATCACTAACTGCGCCATCAATGTCTCCCGCATCATAACCCAGCAGACACAAGAGATCGACTAAACAGGCCAGATGGTGTGAAAAAGTTCTCAGAGCCACGAAGCGTGACTGCAAGCAATTAGAAAGGAAATGGCGCACCAACAAGGAGACCGCAGGCAGGACCATCTCCAAGATGGCCCTCAACCACTACCAACGGCTACTGAGAGAAACTAAAAAGAACTTCCTTGCAGACTAAATTGAAGCCAGCTCCAACCACAGCAAAGAACTCTTAAGCATCATCAGAGAGTTCTTCAACCCCCCGCCACTGAGAACAGCATCACCATATCACAAGATACTTGCGACACAATGGTAGGCTTCTTCCATGACAAGATCTCCACCATCTACAAAAACTTTAAACCCCAGCTCACCTTCTCTGACTTCTTTTACCACGCAACAACAGAAGTCATCCTTGACCATTTACTGGAATCACCTCATCCCATAGTACACTACAGCCATCATGAACTTGGTCACTCAAGAGCCCCTCTGGAGTTGTCCTCACCACATCTTCAACCTCAGAAGCCACAGGATCAGTGTAGTAATGGCATGTTCCTTTAATTTGAACGTTATATTTGCATTTGGAATGTTTGGGTGCTGGGCAACAGGAACTGGTAGATCTTTATTCATTCTTGATGTACCTTTACTGGAGCTGCATGCATTTCTTCTCTCTGCCGATTAAATACTTACTCCTGCCTACAACTACTCTCCGTTTCCTGTTTCTACATCTAATTGAGGTCACTACAGATTTGACGACGAGCCTGGGCACAGCGCTTATTCTACACTACGATTTGAATACTTATCGTTGAAATCACCGAATTTTCAATCGTGAGTACCGGACTATTTTAAACCTATCTAAGAGAGATTCACGTTTTGGATTGGTGCATCCAGATAATCGTTGTGGCCCAATTACCGAAATCTACGTGTGCATATCGTCATATGATTGGAAAAAGAACCTGTTGGAGAAGCACAGAAATACCTAGAAAACGGATGTGTGACGCTGTCCATGTTTTTCATGGAAACCATGGAAGCCCGATGGTGATTTCTACACCTCACTGCGAAAAGGAGTGTGTTTACTATACTGGACAGTGAAGAAGCCTTTGAGGAAGGAGAAAAGAAAGGAAATTTTATTGTGGGATCGGAGAAAGCAGTGTATACGTTTTGTATTTACTACATGAAGAGGAAAGTTTTGTGGACAGTTTTGGGACGGAGACTAATTCTGGCAACATTTCGAAGCATTTTCGGGGCTTTTTGACTGTATTGTAAAGCGGTGGTACGAAGGGTTTACCTTTGAAGTTTAACCGCCCAACTGCTTTTTCCCGTGGACACTTGCCTCGAGCCATAGAGCGCCGGCTCCATAGCTTCTGGAATCTCCTAAGCCTTCGGATTCTACTCGTATACAAAGTTAACGTCATCACCAGTGCGCAAGGCATGCTGGGTAGCGTGGTGACATCACCACGTTAGCTTCACGCAGGGCGGCCATCTTAATTTTGTTTTCATTTCTGTTACCATAGTAACCATTGCCGAGCATTTCAAAGCCCGTCTTTCCATCGTTTTCATTGGATTTGTCTACGGAGGTGAAGTACTTTGCGCCGGTGCGCACAATCTTCAAACAATATAGTCCACATTACTGGAAGAAAAGGAAAGATTCTTTTGTTTTTCCTGAAGTGGGTTTTATTTACTGCTTATTTCTGAAGTACTTTGCGCCGGTACGGACAACCTTCAAGCTGGAAAGTGCTCACCGCTGGTGCGCACAGCATTCAAGTTACAATTTTCTCTGGTAGTGCTGATGTGCTGGTTTGCTGAAAGTTAATGTCCATGGGAATGTGTTCTTTATATCTTGATTAACTTGGCAATATTTTAAGTACTAGAGTCATGCTAGCAAAAGAAATTTCACGAAGCTCATGAGGTGTTTTAATTTCAAGATGTTTGAGTGTATTAATTTCATGTGATGTTTTGATTTCAAGAGGGACTAGTTTATTCACGAAGTAGCTATATTTGCTGTTTCATAATTCACTAAGTGGTTTTATTCACTAACTTACCTTTCACGTTTTCACTAACTTACCTTTTTAAGTATGTCTGTGGTAGCTGGGAATGCAGGTACTGGGGACGAGGGTTCGTCAGGAGTACGTTTGACTTCAAATTTACAAATCAATTCCCCCAAAGAATTTCTAGCTATTCCTGGAGAACCATTGATTGCTTGGTTGGATTGGAAGGCTTATTTTTTGAACTATATAGCGAATTTAGAGGACGTAAATGGTACGTTCTCGCCGGAAAGAAAGAAGAGGATGTTGTTATATTCGCTGGGTCCGGAGGGTTTGCGGATTTTTCAAGATATGCACTCACATAAAAGAGTGGAAGGTGACTCTGATGTTTTTGAATGTGCTTTGATGGATTTGGATGATCATTTCTCTCCCTCAGTATCAATTGCTGTGACTAGACATGCATTTTTTCACAGGAAGCAAGGGAAGAATGAAACGGTAGAAGAATTTGTCTCGGCCTTAAAAAAGTTGGCCAGAAAGTGTGAGTTTTCTCAGTTACATGATGACTTTATACGAGACCAGGTAGTGATGTATACTAAGAATAAGGTATTACAGGATAAGTTGTGGGTAGAGGGAGACAAGTGTCTTAAAAATATAGTGGCTCTGGTTAAGAAGGCGGAACTTTCGGACCGGTGTGCAAAAGTCACTTTGTCACAGGATAACATGGTGGAGAAGGAATTAGTGGCCAAGGTACTTGAGAAAAAAGCAGGGTATAAAGATAAGTTGGAGGGAGGAAATGGTGAATTTCGTGATAGGAAGCAATGGGAAGGCAGTGAAAGGAAGAAATTTAGTGAGGGTGGTGAAAGAAAGAAATTTAGTGATGTGGTGTGTTTTAGGTGTGGGAGTTACTCACATGCCGCTACTTTTGAGAGGTGCCCCGCTAAGCATGCAAAGTGTATAGAGTGCGGATTGGTGGGTCATTTCTCAAGGGTTTGCAATCGAAAAAATAAGAAGTTTTCTAAGAAAAAAGTTTCTTATGTTCAATATGAAGGTGATGCATCTGTTTCTGAGTCTGATGATAGTGATGCTCAAGTTAATTGTATTCGGAACATTAAAAAATAATTTTTTTTTAATGATCAAATGTTGGTGACGTATTGATGATTGATTTTTTTTTTTTTTTTCTTTTGCATTTTGGAAAGGGGATGGTTTGGGGTGTGTTCACTTGTTCTGTTCTCACATGTTCTGTCCTGCTCACTTAGGAAGATGCGGAATTTATTAAATTAATTTTTAGTGTGCATATTGTTGGGTTCGGACTGTTACGAATTCTTTATAGTTTAACAATGATTTTTATGTTGTTATTTTTATGTTCTTTTTGTTCTTTTGTTAAGAAGGAGGATGTGTAGTAATGGCATGTTCCTTTAATTTGAACGTTATATTTGCATTTGGAATGTTTGGGTGCTGGGCAACAGGAACTGGTAGATCTTTATTCATTCTTGATGTACCTTTACTGGAGCTGCATGCATTTCTTCTCTCTGCCGATTAAATACTTACTCCTGCCTACAACTACTCTCCGTTTCCTGTTTCTACATCTAATTGAGGTCACTACAATCAGCAGCAAGCTCACCACACTCTTCAACAGCTCTCTTACCTCTGCCACTTCCCCGAAGGACGGAAACATGCAGAAGTAAAACCCCTTCTCAAGAAACCTACTGCCAACCCCAGCGACCACAAAAACTACCATCCCATCTCCCTGCTCCCCTTCTCCGGACAAAGTCCTGGAAAAGGCCATCAGTCACCAACTCATGCAACACCTGGAGTACAACTGTCTCCTTGACACTTCCCAATGCAGATTCCGCTCCAATCACTTCATTGAAACCACCTTGATTTCAGCCACCGACGACATCAAAACCCTCCTTGACCAAGAAGAAACGCCAGCTCTGATCCTCCTCGACTTCTCAGCAGCGTTTGACATCATAATCCACCATGCCCTGATCAAGGGGCTACAGCACATCGGCATTTAATGAAAAGCCTTCAAGTGGATCGCTTCCTTCCTTACCAAAAAAACCTAGAGAGTCTGACTACCACTGTTCACCTTTAAGTGTAAAAAAGACTCATCTGCTGCATTCCTCAGCGCTCATCCCTCAGCCCCATTCTCTTCTGCACCTACATGACCTCCCTGACCAACATCGTCAAGACCCGTGAATTAAACATCATATCCTACACAGACAGCAACCAGCTCATCTTCTCACTATCAGAAGACCCCACCACCGCAAGGGCCAACTTCCGCAGATGTATGGTCGCGCGCCTTCTCTGCTGGCTATTTTTAAAACTTCCCGTTTTTTCTCCATTTTTTGTTTATTTTAGTGCCTTCTCCCCTGCTTTTAAACGCGCTTTCTGGCCCCTACCTTGCACCTTAAAACAGGAATCACCACCGCTGTTTGGCGGGTCCGGGTTTCCGGGAGGCGGAGGGTTTGAGCGCCATTTTGCGTTGGGAGGAAGCGCGAGCGCCATCTTTGAGCGTCCAGGTCACCTGGGACGCCGAGACGACGCTATTTAGGGCGAGCTGACCGGAAGGTGAGCCTGCTTAGTGCCCCTTAGGGCGAGAATACTATTTGGTGCCCTGCTGTTGTGAGCGCTGGTCGCGCGCCTTCTCTGCTGGCTATTTTTAAAACTTCCAGTTTTTTCTCCATTTTTTGTTTATTTTAGTGCCTTCTCCCCTGCTTTTAAACGCGCTTTCTGGCCCCTACCTTGCACCTTAAAACAGGAATCACCACCGCTGTTTGGCGGGTCCGGGTTTCCGGGAGGCGGAGGGTTTGAGCGCCATTTTGCGTTGGGAGGAAGCGCGAGCGCCATCTTTGAGCGTCCAGGTCACCTGGGACGCCGAGACGACGCTATTTAATGCTCGCTGGTAGCGCGCAGCGGTAACGCGCAGCGGAGCGCCTTCCCTGCGCCTGAGTCGTGCCAGAGTCCTGCCCGTCTGCGCTCGTCCGCGTCTCGGAGGCGGACGGGGCTGGACTCTGGCTGTCGGCGCTTGTAGCTTGTTTGTCTACAGGTTGCCTTCTTGTAGCTTGGGGATGTTGGTGTACAGTGCTGCCACTTTGTATGCCTTGCGCCCCTCTTACTCGGCCTGTCCTGTTCTTTTTCCTGGTGGCCGCCGCTTAGGCAAAGGTTGCCCCGTGTGCAACTGGCACTCAACAGGACCACCTACCTGTGCTCATCCTACCCCTCCCCAACATTGTCACTGCGCGTTGCTTAACACCAGGTCCCTTCCTCGTCACACCTTAGATATTTGGGATCATCTCACGCAGTCCAAGATCTCCTGCTTATTTTTAACTGAGACTTGGTTGGGAGTGGGTTCGGAACCTGACATTGCCTGTGCCGTTCCGCCCAACTATACCATTTTAAGGAGGGATAGAACGGAGGGAAGAGGTGGCGGGGTGGCCCTGATAGTGGACAAGGCTTTCGTCTGTTCCTCCTTTGCGGTCGACAACATTGCCGGCTGTGAAGCCTTAGGTTTTACGCTCCACGTATCGGCGTCCCAGACCTGTACTGGCATTCTCCTCTACAGACCTCCTGGTCCTATTGGGTCCTTTTTTGAGGATTTGCAGTCGGCCCTTTCTGTACCATGCATGCGCTCGGCGCATTGCATGCTACTAGGCGATCTAAACTTTCATATGGATTGTCTTACTGACGCTGATGCCGACAAACTTCGTGATATCACGGCGATGTTAGGGCTAGCCCCTTTTATTCACAGCCCCACTCATGTGAAAGGCCACACGTTGGATGTCATATTTTCCTCTAGGCCTATTGAGGCGTCCCCTCCACTCCCGGTCCTGTGGTCAGATCATTATCTGCTAAACTTTGCCTTAATTCTTGATTCTAAAGCTAGCCAAAGGGCTTTAAAGGTAGGGTTCCGGCAGTCCAGAGCCTTCCATCTTGTGACAGCTGAAATGCTCTCTGATGCTCTTGGCCAATACCCATGCCAACTGACCGGGGATCTGGAAGCCGATTTAATCCTGGTCCAGAATTGGATGCAGGCAAGATTCGAGGAGCTGGCCCCTTTGAGGGCTGCTAAAACCGCCCCTGATTTTAACTCAGCCCCTTGGTTTTCCTCCACTCTTCGCATAATGCGTCAAGAATGTAAGAAGCTGGAAAGGCGCTGGCGGCGCAATTATGAGCCGGTGGAGAAAACGAAATACAGAGACGCGACAAAAGCGTATTATAAACAGATTGCCTCAGAAAAAAAGAGTTATCTTGAACAGAGAATCGACAAGGCTGATAATGTCAGCCGAGAACTCTTCAGAGTTGTGAAGGAGTTTGTGAACCCAGTGGTAGCCACTCCTGTTCACTCACATACGGAGGAATGGATTAAACAGTTGGCCGACTTTTTTGTGACCAAAATCCTAAAGATTCAGGCCACCTTTCCATCGGTGGACTCCCGTATGGCTGACGCCTTTTTAGACCCCTGTAGGGATGACTCTGGGCCCACATTATCTGTTTTTCCTCAGCTGCCCTGCGAAACGTCGCTGGAGTTGCTATCCCGACTGAAATCTGGCTCGCCACTGGACGCCTGTCCGGCGCAATGCCTGGGCAGGGTGGCCCCAGCGTTGAACAGCTTGCTGAACCCCCTGCTGAATCTTTCATTGAGCTCGGGGGTTGTCCCACGACAGTGGAAACATGCACTTATCCTGCCGTTGATCAAGAAGCCTCTGTTAGACCCCCTGCAATGGGCTAACTATCGTCCGATCTCCCTCCTCCCTGCTCTGGCGAAGGTGTTGGAAAAACATGTTCAGCTCACTCTTTCCACCTTTATTGAAAACAACAATTTGTTGCATGACTCCCAGTCCGGCTTTCGTGCAAATTATAGCACGGAGACCGCTCTGGTAGAGGTCACGGACACCATCAGGGAGATTCTCGATCAGGGGGGACGGGCGATGTTGGTCATGTTGGACCTTTCGGCGGCGTTCGACACCGTCCCACACGCAGGCCTTCTCTCAAGACTCAGGGAGATTGGTCTGCGAGGGACGGTGTTGGACTGGTTTCAATCCTTTCTTGCCGACCGCCGACAGGTGATCTGGGCTCCGCCGTTCTCGGCGGAAATGCCTGCGCTGGAGGTGGGGGTGCCTCAAGGATCTATCTTGAGCCCCACCATTTTCAACATTTACATGGCCCCTCTAGCGGAGGTAGCGGAGGCGTTCGGGGCCCGGGTCATCTCATACGCTGATGACACCCAGCTTTTGTTCACTTGCAGGAAGGGTGAGGTCTTCAACGGCGGCAGAATTAAGGACTGTCTGAGCGCAGTCTTTGCGTGGTTCCAGCGGCACAGCCTGAAATGCAACTCAGACAAGTCTGAGCTGCTCTTCTTTGGCTGTGCCCCAGACTCGGACTGGAAGTCGTGGTGGCCCCAGGACATGTTCCCCCCTGAGGCTCCATCAGCTCAGGTAAAAAATCTCGGAGTGGTGTTCGACGTTGATCTGTCTTTTCGTCCCCACATCCTAGGACTTGCAGGGAAATGCTTCAGCATCCTCAAGATGCTTAGAAAATTTCTGCCCCTGCTCTCTTTGCAGTACCGCAGGAATATAGTTCAGGCGTTGGTGGGATCACGCCTGGACTATGCAAATGCGCTCTTCGCGGGCCTACCTAAATATTTGTTATCTAGGTTGCAGGTCATACAGAATTCGGCGGCCAGAGCTATCTATGGCCTGCCGAGGAGAGCAAGAGCCTCAGTGCTCCTAGCCAGGCTTCACTGGCTACCAATCGCGGAGAGAATTAAATTTAAACTCCTCACATTGGCGTTTAAAGCTCTCCATGCGACCGGCCCTCTCTACCTGAGGAAGCGCACTGCTTTCTATGTGCCACGGAGGTCTCTGCGGTCGGCGGACCTGGCCAAAATGGAGGTGCCTGTGGTCAAACGTGTGCGGATGGGAGGTCGCTCCTTCCAACACGTAACAGCTTGCCTGTGGAATGCACTCCCTCTTTCCCTCCGGAAAGCAAATAATCTCTTGGCCTTCAGGAAGGAGCTGAAGACTCTGTTCTTCACCTAGTAACCCGCGTTTCTGCAGTTTGTTTACCTTTTGGTTTTTCTGTTTTTAGGGGCATCTTTGCTAAAGCGCCGGGACACCCTCTGGGGTAGCCGTGCGCTCTAAAAGTGTGCCTAACATTAACAACATTAACATATGACTAGCATCGCAGACTGGATGAAAAAGAACTGCCTCAAACTCAACATGGAGAAAATGGAAGTTCTGATCCTCTGCAACAACCCCTTCTTGTGGAACGACTCATGGTAGCCAGTGGAACTAGGACCCTCACCCATACCGACCTACCATGCAAGAAACCTCAGCATAATAGTAAACAGCAAGCTAAGCATGGAATCTCAGATCAGCGCAGTCTCCTCCGCCTGCTTCCTCACACTTCACATGATACAGAAAATCTTCGAGTGGCTCTCCATCAACACCAGACGCACCATCACCCAGGCCCTAATCATCAGCCGTCTGGAATATGGCAACTCACTTTACCCAGGAATCACCCCCACCAACCTCCTGAAGAGACTTCGGACCATTCAGAATTCCACTACCTTGGCCTCGACCTCTGAAATGGACCAATCTCACCCCTCATCTTAGGAAACTCCACTGGGTCCCCATACAGATGAGATGTCAATTCACAATCTTGATCCACAACTACAAGGCCCAGCACAACCATGGTCCAGCCTACATCAACCGCTGCTTGAACTTCCGCCAGCCCTCCAGGCACCACAATCTGCATCCCTATCCCTCGTTCACACCCCTCGCATTCGCCGTAGCAACAGCGGAGGATGTAACTTCTCCTACCTCGCGGCAAAATCCCTTAACAAACTCCCTGTGGACCTCTAAATCTCCTTGATTTCAAGAAGGTACTCAAGACCTGGCTGTTCAACGGATCTTTCCGGCAACTGCCACTTCCTCAGCTCCTGGATACCATCCCCTGATTAGTTGCCCTTTACAAAGCCACTGATTAATTGATTGATCAATGGTGGCAGAAATGTCCACACAAAAAAGATATGAGAGGAAAAAACAGAGGTCTCCACTAGTAGATTAGTAGATAGCATTATGTGGTAAATGAGCGGCACTACAGTAGTACTAATTCAAGTACTATAAAATTCAGTGGCTGTTCTGCTAACTCACAATACAACAAAATGTAAGACATTGTTTAACAGGTTGTGCTGATGTTTTTCAACATAGAGTTGTCTTTCACATTGCTGAAAACAACCAACTAAAATCTAAATTTCTTGGTCAGGGGCAAAAACTGCCCCAATTAGTTTCCACGACACACACACCTCATTACGTATGGCCCATTTTCACACGCAATCATTGTTGCACCAACAATCAGTGTGTTTGGATAATTAGCACCTCTTCAAAGTTTTTGATGATTCACTGTTGCATTTTGGTTGGTGCTTATTGCACTAAAATTCACATACCCTTTTAATTGCTGGAAACTTTCCACCAGTAAATTTTGATCAGTTTGACCTACCAGAAGCTAGATGGGGAAAATTATCATAAGCAGCAGAGATATGTATATATCAATATATTTATACCTAACTTTAAATGCCTCTTTTCAAACAAGTATACATGAAAAAATGACACACCATAAAGCATATATGTGGAGATGTCCAGTGGGTAATATGCTATTAGTTACCAATGTTCAGGGAAGGGAGGGGCATTAAGACCCATCCCCACACACAACAATGGTAATAAATAATCTCTAACACACTGTGCCTCTGCACATATATTTTTTATGACTGATCAGGCAGTGTTAAGGTGGATAAAAGTTTAAAGAGTTAAGGGTTAGACCCGTTCTGTGTCTATGCGAACATAGACACAGAATGTTTTCGTACATAAGGCCCTAAGATCTGCATAATTTAAATAGTGTTAATTATTTTAAGGATCCAATTGTTTAAAATCAGCTTGCATTTAATGGTTATATTGCCTAATTCAGTTACAGTATCTTGTTTCAGAGTCATTTGATGCTTTAAGATGTTGAATTGCTAAAAACTGTTTTCCCTAATTAGGTTGACTGGAGAAGGGTAATCATAGTTCTGTTGCAAATACTGCTGCAGAGTACATTTGAATACTGTGGCTGGTAGCAAGGGAGAAGATGTCACTTTAAAATCCCTGCAGTAAACAATATAGCGAGATTAAAGGCGAAGAATTGGTTAATTAAAAAAAAATAGTGCAGCGACTACAGTTTTTCTTTTTCTTAAGAGCCCGCTGATGAATACTGTGGTTATCGTATCGAACACCAAGGCTGCAAAGCCTTTTCTCAACATTGTGCACTTTCTTCCACCACCCTATATTCCTGTTTTTATGTCAGTCTAGCAAACGTTTTTTGATCACAGCTTTCCACCTTGGGCAATCAGAATAGACCATATTTAGGCTTTACCATTATCATGCCTGATCAACCTGACAAGTATAATGAAGCCTGAAGATTAAATATTTCTCCCCATGCCAACAGAGATTGTGGCTGGCATGTCCCTCTCACATCATGACTCCTAAAGTCTAATGAATGAAGTTACGGTTAACTACAGGAGTGGGACCCATTTTTGCCCAGTTAGTCAATGTACAGACTACAGAGAAATGTCAGGCTAATGCGGGGAGTAAGGAAATCCATGCTAGATTTATGTCAGATGCTTGCTAGCAGAGTTGATAGAAAACAAATGAATAGGGCTTATAGCATCTCAAATATTGGGAGAAAGCCTGGGTGGGAAGAACGAGCGGGAGGGAATTAATTCAACCTTTGCCTCTGTCACTCAAGGGTAGTAATAGTTGAGATAGGAAGAGAAATAAATGGGTTGTATTGATTAGTCTAGAGCAAAGTCAGCAAGAAACAAGATGTTTGGCAGAGCATTTGATATATTCCAATATCATGGGCTGCTGAGGAAAGATAGTTGTGGAGAAGCAGCTCATGCCTTTCACCAATGTATGCCTGCTCCATATCATGAACTGTAAACACAAAATCTTAAAATGGACATTCCAGTGCAGAGACCAGCTATGAGGAGTATGATCATAAGACATACCACTAAGGGAACCGCAGAGCTTTCGAAGCTGCCAGCTTCTTGAAAACCATAAACCGCATACCTCTAGAACCCTTTCATCCACCACGCTGCTAAGCACTGTACCCATAACACAGTAAGTGTACCTCAGAGGTCATCACACATGACATAGAAATACTTACCAAATTGGATCAAAGCAAATACAGCGCTTTTGCAACCGCACACCCTACACGGGGTAGAACAGTACTTGCTTCAACGCCCCAAATAATGGTAGTAAGCAGTATATAGATGTTGAATTACAATATAATGTCTTATGGTCTTCGTTCTATACGAAGCATTAGGGGTGCTATGTGTCGATAGTGTAGAGCGGCGGTTGTTAACCTCTTGAATTCCATGGATCCCCAATGAATCACTACTGGGAGCCGGGGTCCCCCACCTAAGCAAATGGTATGATTTGAACCACAAAATACTTCACAAACATACATATACATCAAACAGATACACAAAATAGGGAAATATTCAATTCATAAACAAAAATATATGCAAATAATATCAACATTTTAATGGGAACGTTAGAGATTTTCAAAATCCAATTTTATTTCTAAAATACCAAATAGATATGCTTAATTCTAGCTTATAGCTTTGTCTTTTTTCTTTTTTGTTCCTAATGTATGTTCTCATTTTGTCAGCAGCTACCATTACTGCTTCACTTGAGGCCTTAAATAGTCCTTACTAGATACCGCTTGCTGTACTTGCGCTGCACACATAGATCAAGATAATGATACCAATATCATTTTTAGCTTCCAAAATCAAATTTCCTCTCATATACCGTCAGTTCAAAAACTTAAATTTTTACTGTTTTATGTATATATATTTTACTAACCTACGAATAATATTTTTTTTTTTTTAAATAGCTACAGACCCCTGAATATGCTTTACAGACCCCCAAGGGTCTGCGTAACACAGGTTAAGAATCACTGGTGTAGAGGAATTTGATTCTTTTATGCTTAGGTGCTGTATTGGTTGAGTAGAAAAGTGATTGGTAGCAGACCTAAAATTGTGGATCTTGGTCCAAGCACTCTGCTGCACCACATCTTTGACTGAAAATAAGTTCAAGGCGAGATCACCAAGTGTTTAGACAATTGAATCCTGAAAAAAAATCGATTTTAGCGCTGAACATTTTGCTTTCATTGATTGTATGTTTACCTCCCATGGGTGTGGGGGGGTGTTGCCACACAGATACCTTTATGCTTTGGTCACATTGTAAAGCATATTATTACTTTTTTACACTACATTATAAGTTAATTTAAGATATTCTGGCTATGTTGATGAAGTTTGAGGTTGCCAGATGTGGCATTTGAGATGTCTGGGCTTCAGCACCTGCTCTCCATGCATTCAGCCAGCATTGCTGGACAGTTCTGATGTGCCAGTGGGATATGTCATGGAAGCCCACATTCTGGCCAGCTCTGGTCCCATGGTAATATTTTTCTACATGTGCTGCTGCGTCTTTGACGTCTCATCTCATCATTTGGTCTCCCAGTGCCAGCGCTGGAAGGATTCTCTTCATATAGCTGCATCCCTAAGCGGATGGATGCATGGCTTGACCATGCTCTTCCTTTTTAGATCTTAAATAAAAAAGTGAATCTCTTGGGCAGGAGGGGTCTGTTGCCTGCTCGTCACTGCAAAAGCACTAGGGATAAATATGGAGGTCTAGTTGGAATTAACATTGAGTTTCTGAGAAGCTTATGGCATTATGGGAGTTGCTTTGTGACTGTACTTTAATAACAGTTTAAGGGCCTGATGAGAAGGAGGTTGTAACCCAGAAATACATTGAAAGTAGAGCAACTCGGGGCAATTACAAAACTACTTGCATTATTATTGTTACAAATGTCATAGCAAGGGCTCCATTCGTTTTGAATCAAGAGCAAAAGTTTTGACAACTAATACTTGGTTTGGCAGTAAACCGCATCCACTAATTGGGGTGAAGTGAGTCCCTCTCAAGCTTGGGCCACGGTGTCACTGCACATTTAGGGAAATTGATAGCCATGCCCCTGGTTGTTACATAGTTCGCACTTCATCACAAAACACAGCTGCTAAGATGTCTCGGTATGTGACACCTTCAGACATACCTGACTTTGGAGCCAATTGCACTTTGAATTTCTATATGTGTTGTTTCTCTCTATATAAGTCTGCTGATAAAAAATTCAGCTCCCTCTGTGGTCGCTCTCTTACACCTGTTCGCCATTTTCAATGTTTTCCTCACTCCCAATTGCTCTCAAGGCAGGCCAGACCCTCCCACTGCTAAAGAAACCTACACTAGACCATGATGGCCTTGACATCTACTGACCCATTCCCCACCTACCATTCATCAGCAAGATCATTGAAAAAGCAGCCTTTGTCCAACTCCAACTTCATGTCAAAGATAACCATATCCTGCAAGACTACCATTCTGTATTCATATCACTCTGCAACATGGAGGCGCTACCTTACACATCACAGACAATGCCCTCTTGACCTCAGATGAAACTGACCCTGCCTCCTGATATTGCTGGACCTCTCAGCATCCTTCAGCACAGTCGGCCAATCCACTCTCATACACACCGTGGAGACTTGAATGGGGTTCAACCACAGTGTCCTTCAGTGGTTTTCCTCCTACCTGTCCAACTGACATCAGTTTGCTCACATGAGCACCTTGTTGGAAAAGATCACTATCACCTGCCAGGGTTCTACACTGTCTCCTGTCATCTTCAACCTTTCCGTGGAGCCGCTTAGTGCTCTACTCACAGACAATAGCTTAAAGATTCACCAATATGCTAATGATAGACAACTCTATTTGAAAGGCCCCTTAGATTCAGAAATCAAACACCTCCAACACTGCTTGAACATCACCTGGACCTGCATTCCCAGCTTCTACCTGGGTACATTTTGTAAGCACATTGTCCTTGCTCTTCGGCCAGTTGAGGATCCCAGACAGTTTCACCTCTGGACCTTCCAATTTTCCTTAAAAAAAAAATCACAATTTGGAAACAATTTGCACATAACTTATCTGTGTGTAAATCACTACCACCTGGGTTTGTTGTTCATGAGATGGGTTCACAGTGCTTTTGCCTGAGTTGGAGGTGCCCTCTTCTGGGTTTCTGGGGCCATAAATAGATTTTAATGTCTGTGACCAGGTTTCATGATGTGATACCTGCCCCAAGGCCTCACTTGGGTTCATAACAACCTGATCTGGATTTGCAGCACATTTGTTCTGGTTTGGAAGTACCTAGTCTGGGTCTGGAAGCCCTTTTGTTGAGCTTGCATGTTGTTACCCTTGTTAAATGCACTTTTATTTTTAGGTACGGGGTGTTGTAGTTTGGGTCTGGGCTGCCAGTCATGGTAGTGCTGAGAGAACTAGTAAGTCTCAAAGGTGGCACTGGATATTGTGTAAGCTGTCTTGCAATCCATTGATCAGGGTCATCCTGCATTCTCTGCTTCATTCTTTCTCCTTGGCAGCAATATCAGAAGAGAAGGACAAACAACGGCAGGCGGTGGGGGAGGAGCATGAGATACAGTATACAACACCAGCACAATGCCTAACAAATCAAGGGCTGTCTATGTGGAGCATTTGCTGAAAGGAAGTAGTTTTTTTCCCATCATCTTAAAAGGACAACTCACCCAAAAAATACAAGAACGTCAAAATCGGGTTCAAACCCAATTACCCTTCAAATGTGATGGACCCAAATATGTATGAAGACATCAGACCATATGCATCCAGAATGGGAGCAATTTTATTTTACTCTAAGGACTTTTGTCAAAATCACTTCTTTCAGCATCTGTAGCTGCTGTATATGTTTTACAATCAGTGCCTCTCGTTCCATCCAAGTCAGGGAAATAAATTTTTTATTCTCAAAGCTAGCAAGGGGTACAGGGGTTATTTGCTTTATAGCACCTATGGGCCCCATCTCCCGTTGCAGGAATTTGGAAGACCACAGTACAGTATAGATCTCATGGGGAGGCGCTGTAGCTTTCAGGTGCATCTTCAACAGATTACTGTGTGAGGTCTATCACAGTGATCTCAACTTGTTGGTAGATGCTAACTAGTGCTTGGACATTCATGTGAATCCTTGTAAAGCACTGGATTTTAAAAAATCAGGAGGACAGGCCAATTGACTAGTTTTCAGCAGCACAAACTCAAAGTCCCACTGTTAGACCTGTCTGACTTTTTGCGTAGTCCCTCCAATTTATTATTTATTTTGTCCCCTTTTTGCCCCTCATGCCTTTATTTATTTTTGTGTCCACTAGATTTTTATGGTGTTGGCCTGGGGGTATAGGTGCTCTTTTTCCCTCATAAACAGTGACCTCAGTTTAGGTGCCTTTCCTGTCGGGGATTTACTGAGTTTCACAAAATGGTGGCCTGCAACTGTCCCCAACTGCCACATCCTAGACTGTCCCATAGGTTAACATTAGGCCTTCCAGAACTTTCTGGACCCTACTGGACCATGTGTGGTTTGGCTATAAAAGGGCAAGGGTCAGGGAGCCATTTTGTGTAGTACAGGGAGTTGGAGGAGAGAGGCAGTGGTGTGAGGAGGAGGACGCACTGGAAGCAGTTAGTTTGTCCGTGTGATAGACAACCACTTCAGGGAGACGTTCCCCCTCTGGCCCCTGACCAAACCCTCCCAACCGCCTTCTTCTTCTGTGAAATTGGCCCGGCTGTGGCGGAAGACCCCCCCTTGAGCCCTTGGCCCCTCTTTCCCCCGTTGTCCTAGCTTCTGCTGGGGACCTTCTCCCTACATTCCCCTGGTAAACTTCACCTACCAGCGTTTCGGTGGAAGCGGATTGGAGCGAGGTGTGGCGCCCTGCGCCTCCAGGAAGCTACAGTAGAGAGGCGAGTGACAGCGGAGCTTGTGCGGCATTGAGCACAGGAGGAAGTGAGCGTTCGACTCTGTGCAGTTCCAATAGTGCGGCAGGGTGAGGAGAGAGAGCACAGGCCCAGAAGCGGTGTCAGGGCAGGCGAGCAAGCAAGTGAGGCGGCGCCAAGCGGGAACACTAATCACACGCGCCTGCGCTGCCTCGCATCCTGACAGTGAGTAGTGCGTCTTGCCCGGGAGCCGGAAACCCCGATTGCCTCAGCCCAGACGCCGCCCCCTGCGAGCCCAGGCGTCTAGGGCGTGCTTCGTGAGCGGAGTAGCAGCGGAGGCAGGAGAGCTGAGGGGAACCGAGTCAGCGCCACCCTCCTCTCCATTATCAAGTAAGGTGGAGGTTTAAGGGAGGAGAACAGCTTGACTGAGGGGATCACACGAGAAGCGGAGGAGGAGTTCTCTTGAGCCCTTTATTGGAATCACCTGACAGTACCCTCCCTCATTACCCGCTATTTCCTGGGTATCTCTGTGTTGAGTTAGGAAGGGCCCGGGAGAGCCGGAGACAAGCCTACGTTTAACAAGCTCAGAGGGAGGCATTTATGAAAAATCTCCACAGTACTGGGGGAGTGTCCTGCAATTGCGGAAAGTTATAAACTTGAATGCTGAAGTGTGAGATTCTTTTACAGAGGGGGAGGGGAAGAAGAAACGGTGACCTCATTTTATTTACCTATGTGCAAGTGATAATTGAGCTATAGAAACATTCCATTTGAAACTTGAAACTGTCATCTTGGGGTTACTGATCTCTTGCGAGGAGGGTGTTGCTCTGTCAAGGGGAGGTAACCTTCCAGGGTTCTAAGACCTGGACATTTCTAATGTGTTAAACTGAAGTGGAGGAAGTGTCAACATTGTGGACGTTCTGGTGATATAATTAGAGAGCCTCCACTGGGGTGAGAAACCTAACACTGTAGAAGACCAACTTCTTTTGAACTAAATTCTACTGAGGTTATATGTCAACTGGAATCTTCTGACCAATTTGAACAGTATATTGAGATGTAAAATGACTGAAGAGTAGATAAAATATTTTTATAAAACAAGCTCGTATTTTTACACAAACATTGGTGTAGTGTCATTTTTGAGTGATATTGCATTAGATTACTGCTGGGTGGTTTGCAACCTTTACACATGTGCCTCTGTTGATTTTGCCTTACCCTAGGCCAGGCTACCCTAGGTGACCTGACATATTTAGGTTCCAACAAGTTGGTGGCAGCGGTGGGATCTTGACTGTGGTTGCAACTACTCTGTAGTAATTTAGTGTAATCCACTAGCCTACACCTGGAGTTTTCTCCTAGCGGCCCTCCTAATTTTTACTTTTGTTTTTCCAAATTTGTTCCTGGTGGTGGGGTGGAGGTAGCTTCAGGTTGCCCTTGCCACGCTATTCATTTTGTGTGCTTAACCTTGTGTTGCCCTATTGCAAAATGGAATTTGCACTGGAAAAACTGGACACTTATTCATTGGCCCAGCTAAAAGATTTCTGTCAACAATTGGGAGTGTTCTTTAAGCGTGGTGCCAAGAAGGGGGAACTCCAGAGCAGTTTGAGGGCTTGGGTGGAAGCGCGCAATGAGGAGGGAACGGTGGAAGAGGAGGAATCGGACAGAGGTACTGTCATTGATAGGACTGCGGAATGTTCCCCGGGGGTGGGTGAGATGTCAATCAGCCCCAAGTCAACCTCACGGGAGGGCAGCAGTGTGTCATCGAGAGGGTTGTCAGAAACCGAGTTAGCTGACAGGAGAGAGGATAGACTGTTAAGGTGGGAAATAGCAAAAATGGAGTTGGAAGAAAAGAGGGAGGGGAGGAGGTTAGAACAGGAGAAGGAAGAGCGGAGAATGGCTCATGAATTCAAACTAAAAGAGTTAGAACTCCAGGCCCTGCAACGGGGACCCTTTCCAACTCCAAATGGTGGCAGCGAAACCAGAGAACCAACCAAGGAGTCCTGACCCTACCTGCCTAAGGATATAATTGCCAGCTATAGTCAGGGGGATGACATAGCCAAGTGGCTGGCAGCCTATGAGGTCTCCTTAAGAGCCCATGGGATCCAGGAGAAGCACTGGGGGGGTGGGTTGTATAAGTACATGCCTCCTACTGGTCGGGACACCTTGCTGGCCTTGGAATCAGAGGAGCAGACCAACTACCCCACCATGAAGTTAGCCTTGGTAAGGAAGTTTGGGCTTACCCCAGAAAGGTATCGCCAGACGTTCAGGGGGAGCCACAAGTTAAGCACCCAGAACTGGGTGGACTTCCTTGATTATGCAAGAAAGGCATTAGAGGGCTGGGTAAAGGGCAGTGAGGTGAAGGATTATGAGGGGTTGTATGATCTATTTTTGAAAGAGCACCTCCTCGAGAAATGCTTTCCCGAGCTGCGCCAACACCTGGTGGACAGCAAGCTGACCAATCCCCGGAAGCTTGCAGAGGAGGCGGACATCTGGGCAAGTACCCGGGTGTCCTCAAAGGGGACTGGAGGGGATTCCCAAAAGGCCGGACAGGGCGCCCCCCAGAAGAAGGAGGGGGGAGATAAAAAGCGAGAGTTCTCTAAAGGTCCCCAAAACAATTTCCAGGGAAAGGAAACAGGTTTCACCCCTAAGGCAAACCCGCCCAGGAACCCTAATCCTGGCCAAAGCCAGCAGCCAAGGGTTCTCCACTGCTTCGAATGTGGTGGTGTTGGACATTATAAGGGAGATGTCAGATGCCCAAAAAGACCACCCCCTCCCACCGGAGGAAAACCACCGGGAGTAGCTAGTGTAGCCCTCGGGGAGGAGTTGCCCTTAGATAAGGGGGGTGAGTGGGCGGGTGTCACCTTAGTGTCCCTGGGAGAACGGGAGATGGTTCCTAAGATCCAGGTGCCCCCAAATACTGTTAAGTATGGGCAATGGATCACCATCAATGGCCAGAGAGGGGAGGCTCTGAGAGATACAGGAGCCAGTATGACTATGGCGAGAAGTCAACTGGTGTCTCCAGAGTAGGTAGTTCCCAATGTACTCCACCCCGCCGCGATGACTGACGGCAGAATGGGCCACTATCCCGTGGCTGAGGTTCCCTTTGAGTGGGAAGGGGTTGCAGGTTCACTACGAGTTGCCGTAAGCCCTGCCATGCCAGTTGATTGTCTGCTGGGGAATGATATGGAGCACAACGCTTGGAGAGAGGTGGAATACCGGACGCATTCTGCGATGCTGGGTACACCTGACTGGGCCTGTGTGAGCACAAGGTCTGCGACTACCCGGAGAGGGAGTTCGCTTGGGTTGGAGCCTGGAACAATGGCCCAACCCGCTGCCAAAAAGGGACAGACCCGAAGACAGGAAGAGCCTGCTTCGGCTTCCACACCCCATGTGACAGATCGGCCACCTGCGGTGGTGGACCAGGAGTCCGTGGAGGGGGAAGTAGTCTCTCTGGAGGACCTACCCATCCCTGCTGAGTGGCATGTGGAGGGAGGGCCTACCAGAGAGGAATTATGTAGGGGGCAGAGGGAGTGCCCTACCCTTGAGGGACTGAGGCGACAGGCTGAAGCCCAGGCAGCAGGTGATGTTACGGGACACTACCACATTTACTGGGAGGATGGACTCCTCTACAGTGAACCCAAGGTACCCTTACCTGGTTCATCAAGGGCCTTGGTAGTCCCACAACAATACTGAGCCTTTCTGCTGGAATTGGCTCATGCCATACCCTTGGCAGGACACTTAGATCAGGACAAGACCTTTGCTCGGCTTGTCCTCCACTTTTACTGGCCTCAGATGAAAGTGGCGTCCAACACCTACTGTCGGACATGTGTATCCTGCCAGGCCAGTGGGAAAACAGGGGTGAAGCTGAAAGCTCCCCTGGAACCACTTCCAGTCATTAGCACCCCCTTTGAAAGGGTGGGCATCGACATTGTAGGGCCTTTAGATCCACCAACAACAGCTGGTCACAGGTTTATCCTGGTTCTGGTGGATCATGCCACACGGTACCCAGAGGCAATTCCTCTGAGGACAGTCACTGCACCTGTGGTGGCTAGGGCCCTAATGGGGATCTTTACCCGAGTGGGTTTCCCCAAAGAAGTTGTGTCTGACAGGGGGACCAACTTTATGTCAGCTTACATGCGGGCAATGTGGAAGGAGTGTGGAGTGACCTACCGGTTCACCACTCCTTATCACCCCCAGTCGAATGGACTGATTGAGAGGTTCAACAAAACCTTGAAGGGCATGATCGGAAGTCTGCCCGAAAGCCTGCGGAGGAAATGGGACGTCCTCCTACCCTGTTTGCTATTTTCCTACAGGGAAGTGCCACAGAAGGGAGTGGGCTTTAGCCCCTTTGAACTTCTGTATGGGCACCCTGTACGCGGTCCTCTCAGCCTGGTGAAGGATGGTTGGGAAAAGTCTCCCAGGAAACCCCCCCAGGATGTGGTGAGCTACATGCTGGCCTTCAGGAGCCAAATGGCGAAGTTGTGGAAGCAAGCTTCTGACAACTTGGAAGCCAGCCAGGCAGTCATGAAAGAGTGGTATGACCACAATGCTCACCAGTTGGAATTGGAGCCTGGCCAGAAAGTGTGGGTGATGGAGCCTGGAGAGCTTAGTGCCCTTCAGGATCGCTGGACAGGCCCATTTGAAGTGTTGGAAAAGAAGGGTAAGGCCACATACCTGGTGGACCTTAAGACCCCTCGACAGCCCCTACGGGTGCTGCAAGCCAACCGACTCAAACCCCACCATGAGAGGCCCGAGGTCATCTTAATGATGGTGACTGATGGGGGAGAGGAAGCGGAAAGCGAACCTCTCCCAGACTTGTTCTCGTCTCAAGAGAAGGATGGGTCAGTGGAGGGAGTGATTCTCTCTCCCACTCTAACTCCTGAACAGCGGGAGGACTGCCGCCAGATACTGGAGCAGTACTCTACGTGGGAGGACTCACCTGTGTACCCATGATGTGGACACAGGGGACAGCCCACCAGTGAAGTCGAAGACCTACTGGCTGTCCGACAAGATGAAGGCTAGCATCCATGGAGAGGTTGCCAAGATGCTAGAGCTAGGAGTTATAGAACCTTCCAACAGCCCTTGGTCCAGTCCGGTGGTGCTAGTGCCAAAAGCCGCTCCACCGGGCACCACGCCAGAACTGAGGTTCTGTGTGGATTACCGGGGACTGAACTCAGTTACAAAGAATGATGCTCATCCGATCCCTAGGGCGGATGAATTAATTGACCGGCTAGGAGCTGCCCAATACCTAAGTACCTTTGACCTCACTTCAGGGTACTGGCAGATCTCCTTGACAGATGGAGCGAAGGAAAGGTCAGCTTTCTCCATGCCTGAGGGACACTTCCAATTTTGCGTGATGCCCTTTGGGCTCAAAAATGCCCCTGCCACATTTCAGCGGCTGGTGAATCAGGTCCTCTCTGGAATGAAGGGTTTCTCCGCTGCTTACCTGGATGACATTGCTGTCTTCAGTAGCAGTTGGGAGGACCATTTGCAACATTTGCAAGCAGTTCTCCAGGCCCTGAAACAAGCTGGATTGACAATCAAGGCCAGCAAATGCCAGATTGGGCAGGGGTCGGTTGTGTACCTTGGACAATTGGTGGGTAGGGGGACAGTGCAGCCCCTGCAGGCAAAGATTGAGGCAATCATGGCCTGGGAACCCCCCAAGACACAGACTGAGGTCTGAGCTTTCCTGGGCCTCACAGGATACTACCGTCGCTTTGTGAAGGGGTATGGCACTATTGTAGCGCCCCTCACAGAGCTCACCTCCAAGAGACAACCTCGACGGGTAGTTTGGACGAAAGCTTGTCAGCAAGCTTTTGAAAAACTGAAGCAGGCAATGTGTGCAGCACCGGTCCTGAGGGCCCCAGACTTCTCCAAGGAGTTCATTGTCCAGACAGATGCATCAGAACATGGCATTGGGACAGTGTTATCGCAACTGAATGAAGAGGGCCTGGATCAGCCTGTAGTCTTCTTATCCAGGAGACTGCTTCCCCGGGAACAGAAGTGGAGTGCAATTGAGAGGGAAGCTTTCGCGGTGGTGTGGGCTCTGAAGAAGCTGCGGTCATACCTGTTTGGCTCGCACTTCCTGGTTCAGACTGACCACCGACCCCTTCGTTGGCTAATGCAGATGAAGGGGGAGAATCCCAAGCTGTTGAGGTGGTCCATCTCCCTACAGGGAATGGACTTCCGGGTGGAACATCGGCCTGGGGTGGACCACGCCAATGCAGACGGTCTCTCTAGGTATTTCCGCCTTAGTGATGAGGACTCCCAAGGGGTTGGGTAGCTCTCCCCACTTTCAGCTGGGGGGGACGCGTGTTAGACCTGTCTGACTTTTTGCGTAGTCCCTCCAATTTATTATTTATTTTGTCCCCTTTTTGCCCCTCATGCCTTTATTTATTTTTGTGTCAACTAGATTTGTATGGTGTTGGCCTGGGGGGATAGGTGCTCTTTTTCCCTCATAAACAGTCACCTCAGTTTAGGTGCCTTTCCTGTCAGGGATTTACTGAGTTTCACAAAATGGTGGCCTCCAACTGTCCCCAACTGCCACATCCTAGACTGCCCCATAGGTTAACATTAGGCCTTCCAGAACTTTCTGGACCCTACTGGACCCTGTGTGGTTTGGCTATAAAAGGGCAAGGGTCAGGGAGCCATTTTGTGTAGTACAGGGAGTTGGAGGAGAGAGGCAGTGGTGTGAGGAGGAGGACGCACTGGAAGCAGTTAGTTTGTCCGTGTGATAGACAACCACTTCAGGGAGACGTTCCCCCTCTGGCCCCTGACCAAACCCTCCCAACCACCTTCTTCTTCTGTGAAATTGGCCCGGCTGTGGCGGAAGACCCCCCCTTGAGCCCTTGGCCCCTCTTTCCCCCGTTGTCCTAGCTCCTGCTGGGGACCTTCTCCCTACATTCCCCTGGTAAACTTCACCTACCAGCGTTTCGGTGGAAGCGAATTGGAGCGAAGTGTGGCGCCCTGCGCCTCCAGGAAGCTGCAGTAGAGAGGCGAGTGACAGCGCAGCTTGTGCGGCATTGAGCACAGGAGGAAGTGAGCGTTCGACTCTGTGCAGTTCCACTAGTGCGGCAGGGTGAGGAGAGAGAGCGCAGGCCCAGAAGCGGTGTCAGGGCAGGCGAGCAAGCAAGTGAGGCGGCGCCAAGCGGGAACACTAATCACCCGCGCCTGCGCTGCCTCGCATCCTGACAGTGAGTAGTGCGTCTTGCCCGGGAGCCGGAAACCCCGATTGCCTCAGCCCAGACGCCGCCCCCTGCGAGCCCAGGCATCTAGGGCGTGCTTCGTGAGCGGAGTAGCAGCGGAGGCGGGAGAGCTGAGGGGAACCGAGTCAGCGCCACCCTCCGCTCCATTATCAAGTAAGGTGGAGGTTTAAGGGAGGAGAACAGCTTGACTGAGGGGATCACACGAGAAGCGGAGGAGGAGTTCTCTTGAGCCCTTTATTGGAATCACCTGACAGTACCCTCCCTCATTACCCGCTATTTCCTCGGGATCTCTGTGTTGAGTCAGGAAGGGCCCGGGAGAGCCGGAGACAAGCCTACGTTTAACAAGCTCAGAGGGAGGCATTTATGAAAAATCTCCACAGTACTGGGGGAGTGTCCTGCAATTGCGGAAAGTTATAAACTTGAATGCTGAAGTGTGAGATTCTTTTACAGAGGGGCAGATGAAGAAGAAACGGTGACCTCATTTTATTTACCTATGTGCAAGTGATAATTGAGCTATAGAAACATTCCATTTGAAACTTGAAACTGTCATCTTGGGGTTACTGATCTCTTGCGAGGAGGGTGTTGCTCTGTCAAGGGGAGGTAACCTTCCAGGGTTCTAAGACCTGGACATTTCTAATGTGTTAAACTTAAGTGGAGGAAGTGTCAACGTTGTGGACGTTCTGGTGATATAATTAGAGAGCCTCCACTGGGCTGAGAAACCTAACACTGTAGAAGACCAACTTCTTTTGAACTAAATTCTACTGAGGTTATATGTCAACTGGAATCTTCTGACCAATTTGAACAGTATATTGAGATGTAAAATGACTGAAGAGTAGATAAAATATTTTTATAAAACAAGCTCGTATTTTTACACAAACATTGGTGTAGTGTCATTTTTGAGTGATATTGCATTAGATTACTGCTGGGTGGTTTGCAACCTTTACACATGTGCCTCTGTTGATATTGCCTTACCCTAGGCCAGGCTACCCTAGGTGACCTGACATATTTAGGTTCCAACACCCACATCCTGCCAGAGGCTCAAGGGGCAGGGTTCTTCTTGAGGACAGTGGATATTGGGATGAGAGAGGGTAAGTTCTATGCTCTGGGGGACCTATTCGAACAGCTGAAGGCAGGCAAGGCTCAGTCTCAAAGCAATAACTTCAAAAATAAAAATGCATTAAGTCCGTTCTCTAATCACTGCATTTACAAACTCCTGTGCACTGAGCAAAAACACACAGCGGGTGGGTCAGAGTGGTGAAAATCAGACAGTGGGAGCAAGATACAAACACAGCAATAACTTCAAATTAAAAATGCATTAAGCCTGCTCTCAGATCATTGCAATCACAAATTTCTGGGAACCGGGCAAAAAACAGACGGTGGGAGGAGGAGGGGTCAGGCTGGTGATAAATGGACAGTGGGAAGAGTGAGGAGAGTGTGCTGATGAACTGAATATGGACATAAGAGGACATAAGAGGAGGACGGGCAAACAATTGACATGCAAGGAGGGTGGAAAGACAACAGAAAGTGTGAGGTGAGGGTACAGGTTGAAGAATTGATTAGAGTAAACAAACACTTATAGCAAGAACGATATGGGGAGAGCGAAGTGCTGGAGAAAAGTCAGCCTACAGATGCACTTGCATGGAGTGCTCGATAGTAAAAACAAATGTTCCTTGTGGGTGTGTAGGCAGTGGAAGGACACTGGCCAGTGACCAGAAGCTGTACTTGGGCCAAGCCCCGCGACACAGCATGTACAATCAAGCAGAGCAGGAAGTGACTTATGGACGACATGCTGACCAATAAGAAATGTGTAGATTAGAGAGAAGTTGGAATGAACCAATGTTAAGTTCATGTAAGTGTTTTGTGGGTTTAAGCCCCTTTAAAGATTTTTATTTTTGTTTAAATTCAAAACCTTTGGAAGCACATCACAGACAATGTGCAGGCGAAATCTAAAAAGGATCTGTACAAATCTGGCTCAATGAAATTAACCTTGATGGGTTTAAGCCCCATTAAAGATTTTTATTTTTGTTTAAATTCAAAAGATTTCGGAAACACATCACAGACAATATGCAGGCGAAATCTAAAAAGGAACTGTACAAATCTGTCTCAGTGGAATGAACCTTGATGGGTTTGAGCCTCAACTTCCACCAAATGCCAAGTCCCTTTGATTCTGATCCTGGACATCAACCTCACCCTCTAGGAACACATTTCCAAGAAAACAAAGATAGCCTGGTACCAACATTCTTTTTAAAGAAAGTCAAACAGTTTCTTCAAGAAAGCGAATTCAGAGCTGCTTTTCAAGCATCTGGATGGTGACAATGCCCTGCTCCGTGGCCTTCCAGACACCACAAAGGCACACCTTCATGACATCCTACATGCCACAGCACATATCATCCAGGGCCTATAGAAATATGATCACATCACACCACTGTCAGAACTTTATTGTCTACTCTTTCCAGCACTCACAATCTTCAAAACTAGTTGCATCATAGATAAAACCATCATGATCAGCACTCATGCTTATCTAGCAGAAAATCTCACCATCTCTGATGGTTCTTGATAACCCTGGGCGGAGAACTATGTTCCGTTCGCGAATTTTCGACAACTTCGCACTTCGTGGCGAGCGCGAAGTTGTTGACTACTTCGCAATCAACAGCGTAGCATAGTAGTTTTTCTTCCTCGCGCGCTCAATAGCATTCTCGCGTGCGCGGTAATGACTTACCGTGGTTCTGCGTTAGCTTTCTCGCTTTTCTCTCCCGGTCGCGTTCGCTACGATGTTTGGAATCCGGCCGCACAATCCCATGCGACTTTGAGAACGCTAATACGTCATTCAGACGCGCGAACATGTCATTGGGACGTGCGAGCCTCCTTGCAGCGCCATGTTGGTAAGATCGCGTTTCCGAACACGCAGAAACTGCAATCTGGCACAGAATATCTCCCGAGCATGTTAAAATCTTCTAAAAAATGTTCATTTAAGTACCCCTCAGATTGTGATTTGGCTGTATTTTTTTGGGCTAGGAGTCCTCTTTTTGTTTCTACTCTTTTTTTCAAGAGAAAGGAAGTGCCCCTGAGTCTCCAACTTCCTGTTCCTGTCCACCAGGCTCCTCCCAGTGCTTTGTCCATGTGGTGTTGTTCACTTTCATTTGGATTTAGAGCTGGAAGGATCACTCTTTGTGTATCTCTGCTGCATCATAGCATTTAATTGGATTTATTGAGGAATTTTGGATTTGAACTTTTCTTTTACAAGTAAGTTTGAGAATTGAGAATTGGTGTACTGTAAATGTTTGTTTGGTTTGGGTTTTTTTAACTACAGTTTTCTGTGCTTCTCAATCTTTCTTAAAAATTATTATTGAGGGAGGCCTGTACTTTCATGAGGGACCAAGTTGTATGTGTTTGAAATTTCATCCAGTACGCCTAGAGGTACCCGAGGGTCCACCCATGTTTCTGTTGTGTCTGTGGCATTGGATTTAATTGCATACTCTGTTGTAGTGGAATTATGTTTTTTTTCTAAAATTAGGTAACCCTAGTAGTTCATGTAGTTAGTGTAGGCCTGCTTGAGTTCATTTACTTTCTGTGGGTGGCTTGGCCAGGTGGTGGTGGCCATTTTGTGTTTGGAGCCACTGTGTTTTTTTTGCCATAGGCCTCCAAGCTTGTGGCCTACTCTGCCAGTAGGCCCAAGGGTACTACTAGAGTCCTCATCATGTGGGTGCATGAAAGTTGTTCAACTGATTTTGGGTGTTTAAGTTATAAGTGTTACATTATAGGTCATGGATGGCTTTGGATTCATTAGCAAAATGTTTTTTTGGTGTTGAATTGCAGGTTTTAGGAGTGTGTTGGATAATATGCGCACTAGGTAACCCTAGAATTCAGCTCGCGTAGTTTTGGTAACTTTGCACAGTGCTACAACGCGACCATACAGTTTTTGTCTTCTTCGCGCGCTCAATGTGCGTGCCCGGGCACGCGATAAAGACGTTTTGTACAGTTCACGCTGCCGAATACGCCGAATTTCCATTCTCGCGAGCTATATCTCCCGATTTGCCTAAAACGTTCCCGAAAATGTAGATGCTGTTCATTTTGCTAAAAGAAACTCTCCAGGTTGTCATTTGCTTGTAGTTTTTGGAGCATGGACTACTTACTGTTTCTGTCCTCTATGTACTTTGTTATTATTTGAGGGTGGCCTGACCATGTGGGCGGCTTGGCGGCCATTTTGTCAAGCAGCCAACCATTGTCCTTTTGCCATAGGAATGTATTGTCTGTCTTCTCTTTCTTTTCATGTTTTTGTGGGTGGCCAGGCCATGTGGGGGCGGCCATTTTGTGTTTGGAGCCACTGTGTTTTTTTTGCCATAGGCCTTCAAGCTTGTGGCCTACTCTGCCAGTAGGCCCAAGGGTACTACTAGAGTCCTCATCATGTGGGTGCATGAAAGTTATTCAACTGATTTTGGGTGTTTAAGTTGTAAGTGTTACATCATAGGTCATGGATGGCTTTGGATAGATTAGCAAAATGTTTTTTTGGTGTTGAATTGCAGGTTTTGGGTGTGTGTTGGATAATATGCGCACTAGGTAACCCTAGAATTCAGCTTGCGTAGTTTTGGTAACTTTGCACAGTGCTACAACGCGACCATACAGTTTTTGTCTTTTTCGCGCGCTCAATGTGCGTGCTCGGGCACGCGATAAAGACGTTTTGTACAGTTCGCGCTGCTGAACACGCCGAATTTGCATTCTCGCGAGCTATATCTCCCGAGTTGCCTAAAACGTTCCCGAAAATGTGGATGCTTTTCATTTTGCTAAAAGTAACTCTCCAGGTTGTCATTTGCTTGTAGTTTTTGGAGCATGGACCACTTACTGTTTCTGTCCTCTATGTACTTTGTTATTATTTGAGGGTGGCCTGACCATGTGGGCGGCTTGGCGGCCATTTTGTCAAGCAGCCAACTATTGTCTTTTGCCATAGGAATGTATTGTCTGTCTTCTCTTTCTTTTCATGTTTTTGTGGGTGGCCAGGCCATGTGGGGGTGGCCATTTTGTGTGACCTTCCATCGTGGTTTAGTTTTTTTGCCGCAGGCCTACAAACTTGTGTGATTTTTTTCTGCCAGTAGGCCTAGAGTCCCAGAGATAGTCAGCAGGATGATTGATGTAGCGTTGTCCATTTTGTCTGTTGAATTTAACATAATTTAGGGCATGGGTGGCAATGCATTGAATTTTCAAATGTGGTGTTTGGTGTGTTATTTGTTTGGGTGAAAAAAACTCTAAATGCCTTTGTTGTTTGTGTTGTTGTGTAACTTTCAAAACTTGTAGCCAAGGGGATTTTCTTTTTTGCATTAAGCTGTGATGCAGGCATCCTCCTTTTTCTGGCCATATAGGGAGGGATATAGGCCTGCTTGACTTTATTGTTTTCTGGCCTTTGCCCTTTACCCATGTACCTGTGATGAGAGTGCCCATGTGGAGCTGGGGTGGTAGTAGTAGTGTTTTGTTTTTGACAAATTGGCCTGTGCCTTGCCATTGTTCCTGTTGGCTTACTACTGTTCACATCCCCATTGCTATCTGCTACAGGTCACTGATGCTGCATCCATCCGAAATGATGCACAAATTAAATATAAACAAGTTCCACTTCCACTACATTAGCTTTTTAGTTCTTTGCTATTCTTACTCTTACTGGTTGTACTAATACTTCTAGTAGTAATTAAAATTAAAGCTAAAAAAAATCCACATTCGACTGATGTTGTTAACTAACTTCTGCCTTATTTGCTTGTAGGTGCTGAAGAGGAGGTGTTATCATTCATCGCCTGTTCTACTGCCAGACGGACGTCCTTCTGTACTACGTCACGTGTGGTGTGACTAACCTGACCAGACATCATTCTCAGCAACTTGTGCAACTGAGTGCTGCTGCTGACATCTGAAGAAGATGGGCCCAAAGAAAGCAGGTACCAGGTCCTCCAACACCAAGAAATTAGCTGAGAAGAAGGAAGAACAGAAGAAGGAAGTGACACTTAAGTCTGGTGTTGACCCGAAAACCTTTTTTGGGCAAAAAAAAAGTACGCCTGCAGCAGCAGTGACCAGGGTCCAAGCTGGGGTCAGCACCTCCGCATCAGTGGGCCCAAGCCACCAACCCAGGCCCAAGCAGATGAGTGGGGAAGAGGTAGCCAGCCTAATGGTGGAAAGCAGTGATACTGAGCCTGAGCTGAACTTATCGCTATCTCAAAGTAGTACACATTCCACGCAAGAGGGAACACAGCAGAAAAGTAGTGAACAACAACCAGCGCCCGCAATAGTACATGTTCAACCTGAGCCACCACCCGCAATAGTAGTTGTTCAACAACAACCACCTCCCGCAATAGTAGATGCTCAACGAAAAGAACAACCACAACCACAGCCTGCAATAGTAGGTGTTCCACAACCACCGCCTGCAATAGTAAATGTTCAACGAAAACAACAACCACAACCACCGCCTGCAATAGTTGTTGTTCAAGAACCACCACCGGCAATAGTTCAGGAAATTGAGCCTGATGCTGAGCAAGAAGACGAGGCAGCACCTCATGCAGGAGATCTATTGTTTTCCAAATCCCCACCAAGGAAAAGGAGGGTTAGTCCATTAAGTTCTTCGCCAAGCATCCCTTCTGATGATCTTGATATCAATTGGGAGCCACAACAATCTCAGCATGAGAGAAGGAGACATCCCAAGAAGACCAGGCTAGGGAAAAGGAAGGTTCCAGGAAGCCTACCACTTATGGAGTGCGATGTTGAGCAGCCGGATAATGATGGTGATGATGAGTCAGACCCAGTCATCACAAGCATTACTCCCGGCCCTGAGGACATGGAGACCAACATTTTAACCCTATCAAGAATGGCTGCGACTAGGGATGTAGCACACATACCACCAACACAGGCCACACCAAAACTACTTCCAGCTTCCATTTTTACATTTGCACACAGTCGGCAGCGTCCTACATCCAGCACAAGTTCCACCTCAGCAGAAGTAGGTAGTGGTACTACTGCGCAGCCACATAGTGAAATTCACCACACAACAACCTCCAGTTCATCCGGCATTGGAAGTGGCACCTCTAGCAGGAGACAAAAGTTAAGCTCCCCAGTGTGGGACTTCTTTACAGTTAGCGCAAATGAGGAGAACATTGCTATATGCTCCATTTGTCATTCCTCTGTTAGTCGTGGTAAGCTTGGTACAAACTATGGTACAGGAGGCCAAATGACCCATATGAAAAACACCACGCAATCAAGTGGGAGGACCACCTACGTCTCATAAAATCAGGAACCATTATTGTTGGTGGGGAAGCAGTAGAAGGTCCACAGGTCGAACCGGAAGAAGAGGGAGACATTCTATCTGGTAGTGGTACACTAAGTACCCCTGTCCGACTCCCCAGCACTGCAGTGGTAGATCCCACATCCTCCGCATCAGCAACATTTCTGGGGCATCTCTGTGGCACCAGAGTAAGAGTAACCCGGAGACACCAAGGAGTACGGGTGCAAAGTCTGCGACTCGAATGACAGCATCGGGCACAACAGAAAGAAATACCAAGCAGCGTACCATTGTTAGCATGTTTAGGCAGGAGGGAAAGTATGAGCGCAACCACCCAATAGCACGTTGTACAATGCTAAGCTTGCTAAAATGTTAGCTCTGGACCTTCTCCCTTTTTCTTTTGTTGAAGGGGTGGGCTTCCTGGAATTTGTGTCAACCCTCTGCCCAAAATGGAATGTTCCCAGCCGCTACTATTTTGCTAGAGTTGCTGTTCCAGCACTACACCACGACGTGCTGGAATTGCTTGGAAAAGCCTTGCAGCAGAGTGCTGTGCATAGTATCCACCTGACAACAGACATGTGGACCAGTAGCCAAGCCACTGATTATATGTGCATCACTGCACACTGGATCTCTTTTACAGGTGTTAGAGACAAGATACCTACAGGCATTGACACTACTAAGATTTTTAATGATACTCGCAAACATGCTACTGTAGCCATGTTTGCTATGGAGACATCGCATACTGCTGCAAACATTTTGGATGAGTTCAACAGCAAGGTCTTTGAATGGCTGCGACCAAGAGGCCTCAATATTGGTTTTGTTGCCACCGACAATGGCAGTAATGTAGTTAAGGCCATGGAAGATGGTGGCTATTTTAGGGTCCCGTGTTTGGCACACTACATTAACATTGTGGTTCAAGACTTTCTGAAAAGTGAAAGCAAAGTCAGCAGCTCACTGACCATTTGCAGAAGAATCTGCACGCATTTCAATCATTCTTTTAAAGCCCGGAAGCAGCTACGGGTCATTCAACGTGAGCATAGAATGCCAGTGAAAGCACTCATCCAGGAGGTACCAACACGTTGGAACTCTACTTATTACATGCTTCATCGGCTGTTTGAGCAGTACATACCACTTAATGCTTATGTCATGACAAGAAGATCAGGGGATCCAACTGGTGTTATTAAAGCCATGACAGTTGAGATGTCGCAATGGGACCTCATTAAATGCCTGACAGAGATGCTACTTCCTTTTGAGGTATTCACACGTGCAGTCAGCAGGGAGGACTGTACAATGAGCCAAGCTATCCCATTGTTGTACATGCTGGAGCAAGAGCTGAAGGAGGTGTCTGAAACATACGAAGGTGTTGAAGGAAAACTTGAAGCATGTAATGTGGCGAAGTCCTTAGCCGGCCGCTTATCTCAGAATACAAGGATTCAAAATAAGATTGTGTCTCATCAACATTACATTACTGCCACAATTTTGGATCCACGGTACAAATTATTTGTGAACAGTAATACAGTAATTCCTTTTTCAGAAGGGGATGTTGCCAAGTACAAAACTGTAATAGCCGAGGAAGCCACTGATTTAGAAAACGAACGGCTCTCAATTAGAGGCCTGCCAGTGCCAGCCCAGGACAGTGCAAGTACTACTGAGCATCCTACAGAGTCAAGTTCTTCTTCACAGCATGCGAGCAGTGTGTTTGCTTCCCAGCAGTCACCAACACAAACAATAACAACAACCACACCAACAGGATCTGATTCATCAGACACAAGCAAAAAAATAGCTGCTTGATTTCTACAGAAAGGGATGGGTAAGTCCGTTGCTGTCGCAAAGCAAAAAGAGGACGAGCAAACCCGATCACCAATGAACATTGAGCGGTTGGTCCAGGCCTATCTGGATGACACAACAGAGTTGTTCATGGAGCAAAGCCCATTGGTGTATTGGTATAGGACAAGAAGCCAATGGCCACTGCTCAGCAGGCTGGCGATAAAGTATCTAGCTTGCCCTGTTGCAAGTGTCTCTTCTGAGCGTGTTTTCAGTGCTGCTGGTGCCATTGTGACTGTGAAAAGGACCAGTCTCTCGCCCAAAAGCGTGGAGAGGTTAACCATGATAAAAATGAATCAGCACTTGATACCACCAGACTACAAAGTACGCGAATCAGAGCTGGAAGAGGAGAGCGAGTCGGAAGAAATAATTAGTGGGTTACAGGACCTACTTCTGTCGGAAGAACCACCAGGGTTTGAGGACGAGCTCCTCTTCCCAGACCACTAGGCTTTGCTTGCAGTGCCAAACTTAATCATCATCAATCACAGGTAAGAAGAGAAGTTTACTAGGAGGTATAATGGAGGAGAGACTGGTAGTACAAATAGGACAAATATGACTCAGTGAAGGGTACTGCATCTATCTGTTGGCATGATGTTGTTACATGTGGTCAATTAATAATTATTTCAATCAAACACTGGCCGCTGCCCTGCATGTAGAGTAAACCTTGTGACGTACAACAATAACCCCACCACAAAACAACATCATATGTGTACGTTGAAAATAAATAACATTTATTGATGTACATAAAAAAATATCCTCCTGGTCCTCTCATATCCCACCCCTATCCCCACCCTAACCCCAACCAATGTCCAAGTCCAAAGAATGTCCCACAAAAATAAGTTAACCCCAACACCCAATTCCCACCCACCAACAAAAGTATTAAAAAAGGGGCAAATTAACAGGGTCCATCACAATCGGCGGGCTTTAAGGTGTTTGTCCACCAATATCTTCACACGCTCCTCTAATTGATCCTCCAACTTTGACACCCGGAGGAGAATCTTTTGCCGAAATGCACGGCACCTACATTTGCATCCATGTGGGTGGAGGGCGGCAGATGTTGTTACATGCCGGAGGTGAGCGGATGCCTAACCATGGCGCCGCACTCCTGCAGGTGGGGCCTGGCTGGGGCCTGGGGCATTGGTAGAAGCAGCAGCTGCTGCCTCTTCCTCCTCCTCGGCCTCAGCCACCAGCCGGCGGTACTCCTCAACAATGGCCTGCAGTTTCCTTTGCCGGGCCCTGGCTGCCAACTCCTTCCTTGATGGTTTGTGGGAAGGAGTATGAGTATCTATAAAAAAAGGAACAGAATTGTAACTGAAACTCTTCCAAATTAATTCAACACATAGTGGCATAGTAGCACTACCAAGCGCAGTACATACAAATGGTGGCAACTTTTAGTATCTATCTAATCTATCCTCCTGCTTCCCCTGCCTGTAACTTTTGTTGAAGTTTTTTCTGGCATTATACTGGCCCTAGTAATATGGGTGAACTTGAGTACACAGAAGAACACCAGTCTTTTTTGTATCTGCTTTTATATTTTCAAAGTAAGACTCTGCTTCCAGTGATAGTCTCCACCTATGATGAATACAATACATTTAGGGGGAAAACAACCAATAAAAATAAATGTCTATCATTCTTTATTATCGCCTTAGCTGGTTTCACTTTCACCAACAACCACCCATGCGTCCACTCCTTCCTTGCCTTGGGTTTTATTGTCACAAACTCCGCTCATGATTCTTGCTATCCACTATATCCATGCACCCATATTGTTTTGCCCAACCAGGCATGCATCTTCTCTTTCACCTTCCAGTTCTACCCATCCTTCAACAACCCATGCATCGGATTCATATCAGCCACGTGCATTAACCTTCCAAAGTATCCTTCTATGGTCTTCCTTCCTCCTTCCTCCCTAGTTCACTTCTTTCCCTTTTTGTTCAACACATCCCTCAAGGTCATCTGATCTGATTTTTAGTCTTCTCCATAACTTTCACAGCTGAGTTGGAGTCTGATAGAAGAGGCCTTGTTTACTCAACTCACGCTGGTAATGCTGCAAAGGGTGTCTTCTTCAACCATTGTATATTGTCCAGTACAATTTCAAATTCATACTCTCTTAATACGTCTCATAGCACAGTGAGGGAAATGTTCCCCTTCCACCTAGTAATGCAAATAAGTAATGAATGTAACCACCACCCACCGCTGAAGTTTCCTCCCCCACTGTTGCTACTGCAGGTGCCGCAGCCACTGTCCCCTCCTGGGTGGCATTAGTATCGCCGCTGGCCCCGTCGGCAGTGGCACTGGTCGTTGGTAGTGACTGTGCACCTATAAAAGCAAGTACACATTTTGAGATGCCTGCACAACTTCCCCTATTTTACTAGTTGTACTTCACCAGGAAGGAAGATTGAAAATACAGATACGTACAACATAAAGCATTGTAAGTGTGACTAGTCCAAATTGCGTACTACTGTACAGCAGTCATTAGACAGAGTTTAGTTTTACTTTATTAGATGGTCCCTAGGGTCATCTAATCTCTACTCCTACTCTAGTCTTTGGAACGTTAGCCTGAGCCATGGAACCATTTAGAATGATCCGGGTCTACTGTTTTGCCCATGTTGTTACCTTGCAGCTTGTTGCAGTAAGAAAGGCACCTTTGAGGCCACATGAGTGTTGCAATGCATACAACTAAAGAGGTTGATTTACTTACTTACAGTATTGTTAATCCCTTTTGCTTATCCATAATGTTACACTTTTTTGGCATGACTGCTATAAACTGGCATAGTTATTCACTGTCTAACGTGCAACATTTTTCTCCTAGGCAGATGAGAAGATTCCCTTCTATGAACCAGAGATTAGCAGAGCCTTCGAAAGATGCATGTGTAACCAGTATACGTTCAACGGTGAGGGGTCTCCCACAATTCCCACAGTTCTCTATCGTGCACTAGTTGTACAAAAATGTATAGTATTTAATCTTCTTTATTGTGCATGGCAGAGCTGGATGTTTTTCATGGAACAACTTACAAGTTACAACAACACAAAGCTTGTTGTTAAAAAAATAAAGTTTTTGAACTTGCACATAGACTCTGTGGTATATTTTGAGTGTCTGGGGTGTTGTGGAATTAAACGAGTGAGTGAGCAAAAGGGTGTTCTTCTGTTCTGGGTTGTGTAAGAAAATCATTGGGTATATCTAACTATCTTCTTGTGGGGGTCGGGACGGAGTGGGACAAATGACTATGACTGAGACACTTAGGTAGGTAGACTGTCGTTGAATTGTGGGTTCTTCTGACTGAGTTCTGTGACTAGGGTGTAAGTAAGGTCCAACCTCCCTATCACCAACATCCTATTTTCTTGTGCATAGTTCTGTATGTGCCTGTGCAGAGAATAACCGCAACAGTAGTAGTAGTATAATAACATAACAAAAATTAGTAGGCAAACATCTGGTTGCGCATTTTTGGGGTGGGAATTGACAAAGACTAGAGATTACAGATGACAATGCAAAGGACAGGAGTGGACCCAGTGGCTACAGCTATTCTATCACAGCTTTATTCCAAAGAAAAGAATACCTTAACTAAAGAGTGGCCAACAGGGCAAGCTTAGCTAAAGACAGTCTAATAGTAGTAGCACAAAGAGTCATCGGGCAGAGGCAGTTTGAAGGAATTTAAACTAGTCAGGGATGGCATTATATACCCAAAATTTGGAAAACAAATTGAAGACCAAAGAAGGTTTAGCTAACATTTAATTAGGAAGGAGGCTTAATAGGTTTGAAACAATAAGGTGCGTTAAAAAGTTAGGGAAATATAATTCATAATAATATAAGCACTGGAGGACTTACTGGGGCCAGCTGCAGGATCCTCGGTAGAGGAGCGCTCCTCTGGTGGTTGTCCCGCCGACTCGGACCCCGTCTTCGTGCCCCTGGGTGGTGCTGATCATGTAAGAAATAATAAAGAAAGAGAAACATTGAGTGCTGTGAAACAAATACATCATTCAAAAATCCTCTCAAACATTTTAGGAAACAACAATTGCAATAAAATTTAATTTGAAGTCTAGATGACTACTGGCTTGCAGGATTCACAGACCGTCTACTTATAGAACACTAATCAAATGTTCCATAAACATTGTGATTGCAGAATATACTAACGAAGCCAGTACCTCCTGACCTACACCACCTATTCCAGAATCCAGCCGGGCCAATTGTTCAGTAAGTCGGCATTTCCATTTTATTTTTGCCCGCAAACATGCATAGATGAGATGGAGGAGTAGGACACATGCATAAATTTGTGCATACACGAAATTGTTTGTTGCTTGTGTCATATGAAGTGCTACTCACTGACGTGACAATGCTATTGCTGCTAAGCCTACCACTCAGTAAACAAACTGCAAACCGGTTCTATGGAGGGGTGGGATAAATAGGAACTAACTAAGCATTCAGTGACAGAGGACTGAGAGGAGGCGCCGCGTCATGCAGACCGTTAAGAAAATATGAACTAATACTATCCATCCACCACTATTTCACTAAAGGACAATGAAAGGACTAGACTCTAGCAATAGCATTAACTAACTTCAGTTTTCTAAAGTTAACTCTAACATCAATAATCACCAGCCCAAGCTAGCGCACAGTTACAAACCAGTAAGAGAAGTGGCGAGCGAGCAGCACCTGTGTCATACGGTAACAGAAGATTTTGAGACGGAATTGATCTGCAATGTAACTAAGCGCACAAGTAATCGTGTTACTTATTCGTCCAAGAATTATACACAATACTTATACTACTATATATACATATATTAATATTACTAGCTACTCACCAAGCCCCACGACCTCGACACCTAGCAGGTCCAACAGGTCCTGCTCCCTGTCCAGGATGTCTGCCCACCGGTGGGCCAGCTGCTGGTGGGTGCGCCGGATATCTGTGCGGCGGAAGACTGCCCGGCGCACCTTCGCCCACCGGCGGTGACGCTCCTCTGGGAGGTAACCAGAGCCTGGCCTGCCGCCTGCTGCCAAGGTCAAGGGGAGGTGGCGCTGGATAAAAAAAACAAGGGCGGCCAACTCCGCCTCCCCGAAAAGATTCCAGGCCTTCACCCCTGAAGGTCGCATTCTGCCGCAAGGCAGCCGGCTCTTGGGCGCAGGCGCCTTGCCCTTCGAGCCGGTTCTGCTGCTCCCCTTTGCCATGGTTCTGGGGTGGAGGTGGAAAAGAAAGAACAAAAGGAAAAAAAGTTAGGGGGAAGAAGTAGGAGTAAAATAAAAAAGTAGAAAAGTTTAAAAAAAGGTGAAAAAGTTGAAATAAAATGCAAAATATAAACTTAGGGACAGAGAGAGATAAATGATAAGTAAAAAAAGTAAGAAAAACTGTGAAAATAGGTAAAGATTGCACAGATATAAGGTGGATAGAAAACTAGGTCCAAAACCATAGCATAGAGTGTGAAAAACAAGATGGCCGCGCCCATCGCGACCACGTGGGTAAGTTCGCGCGCAAGTTCACGGGAACACGCACTTTGTCAGCGTGAACAAGTAGTTGTGTTCCTGAACAAGACGTGCACCGCGCGAACACGTTATACGCGACCCGGAAGAGGAAATAGGGGACGCGAGCGGGCGGGACAATTGAAAAAACAAGATGGCCGCGCCCATAGCCCACCACATGGGTAAGGTCGCACGCTGCAATCCCCGAACACGCAGACAGCGCCCCGAACACGCATAACGCGCTCCCGAGCAAGAAAAACGGCTCGCGAACGGGACCAGCAAGCTACTACGCATGCTCGCGAAGCTCGCATAGTGCGAGAACGTCTTCGCGTAGCTTCGCGTAGCTTCGCGTAGCGCAACTACGCGTACTACGCCCAGGGTTAGTTCTTGACACACCAACAGCCAGGACACCATCAAACTTCAGACTATGAAATATAAAAAAGAGAAAACAGGACATCAGGCCTTTTCCATCTATGCACCCAGAATCTGGATCAGCAGTCCTGTACTTATCAGGACCACACCAATGCTCCTGCAATTTAGTAAAAAGTCGAAGATGACTTGTTGACTTTATGCTTGTCTTTGACCACATACATTACTCTGTTGCCCTTTGGCCTAGGTTCACTCAATAGAAATTCCATATACATATATATATAAAACATACATCCATACACACATACTTTCATACACACATATATACACTTAGTGCATATGGCTAAAGGTCTAGGACCAGGTGAGGGTATCACACTTACCATGGGGACACTTTTCAGCTAAGCATAACTTCATTCCCCGTCCTCCATAGGCTGCCTTCGAACCTGGCCCAGCCACCAGAAATCTTTACATATGACTGCACGGAAATAGGTTCTGCCCATCAAATCTACCTGGATTTTTTGTTTTCTGACCACCTGGTTTTTGATAATTTTCCTATGAGTAAGCCTCCCAACCGGTGACTCACTCATGGTAAACTCATGGTAAATGAACAGTGCATATTTACCACTAGTGTCTGCCTTTTAAGATACGGCTGCTGCAACGCAACAATGGTAAGGGGTACTTGGATGGTTAAACATGAAAATGTGTGCACAGGTGTGTGAACATGTGTAAGGACATCGAGTGGGAGACTTTTGTCGTGTGCAGTCCGGTACCCTTGCACCGGTAGTTTGGTGCAGAGGGACTCTGCAAGATTGGGTATTGATGTGAGGCAGGTCTCATAATTTTAGTGTACACTCATTGGGAAAGTCATTCTGGTTTACTGTTTCGTTTGTAGTGATACTCCATCATACAACTAGGGGGAGGACTTCCTTAGAGTGCAGCTTCACTTTATTTAGCCTACAGACACTAGTGACATATCGAATCGGGGTTTAACCTGCACAGAAAAATTAATTCTGTACGTTTCAAAAGATATCTGTACGGCTTATGGGTCATTCAAGAATGTCATATTTTACTGCCTCAGCTCAGGATCAGAGCCCAAGCCTTTTGTCACCCTGCTGTGCTAAGTTAATTGCATTTCTCTTCAGTGGCAGGAACAAAGGCCTTCCCACACAACCTCAGCAGTTAACAGTACTTGACTCAGTTCCTGAGGAGCAAAGGGGTGGGGTAAAAAGTCTCTGCATCAATCAATCAGCTGTCACACTGCCATGGAATTGCAAGGCACCCCTCCCTAAGGCCATCTGGACTAAGGACTCTGACTTCAGTTGACCCCAGGACCAGTGGGCCTCTCCCTAGAACCAGGGAAGCTGGTTACCTCACACCTGTAAGGACTAGTTGTGGGAAAGACTGGGCTTCTGTGCCAAGGAGGAGAGAGGCCCATAGGAAACCAAGGACAAAGGCTGGGAAAAGGAGCCAGTGTAACTAGCCCCTGCAAAGTTTGGTACGTTAAAAGCCAGGAGACCTAAGGAAAAGGCTCCGGGTAGCTAGGGCCTGCCACCACACGTAAAACAAGCCAAATAACACACAAAATGGCTCAACTGGGACCAAGATGTTGGCAGTCAAGGAATTTGACCTTTGAGCCCCCAGCAATGCCCATAGCGTGTGGAGCTTTGCTGACTGAGACTTTCAAACCAACCAAAGTGGACCAGGGCCGGGGGGGGGGGGTCACCGGAAGGAGAATTTGTGTTTTTTACATGCTGGGAGGGATCATGCATGGGCGCTGGCCCAGAGGGACTGGTAACTCCATCCCACAGTCTGGGTGGCATCAAAAACCAAGGAGGACGCAGGGTGCTGCTGTGCCATCCCACGAGGAGGAAGAGAGGCATGGCCTGGGTTGCCCAACACTGAACTCCGGCAGAGCAGAAGAAGTCGGGGTAGTACCACCTCATTACCTTCTATTGGCTGAAACCGTCCCAGCTCCCTGTACCTGTGACCGGGGGAGAGGGCGGCCTCAACCATAGTCAGAGCCCTGTCAGTGGGAGCAAGCAGGGGAGAGCAAAGCTGCTTGCTCCCACTGTAGCATGGTGGAATGCTGCTGGCATGGGTAGCCAGCCGGGGACTGCCCCCCAACAAAGAAAGCTCACAAGGCACACAAGTGGGGCAGGGCACCGTTGAGAAAATAAAAGAATAAAAAAAGAAGTGCATGACACCACGTGGATACATCAAAGGAAGCGGCCAAGCCTCTCATCCCATATACACAAGCTCCTGAGAAGAATCCCAAAATGCTCTGGGGATTCCTCAATTAGGCGCAGTTTTCCCCTTGTGGTGGCCCCATGACATCGGGGCACCACCAAAAACATCCAAAAGAGTGCAGGGGAGCTGCAGGAGTAGTGCAGCCTCCCCCCAAAGAATTTAAAATAGTACAGCCCCTAAGTTTGCAGGGTCCAAAATTGAAGGAACAACCTGGGACTCCCTACACGTTTTAAGCATTCCCCAGGCTGAAGCATGTTTTCTTTGGCTGAGAATGCAGTGCCCTCTACGGCCTAAATTTAGGACTGCACTTATTGTTGCCTGAAGGTGGTTAAAGAAATGTATATGTTGTGCAATTCACTAGGGGTGGCGTTATGGTTGTATGCTTGTAATCAAAATATGATGCACTATAGGAGCCAGATTACGACCTCGGTTGACAGGGTACTCCATCACAGGGATATCCTGTCCACCGAAATATAAATCCCATTATGTATTATGGGATTCATATTTTGGTGGATGGAATATCTGTCACTGTTGTGATGTAGTATCCTGTCCGCTGAGATCATAATCAGGCCCTAAGTATGGTGTCAACCAGTGTGGTCTGAAGGTGTCTAAAATAATGTATAGGTCGTACACCACCCTCTGGGGCTGAGAGTTTATGGTTACATATTTGTGTTAAAAAATACGTTGCCATGTTTGGGGCTGTTTTTTATAATTGCATTTTCAAAAGTTAAAAGTGTTTAAAAAGCACACAGACACATGTTGAACTTAATTCTTTTAATTGCTTTATTGAGACAAGAACATTGACAGTGAGTACTGATCATATTGCATATGCTTTATTATCAGCAAAACGTGCACTCATTCATGGTTATTCTTGATTATTGCATTTTCTCGTAAAATTATGATATTTTGAAATGTGGTTTGTTGATCTTAAACCTTTGACCAAGTGAAGGTATTTATCTAATGTGGTTGTATGACCCCTTTAGGGGGTTAGAGGTGATTATGCGATGTCAACAAAAGGTATTCCCAATACCCTTATGTATATTTCTAAATTAGTGCATAGTATTGAGTAGTGTGTGTGTAATAAATGCACTTTTACTTTTCTAGAGCAAAAGCACAGACTGGACAATCAGTTATTGAGTGTTACTGTTGCATTCCAGTGAATGGAGATTACCAGCCCACACCACCTCCCTTGAGTAGGCATTGGAATGCTTTGCTTCGCTACCCTGAGAGAGTCAGTTGCTACTATGGGATATTTTTTCCCCAGTGGAGGGCAAATGTGGATCCATTACTTGTGCAAACTAAAGAGCTAATGGCTTGTTGTCTTACACTGACAATGTAGAGTCCACAGATGCCTACCAGGAGAAAGGCAAGAAGTGGAGGGAACGAAGTGGGGGAATGGAAAAATGGGAAGGAGGAGCTGAGAAGGCTTTGGAAAGAAAATGAGGGCCTTACTTATGAGGCCTTGCGACACCTTTGTGCCGCCGCTGCGTCACTTTTTGTGATGCACCGGTTGTGTAAAAAATGTGCCATGTTGCGCCCTATTTACAAAGTGATGCATCTAAGCAGATGCGTCACTTTGTAAAGCCCTGTGCTACATTATACCTGCATCAGATATAATGTATGCAGGGTGGGTGTCCCCACTTAAAAAGCCTCATAGAAGTTGCGCCGTGAAATCAATCAGATTTCACTGTGCCACTTCTAGGATGCCACTGCTTCAAAATCTTACGGCTGCCTCACAGTAGACGTTAGACTAACACAGGCCCCAAGCGAAAGGCCACATTGCTGGAGCTGCGTCACTTTTGTGACACACTCCAGCAATGAGTCATTACTGTGCCCACAGATACGTCAGAAATACTGACGTATCTGTAACTCCTTGCGACATGATGCGTCATGCAGTAAATATGACACATCCATCATGTTGCAAGGAGGGCGCAGAAAAACTGTTGCATCGCTGTTTTGACGCAGCAATGCAACATTTTTCACAAATAAGGCCCTTAGTGAGAGAGAGGAAGGAAGAGAAAGAGATAATAGGATAGGGATGAAAAGAAAAAAAAAGAGTGGAAGTAGTATACCTACATAACAAGAAAAATGGTGAGAAAAGCAGAGAGAGAGAAAAGAGGCAAATAGGATAGAGGCACAGAGAGTAGTAAAGTGTATAGTGAAATAGAGCATATTGGAGACAGATAGAAGTGAAAAACCCAGACAACTACAAAGAAAACAAGAGCCATAGAACCAGGTAAAAGGGTACAAGGAGAGAGAGAGGGTGAAACAGAGCAAGAGGGTGAGAGGGGGAAACAGAGAGTAAGAATTACAGAGCACACAAGCATGGGACGGGACAGAGAGAAGAAATAAAGGCTTGTGGATACAGATTGACAGAGGTATAGAAATGGAGTTCAGAGTTTTTCTCTGCTACCTGAGTACTAGTGGCCTCATGCTGGAACACATACATCCTGGCTGCCGTCTTCTCCAATATTTTGCTGCTCTTTGACATTGTGAAGCATAGAATGAGGTGGCCTGTTAACCTCATGTGGATTTGACTGAGTGCATTGTGGTACTCTTATTTTTGTATGCAACAAAAGGAGGCGCTGGGCTGTTCCTAGGGTATGAGTGCAGGTCAAAGATATGTGGATGTAGGAGGGTGGTTAAATGATAACCATCCAATGGGTATCCATTGTGTGGAATATAATGGCCTCACACACCGTTGCAGGTGTCATGCTTCATCAAGGGCCGGTGCTCCTCGTTGGGTGGGCGGTGCAATACCCAATGGGCTACACCTCAAAAGAGGGGCTCTTTGGCGGAGATCTTTTTCCAACTGCCCATGGGTGAAGTGTGGGTGAGGGGCCAGAAGTGGTAGTAGACAGAAGGTGGAGTTAAAATAGCGCAGGAGTACCAGAGGAAACTTTATTCTGACGGTCCCATGCGTTAATTAAAAACAATAGTGAGTCTAGGAGTTATGGAAAGTAATGTTTTCCGTACTCAAGACTATACTACAAAGTGGTGATAATGGTCGACATGTTTCTCGCAATGGGTGAAGTTACCCGCGATTCTTCAGGACCTAAAGAATTACTATCTACTGTGTTTCTGATCTTCCCTAGTATCAGTGTTCACATCAATAGTATGGAAAGTACCTGTTTATACTATGTTCCAAACCTGGTGTAGGAAACACATGGGAGAACACAAGGTTAAGAGTCTCATAAACAGATATAGTACTACAATCCACATGTGTGCTGACCTGGTGCACTGGGTGGCATGCTAGTGTTTGTTACTACTAGCAACAACAGTGATGGTGAAATCACGGTTAGTGAACATCTCCGGGTGGAGCAGTGATTGGTGAATTGCTCTACCAGCTAAATGGAGAAATCCCTAGTGACATTTTTTTTATAAAAAAAGTGGTAATTAAAAACAAGAAGAGTTGCAGCCATAAAATTTAGTGTCACGGACACCACTCACCTAGAGGTCAGTGGTAACATGTATCAACAGTTCCTGGCGGGAACGACATCGGTGAGTAAAGCCTCTGTTGCTAAGGCTAATTCAGGAAGAAAACCAAGGGATAAGTACAGCAGACAACAAATAATATCTTCTCTGATTATAACATCAAGTGTCTAATGTCTGCCAGGATGAGAAAGTAGGGACACCTGTGTTGTTTATGCATATAGAATAAATATCATTTCAAAAAGGCGTTTAGTTTCTTGTCCTTATTCTATAGTGAGTCTCAAGCAAACCTCATTTGTGTAGTGCGGGAGTACCCCGGAATTATGGCAATGTGAGTCATAGAACCATAGGAGTAAGACAATTCGGGAAACTATGTTGCTCTTGACAAGGTGACTAAATGCTTAGCTGAAGCGCTAGTCGTTAAGGGTCATAAACTTTATCTCTACCCGAAGACGACCACGTGGACATCTTATCTCGTAAAGCTGCTTAGCGGGTCATTAAAAGCACATGTCATGGGCAAAAACTAACAGCGAGGCACTCGTGCATGGCGGCATTTCCCTTTTCCCCTCAGGCTCACTTACTTGATTCTCCCGTGTCAGCAGCGGAACACCTACCCATCTCCGCCAGGACCGGATAGTACCGTCTGGTCCGGCGGCTGTGTTTGTTATAGTGAAGGAGATGGGCGGGTTGGGCGTTACCCCTGTGCGTCGCGGGTCATGTGGTTTACCTAGTCTACGGGGCGGCCATTTTGAAGTGGTGGCCAAGACGAGAGATTCCTATAGTAACAGTTTTGTTCCTTTAGGTCATGGTATCCTAACTCCATTATTGCGTGAATGGTTGGTGTCTATGTGGGGTTAGTCTAAAGGGGACCGAGCAGTGTTATCGGATTTACAAATTCGTTAGAGTACAATTGTTCGCCGATACCCATGAGCCTTAAGATTGTTTAGATAATTAGCGCGGCCATTTTATAGTGGGGTCGGGAACTTCCATTATCCTACTATTAAGGTGCCCTTGAAGTGGCACCGAGGGGTGGATGGTAGTTTAAGTGACGTATCACTCGATCCGTTTTCTGGTTGAGGAACTCGGGTGCCCAGTGTATATTTAAACGTCAATATCGGAATACTGCGTGTGGAGTCTAGAATGCTCGCAGTTATCACTGTATATGTGTGAGTGGCACGTGGTTCCTTAAGTATGGAGGCAAGGTGTATAGCTGTGGTACATAAAGGTTATGTTGACCATGATCTGCCTTTAGAGGGAGCTCCAGGGGATGTCTTCATTGAGTCCCTTCTTGTCGGATGCCAAGCGATGGATCCATCTTTGTTCCCTATAGAAAAGGGTTAGTTGTGTGATGTTTGGGCTTGCTTCGATGATTAGCCACTTGAGCGAGTTAGCTGTGTGGTTAGACTCAAGGTAGTGTTTACACATCTTGGTGTTTGATTTTTTGCATCGGAAGCTACTCCGATGTTCAGAGATGCGTAATTTGATGGGTCTAGTGGTCATCCCCACATATTGGAGACCGCAGGGGCATAGTAGTAGGTATACACAATTAGCCGTGTTGCAATTTGTGTGTCCCCTTATTTCCCATGTGAACGAATCTGAGAGTTGGACGGTCTTGTGTGTGGCGGTGAAGGGGCAAGCACTGCAAGTACCACAGGGATAGTGGCCTTTCACTGGTGGTAACTGCCACAAGGTGGTCTGCAGCGTTATGTTGCGTTTCTTGGGCCTGGTATTGATCAGTATATCCTTGATGTTTTTGGATCGTTTATAGGCGAATCTGGGAGGGTCCATGTGGAGTTCACCCGTATTGAGGATTTGCCAGTGTCACAGTAAGATCCTCCTCAGCCCATTGGAGGCTGGCGTGAAAGTAGTAACGCAAGTCATTGGCTCATTCGTTACAGATGGTCGCACCCTATGTTCTAGGAGGGCGCCTCTATGGTTATTTTGCGCTCTTTTCCTTGCTTTTACTACCTCACTATGTGGATATCCTCTTTCAGACAGATTTTTGGACAAGATGTCGGACTGGGTTCTGTATTCTGGTAAACTACTACAATTGCGCCGTTCCCGCCAGGAACTGTTGATACATGTTACCACTGACCTCTAGGTGAGTGGTGTCCGTGACACTAAATTTTATGGCTGCAACTCTTCTTGTTTTTAATTACCACATTTTTTTATAAAAAAATGTCACTAGGGATTTCTCCATTTAGCTGGTAGAGCAATTCACCAATCACTGCTCCACCCGGAGATGTTCACTAAGCGTGATTTCACCATCACTGTTGTTGCTAGCAGTAACCAACACTAGCATGCCACCCAGTGCACCAGGTCAGCACACATGTGGATTGTAGTACTATATCTGTTTATGAGACTCTTAACCTTGTGTTCTCCCATTTGTTTCCTACACCAGGCTTGGAACATAGTATAAGCAGGTACTTTCCATACTATTGATGTGAACACTGATACTAGGGAAGATCAGAAACACAGTAGATAGTAATTCTTTAGGTCCTAATGAATCGCGGGTAACTTCACCGATAGCGAGAAACATGTCGACCATTATCACCACTTTGTAGTATAGTCTTGAGTACGGAAAACATTACTTTCCATAACTCCTAGACTCACTATTGTTTTTAATTAACGCATAGGACCGTCAGAATAAAGTTTCCTCTGGTACTCCGGCGCTATTTTAACTCCACCTTCTGTCTACTACCACTTCTGGCCCCTCACCCACACTTCACCCATGGGCAGTTGAAAAAAGATCTCCGCCAAAGAGCCCCTCTTTTGAGGTGTAGCCCGTTGGGTATTGCACCGCCCACCCAACGAGGAGCACCGGCCCATGATGAAGCAAGATACCTGCAAGGGTGTGTGAGGCCATTATATCCAACAAAATGGATACCCATTGGATGATTATCATTTAACCACTTGGCTGCTAAGGCACATGATGCTCTTCCATTGACTTTCCATTGAAATCAATGGAAACTCCATGACGAGTTACCCTTGTCATTAGCACTGAAGGGGTTAACCACCCTCCTACATCCACATATCTTTGACCTGCACTCATACCCTAGGAACAGCCCAGCACCTCCTTTTGTTGCATACACCACAAGGGCAACAACTGTGGCTTGGACCTTCCACTTCCTTTAAGTGGTAAATCTGCCCTCTTGATCGGATAAGATCTCCTCTCTCCCCCTTCTTTGAATACAACTCTTATTTTTGTCCAACTTTTGGTGGTGTCATGAATTATAGTATATGTAAATGTTTTGTTATGCGGTGTGATTTGTAGGTTATTCGGAGTCCTAGTTACTGCGATTTTGAGACATTTTGGAGCGAGTTTGTTATTGGGCCCATTCAGAAATTGTTATCAATCTAATCAAATCTTTTGGAATCTCTAGGATTGGATGCGTTGACAATATTGAATTGTTGTGATTTCATGTTCGAGTTTTCTTTTGCTTAATAAACAAATGTGTCGAAATTTCAGATCTCGAGATATATTCATTTTGTTGAATATGTCTGCTAAGCAGAGGGATTACTATAAGGTGCTATTCTCTTCCTAAAACAAGATTGCCTTCTAATTGTATTCTTTTTTTTTACGTGAGGCAGACAAGAATGTTTGATTTATTTGTTCGTGTTTCCGAAATCATATCATTATGTCATAGAGCATCACGTTGTGATTGGTTTATCGTCACAGTGAGCTGAGCTGCAATAGGCTGATTCCTGCTGTGGGTCATGCTATGGTTGGCTATATTGTAATGTAGGCCCTGTGTGATTGGTTGATTATCATTGTTTATATCACATGGTTTTGTGTAGGATCGAAATGATTAAAATAGATGCGGTGTTGAAACTGCGATCGAGGGAGCACAAATTCCTTCAAAAGATTCTCTTGCTTGTGAAATTATGGTAAATTCGGGGATTTAAACATACATGCGATTAAAAGAATGGAATGATATCATATCTGATTACAAGAACATTCAATTTCAATGTGAGAAAGTTTGAATATTTGAGGCAAATAAGTCATAAAAGAAAACTGCTACCTAGACCCATTCAGTTTGAAGCATTGAATGAATGGGGTTGCATGGCAATTGTGAAAGAATGGAAGAAAGTGAAGTCAGGTTAAAAGTGATGTAAGCCACTGCCAGGATTAAAGATAGGAATGCTGAAAAGAGCATAGAGAGAGGATCAACTGGTTTTGGGCGTGTTTCCAGCAATTGCTAATGGAGCAAAAAAAAAGAATGAATTCAAAGATGAAAAAGAAAAAATACATAATGAGTCAGATGAGGAGGAAAGATTTTTTGATGATTTACTAGATTCACAACCGTCTACATACACAGCTTCATTTGCAAGATTTTGCCATAGGGCAGCACTGCAGGCCTTCCTGCAGCACTGCCTTACGGCAAAATAAAAGGGCTGGAATGCACCATATCTATCAGATACCGCTCATTCCTGTCTTTTTCCCATGCCCTGGCAAACATTGGTCCGCAATGCAGCAACCCAGGCACCTTTGCACCATGGTGTAAAGGTCACTGCGTTGCGGTGATGATTTTTTTTGTGCAGGAAGACCTTCCTGCACAAAAACAACCACAAGAGGTTTTTACCTCTTTCTATGTGTGCTGCAGAATGCAGTACACATTGAAAGAGAAAAAACAAGGAGAAATAAGTATATTTCTCCATGTTGCGCCTCCCTAATGCCACCCCTTGGTTGACGTTAGATTCATATGCATTCCCTGGTTCACGATTCCTCAGACATCTGGGAAGGCTTCAGATTCAACTGCACTGCCTGAAAATGAGGCAGGTCCAACTGGAATTGTTACTACTAAAGTCATTACATCCACTGTTGATATAGCTGCTCCTGTTATTAGGTTATTAGTACAGTTACCACTGTACCTACACCATGACCAATTGAACCGGCAAAGAAAAAAATGAAAATTCTCCAATTAAAAGAAATTGTTTTCACAGAACAATTGTCATAAAGAGACTGACCTCATATAATGAGGAAAAATTGCAATTTCAAAGCAAAGGAGCAGCTAGATGTGTGAGTGAAGCATATGCTAGGTTTAAAAGATTTGGTGAATGACTATACCATTGATCTATATAAAGGAAAAGGTTGGCAAAGAAATTACCGGATTTATCTGGGTGGTGAAGAAGTGACTGAAATGAGTTTGTTGACCATACAAGCACACATTAGAGAATGAATCGTTAGTTTTAATGATTGGTCCCCCCCTATTAAGAAACTACAAGTATAAGTGGAAAAAGAAATGGGGTGGCAAGGTATTGAAGATAAAGACTGAAACTCAGAAAGAAGCAAATGTGAGAATGCGTGAGCCTGAAATGGGAGCGGTTGTGTCTGGGTTTCCTCTGGTAGAAGTGCCTGGCGGTGATTATGCGCATGCTTCTTGGCAGAGACCCAGTTAAATGAAATACTGAAGTGGAGAGATTGATGACGACTTCAAAGGTGCTTTGGACAGATTTAAATGCATTGTTTGAGATCATTGTTCCAATGGATTTGTGGGCTGGGTACAAGGCGATTGTAGCATGACCAACAGACAAACCTCTGCAAAAGACTTGTCATTATGGTTTGGCTGCTATTTTAATAGAAAAGTACAAGAAAGTAATTATGCATTTGAAACAGAAAGTTCAAGAGAAAGAAGTGAATTGATTGAAGATTATGAAAGCTACTGAGGAGGCAAAAGATACAGTGCATGAATATTACCAGAGGCTAAGGCCGATTTATAGAAAGTACATCGGAGCCAAAGATCATGCAAAAGAAGGCATTCGTAGATTTGGATATGTTGTTGTGCTAGATTTGCGCCCCGAGCTTAGGTCTCACAGCTGGATGTGATATATTGGCAGGATATGATTACTGATGAGATACTCGCAATGGCTCCCATTGACCTTAGTTTGATCCATTCCTGTTGCGGGAAGTAGTCCCAGCCACACATGTGGCACAGTGTTTTTATTGGCACAGTGGGATAACACTGGGTGGTATGAATTTTATGGATTACTGTGTATTCCAGAAGTTTCCAGCACAGAAATGTAAGGGAAATACATGATTTCAGGCAAAGTTTGAGTTTTGCAGGGCATTGTGGGTAAGAAAACCTCATGGGATCCATGCAAAGTATCCAGCCCTGGAATCCTCTGGTTATCTTGTTTTCACAAATGTCTGTAGTTCATAGGTTTGCATATGGGGTACCAAAGCACAGACCCAAATACCACAGCTACCCTGATTGCTTATCTCTCAAAGTAGCGCTTTAGGGCCTTTTTGTGTCACGGTCTTGTGGCTCACCCACACAAGTGGGGTATTGTTTGTATCGGGGGAAAGTGGAAACTCAGGGTGATAGGAATTATGTGGCTTCCACAGATTCCAGAACTATCCACCCAACCACAAGGGTCGAGCAGATGTGATGGCACTTTTCTTTTGTAAATCAGTCATTGTGACAACAATGTACAGATGAAAAAGGTGTCACAAATGGCCTTTTTTTCCTACTGCTTTTCAATATTTCTTTATTTCAACAATTAGTTTATTTGGGAAAATCTTGAGGGATCTACAAATATGACCCCTTGCTGGAATATTGTCTACTTTTCAGATATGTATAGCTTTTTTGGATCATTAATGGGTTTCACACTAATTTCCGCCACAAACTGGAAGTAGGTTGAGAGCACAAAATATAGAGAAAATGTCAAAACTGTGATAAAAAATAGGATTTTTTTTATTCAGCTCTGCATGTTTCTGAAAGCTGAGAAGATGGTGGCTTTAGCACAGCAAACCGTTTGTTGATGCCATGTGCCTGCAAAAGCAGATACTTTTATCCAGAGCACTTTTTCCTATTTTTCCCCCAAAACTTAAATTGTAGCTATATTTTGCCTATTTTCTGGGCCTTCTCAAGGAGAATCCACAACCCCAGGGTACCTATGGACTACCCATGACGTTGGGCAAAAAAGATGCAAATTTGGTGTGAATGCCTTGCTTGGCTTCATAAATCACACTTAAGGGTTGCGTTTTGCTTGCACCAGGCTGCGTGCTGCAAAAGTGACGCAAACCTTTGATAAATATGGCCTCTTCTGTCTAAAAAAGTTACGAAGCCCTTAGTGCGAACAACGCCAAATAGCCAAAAAGGGCTCAGCACAGGCAGGGAAAAGTCCCAGCAGTTAAGGGGTTAATATGGTTATTCATATATGTAATGCTTTTGAAGTTGCTTAGAGTGGGAGTGGATTTAACCCCTCCAAGGTTCAACACGGTAGAACCGAGTCACAAGAAAAAAGGTTAAAAATGAAGAAAAGGGGTCAGGGTAGAAACACCCTGACCCCCTAGGCCTGCTCAGGAGGTCCCACAGGGACTCCCAGGGCCAAAAAAGCATTTTCCTTTTTTTTTTCCGGCTGATTCGCACAGGGTGCGCAAATCCAGGCAAAAAGATTTTAAAAAACGAAGCGCGGGCTTCGGTGGTCCCGCCCCCTTTCTCCACCTCTCTGCAAACATGCCTCCTGGCACACTATGGGTTGGGGGATGAAGTCTACTTTACTTCTGAGGGACTTTGAGGGCCCAGAAGACCTCCTGGTACCTCCTGTAAGTCCTACTCAGCACAATTCGTGAGCGCTGGTCGGAGGCCCAGCCACCTTTCTGCACCACTCTGCAAACGCGACTACTACTTTATTGTTAGTAATTAACATTTAAAAACCTTAGAAATTATTGAAAAAACATAGGTTTTAGGGACGTTATAGTTAGTAATTAGCATTTTTTTTAAAACTTAGAAATTCACTGAAAACCCCAATGGTTTGAAGGACGTTATAGTTAGTAATTAGCATTTTAAAAACCTTTGAAATTCACTGAAAAAACCATAGGTTTCAGGAACATTATAGTTAGAAATTAGCATTTAAAAAACCTTAAAAATTCACTTAAGAAAACACAGGTTTCAGGGACGTTATAGTTAGTTGGACGTTTCCTCGTACAAAACCAGATAAATTCAGCCGTTATAGTTAGTTAAGCTAACTATAACTCGCGCCCTCAATGCACTGCTGATGACGTCACATATAACATCACTAATGACATGTTCAGTGACATCACTGATGATATCTCAAATTACATCACTGATGACATCCTCCGCCTAATATCTGATGTAAGTCCTTACACTCTAATATAACCTTTCATACACCCTCTCTGAAATACAGACTAAAATTCTCGAAACCATAGACACACCAATATCAGTTAGTACATACCAACTCACTGATTCATAGGTCTACACACATCCACTCACACACTGATACACTCATACACGCAGTCACTCATCAATACAGCCTCTGAAACATGTACTCACATACCCATCAGACACTCACATACTTCCACTCATCCTCAGAGATACTCCCACACCTCATCAGTCACCCAAAGACTCAATCACACTGCCATTTGCTCACCAATACAGTTATACACACACCACCTCACTTATTCATACATGTACTAACACCTACTTTATCTCTTATACAATCACTGACACAAGCACAAACTCATCCATACAGCCACTCTCACAATCACTCACTCTCACATAGTCAGTTATATACTCCAACACTCACATATTCTGCCTTTCATATATAGTTACTCACACATATACCACTGAGACATCCATTCACTCACCAACACAGCCATATGCACACTCACTCACCCATACAGCCCATCGCAGATGCACTAATGAACCCATACACCCACTGATTCACCCACTCACACATCCAATGCAGTGAGTAACACCCCCCACCCACCAACACAGACACTCAGTCACCCATACAGGTACTCAGACAAGCAATCATTAACCCATATAGACACTCATGTAACTACTCACCAACCCATGCGGCCACTTACATACCAACTGACAGACTGATACAGACATTCACAAAGATTAGTCACTCACCCTTGCATTCACTAAGGCACGTTTAATCACTCACTTATACAGTCAGTCACGCACCCACTAAATCAACTATTCAGACACTCATACACCCACTCATTCTTCAATACACCTTTGCGTATCTATATATAACATTCTTAAACTTTTAAAAATCACCCAGTCTCTGGATGATATCATAAGTGATGTCATTTGAGATGTCATCAGTTATGTCACTGACCATGTCATGAGTGATGTAATATGTGACGTCATCAGCAGTGCATTGCAGGGGAGCGAGTTATAGTTAGCTCAACTAACTTTAATGCCGAATTTCTCGGGTTTTGTATGAGTGAAATGTCCAACTAACTATAACGTCCCTGAAACCTGTGTTTTTTTCAGTGAAATTTTAAGGTTTCTTAAAAGCTAATTTCTAATTATAATGTCCCTGAAACCTATGATTTTTTTCAGTGAATATATATATTATATATATATATATATATATATATATATATATATATATATATATATATATATATATTCACTGAAAAAACCATAGGTTATAGACCATATATAGTTAGGAATTAGCATTTACAAAACCTTGAAAATTCACTGAAAAAACCATAGGTTATAGACCATATATAGTTAGGAATTAGCATTTAGAAAACCTTATTTTACTCACACAAAACCATTGAAATTCCATATATAGTTAGTTGCACTAACTATATATCGCGCACCCGCAATCCACTGCTGATGATGTCACATATTACATCATTCATGACATGGTCAGTGACATCACTGATGACATCACTGATGACATCTCAAATGACATCACTGATGACATCTCATTTTACATCAATGACCACATCACTGATGATATCATTCATGTGACAATACAATGCATCTCCTCACATTTTAATATAACCTCTGTTTCACCCAGTGTTAAATACAGAGTATAATTTTTGAAACCATTGACACACCAATACTAGTTACTACATACGTACTCACTGATTCCTACGTCTACACACACATTCACTCATTCACCCATACAATCATTCATACATACAATCACTCATCTTTACAACACTATCATATGCACTCATACACCTATACAGACACTCACACTCTGCCACTCATCCATGGAGTTACTCACACACCTAGTCAGTCCTGTAAAGAATCAATCACACTTCCATTTTCTTGTCTATACAGTTAAACATAGAGCACCTTACATTTTCAAACATATACTAACACATACTTACTTTCTTATACAATCATTGATACAAGTACACATTGATCTGCACAGAGTCACACACCTCCCAGCCAGCCACACACACACTCAGTCTCCCATACAAATACTTGGACAATCAATCAATAACCCATATAGTTAATCATATAGCTACTGATCAACACATGCAGAAGTTTACAGAACAACAGACATAATGATGCACAAATTAAGACAGTTTAGTCACTAACCCATGCACTCAGTGAGACACATTTAATCACTCACTCATACATTCAGTCATGCACCTACTAAATCCTTCGTCCAGACAGTTATACATCTACTCATTCTTCAATATGTAAAACATATTTAAACTTTACAGAAACACACAGTCACTGGATGATGTCATCAGTGATGTCATCAGTGATGTCATTTGAGATGTCATCAGTGATGTCATCAGTGATGTCACTGACCATGTCATGAATGATGTAATATGTGACATCATCAGCAGTGGATTGTGGGTGCGCGATATATAGTTAGTGCAACTAACTATATATGGAATTTCAATGGTTTTGTGTGAGTAAAATAAGGTTTTCTAAATGCTAATTCCTAACTATATATGGTCTATAACCTATGGTTTTTTCAGTGAATTTTCAAGGTTTTGTAAATGCTAATTCCTAACTATATATGGTCTATAACCTATGGTTTTTTCAGTGAATTTCAATGGTTTTTTAATAGCAAATATCATAAGCTGTCGAATGTCAAGTACGTGGTAAGTGAAAACATTTTCGTGTTTATGCACACTGATCTGCTTTGAATGGTGCCCCCCCCCCTCATTTCTATTAGGAGTACTCTCTCTTTGCAGATAGTGAAAGGTAGTTAACGCAGGCCTTTGCCCCCGTTGTAATCCGTCGTGCCTGCTTCTCTCTCCATTTGATTGATTGTTATCCAAGTATTTACTGTTTTAGAATTAGTTCTCTTTGGTTCATTCTCTATTTACAAACAAACACAGAGTCGCAATACTCTGTTTAGTCTTTGCAGATAACGAAAAATCGTGTAAAAAAAAAGAAAAGGAATCGAGTAAAATCAGTAGGCCACTAATGGGATCTCTTTTTGACCTCGCTAAAATAGAAACATTAGGAACAACCCCTCATGACAAATACAAAACTAGTGAGATGAACTGAACTCCACACAATGATGGCTGCAAAACAGCTCGGCTCCGCCACCCACCCCGCCCAAAATAACGATAAAGAGCGGCTGCCATGATTGGTTGCGGAATGGCCACAACGGAGCTACGAAATGGTGGTGCTCTCATGCTAACCCCAGCTTCAGTCTGAAACATCCAGAAACACTGTAGACTACCAATTCGATCAGTTCCGGTAGCGCCCCAATGTAACCCGGTAGAGAAGAACTAGCCCTCCCCTCTTTGACTGATGGTTCTTGTTGCCTGTCCCTTCTGTTGTCATTTAACAGAACTATTTAGCCTGCTGAAAGGGGTTGTGTTTCGACCGCTGGTTGGTGGAGACATTTTGACTATATTCTGGACCTGCGTTGTCGCTTAATGCGTCATATGACGCGCCGCGTTAGCGCATCCGGAAGTCATCCGGGGCGCGCAGCGCGTAACGTAAGCATAACAAGTCATGTGACTTGTTAATAAAACTTTTCATTGGTTCATTTTACTTTTCTTATTCTAATGATGAAAGCCTTGGTCATATCACCTAAAAATTACGCTTTTAATTACTTCCGAACATTATTTTTTCTTAAATATATGTTATAATGTTCCAGGCTAATGTACTTTCCCGGAAATTTTACAACTGTCCTGCAAGTAAAATATATTCTTTTTTCGAGAAAAAGAGCGTTTCTTCGTCCCATGACGGAGCCGTTGAGCAAAAGAGGGTCGACCTGCTGTCTTAGTCGCCGATACGCCTGAATATGAGATTCTTATCGATCACTTTATGTTGCAGGAATAGAAAACACAACAGCCCTTGACCATTTATCTTTACTGCGTTCCTTCGTATTATACCTTTTACCCTTCATGTAATTGGTCTGCTTTATTTCACTTGCCTTTTAATGATTCTAAAACAGTGACTATTATTAAAAACTTTACCAATGTATATACTACTACCATGTTTTCTTTTAAAAACCTTTATTGTGAAAATTTCATTATACAAATACGAGCCTATAACCACGTGGGCCTGCCACGGAGCAAACTGTAATCGTATATGATGAATAGACATTTACACTGTAGAGGAACGTAACGGGCGGGCCATTAGGTTGCAAGAACTAAGGTGTCTAACAGTTACGGAATCGGTGGACGTACATTTTATAATTAAAATACGACAGGGCCAGTTACAATAAAATTATCTAGATATACATTTGCGGGCAAGTACCATGGGTGACGTTAATTCGAATTTTCAACAGTACAGTAATCAATAACACATCAGAACTTAATATCAATAGGGATGTCGAAATATTCAATCAATTCTCGTCCCCGCCCGCCATGTGCTTCAAAACTGCATACGTATCTCGTGATTTCAAGGTTCTGCAACCAGTACACAACAAGGAGTTACGAGTCCCATTTATTCCGGCGCCATTTTGGGCGAGGACGGGCAGGTCCAGGATATAGTCAAAATGTCTCTACCAACCATCGACTATGATGATGTTCATATGCTGTATTTATTAGAGTAACACTCATCTGTCCACATGAAATTAATTTACCACAATCTAAACATGTCATTTTAATCTTTCCAAAGTTCTTCTAAATATTTGGGACCGTTTCCCTTGCCTCTGAAGCTCTCAGTGCCACTTCTTTGATGAATGTACTAGCAGGTCAGGGGTTCTCCTCCAAATCTCTCTTTTATGCAGCACTATAATTAATTGGTGCCACCTCTCCATATGACGATGCATGGTATAGTTACCACAACTATATATTTTTTCGGTTCCTCTGGAGAGTTCATCGTGGCAGATGAAGCGTGTAACGTACCGGGCATTTACCTTTTTTTGCATGTACAGGAAAGGAAAAAAAAATCGAGCGTCCGAGTTCTAAGGTGTCCCAGGGCCATTTTAGTGGACCAGGCCCAAATCCAAAGAACAGGCCGCCATTTTGAGAGTCCTCTTGCAGCCGCCTGTCGCTGTAGCATCAAGAGCAGCCGAAACTCAGCTGAATGGCAACTGAAACGGTAAATGGGCGCCCCACTACATTTCAGCATTGTAGGATGACCACACCAGTACAGCAACTTGCTAGACATCACCTCGGTGCCATCCGGATCTCGGCGCCCCACTGCAGATGAAGTGCCTCTCAACTATGAAACCACCACGGTGACATCCGGATCTTGGCGCGTTGTGCTGCCTTCGGCCTATTCGCACATCGGTCCGCTACTGACGCCATCTCACAGGCTAATGGGGTGACCCACGCCGAGTTTCACCATTGTAGGATGACCACACCAACTTGCTAGACATCACCTCGGTGCCATCCGAATCTTGGCATCTCAACGCCTAGTGGTATCTTCCATACAGAAAATATTGTTACGCTGCCTTTGGCCCCATTCGCACATCAGTCCGCAACTTAGACATCACCTCGGTGCCATCCGGATCTTGGCATCTCAGCGCCTTGTGGTGTCAGTCAGAAAATATTGTTGCGCTGCCTTTGGCCCCATTCGCACATCAGTCCGCTACTGACACCATCTCACAGGCCAATAGGGCGCCCCACGCCGACTTTTACCATTGTACGATGGCCACACCAGTGGCACAACTTGCTAGACATCACCTCGGTGCCATCCGAATCTTGGCATCTCAACGCCTAGTGGTATCTTCCATACAGAAAATCTTGTTACGCTACCTTTGGCCCCATTCGCACATCGGTCCGCAACTTAGACATCACCTCGGTGCCATCCGGATCTTGGCATCTCAGCGCCTTGTGGTGTATTCTCTTCAGAAAATATTGTTGAGCTACCTTTGGCCCCATTCGCACATCGGTCCGCAACTTAGACATCACCTCGGTGCCATCCGGATCTTGGCATCTCAGCGCCTTGTGGTGTCTTCTACTCCGAAAATATTGTAGAAAATATTGTTGCGCTGCCTTTGGCCCCATTCACACATCAGTCCGCTACTGACACCATCTCACAGGCCAACAGGGCGCCCCACGCCGACTTTTACCATTGTACGATGGCCACACCAGTGCCACAACTTGCTAGAAACCACCTCGGTGCCATCCGGATCTTGGCATCTCAGTGCCTTGTGGTGTCTTCAAATCAGAAAATATTGTTGCGCTGCCTTTGGCCCCATTCGCACATCGGTCCGCTACTGACGCCATCTCACAGGCCAACGGGGCGCCCCACGCCGACTTTCAACATTGTAGGATGGCCACAGAAGTGCGACAACTTACTAGACACCACCTCGGTGCCATCCGGATCTTGGCGCGTTGTGCTGCCTTCGGCCTATTCGCACATCGGTCCGCTACTGACGCAAACTCACAGGCCAACGGGGCGCCCCACGCCGACTTTCAGCATTGTAGGATGGCCACACCAGTGCGGCAACTTGCTACACACCACCTCGGTGCCATCCGGATCTTGGCATCTCAGCGCCTAGTGGTGTCTTCTATTCCGAAAATATTGTTGCGCTGCCTTCGGCCCCATTCACACATCGGTCCGCTACTGACGCCATCTCACAGTCCAACGGGGCGCCCCACGCCGACTTTCAGCATTGTAGGATGGCCACACCAGTGCGGCAACTTACTAGACACCACCTCGGTGCCATCCGGATCTTGGCGCGTTGTGCTGCCTTCGGCCTATTCGCACATCAGTCCGCTACTGACGCAAACTCACAGGCCAACGGGGCGCCCCACGCCGACTTTCAGCATTGTAGGATGGCCACACCAGTGCTGCAACTTGCTGGACACCACCTCGGTGCCATCCGGATCTTGGCACGTTGTGTTGCCTTCGGCCTATTCGCACATCGGTCCGCTACTGACGCCATCTCACAGTCCAACGGGGCGCCCCACGCCGACTTTCAGCATTGTAGGATGGCCACACCAGTGCGGCAACTTACTAGACACCACCTCGGTGCCATCCGGATCTTGGCGCGTTGTGTTGCCTTCGGCCTATTCGCACATCGGTCCGCTACTGACGCCGCCTCACGTGCCAACGTATTTTCTCCGCATTTTACACCCTATGCCGCATAACAGGTCATGTGACTTGTTTATAAAACTTTTCATTGGTTCATTTTACTTTTGGTTTCCTAATGATGGAAGGCTTGATCATGTGACCTAAAAACAACACTTTTCATTGGATGAAAACTTTTTTTTTTCCCAAACGATGAAAGCCCCACCTTGTTTCTGGATGTTTCAGACTGAAGCTGGCGTCAGCATGAGAGCACCACCATCTCGTAGCTCAGTCGTGGTCATTCCGCGAGCAATCATGGCAGCCGCTCCCCACCAGAAGCCTGCAGGAGTCGGAGCCCCCAAAACTTTTGATGAATTCTCAAGGCGGAGGGGACGCTTTCGAGAATGGGGTCCAAGACCTAGCAGACAAGCGTCCGATTTCCAAGGTGTCCCAGGGCCATTTCAGTGGACCAGGCCCAAAAAGGAAACAGCCTGCCGCCATTTTGAGAGTCCTGTGACAGCCGCCTATCGCTGCACCGCAAGAGTGGGCGCAACTCAGCTGAATTGCGGCTTTTGACACAGTGGACCAAAAACGGACGGAATGGCAACTGAAACGGTAAAGGGGCGCCCCACTACAACAGATGACACTCCACCTGGAGAGGCCCGTTCACGCCGCCTCCCCCGGAGCGCCCCACGCCGTTATTCGGAGCAGCATTGTAGGATACCAAAACCAGTGCGGCAACTTACTGGACATCACCTTGGTGCCATCGTTCTGCTGCCTTGGAACTATTCGCGCAACAGTTTGCTACTGATGACCCACCCCCCGCGACGCCCCATGCCGTTATTTGCTGGGTGGCAACTTACTAGACATCACTTTCGTGTCATCTAGATTTCAGCGCGTTCTGCTGCCTTGGAACTATTCGCACAACAGTTTGCTACTGATGACCCACCCCCCGCGACGCCCCACGCCGGAAATCTGGACGTTGTGCTGCGTTGGGACTATTCGCACAGCCGACCGCTACTTCGTTGTTTTTCCCTAAAAATGTTTATATGTTATTACTATTTTTGTTTTCTTGTATATATTTATAAATTATTAAAGTTTTATAATCTTACTACTTTGTCGGAGTGCTATATATTTTTAATGTGACACATAATTGTAAAAACTTTGATGTACAAAGAGTCATCCCTGGAATCTTCCGCTTCAGGCTCGGTCCCCTCCCCAATCACAATACAGGATGGTTTTCAGATAATAGCAACGCTTCTGCTGTGACGGATCTCATCGAGTGTGGGCCTTCATCTACTATAACTCCTTTGAAGAGGGGTGATTCTTTACAGCTGTGGCCATAAACTACATCTGCAGGGCTAGCTGATACCCTAGGACCAGCCTGGACAATCGGACACAGAGGAAAAGGAGTGTCAGAGGGTGCGGTAGTGAATAGGGCGAAAGGGAGGTGTCGGGCGGGCACAGGGTGTGATTCTCAGGGAAGAGCAGCGCAGATGGGGGGAGGTTTATTACCCATGCATAAGACAGAGAGCGGGGGTGACCACTGCCTGGGGGAGATGCTTGCGAGGGTGGGGAGCCATGCTAAGGATCGACAGCGTGCACAGAGTGGGTCTGGTCAAGGCATCTAAAATGGCTGCCGTGCACGACAAAAGTGTGGCATTTGAAAAAAGACAAGATGGCGCAGACAATGTTTTTCAACACTTCCTGATTTCCTTCGAATCGAACGTTAACAGACGTTGGGGCATATTACCAAAGTTAAGCGATATTTATCCCTAACGATGCTTAGCAACAATTTTTTTACCGTCAGAAATTATCGCAGATAAACCTTGCTATTATCAAGGTTTATCGGAAATACGATAAAAAACGACCGCAATGCATTAATATCGCTGAAAACTCAGCGATATTCATGCATTACCGAGCTAATGCTCTTAGCCATGTTATCCACCTCCCATTGGATAACATGGCTAAGAACTGCTCAGGGCAGGTGGTAGCTTTTGGAGATATTCGCGCTTATCTTGAATATTTCCAAAAGTTGATAATAGGAGATAGCGATGTTAGCGACTGTTTCCAGTCGCTAACATCTTGGCATGCCCACTTTGCATGTCATTAGTGATAAATATCACTCACATGCAAAGTGGGGCCCAAGATGGTCGCTATCTTCTACTAGCCGTCGCTAACTGGTGTTAGCAACAGCTAGGTAATACACATATAATTTTATCTCCGCGAAGCGGAGCGCTGTTACAGATATATATCTTGTTTCTGAACGTTAATTTCTCAAAATGCACTGAAGCACATATATTGAGACCTAGCAAAGGCACATCGGGCTACCAGTCCCTACAATTTTGCCAAGTTTCGTGCAAATCCATTCAGCTGTTCGATCCTACCGAGAGACAAGATGGCGGCCGCTACGGACTGTTTGGAATGTTTACAGACACCGGAGAGCCAATCAGCTTCGCTTCGCAAAGCTCCGTAACGCGAAAAGTACGCGAAGCGGTGCGCTGTTACAGATATATATCTTTTTTTGAACGTTAATTTCTCAAAATCCACTGGAGCACATATATTGAGATCTAGCAAAGGCACATCGGGCTACCAGTCCCTACAATTTTGCCAAGTTTCGTGCAAATCCATTCAGCTGTTCGATTATTATTATTTTTATTTTTTTTTGCCCCGCGGGGCCCTTTTAAAACCTCCACATCAAACCTAGGGGGTCAGCGACAATGTACTATGCCCCCTTATGGTCATTTGCCCCTTCGCTTTGGCCTCCTCTTGTCTCTCGATCCTACCGAGAGACAAGATGGCGGCCGCTACGGACTGTTTGGAATGTTGACAGACGCCGGAGAACCAATCAGCTTCGCTTCACAAAGCTCCGTTACGCGAAAAGTACGCGTCCTGGGGCGCTGCCCGGTCCGCTGTTACAGATATATATCTTTTTTTAAACGTTAATTTCTCAAAATCCACTGGAGCACATATATTGAGACCTACAAAAGGCACATCGGGCTACCAGTCCCTACAATTTTGCCAAGTTTCGTGCAAATCCATTCAGCCGTTCGGGCTAAAAGTGAGGCCAACCGCCCTTTGGAAATTAACATGGGAAAAACGCGTTTTGGGACCCCCCCTTTTTTCTCGGCCCCCCCTTGACGAACCCCCCCAAAATTTTCAGGGGCTGCTCAGAAACAAAATGTGCCATTTTCCTGAAAATTTCAGCCAAGTCCGTCCACAAACGCCAAAGTTATTAGACATAGAATTTTCAAAAATCCCATAGGGAAAAAATCCTAACTATATATACCTACTGGCGACCGCCAGTAGGTAATATATATATATATACATACACATGTGTGTGTTTTTATTTAAGTATATATATAGTATTAAATATTAGTGGAATGTATTTAATGTATCTATTATATTAATGTTATATAATACAATATTTAAGATTTACTACTTTAAACTGTATATATATAAAACTAAATATTTGTATGTTTTTTCAATGATATCAGTGTCAACTATATTATTTTTCTGATAATTTTGTACTTACCATTATACATATAGGAACACAACATTGTAAACAATATTTTTGACTCAATATTTTTGTCAATATTTACAGCCCAATATTGTGGTAGTGATCCATTTTAAGGGGAGGAGACTTGCATGCCTGGTGCAGTTCAGAGTGGCCCATATGTGGAAGGTGAGATGAATGGCCACCCAGTATCATTTTACAAACCTCTCGGGATAGCAGGTCAAAGTTTTAGGCATCAATAATAAACATATTACTAATTAGGTCTCAGCAAATGTTTCTGTAAATATTGGCTCGCCAGAGAATGATCATGTGTTTATAATATGTGATAAGTGTCCTGTTAATCTATCAGGCTCTGCAAGATAAATTGCATGATCTCTTGCAGACCAGTGGGAGACTCAATTAAAGTGCAATATGAGCATTCTACATTTTAAATAAAATCACAAGAGTCAAAAGTTGATTTAAGATAAACAGTGAGGGAGGAAGTATGGGATTTTATAGCTTAAGACATTAGGCTGATTAAAAGTGCAGAGACAATGAAACCAAAGTCAGTCTTCCCTTAAACTCTTCAGTACAAGCTTACAAAGGATGCAGAGGAGGGAATGAAGTGCTGGATTGTCCCTGCTACTTCTCGATTACGATCTTGAAGAAACTGAGTGGAAAATGGAGGGTGGTCCAAGACCTTCACAAAATCAATACATTTATAGTCCCATATTGTCCTGTGGTACCAAATCCTTCTGTGATTTTATTCTTGCTGATATAGAATGGAACACAGTCATTCACTTGTGGTAAGTGTAGGTGTTCTTTTCAATTTAACTTCATGAAGATAGTCAATATTTCTTTGTATTCAGATTTTTAAATAAAATTGTTGTTTCTTGTTGCATCCCTAAAGAAATATTTGGAAAATCTGCAACTACTCCGTAACTCAGTATTGGTGCAGTTTAATGATGGCCTCTTAGTTGCATCTAAAATAAACGAAACTTGTAAGTTGAATACTATTGCACACTTGAACCATCTTGCTAATAATAGGCATAAGGTGTCCCCCACAAAAATAAAGTTCTGTTTGAAAGAAGTTACTATTTCCAACTCCTTTGTGAAAAAGGGTCAAGAAAGGTGCTCTAAAGAACATGTTTCTACAATCCTGAGAATTAATCCACCAAAGACACCTAGGGCCTGATTACAAGTTTGATGGTGCAACAGTGGGACTGCCCCCACCGCACTGCAAAACCCATGTGAGAACCACCTGCCGTATTATAACTTTTTTAGTCATTGGCGAGCGATTCTTTGGCATTCCCATGGCCGTGCCTATAAATATGACACTGCAATGGGAATGTCAAAGGAAGTTCCAGCACAGCATGGACTATGAAGTCTGTGCCGTGCTGGAACTGGGGGTGGGCATGCTTAGAGGGGGGAATATGTTGTGCCCCCCTGTGTGCATCCACATGGAGTGAGGCACAAGGGGGCCCTGTATGGCCCCCTTTCTTTCCTCACCACCACTGTTTTCATTGAGGAAAGACTGCCATGAAATCAGTGGCAGTGAGGAAAGTCGTGATATGCTTGGCGGGACCACAGCGGGCACACCAAGTATATTGATGCCTCTTGACTGCTGCACCACCACCAGGGAATGGTGGTTCCCTAGCTTAGTCGGCGGTCACAGGGCAGCACAACCGTCAAGGTCGAAATGTGGCCGTCAGAAGACCGCCACTGCAGCCCCACCATGAGTCTGACAGTCTGAGGGCCACCAGACTCGGAATTTGGCCCTTAGCAATGTGAGGTTATTTTTGGGAATGATCAGCTATTGGGGACAGTTGATTCCAAACTTTTCCCTGATTGTAGAGCCTTTGCTGAAGCTTACTCACAGTAATGTAACTGATCCTGTTCTAGTTGATAACAAATGCATGAGAGCCTTCCTCAAGCTTAGGAGCAATCTCTGTAGTACACCCCCGTAGTGCACCCCCAGTAGGAATGCCAAATTATGAGAAAGATTTATACTTACTCTGTGATGTGCACTGTCAGTTCTAACACAAAATTAAGAGACCTGTGGCTTGTTTTATTGCCACAGATCAAATTTCTCTGTCTCAAAAGGTACCCCTACACCATCAATCTTATGCCATCACACAGAGAAAGATGTTACCATTGTTTCTCCGAACGTGAAATAAATGATAACTGGTGATTTAAACAATCTCAACTGATGTACACTGAATATATCATGCCCACACCTGTAACCATGTTCCCGAGAAAATAAACAGGGGATTATGTTCGTCAATGGATATTTTTCAAAATACCATACATTTAAATGAGACAAAAGTGCAACATCATTGCCCACAACTATATGTGTTTACAATATAAACAAATCAATCAAAAACAAACATACATGAACTATGATGCTGCATTGAAATAATATTTAAACATGTGATTAAAACAGCAAGACATCATGTGTAGTGTCCTCCAGTTTGAATCTATGGGGTTGTAGCATGTTCTAACCCTTTACTGCACAGTCCAAAGGGCATTGCTGGGCCCTTGATAGTGGTGGTCAGAGCAATTTATCTATTTGGAGGTGATGTTGTGGTTTACATCACCAATATTGAATGAATCAATTTATAATCTTTACGGTTGATAATGGCTCCTGGCACCAACACATTTGTATTTGAGGATATGACCTCCTGGGTACAAACCCATTTTAACCCCTATGAATGATTGACAATGTTACTAATGAGATCCTGTTTGCCATGATGTTAGTAAATATCTTGTAGTCACTGTTGAGGTGGCTTTTGGGGTGGTATGAATTCGGGTCGATCTCTGGTTTATCCTTTTTTAGGAAGCTAGTCACTCCAGTATCAGTAAAGGTGCTCAATATAGATCACCCCTAAAGGATATGATTAAAAAAGTGGACAAGGAACGTTGCCAGTTGCTGCGAAAACACCTTATATATTTCTTCAGGTAATTCGTCCTTTCCGCTAGCTTTAGCGTTAGGTAGCGACTTAATCGTTAGTTGTACTTCCAAAAGTGTTAGTGCTGTTGTTATGGAGTCAGCCTGCTCCAAGGCCAGGTTAAGAACTTGGATCACCCCTAGCCATCCATTATTAACCTCAATAGAGCTGTCATGGGATTCTGAGTATTTCATTTCATTTCAAAAAGCCATTATTTCGGTCAACAAGACCTCAAAAGTACAATCACACGACAAACAAATGCATTTGAAATTACAGCAATTACACTAATAAACACATTTGATAATAAAAAAGTTCCATACAGCACATTTTAAAAGGAAAAATACACATCAAACTAATTTATCATGGAAGAATATAAACAGCAAAGGTTAGTTCATGGCAGTCTATAATACTCCATACCTGGGAAGTGCAAATTGGTTAATAAATAAATAAGTTACCTAAAATCATTTACCTGACAGGTTTACTAAAAAGGATGACCTGTAATCTATCATTCTACGTAAGTGTAACCTGGGATTCAAAGCTCTCTATACTAGAGGCTGGGTCTGGAAAAGATATTTTAATTGATTAAAATAAGAAAATCACCAATTCATTATAGCGTAGCTAGAGAGCCAACAGCAAGCTTAATTGGTTCTAATAAAAAACAGGGCCTGGTTTTAAGACTGGCGGGATTAGGCACTGTAGTTGTTTTCCAAATACTAATTGATAAATATAATAGATTGATTCATATCCACCAAAAAAAAGACCATGTGGCTTCTAACTTGACGCTTTCAAGTATGTCCGGTGAGTGCACCACATAAAAAATAGGAACCCTGGCACTGAGTAGACTATCGGGATACTAGTATCATATTTTAGTATTCTGAAGGCCTCAGAGCAACATCTAGTTCCTAGGTTCCTACAGATCTGAACCAGCTATCGTTTTCTTGCCTTGTGATAGTCGGGGCAGCTAAACAAAACGTGAGGTACTGACTCTTCAGTACATTCACATGCCGGACAGTTTGGGCTTTGCATATCCCCCCACTTATGTGATAAACATCGAAGAGGGAGGGTCCCATGCCTGAACTGGAGAAGCCGCTGCCAGTTTGATTTTGTCTAAAACCGACTCGAAGCTAAACCTATCTTTGATTTCTAAAAAGGCTATAGTTAATCTGCCAGTTCGGGAGCAACTATGAAGCTGAGATAATTTGTACTCCTCATAATAAGCCTTCAATAGTTTCCTGGGAAGAGTGGCACAGGTGGTCTCTGGATAATCCCAAACCTCATCCAACCCGAGACGAACTAGCCAGTGTTTAATACGGGCAAGCCACGACAGTTTAGCAGCCCCTCGCAGATTCGATATTTCCATTAGTTCCTCCCTGTATGGTAAAAGTTCCGGGGTAACCCACAGGCGATGCCAGTATAATAAAGGTTTCAAATTTGTTACATCCGCGATTGCCATAAGGCCCAGATCTAATCATAGGGGAATTAGCGGAGTACCCATAGTAGCGTATTAGATTATACACTTCCTTCCCTATTTGTATTTTAACCAAAATCCATCAAGCCCCCGGATCACCCACTACCTTGAGGACCTCAGACTGGGCTGGGTGTGCAATCAGCACATCTACTCTTCGATGTGAAGTCTGTGATTAGGTAAAATATGTGGGTTTGATATACAAAGGAATGCGAGGATTTATCTTTTAAGTGTGTCTCATACAAAATTATTTTATCTGCATTTAAAGATCTAAACCGTGCTAACATGGCTTGACATTTCAATCTGTTATTTAAGCCACACACATTGCAGGAATACAATTCTCAACTTATTACGAGACATTGTAAGGTACATTTCTGTGCTCAACTGTCTGCTGCATATTTTTTCATATTTTTACCCAACTTACACCTTGCGTGTGCCCCCCTACAAACTGCAACCTTCCCCCCGCACTACCCCCTGTGACCCTGGAGCTCGACCTACCTAGGCTCCCACCTGCCCCACCCTCCTCCTGTGTGCCCCCCCCATGCTCCACTTTCCCATCCCGCCTACCACCCCAATCCTTAGAGTAGTGCCATGGCATGGCACCTGGAGATTATCTAAGGCCACTGAGGGCATCAAACTGAAACAGAGAAAAAAGAAAAATAACCAGAAATAGTAAAATTAACCCCCTAGAGGAAAACAATGCAAAGTGATGTCAATTGCATTCAATCCGAGTAAGTTAATACATGGAAATTTACACTTAATGTCACAGCATTAGATTCTGAATTATTATACTGACATTTCCTGTAATTTTACTGATTGCTACCACCAGTGCTGCCTCCAGTACTAACGTTCCAATTCTCCTTCTTTCCAACCCAATTGCTAGATTAACAACAGAAAATATCTTGCTTGTGCCACTGGATGAATACTTTGGGAATAGACTTTAAAAAGAACTTTGAGTTTTGAATGCTGGACAATGTATGCTGGAGTGCCCACTTGGTGAAAATTACTGATCAAACTCTTGAATTCCTTCCTGCGGTGTGCTGAAAATTTAGGATATTTCGGAAAAAATCTTAAAGGAAAAATCTGCTAGAATCTGAAAGAGCTTATTTTGTATGGTGTAAGAGAGAATATGCTCCTTTGGTCCTATAGCCCCCAAACTTTACAATGATCATGCAATGGTATTTAACGCTGGGAGATTGGATTGCAGGCACGCGGTGTGACTGCGTGATGGTTAAATGGTTAAATGCAGTTTATGGGTCTCGGCTTCACGACAGACATACTTTTGCACTAGATCAGAAATGAGGCCAACAGTTATTTGTCTATTTTCATGTACTTCCAGTATGCCAGTAAACCATAGGTCTGTACGGCGTGATCTGTTTTCAGCATCGTCAATTTTCATCTGCAAGTCAACCAGCTTGGTTTGGAGATTAACAGTAGAGGTAACCTGTGGAGACCTTTCATCCTCTAAATCTGACACCCGCTGCTCAACCTCAGAAGTGCGGGTAGTTTGATTCTACACATTATTGTTAATGAGATTCAACTGTTCTATTTTTTTGTTAGCCTCATCCTGCGAGACCTTCATTGTTTTAAGTTCACTTGAAATTTGAAGAAGAAGGGTTTCTGTTGGAGTGGTACGTCTTTCTTGTACTTTATCAGGTTGTATTGTTATATGGAAGCAACCAAGGTCGGGAAGAGCCGTCTTTGTTAGTGGGATCGCTATGTTAGTGTCCTGCTGATTCTCCTACATCATTGGTGATGGTGGAGCTAGATCTGCTGTTAATTCCTGCTGAGATTTGGTGTTAACGCTCAGTATATGAAGAATTGAGTTACTTCTGTTCTGATCCTGCATAGGAGTTTTATCGCCAGGATCCAAATGAGCCGCATCTTTGGGGAGTTCCTTCAGCCAGGACACTGCAAACAAGGAATATGTCTGACACTTCTTGGCTCCCCATGAGCTATTCACTAGCGCTTTTCCTCCTATTTTGTTTGTTTTGCCAATGCCTGCTAAATTGGTTGCTGACTTAGCGGCGTAACTAGGGCTGAGCTGTCTTTTAGCAGGGATAAGGGATGCATTTTCTTTCACCCCTGCTTCGGTTAGGTCCATCATTCCAAGGCCAGTAGATTCACACAGTTGTCCCACTTTTCCTTGCCCTGCTGGACAGCATATTGAGTAATCAGGTGAGGATGAGGGTGCTTGCACATATCCTTGTCCCAATGGTATTCAGCCAGCATGAGTCAGCACATCCTTGGCTGGAGGCAGTACATCCAGGCAAAGAGTCCGGTAAGGCTGAGAGGAGGAGAGGGGGGAGCTGTTTTAGTACAGCTGCTAGTCCCAGCTTAAAAAGTAGAGAAACCAATTGTTAATGTTAATGTTATATGTGCTTGTATAGCGCGCAGCTGCCCCAGCAAAGGGGCGTCCAGGCGCTTACTGTATGAAAGGGTACAGAGGATAGGAAGTAGAAGGGGAAGGAGATGTTAACAGAATTCGTCCTGCAGTGGCCAGGTGGCACTCTAAAAGTTCCACGTCAGCTAGGGAGCGCAACCCAACTCAATATTTCAACCCAGTAGTGGACAGTCCCTGAGCTCTGCAGCGCATCCGCCCGCCACCTGGATGCCTTCAGTTGCCGTCATACTTCTCAGCCGCAGAGGAAGACAGGAGCTTCATACATGACCGCCATATTTAAATATTTTTATTATGTTTTATATTTATATGCATTTTTGTTAAACTAGGACTTGCCTGTATTGGAGTAGGAATAGTACATTGCACCCCTACAAAGACCAACACTTTCCCTACTGTTGTTCAGATTGAAGTTTGAATAATAATGTAACCCCTCCAAAGTCCAGACTTGTCAATGCTTTTGCTTGCACTGGAGTAAGAATCATATTTCTAACCCCTCCGAAGTCCAATACTTTGCCTGCTTTTGCTTAAGTTGGAGTTAGAATACTAAATCTGACCACTCCAAAGTCCAACACTTTCCCTACAATTGGCTATTTTCCATATCTTACAGTGGCTCTTCCCAATCCATCATGAAGGTAATTTGTTCCTTTCCTGTTTGTGATTTCCTGTTTATAGGAATATATGGAGCTAATGCAGAGCCCTCCCTTGCATTGTGATGCAATCACAGTTTTTCATCTGATATAAGTCATCTAGGATTTCCCATCCTCTTTCTTCAGTCCTTTTATTCCTGGGCGAGTTCCCTCAGAAGCCTGAGTACTGTTACTATCTGGATGGGATTTTCTGCCACCCGCTTTATCCTCCTGAATAAGCGTAGCCTCTCTGAGGGCATCTGGTCCATCCACATGCCAGGTCGGGGATCAAGGTGGCTGCTGAAAGGCATTGCCCTTACTTTGGAGAAGCAATTTCAGAGATTCCAGTGAGACATTCACAGCTTGCCTTTGACAGGTTATGTCGCAAAGTTCGCACCATCACAAATCTAATATTGACCCAGGAATTAATTGGTCACCAATAGTCCAGTCGTCTCCACATAACATCGATTTGCTCATCCTAATTATGCAACAAGACCAGGAACTGCAACAGTTGTGAGCTGAAAATGCAGGTTTTTAGGTGGTATACAGCAGCTAGAGCAGATGATATCCCACCCATTCCTCTAGGGTCCTTGCATTTTTCTTGGGATCCATCCAACCTGAAAGACTTTTTGAGTGCTCTTATGGTTCACTTTGCCTTCAGACCTGCCCAGTTCTCCTCTGATAGTGCCAATGTGTGTTATTTCGTAGAATCTCTTTTTGGGACTGCTTTTGTTTGGGTGACACCTTTGCTTACCAATAGCAACAACTACCTGAACAACTACTCTAGTTTTCTGGAAAGCTTCAAGATGTTCCAGCGCTTGGATGAGGAACTGGCTGCTGAGGAGGCTCTTTGCAACGTTCAGTGAGGTACATCTGATGTAATGTCCTACATAAACCAATTTGACCAGATGGGGGTAGAGAAGGTCTGGGTGGACTGAATTTAGATGTCTGTCTTTTACTGAGGTCTAAAGAATGATGTAAGAAATGAGTTAATAAAATCTCCACATCCTGATTTGTTGACAAATTTAATTGAACAGGCTTTGATAATTGAACATCTACTTCAGGAAGGAAAGGATGGAAGTCCTGAAATGGCATTTGACTGAGGCCAATTCTTATGATTACTCTTTCCAATTCCATCTTCAGAAGAATCAATGCAACTTGGTTGGGTTTGAGGACAATTGCTAGAAACTGAGTATGAAAGGAGTCTCTCCAAATGCTTATGCCAATTCTCAGTAAGGCAGAGAAGGATTGGTATAGAAAAACTCCCTTACTTAGGAAACACAGAGAATTCTAAATTCCCTTAGCTATTTCGTCTTCCAGTCCTCTTAACTGCTAGAACTGGATAGACTATCCTGTTGTTGTAATACTTTATTCAATAGATTTATCATAAAGGTAAATACATTTCCTATCTAGTACAAACAATAAAATACATACAGCTAAAATACAGCCAATAAAAACATTAAAAAATCCTATTTACAGTATAAAAGTGCAAGGCAGATTTAAAGTACAGTGATGAATTTAAACATGGACATTTCATCATCAGGCTTGACCATGATTAACTAGCGCTTTTATTTTTTAATATAATAGTACGTATCAGCCATGCCCTTCCCAAGAACTTTGCAACTCCACAGATCAGGGACAAAGATGACGTATCTGATGTGAGAATGCGTAAGGCCGTCTTACATTGTCTTACTCCTAGCTCTTTACAAACTGGTTTTAGCCATTTTCTTCTAACGTCCCAGTATGCTTTACAGGCGAACAAAAAATGTGGTAGGGACTCACTAGGGCAAGAACAACCCGTACAGGTGGCTTGCTCTAATCTAGACTTCTTCCATCTCTCTGTAAAATCATTTAATGGCAGTGTCCCATATCTCATTTTTAAAAAGAGAGATCTATCTTTTGGGACTTGTATGAAGTCCAAGAAAGGTTCCAGCTTCCTGATAGGTTTATGCTCTAGAAATGTATTAGTTAGGGTCCCCCACTTAGTACTGAGTAATTCCTTTGCCTGGACCCACTCCCAATAAATTTGTTTCATATTTTCTTTGGGAGGGGGTGTTTGGGCCAACCAAGCATCTTCCAGACCCAGGTCTATGGCCAGCTGCCTTAAATTATTCAGCCACATGATTTTCTTTGAGCTGTCAAATACTAAGGCATAGTTCGCCAATTCGGGTGTCCTCCTCAGGCGCACCCAATACAATAAGGGGCAGAGATGAGCTATATCTCTTATTGAACGTTTGCCCAAATCATGGTAGAGGGGTTTTAATGGGGGTTGAGAGGGGTAGGGACACCAGATCCCTCATAAACTTGTTCTCGGCTTTAACCAAATCCGTGGTATTTTCAAACCCCCACATTTCCGAGCCATACACTGCGGAAGCTAACGCTTTTCCTTCGTATACCACGAGAGCTGGGGCTATAGGTTTACTAATTGAGATTTGTTGGTTTCTCAGAATTGCCCCTGATGCTCTTTTAAGATTTAAGAGCATTTTGGCCACATGGGAGTCCCATTTCATTCTGTTGTTCACCCTGATGCCTAGATAATCGAATGCCTCCACACCTCTAATGGGGATCCATTTAGGGTAATATTAATCCTCCTTGGTTTTCTAGATGTTGACAATACCATCAGCTTGGTTTTAGAGGTGTTAATAAGCAGACCCCGTGATTCGCAAAACAGATTAAAACTGTCCAACAGTTTATGTAGCCCCATAGGGGTTTTGGCCATCAGCAGGGTGTCATCTGCGAAAAGGAGGGTAGGTGTTTTCTCTCCCGCCAGGACTGGGGCATCAGCTGGGTTCTCTCTCAAATGGGCTACCACCCCATGATTGAAGAGAGAAAACAAAGTTGGTGCCATCACACAGCCCTGGCGGACCCCCCTATTCACAGGAACCCTTCCAGTCAATTGTCCCTGGCTCCCCCATCTGATTTTAGCATAATTATCTTCATGGAGCTTTTTGATAAACTCAAGAAGGTAACGTGGGAAGCCCATGTCATTTAAAACCTGCCAAAGCTTTACACGGGGCACCAAGTCGAAGGAGGTTTTCAGGTCGATAAAGGCCAGGTATAAGCTTCCTTTCCCGATGGAAACAGTTTTCCAATAAACCGCAAAGAATCTGAAAACCTGGTCCATCGTACCCACCCTTTCCCTGAAACCAGCCTGATAGTGTGTCAGAATGTTCCCCTCATCAAGCCAGGACCCTATTCTAGAGACAATGACCCTGCCAACTACCTTTTGAACCGCATCGATTAAACTAATCGGCCTATAGTTGTCAGGGTCCTCCCTGGCACCTTTCTTATATATGGTTACAACTTCAGCTCCCTTCCTCGACTCAGGGACAGGGTGTCCCTGTGCAATTAAGTTCATAAGGAGGGTGATGAAGTTGGCCCACAATGAGGGGTCATATAGGAATAAATCACCCGGGAGGCCATCCGGCCCTGCTGCCTTTCCCGGGGCTATACTTTTTATAGCCAGTATAACCTCATTAATGGTGAAGGGATCAGATGATTCAATGATATCTTGAGAAGCCTCTCTCAGTGGCCCTTGACTTTGGTCTTGTTCCATCTCACCACAGTATAGTTTGGAAAAGTGTGAGAACCATTGCTGCTCAGTTATATGGTTTGGGACGGGTTCCACTCCCCTTCTGCTAAGTTTGTTTATTAACTCCCAGAACAAGGTGGAATCTTTTAGCTGAGCAGCTGCTTTAAGCTGTTGCCAGTGGTCTTCCTCCCACTCCCGTTTTGTCAGATACACTGTATTACTGTATTCCTTTCTGGCAGCCCTTATGGCAACGGGATCTTTACTACGCAGGGCGATGGTTATAGACTTTCTTTTTTCCCTACACATGGCCGTGTACCACAAATTACCACACTTGGGCGTTTTATTATTATTCCCTCTATTCACCTTTGCAGTAAAAAATGAGCCCAGTTTTTCTATAAGGCACCTTACAGATCTCTTAGGCCAGGTCCCTGCATAGTGTCTTTGGGCATGTTAAATGTGGTCAGATCCCTGCTCATCGCTAATACTAGCTCTTTGATGCCAAACAGGGTTTCTTCCTGACATGCCACCTTCTGCCATTTTGATCTGCGGTTACAATTAAAAGGGACCACCTCTTTTGGTATTAGCAGCGTGGTTTTAGGTACTTCTCCCTGGTTTCCCCATATGATTTTCATACATAGAGGGTTATGATCGCTGTCTTGCGACGGGATCACCTACATGTCTAATAAACTCCCCCAAAAATGTGCATTGAGCAGAATATAATCAATAAGTGAGGGACTGCTAGGTCTGTTAAAAGTCATTGCCCCATTAGGGTCCGAGGTGGTTCTACCATTCAGTGCTCGAAGGTTGTATTCAATAACTAGAGCATTGATTTGGACCACCCTCGGTGTCCATTTCCCAATTGTTGTCAAATTTAGAGGGGGAATTCCCTGTCTCGCATCTTCCTCCCTAATCCCCGTTTTATCTTCCTCCATTAGTGGCTCATATGTACAATTAAAGTCACCACCCATGATGATATTGGCCAAGGGTGGGACACCTGCTAATGCAGTTTCTAAAGCTACTATGGTATCTGAGCTTTGTCCCCCCGGGGTGCCTCTAGCGTAAACATTGAACAATTCTACAGAAGTGTCATTGTGGTGACCTTTGACAGATAAATGCATAATATCATCCAAACCTGTTTTGGTAATATCACAGTTTAATGCCACACTGACCCATATTTGTAGACCCCCAGTGGACGCCCTTTCCCTAAATTAATTGCCGGAATGAAGAAAGTAGTGTACCCAGACTTATACAGCGGGATCGTGCTCCAAATCTCCTGGAACATGCAGATCTCATACTTGCTGATAAACTCATTCCATTCGGGATGGCCAGTTTCTTTTGGAGACCAGCTATGTTCCAGGAGAGCAGTCTGATCACATTGAAGTTTCCTTCCTCACCACCGGGGGAAGCCTGCGGGACCAAGTCCACTGGGTTCAAGTTGTCCGGTCCAACGGGCACTCCTGGATCAAGGGACCAATTCTCAAGCTCAAATGAGTCTGCAATACCCGATATCGACCCTTCCGAGTTCACATTACTTAAAGTTGCCATAGTTGCTGGGATCAGTTTTTCTGTATTAACAGAAACAGATGTGTCAGCCACATATACAGAGGGCATTTCCTTGTATAGTCAATCTATTTTATTCAGTTCGGAATCGTCCTGCATACTGTCTATAGACCACAATGGAAAATATCTAATTTGGATATTACAATGCTTAGGTGTGCAGGTTTGATACTCCAAGGATACTAAACTTTCCGCCATCGCCACACTACACAGCTTTATTTCAATGCAGTCTGTATGGGAACTAAACAGGGACAGTCTTTTAACACTGATCATATCCTCCCTGATGATTGATCTGCATCCCCTCACATGTTGTAACCAGTGAATTGCTTTATTATTAATGGCTTCGCTGCTCTCATGACCGTGGTCCCCACTAGGCTTTGGGACCCTGGTTAGGTATACCATTGCCTTTGAGTTTCCCGGAGGCTTGTTAATAGACTGGGATCTCTGGCAATCGCCCACGCTTAGCCCTTTATAAACCGTGCTTGGACTACCAGGGTTTATTTTGCTCGGGCATTGATCGTAGCACTTTTGAATAGATCCTCCGGATTTCGTGGCATCTGCATACGAGCCCGTATTGGGGAGCACAGCGGAGCTCTTATTGCCTTTCTGTCTATTGCCCGCGATGCCTTTTCCTAGAATCCCGCCACCTAACTTGGGCTTTATGGGGGGGTATCCCTTATATTCAATGATGTTACTAATGCGGGCGGTGTTAAAGATGTTACTTTTTTAGGTCCACCCATTTCCCCCTTCCGTGATAGGTCCATTAACAATTTTTTAATTGCAACCAATTCCCTCTCCAGAATTCTTATTTTATTCATCAATAACCTATTTGAGGATAGACATGTGGAGCAATCCTCATGAGTACCCATCTTGGGATCCAGTTTCCTAGTGACTTGTGATATTACTTCAATTAGATCCCCAGATTTGCCTTCTAAAACAGCAAATCTGTTGGAGCAGGGGATGATTTTCTCGCTTGGTACACCATTCTGGGCCTGATTAGAAATCTCAGGTATATTCTCAGATGGAACGATCTTAGTGGGCAGATTAACAATATTTGAAGGTTCTGTAGGACCCAGTTCCAATAGGCCCTCGAGCGGTCTATGCACTTCACAGATAGGACGGGGGGAAGGGGTTTCTTGTTAAAAATAGCAGGGATCACCTTGCTCCAGTCTGCTTTAGGGGGCACATTAAAAAAATCACTTTCCTCCCTCACATTAGGTCCGGGATTTCCTCCTAGAATCTCCTCACATTCGCTGACAATGGCTTCAGTGCTTGAGAGGACACAGTTAGTGGCCGAATGCTGAAACCTTTTTGCTTTTTTCCCCTTTTTTGTAATTGCCAGAGCTGGACCTCCCTCCATGGCTTTCCTTTTGCCCATTGTTATCAATCAGACCCCCCTTGGTAGCTTTGTTATTAATTATTAGGCACCCTTTGGATAGAAATGTCAATACACCATTAGCAATAGTTTCCCTCGTGTTCCCCACAGTACCTTTTAGTCCATATGCTCTTGTTATAGGTGCAATTGGATACCAAATGTAAAAGAGGTGGCCCAGCCCTGCCTCTTCCTGTCGCGGACGGGCGTGGGACGGGCCCACCCTTGGCCCGGGCTTCGCCCGGACACGCCCGCACGCGTCCCAAGCCGCGGGAGGCGCCTCAAACTTTTGAGCGCCTGCGGGCGCTTGAGAATGATGTGCGTTGTGCGCGCCCCACTGCCTGCCGGGAATTGGAGTCCTCCGGCACTGATGCTGGTGCAAGCCAGTAAAAGCGGTCACCTTACGGGGCTTTAGCCTGCCCCCGATGTGGTCTCAACAGCAAGTGTGGTGGTGGAGAATCCCACGCTGCGGGAGGCGCCTCAAACTTTTGAGCGCCTCCGGGCGCTTGAGAATGACGTGCGTTGTGCACGCCCCACTGCCTGCCGGGAATTGGAGTCGTCTGGCGCTGATGCTGGTGCAAGCCAGTAAAAGCGGTCACCTTACGGGGCTTTAGCCTGCCCCCGTCGTGGTCCCAACAGCAAGTGTGGTGGTGGATATTTCCAATATTCTGTCTTATTAGACTGCAGAGCTTTAGATTTATAAAAGGACAAGGTGTGGGCTAAGAAAACTCAAATTTATTTTCAAGAAAAGGAGTTTCCAGAACTAGTTCGAATGGTAGATGGTTCGCTTATATCTTCCAGACTGGTAAAGAAATGCACTGAACCCAGCTGCTGACCCTGGGACTTTATCAAGAAGCAAAATCTTTATCTTGATTGCATCAACAAATTATGCCATCATTCTGGTTGGAGAGTCACAGTCCTTACAAAATCTAGCAAACGTGCACCTTGTCCATATGTTCTTCATTTGACATAAACATTGTTATTCCTTTGGAAGTTAAAGGTCTCCCGGAGAAAATATTTTAAAGGAGTCCCAGTTTACCTGTGTTACCTTCTTGTAGACCACATCAGTGCAAAATCACTCCTTGACTTATGTCTTTAATAAACCAAGAGAATGTGTTTTTACTGACCCATTGAGAATTGGATTGTACCATTTCAACTAAACCAAATACAGGAGTTCTCTGTGATTGGATGTATACTTTGACAGAGGCAAAACAGATGTTTTAAACCAATTGCTACAGAGAAATCTACAGAATAATCTAATAACTCATTCTATGTCTCCAGCTTTGTTTACAGAAAAAGAGATAAGACCTCGCTTGATTATTGAGAAGTAAACAAAGTGACAGTCGAAGATTGTTTTCCGCTACCATTAATTTGAGATATAGAAGCAGTAAAGGGTATCTAACTATTTACTAAATTAGACTTGCAGGGCGCCTATCATTTTCTATGATAAGGAAGGAGTCAAATGGAAGACTGTCTTTCAGACATCATTTAGGCATTTAGAATGTAGAGTTATGCATGCGGTCTTTGTCATTCACCTGCCATAATTTAATGCTTCATGAATTATGTTTTTTTCTGAGGTATTGAACATTTATGTAGCAATTTATTCATACAATATCCTAATCTTCTTAACAACTTAAATGAGCACTGAAGATATGTTACGACAGATTTATAGAGGCTTTGTAACATAATCTTTACTGCAAATTCCAGAAGATCATATATTGAATATCTGGGATAGTGTTCAAGTCCGAAGGGTCTAGCAAGAGATCCTATGACGTTTGCAGCTAATCAGTATTGGCCATTGCCTAAATCCCTCAAAGAGACCTTAACAAGTTTGACGTTAGCAAACATTTGTGTAATGAAATGCCTCTTTTTGCATGTTCACCCCCACATTTTTGGGCTGATGCTGCTGGTTTTTCAACTCAGAGAGTGCACTGAGGCCTGGTGACCAGACCTCAGTGCCAGTGTTCTAACGCTATACAAGGTTATGAAGAATTAGATACACATAACTGGCAAGTACTGACTTACTTATATGTTCATAGTATATGGTACCCCAGGTAAACAGGGCATGTAAGGCAGTGTTCACGCAGGGCTTCAGCACTGTTTGTGCCATCCTATGTGTGACAGAGACAAAATGGACCCCAGGGTGCCACTGCAGACTGAAAGGGCAGTGTTGTACACTGCTAGGACTTAATTTACAAGAAACTGATGCATCGCTGTGTTAAAGCAGCAATGCGTGAGACTACTTGCACCTGCGGCAGAAACCCTTGATGTACAGTATTTACAATACAGCAAACCACGGTGCAGAGTTTTTAGGCGCATTGCTGGAGTTGGTGCGGGAACGACGCAACTCCAGCAATGCATCACAATACAGAGGTGATGGGTCAGTTTTCATTGACGCATCACCTATTGAATAGGGCCCAATATGTTAGAGCGTAAAAAAGGTGACAAAGTCACCTTGCGCTCAAACATATTGGTCCTGGATGTGACGCATACAAGTGAGCATAGTCCACTATTGTATGTGTGACATCAGCACTTATTGTCACAAATTATGACAATATGCACACATACCTACCTTCTGTGGCCCACTTACCTTGTGACTTGATTGCATAGTGCAATCAAGTTACTACAGCTGGTGTGGTCCCTTGAGAACAACCAATGCATCACCCCTATGCCTGAGTTTATCAGGCTTAGGGATTGTGATGTATTGGCAGCGCACCAGCCCGATGAGGCAAAAAAAGTTTTACGGTAGGTTTTCCGATGGAAATGCCTACCTTGCAATTAAAATCGAACTAGGCGCAGCTGATTCCGACGCAGGTAAAAACCGACACAACCTGATGCAACCTGATGCTTCCGCATCAATGTAAATATAGAGCAAATGAAGTGCTGCTGTTGTGTCAAAAAAATTACCCCCTAAGGAAGCCCTATGGATCCCTATGGTAGTGATCTATTAAGTAAGACAAATGATTTTCAAAATGTCTTGACAGCAACACTTCCAAATTGTTGTTTTGCTGTGGAAAGGATAGTAGCCCCATTGGCTAGGACAGGGTTACCGGCTGGCACTCCAGTCCGGATAACTTCTGAAGGGGACTACCTAGCAAGGTCAAATCACGTATGAAATTAATTGTGACCTTAAATCTGACCTGATGCCCAAGCCAGATTTAAAGTCACTAATAAAGTTAAGAAAGTTCCCATTCGGCACTCCAGCTAGTCCAGTGGCCTCACAAAGGCACTGACTCATAGACAGGCTTCCTACTGCCTGGAGAGACATGTGAACAACTCCCAGGCCTGGGATCAAAGGCAGTTGCTGTAGAACGAGGTGTCACCTTCTCTCCCAGGAATGCCACTCAGGGTGTTAGCCCCAAAGGCAGGTCTCAAAGGTGAAGATCAGTCAAAGGGAAATCCCTGGGTACACACTTAAGTATGGACTTCTTCTAATTCCATACCTATCTAACCAGGCATACAATCGTCAAATTTAGGGAACTACACAAATAGAATTTTACATTTCCACACTAAAATTCGAACGTTCACAGTCTTTTTAATTAAAACATAAGACAATTTATACACAAATTGGCAAATTAAAATTTCAAAGAGCGATCTTTGAAAAGGTTTTCTCAGAAGACATAAGTATTCATAGCAATTTACTAAAATTCATTACATACATATACAAAAACAAATCAAATATTAAGCATCACATTCATATAAGATAAAAAGGATTTTTATATGCACCAAATACATTAAATCACAATAAAAAACATTGACAACCCCCTGTGATGTGGCTAACTGATATCTTCACCACTCCTAATTTGTTGGATCCAAAGGTCATTAATTGATCAAAGAGTGACATCCAACAGTACCACTTATGCGTGTGTATCAGTTGTTCACTAGACCGTGGTTGGATTTTACATAAACAGTGCGTCGACGCGTTTCGGTGCGAGGAACTTTAGATACTGTGGCACCTTCCTCAGGACTGCCGTTTCTTTGGGGTCACCGGCTTCCGATCGGATTGCTTGTAACCCTATCTGCGGATATAAGGGGAAAAGCAAGGTGTAACTATTCTTGAGTAGTTCATGGTGCAATCACATGGTCAGATGATATTACTAAACAGTTATATTATTTTCATAACTCTTATGGTTGTTAACCATTATACTTGTATATTAGAGTTATCTCCTTGTCTGACTTTCTTTTTCCTGTATGGTAATAGAGAACGTTTACTTATTCAGTACATGAGGTCTTACTCGATATCAAGATGTTGTTTACCCAAAGTGGGACATATATACACAGACCTCACCAGAGGTAACACAATTTAGTACAGATTCGTATTGATACGTTTCACATCCCTGCGTTTCCATTTTAGTGTGGAAATAGAGGGGGGATCAGGGTTAAGGGCAAAGATATGCCTAATCTGATCATAGCACGCCTTATCTTACACGCACCTATATCCTTTTTAGTTCCACTAGCTCTTACCATCTGGGTTTAAGTCAGGGCACGACTTCAGATATAGGTTCTTGTTGCCGGACCTGGTTTCTGGGTTAGGTTATGCTTTTTCCTAGGGTGTAAGTTATAGTTTTATTATCTTTGTTTCTTGGTAGCAATCACTATCATATAGTAGACAATGGAATATCTTTACCTTTTCAATTCAAGGGAAGAAAATGATTGGAGACCTCTGATCTTCCTAGTTTGTAGGTAGTGGCTCCTCGGATTTCCTTAGGCCCACTCTATAGGAGTCTAGTGCAAATGAAAACACATAGTGCTATTTAGAGCTAGTATTCTCCTATTCGTTTACCGTTGTTACCTTACTACCACTTCGGCATCTTACCCCCTAGTATGGGTTAATGTACTAGATTTATTTACCTCTGAGCAAGTCTCATGCACGTGGATAGACGACCTCTTCAGTCTTTGTATTGATCTGTAGGGGAACTTCCACTTTTCTTGGTCAGTGTAGGTATTTATCTATATGATCAGGGAATCTCACGTTAGTGACGTTGCCTTTATTTGAGCGATAGATACCCTTTAGTTTATATGAGCTAGATTTAAATTATTAAGTCGCCAGTGGTCGAATGACTCATCTTACCTTTAAAAGTTAAAACAAATCTTGAACGGACATATGTCGGCGCGATTCACTCCATGAACTGGATATGTTCTGTCAAAGAATAGAAAAGCGCTCGAGTATTCATGATAAGTAGACGGCTATAGGACTATAATTTTCTAGGGTTACTTTAACTTCCCTTTATGTCCTGGATGTTCTACATAAGCATATGGGGAACAGCATGTGTTTATGTTACCCATATATGTATGTTCAGTTAATGTATTTTTCCAAGGAACCCCTTATAGATGTACTGCTGTGGGGCTTTCATTTTCTGAATTTACTTTGATTTTCCTGCTTTACTCAGTTGTCTGAATTCGCATCAGGTGGGTTTCATATTTTTATCTTTATCTCAACACCCATGCCTCTCTGCATATGCTCAGATTGTCTAGCCCACTGTCACCCTCTGATTGTGGACATCTATATTAGATATATAGGTCACCTTTAAACTGCTCTATTTGTTTGCTAGCCCTCCCTCTACAAGGGTTGTTGAGATTTATCTAAAAAGCCTCTCAGGTCCTATCCTGATAATGGGCACCCCCCCGTATCTAGCGTCTGGTCTCGTTTTAAAATTCTCACCGTTTTGAATCGAGGGTAGCGCGTCTGCCTCGTTCTCTCACCGTAGATACCGGTGAAATGAGAACGCTGTATATATACAGAGTTAATTGGGTTGATAGATTGCAGCTGCATCGCGCGCATGCGCCTATTCTCGTGACGCCGGGACAACTCATGGCGCCATCTTAGAATGGTATTCTCGTTGTTTGGTGTTATACTTGCGCACAGTATAGTAATACTACCGTCATTGTAATATTGTGATATTTATTCGTAGTTCCTGACTATAGACATTATCATAGACCTGTCATCGTTTCATTCTAATTTGGTCGTAGCGTCGAGCTTGGTTGCATATCAAACGCGCGCATGCGCGGATTGTCAGAGAAACATAACAACTCGAGACGCCATCTTCAGATGGTGTTCTCGTTATGTATATGCTATTTGTTGTGACATTTCCTAAAGGCTCTTAACTGTAAAAGTTGTTAACCAGTTACCTTATTTTATTTTAGATAAGTTTGAAAATTTCTTTCTACTTATTTCTTCTGTCTTTTGACATTTATAACCTCACTCTGTTAAAGCTAATTGACATTTTAAATGTATTGCATTTAGTTTAAGTGTTTTTTTAGATGTATTATGTCTAACCCTATTGGGGTTGTTGTAGGCTCCATCCCTTTTAAGTGTGGTCAGGCAGGATTCTATCTCTATTCAATACCGAGTGTTGTTTACTCTCTGTCTCACTCTCATCCCTCTAGGGTTTCTAGCAAAGGAAGGGAATCCTACCTGCATCTACTCTCTGTCTCCATTGCTACTAAACGTCTCTGATTACCTCCTATGTTATAGCTTTTCTCTGGTTTCAGTCATATTAACGTTTCCCACTCTTCTCTTGAATTCAAACCGTTTTTAATCGTATTAAATTTTACCATGAACCATTGTTCCTGTTGTTTTCTCCTATTTTTACTGTTTCCTAGTCTTGTTTGTTCTCTTATCCTCTCTTTTGTTAAATACTCGCAATATCCGTTCATATCCTGATTTATTTCTGCTATTTTCTTTTTTGCCTCCTCAACTACATTACTGTCTATAAGAGTTTTTTCTAATTCTTCCATCTCTTTCATTTCTATTAGGATGGTACTTTGGGCTGTTTCAATTATCAGAAGCATGAGATCTCTGCTGCATCTGTTGCAGATAAAAGTCCATGTTTCCAAGAACTTTTGATTATCCACAAAGAGCCCTGGTTCGTTGCGTATTTGGAGCCCTACAGGTATGGTACCGGCCCTCACATACTGCGTCATAAACTCTGCATGTAGTTCAGTTCTAATTATTTTCTTTTTAAGATTTACCAGTTGGTTCCACTTCTCCCCCCCATTGGGGATTACTGTTATATTATTGCCCCCTCTATTGGAGCTGAGTATTTTGTTCAGTTGTTCTTCACTGAAGCCGAAGGTACCGAGATAGAGGACTTCTATAGATACGCTGAAGAGATGAAGCAAAAATTCAAAGATAGAGGCTACCCAAAAAAACTTATTGATCACTCCCTAAAAAGAGCCAGGTACTATGACAGGGACTGCCTGTTAATTAAAAAGGAGAAGAACAAAACCGAAGAGAAAATAGTAATGGTAAGCCAATACTCAGTGATAGCCAATCAGGTGAAGAATATAATAAATCATAACTGGAAAATCCTGAATGATGGTGTTGAAACTCCACTACAGCGTCCCCTGTACGCCTACTGGAAAAACAAAAATCTAAGGTCAAGCCTAGTTCATACATACAGGGATGATGTAGTGGAAAGTCAAACCACCATTGCAGGCAATAAGGCAGTAGGAAACCACAAGTGCGGCAACTGCTGCATATGTGAATTATGTGTGGTTACCAAAAAGGTAGAACACAATGGAGCCACACAAGAAATTGTCACCCTAAACAACTGTAAAACCAAAAACGTTATATATATGATTCTGTGCCCATGCAATCAGGCATATATAGGAGAAACGGGCAGAGAACTGAGGTTACGAATAGGAGAGCATAAATCTGCAATTAAAAACAATAAGGAAATTGTGCCATTGGTGGCACATTGGAAAGAGAAAGGACACACCGAGAAGGACCTGAGATGGGTCATTTTAGAGAGGATAAGAGAACAAACAAGACTAGGAAACAGTAAAAATAGGAGAAAACAACAGGAACAATGGTTCATGGTAAAATTTAATACGATTAAAAACGGTTTGAATTCAAGAGAAGAGTGGGAAACGTTAATATGACTGAAACCAGAGAAAAGCTATAACATAGGAGGTAATCAGAGACGTTTAGTAGCAATGGAGTCAGAGAGTAGATGCAGGTAGGATTCCCTTCCTTTGCTAGAAACCCTAGAGGGATGAGAGTGAGACAGAGAGTAAACAACACTCGGTATTGAATAGAGATAGAATCCTGCCTGACCACACTTAAAAGGGATGGAGCCTACAACAACCCCAATAGGGTTAGACATAATACATCTAAAAAACCACTTAAACTAAATGCAATAAATTTAAAATGTCAATTAGTTTCAACAGAGTGAGGTTATAAATGTCAAAAGACAGAAGAAATAAGTAGAAAGACATTTTCAAACTTATCTAAAATTAAATAAGGTAACTGGTTAACAACTTTTACAGTTAAGAGCCTTTAGGAAATGTCACAACAAATAGCATATACATAACGAGAACACCATCTGAAGATGGCGTCTCGAGTTGTTATGTTTCTCTGACAATCCGCGCATGCGCGCGTTTGATATGCAACCAAGCTCGACGCTACGACCAAATTAGAATGAAACGATGACAGGTCTATGATAATGTCTATAGTCAGGAACTATGAATAAATATCACAATAATACAATGACGGTAGTATTACTATACTGTGCGCAAGTATAACACCAAACAACGAGAATACCATTCTTAGATGGCGCCATGAGTTGTCCCGGCGTCACGAGAATAGGCGCATGCGCGCGATGCAGCTGCAATCTATCAACCCAATTAACTCTGTATATATACAGCGTTCTCATTTCACCGGTATCTACGGCGAGAGAACGAGGCAGACGCGCTACCCTCGATTCAAAACGGTGAGAATTTTAAAACGAGACCAGACGCTAGATACGGGGGGGGGGGTGCCCATTATCAGGATAGGACCTGAGAGGCTTTTTAGATAAATCTCAACAACCCTTGTAGAGGGAGGGCTAGCAACGAAATAGAGCAGTTTAAAGGTGACCTATATATCTAATATAGATGTCCACAATCAGAGGGTGACAGTGGGCTAGACAATCTGAGCATATGCAGAGAGGCATGGGTGTTGAGATAAAGATAAAAATATGAAACCCACCTGATGCGAATTCAGACAACTGAGTAAAGCAGGAAAATCAAAGTAAATTCAGAAAATGAAAGCCCCACAGCAGTACATCTATAAGGGGTTCCTTGGAAAAATACATTAACTGAACATACATATATGGGTAACATAAACACATGCTGTTCCCCATATGCTTATGTAGAACATCCAGGACATAAAGGGAAGTGAAAGTAACCCTAGAAAATTATAGTCCTATAGCCGTCTACTTATCATGAATACTCGAGCGCTTTTCTATTCTTTGACAGAACATATCCAGTTCATGGAGTGAATCGCGCCGACATATGCCCGTTCAAGATTTGTTTTAACTTTTAAAGGTAAGATGAGTCATTCGACCACTGGCGACTTAATAATTTAAATCTAGCTCGTATAAACTAAAGGGTATCTAGCGCTCAAATAAAGGCAACGTCACTAACGTGAGATTCCCTGATCATATAGATAAATACCTACACTGACCAAGAAAAGTGGAAGTTCCCCTACAGATCAATACAAAGACTGAAGAGGTCGTCTATCCACGTGCATGAGACTTGCTCAGAGGTAAATAAATCTAGTACATTAACCCATACTAGGGGGTAAGATGCCGAAGTGGTAGTAAGGTAACAACGGTAAACGAATAGGAGAATACTAGCTCTAAATAGCACTATGTGTTTTCATTTGCACTAGACTCCTATAGAGTGGGCCTAAGGAAATCCGAGGAGCCACTACCTACAAACTAGGAAGATCAGAGGTCTCCAATCATTTTCTTCCCTTGAATTGAAAAGGTAAAGATATTCCATTGTCTACTATATGATAGTGATTGCTACCAAGAAACAAAGATAATAAAACTATAACTTACACCCTAGGAAAAAGCATAACCTAACCCAGAAACCAGGTCCGGCAACAAGAACCTATATCTGAAGTCGTGCCCTGACTTAAACCCAGATGGTAAGAGCTAGTGGAACTAAAAAGGATATAGGTGCGTGTAAGATAAGGCGTGCTATGATCAGATTAGGCATATCTTTGCCCTTAACCCTGATCCCCCTCTATTTCCACACTAAAATGGAAACGCAGGGATGTGAAACGTATCAATACGAATCTGTACTAAATTGTGTTACCTCTGGTGAGGTCTGTGTATATATGTCCCACTTGGGTAAACAACATCTTGATATCGAGTAAGACCTCATGTACTGAATAAGTAAATGTTCTCTATTACCATACAGGAAAAAGAAAGTCAGACAAGGAGATAACTCTAATATACAAGTATAATGGTTAACAACCATAAGAGTTATGAAAATAATATAACTGTTTAGTAATATCATCTGACCATGTGATTGCACCATGAACTACCCAAGAATAGTTACACCTTGCTTTTCCCCTTATATCCGCAGATAGGGTTACAAGCAATCCGATCGGAAGCCGGTGACCCCAAAGAAAAGGCAGTCCTGAGGAAGGTGCCACAGTATCTAAAGTTCCTCGCACCGAAACGCGTCGACGCACTGTTTATGTAAAATCCAACCACGGTCTAGTGAACAACTGATACACACGCATAAGTGGTACTGTTGGATGTCACTCTTTGATCAATTAATGACCTTTGGATCCAACAAATTAGGAGTGGTGAAGATATCATTTAGCCACATCACAGGGGGCTGTCAATGTTTTTTATTGTGATTTAATGTATTTGGTGCATATAAAAATCCTTTTTATCTTATATGAATGTGATGCTTAATATTTGATTTGTTTTTGTATATGTATGTAATGAATTTTAGTAAATTGCTATGAATACTTATGTCTTCTGAGAAAACCTTTTCAAAGATCGCTCTTTGAAATTTTAATTTGCCAATTTGTGTATATATTTTCTTATGTTTTAATTAAAAAGACTGTGAACGTTCGAATTTTAGTGTGGAAATTTTAAATTCTTTTTGTGTAGTTCCCTAAATTTGACGATTGTATGCCTGGTTAGATAGGTATGGTATTAGAAGAAGTCCATACTTAAGTGTGTACCCAGGGATTTCCCTTTGACTGTTTGTCACTGTACCCTGTTCCCTGGTGATAGTGGGGTACTCTCTCTCTAGAAATCCTCAAAGGTGAAGATGCCTTTAAAGGGACATTTGTGGCAACATCCTTGAGCAGGAGACCTTTTGTTCCTGCAGACAATTAGGAGACAGAGGTAAGGAAGGAAAACCTTTGCCCAAACTGGTTTCCCCATGAACGTGTAGCCCACTGGTGGCCCGAACTCTAGAGAGGGGTACCCTACTACCAATGACTGAGGAAGGACCATGCTATCTTGAAGGTGGCAAGAATGGGGCACGCTGGGGTAGCTAGATGCCACACATCACTGGAACTTTGCCACTAGAGAGGAGTCTCAGTAGCCCATTGGCTAGTGACCACGTGGTCCCCTAAGGGCACTTTTCCGGATAAGCAGGGCCCCTTAGGTCACACTGGAGATGAAGAAAGGCCTAAAGAAGTACTGCCCTGCTACCCTGCAGGCTGTACCACCAAGAGGACTGCACCAGCTGCACATTTGGGCTACTGAGACTGGGACTGTGGCTCCTGGCCAAGGGAAAAGTTGATTTCCCACCTTCACCAACAGCAGTGACTCCGAGGATCAATCTGCTGATCTGCTGGAACCAACTCCAGGACAACAAGAGCTGAAAGAGCCCAACCAGACAAAGTGGTAGTCACTGCATAGTTTTTGCCGCTATCAGTCGCCAGGCACGACCAGAGAAGGACTACTCCATTGAAGTCTATAGTGATCATACTGTAAAGTTTGGAACTTGCTTAAAAAAATGTACTGTCGCTAGATAACTGTCCAAAGTATCCTTTCAGGCCCCATAGACCTTTTCCCTGCCGGATTTGGTCGCCAAGACCGGCTGCAGTACCCCTACTCATTTTTTCAAATGATTGAAAAATGCTCAATTTTTTTGTTGACCAAGGCTTGTTTGCCGTTGCATTTGAAAGTGATAAAAAGTATTAAAATATGTATCTCCAGAACCCACTGGTGGATTTTGATGATCAAGGTCACAAAGATTCATAAAAATGTGCTCTATTTTTCATAAAATGTTGTTATGTCTCTTTACTGGTGTGTGATTTTCTTATTCTGTTGTTTGGTGCTATTAAATGCTTTACACTAAGTGCCTTAGCCAAGCCTTACTGCTCGCAGCCACACTACCCAGGGCTGAGCTATGGTTAAGTAAACAATACTGACAGGACCCAGGACGGTATCTGTGAGTGTAATCCATGATAAGGCCCGACAGCCGTATCATTTAGTACACCCAGATTCTCAGTTTATCATCAATTTAGCAATATATTTGCTTATAGGACTGACAACTTATCTCGGATCCTAAAGAAAGATAACTTACTGCAAGGTTTCTATTGGAATGATAGAGCAGAATTATCATTTTTGGAGTTAAAAAGGTTATTTACTGAAGCTCCAGTGTTAAGGCAGCATGATCCTGGTTTACAATTTCTTGCTGACAATTATCCTCCAGAGTATGCAGTAGCAGACATCTACCTAAAAGACCAGTTCAGCCAGGGTCTGGAACATCCAATACGTCATCTTTCTCATCTATTACCACCTTATGAATAGAGATATTGGGTTCTAGAGAAAGAAGTGCTAGCTATGAGAGTGATCCCTAATAGATTACCAAACTCATTGAGGTAATCTATTTCTTTTTAGTATGTTGTTTCCTTTTCATTGGTATGTAAACTTAAAATTCAAATAGACCCTGTGCAGACGGGGGCGATTCCGAATTTTTGAAGTAAAAAATGGCTTAACTTTAGCTGTCTCCCGCCAGAACCTGCCTCTTTTTCAATAGAAGTCAATAGGGAAAATACATTCCTCCAATTTTTATTTTTCAAAATCTCCTAGTTTCTTGTTCTGAAATGTTATCAATGTACGATAAACAACAGATGCAGAGTCCTTGTGCAAAGCAACTGGTGCTCATGTAAAGCACTCCAAAACCTGTGGGTCGAGTTCGCGCTATAAATAAAACCCCCCAAAAAGTGCCAAACAAACTGAGGGGCATATTATCAAGGACCGATGTTAAAATTATCGCCGTTTTATCGGCAGAAAACTGCCGATAAAACGGCGATAATGGGCTTGATAATACGCCCTTGTTAATTCCCATAGAAGCCCATGTTAACACCAGAACATGGGCTTCTATGGGAATTAACAAGGGCGTATTATCAAGCCCATTATCGCCGTTTTATCGGCGATAATTTTATCACTGGTCCTTGATAATATGCCCCTTAATCCTTGCATTACAATAGAGTCAGAGTGCTTCATCTATTTTTAACGCTCTTGTTCCATTTCTTCGCCTAGGATTTTCCAATGTTTTTTCTATAGATCCTTTGATCTGAGGAGAGTTCCTTCAAAGCCTGAGTCTGGTCACTGTCGGTGTGTCACTTTTTCCCATATTATAAGTGAGCATCAGCAGCACAAGGGGCTTGTAAATAAGCCCCTGAGAGGTTTTTCTGCCGACAGTTCATCCTCCTGAAGCATGACCATGCTCTCGATGGCATCTGGTCCTCCCACATACCTTGTGGAGGATCAAGGTGGCTGCGAGAAGCAAGTTCAAAGCTGTCAGTGAGACATTCATGGCCGGATCTAGGCATAAACACTATTCAGCATCAGTAACATCATTTTTTTTTAAAATGCTGTCAATGTTGTTTTGCATCGCTAAAAGCACTGGTGAAGCTAAAAGGTTGGGAAATACCTTTCAAAAGCAAAATATTTTGGCTATGTCAATGTTTGTTTTCAATATGATGAGCGTTGGCATAAACCACAAGATCTCTCATTCCGATCCAAAAAAAGGTGTAAAGTAGCAAAATCCCAACTTTTAAAATTCCTGCAACCACAAGTCTTGCTCCCTGTTTCGCTTGGCCATTTACGCCCCTTTTCACTCCCTCAATTATTAGGGTTACCTAAACTCGTGTTAATAAGAAATGGAAATACGAACATTGCCAGAGTTGATGGGTATAAACTAAAACATATATGGCAGCATCAAGTTGAACATACAACATGAGCAAAGATAAACATTTATATATAAACCCATCGAAAAAACTCCCATCTACTCGACCGGAACACCCTAAACATATCATCAGTCAATAAACATTCCACCACAGGAATATTCGGGGGGAGATTTTCCAAAAAGTCACGCGACGCAGCGCAGACCCCAGCGAGGCTGCGCCGGGTTGCGCGACAGGAAGGGAGCAGGAGAGCCCCATATCTTCAGAGATATGGCTCTCCCCTTGCTTCTGCAATGATTTCAGCTGCTGTGCTCCATGCACACACCTTAGCGCCGTAGTGTTAGGGTTTGTGCATGAGTGTAACATAGGTTTTGGACAGGAAGGGTACCCTTCCAATACAAAATACTATGCTAGGCACGATGCAAAGATTTTCCCACTTTGCATACGTGCTGCACAGTGCAGCCCGCATGGAAAGTCGGAAAAGCATGGAGAAATGAAAACATTTCTCCTGTTAGCGCCTCCTTTGAAGGGGTGTTAACTTTTGGCGTAAAACCATGGGACTTATTTACAAGCCTCTTGCGCCACTTTTGCGTCACTTTTAACATGGGAAAAGGTGACGTACGGGTGGCGCAAGGGGCTTGCAAATAAGCCCCCATGTTTGCAAATCTTTGTAAATATGGTTTTGCGTCAAAAGGCATGGGTGGTTGCATAGGAACGCCCATGTACCACCCATGTAACGCCCCCTCGGCTCACAGTAACGCAAAGCATTGCTTTAGCGCTGATTTGCCCTACTTACACGGTGCTTTCCAGCGCAAAACAAGCTTTGCGCTAGAAATAAAATATTTTTTTTTTAAATTGCGCTGGTTAGCGTCACCTTTTGTGACGCTAAACCTGCGCAAAAGGTTTGAAAATCTCACCCTCAGACTCTGAGTGGACAGAATGCCAGAATGTATTAGCGCTAGCAGACTGTTGGCAGACTGTTCGCTATAAACCTGCCAATAACGTAACGTGACAGTCACAGAACATCGCGTAGCATTACAAAAGAGAATGAGCTCTATACTAAACTAGCTCTACATTTTATACTCACAGCCCCAGCAGAACAGTCCTGAAAAGGGGTCTTTAAAGTAACTTCCGTTCTTTAACTCGGCATCTCTCTTCAAAGCGTGTGGTAACACTGCCATCTTCTGGACAGTATTGTAAATTGTGTCAAAGCTGCATGAAATTTTATTTGAGTGCGTGTGCTTGAATAGCTGAGGCCTACTCGAGTCCCTTGTGAGCCTCATTCCTCATTTCAATTACAAAATGTAACAAAAGAAAGCTGTAACTGATTGTAGCTGCAAGTAGGAAGGGTGAGTTTGTCGTAATAAGTCTATTATCTTTGTACCTTCATCGGAGCTTTCAGTGGGATGAAACAATTGGGGAGGGGGGATTCTAAAAGGGGCGTGGCATGTGGCCGTAGGGGCGTGGCTTTACCACGAAAAACGACATTGTGTGAAATAATAACACCCTCGAAACAGCTAACACATGGGGGCCATATTTATAAGAGGGCTGTGTAACGTTTGTCCCAAGCAATGGTCTATGCATGACGCAAAGCTCTAATACAGATTTATCAGGGCTCGAGTCGGGGTACCACGCGGGTGGACGGCGTCCCCCCACTTATTTTGCCAAACAGCTGGACTTTACTCGTTGGCCTCTGTGGGATGAGTGTAAGCCACCTTTCGTGACGTCACTTCCTGCTGTGACGTCACTTCCGGTAACCGCGTCCCCCCACTTCTTTTTTTAGGACTTGTGCCCTGAGATTTATGAAGCCACGCAAAGACACTTTGCATGGCTCCGAGTGGCTTCATAAATCAAATCGCTGCATTGCACTACTCTGCCATGGGTAGGCGCTCCATGGGCTTTGTGGTGGGTGTTCCCGTGCAACTTCCTTAAACTTTGATGCATTTCCTGATTAACAAGAACTTGTAAACCTGGGAACGCGCCAAAATCTGGTGCTTTCCTGGGGGAGGAGTAAGGAGGAGAAAATCCTTTATTTCTCCTTGTTTCTTCCTCTTTCTATGTGCGCTGCATTCTGCGACACACGCAGATAGAGAAATATGCCTCCTGGGATTGTTTTTGTGGAGGAAGTTGTTCCTTCCTGCACAAAAACAATCCTGATACAACACAGGCACCCTTGTACCATGGTGCAAGGGTGCCTGCATTGGCACTAGGCTGCCTAAAGTGTACCATCGCAGGCGAAAAGCCAGGAAGGAGCCGTGTACCATTAAATATGGAGCATTCCTACCCTTTCCCTATGGCATAGTGCAGCAAGATGACTTGCTGCTGACTTGCTGCGCTGAACCATAGTTTAAAAAATATGCCTCATAGGGAATGCAAGATTAAGTAAAACATGCCCAAAATAAAATGGACCTAAAGAGCGGACATGAATTACTGTAATTTTTTTTACAGAAGTAGATCAGTGTTTTCCCATTAAAGTTAAGGACGTGAATACAGGGCCCAATAGGGACTACAGGGTCTGCGACCCAGAGGGACCTGGTCCACTTAAAGTCCTAACGTCCAATTTATTAGTTTTGTGTATATAGGTTTATCTGCTTAGGGGCTCATTATGTATCTAGTACTTGCACAGCTTCGTTTAGACTATAGTCTTTTGTGTCCTCATCTACTCTTGTTCAAATGTATCTTACAGCCTTAACAATCTGTCAGAGAGCCAAATGTGCGGCAGGATTTTGTGGTTGCAAATCTTGCAATCAGAGGTCGAAGTAAGCAGGTTATATTCAGAACAATCTGTCCCTCCTTTTTTTAATTTCACCATCCCAAACCAAAATCTTTTCGCACATTCTGTGGCAGCTTATATTATACTGTGTGTAATGCAAATAAAAAAAATGACTGACATAATCACAGGGCTTTCTCTCACTGGCTGGGATTTCATAGCACTGAGAATACACGTCAAATTTCCCCACTGCACCAACCAGGTTTTAATTATGTGGCTGTCTGGTTCCACATGCAGACATCTGCAGGGGTTGCATCAACAAATCAATGTTTCATGATATAAAACAGTGCCTTTCCCACTGATTAGTTTAACTGCAATGTATTGTTTATTTATTTAAAGTATGTGCATTTTTCATATATAGTCACCTGAAAGTAAAAGACTATCAAAATATCTACAGAATATTTTCTTCTTTTTAGTCAAGTCTTCTTTCTGTCCCCACACTCACTGACTCCGCCCACATAGTACGTGGGATCACAGTTGCCATTTTTTTATAAATGCAACCCCACCGTGCCTGTGATTCACAAACTCACAGGGTATGTGACCACAAATTCCCCTTTTAGGGTCGAGCCTGCAAAAGAATGTGCATGTGTATCACTTTATTCACTTGTGAGCCACTATTGTTAATAAAATGGGCTTGCAGCCCGCCCATTACTCACAGTCTGTCGGCGTGCGTGGCACTCTTGTTTACAGCCTTGCAATTGGTCACTGCAGGCCAAGCCGCATTTCCATTCCTTTCTGTGGAGCAGGGACCAGGCACTGATTGATTCAAGTTAATTAGTGCCCATCCGCTGCTCCCGATGTGATTGAGGTACTATTTTGTTCTTTTTAACTTTCAGTGCCCTGCAGACAGAAGGCTCGTGACTGAAGAAACTGTGCCCAGCAGGACAAACAAAATTGCAGTGTTTTATTTTCTATTGTTAACTTTCTTTTATTTTTCCAACTCTTCTTTTTTCACTTTGCACTCATGTTTTCTTTTGTTTTTGCTCATGGGCGCTGTTCACAAAACATGACAATTATCTTGTTTTAAATATTGCAAAGTGACATTGTTTCTTTCTTAGGTGTAATTTCCTAAATTATGCTGTAACATATAATCGTCAGTACATCCCAATCCACTTGCACCAATCTGCCCCACTCCAATACACCCCACCCCAGACCAATCCACCCCACTAATTTCAATCCAATCCATCCCAATCAAATCCAGCACACCGCACCCCACCCCAATCCAGTCCACTCCACTCCAATCCAGTCGACCCCAGACCAATCTAATCTAGACCAATTCTGTCCCCAGATTAATCCAATTCACCCCAGAACCCACCCACTCCACCCCACTCCAGTTCAATCCAAACCACTCACCTCAATTCAATTCATATACACACAACCCACCCACACCAATCCAATATGTTCCTATCCAATCTGCCCCAGTCCAATCCACCCCACTCCAAACCACCCCACTCCAATTTGCTCCAATCCAGTCCACCACAATCCGCTCCACCCTACTCCAATCTCCCCAAATCCAATCCACCTGATTTCAATGCAGTCCACCCACTCCGGTCCAATCCTCCCCACTCAATCCAATCCACCCCAATCGAACCCACCCTAATCCAATCCACCCCAGAACAATCCAAACCACCCCAGACCAATGTAATCTACCTCAGACCAATCTATTCCACCGCAACTCAATCCACACCACTCCACTTCAATCCACTCAACCCACTCCAAACCATCCCATGCCAAACCACCCCACTCCAATCAAATCCACCTCACAGCAATTCAATTCACCCCGCTACAGTCCAATCCACAATAGTCCAATCCATCCCACCCAACTCCACCCCAATCCAATCCAATCCACCCCACTCCAATCCTCTCCACTCCAATTCACACACTTCATTCCAATAAAATACACCCCACTCCAATCCACCTACTCCAATTCATCTCATACCAATCCATTCCACCCCATTGAAATACAATCCACCTCATTCCAATCCACCCCACTCCAATCAAGTACACCTCACTCCTATCCAAATTCACCAACACCAATCCACCTCACTCCACTCCAATCCACCCACCCCACTCCAATCTAGCCCAATCCAATAAAATCCACTCACCCCATCCAATCCATCCCACTCCAATCCTATCCACCCACTCAACCCCATGTCAATCCACCCCATGCCAATCCAATCCACCCCACTCCAATCTACCTTAATCCACCGACTCCAATCCAATACACTCCACTCTGAACAAATTCCACCTCACTCCAATCAGTCCAATCCACCCAGCCCAATCCAAACCACTCCAGTCCACCCCAATCCACCCACCCCACCCTTGTCCAATCTAATGTGCCCCATCCCAATCCACCCAACTCCAATCCACCCCACTCTGGTCCAGTCCACCGCACTCCAGTCTAATAAACCCCACTCCAGTCCAAACCAACCCAATCCAATCCAATCTACCCCACTCCAATCCAATCCACCACAATCCAACCCACTCCAATCCACTCCACCCATTCCTAACTCGTCCACCCCACTCCAATCCAATCCACCCCTATCAAATCCAGCTCACCCCAATCAAATCCACCCAAGTCCAGTCCACCCTACTCTCCATTCCAAAACATGCACCTCACTCCAGTTAATCCAATTCAATCCACCCAATTCCAATCCAATCCACCCCACTCAAATCCAACCCACCTCACCCAATTCACCCCATCCCACCTCAATCCCATCTTCCCCACTCCAATACACCCCAGTCCAATCCACCCCATTCAATCCACCCCACTCCATCCCACCCTGTACCAATCCAATTAGTGCCAATCCAATGTGCCCTAGTAAAATCTGCCCACTTCAATCCGCCCCACATCAATTCACACTAATCCAGTTCACCCCACCCCACTCCAATCCGCCCCACTCCAATCCACCCAGTTCAAAGCACTTCAATGAAATCCAATCCACCAACGTCAATCCAATCGACCCCACTCAATACAATTCAATCCACCACAATCCAATCCAACCTAATCCATTCCACCCCAGAACAATCCAACCCACCCCAGACCAATGTAATCCACATCAAACTAATCTAGTCCACCCCAGACCAATGTACCCGCTTCAATCCAACCTACTCTACCCCAAACCACTCACCCCAATCCACCTGCACTAATACTCCCAATCCACCCCATTCCAATCCTCCTCACACAATCCACCCCACTCTAATCTACCCCACTCCAATTCTCCCCAAGCCAATCCAGCCCACATCAATCCACCTCAATCCAATCCACCCCAATGCAAACCATTCTACTCCAATCTATTTCACCCAACTCAATCCAATCCACCTACACCAATCCCACCCACATCTCACAAATCCAATTCACCACATTCCAATCCCATCCACACCAAAAAACAATCAAATACACCCACTTCAATCTACCCCACTCCAATCCACCTCACTCCAATCCACTATAATTAAATCCAGCCAAACCCAATCTTCCCCACTCAAAACCAATCCGCCTCACCCCAATGCAATCCACCCCTCTCTACCACAATCCACCCCACTCCAATCCAATCCATACCTCTCCAATCCAATCCATCCTGGAGCAATCTAATCCACCCCACTCCACGCCAGTCCAGTTTAAACCACCATCCTCCAATTCACCCCCACCCCAATCCAATCCACTACAATTCAATCCAATCCACCCAACTCCAGTCTAATCCACCCCACCCCATCAACCCACTCCAATCCGACTTACCACATTCCAATTCAACTCACCCTACTCCAATCCAACCCACTCCAATCCAAACAAGTCCAGTCCACCCCACTCCAATCCAATCCAATCCAAACCACTCTAATGCAATGCACCCTTCTTCAACCCACTCCAATTGATTCCACCCCATTCCATTTCAATCCACCCTATTCCAATCCAATCATCCCACTCCAATCCAATCCACCCCACTCCTATCCAATCCACTGCACTCCAATCCACCTCACTCCACTCCAATCTGCTCAACCCACTACAATCCATCCCACTCCAATCCACACCAATCCAATCCACCCCACTCCAATCCAATCCATTTCACTCCATCCCATGCCAATCCAATCCACCCCATGTTAAGCCAATCCACCCACTCCAATCTACTTTAATCCACCCCACCTCAATCCAATCCACCCCACACCAATCCAATCCACCCTACTCCAATCAATCCAATCCACTCCACTCCAGTCCAATCCACCCCACTCCAATCCCCTGACTCCAGTCTAATCCACTGCAATCCAATCCACCCCACTGCGGTCCAATTGACCTCACTCCAATCCAATCTAATCCACCCCATGCCAAGCCACCAATTCCAATCTAACTCACTCCATCCCATTCCAACTCACCCAACTCCAATCCAATCTACCCCACTCCACTCCAATCCAATCCATCCCACTCCAAATCAATCCAATCCCACCCCACCTCAACCCACCCCCACTCTGATCCAATCCACCCCTCTCCAATCCATCCACCCCTCTCCTCTCCAATCTATCGCCCCACTCCTACCCAATCCACTGCAAACCAATCCACCCCTCTCCATTCCTCCCACCCACTCCAATCAATCCTACTCAAATCCATGCCAAAACAATCCACTTATACAATCCGCCCCATTCTGTTCCAATCCACTCCACTCCAATTCACCTACTCCACCCCATGCCAATCAAATCCAGACCTCTCCAATCCACCCTAATCCATCCCACTTCACATTAATCTACCAAAGTCCACCCCACTCCAATCTACCTTAAACCACCCTACTCCAATCCAATCCACTTTACTCCAATCTAATCCACCCCACTCCAATCAATCCAGTCCAATTCAATCCACCCCAGTTCAATCCATTCCACTCCAGTCCACCCCAATAAACACCATCCCAATCCAATCCACCTCATCCCACTCAAATCCACCCAAGTCCACTCCAACCCACTCCAGTCCAATCCACCCAACTCCAATCAAATTCACCACAATCCAATACATTCCAGTCCAGCCCACCCCAGTTGAATCCCTCCTAACCAATCCAACCCACTACACCCCAATTAAATCTACCCAGTCCAATCCACCCCACTCCATAAAATCCCCCAATCCAGTAAGTCCAATCAATTCAATCTACCTCACCCCAATCCAGTCTACCCCACTCCAATCCAATTCACCACACTCCAATTCACCGAGTCCAATCCACCCCACTCCAGAAAATCCCCCAATCCAGTAAATCCAATAAATTCAATCCACCCACCCCCAACCAGTCTGCCCCACCCCAATCCAGTCTAACCCACCCCAATTCAGTCTACCTTACCCCAATCCACTCTACCTCCATCCAATCTACTGCAATTTAATCCACCCCACTCCAATCTCTCCCACTCAAATTCAGTCCAATTCACTCTACCCCAATCCAATCCACCCTACTCCAATCCAGTCCACCCCACTCCAATCCAATCCACCCCACTCTAACCCAACCCACCCTACGCCAATCCATTCCATCCCACTTCAGTCCAATCCACCCCACTGCAGTCCAATCCACCCCACTCCAATTCAATGTACTCCACCCAATCCACACCGCTCCAGTCCAGTATACCCCTATACAGTCCAATCCACCCTACAGCAGTTCAATCCAATCCACCACAATCCACCCCACTCTAATCCAATCCACCTCATTCCAATCCAGTCCAATCCACCCCACTCCAGTTCAAACGACCCCAATCCAATCCACCCAACCCAATTCCAATCCAACCACTTCAATCCAATCCATTCCACTCCAATCAACCCCACCCACTCCAATCTAACCCACTCCAACCCACCCTAATCCAACTCACCCAACTCCAAACTTCCCCACTTAATCCAATCCACCAAACCCCAGTCCAATCCACCCACTCACCCCAAACCACCCCACCCTTCTGTGATTCACTCTACCCCACATAATCCAGCCCACCCCAATCTCGTCACCCCACCCCTAGAGAATCCACCCCAATCCAACCCAATCCAATCCACACCACTCCTATCCTATTTTCCTCAATACAATCTACCCCACCCCACTACAATCCAGTCCACGTCATTCCAATCCAACCCACGCCACTCCAAAACAATCCACTCCACTCAATCAATCCACCCCACTTCAATCCAATCCACACCATTCCTATCCAACCTATTCTACCCAATCCACACTGCTCCAGTACACTACACCCCAGTCCATTCCAATTCACCACACTACAGTCCAATCCACCTCACTGTAATCCAATTCAATCCACCACAATCCACCTCACTCCAATAAAACCCACCCGTCGCACCACAATCCAATCCACTCCAGTCCAATCAACCCTACTCATCCCACGCCATTTCACCCCACTCCAAATCATCCTACTCTACTCTAATCCACCCCACTCCAAACCAACCTTCCTCAATTTAATCGAATCCAATCCACCTCACTCCAATGCACCCCACTGTAATTCACCCACTGCAATTCACCACAATCAAATTCACCCCACTCCAATAAAATCTACCGAACTCCAGTCCAACCCATCCACTTAATGAAATCCACCCCACCCTACCCCACCCCCTCCACCCACCTCCACTCCACCCCAGTTCAATCCACCCACCCCACTCCAATCAAATCAATCCAATCCACCCAACACAATCTACATCCCTCCAATCCACCCCAATCCAATCCACCAACCCCAGTCCAATCCACCCACTCCAATCCAATCCAGTCCACTCCAATCCACCTCACTCCAAACCAGTCCACTCCAATCCATCCCGCTGCAAACTACCCCATTGTAATCTACTCTAATCAAATCCAATCCACCCCACTATAATCCAATTCAATCCACCACAATCCACCTCCCTCCATTAAAACCCACCCCATCCCACCACAATCCAATCCACTCCATTCCATTACTCCACTCCAAATCACCCCACTCTAATCCACCCCACTCCAACCCACCCCAATTCAATCCAATTAAATTCAACCCCCCACTCCAATGCAGAACACTGTAATCCACCCACTGCAATTCACCACAATCAAATTCACCCCGCTCCAATACAATCTACAAAACCCCAGTCCAACCCATCCACTCCAATACAATCCACCCTACCATACCTTACTCCATTCCTCTCACCCCAATACAATCCACCCCAACCCAGTTTAGTTCAGTCCACCCCACCCCACCTCACTCCAATTAAATCCATCCAATCCACCCCACGCAATCCATATCACTCCAATCCACACCACTCCGATCCAATCTTCCCCACCCACTCAATCCAATCCACCCACTCCATTTCACCCCACGCCAAACCAACCCACTCCAGTCAAATCCACCTCAATCCAATCCACGAACCTCAATCCACGCACTCCAATCCAATCCAATCCAGTCCACTTCAATCCACCGCACTACAATCCAGTCCACTCCAATCCACTGCACTCCAATCCACCTCACTCCAATCCACCCCACTGAAAACTGCCCCATTGTAACCTAATTTACTCCACCCAATCAACCCCACCCCAATCCCATCCACCCCACTCCAATAAAGTCCAGCGCACCCCAATCCACCCCACTCCATTCCACCCCAATACAATCCTCCTCACCCCACCCTCACCCCACTCCAATCTACCCCAATACAATCCACCCCATCAATCCTGTCCACCCCACTCCAACCCAACCTACTCCACCCAATCCACACTGCTCCAGTCCAGTACACCCCACTCCAGTCCAGTACACCCCACTGCAGTCCAATCCCATCCACCCCACCCCACCCCAATAAACTCCAGTCCAATCCACTCCACTGTTAAAATGTAAAACCTGACCTCGTCTTGTTGCTGTGTTGACCTATGTGTCATCCATTTTATCTCTGTCCTCTTTGCCAGCCCCTGCTCTGTCCTTGACACTCCCCTTGCACAATCGTGTGTAAAGAAACTAGATTGGGGTATTGCAAAATATGTATACACACAGAGGCAGTACAAAAGAACAGCTAGCGCATGCTCGGAGTTTCCTGACAATGGCTAATCCATGAATAAAGTGTACAAAGATAGCGTATCTTGTTATGCAGCCCCAATATTCAAAGTTGCTTAAACACCAAGGCTGTTGGTGTTTATATTACCTAATTGTGTGTGTCTTCGTCAAGCTCTATTTACACCATTGGGTGGCCCCTGTTTGTCATGTTTTCCTATAAAAGCCCATGTAATCATTGCTCAGTGTGCTTCCTTCTTGAGTATCCCTTGGTGCTTGATGGACGAACCCCCCCCCCATGAGTGTTAATAAATGATCTGCAGGCAGATGCATCAAGCAAAATACCTCCCGGTAGAATACCGAATCGGTAAAACAGGCCGATACCGACCGCAAAACCCCTAAATGCAATGCATCAACACAAATCGGTAAATAATAAAGAATCGCTAAAAATAACCCCTCGGTAAATTACCGAATCGGTATCCAGGCATTCGGTAATAACGAAAACCAAAGCAGGCCCCGGTAATACCGAATCGCTAATAAAGAATCGCAACAGAATACATCAAAAATCGCTAATACCGAAATCCTCAAAAATCGCTATTTAGCATGAGCAAAATAAGGGGAATCTCAAACTGGAGGTAAAGTTATTCTAATGAAGAAAAAAAAATAAATTTTACCTGACAGGTGCTGACAATCAGTAACCCTTTAAAAATGACCCTGGAAACCCTGTTAGTCAACCAAAATGGCTGCCCCCTACGTGCTTGCTCGGAGGAGGAGAATCAATGCCCTGGCCCAGCGAAGGAGAATGATCCAGGATAGGGTCTTCAAGGTGCGCATCACATTGCTCGGGCAAACAGAGGAGCAGGTGTACGATAAGTTCAGACTCAGCCCTGTCATGATAATGCGTGTAATAGCAGATCTGGAACCACAACTCCAGCACCAGACCCTTAGGACCCACGCAATACCAGCCCATGTCCAGGTCCTATGCAGCCTGCACCTGCTGGCGTCTGGAAGCTTCCAGGGGGTAATAGCAGAAGCCGGAGGCGTGTCGCAAAGCGCACTATCACGCTTCTTCCACAGGTTCCTGGACGCCATGCTAGCATCGATACATCGCCACATCACCTTCCCCACGACCCCCCAACAGTTGAACCGCACCAAGCGTGAGTTCTACCAGATTGATTGATAGGCTTTATTTCGGTATACAAATACCATAAAAGCAATACAATCCAACAATTTAAAAAAATATCATGCAATCTATTATACACAGGTACATAAAAACAGATACAATAGTTATTAGACGAGTTAAAACAAGGATTAAATTGAGACAGAAAGCCTTCTATTACGAATCAACCAAACCCATTTTTAAAATTTTGACACAGCACATACAATCGCGGGGGTTGTGTCAGTCATTAAAATACGCATTGCTACTAAACATTGGCGAATGCCCAGCAATCTACAAAGCGGTTTAAGCCAACGGGATCGTGGGACACGATAGTCTGGGCATTCAAAGAAAATATGGGCAACTGACTCTACGCGAGTTGGACATGATGCACAAAAGGGCGAAATTTGCTGGGACCCCTTCCAGCGGGCGACTAACTCCCCTACTGGTAAAGTCCCGACACGGAACTTAAAATACAGAGTGCGGTCAAACGGGATAGTAATAATGTCTAGATAGGGTTCGTATGCCACCACATCCTTAATTCTCACAAAAGCCACTGTTGTGTTGGGATGGCGTGAGTCTTGATGTAACTTCGTAGAGACCCAATCCCAATACAATTTTTTAATAGTGGCCTTGGGTGGGGCAGATTTTGTAGACCAAGCATCCGGTAACCCTATCTCCGTTAATAATCTTTTGACATCCCTCAACCATTTAATCCTCGACCACCCTGCCGTGTCCATGACCTCAGACAGAGCCCCCGCATAGGAGGCTAGTTTGGGCACCCGCCATAACCTTGTCCACAAAAGCAGTGGGCGAAGTTTAGCTTGAGCCCCAATGGGTCTACAGCCTAGATCCAGTAGCACTGGTACAGTAGGAGTACTTCGTGGCAGTGCCATCAGGTCTTTCAGAAACATATTCTCCGATTTGACTATTGGATCCAAGTTGCAAGTACCCCACAATTCTGCCCCATACAATGCAGCACTGACCCCTCTTGCTTTATATATATCCACCACTGGGGCAATGGGTTTACAAGATGAGGAGCGTTGTTTCTTAAGGAGAGCTCCTCCTACCCTTTTGTGACCCAGTAGCATTTTGTAGATATGGGCTTTCCAGGAGATGGAGTCATTGAGGCGGATACCCAAATAATCAAACTCGGAAACTCTCTTCAGTGGCTCTGAGTTCAAGGTCGGGAGTCTGCCAAGCTTCCTAGGGGGGTTCATGACCAGAAATTTAGTTTTGTCGGTGTTGATTTCTAACCCTCTTGATAGACAAAACTCATGGAAGCTATTTAAAAGGCTTTGCAGACCCATAGGGGACTTTGAGATGAGGAGAGTGTCGTCCGCAAAAAGCAAAGTGGGGATCCGTTTGCCTGCCAAGGACGGAGCGTCCGAGGGAGTGCCAAGTAGATGTTCAACCACTCCGTTTACGTAGAGTGAAAACAGAGTGGGCGCTAGGACACATCCTTGTCGGACTCCCCTACCTACAGGAATTCTTTCTGTTTTTTCGCCCTTAGTGCCCCAGCGCACCTGTGCAAAATTACCATCGTGAAGTTTTAACAGCAGGGAAAGAATGTAAGAGGGCAACCCTAGGTCCACCAAGACCTTCCATAGTTTCTCTCTGGGAACCAGATCGAAAGCGGTTTTTAAATCTATGAAGGCCAGGTATAGACTGCCCCCACCCAGCACCACCACCTTTCAGTGGAGAAGAGTTAATCTGAAGGCCTGCTCGATGGTCCCGGTACCAGATCGAAACCCGGCTTGGAGGTCCGACAGAATGTTATTGTCGTCCATCCATTCAAGTATCCTTCTCAATATCACCTTCCCCACTAGTTTTTGGGTGGAGTCAATTAAACTTATTGGCCGGTAATTGGCAGGGTTGTCCCGACACCCCTTCTTGTATATCGGGACAACCTCTGTCCCCTTCCAGGATTCAGGTATAGGCGCGCCCTCGTTGATGGCATTTAACAGAGAGGTTATGAGAGTCCCCCACTCCTTCGGGCTTGCCCGTATTACATCACCAGGTAACCCGTCAGGCCCCGCTGCTTTTAGCTGAACCAGGGTTTTGATTGCGTCCAACACCTCTCTCTCAGTAAAGGGATCGGTCTCTAGTCCAGTTATGAGAATTCCTGTGGGGGGTGCATTGATAGTAGATCGGTCACTTGCAGTGTATAGTAATGAAAAGTGGTTAACCCAGCTCTGTGGGGGTATATTACACGTCATCAGTGTACTATCTGGCCTATCTCTGGTTCTTAAAAGGGTCCAAAATCTTCTTGCATCCCTATTCAAACTTGCTTTCCTCAGATCCTCCCAGAAGCAATCCTCCCATTCCTTCTTTGCTGCAGTCACAGTCAGTGAGTAGTTTTTCCTAGCCAGTCGTATGTCGCCCAATGACCTGCTCTTCACTGCGCTAATTAAAAGACTTTTCATCTCCCTACATTTTTTTGTGTACCAGGCGTAAGGGTTCTGCCTAGGTTTGGGCTTTCCAACACAAGGACCCATGTTAGGAAGATAAAAGAGTTCGCTCAGGGCCTCGGTGGTAGCACAAAAGAGTGACGTTACTTCCTCTGGATGTAATGAGGGGTCAGCTAGCCTGGACTGGGCAGAGGTCAAGAGTGTTGAGATGGATAAGACTTTCTCTTGGTCCATGACGATATAACCCCATTTTAGACGCCTGCCACAATTAGAGGGGTAAAGCTCCTGATGCACAAATGCTAGGGCGGTCGCGTCTACTCCTAAATGCTCCGTCCAAAAGGGACGCAGGGCAAGGGAAAGCCGATTATAGTTGCTTTCTACTGTAGGGAGTACCTCCATATCCAACAAGTGGTCCCAAGAGTTAGCATCAAGAAGGATATAGTCTATTCTGGACGTGTGACCCACCCTGTTATAGGTATGTGCTCCGGAGGAATCCGAAGACGTCCTGCCATTCGCTGCCCTAAGATCGAATTCCAGGGTTAGGGAATAGATTTGGACAGCCACCTGGGACCACCTTCTGATAGGGTGTATGGTTAAAACTGGTATCCCTCTTCTGGTGTCTTCCTCAGCAGTCCCTAGGGAATCCTCCAGCCCAAGAGGCTCGAACATACAATTAAAATCACCTGCGACTAGAACATGGGAACTGTCTTGGCCCCCTCTTAACCGGGATTCTAATTCAGACACAATAGGGGACAACAAGCCTCCCTTTGAACCCCTAACATAGATGTTAAAAATGTTAAGGGCTGGCCCTCTCTTGGGTCCTGTAAGTGATATGCTCAAAAGGTCGAGTGAATCGGTCACACGCTGGGTAACCTGACATCAAGTGAGATATCGACCCAGATAAGGAGACCTCCAGAGGGGCGACCTTTCCCAGAAGGGGAAGGAATTGCTGGCAAAAAGAATGATGAGTATCCTACCTTATGGCACGGGTCCATACTCCAGGTTTCTTGGAAGATACAGATGGAGAAACCCTCCACTAAAATATTTCAACCCGGAAGAGCCAACTTCCTCGCAATCCCAGCAACATTCCAACTAAGGACCTTTATGACAGGATCTGCCGTAGATGGCTCGGCATAGAGAACGAGGTTGGTATCCTGCCCTCCCTCGGGAGGTGAGCAAATTACTCTACTTCCTCCCTCAGACCCACTACCAGGACTATCACCCTGAGGCTGGGGGCCGCTCTCAGTGGCGGTGGGAATCCCACTGTTGGCGATATTCACCAAGGAGCAGGAATCCAACCGAGGGCTCATGCCCGGGGATAGAAAGACTGACCCTGGGCGAATATCATTTCAGTAACCTGTAGTTCTTCCGTAAATCCCCAGCCGTGAGTTTTGGTGGTAAGACACAGCAAAGGGATCGAAACCAGGAGTTGGAAAATTATGGTAACAACTTGCTTCAGAGGTTATACCGAAATGTATGCCCACTGTTCTTGGATAGAAAAAGGTCAGATCGACTACTCCAATACCAGCACTACTAGTTCCTAGATTCTGGTTAGAAATCAACTGAGCAACCCTGGGATCCTTAAAGTTTACAACCACGCAGTCCCCCTCAAAGCTCTTGTGACTACTGCCTACCCAGCCTACCCTTCTGACCCCAAGAATCAGCCCGTCGACTTCCCTGGGCAGTGGTCTGTTAGTCCTTAACCAGTGCATGGTTTTATTTTTTAGCATCTGGAAGGATTCTTGCTGCCCAACCAACAACGGTGGTACGTTGGTAAGAATGGCAACAAAGGGGTAACAGTCAGGAGGCAGATTCATGGGAGGAATTCTACGGGGTAATTTGGGAGGAGCTGAGTCGAACTGGCTTGAGGGGAGAACGACAGGACAAGTCAGTGTGGATTGGACTAAGGGGTTATGGTTGATACAATTATTAGTTCCCGGGTTCCCAGGTGTAGATCTAACGGTTGTGACCGTAGCCTTAATGACTGCGCGCTCCTTGTGTTGGGATTTATTTAACCCGAGAATGGTCCAAGGGGTGGGGGTTAATCTTTTGAGATTGACCTGAGGATCGAAGGCCCCCTTTGGCAGTGTCAGCGGCCGAAGGAAGAGACTCTAGGACAGCTGCCCCGCTAGACAGCCCCCTTATATTGGGAGAATCTTGTGGAGTAATACCGGTAGTTGTAACCGCATGGGCCCCCCCCTATGTTACTGGTCCCGGTCCTAGAGTGTGTTTTAATTAGGGATTTTGTTGAAAAGAAGTTGTCTAAGGTGGCTTGTTCGAAGCTATCCAGACGGTCCGCTAGCCTTTTGACTCGTTAAAACAATGGGAGTCAGTAGGGCTTTCATCAGTTTCTCTATCTGCACGAGTAAGGATGAATCTGGGCAAATAGTATCGGCAGACTCCGTCGCCAAAATATCAGTTGAATTACTTGGTGGACCACCAGTGGGCGTCACAACCTTAACAGCCTGAGCCCTACCTAGACCCGCCCCTTTAGGTTTATTCGTGGTTCCCGTCACTAGGCCAAGTTTCCTGACTTTCCTGGGATGTTTGGGATGATAACTTTTTCGAGGGCTGGTATTCCTTTTTCTTTTAGTATGGTGATTTTTAGGTGCTGCATGGAATAATACACCTTGTGAGGCAGGAAATTCCTCGTCAAGGGATGGAATAATTGTAGCTATAGGCATGGGGGGAGGTAGGTCAGTTAAGACTGTGTACAATAGCTCAGTCCCGGTCTCGGAGTCAAGGCCCAACGTACCTGCCACCCTAACCAAACTGGGCGACAGTGGTGAGACCTGGGGCTTTTCCCCTGGATCTGGCACGGTTAGCGGTGGAGATGAGGGAACCAATGCCAGAAAGCCAGGGGGTGCCCGTTTCTCTAGGGGATGTTTAAGAAATTCGATAGACTGCCTGCGTTCAGCTCGTCTCTCAGCTAGGGCAATCTCTCTATCGATGTCACAGGCAGCCCTGGAGAAATACTTGTCAAGAGGGCCCAGGATTGCAACCCCAACCGAGGACGGGAGAGGATTCGGTGGTGAAATCGTGGCGGTTGAAGACATGCTAACGGTCCTTACAGCACAAGAGTAAATTACAACACTGTAAGCCGCAATTACGCCACTGTAAGTGCAAAGAATAACTTAATAACAAAGTCAATCAACAAGGCTACCAAACATAACAACTCGCTCCAGCTTACATGAATTTGTCCAGTGGATGACGCCAGTTCACAGATAGCAGGTGACAGAGAATGGGCCCGGCCCAGCCTCCTGCAGCCCCTGACGGCCACAGACGGCACGCCCTTGTCCCGGGCTTCTCCCGGGACGCTCCCGCGCAGCGGTATGCTGATCCTGTAATAAAGGGCGAGGAGAGGGCAGGGGGCGTGTCAGCAGGGAGAGCGGACCAGGTGTGCAGATGGTCAATCAATGCAGGGACTCCTGGGATATGGAGTCCTTGCTTCGCAACTTGCAGCCCTGCTGCAGTTCTTGCCCCTAACGCTCCGCCCCTGAGTGAGGCAACAATCTCCACGCACTGTGAAGTGGGACCCGCGAAGCGGGTCCGGCAAGCAGTAAGCAGACCCAAGAAAGGTTTAGCAGCAGTAAAGGTTCCACGGGCAGCTCCTCCTCCACACGCAGTTCAAGGCTCCAAAAGTGTCCCACAAACGCTCGAAACACCGCTCCTCTTCAATCCTCGAGGGCGGGGGGCGTGTCAGCAGGGAGAGCGGACCAGGTGTGCAGATGGTCAATCAATGCAGGGACTCCTGGGATATGGAGTCCCCGCTTCGCAACTCGCAGCCCTGCTGCAGTTCTTGCCCCTAACGCTCCGCCCCTGAGTGAGGCAACAATCTCCTCGCACTGCGAAGCGGGACCCGCGAAGCGGGTCCGGCAAGCAGTAAGCAGACCCAAGAAAGGTTTAGCAGCAGTAAAGGTTCCACGGGCAGCTCCTCCTCCACACGCAGTTCAAGGCTCCAAAAGTGTCCCACAAACGCTCGAAACACCGCTCCTCTTCAATCCTCGAGGGCGGGGGGCATGTCAGCAGGGAGAGCGGACCAGGTGTGCAGATGGTCAATCAATGCAGGGACTCCTGGGATATGGAGTCCCCACTTCGCAACTCGCAGCCCTGCTGCAGTTCTTGCCCCTAACGCTCCGCCCCTGAGTGAGGCAACAATCTCCTCGCACTGCGAAGCGGGAGCCGCGAAGCGGGTCCGGCAAGCAGTAAGCAGACCCAAGAAAGTTTCAGCAGCAGTAAAGGTTCCACGGGCAGCTCCTCCTCCACACGCAGTTCAAGGCTCCAAAAGTGTCCTACCAGGTGGCACAATTCCCCCATGTGATAGGGTGTGTCGACTGCACCCATGTCCACATCTGTCCTCCCTCAGCCACCGAATACATCTACCGCAACCGGAAGTCATACCATTCCATTAATGTGCAGGTCGAGTGCAATGCCAAGCACATCATTACGGACCTCGTAGCCCAATTCCCAGGGAGCACACACGACGCATACATCTTCCGTCACAGTGGCATCCACAGGTGCCTGATCAACTGTGAATTTGGAGTTGGACACCTACTAGGCACGTATTGATGCAACACCATTTAATCCATCCCCACATGTACCATAGCATTCATGCCGCTAACCATTCTCTCCCCATCCTGCAGGTGACAGCGCGTACGCCTTGCGTGAGTATCTACTCACTCCCTACCTCAACCCAGCAACACCACAAGAGCAGCGCTACAACAGAGCACACAACAGCACAAGGAATGTTGTAGAGCGCACATTCGGCATCCTCAAGAGTTGCTTCAGAATATTGCACAAGACAGGAGGTGCATTGCAGTACGACCCTGTCACCTGCTGCAAGATCATAGCTGTCTGTGCCATCCTGCATAACATCGCAACAAGAAGGGGGATACCCATAGAGGTGTACAGTGAGGACGAGCTACGTGCACAGCAACCCCCCCAACACCGACAGGCACATGTGCCCAACACAGCAGAAGGGCAAAGGAGGCAGACATACATCACACGCCATCACTTCTGAGACAGGTAAGAAAGAGCCATGACAGGATGATGTGCATTGCAAGGGTTTAATGCCCATTAACACCTGACCGGTGCTGATAAATGTAACAGAAACATGACACAGCGTAAATGAAAACTAAAGAAAAAATGTCCATTGACAACAGAGGTGCTGTATGTGGCACTACAGTTGGCCCATGGTTACCTCACCATGGCCAGGGAGCCATTGCATCATGGCTATTTACGTTTGCCACGAACACCCAGCCTTCTGTCTCGTGACTCCTCAACATCTCCGTGATCACTCACAGTGGCTGGTGCACTGCGCGCGCTGCGCCTCCTCTCGCTTGTCTCAGGCATGGTGACGCTGCTCACACTGGAGGCTGCCTCACTCGCCTCATCCCCTCCCGCACTGCTGATACTGGCAGTTCCAGACTGAAGGTGCTCCACTGCAGTGGTCATTCTCTTAAGGGTCCTTGCCACATCCCCACAATAATGCCCCATGTCCACCTGCAGGGACACCGATCTGCGGGCTACCACATCTGTGCTGTTGCACAGCTTCTTGATGGCCTTAATTGTGGCATTGGTACTGAGTGAGTACTGCTCATGTCTCATGCGCTCCCCCCGTTGGCCTGCAACTACTGCGCGTGTTAGTTCCTGTAGGCATGCCTTAATGTCATTGTTGCCCTCTGCAACGGCTGTGGTCAGCTCTCGCACGGCGTCAGTCATTGCAGTAAATCTGTAGGACATCCTTCCCATGCTAATCTTCATTGCACCCATGTGTTTTGCCTGCAGGCGCTGAACACGCAGCATCCAGCTCTCCACGACTCCATACACATCTGCAGGATCTGCTGTTGTCGCTGCAGCCCTACCCAGGGATCCTGCCCGCTGTCTAGCTCGCAGACGTGCTGCTGTTCATACGGTTGGGGTGATGACAGCCTGCTGCTGTACATTTGTGGCTTCTGGCCTCAGCTCCGTCTCCATCTCCTGCAGGGAGGGGACATTTACCCTGCGGCTATGTGTGCTTGGCAGGACTTGTGGAGGTGGAGGTGGTGTTGCTGTCCGCGGTGCTGGTGGTGGTGTTGCTGTCCGCGGTGGCGGTGGTGGTGGTGTTCTTGTCCGCGGTGCTGGTGGTGGTGTTGATGTTTGCGGAGGTGGTGAAGGGGAAGGACTGCCTCCATGTTCCAGCGTGTTCTCCGCATCAGTCACCACTGGGGTCTCACAGATGACTAGGCGGGCGCTGTCATCTGATTCCATGGGGGAGGCATCTGTGTGTAGAACAGAGCATTGTTATGATTTTGTGGATATTGTAAGTTTATGCTTTAGTCATCTACATAAAGGACATATGGGAACTGATATTTGGACCTCGACTGCTGTTTTCATGTCATGCACCTCAGGGGTCAGACAGGAACCCTTTCATGTTATGACTACATCTCCCATGAAGCCTCACTCTGTTGAGGGATTGTGCTTTAGGCACGGCTACTTGTGCACTGTGTTTGGCTTGGGGAAATGGGCAGGGGTAGACAAGACGCTGCATATCTGCGCTGGCATGCATCTTACCTTGTCCGCCTTCCGCAGCACCTGAGGTGTCCAGTTGGGTGACCCCCACAACAGCCTCCGGTTCGATGGTCGACTCCACAAGGTCCTCGAGGGTTGTGTTCGGTGTCACATTTGAGGAGCCACCACCTGTGCCAGCCGCATCCTTCACCCTTTCCGCGATCTTCTCCTTAGCCCTTTTGCGGCGGTCGTACCACCGTTTTTTAAGGTCCTCGATGCTGCGGTGTGTGACTCCCACAGCATTCACACTGTCCTTGATGCGCAGCCACATCCTGCGCTTCTCAGCCTCTGGCACCTTCAAGGACAGTCTGCCAAACAGTTTTTCATGCCTGCTGCTGACACCCTCTAGCAGAATCTCCAGTTCCTTGTCAGAAAACTTGCGTTTTCTCTTCCTGGTGTTGTCCTTTCCTTTGGGTGCCTCTTTCTCCATGATGCACTGCTGTGCAGGTCCTAGACACTGCTGGCTGTGTATTGCTCCTCTGCTACTGTGCTCTTCCTCCTCCTCTGAGCTCCTCAGGGCACCGAGTGAAGCATGGGCTGAGCTGCTTCCTGGTTGTGACGTCATCAGCCTGCTTCCGGAGCGCCGCGTTTTTTTGCTGATTTCGCTAATACCAAATTCGCAGATACCGAATCGCTACTTGCTATTTCGGTATTTGCGGATTTGGTATCTCGCAAGGTTTTACCGATTTTTAACGAATCGGTAATTTTTAGCAATTTTATTGATGCATCGCGGTTTGCATGTCCTTATTAGCGATTCCTTATTTTTCGCTAATAACGACTACGAATACCGATTTTTGATGCATCTGCCAGTTGATCTTTACTTCACTCCAGTGTTGATTCTCCTTACTTGTTTGAACCCGTGAACCAAGGGTGACCCTGCACCAGTGTGTCTGGCAGAACGCACACTTTTACCCTGACACCAAATCACCCCACCCAGTCCAATAAACCCCAATCCAATCTATCCAAACCCAATCCAATGCTATCCAATCCACTCCAATCCACCCCAATCACATTCACCCCACTCCAAACCACCCATCTCCAAATCACCCCACTCCATTCCAATTTACGGATCCCCAGTCGAATCCACCCACTCCAATCTAATTCACCCCACCCCAATCCAATCCAGCCACCCACTCCAATAAAATCTATCCAGTCCACCCTTCACAATCCACATCACTCCAATCCACCCCACTCCATGCAATCCAACCCCTCACCTCCAAATCTACTCCAATCCAATCCACCCCACTCCAATCCACCACAATTCTCCCCAAATCACCCCACTCCACTGCAATTCAATCCACCCAACCCCAATCTAATCCAAACCTGTCCATTCACTCCAAGCCAATCCACCCACACCAGTCTATAAATCCTATTACTCCAATCCAACCCACCCACTCCAATCCAATCCACACAATCCAATCCAAACCACCCCACTACAACTCATCCCATCCCAGTTCAATCCAGTTCAATCCACCCCCTTCCAATTAAATCCAATCCAATCTACCAAACCCAATCCCCCAACTCTACCCCAATCCCCAACTCTACTCCAATTTAATGCAATACACTCCCTCAATGCACTCCAACCCACTGGATCGTATTCCAACCCACTCCACTGTAGGCCACTGCACTCTACAACACCCCCTACACCACTCTACGACCCTCTACTCGAACAAACCCATTCTACAACACCCTACTTCTCCTTTTCCACTTTTACAACAATCCACACCACTAACTTTTAGCAATGCTGAACATCAGCCCCTCTGGTGTACAACATGGCTAAAACTCAACTCCAAAGACAGTAGTTCTTGCATAGTTGAGATGGATTGGCTTTGCCAATGCTTGTTTCTAATGTATTATTGCAAAATGGGGTTACTGATCTGTGCTTAATCGCTATATTTAAGGGGTGTTCCTTCTAAACTGCGAGTTAGTAGGTATGTGTTATTGGTTTGCACTTTAATTCTTGTTGCAAATCAGTGATCAGTTACTGACTCCCAATTTGGTAGGGTAACTGATTCTCAAAGGGGTAAGAGTACCTTTGTGAATGGGTACTTTTAGACCTCTTCCCCTTTATAAACCTGAGTGGCACCCTAGGGATACACAGATGCTTTAATTGATGTTTTCCCAAAGAAACCATTTGTTAAAGCAATTGGGTTCCTATAAGAAATTCGGGCTATTTAAATACATTTAAAAAAGTTTTGTGTTTTGGAATGTAATCTCAGAGACGGTCGTCTGCTTTCCATTGAAGGCCACCACCCCAGTGATTGTAGCCAATTACAGGGGGTCACAAATTGCAAGCTGTCTAATGAGTATTAAATACATTGGGCCCGATTCACAAAAGTAATCTGAGACAAAATCCGAACTTTACGACTTTCAGTATTCACAAAGGGTATTCAGGAGTAGTAAAGTTAGGAATCCTAACTTTACTACTCCTAAATGCCCTTTGTCAATACCGAAAGTCGTAAAGTTAGGATTTTGTCTCAGATTACTTTTGTGAATCGGGCCCATTGTTTTGAAACCCACTGTGAATCCTAATTTAGTTAAATTACCTATTAGTATATTGGTCGGGTCGCCAAAAAATATACTGTTTGCAAAAAATCAGGGAGAATTTTGTGACTGCTTTTGCCCTTGGTTTATTAATACATCTGGCCCATTATTCTTTATTTTTACATTTATTAATCTTTTCTCCATTACCATGGTGCGAGCCTTCGCATGTATTTCATTCTTGTTTGTTTTTGCCTTAAGCAGTGGAGGCTGCTGGCGAACTAATGTGGGGGGAGGGTAGGGGCGATTGAGAAAAAAAAAAAACGTACCTGTCGCTGCCACCCAACTCAGTGCTTCTCTCCCAGCAGGCAGTGGGGAAACACAGGCTCCCCACTCAATCCAGATGCAGCTGTCATGCCATACCTAGCATGAGAGCAGCGCCAGGATTGGTCTGAGCAGCCTGGTCTGTCGCTCAGACAGTGCCTGGGATCCTGTGGCATTTCTTCAAACTGGCCGTGCAACACATATAAATAGAGAAATAGAAGTGCTCATGTCTTTCTGGCCGGCCTAAGACAGCCGGCCAAACTTCTAAGTGCCTGTCACCCCTCCCTATTATGGCCCGGCCCTACACAGACATGCCTCAGTCAGAGCCCATCACAGAAAAATAAAATAATTTTTTTTGTTATCATTTTATTTTTCTGTGACTGACTGTGACGAGTGGGATGACGCTCCTCCACCATTACGGAGGAGCCACCCCAGGCCCAGGCCTTATGTACTAATTCAGTTTGACTTCAAAATAACTATATGGTGTGGCATCACCTTGCAGTTTTGGGAACTGCTTTCCTCCAATAAAGTTATTTACTCACTTCAAATTGGCGCAGAGTGCTCCCTGCAGTCCCTGGTGGGTTCTTGCCTGGAAGACCACAGCAAGCAATATGTTGCATGCAAATTTTCAAGATCAACTTCGGAGCAAGCAGCGTTTTCAGTCGACAGCTGACAACCTCACCATACGCCAGTATGGCTGTGAATCAGCATCCAAGGGTGAAGTTTCCATATAAATCTCATAGACTCTTTACTAAATTTAGATTTTTAAGAGGTAAAGAACACTGAAGGGGCCATCTAGTGAATGATATCACAATAAATCTTAAAACCCCAGCTTACATCAACAAACAAATATTCTAGAAGGCATATTGTTCGTGCTTGTGACAGATGCAGGACTGGACACAGAGAACATTTGTTTTCTCCACACTGGATAATTGTCATGTAGTAATGAATTCTGAGACACAGGTATAAAGATTATATTTTCTTTATTAAGGAAAATATAGTACAGTAATAATACTAAAAGTGCAGGCTGGGCTCCAATTCAACCAAAGGCTAGCTTCCAACTACCATCAAATCCAGGCTGTCACAGTTTTCGGCTGTCAACATTTCATAACATGCTGCATTCCATAGTGGAAATTGGACTAGTAAAACACTCCCAAAACAAAACCCTGAATAGACTCAACAATGGCCCTTTATATGGCTAAAGCTTGGTTAAAAACTGGGTACATTTGAAAGCACGAGTAACACTTTTTTGGTCTCACATTGGCCAAGACCTTTTGTTTTCCCCAAAAATAAATAAGAAACATACTTATAAGAGGCTTTCAGCTAGCTGCTTTAACCCACTAGCATGCTCTAGTAAGGAACATCTCAATAACCTCAGTGAGGGAGGATAAACATACAACAAAAATGGGAAGGAAACTTGCTTACCGAGATAGTTCAGTTCAGTTCAAACTAAAAGTTTATTTGGACCAATTTGTCCTTAAACACATAAAATTTCCATAGATACAATATCATATAAAACATATCTAATACAATCTAACATAACATTCATACATACAGAGTTCATTAATTGCTCCATCTTTCTGTATAAAATACCATTTATCATATAAATATGTAAGAGAAAGATTTAGATTCTATTCGCTTTTGAGGATTGTCTAAACTTTTCTGATAAACTTCCCAATAGCACATGCTATATCCAAATTATGTGTTTCGATTAAAAGATCTACTGCTTGCGAACAATTTTTAATATCATACTTGGGCATATAAAAAATGTTCCTTGCATCCAGGACCTTCCGGCAGTCCAATAAAATGTGCAAAATGTTGCCTGTGGTACCCTGATTACAGGTGCATTTCCATTTGGAAGCAATCATAGCTCTTTTTACCCCGTCATTAGCATAACAGGGGTTAATACCAATCCTTAACCTTATTAATTCTCTTCTGATCCATCAACTGGGGAGTACATATATATATATATATATATGTATATATATATATATATATATATATATATATATATATATATATATATATATATATATATATATATATATATATATATAATATATATATATATATATATATGGGAACTGTTGTTCATTATGCCATGAGTTAGCCATAAAGCGTACAGATTAGATATTGTCGATCGAGATTTTGATAAATTTGTCTCCCAGTGCCCTAAGTTCCCTCTTATCTACCTCGAGTTGTAAAATCTGTGGGCACAGCTTGACCTTCATAACTCTACAGGTCTTAGTTATAGTTTCCCCACAGCCCAGGTGCTGCCAGAATCTTAATAGCGCAATACATGCCTTTATATCCCATGATACCATTCCGGTCTCCAATCTTACCGCCTGGACCATTGAAGTACCTGGGTAATGGTAGTACGTTTTTCAAGCATTTCCTTTCTCCAGCATTACCACTTAAATATAACAATTCTGCTTCATATTGGAACTGAAGTGGTGTCATGGCTGTGTAAGCTTTTAGAATAGGTCTGTCAGACATTTCTCCATAATCTTTATTACATTTTTTCAGACCACTTGCAGAACCAAGGGCCCTTACTCTTAATACATCCAGGTGAATATGCAATTTTAAGTTTTTCTCAAACCACATCCCTAGGTACTTATATTCGTTTACCTTTTCCAACTTCGTGGAACTCAGGACCCAACTAAACCTTATTTTTTTTTTTTTTACCAAAGCTCAATACCTTAGATATTTCCATGTTTGCTACACGTTTTTTAAGACTGCAGTATTCATTAAACATATTCAGCTTCCTTTGCTGGCCTATCTCTGATTGGTCTATTATTAAGAGATCATCTACATAAAGTAAACATGCAATATGTTTTCCATCCAGCTTTGGGCTAGAACCCCTCACAGCTCCCAACACTGATGGTAAATCTGCTATGAACAGGGAGAAAAGTAGGGGGGCCAAAACGCACCCCTGTCTTAGCCCATTTCCGAATGGGATTTTCTGTGATAGGATCCCCTCTGTATCCAGAACTACCTGGGCCCAAGCATGGCTATGTAGCTCTTGGATTATCATCAAGAGACCTTTGGGGATATTGTATCTGATCAATATCTCCCACAGTTACTTGCGGTCTACTAAGTCAAATGCTACACGAAAGTCTACGAAGCAGCAGAATAGACTGCCCCTCTGCTCCATAGACTTCTGGGCAATGGCTCAGAGAGCAAAACAGTGATCAGCTGCAGAATGGCCCTCTTTAAAACCCCCCTGTTCCGGTGGCACAATCTGATTTATTTCTGCCCAATCCTTGAGCCTTTCCAAGATTATTTGAGCAAATACCTTTTCTCCTACATCGAGTAGGTTAATCTATAGTTCTTCGAGGCTTTTATATCTCCCTGTTTATGAATGGGTCTTAAAATTGCCCCTCTCCAGTTTTCTGGTATATGACCTAAATTAGGAACATTTTTAAAAATAATTCTGCCTACCAATCCGGCCTGGTCTTTATAATCACTGCCAGGAGATTGTCTGGGCTTGCTGCTTGAGTCAGGGTTAAATTGACTATCATTTTTTTTAACATTATTGGTTGTAAAGAGATCCTTAATGTCCTCCTCAATACCTGGCCAGATTGTAATTCTCAACCTCTCTGATTCAATCCATTTTCCATTTATTTCCCTCAAGTAGCTTAGCCAATTGTCTTCTGTCACTACGCAATTTAAGGACCCCTGTATTTTATCAGAGCTTTCTTGAACCAACTTCCAAAAATCTTTAAATATTTTTCGATTCTATTGCTGCCAATAGTTTTACCCAACAATTCTCTTTATATGTTTTTTTTTTATTTCTGATGACCATTTTATATCTTTTCCTTAATTTCTGGAGGTTCTGGAGTGTCTCTGTGTCGTACTTTCCCCTGAGTCCTCTTCCCCTTTTCTTACACCTGTTTTTAATTTACGACATTCTTCATCAAACCAGTCTACAGTCACCCGATCTGTTTATTTTCATTTTGACCCTTAGGCATTCCACTAGTTGGCTAATTTTATTTTTGAACCATCCAATATCATTAATGTTGGTGACACTTCTTAATGTTTGACTTTGCTGAACGGCAACTAGTTTTTCAATATGCTCCTCTGATATGCGAATTGTGAGTCGCCTGGGATAGTCCATATGTATGGGGAGGACTATATTTCTTTGTTTTTTGCTTACTCCTAGTATTTCCATCATTAATGAGTAGTGAGCTCTTCCCTCCACTCTTACCACCTCAAAACCCTTGACTAAGTCATGCAGAAACAACTAATCTATAGGGCATAATTGGTGGCCTATCTTAAATGTGCGATTCGCTGGTCTATCTGACTCCATTCTATCATTTGTACAAACTAAGCCCATTGACCCCAGGATTTTTTCAGGAGCCATATCTTGGCACTGCCAAATCAACCTCTGGAAAGATGGAATTGTTCATCTAATACCATGACAGCAACTCCTTGTACCATGGGTCAATCCTACACGGGTCTAATTTATGATTAAAATCACCCAACACAATGAGTACATCTCTCTGAAAGAGATCAGTCAAGGCCACCATGTCTTCTTTAAACCTTTCCAATTCTGGCTTTTATTCTTTCTCTTTACCCTTCTGTATATAATCATTTACAATGACAATACCTTCATATCGTGGGTCAGGATCCAACAGGAGCACTCTACATTCCATCCCCCAATTACATTTTACTTCCAGGGGGACTACCTTCCTAGCAATTTTTGTGGGTATCAACACTATGTGCCCACCAGATGGTCTTCTAAATTGCCTCTTCTCCTCTGAATTATTCTGTTGGGCAAACCCTTCAATCAGTGGGGCTTCGTCACACAGCTTGGTTTCCTGCAAACACACAATCTCATTATTGTAAAGGACTCCTATAAAACTTTCCAATATTATGATTCCACTATACTCATTAATATTCTAGGACAGTATAGCCAGGCTGTGCGGCGACCCTACCTCCTAATCAATCTCATTTAGCCAACCATTTTACTCATTTTCAAGGGTGCTAGGGCCTTATATCTATTTGCAATGGCTAATCCCTCCCTATATCCATCTGTTTTAAGGGAACCTTATGGTGATTTCAAGATCTTCCTTAACATCCCAACCCTGATTGATCAGCCTTACCTGTCTTGATCCCTACCCTGCATGCTTCAAAAGAAAGTGTTTATCATAGTGATTACAGTCTAGCATGTCTATCCATTGTACTAATCTGATTCCTGCTTTATGTAACTCATACTCTGCGCTTACAAGTGCTGACTTCACCAACCATGAGTATAACAAAACTTTAGTTACTGGGATAAACAAATGGAAAGTTAATCCAATATGAGTTTTCAAGGTTGTGAACAACATTATTCAAATCTTAAGACGTAATGTCTCTAACAAGTTAACAGAAAAAAAACAAATATACATTTGAGTTTATTTTGTAACAGGTTTACAGTGCATTACATACATATAGAAAAAAATAATGTAAAATGTATAATACGATCATCAATGAGGCTGTTTCATCTTTCACTATTGGAAATAATCAGACATCGATATATGACAGACTGTCACTGTCACAAAATACACAATGCCACACAAATACATGAATAAAAACATAGGCTCTGGTTTTACAATTGATCAAAAACAGTGAACTATTTTTTTTAGATTTCAGTTGTATACCACTGTGGGCAAGAAATCAGTACTCTTTGCGAAAGGGGTCAATCTAGTTCAGCTATTAGTTCCCATTTATGTGAGTAACAGCATTTCGCTGAAATACGAAATAATACTATATATTTTTCAAAGTTTTTGAGGACTCGGCAGCTCCACAGATTCTGATAGAGCACCCTATACACTATTGCAGCATGCCGCTTATTGTTTTGAACAGTGTGAAACACTATTGAAAGATAGAAAACTATGAATGTACATGTGCACACTCAAACATCGATCGTTGAAAGTTTCTTTAAATTGTATTTCAAAATATTCAAAGACATCCACTTTTGCTTGCACACACATAAAAGCACAGGCAAGTTTTGTAATGTGTAATAAGGATTTACATAAACAATTTGAAAAAGACAAGAATTTTCAAAGTCAATAGGCAGGCAGTTGATGCCAACCCATTTAGCTTTGCCAATGCTTGTTTCTCATTCGTACATCCCTCAAGTGCTAATACGTGGTTAAGCGTTTTCATTTACAATATAAGACTTCTGAGAGCTAACAATTGATGGTAATTGATATTGTGGCTGCAATATTATTGTAGGTGGCTTTATTTTAACATTACCATTCTGCCTGATAATGAGGAAGTCTCTTTCAGCAACAGAAGTATCAGTATGCTGATAACTGGGTTTTTTGCTTGATAATGTGCTTCTTCTGATTAATAGCTAACCTACGTGATTTAGAAATACAGGATTTGTGACCTGGGGTAGGTAGTTTTGATTCCAGATGACCCTAGCATATTTGAGAGCTGCACCAACTCTGAAACGAAACTCTTAAACACTGAGTTTTGAAAATAGTATACATATTATAACTAATACTTGATGAAATGGGAAACCTTAAAGAGATGCACCTTGAGTTGAAAAAGCTCACATGCATACATTTCAGAGTGAAAAAAGTGTCATATATATATATATATATATATATATATATATATATATATATATATATACATATATATATATATATATATATATATATATATATATATATATATATATTCACTGAAAAAACCATAGGTTATAGACCATATATAGTTAGGAATTAGCATTTAGAAAACCTTATTTTACTCACACAAAACCATTGAAATTCCATATATAGTTAGTTGCACTAACTATATATCGCGCACCCGCAATCCACTGCTGATGATGTCACATATTACATCATTCATGACATGGTCAGTGACATCACTGATGACATCACTGATGACATCATCTAGTGTCTGTGTGTTTTTGTAAAGTTTAAATACGTTTTACATATTGAAGAATGACTGGATGGATGGAAGACTGAGTGTGTGTGTGGCTGGCTGGGAGGTGTGTGACGCTGTGCATATCAATGTGTACTTGTATCAGTGATTGTATAAGAGAGTAAGTATGTGTTAGTATATGTGTGAAAAGTATGGTGTTCTGTGTTTAACTATAGATGAGGAAATCGAAGTGTGATTGATTCTTCACAGGACTGACTAGGTGTATGAGTGCATATGATAGTGTTCTAATAATAACTGACTGTATGTATGAGTAATTGTATGGGTGAATGAGTGAATGTGTGTGTAGACGTACGAATCAGTGAGTGCGTATGTAGTAACTGGTATTGGTGTGTCATGATGTCATCAGTGATGTCATTTGAGATGTCATCAGTGATGTCATTTCAGATGTCATTAGTGATGTCATCAGTGATGTCACTGAAGTATGGTGTTCTGTGTTTAACTGCATAGATGAAGAAATGGAAGTGTGATTGATTCTTTACAGGACTGACTTGGTGTGTGAGTAACTCCATGGATGAGTGGCAGTGTGTGACTGTCTGCATAGGTGTATGAGTGCATATGATAGTGTTGTAATAATGAGTGACTGTATGTATGAGTGATTGTATGGGTGAATGAGTGAATGTGTGTGTAGACGTAGGAATCAGTGAGTGCGTATGTAGTAACTGGTATTGGTGTGTCATGATGTCATCAGTGATGTCATTTGAGATGTCATCAGTGATGTCATCAGTGATGTCATTTGAGATGTCATCAGTGATGTCATCAGTGATGTCACTGACCATGTCATGAATGATGTAATATGTGACATCATCAGCAGTGGATTGCGGGTGCGCGATATATAGTTAGTGCAACTAACTATATATGGAATTTCAATGGTTTTGTGTGAGTAAAATAAGGTTTTCTAAATGCTAATTCCTAACTATATATGGTCTATAACCTATGGTTTTTTCAGTGAATTTTCAAGGTTTTGTAAATGCTAATTCCTAACTATATATGGTCTATAACCTATGGTTTTTTCAGTGAATTTCATTGGTTTTTTAACAGCTAATATCTGTAGCTGTAAAATGTATTCTTCTTTAAATCCAAAAATATATTTTATATGTTTATTAATAACTTTTTTTAAAATATTTTTTTTTTCTTCGTTCCCGCTTCGCGAATCGGGAAGCTTCCCGTTAGCTGACCTTGATGCCGCGAAATAGACCGCGAGCCGGTAAACGTTTCTTTACCGCAACTGCCGCGTTAGAAAACAACATCGTGACGCCTCCCGTCCGCATGACGTTTCGCGTTGTCGCGTGATACGTCATATGACTTGCTACGTTAGCGAACTGGTACGCTTACCGAGTCGCAAAGCACAGGTTTCTGGAAGCAAACCGGGAGGCCCTGCAAAGCGCTTAACGTAAACACAGCAGGTCATGTGACTTGGTAATAACACTTTTCATTGGTTCATTTCACTTTTGGTTTCCTAATGATGTAAGACTAGGTCATATAATCTAAAATGAACACTTTTCATTGGTTGAGAACTATTGTTTTTCCCAAATGATGAAAATCCCTCCTTCTTTCCTCACTCTGACTTTCATCATTGTGAGAGAAAGACCCTTTGTTACCAGTGAGCAATGGCTTCTTTAGTAGCTTCAGCTGGTGCTTCCCCACCACCTCCACCACATCCAAGGAAGAGTGGACCACCTGCTCAAGTTATAATTCAGCAAGAAGAGGAAGAAGAGGAACAGGACGACGAGCACGAAGAGAGGCACTTTTTGCCTGAGGAGCCCAGGACGTCTCACCGGAAAGAAAACTTCATTTGGCAATTTTTTAAAATTCCCAAAGGTCAGAAAAAAGTAAATGCAAGATACGTAACTTGCCTTATATGTCAAGATAGACTGTCCAGAGGGACCGACAAAAAATACAGTTTCGGAAACTACACAATGCATCGCCATATGACTAGGTGGCATCCTAACAACTACAGTGCTGCACAGTTTCGTAACGACCTAGATAATCTCCCTATTATGGCCAGAAGATCTGTTGTACCGGAAATAACGGGACCAGAGGGCAGGGAGATGGTGCCAAATATACAAACGAGATTTCATGAAGTAAAACAAGTCTGCGTACATTGCAATGGATTCATTTGCTACGGAGAAAGAAGCATCACTCTGATCAACAGAGCTATTGACTATCATATGCAAGTTTGTACGAAACACCCCAAATAATAAATAATTTTTTTTTGTTTTGTTGCTCCTGTTGAGCCCTTTACAATGAATCGTTTTCATTGCCCCCTCCAAGAAAAACCCAAAAAAATATAAAACTGTTCAGAAAAATTCAAAAAAAGTAAAAAAATGTTCATAAAAAAAATAAAAAAAATATAAAACAACAAAAACAATTAAAAAAAAGTTCTTTTCAGAACTACCTCCCCGTTATTAAAAAATTGGTACAATATTTGGAACTGTGCCAACCTCTATTTCTCGTAGTTCGCTTCCCAGTTCGCTCGCCGGTACACGAACCGGAAGTGAACCAAAATTTTTTTTTTTTTAAAAAGAACAGTAAGTATAAGGGAAGGAAACAGACACTTATGTTAAAAGAAAGACAGCTATAGGGGAGTAAACTAGAGATACTATTACCCGTTATCCACTGCTGATGATGTCACATATTACATCATTCATGACATGCTCAGTGACATCATCAGCAGAGGATTGCGGGTTTTTTTGGAAACGTGCCTTATCCACGGTTTAATAACGCTGCCTTTTGCTTTATATAAGTTTTCAAATTGTATGAAATATATACCAATAGGTCGTTATGAACCTTTAGGTAGTGCTTTTATTCATGAGGTCTGGTCGCTTCCATACACATACAGATGTTTCAAAGATGATCAAGAAGTTTATCTGAATGGAGAGGAATGCACTGAGATGCCAGATCATTCACTAATGTGTAGGCACATACAGTTACACGGTTCATGCAACAAACACCGACCAAATATGGCTTGCGTGTTGCAAGGCACGCCAGTTCCTGCTATCATCCCCACGTTCAAGTTGTTGGAAAATGGTAGTTATTTGATGCTCAATAATGAAGATTGTTCTGGGTTAATTAAAAGTATTCCTTTTATCGTAACAGTAAGTGAACGGGTTATTTGCTGCAGAAATGTTCTATTTCCTCCCACACATGAACATAGGGAGTTTTCAATCTGGCCACAAATACCAACCTTGGGAGCAGATTTCAACGGCATGGCAAGAATAAGAGCTCTTTTGTCTCAGAGAGAGGTGGCCTTGAGTTCGGCCCGTGAAACTTTCGTGCTTCACATAGCGAACACCCGTACAGAGGTGCAGACCCTTTTCAATACTGATTCGCCTTTCCATTTCAGCAAGATGGTTCGGACTATCTTTAACGCGTCCTCCACAAAGGCCCTGGCGCACTTTTTTAAAGTTGTTACCAGTGGTCTCGTGACTTCATTTGAGAAAATCTTTGGAGTCATCCCTACTTTCTTTCATTCTATTTTTTCCACTGTGCTTCGTGGATTCCCATTTTTACTTGCATTACCAGCGGACGCTCTTGTGCTTTTTTACATTTTTAAATATGGATGTCCCTCCTGTGCAAGCTCCCGCCCTGCAGCTGCTGACACTGTTCCGCAATCGCATGCTAGAATATTATGGCACAATGCCGTTGGCGATATTAAGCACGGCATATGGATTATCTTTTCGATTCTCCTACTTCACCTGTGTCCAGCCTGTATTTCACTGCCTGACCTGTGATTTCGATTGGGCCATTGATTTGTGTCTCTGCGGACCGGTTTCTCCTGACGTCGACTTTAATCAGCTGATGACTCCTATCATTACTCACGAGTTGGTTTGTCCTGGCGAAAGGATTATGGCTGTGGCATTGATGCATGGACTAATTGGTCCCTGGAATTTACTGGCGGCAACACAGTCTTTCTTGGAACAGAGCTTTCTTGAAAACCCATCGAGCTGTCCTCTGATGGTGATAGAGGATCCGGTGCTGGGAGAGCACGTATGTTCTTTTCCGCTTTTAAATTGGATGGCTGAACTCTTTTCGGATGAAGACGGTGACTTCCTATTGGAGGCTGTTGCAGCTTATTTTGCATACACAGTTATGTCATAGACCTTTTTCATGTTTGATATGCTGAGTACTAGCATTTCATTGACAATTCATTGACTTATTTGTCAAGTTTTTATTATTTAGCTTGCCTATTGGCTTAAGACTCGATAAAGTACTTGGCTGTTTTATTTTTCTTTAGCATTAAATTTTCCTAGTTTTTAATGTTTTACCTTGCGGACCGTCCACATATAAAGTTGCAATCTGCTCTCATGAGATGGCACTTCTATTATCTTATTCAGTTCCTTTCCGGATCATGGGGAGGTGTCATCTAGGTCCTGGATATCTTTACACCGTGTTAAGTTAGCATGGGCTCATTACCGGTTTAAACGCCATTTTTCCTTTTTTGCAACTTCTGCACACGACACTTAGTTGTTGCTTTAGCTTTCAACCTAGTAGTTCATCGTGGTTTACATGAGAATAATGTGTTATTGCTCTACTATCTGCTTTGCTTGTTAAACTATATCTGTACAGCGAGTGCTGAAGTTTCAAGAACAACACGATACAGAATTGTTATGAGGTCTGATCTCCACGACTTCATACTCATAACATAAGTGCAGCTTCTGCCAATTCTGGGCATGAGGCGGGTTTTATATTGCTTTGCCGAACACACATACACAACAGTTGATGCGGTTCACATGAAGAGAGAGCTGGTGTATGCTGATGTGATTCCTTCAAATCTAAGACACTAAAGTATGGGCACGCCCCAAACCAACACAAACAGACCTTCTTAGCAAATAATATAATATGTGTATTAGGGAGGGTGAGATATAAGCAGCCGCGGGCCGTGGAGGGAGTTACGGTGGGGCAGGGAGGCGGGGAGGGGGAGGGGCAGGGTGGAGCCCTCTCCACCCTGCCCCTCCCCCTCCCCGCCTCCCTGCCCCACCGTAACTCCCTCCACGGCCTGTGGCTGCTTATAAGTGTTGCTAACTCTTATTCATTTACAGCATGTTAACATACTGTCACCATTCGCTTTTTATGTACTAGTAACTATGCTGGTAATTTTGCTACTGATAATATGTGTACTTGTATTATCTAAGATACTACGCCTGAGAAGACGGCATTAGTAAATAAACATTTCAAATACACATGTGTTCTTCTTAACTCCATGTTCTGGTTTCTAAGAAATATATAACGACCGACTGTTCATGAGTTCCACGTATCCTGAGGTACTATAAGTTCATATTCTGGATTGTCTAAACATTGAGAGTTTGTTATATCCAATGTGACACTGTACCTAGCTTGCTAAGGGGTTTTTGATTACTAAGGTGAGTTTTGGGGCACCCTAATTCGCCGAGGTTCCAATCCTCTGTCCACAGTTCTGTGTGAGAACAGAAACCCTGCGACAGGGGCACCCCCGACCCTTGCTGGAGCTTCATCACACTTGCGATACAACTCCAGCAATGCGCCACCTTTACGGCACAGATACATCACGCATCTGTGCTGTTTTTGCCCCATGATGCGCCGCATTGTAAATGCAGCACACCATAGGTGACGGAACAGCGGCACAGAATGACTAACACATCCCTGGTGATGCGCCAGTCATCATAAATCTATCCCTATGCTTCTTATCTTGTTAGAGATGAACCGCCATATGTATCATCAAAGTTTTTTGCATTTCCTAAATAGCGAACTTTAAGGAATAAATAGCGATTCTTTACCATTCCTAGTTTGCGATGAGCTATTTGCTAATTACAAATTACCCATTCATTTCCTTCATTTCCATAGGGCGGTTGGACTCACTTTTAGCTCGAACGGCTGAATGGATTTCCACGAAACTTGGCAAAATTGTAGGGACTGGTAGCCCGATGTGCCTTTGCTATGTCTCAAGATATATGCTCCAGTGGTTTTTACGAAAATTAACTTTGAAAAATATATATTGGGCTACATTGGCCTATATATATGTTGGAGCCCAAATGTAGCCCAATGTAGCCCAATGAAGCCCAATGAAGCCCAATGTAGCCCAATGTAGCCCAAAGATGGCCGCCAGAGACAAAAAAAACAAATGTAGCCCAAATATCAGCCAGATGTAGCCCAACTATAGCCCAGTGACAGAATGACCAATCAGCTTCGCAAACCTCCGTTACGCGAAGCGGAGCGCTGTTACAGATATATATCTTTTTTTGAACGTTAATTTCTCAAAATCCACTGGAGCACATATATTGAGACCTAGCAAAGGCACATCGGGCTACCAGTCCCTAATATTTTACCAAGTTTCGTGCAAATCCATTCAGCCGTTCGATTATTATTATTATTATTTTTTTTGCCCCGCGGGGCCCTTTTAAAACCTCCACATCAAACCTAGGGGGTCAGCGAGGATCTACTATGCCCCCTTATGGTCATTTGCCCCTTCGCTTTGGCCTCCTCTTGTCTCTCGATCCTACCGAGAGACAAGATGGCGGCCGCTACGGACTGTTTGGAATGTTTACAGACGCCGGAGAACCAATCAGCTTCGCTTCACAAAGCTCCGTTGCGCGAAAAGTACGCGTACTGGAGCGCTGCCCGGTCCGCTGTTACAGATATATATCTTTTTTTAAACGTTAATTTCTCAAAATCCACTGTAGCACATATATTGAGACCTACAAAAGGCACATCGGGCTACCAGTCCCTACAATTTTGCCAAGTTTCGTGCAAATCCATTCAGCCGTTCGGGCTAAAAGTGAGGCCAACCGCCCTATGGAAAACTCAATGTTAAAAACACGTTTTGGGACCCCCCTTTTTTCTCGGCCCCCCCTTGACGAAACCCCCCCTAATTTTCAGGGGCTGCTCAGAAACAAAATGTTCCATTTTCCTGAACATTTCAGCCAATTCCGTCCACAAACGCCAAAGTTATTAGACATAGAATTTTCAAAAATCCCATAGAGAAAAAATCCTAACTATATATACCTACTGGCGACCGCCAGTAGGTAATATATATATATATATATATATATATATATATATATATGTATTTAGCAGCATCTGACGAAGGCCGGCAGGCCGAAATGCATAATGCAAAGCTGATTCATTAAACAGATTTCCTGAAGTTTCCCCCGAGTGGCCTCCGCCTGTTCTTTGGAGTGGGACATTGTGGATATTTTCGCGCTGGCCAGAAGCGCATGGGAGGCCCCGTTCTATCAAGAGGCTGGAGCATCTCTGGCACTCGCTGCTGGCGCAGCTTTGCTGTTTTCGAGGTATCGAAAAGATTCCAGCCCACCAGAAAATGCACGTCAAGTTGGGGTTTCTGCTGGTGCAGCTCGTTATTAATGAGGAGACAGAGGTAATGTTTTTTCTGTTTCATGGCCCGGCTGAAACACGCACTACCTGGTTGGAACGTAGTAAGGGGACCCGAGGGAAATCTGCCACTCTCTATCAAGGACTTCATTATTGAAACATCCCACGTCTTTGCCAGCATTATTTAGACACCACCAGTGCCTATCCATTAGTCTATCCCAGCAACACTTACCCGGTATTACAGCATTCTGGGAGCTGTAGTTTGTGTTCAGACTGCAGCGGAGTTGCCATCACGGGACCATGGTCATGCGGACAACAGCCAATGGGAGAGACACTGGCCAATTCAAAGGTGGGGTGGGAAGTATTTCCTTGTATTCAGCAGCATCTGACGAAGGCCGGCAGGCCGAAATGCATAATGCAGAGCTGATTCATTAAACAGATTTCCTGAAGTTTCCCCCGAGTGGCCTCCGCCTGTTCTTTGGAGTGGGACATTGTGGATATTTTCGCGCTAGCCAGAAGCGCATGGGAGGCCCCGTTCTATCAAGAGGCTGGAGCATCTCTGGCACCCGCTGCTGGCGCAGCTTTGCTGTTTTCGAGGTATCGAAAAGATTCCAGCCCACCAGAAAATGCACGTCAAGTTTGGGTTTCTGCTGGTGCAGCTCGTTATTAATGAGGAGACAGAGGCAATGTTTTTTCTGTTTCATGGCCCGGCTGACACACGCACTACCTGGTTGGAACGTAGTAAGGGGACCCGAGGGAAATCTGCCACTTTCTATCAAGGACTTCATTATTGAAAGATCCCACATCTTTGGCAGCAGGATTTAGACACCTACAGTGCCTATCCATTAGTCTATCCCAGCAACACTTACCCGGTATTACAGCATTCTCGGAGCTGTAGTTTGTGTTCAGACTGCAGCGGAGTTGCCATCACGTGACCATGGTCATGCGGACAACCGCCAATGGGAGAGACACTGGCCAATTCAAAGGTGGGGTGGGAAGTATTTCCTTGTATTCAGCAGCATCTGACGAAGGCCGGCAGGCCGAAATGCATAATGCAGAGCTGATTCATTAAACAGATTTCCTGAAGTTTCCCCCGAGTGGCCTCCGCCTGTTCTTTGGAGTGGGACATTGTGGATATTTTCGTGCTGGCCAGAAGCGCATGGGAGGCCCCGTTCTATCAAGAGGCTGGAGCATCTCTGGCACCCGCTACTGGTGCAGCTTTGCTGTTTTCGAGGTATCGAAAAGATTCCAGCCCACCAGGAAATGCACGTCAAGTTTGGGTTTCTGCTGGTGCAGCTCGTTATTAATGAGGAGACAGAGGCAATGTTTTTTCTGTTTCATGGCCCGGCTGACACACGCACTACCTGGTTGGAACGTAGTAAGGGGACCCGAGGGAAATCTGCCACTTTCTATCAAGGACTTCATTATTGAAAGATCCCACATCTTTGCCAGCAGGATTTAGACACCTACAGTGCCTATCCATTAGTCTATCCCAGCAACACTTACCCGGTATAACAGCATTCTGGGAGCTGTAGTTTGTGTTCAGACTGCAGCGGAGTTGCCATCACGTGACCATGGTCATGCGGACAACCGCCAATGGGAGAGACACTGGCCAATTCAAAGGTGGGGTGGGAAGTATTTCCTTGTATTCAGCAGCATCTGACGAAGGCCGGCAGGCCGAAATGCATAATGCAGAGCTGATTCATTAAACAGATTTCCTGAAGTTTCCCCCGAGTGGCCTCCGCCTGTTCTTTGGAGTGGGACATTGTGGATATTTTCGCGCTGGCCAGAAGCGCATGGGAGGCCCCGTTCTATCAAGAGGCTGGAGCATCTCTGGCACCCGCTGCTGGTGCAGCTTTGCTGTTTTCGAGGTATCGAAAAGATTCCAGCCCACCAGGAAATGCACGTCAAGTTTGGGTTTCTGCTGGTGCAGCTCATTATTAATGAGGAGACAGAGGCACTGTTTTTTCTGTTTCATGGCCCGGCTGACACACGCACTACCTGGTTGGAACGTAGTAAGGGGACCCGAGGGAAATTTGCCACTTTCTATCAAGGACTTCATTATTGAAACATCCCACGTCTTTGCCAGCAGGATTTAGACACCTACAGTGCCTATCCATTAGTCTATCCCAGCAACACTTACCCGGTATTACAGCATTCTGGGAGTTGTAGTTTGTGTTCAAGCTGCAGCGGAGTTGCCATCGCGTGAACATTGTCATGCGGACTACCGCCAATGGGAGAGACACTGGACAATTCAAAGGTGGGGTGGGAAGTATTTCCTTGTATTCAGCAGCATCTGACGAAGGCCGGCAGGCCGAAATGCATAATGCAGAGCTGATTCATTATACAGATTTCCTGAAGTTTCCCCCGAGTGGCCTCCGCCTGTTCTTTGGAGTGGGACATTGTGGATATTTTCGCGCTGGCCAGAAGCGCATGGGAGGCCCCGTTCTATCAAGAGGCTGGAGCATCTCTGGCACCCGCTGCTGGCGCAGCTTTGCTGTTTTCGAGGTATCGTAAAGATTCCAGCCCACCAGGAAATGCACGTCAAGTTTGGGTTTCTGCTAGTGCAGCTCGTTATTAATGAGGAGACAGAGGCACAGTTTTTTCTGTTTCATGGCCCGGCTGACACACGCACTACCTGGTTGGAACGTAGTAAGGGGACCCGAGGGAAATCCGCCACTTTCTATCAAGGACTTCATTATTGAAACATCCCACATCTTTGCCAGCAGGATTTAGACACCTACAGTGCCTATCCATTAGTCTATCCCAGCAACACTTACCCGGTATTACAGCATTCTGGGAGCTGTAGTTTGTGTTCAGGCTGCAGCCGAGTTGCCATCACGTGACCCTGGTCATGCGGACTACCACCAATGGGAGAGACACTGGACAATTCAAAGGTGGGGTGGGAAGTATTTCCTTGTATTCAGCAGCATCTGACGAAGGCCGGCAGGCCGAAATGCATAACGCAGAGCTGATTCATTAAACAGATTTCCTGAAGTTTCCCGCCGAGTGGCCTCCGCCTGTTCTTTGGAGTGGGACATTGTGGATATTTTCGCGCTGGCCAGAAGCGCATGGGAGGCCCTGTTCTATCAAGAGGCTGGAGCATCTCTGGCACCCGCTGCTGGCGCAGCTTTTCTGTTTTCGAGGTATCGAAAAGATTCCAGCCTACCAGGAAATGCACGTCAAGTTTGGGTTTCTGCTGGTGCAGCTCGTTATTAATGAGGAGACAGAGGCACAGTTTTTTCTGTTTCATGGCCCGGCTGACACACGCACTACCTGGTTGTAACGTAGTAAGGGGACCCGAGGGAAATCTGCCACTTTCTATCAAGGACTTCATTATTGAAACATCCCACGTCTTTGCTAGCAGGATTTAGACACCTACAGTGCCTATCCATTAGTCTATCCCAGCAACACTTACCCGGTATTACAGCATTCTGGGAGCTGTAGTTTGTGTTCAGGCTGCAGCGGAGTTGCCATCACGTGAGCATGGTCATGCGGACTACCGCCAATGGGAGAGACACTGGACAATTCAAAGGTGGGGTGGGAAGTATTTCCTTGTATTCAGCAGCATCTGACGAAGGCCGGCAGGCCGAAATGCATAATGCAGAGCTGATTCATTAAACAGATTTCCTGAAGTTTCCCCCGAGTGGCCTCCGCCTGTTCTTTGGAGTGGGACATTGTGGATATTTTCGCGCTGGCCAGAAGCGCATGGGAGGCCCCGTTCTATCAAGAGGTTGGAGCATCTCTGGCACCCGCTGCTGGCGCAGCTTTGCTGTTTTCGAGGTATCGAAAAGATTCCAGCCCACCAGGAAATGCACGTCGCGTTTGGGTTTCTGCTGGTGCAGCTCGTTATTAATGAGGAGACAGAGGCACTGTTTTTTCTGTTTCATGGCCCGGCTGACACATGCACTACCTGGTTGGAACGTAGTGAGGGGACCCGAGGGAAATCTGCCACTCTCTATCAAGGACTTCATTATTGAAACATCCCACGTCTTTGCCAGCATTATTTAGACACCACCAGTGCCTATCCATTAGTCTATCCCAGCAACACTTACCCGGTATTACAGCATTCTGGGAGCTGTAGTTTGTGTTCAGGCTGCAGCGGAGTTGCCATCACGTGACCATGGTCATGCGGACTACCGCCAATGGGAGAGACACTGGACAATTCAAAGGTGGGGTGGGAATTATTTCCTTGTATTCAGCAGCATCTGACGAAGGCCGGCAGGCCGAAATGCATAATGCAGAGCTGATTCATTAAACAGATTTCCTGAAGTTTCCCCCGAGTGGCCTCCGCCTGTTCTTTGGAGTGGGACATTGTGGATATTTTCGCGCTGGCCAGAAGCGCATGGGAGGCCCCGTTCTATCAAGAGGCTGGAGCATCTCTGGCACCCGCTGCTGGTGCAGCTTTGCTGTTTTCGAGGTATCGAAAAGATTCCAGCCCACCAGGAAATGCACGTCAAGTTTGGGTTTCTGCTGGTGCAGCTCGTTATTAATGAGGAGACAGAGGCACTGTTTTTTCTGTTTCATGGCCCTGCTGACACACGCACTACCTAGTTGGAACGTAGTAAGGGGACCCGAGGGAAATCTGCCACTTTCTATCAAGGACTTCATTATTGAAACATCCCACGTCTTTGCCAGCAGGATTTAGACACCTACAGTACCTATCCATTAGTCTATCCCAGCAACACCTACCCGGTATTACAGCATTCTGGGAGCTGTAGTTTGTGTTCAGGCTGCAGCGGAGTTGCCATCACGTGACCATGGTCATGCGGACTACCGCCAATGGGAGAGACACTGGCCAATTCAAAGGTGGGGTGGGAAGTATTTCCTTGTATTCAGCAGCATCTGACGAAGGCCGGCAGGCCGAAATGCATAATGCAGAGCTGATTCATTAAACAGATTTCCTGAAGTTTCCCCCGAGTGGCCTCCGCCTGTTCTTTGGAGTGGGACATTGTGGATATTTTCGCGCTGGCCAGAAGCGCATGGGAGGCCCCGTTCTATCAAGAGGCTGGAGCATCTTTGGCACCTGCTGCTGGCGCAGCTTTGCTGTTTTCGAGGTATCGAAAAGATTCCAGCCCACCAGGAAATGCACGTCAAGTTTGGGTTTCTGCTGGTGCAGCTCGTTATTATTGAGGAGACAGAGGCACTGTTTTTTCTGTTTCATGGCCCGGCTGACACACGCACTACATGGTTGGAACGTAGTAAGGGGACCCGAGGGAAATCTGCCACTTTCTATCAAGGACTTCATTATTGAAACATCCCACGTCTTTGCCAGCAGGATTTAGACACCTACAGTGCCTATCCATTAGTCTATCCCAGCAACACTTACCCGGTATTACAGCATTCTGGGAGCTGTAGTTTGTGCTCAGGCTGCAGCGGAGTTGCCATCACGTGACCATGGTCATGCGGACTACCGCCAATGGGAGAGATACTGGACAATTCAAAGGTGGGGTGGGAAGTATTTCCTTGTATTCAGCAGCATCTGACGAAGGCCGGGAGGCCGAAATGCATAATGCAGAGCTGATTCATTAAACAGATTTCCTGAAGTTTCCCCCGAGTGGCCTCCGCCTGTTCTATGGAGTGGGACATTGTGGATATATATATATATATACAGATATATATATATATATATACAGATATACAGATACAGAATTCATCTTGGGCTACTCCTGCCACCCGCCCGACCACTGGGTTGATATTCCACGCCAGCACCCACCTGGGAGCTCGATGTTGCATCCTGGGAGTTGCAGTCAAGGACTACGCCAAGAACTGCAACAGGTGGGCTGATTACATCGTGGGCGGAGCCTGGGTCACAGGGCCATTATAGGCAGCAGGAACATGGTAGCGCCTCGATGAAATACCTCCTGAATTCTTGTGGCGCTGAGGAAGGCATTGTTATGCCGAAATGCATTCGCCGAATTCCATGAAAATAAATGACCCCCTTGATGTTCCCCAACTGAGGCTCCTGCGCTTTTTTCACAAAGGTGCTGTTTGGATATTTGCTGCGTGTTGCCAGACACGCATTTGGAAGCCCCCGTTTTTCAAGTTGGCCTGGACCCTTCTGGCGCTGCTTCGGCGTTTTGTATACTATGGATTGGTAAGGTCTGGGCCCGCCTCGCTGTGCAGGAAAAGACAACGCGGTTGCGAAGACACTGTTCTTCGTCTTGGGAGTGTGCATTGACATTGTTGCCCCCGCTGACATTTGGACCTGTGCAAATGGGGTTAAAGCGGTTTGGGGACCCGAGGAGGCACATTGTTTTTACTTCAAGCAGGGGATACAGAATTCATCTTGGGCTACTACTGCCACCCGCCCGACCACTGGGTTGATATTCCACGCCAGCACCCACCTGGGAGCTCGATGTTGCATCCTGGGAGTTGCAGTCAAGGACTACGCCAAGAACTGCAACAGGTGGGCTGATTACATCGTGGGCGGAGCCTGGGTCACAGGGCCATTATAGGCAGCAGGAACATGGTAGCGCCTCGATGGAATACCTCCTGAATTCTTGTGGCGCTGAGGAAGGCATTGTTATGCCGAAATGCATTCGCCGAATTCCATGAAAATAAATGACCCCCTTGATGTCCCCAACTGAGGCTCCTGCGCTTTTTTCACGAAGGTGCTGTTTGGATATATATATATATATATATATATATATATATATATATATATATATATATATATATATATATATATATATATATACATACATATATATATATTGCCGCTCATCACACACCAGTGCGCGGCACTCCCAGGCGGGTGCTAACAATGCGAGGGTGCACTCGCATATCAATTGCCGCTCTCAACTCCAAAGTAGATTATCATCCACAGAAAAAAGCACTCGCGGGGGCCGTTTGAATCAATTTATTGCAAAACAAACACAGCAACCAGCAAACAGACGCGTTTCGGTCGTAACCTTCTTCTATGTTTACCGAAGCATCACACAGACCATCATTTTAACCAGTGTGCATGGAAATCAACAAAGGACAATCAGTTACTCTAATAGAGTGAACAGCATGAGCGCCATCTTAACATGCCTATTACATCATACTGCTATATATACAGAAGTAGATTATCATGTTATGCTTAATAAATAAAAAACATACACAAGTCCATCGATGTAAATCTCTCGCTCGTGAATTAACCAATCAAGCCCACAGATGGGCATAACCACAAGAACATAAATGTTCTAAACTCCCAAATGCACTGTCCTGGCAATAAAACAAAAATCATCGAAGCGGTCCAAGCATATACATCATCAATATCTTATAATCAATTTCAAACTCATCAATCTTTTTTATAAGTTATTCCTAGGGAAGGAAAATATACAGAAACAGGAACTTCTAATGAATGGATCCAATGACATAGTCATCATAGTCCGTTCTCACTCCAATGTTAGAAGATGTTATGGATAATGAACTGAACAGGATACAAATCCCTAAATCCATTTGCATTCTATACAGACAAAGGTTATTCGCCTAAATGAACAGCAAGTTCTTCATGCATGTTTAATCCCCCGGGCACCTTTGTTTGTAAGTCAATGATGTACCTTGACTCTAATCTAAGGAGCCTCGTAAGTCTGTCTCCCTCTCTGGGATTGTTGGGGACATGATCCAGGCCAAAATAACCCAGAAGATCCCTGTTGCGATGGTGTACTTGGTCAAAATTACGTGCAACAGGGTATGTCTTATCAAATTTTGCGATAGCTCGCATATGTTCCAGTATCCTTATTTTCATGGGGTGAACAGTACTCCCTACATATCGAAGGCCGCAGGGACAGTAGAGACAATAGACACTATAAGGTGTGGTGCAAGTAAGAAACTTGTTGATCTTCCTACGCAGTCCCACCATTGGAATCATAAGTTAGAACCCTCTTACTCGATTTGCAGGCCTTACATTTCCCGCAGGGGAAAAAACCTTGCATAGCACCAAATGGGGATTTAGGAATGTCTGTCAAATGTCTCTGAACCAACTCGTTTTTTATGGATCTAGCCTTCCTAAACGTTATTAATGGGTTGGAAGGAAGATCTGCAGCCAACCTCTCACCAGTCTTTAGGATATGCCAACTTTTCCTCAAAGTTTTTTTGAGAAAAGATGCATTTCTGGAATAGGTGGTAATAAAACGAAACCTGTTACTAGAACTCTTGTTGGTTTTCTTGTCCTTCTTCTTAAACAAATTATCACGCTTGATGGTATTGGCTCTTTCATAGGCATTAACAAGAATGCCTGAGCTGTACCCCCTGACTTTAAAGCGTTCGATACTTTGTTTAGGTGCAATTTGGAATTCCTCATCATCAGTGCAATTCCGTTTAATCCTAAAGAGCTCCCCATAGGGGATACTCTGAATAAGATTAAAGGGATGACTGCTATTGGCTACCAATACAGAATTGCCCGCAGTCCCCTTACGGAATAACCTGCTTTTTAGTTCTCCAGACTCATTGTAGATATTCACATCTAAATAATTGACAGATGTCTCACTCACTTCACCTGAGAATTCAAGGTTAACCTCATTATGATTTAGTACCTTGATATATTCCCTAGCTGATTCGGGGGTGCCATTCCAGATGATGAATAAATCATCGATAAAACGATGCCAACTTATCACTTTCTCAGACCAGGAAGCATTAATGGCCCCCAGGCCACCTGCTCCTCCCACCAGCCAACGAACAAGTTCGCATAGCTGGGGGCGAAGCAGGTGCCCATTGCCGTGCCCGACAATTGTTTATATAATTGGGACTGAAAGAGAAAGATGTTATTTGATAAACAAAAATGAGCAAATTCTAGTACCATAGCACTGTGAAGAGTAAATTTCAAAGACCGTTGGTCCAAAAAGTATTTCATGGCTTCCAAGCCATCAACATGTTTTATCAATGTGTAAAGACTTGTGATGTCTAATACCATCATCGTGTAGCCCTGACAATGTCATTCTTGAAATGGAAGGAGGGCTACACAAGTTTGCATCTCTACAACCTCTCTAATTTTTCAAGTTTTTCATCTTCCACTCAATGTACACATCATGCACACATACACACATCTAATTGCTGCATTCCTTAACTGTGATTATCAACTATTCTTCTATTTTATATTCATATTCAAAGTGCAAGCCCTTTATCGAGCCTTTTTGTTGTAACTACTGTTACAGTGTTCCAAAACCCACCTTACTACACAAACTACCTACCAGACTAGCAATCAGTGACTCATTGGTTCTTTGCCTTAGAGCAGTGTTTCCCAAACTGTGGTCCGCGGACCCCCATGAGTCCCTCACACATTCCCAGGCGGTCCGCAGGCAGCAGTTTTAAAAGCACTGCAAAGTATGTTGTTTAATTACCAGTTTTCAAAGAACAATAAAAATGTAAATATAACAACAGTGATTGATTTCCCTGCTGGAGAGACATGAGAGGTTTGTCCAGTGACAGCTGTGACTGAACTAATATAACACAGAGGGTTAATATGCCTACTGCAAAGAAGTTTACCATATATTTTAAAAAACAGTATTTGATATGCATCGGTCAGTGGGTTACTGCTTTTGTCACACAGATTCTTTTGTTACACTGCAGTTCATAAGTGACAATCGTAATCTAGCACAGTGACCAAAAAACTGTCATCAAACAACTGCTTGCAAACTGCAAGGTACAAGTTAGTGACATGCTTTTGTTCAGTCTTTCAGTATCCTGATGCTTCTAAAAAGGTTTGTTTGGGTGGAAATACATTTTTATTGTTAAAGTCAATGCTAACCACTGTGTAATGTTCTGAATCCTGATTGTGCTTCTCCAGACCAGCACTCCTTAAGTTTATGCTTCTCCAGACCGGCCTCCTTGGCTTAACAACACACTCTACTACTTACTACTTATTGAAATGTCATTTTGTCACTTCTATGTGTACTGCTTAATGCATTACACATGGAAGTTACAAAATGTCTTTTTTTAAAAAAAGATTGTTTATGTGCAGGAAGGGTCGCCTTCCTGAACATAAACAATCCAAGGCGTTTTACAAAAACGAGGAGAAATGAAGCATTTTTCATTGTTTCGACAAGTTAAGACCAGGTTTTCCCTGGCCTTAATTTTGGCGCTGCTTCCCATTTACGCTGCTCTTGTAAATAGGCGGCAGCGTCAAAATCAATGGGTGTCGCAGAGGAAAAGCCCACCACAACACGCTCTGCCCACCGCTTTCACGCTAAGCATTGTGTCTAAGGAGTCTTTTTTACAAGGGACCGTTAAGCCACGTTAAGTGGCTAAGCGTTGCCTTGTAAATAAGGCAAAGCCCCTATCGCCACAGAAAACTCTCAGAAAGTGATGTTCCCATGGTGATAGGGGCTTGTAAATATGCCACTAAAATCATTAGTAATTTGAGTATTTGTTTTGTGTGCACATTTGTGTTAATTTTTTCCGAATTACGGTTTTAATGTTTGAAATTTAAATCCTACAAATTGCTTGGGGGTCCCCAGCTTCCAGTGGTGACTCTATGGGGGGTCCTCAGGAGTCAAAAGTTTGGGAACCACTGCCCTACAACAAAAACACCAATGACTAGTCAACCCAGAACATGCCACTAAGATTACATGAAGTAACGTGGATAACAATAGCACTCTTTCATTATACTCTTACACCAGTCCAATACAAGATGTAAATAAAGAAACGTGCAACTTTGAAATGTTTATCAGTGATGTCATGAGTGATGTCACTGACCATGTCATGAGTGATGTAATATGTGACGTCATAAGCAGTGCATTGCGGGAGCGCAAGTTATAGTTAGCTGAGCTAACTATAACGGAGGAATTTCAAAGGTTTTGTATGAGAGAAATGTTCAGCCAACTATAACATGTGTGAAACCTATGGTTTTTTCAATGAATTTGCATGTTTTTTTAAATGCTAATTCCTAACTATAACGTGTGTGAAACCTATGGTTTTTTCAATGAATTTGCAAGGTTTTTTAAATGCTAATTCCTAACTATAACACGTGTGAAACCTATGTTTTTTTCAGTGAATTACAAAGGTTTTGTAAATGATAATTTATAAATATATTAATTATTATGTCTTTCTTTTTATACTAATGTCTTATATTATTAATATAAATGTTTATATTTATTTTATTTTTTAGATTATATTTCATATTCTTATTATAAAATAATAACAAAACTAAATTGCAAAGTGATTTTTGGATTAATTATTGCTTGACTTCGGTTGCAAGTATAACACAGCTCCAGTAATGCTCTTGGGACCCTATGCTCACAATGCTGTATCAATACTTACACCTGCTTCAAGCATGTGCAAGATTTTGACGCAGCATAAGCTCAAAAGTGACTGAATGAAATGTTATACATTTTACTCAGTCACTTTTAGGAGGCGTTGCTGCACCCCCTTCTAAACAGGAAAGCCTCTTCTTTACTCAGTCACTTTTAGGAGGCGTTGCTGCACCCCCTTCTAAACAGGAAAGCCTCTTCTGGCGCAGGGCTTTACAATGTAATGCACCCTCCAGATGCGTCACATTGTTAATAGCACACACCATGGCACATCTTTTGCACCACCACTGTGTCACAAAAGTGATGCAACGGCTGTGTAAAAGAGGCACAAGGGGATTGTAAATTCGCCCCTAACACATACAAATTCACCCAGGCAGTTTCACCAGCAGTGCAAATTGAATTGTAACATATTTATGAACATATATTACATTCAAGTGCTTCGGACATACTACAGTATACTATAGGTAAACACCTCATAGATTTATGCTGTAGTACTTCCTTATGGTTCTGCACTTTCACATACTCCTTTCACTGCTTTCCTCCATACCTTCAAAAACGATTTCATGGATTTACATGCATAGTCTTTCAGGTCTGTATATCTGTAATGTAAAACAATCGTACTTGTTTTTCTTTTGTCACTGACATATATGAACTCATCAGCCACTCCTATGACAAGCTTTTACAATCCTGTATACTACGTTTTCTGTGAAAGGATGCCCATGCATAACAATGCTAAGTTTTCTTTAGCTGCATGCACACATGTAGTGTAACCTGTCAAACACTTTAAAATGCTACCCTCCCACTAGTTCTAAAGGCGGATGTAGAATTCAACCGTTCTTCACAAAATAGAATTGGACGTCACTAAGTACAAAGTGTTTCTGTATTGTGAAAGCTCTAATGTGTCCCTTAAAGATTCCAGCAAAGTCCAGACACATACTAACTGAAACACACCAACCATTAGTAACCTGTTAAAGTTACCAAACAACTCTTTCAAGATGTGATCAATCCAAAAAATCCTCCTTTGGCACATCAAATATAGTGCAACACTTAAACAACTTGCACACCAACAACTTTGCTTCACTGCAACACAGAGATTGCAGAACAATCTACTTGCTGCTGCATCAATCACATCAACTACTGCAACAGCATCTTCAGCAAACAGTCCATACTCACATATTGATCTTCAATTTGGTAAACTTTATATTACTATGCATGTATTGCTAATAACGTTTGTGTTACACGAAACAGTCTATCAACCTCATCAAAAACAACAAACAGAAGCGTCACTGTCCTTAACATTAGTTATTAGACATTTATCAAACTTTTTTGTTGTAAAAACTACCCCGTCCAAAGGCAGTGGAAAATTTGCACACTTGCTGCCTTTCTTGGCTGGAGTTGTGAATTATTCTAAAATTAATTCAAATTCAAAATGCAGACCCTTTATTCAGCCTAATTTTATCGCCCAGGCTTGATAATATGGCCCAGAGTGCTTAGTGTACAGCAGCTTCTCTGTAAAATCTACAATTACCTCCGAGCAGTGACAACAGATAGGTTACAACAGTCTGACAAACAGATCCACAACCTTATTACGCCACTTTTGAGTCACTTTTAACATGGGTAAAGTGACGCAAGGAGCTTGTAAATCTACATCTGACTTTTCAAGAAAAAATCTCAACTCCAGACTCTACGACACAGTTTTTTTTTTATAATTCTTTTTATTGAACAAGGCATCAACAAAAGACACAATTCGGATGAATCACATTACCCACAGCATTACATTTACAGAAAAGAAGGGGGGAGGTGAGAGACAGAAGTACATAATTGCCAAGAAGCTTTACGGGGATGAGGGTGCATCAATGACAGAATCTCTAGGTGGTACACAACTCCCCCCTCTGTTTTTGTTCCACTGACCCCAGAGTAATGTCCATTTTTGGGGACGTCCCCTCGCCACATACACTGTTTTTTCACGAAACATATTCCAATCTATGTCTGTTTTCCATTCCCTAAGGGTGGGTGGAGAGACCGAGCCCCACTTCTGCGCAATATTTCTTTTAGCCACTATACATCCCAATGTGACCCATCGTGTTTGCGCAGTAGTAAGATCAGTGGATTCCCATATATTAAGGAGACATCTACGCACCTCCGGCAGCAAGGCTACACCCGTAACTTCATGAATAATATTGTGAATTCTCTCCCAATACTGGGCTATTTCTCGACACTCCCAAATATTATGAAAGAATGTACCCATTGTGGAAAAGTCAGCCCATAACGCACCTGATGCCCAGGCTGCTGGCGCAGGACGCCTCTTAGTTCCCATCTTGAACAATTACCAAATAAAGAGACGGGCGCTGGAAGCAGGAAAACAAGAATAGAGTTTTATTTCTCATGAGGAGAACCTGTCATTTCGGACACTCGCATAGTGTCTTCAGGAGGTGCTCTAACAAGTTTCTCTGAGGCTTCGTCTTTTATACACATGTTTATGATGCACAAACATTCCTTATTGCAATAAAGACGCTTTGAAGTAGGAAAAAGCATGCTTGGAATCCCAGCTTCAGGCCTATTCCCATACCAGTCGCTCAAATGTCATCCTCCCCTCCTGAATGTTACAAGAGATTGTGATCTCTCAGCCGGACATTCCTACCGGACACGAGGGCAGGAGGGGATGATCAGATCAAAGGTTGGGCAGGCGATAAGATCGGGCACGTTGGTTGGTGTATCACGGTTTTGTTATGCTGGGCAAGGAAAAGGGGGGGTGTACATTCACGAGGCTTGGTCTTAGGACTTGGGACCAGTTCGAGAGGCCAAGTGCAGCCGGGGGGGGGGGTTGTCAGCTGAGGGGAAGGGTGTTCTTGGGAGGAAATGGGGGGTGTGGGTCAAGCAGGAGTGCTACTTCTAGAATAGGGTCACGCAGAGGGAGAGGGTCTTGTGGCCGATGCATGAGCAGTGCGCGCGGGGAGGGGTGCCGGGAACAGATAGGCAGAGAGGCCATGGTGTCTAAAATGGCTGTCGTGTACGTGTGTGCATGGGTCTATGCTGGCGGGATAACACAGTCAGTGTTTAGTGATATCCATTCTGCTTACAACAAGGGGGTGCAGTGAACACAAATGAACGCCGCTTATGTACATATACATTGCCATTTTCAACACCATGAGACCGCACTTGCGTCTACACAGTCCTTCATCTGCCAACCTCATCTGAACCAATCGGGGGCCGGTGACATACACCCTGTGTAAAATTTTCAATTGTACGAGCCGTAACCTTGCAGGGATAGCAACAACCTTTGGGGAAGAGATGGCCAGTTGCCAGTCTTCATCGTCTATTTCTATTCAATCTCCTATCCACTTATCTCTCAGATCCCTGAGCAAATCAGCTCTGCTAATAATTAATTTTTTATAAATCAGGGAAATCGTTCTGTCCGGGAGATGGCCGTCTAGGATTCTATCTTCGAGGGGTGACGCCTCCGGCAACCCCACCTCTATAGGCAGGGCCTTTTGCAATGAGTGTCGGACTTGTGCATAGCGGAAATATTCTGAGCTAGATAATTCAATTTCATCCTGCATTTCCGCGAATGTTTTAATCCGCCCCCTTTTCCAAACATCCTTAATAATCAAAATACCTATCGGTTCCCACTTGTCGAGGCCCTTTGTGTTCCACAATTTGCCCAATTTTTCAGAGTCAAACAGAGGGGTAGCCAGAGTCAGCCTGTCCCTCCATCCCAAGGAGTTCGTGGCATCATGCCAGATCTTCACTGCATGCTTGGTTGGTCCTGTCAATTTTAGCTTCGCTGGCTTGGAGTAGAGCGCCCTATTGTAACTGCCCCCCGGAAGAATTCACCTATCCATTGCGTACCCTGGATCAAGTGCAGGTCCGTATGTTGCATGATTAATTGCAGCCAGCTGGGAGGACCAATAGTACCGCTTGATATCTGGGAGGGGCAACAGGGTCAGAGCTGATTTGCATATCGCCATTGTCTAACCCAGGGTGGTGTGGAGTGCAAAAAAACGATGGATTTGGGCCCAGATCTTTTGACTGGGGGAGTGTGTGACATTGATCCACATTCAGTCCATCACTTGTTGTTTTTGCAACTTCTAGAATAGGGTCACGCAGAGGGAGAGGGTCTTGTGGCCGATGCATGAGCAGTGCGCGCGGGGAGGGGTGCCGGGAACAGATAGGCAGAGAGGCCATGGTGTCTAAAATGGATGTCGTGTACGTGTGTGCATGGGTCTATGCTGGCGGGATAACACAGTCAGTGTTTAGTGATATCCATTCTGCTTACAACAAGGGGGTGCAGTGAACACAAATGAACGCCGCTTATGTACATATACATTGCCATTTTCAACAGTCGCCGCTTTTTTACATAAGCTAGTTCAGTTCTATACAGTCGATACGATAGGCGGAATGCGGTACATATTATTTTACATTTGTTGGGTTATTCATACAAGTCTAGAGATCAGCATAATACTTAGTCGGGGTCAATCAAGAAAAAATGTTCCGAAACATTATAGAATCAAGTTCAGACTTTCTCTCCGGTGACATCAACATACAGTAAAAAAGTGCTCTGATACCTTCGGGTCTTGTCAGTGCTATGAGAAATTTTTGGACAACTAAATACATGAGTGACCGATGAAACATTTTAGAAAACAATACAAAATGGTTGAGGGAGGAATTCAGTTCGATACAAGCAATTAGTCAAGGGGGTGAGTAGAAAGTTCAGGAGGGGGGGGGTCTTCGTCACAATGTCTTTTTAACAGAGTCTGTCTTCTTTTGTTGGCACTGTTGAGCACCGGCGGTGGAGCTATGGGTCCAGCTCGTATTCATCCTTACGCGTTGCAGGGTGCGATCAGTCCTCTGCTGTTAGATCACAGTCCTGTTTCCTAACTGATCTTCTTAGGGGTGCCTCATGCTGGGTACCTGTGTGTCTTTCTTCTTTCGTGGCAAAACCTTATTCTATCTAAATGTTGCTCTTTTTTTTTTTTTTCTGAGTCAAAAGTTATGCGAAAAGGGTGATGTTGTTGAATAATCGAGGGAAGAGAGGGCGGAGTGGGATCAGATCTTTGAACACACCAAGGGACCAAAGGAGCAAAGGATGACGAGCAGGCAGGCCCATCAGTCGGGCTCAAAAGGGACGGGGACTTCAGGCACGAGTGGGTCAGCAAACCAAGGGCTTCAAGGCAGCCCTTTATTCCTTCATCTGCCGAGCTTGAGAGTAGTGCCTCGTCCTGCGTCTCGTTGCTCTGCGACTCCACCTTTGGTTGCGGTCACACGTGCTTCATGATCTGTGGCCAGGCTGTGCGTCACATCCAGCTCCTCTCCTCCGGTGATTGTATCTTTGAATGGGTACAAAACAAGTTTTAGAAAAACTGGCAGGAGAAGACATTTATACATCTCAATTCCGTCCCCAATCCTAAGTAGGTGGGGGATAGGTTCATCGGTCACAGTCAGAAGTCATCTTTTATGGAGTATGTAGGAGGGCATTTCCACTGTATTCATAAGCCTATTTGGCGTTCATTTGTGGCGTATGTGGAGAGAAATCGGACTCCTATTGACAGTGTATTCTATCAAACTTGAAATCGAGTCCTTAGGTAGAGACTCGCCCTTTTTTCTTTTTTTTCTTTTTAACCCAAGTACTGACAATCTTACATTTCCCTTCGAGGTCGGCTAACTCTTGCAAGCAGGGGTTATCATCATGAGGGGGAGGGGCAGAGGTTAAACATGCTTTTCTTGGGGAGCGATGGTTAATCAAGGTCATCAATTATGCTTCGGGGATAGCTGATATGGAGTTGGGGTCAATCGGGAGAAGCGAGGACGCTTTGGACGCTTTGGACAGGGAGCTGGGGTCAATCGAGGGAAGCGAGTATGCTTTGGACATCCGCACTTAAGTGCAGAGGGGTGAGGCAATTTGGGCATTGGGGATTGCATTTCTAACGAACTGAAAAACAGAAGACCATTGATGTTATAGTCCCCCTATAAAAAGGCCAGATTAGGGGACATCAGTCGTCTTACCTGTCCTTTCCTTCATTACCAACTTGGGTTCTATCGTTTTGCAGAAAGGAGAGGTAGTAATATGGCGAGTTACAATCGTTTTAGTTTCTGTCAATTTTGCCGAACACCATTGTGTTCGAAGAGACCCAATTAGGTTTGTGCCGGTGGGGCACAACGTTATCATACAAGGGAGGAGGGAACAGGGGGATCCTCAGAGAGAGAGAGAGAGAGAGAGAGAGAGAGAGAGAGAGAGAGAGAGAGAGAGAGAGAGAGAGAGAGAGAGAGAGAGAGAGAGAGAGGGAGGGAGAGAGAGAGAGAGAGAGAGAGAGAGTGTGAGAGAGAGAGAGAGAGAGAGAGAGAGAGAGGGAGAGAGAGAGAGAGAGAGAGAGAGAGAGAGAGAGAGAGAGAGAGAGAGAGAGAGAGAGAGAGCCCGCACTCTAAACGAACCATTCGGTACACGTATGACATGGAGAGAGAGAGAGAGAGAGAGAGAAAGAGAGAGAGAGAGAGAGAGAAACGTGTACAATAACGGGCCATTCAGTGCGCACACAACACAGAACAGCAGGTGTCAAGTAATACGGAAAACACAGGTAGAGGGACGACGTAGACCCATACATTACGTGCACACAAACTCAGGCGGGGGAGACAGCACACGTATTATGTACAAAAATCCGAGACAAAACATAGAACAGTGACTGGTATTATATACAAAAATCCAAGACAAAACATAGAACAGTTATTGGCCAAAATGATCTCTGCCTGTATGCTGCGCATCCTTAGCATCCTAAGCTCTTTTTACCTTTTTCTTCTCTTTTATCGTCGGCTGCCTTCACCGGTGGCTTTAGTTATATACACTTATATGCCTTTGGCAATTGGTCAAGAATTAACCTGGCCGGGCTAAGATGTTTCCAGGCTGAGGCAACAGTGGGTGTCAGTTGTGAGAACAATGGGGCAGCTTTGAGTTTCATGTCTATGAGGGTGCGAAAGGAGGTAGTAGATTTTAAACACTGGCAATACTCCTAGTCCTCCAAGCGGAGGGTACTTGGGTAAACCTCATCTCGGAATATTCCTTAAACTCTCCCTATTTAGTTAAACGTAGGGATTTATTCATTAGTGCACGTCATTCCTGGTTGCATTATTCGGGGTGCCAAGCGAAGTCATATTTTATAGTTTCCGCTTCAGGCTGTCCTCCCAAGCGCTAAGTTCAGGGGGAGAAATAGTATCGTTTGCTCGTTGTGTGTAGGCACCATAATCGAACCCCTTTTTCCCATCTTTGTCCGCTAGATCACCATTTTCCTTTTCGTACTTTAATCGACGTTCCGATGTGGCCTGCAGAAAGAGGGGAAAAAGAAGGGGGGCGGGGGCAGCATTTTAAAAACACATCAGCGCGCATAAACTCGAAAAAGGCTTTTACTTACTACATACTCGGGCTATCTCCACTGGACGCGGTCCCTGCCAACTTGGCGTTTGAGCCCAGGTGGACCGTTTAGTGTGGGAGAGATGATTATCGGAAGCCTGTGGATAGCATAGGTCGCCCAAGCGTGGTATTACGGATCGTGCGCAGGGGGGGAGTCAGAACAAAGGGCAGTCGGTGCAACGTGGGGGGGGGCGAGCTCGTGCTCTCCTTTGAGGAAAAGTGATAACCTACAGTGGTACGGGGTCGTTTGTCGTTCGTACCAGGGGGGGGTCAGGTTGCACTCCTTCGGGGTGACTTAGGGGCATTTTTTTAAAACAACTTCCCTGACACAGGTAGCATATAAAGTATAGGCTAAATACCAGGATCTTTAGCAGTTGCTTTAGGCTTGTACAAGAATGAGGGAACACATACAACAAAAACCTGGATCATTCATATTTGCAATATTTCTGCGTACTATACTTTTTAACCCTTAACTAGTCGAGCTGAGCCATTTCACCTGTAATCTAGTTATATCGGAAATAGTGGTCATTTATTCGAAACTTACCAATTTACGCGTGACAACTACGTTTGCTTTTTCCAAAAATCTTTAATAAAAATGTCAGTGCATAAATACGGGCCTACAACCCAGTGGGCCGGCCAGAACTGTACACGTGGGGATACTTATTAGTGGAAAACCTAATGGAGTCGGTGGTCGTTGATTTCATAATAAAAAGTGCGACAAGTGCAATAAAATCATATCGGAATTTCAGTGTGAGCGAGTATCATAAGTGTTGAAATTCGAACTTTCAATAATCATGGTGCGCCACAACTCAACAACAATTCATTGTCCGAATGTTCAATCAGTACCCATCTCACTTAAATTCATTGTCCGAACACATAATCAGTACCCATCCCATATCAATTCATTGTGTTTAAAAACTGCATACATATTTCATGACATCAAGGCTGAGCAATCGGGGTACAACAAGGAGTTGAAAGTTTCATTTGTACCAGCGCCATTTTGGGAGCAGCCAGGCAGATCCAGGCATAGTCAAAATCTCCACCTACTCGTGGTTGGCCCAGAGCCTCTTTCGGCAGTCCAAAAGTTCCGTTAAAGGGCAACAAAAAGGATCGGCCGTATGAACCATCAGTCAAAGGGGGAGGGAGGCAACAATTGTTTCCTACCGGGTCATACTGGGTTTTCACCGGAACTGATCCGAACTGTAGTCTGCAGGATTTTAGTCATTCAAACTGAGGCTGGCGCCAGCATGGGAGCGCCGACGTCTCGCGGCTACATTTTCATCGTTCCGCGGGCAATCATGGCAGTCATTCCCCATCGCGGGTGTCTGCGGGGGTCGGGGGCCCCCGTGGCTTTTATAGAATCTTCAAAGTTGAGGAGAACACTTCTGATTGTGGGACTCATTTCTTAATCAACAAGCAACCGGGCCATCTCTTCACGCCGGGCCCGCTCCAGCAGGGTCGACCGCCATTTTACGAGTGGACGAACCCTCGTCGGGTGAGTGGAGCGTTGGGGGTGCCACTGGGGGCCTCCACCTGGGGAGGTGGGAGAGGCTCGTTTGCGCCGCCTCTCCCTCCCAGCGCACCCCACGCCGTTTTTCTCGGCGCTAATATTCATGATGGCCGGACCAGGCGATGAGAGGAGGGGGGGGGGGGTCGGAGGCATAGGCAAGACATCCCCCCCCCGGTGGCCTGCAGGGCGCCGCTTCAGGGCCGAACGGGGAGCTCATACCAAGCCATGGCTGGACCAGGTGATGCGAGGGGGGGGTCGGTGGCATGAGCAAGACATCCCCCCCCCGTGTTGTCGCAGCCATTATTGAAGAAAGAAGAGGGGACGCCCGGATCCCGTCGGCCTCGGCTCCTCTTTTGGCCCACCTTACTCGATGACCTCCGGCCGACGGCTGGCAGCAAGACCCGCCCTACACGTGCCGAAGATCTCGTCTTCCGGATGGGCGTAGCCGCGAACCTGTTGCACTTCGGGAGTTTCCAGAATGGGGCTAGGTATCTGTTGACTTGTATCTGTCTCATGTTACCGTTATTGGGGCGTGGCAGGCGGTGGGACAGACATGTTTGGAGCAGTGAGGGGTGGCGAAGCCTAGTTGCCTTGTGGCTGCCGTGATGTCAAGTTTGGCTTCTCTCACCATTTTCACGTTTCTTATTACGGACTTATTTCTTAACGTTTCTTATTTCTAGCGAAATCATGTGTTTCGTCGTGAGCTATTTCTAACGTTTTCTTATTTGTAGCGGAATCAAAAACTCATCAGTGGCCTACTGATTTTGCTTTCTTATTTCTTTCTTCCCTTTTTTTTTTTCCTAGCGTGTTTCATGCTAAAGCTTCTGTTAACAGGATACGGTTATTACTTCGTTATTGTTGCATATGTCCTTTTTATTAGGGGTGCCCTCTGGTCGAGCCAGATGACCTACCTCTAATAAATGGTCCGGGTGGAACTAGTTTTACCAATCAGTGGGGAGTAGATAGGCCCGAGAGATTACAACGGGGGACAAAGGTCCGCATTACCTACCCTTCACTACTTGTAAAGATTAGACAGACTATTTCTTTTCTACGTTATTTGCAAACAGAGGATACCTTAAAAGAACTATTCCTTGAACAATAAATGTCCAGACAATCAATCAATCAATCAATGGGGAGAAAAACAGGCATGACGGATTACAATGGGGACAAAAGTCTGCATTACCTATCCTTCACTATCTGCAAAGGGGGGCAGAATATTTCTATTCTTCCCTGTTTGTAGACAGGGAATATCTCAAAGAGCAATAATCGATAAAAATCGATAACAAACAATCAGTGGGGAGAAAAATAGGCATGACGGATTACAATAGGGGACAAACGTCTGCATTACCTATCCTTAACTATTTGCAAAGAGAGAGGAACGTTCCTATTCATCGCTGTTTGCAAATAGAAAATGTCTCAAAGAGAACCAATACTTCAAGTACAATCAATCAATCAATCAGATGGATAAAGCCATCCTACCAATCGGACGTAAAGACGTCCTACTTAACCTTACCCGGACCGGACCGTGTGGGAAATTCTTCGCCTTCCCTTTTCCAGCGCCCAATCGTTCTCTTTCTCCATGTTTTTACCGCAGCATTCCTGTGGGATTCCAGTCAGGACAGTAGGTCACTTGAGAGAGGTCCGTTCGGAATCGGTGAAGTTCATTCAATCAGCAGCCGGACGAGGGCCCTCTCAAGGCAGGTATACTCCAATCATTTAGATGTTCACCCCATCGTCTGGACCTCTCTTACCGGACCTTATGTCGCTGATGGACCCCGCGTTGGGACGCCAATTGTGGAAAAGTCAGCCCATAACGCACCTGATGCCCAGGCTGCTGGCGCAGGACGCCTCTTAGTTCCCATCTTGAACAATTACCAAATAAAGAGACGGGCGCTGGAAGCAGGAAAACAAGAATAGAGTTTTATTTCTCATGAGGAGAGCCTGTCATTTCGGACACTCGCATAGTGTCTTCAGGAGGTGCTCTAACAAGTTTCTCTGAGGCTTCGTCTTTTATACACATGTTTATGATGCACAAACATTCCTTATTGCAATAAAGACGCTTTGAAGTAGGAAAAAGCATGCTTGGAATCCCAGCTTCAGGCCTATTCCCATACCAGTCGCTCAAATGTCATCCTCCCCTCCTGAATGTAACAAGAGATTGTGATCCCTCAGCCGGACATTCCTACCGGACACGAGGGCAGGAGGGGATGATCAGATCAAAGGTTGGGCAGGCGATAAGATCGGGCACGTTGGTTGGTGTATCACGGTTTTGTTATGCTGGGCAAGGAAAAGGGGGGTGTACATTCACGAGGCTTGGTCTTAGGACTTGGGACCGGTTCGAGAGGCCAAGTGCAGCCGGGGGGGGGGGTTGTCAGCTGAGGGGAAGGGTGTTCTTGGGAGGAAATGGGGGGTGTGGGTCAAGCAGGAGTGCTACTTCTAGAATAGGGTCACGCAGAGGGAGAGGGTCTTGTGGCCGATGCATGAGCAGTGCGCGCGGGGAGGGGTGCCGGGAACAGATAGGCCATGGTGTCTAAAATGGCTGTCGTGTACGTGTGTGCATGGGTCTATGCTGGCGGGATAACACAGTCAGTGTTTAGTGATATCCATTCTGCTTACAACAAGGGGGTGCAGTGAACACAAATGAACGCCGCTTATGTACATATACATTGCCATTTTCAACACCATGAGACCGCACTTGCGTCTACACAGTCCTTCATCTGCCAACCTCATCTGAACCAATCGGGGGCCGGTGACATACACCCTGTGTAAAATTTTCAATTGTACGAGCCGTAACCTTGCAGGGATAGCAACAACCTTTGGGGAAGAGATGGCCAGTTGCCAGTCTTCATCGTCTATTTCTATTCAATCTCCTATCCACTTATCTCTCAGATCCCTGAGCAAATCAGCTCTGCTATTAATTAATTTTTTATAAATCAGGGAAATCGTTCTGTCCGGGAGATGGCCGTCTAGGATTCTATCTTCGAGGGGTGACGCCTCCGGCAACCCCACCTCTATAGGCAGGGCCTTTTGCAATGAGTGTCGGACTTGTGCATAGCGGAAATATTCTGAGCTAGATAATTCAATTTCATCCTGCATTTCCGCGAATGTTTTAATCCGCCCCCTTTTCCAAACATCCTTAATAATCAAAATACCTATCGGTTCCCACTTGTCGAGGCCCTTTGTGTTCCACAATTTGCCCAATTTTTCAGAGTCAAACAGAGGGGTAGCCAGTGTCAGCCTGTCCCTCCATCCCAAGGAGTTCGTGGCATCATGCCAGATCTTCACTGCATGCTTGGTTGGTCCTGTCAATTTTAGCTTCGCTGGCTTGGAGTAGAGCGCCCTATTGTAACTGCCCCCCGGAAGAATTCACCTATCCATTGCGTACCCTGGATCAAGTGCAGGTCCGTATGTTGCATGATTAATTGCAGCCAGCTGGGAGGACCAATAGTACCGCTTGATATCTGGGAGGGAAATACCTCTATCATATCATGGGAGGGTTAACTTAGCCAAAGCAATACGGGGCCTTCCCTCCCATAACAGGCTACGTTGTAATGTCTCTATCTCGCGGAAGTAACTGGCAGGCACAGCATCCATGGCATTCTGAAGGACATACAGAAAGCGGGGTAGGGCTATCATCTTAAAGAGGGCCGCTCGGCCCAACAGTGAGATCGGAAGTCCCCACCAGTGAGCGGAATCAATTCTGAGCCTCTGCAAGGGGGGAAGAAGATTTTTCTCTATATCTAGCTGCCGAATCCAATGATATAAAAATGCCCAAATATCTAAATCCGGTCGTATTGATCTGTATACGGCAGTTACGGGGGAACCGGCGATTCCTCTCTAAAGACATACAACAAAGTTTCCCCCAGTTTATGGAGAGGCCGGAGTTTTTCCCAAATGAGGCTAGGACATCGCACACCACCATGAGAGATTTTCGCGGAGAGGTCAGGTAGATGCGACACAGTTTTAATGTTGTTTCTCTCTCTTTCTCTCTCTCACTCTCTGTGACATCATTTCTCTTTCTCTCTTAAACTTATAGACACTGCAGTCTACTTGGACGTGTAGAAGAATTGTTGAAAATAAGTTTTGAATTCAACTGCCTGAAGTGTTTGGTCGCAAGGTTTATACAACGGTAAGCACAGAGGCCTAGATCTACAAAGCCTTCAAAACAATGCATTAGAAATAAGTCGGCATAACGGGCTTCAGTAACGCAGTAGGCACTTCCATATAGACACCACTTGAACACGGCACTATAACAAGTGAAATGTACCAGGTACACTGCACATGTAAAACTGTAGTGTTACCTTTATTTGTGTAAGCAGAGAGGGCCATATTATCAAGCATGGGCGATAAAATTATCGCCACTTTATCGACAGGAAACTGCCGCTAAAGTGGCGATAATGGGCTTGATAATATGCTCTATGGAATTCCAATCGAAGCTCATGTTACATGTGAAGGGCATCTAACATGAGCTTCGATTCGAATTCCATAGAGCATATTATCAAGCCCATTATCGCCACTTTAGTGGCAGTTTCCTGCCGATAAAGTGGCGAAAATGTTATCGCCCAGGCTTGATAATATGGCCCAGTGTGCGTAGTGTACAGCAGCTTCTCTGTAAAATCTATAATTACCTCCGAGCAGTGACAACAGATAGGTTAAAACAGTCTGAAAAACAGATCCACAACCTTATTACGCCACTTTTGAGTCACTTTTAACATGGGTAAAGTGACGCAAGGAGCTTGTAAATCTACGTCTGACTTTTCAAGAAAAAATCTCAACTCTAGACTCTGCAACACAGTTTTAATGTTGTTTTCTCTCTCTTTCTCTCTCTCACTCTCTGTGACATCATTTCTCTTTCTCTCTTAAACTTCTAGACACTGCTGTCTGCCTGGACGTGTAGAAGAATTGTTGAAAATAAGTTGTGAATTCAACTGCCTGAAGTGTTTGGCCGCAAGGTTTATACAGCGGTAAGCAAAAAGGCCTAGATCTACAAAGCCTTCATAGCAATGCATTAGAAATAAGTCGGCATAACGGGCGTCAGTAACGCAGTAGGCACCTCCATATAGACACCACTTGAACGCGGCACTATAACAGAACTGAAATGTACGAGGCACACTGCACACGTAAAACCGTAGAGTTACCAAAACTTGTAATGCTTCAGGTCATTTACTCACATCTACATAATTCTAAACTCTAATTTTCTTTTTTGTTTTGCAAATTACCAATCGGACATCTTTTGGAGTCCATTTAACAATTTGTTTATAATATTGTTTGTTGTTAAAGTTATTTTTCTAGTTGCTTCTAATATAGTTATAATTGAGTTTTGTTTACGTCTATTGTCTTAATAAAAGTTAATTTAAAAAAACTACATACTTCTTTTATTTTGTGGGGGAGGGGTATGACGGTCCACAATAAAAATAATGTTGAAATACTATAGTAGGATATTCAAGACTAGGATTGAAAACTACTGAGTTCTAAGTAACAGATATAATAAAAATAACAGTGAAAAACTACTAAAATGGCGGTGGACGGAGTACGTATCAAGGTTTGGTGCCTCGGCACTACCTTTTAAATAAATATAAAAAAAATATGATTATTAATATATTACAAAAGTACAGCAGCGGATGACACATGACCCGAGAAAAGAAAGCGACAAATTTACTACCTGAAATAAAGAAAGGTTTGCTTGTTGAACTTGAAGAAAAAGAAAAAAACGTGGGCTTCGAAACGAGGCTGCGCATGCGTAGAGAGTACAACTGTAACACAAAAAAAAAGAAAGTTTTACATACTATCATAAAAATTAAGGGGCATATTATCAACAAAAGGTGATACATTATCGCCGCTTTTATCGGCAGGAAACTGCCAATAAAGCGGCGATAATGGGCTTGATAATAGGCCCTTGTAAATTCCCATAGCAGCCCAGGTTCTGATGTTAACCTGGGCTGCTATGGGAATTCACAAGGGCATATTATTAAGCCCATTATCGCCCCTTTATCTGCAGTTTCCTGCCGATAAAAGCGGCGATAATGTATCGCCTTTTGTTGATAATATGGCTCATTGCTCTTTTTTTGACCAGTAAAAATAGGTGCATATTATCAAGGACCGGTGTTAAAATAATCGCTGTTTTATTGGCAGTGAACTGCCGATAAAACGGCGATAATGAGCTTGATAATACGGCCTTGTTATTTCCCATAGAAGCCCATGTTAACACCAGAACATAGGCTTCCATGCAAATTAAAATTCTTGTAATGGAAATGTCTATAAAAAGTAAAATATCATATCCATATTCAGAAAGATTTAAGTGATGATCTCCATATAAAAACCCAGAAATAGAAGTATTATGGCGTATATGAATAAGATAAGATAAAAAGAAAAGGGATAAGGGGCAAACTTTTCGAACAACACGATGACGTGAAAAACGTTTTGAAAGAAGACTATTAACTATGGTTAAATAAGTAGGTGTCGAATAAAGTAATGAGACCAGGGAAATAAATTTAGTTCCAAAGCTATGCCAGTGGAGTGCCTTAAATAAAAAAGACCAGTCGGCTCTATTGAAAGTCTTTTCTGCATCAATAGAAACAACAGCTAGGGAATAGGATAGAGTGGATGCCTTGTTTAAAACATTGAAAAATAACTGGGAGTTATCAGAAATTAATCTGCCCTTGATGAAACCGTATTGTTCTGGACCAATTAAATGGGGTAAGAGTGATTCAAGACGTAAAGCCAATAATTTAGCAAAGATTTTATAATCTACATTTATCAAGGATGTAGGACGGTAATGTTTGCACAATTTAGGATCCTTACCTTCTTTATGAATGAGACAAATAGAGGCTTCCAGGAAGGTGCTACTTGCCTTACCAGTATTGCTAAAGTATTGAAGGAGATTAAAGAGATATGGGAGTAAGAGATTTAAAAAAATTTGATAGAATTCTACCAAAAATCCATCCGGACCAGGGGATTTATTTTTCTTTATTGAGTTTAGAGAGCTAGCAATCTCCTGAAGTGATATGTCTGAATCTAGGGAGTTGAAATCAAGATCTGTGGGTGTAAGGGGAGGAATACTGCTAAGATAAGAGTCAATAAGAGGGCCCGATGTGGGCAGTTCTGGAGTATATACGTTTTTATAGAAAGTTGTAAATTCATCTAGAATGTCTTGATCTTTGAAAAGATGCTGCCCAACTGTTGACTCAATAGAGTCTATCAGCACCATCTCTTTCCTGGATTTGAGATAGTTAGCTAAGAGTGAACCAACCTTGTTATGACCCCCATAATACTGGGCACTACTATGAAGCAGAAGAAGCATTGTTAGTAGAGATCTTATTAAACTCCAGTTTTGCATTAACAAGCTTCTGGAAAGTGAAATCTGATGAGTAAGTATACAATTGATGTTCTAAATGCGTGATTTTGGCTAGTAGGGCCTTTTGTTGAGAAAGGGTGTGTTTATTTTTTCAGGATACAAAATCAATGATGAAGCCTCGGGCAGTGGCCTTGAAGGTGTCCCCTATCAAATCAGGCGACATGGATGGTTCCTCATTAAAAGAAAATAACTATTCCGTAAATGAAGCAAAGAAGGCGTAAAAAATGGATCCTGTAAAAGGAAATCATTAAAATTTCCATCTAGAAGGTTTGGGCTACGGACGGAGCAAGTCAAAGTCAGCAATCACCGGAGCATGATCTGAGATCAAAATGGGTTCAATTGAAGAAGAAATAACATTTTGAGCTAAAGGTTTGGATAGGAAGATGTAATCCAATTAGGTTCTGGAACCATGTGGAGGGGAGAAAAAAGAAAAATCTGTTTGATATGGGTTACATAGTCTCCAGGCATCTACAAGGTGTGTCTGCATAATTGTACTATGAAATTGTTTGTGGGTTTTGTGAGGGATTGTTAGACGGGGACCTGGAGGGTCGGCCGAGCACAAGGGAGAGGCCTCCGGTGAGGACCGTCTCTAGCGATTGCACTGACAGGTAACTTCCCCCCCACAGATGGACACCACACAAAGATCAGGGTAACACCTTTTATAGGCAATTCTTGTAGTAGAGTGGTACGATACAAGGCGATCAGGACACGATGATCCTCTCAATTCTAGTCTCTAGGAAAAGGAAGGGGGTAGCGGGACAGTCTTAGTACCCACGGGTACGGAGGTGTAACTGGGATAGCTCACAATCCTCGAGCTCGGTGTTCGGACGGGTCAGACCGCGGCAGCGCCGGCAGGTCCCGAAGAGGTCGTAGGTGGCAACGGGCCGCGGCAGCGCCAGCAGGTCCCCACGAGGATGGAGGTTACAACGGGCCGCGGCAGCGCCAGCAGGTCCCACGAGAATGCAGGTTGCAACGGGCCGCGGCAGCGCCAGCAGGTCCCACGAGGATGAAGGTTGCAGAGGGCCGCGGCAGCGCCAGCAGGTCCCACGAGGATGAAGGGTGCAGAGGGCCGCGGCAGCGCCAGCAGGTCCCACGAGGATGAAGGTTGCAGAGGGCCGCGGCAGCGCCAGCAGGCAGGACAATAGTTCACAAGGCAGGGCTGTGGCAGCGCCAGCAGTCCGTCAAGGATGAGTTCGTCGCGGTGTCTCTCGACTCCAGGATACAACTGCCTTCCTGTCCTGGGGCTGCCTCAGTTATAGGTCTGGCGCCCTTTGATGTCCGGACCCTCGCTCTTGGAGGTCGGGAGGTCTGGGATGAGGGAGTCCAGACACCCAGCGGGGGGGTGGAGCCAGCGCCCGAGGAGGCTGGGGGTGCTCGGCACCTGGCGGGGGAGAGCCATCGACACTTCTTACTCCCATTGACCTGCCAAGTGGTCCGTTCACCTCCTGGGTGGATGGTGGTGCCGGGATGTCGGGGCCTGGCCAGGCCCAGGGTCGGGGTCGGGCTGAGGCCGCGCGGCCGCGTGGTGCCATGTCCAAGATGGCGGCTGGGCCGGGCAATGGTGCTGACGGTGGCCCGGGCCCGTGACACAGGGACATCCGGGAGCAGGCGTCCCATGGGGGACAGGTTGCGGGTTTGTTCTGTGGGTAGTACCTGGAAGGCCGGGACCCGGGCCCTGTCCTGCGGGGAGGGAGCGAGCCCTTCATGGGGCCTGTCCAACATGCGTCCCCCCCAGCTGAAGGCGGGGAGAGTCACCCATCTTCTTGGGGACTTTCCTCGTCGAGGCGGAAAAAGCGGGGCAGGCCGTCCGCGTTGGGGTGGTCTTGACCAGGGCGATGCTCCACAGTGAAGTCCATCCCCTGCAGGGAGTTGGACCATCGCAATAGTTTGGGGTTCTCCCCCCGCATCTGCATGAGCCATTGCAGGGGCCGATGATCTGTCTGTACCCGGAAATGGGTTCCGAAGAGGTACGGCCGGAGCTTCTTGAGGGCCCATACCACCGCGAAGGCCTCTCGCTCAATGGTGCTCCAGCGCTGTTCTCGGGGCAGGAGGCGTCTGCTGATGAAGGCCACTGGTTGGTCCACTCCTTCGGGGTTCAGTTGGGAGAGGACGGCCCCAATACCATGGTCGGAGGCATCGGTCTGCACGATGAACTCGCGGCTGTAGTCGGGGGCCTGGAGCACAGGAGCGGTGCACATGGCGGCCTTCAGCGTCTCGAAGGCTGCTTGACAGTCGGGAGTCCAGTTGACTCTTTTTGGGTGGTTCTTAGACGTGAGTTCCGTGAGGGGCCCCACAATGCTGCCATAGTCCCTTACAAACCGCCGGTAGTATCCGGTGAGCCCCAGGAAGGCTCGGACCTCGGTTTGTGTCTCGGGGGGTTGCCAGGACTGAATGGCAGCTACGTTGAGTTGGAGGGGGGCCACCAGACCGCTCCCCACTTGGTGTCCGAGGTAGGTCACGGACCCCTGGCCGATTTGGCACTTGCTGGCCTTTATGGTGAGGCCGGCCTGTTGGAGGGCCTGCAGGACCTCTCTGAGGTGGTGGAGGTGGTCCGTCCAGTGGCGGCTGTATACCGCGATGTCGTCCAGGTAGGCGGAGCTGAATTCTTCGAGGCCCGCCAATACCTGGTTCACCAGTCTTTGAAAAGTGGCTGGAGCGTTCTTCATGCCGAAGGGCATCACTCTGAAATGGTAGTGCCCATCCGGGGTGGAGAAAGCGGAACGTTCTTGGGCTCTGGGGGTGAGGCCGATCTGCCAGTAGCCCGCTGTCAGGTCGAAGATGCTTAGGTAGCGGGCTGCCCCCATGCGGTCGACTAGTTCATCTGCTCGGGGGATAGGGTGAGCGTCGGTTCGGGTGACCGCGTTCAGACCCCGATAGTCAATGCAGAACCGGAGTTCAGGGGTGGTACCCGGGGCCGCGGCCTTGGGGACCAGGACGACCGGGCTGGCCCAGGGACTGTCCGAAGGTTCGATGACTCCGAGGGCGAGCATCTTGGAGACCTCTTCTTGGATGCATGTACGTACCCGATCCGGTACTCGGTACGCCCGGTGTCGAACAGGAGGACTGTCCCCCGTGTCCACGTCGTGCAGGCACCAGGAGGTGACTCCGGGTGCGAGGGAGAACAGGTTTGCGAACGGCAGCAGGAGGGCCCGGCAATCTTGACGCTGCTCTGGGGTCAGGGCCTCGGAGAGTCGGACCCCGTCCACCAAACCATCTCTTTCCCGGGTCCTCAGTAGGTCAGGGAGGGGCTCGGAGTCTCCTTCTGTGCCACTGTCGGTAGCCATCAGCAGGCTGAGCTCTGAGCGCACGAAGTGGGGTTTGAGTCTGTTGGCGTGGAGGACCCGGAGGGGGTTCCGGGGGGACTCCAGGTCGATGAGATAGGTGACGGGACTCCTGCGCTCGATCACCTTGAAGGGCCCCGTCCATTTGTCCTGCAAGGCACACGGTTCGATGGGGGACATCACCCATACCTGCTGACCCAGTTCAAACTCGATGGAGGAGGCATGTTGGTCGTACCACTTCTTCATGTCCTCTTGACTGGCCTCCAGATTGGCTTTAGCGATCTCCCTGAATTTCCGGGTCTGATTGCGGAGGGTCAGGAGGTATTTGTAGACGTCCGGAGGGGTCTTTAGGGGGGCCATTTCCCATTCCTCCTTCACTAGGCTGAGAGGCCCGCGAACGGGGTGTCCGTACAGGAGTTCGAAGGGGCTGAAGCCGAGGGACTTCTGGGGGACTTCTCGGTAGGCGAAGAGGAGGCACGGTAGTAGCACGTCCCACTGGCGGCGTAGGGGTTCTTCCAGCCCCATGATCATCCCCTTGAGGGTGCGGTTGAACCGCTCGACCAGTCCGTTCCCCTGGGGGTGATAGGGTGTTGTGAATCGGTAAGTGACTCCGCACTGCTGCCAGAGGGATTTCATATACTTTGAAATAAAGTTCGTACCCCTGTCGCTGATGACTTCCCGGGGGAAGCCCACTCGAGAGAAGATCCCCATTAAGGCTCGACCCACTACTGGGGCTGTTATAGTACGAAGGGGGACCGCCTCCGGATAGCGGGTAGCGTGGTCCACCAGGACCAGGATGAAGCGATGGCCCTGTGCTGTTCGGGGGTCCAGGGGCCCCACAATGTCTATTCCCACCCTTTTGAACGGGGTGGTCACCACGGGAAATGGTTGTAGGGGTGCCTTGAGTTTGCGGCCGCTCTTCCCGCTGGCCTGGCAGGTCGGGCAGGACCGGCAATGGTTGGAGACGTCATTTCTCATTTTGGGCCAAAAAAAGTGAGTCACCAGGCGGTGGTAGGTCTTGTCTTGGCCCAGGTGCCCGGCCAGGGGGACATCATGGGCCAGGTTCAACAGGAAGTCTCTGAAGTGGAGGGGCACCACCAGCACTCGCCCGGCCCCCAGTTCTGCGATTTTCTGCTCGCTGTACAAGAGATCATTGTCCCAATAAACCCAGTGGGCCCCGGTGGTGTCTCCTTGGCTCTGGGCGAGCGCTTGCTGTCGCAATCCCTCGAGGGAGGGGCAGGTCTTTTGCTCCTGCCGGAATTGTTCCTGGGTGGGCCCCCCTTCTTGACGCCACTGAGCCAGGTCGGGAAGCTCGGGGGGCTGTGTGGACCTCTCTGTGGTGGGGTCCGGGTGGTCTTCTTCTGGAGCGATCGAGGGTGGAGGTGCTGCCCATTCTGGTTCTTCTGGTCTAGGGATGGTGCGGGTGGCCATGGACCGGGTGGTCACGCACGCCCAGTCCGGGAGGCCCAACATCCCCAGATGCTCTCTTCTTTCCACAGCGGTCCACGGGGAGCTCTCGAGATCGTTCCCCAGGAGGCAGTCCACGGGGGCATCGTCGCGGACAGTTACTTTCAGCATGCCGGACACTCCTCCCCATTCGAAGGGGACGCAGGCCATCCGACACAGGCTCTCCGAGTTATCTGCCGATCGGACGGGGCAAAGTACGTTTGGTAGGATTTGTTCTGGGGTCACCAGGTGACAACGGACGGCCGTCACACTGGCCCCGGTGTCACGCAGGGCCTCGGCCTTGCGCCCATTGATGCTCACCCATTGGCTGTACTTCCGAGTGTTGGCGGGCAGGGGAGTCCGCGGGACCATGTCTCTTCCTCCCAGGCATGCCAGGGTCATGGCGGCGGGTTCCCACTCGAACTGCTCCGACTCATAGGTCTCAGTGTCTTCGGAGACTTGTTCTTCTCCCAGGGCGGCGGCCGCCACCTGGCGGGGCCCGGGGACCTGGTTCTTCGGGCAGGTCGGGTCACTGGCATAGTGGCCGACTCGCTGGCATCGATGGCACGTCACGTTGGCTCGGAACCCCGGCCCGGGCCTCCTCCTCCTCCTCGGGGACGATGGTGACCTTGGTTGGTTCTGATCTGCTCATTCGGCCCACTCCGGGCCACTCGGGTGCTCTCCCACCGGTCAGCCTCGGTGGCGAGCTGCCGGGGTTCAGTCAATTTACTGTCGAGGAGGTGCTGCCTGAGCTCGACGAAGCAGTTGTTGGAGAGGTGCTCCCACACAATGAGATTGAAGAGTTGTTCGTAAGTGGTTACGTTGTTACCCTTGATCCACCCCTCGAAGGCTCGGCTGAAATAGTTCACGTATTCCAACCACGTTGTACCTGGGATCCGGGTGCAGTTGCGGAACCTCTGGCGGTACATTTCGGGTGTAAGCCCATATCGACTGAGGAGGGCGGCCTTCATATGGTCATAGGACGTCATTTGATGGTCCGGAAGCTGCAGCAGGGCATCACGACCCTCGTTGACGAATCTCCCCCATAGACCGGCTCCCCAGTCACTTCGAGCGACTCGGTGGGCGGTCATGGCAATCTCGTAGGCCTTGAACCACTGCTGTATGTCGTCGTTCCGGTGATATTCTCGGACCACATCCTTGGGGATGTGGACCTTCTGCTCGGTAGGACCTGGGGAGTGCGGTTGCTCGGGCACCCCTAGGTTTTTGTTCAGTTTGCGTATTTCTATCTCCGCTAGTTTGCACTCGTGCTCGTAGGCCAGTCTTTTTTCTTCGAGATCCCTCTGTCTCTGTTTTTCCTCTCGCTCTTCTCTGAGCCGTAAGTGTTCTAAGTTTATTTTTTGTTCCGCCAGCTTCAATTCTCCGTCTAATCTGAGTCGTGCCAAGTCTAACTCGTGTAATCTATTTTTTTCCCGCTCTTGGATCTCTTCACGGGAAGGGCCTGTTCTCCGTTCTTCCGTCAGGGTGGTGTTGACTTCCGGGGCTGCGGGGTCCCGGGGGGTTGCGGTATTTGTCTCTGTCCAGGCCTCTAGAGCGTTTTTGAAGTCTTCTTTTGTGCTTAGCCCGGTGGTAGCAATGCCTAAGTCCATGCAAAATTGTTTTAGCTCTCGGTGGTTGTATTCTTCCAGCCTTTCCATCTGGAACTTCTCCGCCGATCCGCTCTCTTTGGTCGTCATTGTGGTTTTAGTCGTAGGGTGAGTTACTGTCTGTACGGTACGCGTTGGTTCGGATCGCGCCGCTAGCCACCAATGTTAGACGGGGACCTGGAGGGTCGGCCGAGCACAAGGGAGAGGCCTCCGGTGAGGACCGTCTCTAGCGATCGCACAGACAGGTAACTTCCCCCCCACAGATGGACACCACACAAAGATCAGGGTAACACCTTTTATAGGCAATTCTTGTAGTAGAGTGGTACGATACAAGGCGATCAGGACACGATGATCCTCTCAATTCTAGTCTCTAGGAAAAGGAAGGGGGTAGCGGGACAGTCTTAGTACCCACGGGTACGGAGGTGTAACTGGGATAGCTCACAATCCTCGAGCTCGGTGTTCGGACGGGTCAGACCGCGGCAGCGCCGGCAGGTCCCGAAGAGGTCGTAGGTGGCAACGGGCCGCGGCAGCGCCAGCAGGTCCCCACGAGGATGGAGGTTACAACGGGCCGCGGCAGCGCCAGCAGGTCCCACGAGAATGCAGGTTGCAACGGGCCGCGGCAGCGCCAGCAGGTCCCACGAGGATGAAGGTTGCAGAGGGCCGTGGCAGGGCCAGCAGGTCCCACGAGGATGAAGGGTGCAGAGGGCCGCGGCAGCGCCAGCAGGTCCCACGAGGATGAAGGTTGCAGAGGGCCGCGGCAGCGCCAGCAGGCAGGACAATAGTTCACAAGGCAGGGCTGTGGCAGCGCCAGCAGTCCGTCAAGGATGAGTTCGTCGCGGTGTCTCTCGACTCCAGGATACAACTGCCTTCCTGTCCTGGGGCTGCCTCAGTTATAGGTCTGGCGCCCTTTGATGTCCGGACCCTCGCTCTTGGAGGTCGGGAGGTCTGGGATGAGGGAGTCCAGACACCCAGCAGGGGGGTGGAGCCAGCGCCCGAGGAGGCTGGGGGTGCTCGGCACCTGGCGGGGGAGAGCCATCGACACTTCTTACTCCCATTGACCTGCCAAGTGGTCCGTTCACCTCCTGGGTGGATGGTGGTGCCGGGATGTCGGGGCCTGGCCAGGCCCAGGGTCGGGGTCGGGCTGAGGCCGCGCGGCCGCGTGGTGCCGTGTCCAAGATGGCGGCTGGGCCGGGCAATGGTGCTGACGGTGGCCCGGGCCCGTGACACAGGGACATCCGGGAGCAGGCGTCCCATGGGGGACGGGTTGCGGGTTTGTTCTGTGGGTAGTACCTGGAAGGCCGGGACCCGGGCCCTGTCCTGCGGGGAGGGAGCGAGCCCTTCATGGGGCCTGTCCAACAGGGATAAAACGTACTTGTGATTTACAGTTAATAAAAGGGTCCATGACCTGGTTACAATCGCCCCCAAGGATAAATAATAAATCTTTGTGTTGGATACACTTATTTGTAATCGTAGGCCAGAAGGTATACTCCGGTTGAGTCGTACCATATATATTGAAAACAATTAAAGAAATGTTATTGTTAATGGGTATCTTAACCAGAATCCATCTGCCATCTGGGTTTATTTCTTGTGAAGTAACAGAACATTTTTTATTGGCACAAAATATTAACACCATTCTTTTTTGTAGTAGTAGGGGAAACAAGAACAGAACCAACCCAGTTGCGTTTAAGCTTAAGAGCCTCAATTTCTGTCAAATGTTTTTTTGTAATAAAACTAAATCTGGATTATAAGAGGCCAATAGACGACCAGTGTCAGAGGCTGAATGAGGTATCGGAAAGACAATTTAGGAAGTCGGGGAAATGAGTACATATAGAGCTGTCTCAGTGAACATCTGTGGCCTCAACGATAAGAAAAAGAGGGCAAAAGTCGCCTCGGAAGTGCAAGCCCTCGAGGCAGATATATTATGCCTCCAGGAGACCCATATTGCGGTAGCACAGTTGTCCTTATTGGATACCTTGGACTTTACTTTGGTAGCGGGTACGCATCAGAGTTCGTGGACCTGTGGAGTTGCAATTCTGGCTAAAAGAGATCTGAGTCAGTTTTTTACACGTCACCACTGATCGACAGGGAAGATGGGCTATCTTAGAGTTTTGGTCAACTGCCTGTACCTTTATGCTGTGCTCTATATATGGCCCAATTCTGGATGATGCAGGTTTGTCTGACTGGCTGACTAATAAATTGGTGTCTTGGCCGTCCCCTATTGTTTTATGCGGAGATTTAAACATCAACTTACCCAACTGCTGGTCCTGTGAGGAGCATTATAAATAACGTGGCAGAAAGTCTAGGGTATTCCAGTCTTTTAAAAATCTCTGCATAGATCATACCCTGATGGATATGTGGCAGACTAAGATACCAAATAATTTACCTGGATTTACCTGGATTTACCTTCTTTTCTGCTTCCCACCAGTCGCATGCCTGCCTTTATTTTATTTTATGTCACATTCTATAATTCAAAAGTGTGAGATCGACATTTTCCCCTTGGGTCATGTCTGATCATAATCCCTTAGTTTTAGTATTCAAGAAGGGTGGGACCGGTAACAAAAAGGGTAGCAATTGGCGTTTTGAGCGTGCATTGTTAGTGAATAACGAGTATCTCACCCATATGAGGACTTGGATTGCTACCTTTCTTAAAGAAAATCTTGGTAGTACCTCCCTGGAAATTGTTTGGGATACATTGAAAGCAGGGATTCGGGGGGAAGCCCTGCAGTTCACGGTAAATAGGGTAAAGAAAGAAAAGCAAAAAATGCGTGAGTTATATGACATACTAGCTCGAGAAGAAAATAAATTAATAGTGGCCACACAACAGGGGGGCGATAGCCAAGAGGTCCAGATGAGGGTTATGATTGCAAAAGCAGCTATAAATGACACTACAATAGCTAAGACAGCAGCGAAATTCTTAGTGTACAGGGAACAAGGGAGCCAGATCAGGGCATGATCCTTGACCCAATAGGCATAAGATTAGCATTCAAAGGGTTTTATCAGACATTGTATCTGGATGCAGGGATGGGTTAGTGTGAAGACGTTTATGACTATTTAGATTTACCTACATTCCCTAGATTTGATGAAGAAGTCTGAGCCGAACTAGAAGGTGCCCTGCCATGGGAAGAGATCTCAACAGCTATTTTATATTTGGCTTCAGGGAAGGCTGCTGGTGAAGATGGCATTCCCGTGGAATTTTACAGAGTATTTGCACCGGATCTTAGGGACTGCCTAATGGGATTATTTACACATGTATTTGAAGGCAATAAACCTCCTCCTTCATGGTTCGGCACCTGCAGGTATTTCCACAAGCGGAAAATACTTGCAGGTGCCGAAATACCGGTATACTCTCTCCGGCCCCTCGAGGAAGTACACAAACTATTAAAATAAGGTACTATTGGCCTTCAATATCTAGAGTGGAATAACAGAACCACTGCTATACTTGCTTCACAAATCGTGTGAGTACTGTTTTAATGGTCCTGAAGAAAACCCCATAGACCTGGCTGGGTATAGGGGGCTGAAACATGTCGACCTCAGTTTTTTAACATACACATAGTGCAAGTGATCCATTAACACGGTCCATTAGTGAACATAAACTTTTAATGTTTTCTTGAATCATCTCCTTTTTTCTAATAAATATAAGTCGCTCAATAAAGGCGATTCAAAGAATTTTAACTCACTATTTTCTGAGCACTTACTTTTCTCTGGACACTACTACAAATCCAGTGGTTACCTCCGGGTGGAGGTTTGCATATTTGAAAACAAAACCCTATGATGATGCACTAACGCAACGCTATAGCGGAGAATCAAGATATACCGCTACTCCATATACGTGTGTGTATGAGGGTTTTTATGAAGGGCACTGATTACTAAATAAACCCTGGTCACGTAGTTACAAGTGGTCCATTCTCCCCCTTCAAATGATTTTTTGATAATATTTTTCTACCAGGAATTTTTGGGGACACATAAACCCTATGCTGGGTCAATGCTGGCCTAAATAAACTGTTTTTTTTATTATTCTATGACGGGTTTAAAATAATTCCATGAAATAAAAAATGAATTTGGGCTTGGCCATAAGGACTTTTTTACGTTTTTACAAATCAGGGACTTTCTTTATCACAAGGCCGGAGGGGCGATCGGATTCCAAAAATGCAGACTGGTTGACGCTTTGTTAGCGGGACGCAAACCTTCAATTGGTTTCATCTATTCCCTCCTTAATAAACATATGAATGATGATATGGATAAACAGTCTTTGAGATGGCAAGAACAGCTGGCCATTTCAGACGCATGCTTTTGGGAGTGTTTTACTCTGGCTCAATCATTGTTTATATCTTCTAAATTACAAGTACAGTATTATAAAACTGGCTTTAAACTATACTACACTCTTATTAAATGGGGGGGTGGTAAAGGTACCTGATGCCCTAGATGCTAATTGACTGGGCCGTTATAGAACTTATTTTTGCCACTTGCCCGTCTTTATCTCTTCTAAAATCACCGTCATTTTTCTCAATAAATTAAATATTCAGGTATCCTTACGCCCTGCAGTGATTCTCCTGGGAGTGCCTGAAACAGAGAATTTGGCAAGAGGTAGTGGGTTGGTTTTTATTACATGACTATTTACCATTTATGTATTGCCTTGGTCTGGTTAGACAGTGATCCACCAGTGTTTCAACAATGGCTAGCTAGGGTGTTCGTGACAAGTGCTCATTTAACTCCGTAAAAACATATTCCATAAACTCCTTTTTTCAGGGCTGCTTTTTTCTTGGCTGTGTCACATCCTTTCACGGATCAACTCGGGTGTGTCCCGCACACCTCTAGTTGATCCGTGAAAGGATGTGACACAGCCAAGAAAAAAGCAGCCCTGAAAAAAGGAGTTTATGGAATATGTTTTTAAGGAGTTAAATGAGCACTTGTCACGATAACCCCTGAGGAAGGGAAGTCCCGAAATGCATTGGGTGTCTGTGAATAAATCGTGACTTGTGGAAACATCTTTCTCCAGTGTTTTTGTGGAAACATGCTAAACAGAGAAGCGAATGAGTAAAATAAATTGAAGAAAATGAAAAGAAAAATATGGAAGAATAGAAGAGATAAAACTTGGAATAAGCATTGAATATGAATTTAATGTATTGGATTCATTTGTAAGATGGCTGTGCAGCTTGAATGGAGTCATGATTGGCTCCCTCCTGTTTGGTTTCATTATTGCAGCGCAATTGGGCGGAGCGCGGAGCAAGCTTGCACGCCAATAAAGGATAAAATGGCGACATGAAAATTTGTAGTACACGAACGTTGATGAAAACAGGTGTGCATCTCACCACCAATGTCTGTAATAGATAGGGTGTTGGCACTCTGTAATCTTGAAAAGGCAATCTTCCTATCGAAGGGGACTCGTAGAAAGAGGAAGGGCCTTAGGAGATGGGGTCCGTTACTGGACTGGATTGAATCAAGGAGTGGTTGAGGTTTGGCACAGCACTTTATTCAGATGTGTATTAAGAATCTTCCGATGTTGCTTGTCCTTATTGGATGTGTTTACAATTTTTTTACAATTGTTTTTTGTCTCTTTCCTTTTTAGGGCTCGGCCTACGTCAACCCTGCGTCAGCAGGGGAGGCGGAGCTCCGATCTCTTATGTTATAAAAAAAAAAAAGTTTCTTTAGGGGTCGGGGCTGCAACATTCCTTAGTGCGCGCGCGTTTTTTATGGCATCTGCAAAGTGATTAGTCTTCGCTGTGCTGTGTTTTTAGTAGCCTTGACGCGATAGGCTTAATGTAATTTGTCCGTCGCCATGTTGGCATATTCTCTGCGGTTTCGCGCACGGCCGTTCATAAATATCAATTAGGAGCTGTCAGGTAGGTGCTGTAATGGAATCCAGATGCTGTGTGCGCGCGTGCGCCATGCATTATTTTGTTGCTCCTTTCATCTCAGGTTTACTCGAGTGGTAGTGCAGAGTGGTAGTGCAGAGTGGTAGTGCAGAGTGGTAGTGCAGAGTGCAGAGTGGGAGTGGGAGTGCAGATTGAGAGTGCGAGTGGTAGTGCAGAGTGCAGATTGGTAGTGCAGAGTGCAGAGTGGTAGTGCAGAGTGCAGAGTGGTAGTGCAGAGTGGTAGTGCAGAGTGGTGGTGCAGAGTGCAGAGTGGTGGTGCAGAGTGCAGAGTGGTAGTGCAGAGTGGTAGTGCAGAGTGCAGAGTGGGAGTGGGAGTGGGAGTGCAGATTGAGAGTGCGAGTGGTAGTGCAGAGTGCAGATTGGTAGTGCAGAGTGCAGATTGGTAGTGCAGAGTGCAGAGTGGTAGTGCAGAGTGGTAGTGCAGAGTGGTAGTGCAGAGTGGTGGTGCAGAGTGCAGAGTGGTAGTGCAGAGTGCAGAGTGGTAGTGCAGAGTGCAGAGTGGTAGTGCAGAGTGCAGAGTGGTAGTGCAGAGTGGTAGTGCAGAGTGCAGAGTGGTAGTGCAGAGTGGTAGTGCAGAGTGGTAGTGCAGAGTGCAGAGTGGTAGTGCAGAGTGCAGAGTGGTAGTGCAGAGTGGTAGTGCAGAGTGCAGAGTGGTAGTGCAGAGTGGTAGTGCAGAGTGGTAGTGCAGAGTGGTAGTGCAGAGTGCAGAGTGGGAGTGCAGCTTGAGAGTGCGAGTGGTAGTGGAGAGTGCAGAGTGGGAGTGCAGATTGAGAGTGCGAGTGGTAGTGCAGAGTGCAGATTGGTAGTGCAGAGTGCAGATTGGTAGTGCAGAGTGGTAGTGCAGAGTGCAGAGTGGTAGTGCAGAGTGGTAGTGCAGAGTGGTAGTGCAGAGTGCAGAGTGGTGGTGCAGAGTGCAGAGTGGTAGTGCAGAGTGCAGAGTGGTAGTGCAGTGTGCAGAGTGGTAGTGCAGAGTGCAGAGTGGTAGTGCAGAGTGGTAGTGCAGAGTGCAGAGTGGTAGTGCAAAGTGCAGAGTGGTAGTGCAGAGTGGTAGTGCAGAGTGCAGAGTGGTAGTGCAGAGTGCAGAGTGGTAGTGCGGAGTGAAGAGTGGTAGTGCAGAGTGGTAGTGCAGAGTGGTAGTGCAGAGTGGTAGTGCAGAGTGCAGAGTGGTAGTGCAGAGTGGTAGTGCAGAGTGCAGAGTGGGAGTGCAGATTGAGAGTGCGAGTGGTAGTGCAGAGTGCAGATTGGTAGTGCAGAGTGCAGATTGTTAGTGCAGAGTGCAGAGTGATAGTGCAGAGTGCAGAGTGGTAGTGCAGAGTGGTGGTGCAGAGTGCAGAGTGGTAGTGCAGAGTGGTAGTGCAGAGTGCAGAGTGGTAGTGCAGAGTGCAGAGTGGTAGTGCAGAGTGGTAGTGCAGAGTGCAGAATGGTAGTGCAGAGTGCAGAGTGGTAGTGCAGAGTGGTAGTGCAGAGTGCAGAGTGGTAGTGCAGAGTGGTAGTGCAGAGTGGTAGTGCAGAGTGGGAGTGCAGATTGAGAGTGCGAGTGGTAGTGCAGAGTGCAGATTGGTGGTGCAGAGTGCAGATTGGTAGTGCAGAGTGCAGAGTGGTAGTGCAGAGTGCAGAGTGGTAGTGCAGAGTGCAGAGTGGGAGTGGGAGTGGGAGTGCAGATTGAGAGTGCGAGTGGTAGTGCAGAGTGCAGATTGGTAGTGCAGAGTGCAGATTGGTAGTGCAGAGTGCAGATTGGTAGTGCAGAGTGCAGAGTGGTAGTGCAGAGTGCAGAGTGGTAGTGCAGAGTGCAGAGTGGTAGTGCAGAGTGCAGAGTGGTAGTGCAGAGTGCAGAGTGGTAGTGCAGAGTGGTAGTGCAGAGTGCAGAGTGGTAGTGCAGAGTGGTAGTGCAGAGTGGTAGTGCAGAGTGGTAGTGCAGAGTGCAGAGTGGTAGTGCAGAGTGGTAGTGCAGAGTGCAGAGTGGTAGTGCAGAGTGCAGAGTGGGAGTGCAGCTTGAGAGTGCGAGTGGTAGTGCAGAGTGCAGAGTGGGAGTGCAGATTGAGAGTGCGAGTGGTAGTGCAGAGTGCAGATTGGTAGTGCAGAGTGCAGATTGGTAGTGCAGAGTGGTAGTGCAGAGTGGTAGTGCAGAGTGGTAGTGCAGAGTGCAGAGTGCAGAGTGGTAGTGCAGAGTGCAGAGTGGTGGTGCAAAGTGCAGAGTGGTAGTGCAGAGTGCAGAGTGGTAGTGCAGTGTGCAGAGTGGTAGTGCAGAGTGCAGAGTGGTAGTGCAGAGTGGTAGTGCAGAGTGCAGAGTGGTAGTGCAGAGTGGTAGTGCAGAGTGCAGAGTGGTAGTGCAGAGTGGTAGTGCAGAGTGAGAGTGCAGAGTGGTAGTGCAGAGTGCAGAGTGGTAGTGCCGAGTGCAGAGTGGTAGTGCAGAGTGGTAGTGCAGAGTGGTAGTGCAGAGTGGTAGTGCAGAGTGCAGAGTGGTAGTGCAGAGTGCAGAGTGGTAGTGCAGAGTGGTAGTGCAGAGTGGTAGTGCAGAGTGGTAGTGCAGAGTGCAGAGTGGAGTGCAGATTGAGAGTGCGAGTGGTAGTGCAGAGTGCAGATTGGTAGTGCAGAGTGCAGATTGGTAGTGCAGAGTGCAGAGTGGTAGTGCAGAGTGCAGAGTGGTAGTGCAGAGTGGTGGTGCAGAGTGCAGAGTGGTAGTGCAGAGTGCAGAGTGGTAGTGCAGAGTGCAGAGTGGTAGTGCAGAGTGCAGAGTGGTAGTGCAGAGTGGTAGTGCAGAGTGGTAGTGCAGAGTGCAGAGTGGCAGTGCAGAGTGCAGAGTGGTAGTGCAGAGTGGTAGTGCAGAGTGCAGAGTGGTAGTGCAGAGTGGTAGTGAAGAGTGGTAGTGCAGAGTGGGAGTGCAGATTGAGAGTGCGAGTGGTAGTGCAGAGTGCAGAGTGGGAGTGGAGAGTGCGAGTGGTAGTGCAGAGTGCAGATTGGTAGTGCAGAGTGCAGATTGGTAGTGCAGAGTGCAGAGTGGTAGTGCAGAGTGCAGAGTGGTAGTGCAGAGTGGTAGTGCAGAGTGCAGAGGGGTAGTGCAGAGTGCAGAGCGGTGGTGCAGAGTGCAGAGTGGTAGTGCAGAGTGCAGAGTGGTAGTGCAGAGTGCAGAGTGGTAGTGCAGAGTGGTAGTGCAGAGTGGTAGTGCAGAGTGGTAGTGCAGAGTGAAGAGTGGTAGTGCAGAGTGCAGAGTGGTAGTGCAGAGTGCAGAGTGGTAGTGCAGAGTGGTAGTGCAGATTGGTAGTGCAGAGTGCAGAGTGGTAGTGCAGAGTGCAGAGTGGTAGTGCAGAGTGCAGAGTGGTAGTCAGAGTGGTAGTGCAGAGTGCAGAGTGGTAGTGCAGAGTGCAGAGTGAGAATACAGATTGAGAGTGCGAGTGGTAGTGCAGAGTGCAGATTGGTAATGCAGAGTGCAGAGTGGTAGTGCAGAGTGCGGAGTGGTACAGCAGAGTGGTACTGCAGAGTGCAGAGTGGTAGTGCAGAGTGGTAGTGCAGAGTGGTAGTGCAGAGTTGTAGTGCAGAGTGCAGAGTGGTAGTGCAGAGTGCAGAGTGGTAGTACAGAGTGCAGAGTGGTAGTGCAGCGTGGTAGTGCAGAGTGCAGAGTGGTAGTGCAGAGTGCAGAGTGCAGTTTGAGAGTGCAGAGTGGTAGTGCAGAGTGGTAGTGCAGAGTGGAAGTGCAGAGTGCAGATTGAGAGTGCAGAGTGCAGATTGGTAGTGCAGAGTGGTAGTGCAGAGTGATAGTGCAGAGTGGTAGTGCAGAGTGGTAGTGCAGAGTGGTAGTGCAGAGTGCAGAGTGGTAGTGCAGAGTGCAGAGTGGTAGTGCAGAGTGGTAGTGCAGAGTGCAGAGTGGTAGTGCAGAGTGCAGAGTGAGAGTGCAGAGTGCAGTTTGGTAGTGCAGAGTGGTAGTGCAGAGTGGTAGTGCAGAGTGCAGAGTGGTAGTGCAGAGTGCAGAGTGGTAGTGCAGAGTGGTAGTGCAGAGTGCAGAGTGGTAGTGCAGAGTGAAGAGTGGTAGTGCAGAGTGCAGAGTGGGAGTGCAGATTGAGAGTGCGAGTGGTAGTGCAGAGTGCAGATTGGTAGTGCAGAGTGCAGATTGGTAGTGCAGAGTGCAGAGTGGTAGTGCAGAGTGCAGAGTGGTAGTGCAGAGTGGTAGTGCAGAGTGGTGGTGCAGAGTGCAGAGTGGTAGTGCAGAGTGCAGAGTGGTAGTGCAGAGTGCAGAGTGGTAGTGCAGAGTGGTAGTGTAGAGTGCAGAGTGGTAGTACAGAGTGGTAGTGCAGAGTTGTAGTGCAGAGTGGTAGTGCAGAGTGCAGAGTGGTAGTGCAGAGTGGTAGTGCAGAGTGCAGAGTGGTAGTGCAGAGTGGTAGTGCAGAGTGGTAGTGCAGAGTGCAGAGTGGGAGTGCAGATTGAGAGTGCGAGTGGTAGTGCAGAGTGCAGAGTGGGAGTGCAGATTGAGAGTGCGAGTGGTAGTGCAGAGTGCAGATTGGTAGTGCAGAGTGCAGATTGGTAGTGCAGAGTGCAGAATGGTAGTGCAGAGTGCAGAGTGGTAGTGCAGAGTGGTAGTGCAGAGTGCAGAGTGGTAGTGCAGAGTGCAGAGTGGTAGTGCAGAGTGCAGAGTGGTAGTGCAGAGTGGTAGTGCAGAGTGCAGAGTGGTAGTGCAGAGTGCAGAGTGGTAGTGCAGAGTGGTAGTGCAGAGTGCAGAGTAGTAGTGCAGAGTGCAGAGTGGTAGTGCAAAGTGCAGAGTGGTAGTGCAGAGTGGTAGTGCAGAGTGGTAGTGCAGAGTGGTAGTGCAGAATGCAGAGTGGTAGTGCAGAGTGGTAGTGCAGAGTGGTAGTGCAGAGTGCAGAGTGGGAGTGCAGATTGAGAGTGCGAGTGGTAGTGCAGAGTGCAGATTGGTAGTGCAGAGTGCAGATTGGTAGTGCAGAGTGCAGAGTGGTAGTGCAGAGTGCAGAGTGGTAGTGCAGAGTGGTGGTGTAGAGTGCAGAGTGGTAGTGCAGAGTGCAGAGTGGTAGTGCAGAGTGCAGAGTGGTAGTGCAGAGTGCAGAGTGGTAGTGCAGAGTGGTAGTGCAGAGTGCAGAGTGGTAGTGCAGAGTGGTAGTGCAGAGTGCAGAGTGGTAGTGCAGAGTGGTAGTGCAGAGTGGTAGTGCATAGTGCAGATTGGTAGGGCAGAGTGCAGAGTGGTAGTGCAGAGCGCAGAGTGGTAGTGCAGAGTGCAGAGTGGTAGTGCAGAGTGGTAGTGCAGAGTGGTAGTGCAGAGTGCAGAGTGGTAGTGCAGAGTGCAGAGTGGTAGTGCAGAGTGGTAGTGCAGAGTGGTAGTGCAGAGTGGTAGTGCAGAGTGCAGAGTGGTAGTGCAGAGTGCAGAGTGGTAGTTCAGAGTGCAGAGTGGTAGTGCAGAGTGAGAGTGCAGAGTGGTAGTGCAGAGTGGTAGTGCAGAGTGCAGAGTGCAGTTTGAGAGTGCAGAGTGGTAGTGCAGAGTGGTAGTGCTGAGTGGTAGTGCAGAGTGCAGATTGAGAGTGCAGAGTGAAGATTGGTAGTGCAGAGTGGTAGTGCAGAGTGATAGTGCAGAGTGGTAGTGCAGAGTGGTAGTGCAGAGTGGTAGTGCAGAGTGCAGAGTGGTAGTGCAGAGTGCAGAGTGGTAGTGCAGAGTGGTAGTGCAGAGTGCAGAGTGGTAGTGCAGAGTGCAGAGTGAGAGTGCAGAGTGCAGTTTGGTAGTGCAGAGTGGGAGTGCAGAGTGGTAGTGCAGAGTGGTAGTGCAGAGTGGTAGTGCAGAGTGCAGAGTGGTAGTGCAGAGTGCAGAGTGGTAGTGCAGAGTGGTAGTGCAGAGTGGTAGTGCAGAGTGGTAGTGCAGAGTGCAGAGTGGGAGTGCAGATTGAGAGTGCGAGTGGTAGTGCAGAGTGCAGATTGGTAGTGCAGAGTGCAGATTGGTAGTGCAGAGTGCAGAGTGGTAGTGCAGAGTGCAGAGTGGTAGTGCTGAGTGCAGAGTGGTAGTGCAGAGTGCAGAGTGGTAGTGCAGAGTGGTGGTGCAGAGTGCAGAGTGGTGGTGCAGAGTGCAGAGTTGTAGTGCAGAGTGGTAGTGCAGAGTGCAGAGTGGTAGTGCAGAGTGGAGGTGCAGAGCGCAGAGTGGTAGTGCAGAGTGCAGAGTTGTAGTGCAGAGTGGTAGTGCAGAGTGCAGAGTGGTAGTGCAGAGTGGTAGTGTAGAGTGCAGAGTGGTAGTGCAGAGTGGTAGTGCAGAGTGGTAGTGCAGAGTGCAGAGTGGTAGTGCAGAGTGCAGAGTGGTAGTGCAGAGTGGTAGTGCAGAGTGGTAGTGCAGAGTGGTAGTGCAGAGTGCAGAGTGGTAGTGCAGAGTGCAGAGTGGTAGTGCAGAGTGCAGAGTGGTAGTGCAGAGTGAGAGTGCAGAGTGGTAGTGCAGAGTGGTAGTGCAGAGTGCAGAGTGCAGTTTGAGAGTGCAGAGTGGTAGTGCAGAGTGGTAGTGCTGAGTGGTAGTGCAGAGTGCAGATTGAGAGTGCAGAGTGAAGATTGGTAGTGCAGAGTGGTAGTGCAGAGTGATAGTGCAGAGTGGTAGTGCAGAGTGGTAGTGCAGAGTGGTAGTGCAGAGTGCAGAGTGGTAGTGCAGAGTGCAGAGTGGTAGTGCAGAGTGGTAGTGCAGAGTGCAGAGTGGTAGTGCAGAGTGCAGAGTGAGAGTGCAGAGTGCAGTTTGGTAGTGCAGAGTGGGAGTGCAGAGTGGTAGTGCAGAGTGGTAGTGCAGAGTGGTAGTGCAGAGTGCAGAGTGGTAGTGCAGAGTGCAGAGTGGTAGTGCAGAGTGGTAGTGCAGAGTGGTAGTGCAGAGTGGTAGTGCAGAGTGCAGAGTGGGAGTGCAGATTGAGAGTGCGAGTGGTAGTGCAGAGTGCAGATTGGTAGTGCAGAGTGCAGATTGGTAGTGCAGAGTGCAGAGTGGTAGTGCAGAGTGCAGAGTGGTAGTGCTGAGTGCAGAGTGGTAGTGCAGAGTGCAGAGTGGTAGTGCAGAGTGGTGGTGCAGAGTGCAGAGTGGTGGTGCAGAGTGCAGAGTTGTAGTGCAGAGTGGTAGTGCAGAGTGCAGAGTGGTAGTGCAGAGTGGAGGTGCAGAGCGCAGAGTGGTAGTGCAGAGTGCAGAGTTGTAGTGCAGAGTGGTAGTGCAGAGTGCAGAGTGGTAGTGCAGAGTGGTAGTGTAGAGTGCAGAGTGGTAGTGCAGAGTGGTAGTGCAGAGTGCTAGTGCAGAGTGCAGAGTGGTAGTGCAGAGTGCAGAGTGGTTGTGAAGAGTGCACAGTGGTAGTGCAGAGTGGTAGTGCAGAGTGTTAGTGCAGAGTGGTAGTGCAGAGTGCAGAGTGGTAGTGCAGAATGCAGAGTGGTAGTGCAGAGTGGTAGTGCAGAGTGGTAGTGCAGAGTGCAGAGTGGGAGTGCAGATTGAGAGTGCGAGTGGTAGTGCAGAGTGCAGATTGGTAGTGCAGAGTGCAGATTGGTAGTGCAGAGTGCAGAGTGGTAGTGCAGAGTGGTAGTGCAGAGTGGTGGTGTAGAGTGCAGAGTGGTAGTGCAGAGTGCAGAGTGGTAGTGCAGAGTGCAGAGTGGTAGTGCAGAGTGCAGAGTGGTAGTGCAGAGTGGTAGTGCAGAGTGCAGAGTGGTAGTGCAGAGTGGTAGTGCAGAGTGCAGAGTGGTAGTGCAGAGTGGTAGTGCAGAGTGGTAGTGCATAGTGCAGATTGGTAGTGCAGAGTGCATATTGGTAGTGCAGAGTGCATAGTGGTAGTGCAGAATGCAGAGTGGTAGTGCAGAGTGCAGAGTGGTAGTGCAGAGTGCAGAGTGGTGGTGCAGAGTGCAGAGTGGTAGTGCAGAGTGCAGAGTGGTAGTGCAGAGCGCAGAGTGGTAGTGCAGAGTGCAGAGTGGTAGTGCAGAGTGGTAGTGCAGAGTGGTAGTGCAGAGTGCAGAGTGGTAGTGCAGAGTGCAGAGTGGTAGTGCAGAGTGGTAGTGCAGAGTGCAGAGTGGTAGTGCAGAGTGCAGAGTGGTAGTGCAGAGTGCAGAGTGGTAGTGCAGAGTGCAGAGTGGTAGTGCAGAGTGAGAGTGCAGAGTGGTAGTGCAGAGTGGTAGTGCAGAGTGCAGAGTGCAGTTTGAGAGTGCAGAGTGGTAGTGCAGAGTGGTAGTGCTGAGTGGTAGTGCAGAGTGCAGATTGAGAGTGCAGAGTGAAGATTGGTAGTGCAGAGTGGTAGTGCAGAGTGATAGTGCAGAGTGGTAGTGCAGAGTGGTAGTGCAGAGTGGTAGTGCAGAGTGGTAGTGCAGAGTGCAGAGTGGTAGTGCAGAGTGCAGATTGGTAGTGCAGAGTGGTAGTGCAGAGTGCAGAGTGGTAGTGCAGAGTGCAGAGTGAGAGTGCAGAGTGCAGTTTGGTAGTGCAGAGTGGGAGTGCAGAGTGGTAGTGCAGAGTGGTAGTGCAGAGTGGTAGTGCAGAGTGCAGAGTGGTAGTGCAGAGTGCAGAGTGGTAGTGCAGAGTGGTAGTGCAGAGTGCAGAGTGGTAGTGCAGAGTGCAGAGTGGTAGTGCAGAGTGCAGAGTGGGAGTGCAGATTGAGAGTGCGAGTGGTAGTGCAGAGTGCAGATTGGTAGTGCAGAGTGCAGATTGGTAGTGCAGAGTGCAGAGTGGTAGTGCAGAGTGCAGAGTGGTAGTGCTGAGTGCAGAGTGGTAGTGCAGAGTGCAGAGTGGTAGTGCAGAGTGGTGGTGCAGAGTGCAGAGTGGTAGTGCAGAGTGCAGAGTTGTAGTGCAGAGTGGTAGTGCAGAGTGCAGAGTGGTAGTGCAGAGTGGTGGTGCAGAGTGCAGAGTGGTAGTGCAGAGTGCAGAGTTGTAGTGCAGAGTGGTAGTGCAGAGTGCAGAGTGGTAGTGCAGAGTGGTAGTGTAGAGTGCAGAGTGGTAGTGCAGAGTGGTAGTGCAGAGTGGTAGTGCAGAGTGCAGAGTGGTAGTGCAGAGTGCAGAGTGGTTGTGAAGAGTGCACAGTGGTAGTGCAGAGTGCAGAGTGGTAGTGCAGAGTGGTAGTGCAGAGTGCAGAGTGGTAGTGCAGAGTGGTGGTGCAGAGTGCAGAGTGGTAGTGCAGAGTGCAGAGTGGTAGTGCAGAGTGCAGAGTGGTAGTGCAGAGTGCAGAGTGGTAGTGCAGAGTGGTAGTGTAGAGTGCAGAGTGGTAGTGCAGAGTGGTAGTGCAGAGTGGTAGTGCAGATTGCAGAGTGGTAGTGCAGAGTGGTAGTGCAGAGTGCAGAGTGGTAGTGCAGAGTGGTAGTGCAGAGTGCAGAGTGGTAGTGCAGAGTGGTACTGCAGATTGGTAGTGCAGAGTGCAGAGTGGTAGTGCAGAGTGCAGAGTGGTAGTGCAGAGTGGTAGTGCAGAGTGCAGAGTGGTAGTGCAGAGTGGTAGTGCAGAGTGCAGAGTGGTAGTGCAGAGTGCAGAGTGGTAGTGCAGAGTGGTAGTGCAGAGTGCAGAGTGAGAATGCAGATTGAGAGTGCCAGTGGTAGTGCAGAGTGCAGATTGGTAGTGCAGAGTGCAGAGTGGTAGTGCAGAGTGGTAGTGCAGAGTGCAGAGTGGTAGTGCAGAGTGGTATTGCAGAGTGGTATTGCAGAGTGGTAGTGCAGAGTGCAGATTGAGAGTGCAGAGTGCAGATTGGTAGTGCAGAGTGCGAGTGGTAGTGCAGAGTGCAGATTGAGAGTGCAGAGTGTAGTGCAGAGTGGTAGTGCAGAGCGCAGAGTGGTAGTGCAGAGCGCAGAGTGGTAGTGCAGAGCGCAGATTGAGAAAGCGAGTGGTAGTGCAGAGTGCAGATTGGTAGTGCAGAGTGCAGATTGGTAGTGCAGAGTGCAGATTGGTAGTGCAGAGTGCAGATTGAGAGTGCAGATTGGTAGTGCAGAGTGCAGATTGGTAGTGCAGAGTGCAGATTGGTAGTGCAGAGTGCAGAGTGGTAGTGCAGAGTGGTAGTGCAGAGTGCAGAGTGAGAATGCAGATTGAGAGTGTGAGCGGTAGTGCAGAGTGTAGATTGGTAGTGCAGAGTGCAGATTGGTAGTGCAGAGTGCAGAGTGGTAGTGCAGAGTGCAGAGTGGTAGTGCAGAGTGGTATTGCAGAGTGGTATTGCAGAGTGGTAGTGCAGATTGGTAGTGCAGAGTGCAGAGTGGTAATGCAGAGTGCAGAGTGGTAGTGCAGAGTGCAGAGTGGTACGGCAGAGTGGTACTGCAGAGTGCAGAGTGGTAGTGCAGAGTGGTAGTGCAGAGTGGTAATGCGGAGTGGTAGTGCAGAGTCGTAGTGCAGAGTCGTAGTGCAGAGTGCAGAGTGGTAGTGCAGAGTGCAGAGTGGTAGTGCAGAGTGCAGAGTGGTAGTGCAGAGTGGTAGTGCAGAGTGGTAGTGCAGAGTGCAGAGTGGTAGTGCAGAGTGGTAGTGCAGAGTGCAGAGTGCAGTTTGAGAGTGCAGAGTGGTAGTGCAGAGTGGTAGTGCAGAGTGGTAGTGCAGAGTGCAGATTGAGAGTGCAGAGTGCAGATTGGTAGTGCAGAGTGCGAGTGGTAGTGCAGAGTGCAGATTGAGAGTGCAGAGTGGTAGTGCAGAGTGGTAGTGCAGAGCGCAGAGTGGTAGTGCAGAGAGCAGAGTGGTAGTGCAGAGCGCAGAGTGGTAGTGCAGAGCGCAGATTGAGAGTGCGAGTGGTAGTGCAGAGTGCAGATTGGTAGTGCAGAGTGCAGATTGGTAGTGCAGAGTGCAGATTGGTAGTGCAGAGTGCAGAGTGCAGATTGAGAGTGCAGAGTGCAGATTGGTAGTGCAGAGTGCAGATTGGTAGTGCAGAGTGCAGATTGGTAGTGCAGAGTGCAGATTGGTAGTGCAGAGTGCAGAGTGGTAGTGCAGAGTGGTAGTGCAGAGTGCAGAGTGGTAGTGCAGAGTGCAGAGTGGTAGTGCAGAGTGCAGAGTGGTAGTGCAGCGTGGTAGTGCAGCGTGGTAGTGCAGAGTGCAGAGTGGGAGTGCAGATTGAGAGTGCGAGTGGTAGTGCAGAGTGCAGATTGGTAGTGCAGAGTGCAGATTGGTAGTGCAGAGTGGTAGTGCAGAGTGCAGAGTGGTAGTGCAGAGTGGTAGTGCTGAGTGCAGAGTGGTAGTGCAGAGTGCAGAGTTTTAGTGCAGAGTGGTGGTGCAGAGTGCAGAGTGGTAGTGCAGAGTGCAGAGTTGTAGTGCAGAGTGGTAGTGCAGAGTGGTGGTGCAGAGTGCAGAGTGGTAGTGCAGAGTGCAGAGTTGTAGTGCAGAGTGCAGAGTGGTAGTGCAGAGTGCAGAGTGGTAGTGCAGAGTGGTAGTGTAGAGTGCAGAGTGGTAGTGCAGAGTGGTAGTGCAGAGTGGTAGTGCAGAGTGGTAGTGCAGAGTGCAGAGTGGTAGTGCAGAGTGGTTGTGAAGAGTGCACAGTGGTAGTGCAGAGTGCAGAGTGGTAGTGCAGAGTGGTAGTGCAGAGTGCAGAGGTGTAGTGCAGAGTGGTATTGCAGAGTGCAGAGTGGTAGTGCAGAGTGGTAGTGTAGAGTGCAGAGTGGTAGTGCAGAGTGGTAGTGCAGAGTGGTAGTGCAGAGTGCAGAGTGCTAGTGCAGGGTGCAGAGTGGTAGTGCAGAGTGCAGAGTGGTAGTGCAGAGTGGTAGTGCAGAGTGCAGAGTGGTAGTGCAGAGTGGTACTGCAGATTGGTAGTGCAGAGTGGTAGTGCAGAGTGCAGAGTGGTAGTGCAGAGTGCAGAGTGGTAGTGCAAAGTGCAGAGTGGTAGTGCAGAGTGGTAGTGCAGAGTGCAGAGTGGTAGTGCAGAGTGCAGAGTGGTAGTGCAGAGTGGTAGTGCAGAGTGCAGAGTGAGAATGCAGATTGAGAGTGCGAGTGGTAGTGCAGAGTGCAGATTGGTAGTGCAGAGTGGTAGTGCAGAGTGCAGAGTGGTAGTGCAGAGTGGTATTGCAGAGTGGTATTGCAGAGTGGTAGTGCAGAGTGGTAGTGCAGAGTGCAGAGTGGTAATGCAGAGTGCAGAGTGGTAGTGCAGAGTGCAGAGTGGGAATGCAGATTGAGAGTGCGAGTGGTAGTGCAGAGTGCAGATTGGTAGTGCAGAGTGCAGAGTGGTAGTGCAGAGTGCAGAGTGGTAGTGCAGAGTGGTATTGCAGAGTGGTATTGCAGAGTGGTAGTGCAGAGTGGTAGTGCAGAGTGCAGAGTGGTAATGCAGAGTGCAGAGTGGTAGTGCAGAGTGCAGAGTGGTACGGCAGAGTGGTACTGCAGAGTGCAGAGTGGTACTGCAGAGTGCAGAGTGGTAGTGTAGAGTGGTAGTGCAGAGTGGTAGTGCAGAGTGGTAGTGCAGAGTGGTAGTGCAGAGTGCAGAGTGGTAGTGCAGAGTGCAGAGTGGTAGTGCAGAGTGGTAGTGCAGAGTGGTAGTGCATAGTGCAGAGTGGTAGTGCAGAGTGCAGAGTGGTAGTGCAGAGTGCAGAGTGAGAATGCAGATTGAGAGTGCGAGTGGTAGTGCAGAGTGCAGATTGGTAGTGCAGAGTGCAGAGTGGTAGTGCAGAGTGCAGAGTGGTAGTGCAGAGTGGTATTGCAGAGTGGTATTGCAGAGTGGTAGTGCAGAGTGGTAGTGCAGAGTGCAGAGTGGTAATGCAGAGTGCAGAGTGGTAGTGCAGAGTGCATAGTGGTACGGCAGAGTGGTACTGCAGAGTGCAGAGTGGTACTGCAGAGTGCAGAGTGGTAGTGTAGAGTGGTAGTGCAGAGTGGTAGTGCAGAGTGGTAGTGCAGAGTGGTAGTGCAGAGTGCAGAGTGGTAGTGCAGAGTGCAGAGTGGTAGTGCAGAGTGGTAGTGCAGAGTGGTAGTGCAGAGTGCAGAGTGGTAGTGCAGAGTGCAGAGTGGTAGTGCAGAGTGCAGAGTGCAGTTTGAGAGTGCAGAGTGGTAGTGCAGAGTGGTAGTGCAGAGTGGTAGTGCAGAGTGCAGATTGAGAGTGCAGAGTGCAGATTGGTAGTGCAGAGTGCGAGTGGTAGTGCAGAGTGCAGATTGAGAGTGCAGAGTGGTAGTGCAGAGTGGTAGTGCAGAGCGCAGAGTGGTAGTGCAGAGCGCAGAGTGGTAGTGCAGAGCGCAGAGTGGTAGTGCAGAGCGCAGATTGAGAGTGCGAGTGATAGTGCAGAGTGCAGATTGGTAGTGCAGAGTGCAGATTGGTAGTGCAGAGTGCAGATTGGTAGTGCAGAGTGCAGATTGAGAGTGCAGAGTGCAGATTGGTAGTGCAGAGTGGTAGTGTAGAGTGCAGAGTGGTAGTGCAGAGTGGTAGTGCAGAGTGGTAGTGCAGAGTGCAGAGTGGTAGTGCAGAGTGCAGAGTGGTAGTGCAGAGTGGTAGTGCAGAGTGCAGAGTGGTAGTGCAGAGTGGTACTGCAGATTGGTAGTGCAGAGTGGTAGTGCAGAGTGCAGAGTGGTAGTGCAGAGTGCAGAGTGGTAGTGCAGAGTGCAGAGTGGTAGTGCAGAGTGGTAGTGCAGAGTGCAGAGTGGTAGTGCAGAGTGCAGAGTGGTAGTGCAGAGTGGTAGTGCAGAGGGATGTATGACGTTACAACGCATACTTTTACTCCGCGTACCATTACAACGCGGTATTTACAACGAATACCGTTACAACGCATAGCGCTTTGGGGTGCTGGATAGTGGTAAGTATAATTTACTATTCTAACTCCAGTCCCCGTGGACCCTAGGGAAGGTGTTGGATAGTAAATTAAACTTACCTCTTATCCTAGAGCGCCCCCCAGCGCAATGCGTTGTAATGCCATGCGTTGTAATGCCCGCGTTGTAATGGTAGTGCGGAGTAAAAGTTGCGTCGTAACGGGTGTATACCAGTGCAGAGTGCAGAGTGAGAATGCAGATTGAGAGTGCGAGTGGTAGTGCAGAGTGCAGATTGGTAGTGCAGAGTGCAGAGTGGTAGTGCAGAGTGCAGAGTGGTAGTGCAGAGTGGTATTGCAGAGTGGTATTGCAGAGTGGTAGTGCAGAGTGGTAGTGCAGAGTGCAGAGTGGTAATGCAGAGTGCAGAGTGGTAGTGCAGAGTGCAGAGTGGTACGGCAGAGTGGTACTGCAGAGTGCAGAGTGGTACTGCAGAGTGGTAGTGCAGAGTGGTAGTGCAGAGTGGTAGTGCAGAGGGGTAGTGCAGAGTGGTAGTGCAGAGTGCAGAGTGGTAGTGCAGAGTGCAGAGTGGTAGTGCAGAGTGCAGAGTGGTAGTGCAGAGTGGTAGTGCAGAGTGGTAGTGCAGAGTGCAGAGTGGTAGTGCAGAGTGCAGAGTGGTAGTGCAGAGTGCAGAGTGCAGTTTGAGAGTGCAGAGTGGTAGTGCAGAGTGGTAGTGCAGAGTGCAGAGTGGTAATGCAGAGTGCAGAGTGGTAGTGCAGAGTGGTACGACAGAGTGGTACTGCAGAGTGCAGAGTGGTAGTGCAGAGTGGTAGTGCAGAGTGGTAGTGCAGAGTGCAGAGTGGTAGTGCAGAGTGGTAGTGCAGAGTGCAGAGTGGTAGTGCAGAGTGCAGAGTGGTAGTGCAGAGTGCAGAGTTCAGTTTGAGAGTGCAGAGTTTTAGTGCAGAGTGGTAGTGCAGAGTGCAGATTGAGAGTGCAGAGTGCAGATTGGTAGTGCAGAGTGCGAGTGGTAGTGCAGAGTGCAGATTGAGAGTGCAGAGTGGTAGTGCAGAGTGGTAGTGCAGAGCGCAGAGTGGTAGTGCAGAGCGCAGAGTGGTAGTGCAGAGCGCAGAGTGGTAGTGCAGAGCGCAGATTGAGAGTGCGAGTGGTAGTGCAGAGTGCAGATTGGTAGTGCAGAGTGCAGATTGGTAGTGCAGAGTGCAGATTGGTAGTGCAGAGTGCAGAGTGGTAGTGCAGAGTGCAGAGTGGTAGTGCAGAGTGGTAGTGCAGAGTGGTAGTGCAGAGTGCAGAGTGGTAGTGCAGAGTGCAGATTGGTAGTGCAGAGTGCAGATTGGTAGTGCAGAGTGCAGATTGGTAGAAGTATTACGGGCAGCAGTACCCCTACCACCAATACTACTGCTACCAGTACCACCACCACCAGTACTCCCACTACCACCAGCAGTACTACCACCAACAGTACTACCACTACCAGTATCACCACCTCCAGTACTACCAATACTACCACTACCAGTACCAGCACCACCAGTACTACCAGTACCACCACTACCAGTACTACCAGTACCACCACCACCAGTACTACCACTACCAGTACCACCACCATCACCAGTACTACCAGTACTACCACCATCAGTACTACCAGTACTACCACCACCAGTACTACCACTACTACAGCCACCAGTACTACCACTACTACAGCCACCAGTACTACCACTACCAACAGTACTACCACCACCACCAGTACTACCAGTAGCAGTACTACCACAACCAGTACCACTACCACCACCAGTACTACCACCACCAGTACTACCACTACCAGTATTACGGGCAGCAGTACCACCACCACCAATGCTACTGCTACCAGTACCAACACCACCAGTACTCCCACTACCAGTACCACCACCACCAGTACCACCACTACCAGTACTACCACCACCAGTACTACCACCAACACTACTACCTTTACCAGTACCACCACCTCCAGTACTACCACTACTACCACTACCAGTACCACCACCAGTACTACCAGAGTGGTTGTGAAGAGTGCACAGTGGTAGTGCAGAGTGCAGAGTGGTAGTGCAGAGTGGTAGTGCAGAGTGCAGAGGTGTAGTGCAGAGTGGTGGTGCAGAGTGCAGAGTGGTAGTGCAGAGTGCAGAGTGGTAGTGCAGAGTTCAGAGTGGTAGTGCAGAGTGGTAGTGTAGAGTGCAGAGTGGTAGTGCAGAGTGGTAGTGCAGAGTGGTAGTGCAGAGTGCAGAGTGGTAGTGCAGAGTGCAGAGTGGTAGTGCAGAGTGCAGAGTGGTAGTGCAGAATGGTAGTGCAGAGTGCAGAGTGGTAGTGCAGAGTGCAGAGTGGTAGTGCAGAGTGCAGAGTGGTAGTGCAGAGTGCAGAGTGGTAGTGCAGAGTGGTAGTGCAGAGTGCAGAGTGAGAATGCAGATTGAGAGTGCGAGTGGTAGTGCAGAGTGCAGATTGATAGTGCAGAGTGCAGAGTGGTAGTGCAGAGTGCAGAGTGATAGTGCAGAGTGGTATTGCAGAGTGGTATTGCAGAGTGGTAGTGCAGAGTGCAGAGTGGTAATGCAGAGTGCAGAGTGGTAGTGCAGAGTGGTAATGCAGAGTGCAGAGTGGTAGTGCAGAGTGCAGAGTGGTACGGCAGAGTGGTACTGCAGAGTGCAGAGTGGTACTGCAGAGTGCAGAGTGGTAGTGCAGAGTGGTAGTGCAGAGTGGTAGTGCAGAGTGCAGAGTGGTAGTGCAGAGTGCAGAGTGGTAGTGCAGAGTGGTATTGCAGAGTGCAGAGTGGTAGTGCAGAGTGCAGAGTGGTAGTGCAGAGTGCAGAGTGCAGTTTGAGAGTGCAGAGTGGTAGTGCAGAGTGGTAGTGCAGAGTGCAGATTGAGAGTGCAGAGTGCAGATTGGTAGTGCAGAGTGCGAGTGGTAGTGCAGAGTGCAGATTGAGAGTGCAGAGTGGTAGTGCAGAGTGGTAGTGCAGAGCGCAGAGTGGTAGTGCAGAGCGCAGAGTGGTAGTGCAGAGCGCAGAGTGGTAGTGCAGAGCGCAGAGTGGTAGTGCAGAGCGCAGATTGAGAGTGCGAGTGATAGTGCAGAGTGCAGATTGGTAGTGCAGAGTGCAGATTGGTAGTGCAGAGTGCAGATTGAGAGTGCAGAGTGCAGATTGGTAGTGCAGAGTGCAGATTGGTAGTGCAGAGTGCAGATTGGTAGTGCAGAGTGCAGAGTGGTAGTGCAGAGTGGTAGTGCAGAGTGCAGAGTGAGAATGCAGATTGAGAGTGCGAGTGGTAGTGCAGAGTGCAGATTGGTAGTGCAGAGTGCAGATTGGTAGTGCAGAGTGCAGAGTGGTAGTGCAGAGTGGTAGTGCAGAGTGCAGAGTGGTGGTGCAGAGTGGTATTGCAGAGTGGTATTGCAGAGTGGTAGTGCAGAGTGGTAGTGCAGAGTGCAGAGTGGTAATGCAGAGTGCAGAGTGGTAGTGCAGAGTGCAGAGTGGTACGACAGAGTGGTACTGCAGAGTGCAGAGTGGTAGTGCAGAGTGGTAGTGCAGAGTGGTAGTGCAGAGTGCAGAGTGGTAGTGCAGAGTGCAGAGTGGTAGTGCGGAGTGGTAGTGCAGAGTGCAGAGTGGTAGTGCAGAGTGCAGAGTGGTAGTGCAGAGTGCAGAGTTCAGTTTGAGAGTGCAGAGTGGTAGTGCAGAGTGGTAGTGCAGAGTGCAGAGTGGTAGTGCAGAGCGCAGAGTGGTAGTGCAGAGCGCAGATTGAGAGTGCGAGTGGTAGTGCAGAGTGCAGATTGGTAGTGTAGAGTGCAGATTGGTAGTGCAGAGTGCAGATTGGTAGTGCAGAGTGCAGAGTGGTAGTGCAGAGTGCAGAGTGGTAGTGCAGAGTGCAGAGTGGTAGTGCAGAGTGCAGAGTGGTAGTGCAGAGTGCAGAGTGGTAGTGCAGAGTGGTAGTGCAGAGTGGTAGTGCAGAGTGGTAGTGCAGAGTGCAGATTGAGAGTGCAGAGTGCAGATTGGTAATGCAGAGTGCGAGTGGTAGTGCAGAGTGCAGATTGAGAGTGCAGAGTGGTAGTGCAGAGTGGTAGTGCAGAGCGCAGAGTGGTAGTGCAGAGCGCAGAGTGGTAGTGCAGAGCGCAGATTGAGAGTGCGAGTGGTAGTGCAGAGTGCAGATTGGTAGTGTAGAGTGCAGATTGGTAGTGCAGAGTGCAGATTGGTAGTGCAGAGTGCAGAGTGGTAGTGCAGAGTGCAGAGTGGTAGTGCAGAGTGCAGAGTGGTAGTGCAGAGTGCAGAGTGGTAGTGCAGAATGGTAGTGCAGAGTGCAGAGTGGTAGTGCAGAGTGCAGATTGGTAGTGCAGAGTGCAGATTGGTAGTGCAGAGTGCAGATTGGTAGAAGTATTACGGGCAGCAGTACCACTACCACCAATGCTACTACTACCAGTACCACCACCACCAGTACTCCCACTACCACCAGCAGTACTACCACCAACAGTACTACCACTACCAGTATCACCACCTCCAGTACTACCAATACTACCACTACCAGTACCAGCACCACCAGTACTACCAGTACCACCACTACCAGTACTACCAGTACCACCACCACCAGTACTACCACTACCAGTACCACCACCATCACCAGTACTACCAGTACTACCACCATCAGTACTACCAGTACTACCACCACCAGTACTACCACTACTACAGCCACCAGTACTACCACTACTACAGCCACCAGTACTACCACTACCAACAGTACTACCACCACCACCAGTACTACCAGTAGCAGTACTACCACAACCAGTACCACTACCACCACCAGTACTACCACCACCAGTACCACCACCACCAGTACTACCACTACCAGTATTACGGGCAGCAGTACCACCACCACCAATGCTACTGCTACCAGTACCAACACCACCAGTACTCCCGCTACCAGTACCACCACCACCAGTACCACCACTACCAGTACTACCACCACCAGTACTACCACCAACACTACTACCTTTACCAGTACCACCACCTCCAGTACTACCACTACTACCACTACCAGTACCACCACCAGTACTACCAGTACCACCACCACCAGTACTACCACTACCAGTACCACCACCACCAGTACTACCACTACCAGTACCACCACCATCACCAGTACTACCACTATCAGTACGACCAGTACTACCACCACCAGTACTACCACTACTACAGCCACCAGTACTACCACTACTACAGCCACCAGTACTACCACTACCACCACCAACAGTACTAACACCACCGCCAGTACTACCAGTGCCACCACCACCAGTACTACCACTACCACCACCACCAGTACTACCACTACCACCACCACCACATTAACACACTCCATAACACTTAGCAAAAATACATTACCATTTACAATGCCATTAGCTCAAACTCAAATAAAACCGAGCCCGATTGCATTTCTAATGCTTGTTTTTTGTTGTTGTCATGTTTTTCATTTCTCTCTCTCCTTGCAGTGTATTAATTTGTACTGCCTCAATGAGTTTGCCTTGTAACTAATCCAGTACCAATGATGAAATTATGTTATTTAAATGTTGGGTGGGCTGTGGGGGGTTTTATTGGGATAAAATGATGGTCTTTTCGTATATTGTGCATTATGTGGTCACATCTGACAATTCAAAAAAATGGATTGTAAGAGGCTAAATGAGATTTAATTCTCTGTCTATTAGGATGCACAAAACCTTTTACATTCCATGAGACAACTCTAAATAGAAAAAGATAACAATAAATATGAAACAATAGAGCAGACAATAATGAAAGAGTATCGGAAAAGTAGTAGGCAAAGTAAGAATGAAAGAAGAATTTAGAGTAAAAGCCTTAGGTGGCAGACCAGAGATGGAAAAACAAGAAAGGGGAAGAGGGAGATAGAGAAAAAGAGGACAGTACATGTCAAAACAAATTGAAAACTGCAATACATACCTTTCGGGGAGTACAAAAAAAGTAAAAGGGACTGGCAACGGGCACTAAAGACAGCATGACCAATGGAGGAAAAAATGCACCACACCGGAAAGCTAAACAAACAGAAAACGGGAGTGTAGAGTAGGGCCAATGAACTGTAATAATAATAGAGAGAAAATATAAGACTTAATAAGAAGATATCAACAATTAACAACTTGTAAAGGAATTAACAAGTAATGGTTAGAAGTACGATAACATTGACCACAAGATAAAAAGTCAAGTGTAAGAGGAAGGGCCAGCAATTTCCTTAGAAGCCATAGAGTGAGAATTAATACATTTCCGAAGGTCCGCAGGTTCTTCAAAAGCAGATGTGTGATTTTGAAAAGTCACCTTGAAGAGACAGGGGTGAAACAAGCCATAGCGAGTGCCCATAGAGCGTGAGGCTGGTCGAAGATCAAGGAACTCCTTCTGTCTCCTGTAGATACATCCTGGGACAAAAGAAAAATTGGCTCCAGACCAGGATGTTTGTTTTTTGAATTTTTTGTTACAGCATTCAAAACTTGAAGAAGATCAGTGAACTGCAAAAATAAGAGTATCACCCCCCGTATTTTTGAGGGTGCTGAAGAGGAAGATAGGCGAGGGCCTAATCTGTGCGCTCTTTGAATATTCAGAACTGTTGATGACGGTAAATCCAAATGTTTTGGAAGAAAAGAAGGACTCCGGGTCTTCTCCCTCGATGCCTTCCGGAAGACCATATAAACGGAGATTGTTACAGGTTTCAAGGTCTTCAGCAGATATCTTTAAGAGCAAAATGTCCTTCTCCAAAGATGACATTCTTGTAGAAGTGACATGCCCCTCACCAGCTTGTTGTTCCACTATGGAGATTCTGGAGTCAAGTGATGACCATTTAGTGTCCATGTTCCGTAAACGAGTATTAGTTTCCTCTACAAATGGTCAGGATGCCCTATCTCCTACAAGATAATATCCAAGGATACAGGAAGAATAGCCTTTGGTGGAGAAGGGGGGTCTTGTTTTGGTCGTTTGTTTGCAGGAGAAGGCGACTGCAGTTTAGGCGGAGCAATGGGTGAAGAACCTGCCTTGGAAGAATTAGAGTGAGCCATTGTTGCAAGAGTATGAAGAGAATCCACCAGAGTATTAGAGATAGAAGGTTGCGAAATAGGTAAGCCAGGATAAAGTTTTCTACTTGAATGCAACAAGTTTTACTTCTGCTCATGTATCTAAGGAAACACCCAAGGCTTGCTTAGTATAAGTATAATTAAATGAGACCGGAATAATGAGAGTTCTCTTAAGAATAAGGAACAATGGGTACATATATAGAGTGTTCTTTTATGCAAGTGAATAGGACGCAAACCTCCAGAGAGCAGCAAAAGTACGGCTAAAAAAACACAAAGTGAATACCTGAGAAGATATCCAAGGTTGTATGCAAGAAATTCCAGTCAGGAAAATATCCAAAATGGCAGCCAGAAAATGATATCCAAGGAATGCGACGTCACATGGAGCTGCAGCTTTTTAGATAATGTTTAAAGGCAGCCTGTGGATCCCCAGATATTCCTCTCCTCAGGCATCGCGTTTCCACAAGGAAAATTGGGGAAAAAAAGCCAAAAATCAAAGCAGCATCTCCGACGCGGTACGGTGAATCTCTCTAAGTGGCTATCTTGAAATGCGCCACGCACAAGTCTCCCCAAGGTAATAATTCTAATACCAACCATGCGTGATCTAATTTCAGTCTCTTAAAATCACTTTATTTGTCTGGATTCTAGAATTTATTTAGCATTCCTGGTTAATTAGGCAAATATGTCTGTGTTTCATAAAAGTTTGAAAGCCTGTATCTTGATTTTAAACATTTAAATCCACTTTAGAGTTCGCAAGTAAAATCTTTATACAGTTGGTCAGATTACATTCGTAAATGGAAATAGGAATATGTGGGAATATAATTACTATTACCATCTCTCTTTGAATTTGCTTTGCCTTTTCACTTGTTTTTCACACTCCTCATAACGTTGGTTAAAATAGGAGTGGAAGAGGCTTCCTAGAAAATATATGTAGACATAATGGACGGACATTTAGATGAATCTGTGTCTTTTATACATAGGTAAAAGAATAGCAACATCTATTCTAGCCTTGCATTCCCTCATAAAAATGCAGATAGATCAAATGTCATCAACACTTTCAAAATGGGTAGGCTTTTGCCAATTCTTCAGTTTTCTGTTCCATGTGCAAAAAAAAGATCACCCCGTATGTCCATGTGAACAGAGGAATCAAGAAACTCACTCTGAGAAAACTTTTCTAAGAGTGAGTACCATGTGAACACTTGCTAAGGCTGACTATGTGCAATAAAACACTGAAAAATAATTTAAAAGATTAATATATATATATATATATATATATATATATATATATATATATATATATATATATATATATATATATATGCACAGAAACTCCCCGTAAGCTCCAAATCCCTCGGATCGGCGAAGCAAAGTCAGGAGACGGACCACAGGATCTGGCCACAAGGTAATTTATTGGCACAGGTTAATAGCAATGACGCGTTTCGGGCTTCGTGAGCCCTTGATCACATGCAAAGCATTTACATATTTTTAACATTTATATGTAATGAGTGCAAGTGCACGCCCCCCTGCCACAACTTCCTCCCGGAACACATGACGATAGAAACAGACGAAATACTATTCGTAGTGGGTTTCAAAATGATGACAATGAGAGCTGGTATTTCATTGAAACAAATTCTGCATCTTTTTGAAATGATGCATAAATGTATAACATGTGTAAACCGTTCATGAAATATAAAACCCACTATTTCGACAGCCTCTTCTCTTGGGAGACATTCACATAACAACTAAAATCTTACAGCATAAATACATTTAAGTTGTATGTGGTCTCAAGAGGTAACAGAGTTTCGCCCGTCTAAGAAAATTCAGAATGCTGCATGGCAGGATAAATCCTTTCCCTTAAAAGAAATCGCTATATATAAATATATATGCAACAATAAAGAATCCATTCTGAAACAGCAGTAGTATTGCAGGGGGGTTCTTATAAAGTGCTTAAGTTTTTGTGTGTATATTTTTCAGTAACACCTTTGCCTGATGTGCAAAAAGCTGTGCAAATGAGTGCAAACAATATTTAGAAAAAGTGCTAAGTGTATGATAAATAGATCTGTATAAATATGTATAAATATGACTACCAATAAAAATCGGTCATTGTCTAAATCCATTGTTAAAAACACATAATAATCACATCCTTAAAAAACAGTAATTCGTCATATTTAAAAATTGGTGTGCATCCCATATGTGAAAAAAGAGAGGACCAAAATTTCATGAAATTTACAGGAGACTGATATCACACAAAAAATGCTTATAATAGGTAACAGGGAACCTGACTACCTACAAAGAAAATACTAATGCGTAGTCGAGATGAACAACCACTCAAAAAACCCTTTGAATATGTGATGTTGCATGTAAAAGGTAACAGGGAACCTGACTACCTTTAAGAGTGAGGCACGACTACGGTTCATACCAGAAGCAAAAACTACAGACTGAAGACAGTAGGCAACCTAACCCCATTCCATAGGCAACTATCAGGACAAAAGAAACTGTTCAAGAAATTTCATAAATAGTTCTCATAAAAAATTGTACATGTCCTCTGTATTATTGAGACCATTTGGCCATTTACTGTCGAATTCTAGAATCATGGTTGTCTCAAGTTGCCTTCATTTTTGCTTTGCTCTCTATTGTCACCTCTGCGTGGTTTAGGAATGGACCCTACAACAAAATAGGTAAGGCAAGCAACGTCATTATTATGCATCTTTTTGAAATGGTGTGCTACCGGATACGCAAAGTCACTGTGCAGGATAGCTCTGAGATGCTGCAAAATCCTGACGTGCACCTGTAATTTAGTACTGCCAATATAATTCAGGCCACAGGTGCACGTCAGGACATATACCGCAAATTCAGTTTTGCAATTGTAGCTACCCGCAAAAAGGGGTTTGGTAGTGGGTCTTGTCAATTCTGAATTTACAAGCCCTACATGAGGAGCATTTCCGGAATCCTGACGCTGGTTGCAGCCACATACTTTTCTGTCTTTTCTCTGGGCTGCTTTTGTCTAAGACTGATCCCATATTTTTGGCCCTTCGAAAAAGTGACCAGCGGCATACTAGGTAATTGAGGACCTAATACTGTATCTGTTAGCAGAATCGGCCAGTTCTTTTTAACAATGGTCCTGATTTTATTTTCCTCATTGCTGAAGGCCGTGATCAGTCTAGGGCAGTCATGCATCTCAGTGTCAGGTGTCACAATAATTTCTACATCATTGATGCTAGAAGGGTTCAACGGAAAAAGACTTTCTCTGGGACGTGTATTGGCTTTGACTAACGCTTGATGTAACATAGCATCAGAATAGCCATGTACCTTGAGTCTACCGTTCATCTCTTTTACACACTTCTCAAACTCATTACTGGAACTACTAATGCGTTTGAGACGTAAGATCTCACCGTAGGGAATGCTACTGATAGTATGTTTGAGGTGCAGGCTTGTGGCATGTAATGTTGTATTACCAGCTGTGGGTTTTCTGAAAAGTGTTGTCTCTCATCTGGCGTTCTTAACATACACTTTCACATCTAAAAACTCAATCTCATGTTTGCTTATATGTGAAGTGAAATTAAGGTTGAGGGAGTTATTATTGATCTCTTATAAGAATGTCAAAGCTTCTTCCTCATCCCCTTGCCAAAGAATAAAAACGTCATCGATGTAACGTAAGTATTTCACAACCTTTTCTTTGACCCATGTCTGATGTTCGATGTTGAGGACCTGTTCCTCCCACCAGCCTACTATATATATATATACTAGCGGCCCGTCCCGACGTTGTCCAGGTATAAAATAGAATGTCTGCAATGGTATGAATAGGTAACTTAAATGTATAAACCCTGTAAATGTTGTTGTTTTAAAATATACACCAAGACAATCTACAAGAAAAAGTCCATCATTCAAAGATATACTTTTTCTTGAGGCCAAATGGTATTTTTTGAACTCCTTTTTAGGTAAATTGTCAAATGGTAATCCTATTAAATCATAATAATAAATTACTCAGAGGCTGAATTATCTTCCTAAAACTTTGGCTTTAAAAATATTAAGTAGGAATTTGGTAATTCACTAGGCAAACGTTGTTTAAAAACCATCTGAGCATCATTACATAGTGTCCAGCCTTTGTCACATTTTAGATATTCCAGATGTTGTGGAAGGACCATCATGGAATAATTATTGCTACTGCTACAAAAGTTCTTCCTTATATTTATTGTTGACTTGCTACAAAATGTTTTATTAAAGTGTCCAATTTTCTTCCATCAGCTGTACAACGTTGCATCATTAAAATTATATATTGTCCATATCTTTCTAAAAATAATGTTGATAACATTTCTAATTTGCATTGGCTACATTCCATGTTTTGATTGGCAGCTTTAACTAATTTATTGAAAAACTCTGATTTACAGTCCGGTAATGTCAAATATAGAAATCTTTCAGTGTCTACATTAGTGCTACATGTACACATACAATTTTCACAATAATGTTCCCATTTATAACAAAGGCCAAAAATATTTTCTATTTCTACACCTTCATTTTCCAATACGGTAAGCATATACATTAGAAATTCCTGAGCATCTTGTTGGATATTTTGTGTAAATTGTGTAGAACCAGAACATTCATCCAAAAGATTACGAACATCAGAAACGGTTTGTATTTTACTTGTATCAGTTCTCAATTTTTCATACACAGAATGCAACAAGGAACACATTTTTTTCCTGATTCTCCATAATTTGCTGTTGCATACCTTCAAGAAAAAAAAAACATTGAACACTACATTAGCATAGCAGTTGACACCAGAACTATTTTCAAACTGATAACCAACAATCTCTTCAACAGTGTCCTTTTTCTTTTTGCTTGCAATCACAACATTATCTTGTTTTTTCCCTTCTCTACACCTTCAGTACAGATATTCTCATCCCTTTATTTTTTGACCAACCACATGCTTTTCAAATACAGGATATTGACCTAAATTGCAATCCACAACTTTGCCCATGGCGCTATTACCTAAACCTTTTTCTACGTTCAAATGACACCTTATAATTATCCGACAGTTTCTACAAGCATATAGATTCTTTTCTGAACCAGCAGTTTTAGATATTGATTTTTCTAAAGAATCCAATTTTGTCTTCAATTTTTCTGTCAAAATAATAGTGATTCCTTCATGCTCTATTTTATCGATGGCTTCCATTTTTATTATTTCTTCATTTTCCAGTTTTAAAAGTTGTTTGTTGAATATAGAACACTCGCGCAGTGTTGGCATTAAGCAGATTACAGATTTGTTTTCTGCAATTTTCATGTATATTTTCACAGGAACTACGTTTTCATTTGGAAACAAATTGGGAAGTAATCGAGTCTGCAAAGCTTGTTTGCCATGTTCAGTCAGTAGTCCAATTCTTATATCTTGGAAAATAGTTCCATAATCAACATAATTTGCCTGTCGCATATTTGTAATGAGTTCTTTGTATTCAAAATATGACCAAATGTTCACGTTTCCAACACTACCCAGAGACTTTCTGGTGTCTTCATGCGCAAGTTTTTAAAATATTGGTTGTCCTTTTACAGGAGTCAGTTCCAGTAGATCTCCAAAAATGATGACACGTTTTCCTCCAAATAACACGTTGTGCTCTGTTTTAAGAATATGCTGCATTCTTAAATGCACAAAGCCAAGCAGTAAGTTTGATACCATGCTTATCTCATCAATAATGAGATGTTTCATTTTCTTCAAGACTCTTGAAACTTCACAACGAGCTTCTCCAGATAGCTTGTGGTATTACAATTTGTTTTCATGCTCTACTGGTAGCATTAGTAAACGATGTAAAGTAATTCCTTTAATGTTGTGTGCTGCCAACCCAGTTGGAGCAGTGACAACACAAGACAAATGTGACTCAGTTGTTTTCTGTAGATAGCTTGTAATTACTTTCATTAAAAAAACTTTTTCCTGTTCCAGCTTGTCCACTCAAGTACATTCGGGTAGGTTGAAATGACGTGCATGAGCACTCTTTCTTTTCATGAAGTAATCCATGGTCAATCTGTTGTCTGACCTGCGAATATATTTGTTTCTGTTCAACATTTAGTTGTTCTTCCAAGTTTGTTACATCTTCTTGGGCTTGATGCATTGCTGTTTCCACCTCGTTCATGGTGATTGCTGCTTCATTTTCAACAATTGGTTGTCCTAGTGGATCTTGACTCAGTGCAGCAGAACTTTGACCGTCTTGAGAACTGTCTCTAGCAATATCAGCTACAATTGAAGCTTCTTGATCAATTTCATCGTTCAACATTTTGACATAATTTGCAAAAGCACTGCATTGTATGCTATCTTTACAAGCATTAAAGGAATCTTCATAGCTCTGGAAATCTCCAAGTAATTCCAGTTCTGAACGCTGAACATTCTGAAATAGTTGTAAAAGGGCTAAATGGTAAAATTCCCTTTTATCAGCAGTGTCGCAACTCAGCTTTCTGTGATTTATCAAATTTCCTTTCGTTTGTTTCACCAAACATCCTTCGGAACCAATGACTCCATATTTTCCATCATTGATGTTCTCTGTAGTATTCTGTTTAAAAGTGTAGTTTTGCAGCCCTTCATAAAGACACATGTTCTCAAGATGATGACTTCTGTTTGGGTAATATGTGTCCAACATATTCGTTTTCAAAATATCTGTACTTTCTGGATCTTTTTCTGCTAAATATTCAATTTCTTGTACAGATTTCAGTACTCGATTTCGCATTGTTGCAAGGCCTAGACTCACCCAAATGATTCTTCTAGATTTGGAGTATAGACTTGCAGATGATAACCGATCTAAGCATTCATATGCTCCGAATTCTTGATGGCATAACATCTTCAAACTGAAACTGTATAATTTCTTACTTAGAGTCTTCTCGTGAGAAATCTCTTCCCACATTTCTTTCAATTCCGTCTTTTCTGATTTTGTAATATAGGACGTTACATATCAAGCAACAGCAATGGAATTGTCCGCAACATACTGAATATCCATGTTAGCATTCCACATGGACAAAATAACTGGGTTGTAGTCATATATGTATTTTGACTCTTCATTTCTTCTTAAGTTGTAGGTATTTTTTGGAGACTTTTTTGTGATGGTATGTCGCAAAGATGACATAAAACTGTTCACTCTTCCTTTGGATATTACAGGACGTGGAAATGCAAAAAGACATTTTTGTGGAACTTATCCTTAGATTTGTACTTTCATCAACAGTATTTTCCACATCGGTGGCTTTGGAATCGTAAGACTTGTGCTCTTAAGTTGTTTTCTTCTGTGCTTTTGGGTACAGCACATGTTGCATATTGTTCAATAAAAGTCAAAACAGTATCATCCGCATCTGTTCCAAATTTGGGAGCATCCTTAATCCATAAGAGCATATGTATATGAGGAGTACCTCTTGCTTGATACTCCTTTTTCCAAAAGAAATCGACAACTTCTCCAAGAGGAGGATTTTTTTTATTGTAGAAAAAAGACATCATAGCCTCACATCTATGATTGAAATACCTGCATACATTAACAGGATCCAAAGAGCACAATTCCCCAGGTGTCTTGTATTCAATGTTTTTTATATTGCAATTTGCCTCTCGAAGAAATTCAAGTAAATCATCCCAAGTGTACTCAGCACAGCTTAGGGTAAGGAACCATGTAGGAGTTCCTAAGTTCCGTAGCCTGCATTTATACTTTCTTAACATCCACTAACTCCTGCCAGATTTTCTTATTCTCAGTTGGCACACCATTAAGAAGAATAACTAGTGGTTCACTTTCTACACTGTCTACACCAATAGTTTCAATATTTTTCTTTAAATCTTACGGTAAATACACAACTCTTCCTTTTAATCCTCTTTGTAAATCTGAAGGAGGCAATTTACCTGTTTTAGGCTCCATACGAACAATAGCCTGAAAAGGGTGCACACATTGAATGAGAATAGACTCATAGGTGTTTAAATCTATAAATTCTGGAGGAATAGCAACTTACTCTAAATTATTATGCACAGCTCTAGTGGGCATTTTATTTTCATCTAATTTGTTATAACAATAATTACAAATACGCTGATCAGAACCCAAATCAAAACAATTCTCTACCAACAAATAAGTTGCAAATTCCTTCCGCTTATCATTATTTTCTTTTTCACTTTTTAAATACAGATCAACACTCATAGTCTGATTTTTATAGTGAGTTCGCCGACAACAAATACAATAAAAATGTGTCCTTTCACCTGAAATCACATTAAACTTTGTAATTTTATTTTCAAAATGTTTTGTACATTTATGTTCAACATGCTCTACAACATTTTCTTCTATTAATGTCTGAGTTTCTTTACTCTCTTCTTCAGGACCAATGTAACAAAACTCAATAGCATCACAAACCTTTTTCACATCTGATACTGACCCACACAAAAGAGCACTGTTCAACTCATTTAACTTTAGTGCTGGACTTTTTGCATAATACAATCTTCTCACTAACTTCCGCATTTGAGTATGATGTACTGCCAACATCCTGAAATGGTGAAAAACACTTTGACATACTTTCCTAGAAAGACAAGCAGGAGAATGACCATTCAAACCAGTATGTTTTCTCACTCTGCAAGGGTCTAGTCCTTGCAACACCTTAATCTTTTGTTTAACACTTTTTTTACAATATGCTTGTAAGAAATGGCGTAATTTATCAATAGATTCTTGTCGTACACTACAAATCCTACTGCAATCCCAAGTGTACACTGGGGCGTTAGGACGTCTGCCTAGAACTTCATCAGCTATCACTTCTTCTGCATTTCTAGGAACCATTTGCTCCTTGTCAATTGGACAACCATTTCTAACCTCATAAGCTCGACCACTGGTGTCAACTGCATGCAACAAATCATTGGTCTGTAAATACCTCTCTTTTTTTAAAAAAGGCTCAGAACTTGAACTGTGTTTCCATTCCCCTCAGAAAATATCACACAAATTACTTCTGTTCATTACTCTTTTCCTCTTACTTTTGGCCTTCATTAAATGGATTGGTTTATCTAGTGATCGAATTCTTTTAATACTAGAATGAATAGTATCCTCTTTACTTCAAAAGCCTTTACAACAATGGATTCAATATGCTTCTTTTTATAAAATAGTGTTTTCTTTCTATATTTCTTTGTATGTTTCATCAAATTATGGACTACTTTGTTGTAAAATATTTTTGGGCGGATTTCTTTATATTGATTTTCTCTTCTTTTACTATAAGCTGTATCCTTTGTATGTACTTTGCCTTTTTTCCTTTCCTATTCTTTGCACTTTTTTTTGTGCTTGGAACATTTTCGGTGCTTTCAATATTTCTAGTTTTTTTTCTGAATCTAGTAATATTTTTAATGAAGTCCTTTGTTGTCTTATCAGAAATTCTTCTCTTTTTAGCCACATTATGTTGGTCATCCAATACTTGTGGTTGAGTTTTTTTCAAGTAAGTATACTTTTTCTGACCTTTTCTTCTTTCTTTCTTCGGCATGAAAACTTTATTTTAATGATGATAAACAGTATCTGTAAAACATAATCATGAATAAGTATTTATTAATTACTTTATAAATTATACTTTTTTATTACTATACAAACACAATTCATATAAATTCTGACTAAGATATTGTAGGCCTGAAGCACAAGTGTGAAGGTGGTTAGACCACTACATGCATAGTGCATAGCAGTTTGAAGCACTCCATAATACTAAAACCTGGAGCACTGTATGAGTGCATGCATATTAACTTAATGATCACAATACTATAAGGAGAGACACTGAGTGAATTCATAACTGGTTCACTTTTACTTTAGTGAACAGATTAGTACATGGTACATAAACAGTCACTATGGTTTTGCAACAGTACAGATTTAGAGTTTAGAGTAGTGCAGTGGTGTTTGTCTAGTGTAGGGGGTCAAGCTGAGGTAGTGTTCTAGGGTAGTGCAGTGGTGTTTGGGAAGTGTAGGAGGTCGTGCTGGGGTAGATTTAAGGTTTAGGGCAATGCAATGGTGTTTGTGTAGTGTAGGGGGTTGTGCTGGGGTAGTGTTCTAGGATAGTGCAGTGGTGTTTGGGTAGTGTAGGAGGTCATGCTGGGGTAGATTTAAGGTTTAGGGTAGTGCAATGGTGTTTGGGGACTGTAAGGGGTCGTGCTGGGGTAGTGTTTTAGGGTAGTGCAATAGTGTTTGGGTAGTGTATTGGGTCATGCTGGGGTAGATTTAAGGTTTAGGGTAGTGCAATGGTGTTTGGGTAGTGTAGGGGGTCGTGCTGGTGTAGTGTTTTAGAGTTTAGGGTAGTGCAGTTGTGAATGGGTTGTGTAGGGGTCGTGCTGGGGGTAGATTTAGAATTTAGGGTAGTGCAGTGGTGTTTGTGTATTGTAGGAGGTCGTGTTGGAGTAGATTTAAGGTTTAGAGTACGGCAATGGTGTTTGGGTAGTGTAGGGGGTCGTGCTGTGGTAGTGTTTTAGGGTTTAGGGTAGTGGAGTGGTGAATGGGTAGTGTAGGGGGTCATGCTGGGAGTAGATTTAGGGTTTAGGGTAGCGCAATGGTGTTTATGTAGTGAAGGGGATCGTGCTGAAGTACTCTTTTAGGGTAGTACAGTGGTGTTTGGGTAGTTTAAGGGGTCGTGCTGGGGTAGGTTTAAGGTTTAGGGTAGTGCAGTGGTGTTTGTGTAGTGTAGGAGGTCGTGCTGGGATAGTGTTTTAGGGTAGTGCAGTAGTGTTTGGGTAGTGTAGGGGGTCATGCTGGGGTAGATTAAAGGTTTACGGTAGTGCAATTGTGTTTGGGTAGTGCAGGGGGTCGTGCTGGGGTAGAGTTTCAGGGTTTAGGGTAGTGCAGTGGTGCTTATATAGTGTAGGGGGTCGTGCTTGGGGTAGATTTAGAGTTTCGGGTAGTGCACTGGTGTTTGTGTAGTGTAGGGGGTCATGTTGAGGTACTCTTTTAGGGTAGTACAGTGGTCTCTGGGTAGTGTAAGGGGTCCTGCTAGGGTAGGTGGTAGGTTTAAGGTTTAGGGTAGTGCAATGGTATTTAGGTAGTGTGGGGGGTCGTTCTGGGGTAGTGTTGTAGGGTTTAGAGTAGTGCAGTGGTATTTGGGTAGTGTAGGGGGTCGTGCTGGGGTAGTGTTTTAGGGTTTAGGGTAGTGCAGTGGTATTTGGGTAGTGTCGGGGGTCATGCTGGGGTAGTGTTTTAGGGTTTAGGGTAGTGCAATGGTATTTGGGTAGAGTAGGGAATCAATCGTACTGGGGTAGTGTTTTAGGGTTTAGCATAGTTCAGTGGTGTTTGTGCAGTGTAGGGGGTTGTGCTGGGATAGTGTTTTAGGGTAGAGCAGTAGTGTTTGGGTAGTGTAGGGGGTCATGCTGGGGTAGATTTAAGGTTTAAGGTAGTGCAATGGTGTTTGGGTAGTGTAGGGGGTCGTGCTGGGGTAGTGCATTAGGGTTTAGGGTAGTGCAGTGGTGTTTATGTAGTGTAGGGGGTCTTGCTGGGGGTAGATTTAGAGTTTAGGGTAGTGGACTGGTGTTTGTGTAATATAGGGGGTCGTGCTGAGGTACTCTTTTAGGGTAGTACAGTGGTCTTTGGGTAGTGTAAGGGGTCGTGCTAGGGTAGGTTTAAGGTTTAGGGCAGTGCAATGGTATTTGGGTGGTATAGTGCATAACAGTTTCAAGCACTCCCTTCCCTAAAGCCTGGCTCACTGCAACAGTAGATGTACTTCTATGCCTGCAAACACATCATCCAACCAAATCATTATCTCTCAGTTTTCCCATATGGACACTGACTCACGGTGTGATTCTAGACAAAAACAGTATTTCTTATAAATGGAGTATATAGATACTGACTGGAAAAATGTAGGCCTGAAACACAAGTGTGAAGATTGTTAGACTACTACTTGCATAGTGCATAGGAGTTTAAAGCACTGCATACCCTAAAGCCTGGCTCACTACAACAGTACATGTACTGATATGTTTGCAAACAGATCAACCAACCAAATAATTCTCTCTCAATTTTTCCAAATGGACACTGACTCACAATGATTCTAGACAAATAACAATATTTCTTATAAAGGGAGTGTATAGATACTGATTGGGGAAATGTAGGCCTGAAACACAAGTGTGAAGGTGATTACGCTACTACTTGCATAGTGTATAGGAGTTTTAAGCACTGCATGACCTAAAGCCTGGATCACTGCAACAGTACATGTCTGCAAACCCATCAAGCATCCACTCAACATATTTCATTACTGCGTTTTACTTTTAAAGCTAAACTCATTTTGCAAATACATAACCAATGACTATTTTCTAATTCTACCAAAATGTCAGAACACAATACGTTTTTAATCAATTACATGTCAACAAGCAAATGAAGTCCCAAAATGCTTCTCTCAGACTGATTCCTAAATGCACATAGACTCACTCTCTGATTTTAGACAAGCAACACTATCCTTTGCATTTTACCAAAACGCATTTACTAGTCTACAAGACATAAGGTGACTGTACACATTGCACAAACTATTCTACTACACATTAGTATTGAGTGCTTCTGTCAGAATGATTCCTAAATGCACACAAGACTTACTGTGTGAGTCTAGACAAACAACACTATCCCTTGCATTTTACCAAAACACATTTCATAGTCTACAAGGAGTACTGCATTTTAAAGTATAAACTTGACTCATTTTTCAAATACATAAAAAATGTCTTGTTTCTAATTCTACCAAAACATGAGAACAGCACAGTTATCTGTCTGCAAACACATGAAATACACAAATGCTTATCTAAGAATTGTTTCTAAATGCACACACGCTCACAATCAGATTCTAGAAAAAAAGTAGTTCCTGCACTTGAGAAGGAGAAACACATTAGTCTGATTAAAATCAAAATGCACCACATACATCCCCTCACAAATTAATAACTCAGCTTTCAAATTGTTTTGTAGATTAGGAAGTATGTCAGTCACACACCAGATTTTCCTATACAGAATCTCTGTTCTGTACACCTGTCAGCAAAACCAAAGAATGGCAATTTCCCTCTCATTTTCCACACATATACATGTAATCATCAAATCACATTGCTTCCCACATTAATTTGAAAGCAAACACACATTTCTATCGGTTACACATTTCAACCCTTTCCAAATGACATAAATATCAACCCTTCCCCCAATCTGCCTTCTGCCTGTTACCATAGAAACAGTTCATGGGACACTTAACTGAGCACACAGATCAAAAGTTCATCACACAATGTTGCTAATCAAAACAGCAAGTGTGCTTGACTTTTCAACATGTCAGCTCATCCTATGTAATGTTCCTTTCAATCAGATTTTGTTAACCAATAAGAATCATGCTTTTAAAAAAACAGAAACATGCACCCTAGTTTTCAGTGTAGAATGTTCTTAAACAGCCAATCATTTATTTTCTTTTTTTAAAACTGCATCTTATCCACCATTTTAGAAAAATCTTACTTTTAAAACTGCCATTTCATTTACAGACACCATCTGAGTGCATCCAGACCTCCCTTCAAGATGCTTAGAGTGTGGATTGTGGGACACAGCTATATTTTCTGGAGCCATAGGTACGCAGAAAACAAAGGACTTCACAAAGACCTAGGTTTACCAAATGTAGACATTAAATTGATTGGACAGAGAGGGTTAAAGTGGCACCAATTGATGCCATTGGTTAAATCCTTTCTGCATCTCCAACACCCTGACCTCATAATTGTGCACTGTGGTGGCAATGACCTAGGCACTTTGGCTGGAGTAGGTCTGTAAATGCTTATGAAGGACATTCCCCCAAACTACCTTTATGTATTCTAACATATGCCAAAGGCAGAAATGGAACTGGTCCAATCAATTTTGTCCACAAATTGAGAAAGTTAGGAAACATGTGAATAAATCTGTTTCTGCTTTTCTCCGAGACTATAGAATGGGTCCATTTACCACAACAATCTGCGTTTCAATATGGATGGCATCTATAGGAGAGATGGTGTACATTTCACAGATGAGGGAAACAGAGTCTTCCTCATAAACTAGACTCTGCATCGGTACTTACTTGTAGGTACTAAAATCTCTCAATAAACACAAGGGCTCTTTTTAGAGCCACCTAAGAACTAAACACATACGCTTGATGTATATCTGAAAAATATTATTTGCTCTTTGGCTTGGAGTCGCGCACCCAACGCGCCAAAGTCGTGCACCACACGTGCAGGAGCCACTCCGGTTACGGCTGGAAGAATTAGCCCCCCCCCCAAAATCTTTTTCAGCCCCCCCCCACTGAAATTTGGCTCTAGTTGCCCGCCTGGGAGCCAGCATTGCTTTTCCACATGGGAAGCTGCTAACATGCAGCTCCTCGTGTGGCAAAGCAATATGGTTTGGATTTTGAAAGAGAGAGCAGGTTTCCCTGCTCTCTCTTTCAAAATCCAAACCACATTTGCTTTGGGAGGGTGGGAGACTCCTGCCCTCTCATAGCAAACAGCAGTGTCCCGGGATAGGTACCCCAGGACACTGCAGGAGCCGGCCCTGGGGGGGGTGGTGGCCCCAAGGGCCCTCGAGAGCTTGTGGAAAAGTAAATTTTGCCATGTTCTGTGTCCCTACGTGTCATCCATCATATGTTATGTGTGCATGATTAATATGCATATGTTATTCCCCATGTTCGATTAAAGACGCAATTATAGTTGTGTCCATCTCTAGTATGCCAGTTTCCAGTTCTCGTGAATAAAACGAGTATTAGGCCTATGTAAAGCTACGTTGCCATGTTTCTCAGTGTGCACGTTATTCCATTGTAAAGTCCCCGTTTCTAGGCCTCAAAAGGGCCCGGACACCAGATTCAGCTCCTGTCTCCTGAAGCCCTCGCTGAGGAGCGACACGGCCCCCACCTGTATCCTCGACCCTTCACTTACTTCCTGCCTTGCAGTGCCCGGTTCAGCCTGGCTCTGCCTCTGAGTCTGCCAAGAGTATGTTATGAATCCAGTTATCAGTTTAGCCCTCCTTCTCTGCATTCCTAAGCTACTGAATCGCATCAATAGTTTCCGTCATTGTCTAGCTTTTACGTCTCCATGTAAGAGAAATACTGTATTTAATGGTCATTTAATATTCTTCATCACGCACTACATGTAGAATAATGCATGCTCCAGTCTTAGAGTCTGTTAGCCTTTCCCCTCCTGACTTCTAGTTTATATCAACATGTTCCCTAAACATCAGATACTAGATACTGCTTAGGTACATGTCGCCCTGACTCTCCAGACTTCAGTCTCTGCTCCTAGCACAGAGTTCATAGCCCCCAGCTTCTCCTAGTAACACGTCATTGCCAGTTTGCGCGCACCATCAGGTTAGAGGTCCCGGCTCCTTAGGTAGCCCCCTCCATGGTTTCCGCCCCATTCATGACATATTCTATTACGTTTGCATCACATGTCTATGTATACGCCCTGTTACACCCATTTTCACCCTTATCTTTCGCGACTGCTACGCGTCACGCCTATTGCTCCACCCACTGCTACGCCTATTGCAATGTAATGCTATGTGTTTGCGTTATGTATATATGCTCATGTACTGTTATTAAAAAAAAGTTATCCTTCCTTCCTTCCCGATCCTGCCCCCGGCAGCTGCCATTCTGTTCCCGTGCAGGTTGTCCTGTTCCTGTCCTTTATGCTGTATTAAACCTGCAAAAACTCCCACTACCTCGAATCTTGACTCTTATTTATTGAGCTATCTGTTATTCATTTATGCATTCAAAAATAGGGTATTATTTATTTATTTACCACATAATGGCACCCGAACAGGTACTTGCCCTTTCCCCACGCGTCGGTGAAGCCACGCCGACCCCCTGACCCTCTGCAGTCGTGACGGAACTCTTCTGCGCACCGGCAGATATTTCTGCTTCAAGTATCCCTCAGGCCCACGGAGGAGACGGAGGAGGCGGTCCAGCATCCAGACGAGACGGTGGAGGAACGCGGCGAGTCCCGACCAGAGCCCAAGCCGAGAGTCCAAGGTCCGAGGTATCCGGAGGTCCACCCGTAACTGAAGTCCGAAGTCCGTCGTCCGTCGTCGTAGCAGTCCAGTCCAGTCCGAGGCCTTCCGTTCTTGCTGCCCGGTGAGTACCGTTACTGGGGTGGTATCTAGACAGGGTCAATCTAATTGACTCTGGTCTGTGGGTTGGTGGTACACAGACTCACAAACGAAGTGTCCACTTCGGTGGATGCGGGTCCTGAACGTGTCTCTTTATGAGACCGGTAAGTTTCGTACTGTTTCAGCAGTGCATCTAGTTTCTGTTCTAGTCAGTTCTGTTCTCGAGAAAATTCATGTGTTCTGTTCTCAGTATTCCAGGTAGTATTCTGTTCGAACTGTTATTTTAAATGTTCTTCATGTCTTTTAATGTCGTGGTATGAATGGGGAATAAGTATCGTGTTCATTGTGTATTGTATTGTGTCTAGATTACAGTTCAGTCATGCCCTTGTTTTCCAAGTTACGTCAGTTAAAAACTAGAAAGGGTCTGCTGGAAGCAGCAGTTCCCGTCCCGCCCAGGGACAGTCCAGGTCACTTTATGTATCAGAAACATGGCATAAGTGCCATATTATATCTAGATTTATGGGTAGAGTACACCAAAGAGTTGGAAGAAAAGTATAGATGGCCCGTATCAGGTACGTGGGATGCCGAGTGCATCATGAGAGTAGAAGAGGCATTATGGAAAAAGAAAGCCAGACAGTCACAGAAAGATGCCATCGAGTTATGGCGCAAAGAAGCTCATAAAAGAACCGAAAAAGAAATCAGAAAGTCAGAATTAAGTAGAGAATCCCAAGAGCGAGCCCAAGAAAAAGAACTAATCGAGATAGGTGAACAAGTTAAAACTGAACAGTCAGACAGACGGAGGAATGCCCTTATTAAGGGTATGTACCCTCTTCTTGCCGAGGGCTTGCCAAAAGCGACCCCGGAGGCATCCAGTAATTTCCCGCCACCATTAGTTCCGACCAAGCTACGTCACAAACCGACCGCAGCTGATATTTTTATTTCGTCCTATTTGGACGACACAGTCCCGGAATATGCAAATCCTGTTCACGCTCCGCCAGTCCCTGTAAATCAGGCACTTCCTGCTCCTCCAGACACCGGGGCACCCCTTGCAGTACCTGCTACGGCCCCCCTGGTTCAGCCCGCCATACCAGTTCAGCCCGCATTTCATTTTCCCGCCACACTAGTACGAAGAGTATCAGTCGACGATTCTAGTTTAGGGGCCGCAGGAGGAGGTCCTCCTCAAACCCCGCCGCCACACAAGCGTTTAACGACAGTCGAATTACATGCTCAAGCGTCACAGCGTACGCCCAGACATCAGTCTGTTGCAGAAATAAGGAAAGCCCTTACCGAATGCGGCTATGATCCAGTCCCAGGCGAGGATAATATGGTTTTATATTCATTACGCGTAAGAAGGGTGGCCGAGTATCTAGTCACCCTACCGAATATGAAAGAAGATCTAGACAGAATATATCGTTTCATCCGTACAGGGGATGATCCAGAAAGCATTGGCGAAGCCATGTCTCAAAGGAAAGCTGAGATCCAGCTTATGTTATTGAAGTTTCTGATCAATTGTCTAATAAGAGAACAAGATTACCCGTCTAAAGATCCAGTCGAAATGAGGACCCTGACAAAGTGGAGTGATAATATAGCCGAGGGTAAGCACAGGACCATCAGTGCTATGGAGAGTATGTACAAGAAAATCCGTAAAGAAATAATAAAGTTACACGAACAGCGTAAAACAGCACAAGTAAGCGAGAAAGAAAGTAACTCTGATACTGAAGAGGTAGACGACGAGAATTCCGCCAGAATAGCGTATGTAGGAAAATCTAGATTTCCAGATCGCCATTTACGCCTAGAACACAAGTCTACGTTCCATCATCCAGCACCAGAACAAGATTCTCTAGAACAAGTGTTTCAAGCCACCGATCACATTCTGAAATCACGAATCGGTTACAGTGAGTTAAGTACTATGCATGAACAAGAACTAGCCCGATCAGCAGTCCGATGGATTACTGATTCTACCACTTTTCCAGACGAAATAGTGGCACAAATGTTTCTGAAACTGCCCCCAGCCGAGCAACGACTGGTGGGTATGTATATGATCCAGCACCTCATTACATTGTATGAGGGTCAACACTCTGATCCAGGTCCGTTACATGATATCCTGAACGAGTTACTCCAGTATAGATGGAAAGGTCTAGGTACCGATTTAATTAGTGTCATTCTAGAACAGCGCCACAAATATAGAACGTTTTTGAACCCGCATTTTGTTCATGTCTCACCCCCAGAAAGTAAACCCTTTTACATAGACAGACAGAACCCGTTACGAGAAGTCCACCCAGTTAGAGGAACGGGTGGCGAAATGCAACGAGTGTTTGTTTACACTCCGATCACAAAGATGGAACTCTTAGAGATGAAAAAATTAATTCCCTGTCATGATAAAGATCCAGCAGGGTTCCATAGAGAATTAAAAGACATGCTCCGTATGGGAGAATACACGTATCCAGATATAATTAAAATGTTAAAAGTTTTGTTGCCCGCAGGGGTGTATGAAAAGCTCAAGGAAAAAGAATGGGAGGTGGGAGAGAAAAAGATAGATTGGGCAGTTCTAGAAGCTGAAGATAAGATACGAGTACCAGGTACCGGTCTTGGAGATAAATGTAAAGAATTGCCAGAATTATTGATTCAAGTTTTACCCAGATTGTTAACGACGAAAAAGGAAGACTGGGATGCAATCTCAGCCTGTAAACAGAAGCAAGATGAGGATATCAGTGATTTTTATTCTAGATTTGAGAAATGTTTTAGCATCAACAGTGGCCTCAAGACAAGTAGTGAGTCATACCCTCATCTCTTTGTTACTAAATTAGTCGAGAATTCAAGTCCACAAATTAAGAATCGAGTTTTGAAAGTCGAGAGTACCTGGCAAGCTAATACCCCGTCCCAGATGTTACAGATGCTCCAGTATCACCAGAATAGAATCAGAGAAGAGCAAGAACATGAGAGAAAACGTATGAAAGACACGAAAATGAAAGTATTAGTTGCACAATCTGTTCCTCAAGACAGTCAGAAGAGGGGTCCGAATCAAGCCAGTCATCCTGCAGCTCCCGTTAAAGGGAACTGCAATTATTGTAAACAGCCAGGTCATTTTATAAACGAGTGTGCAGTTCTGAAGCACACCATAGCTACCGGTAAAACTAAAGAAAGACCACGTCCGCCTAGACAAGAACAAGTTTCACAGACTCCTCAGCCACAGAATGCACCACAGACAATTACAGTACTGCAGCCTATCGCTGCAACACAGCATGTTACACAGCAGATGTACCAGTATGCACAGTCCGAGTATCCAGAGTATCAGCAGTATTCATGAAACAGCCTAGAGAGGGAGGTAGGCTTGCCTCTCATCGAGATACCTGTAGATCAAGACGGTCCCTATGTTCACAGTCAAGTATTAGGGAAAGACAGAAAGTTTTTGATTGATACAGGGGCAAGTAGGACCACAATTAGTCACGCCGAAGTTCCAGGGGCTCCGCTCTCAGGCTCTAGAAATGTTTCCCTTGGATTTTCAGGAAAGCCTATCGTAAATGAAATATCGAAGCCAGTTACTCTAGAAGTAGGTCCATTGTCACGTACTACTGATCTGTTACTTACTAAGTCATGTCCAGAAAATCTATTAGGCATTAAAACACTGAAAGAGTTAGGTGCAGTTATATGCTGTTCCCCAGAGGGAATACGTCTGTTCCTACGTGACTTTAAGGGTCACTATGTATTACGAGATTTTGATCCCAGATTGTCTAATGTTCCGCAGCATTTATGGGCGCAAGGTCCAACTGATGTAGGGTACATGCAAATCACACCCCATCGTGTGACTCTCAAGCCAGGTGTAGTGTTACCACGAATCAGACAGTATAGATTGCCACCTGAGGCTGTAGCAGCCTTATCCAAAATTATTGACGAGCTCATCGCTCAAGGAGTAGTTGTAGAAACTGACTCCAATGTATGCAATTCTCCGATCATTCCAGTCATGAAACGTACCGATCCAAATGCACCCCCAGTATATCGATTAGTGATTGACCTACGAGAACTTAATAAATGTATTATTCCTCAGTACCCAGTTGTCCCAGATATCTCTTCCCTATTGACAGCCATTGATTCCGAAGCCACGTTCTTTACAGTAATCGACCTTAAGAACGCATTTTTCAGTGTTCCAATACATCCAGACAGCCAGTTTCTTTTCGGATTCTGTTTAAATGGAAGGAGCTATATGTTCACACGAGCTCCTCAAGGTTTCACAGAAAGTCCTAGTATTTACAGTCAAGCACTTAAGAGACAACTTGATAATGTTCACATGCCAACTGACACTGCCCTGCTCCAGTATGTCGATGATCTATTGATCACAGCCCGTTCTGAACGTGACTGCGAGCGAGCGTCACTGACGGTTCTGTATTTCCTAGCCGAGATGGGGCACAAGGTGTCCCCTTCGAAGCTTCAATTCTGTGTCCAGCAAGTGGTATACTTAGGACACTTACTGTCCAAGAGGGGTAGGCAGTTGACACCTGACCGTATCCAGTTAATAGCGAGTCTTCCTCAGCCCAAGACCCAGAAGGAGGTACGTGCTTTTATCGGCCTCACTTCTTATTGCAGACAATGGATTCCTCAGTATGCATTTCTAGCCAAGCCACTGATACAGTTAACGACACAGGAGGCAGCCACACCGACTGTCCTCCCTTGGACATCTGAACATACACTTAGCTTCAATGAGTTAAAGAAAGCTTTATGCCAAGCTCCAGTCCTAGCTACACCGAACTACAGTAAGCCTTTTACACTTTTCGTCACAGAACGTGAAGGTACAGCATTATCTGTTCTCACACAAGATCAAGCAGGACAATACAAGCCATGTGCTTATTTTTCGAGCACATTAGATCCCGTAGCCCAGGCTCTGCCTGCGTGCCTCAAGTCAGTTGCAGCCACAGCACTAGCTATCAGACAAAGTGATTCCATAGTATTAGGACACTCCCTGACAGTACAAGTTCCACACTCCGTGGAAGTTCTTTTAAACCGAACACAGACTCAGCACTTGACAATTGCACGTTTGACAGGTTATGAATTGACACTGTTCCAGCCACACATAGAAATTAGACGCTGCAACATCCTGAACCCTGCTACACTGTTACCATCGGTTACTTTAAATCCTGACACACATGATTGTGTGGAAGTAGTTAACATTACGACAAAGCCAAGACAAGATCTGACAGATATTCCGTTACCAGACCCTGACCTGACACTTTATGTGGATGGTTCATGCATGAGAACTAGTACAGGAGAACTAGTCGCCGCGTATGCAGTGACTACTGACACTGAAGTTATTGAGACACACCGTATTGACACCCTGTCTGCTCAAGCAGCAGAGCTAGTTGCTCTGACACAAGCCTGTATACATGCCAAGAACCTGAAAGTTAATGTTTACACAGATTCACGCTACGCATTTGGAGTCGTACACGACTTTGGAGTGCTCTGGCAGGAGAGAGGTTTCATGACCTCTCATGGAACCAAGATTCAGCATGGTCTCCTTATTCAAGCTCTGTTAGATGCAATACACTTACCGACATCCATTGCCATCATGAAATGCAAAGCACATACTAAGGTTACTGACATTATTTCCCAAGGTAACGATCTAGCAGATCGCACAGCCAAGCTCACAGCCCAGACTCCAGACATTCCAGTCAACACGACACTGACACACACTCCAGATCCGACTACATGTATGACAGTTAAGGACCCTACTCAAGATGTCATAGACATACAGTTACATGCTACCTCCGATGAAATCAAGAAATGGTCCGAACAAGGAGGGGTCCAGACAGATCAGGGATGGGTGACGAAGGGTAGAGCCACATGGTTTCTCCCCGACTCTATGGTTCAAGTCATTATCAATACCGCACATAGTCCAGCACATTTAGGAGAAAAAGCAATGTTAGACAGTATTCTGAATATTTGGTTCAACAAGCATTTACGAGCTGCAGCCAAGCAGAAAGTCCGTACCTGTATGATATGTTGTCAGTTTAATCCAGGTAAAAGTGTCCCGGTGGAACAAGGTGGATTCCAGCCTCCTGACCACCCTTTTGAAGTCCTCCAGATGGATTATATTCAGATGGAGCGATGTCGAGGTTTCAAGTATGTTCTTGTAGTTGTATGCGCTTTGTCCAGGTGGACAGAAGCATATCCAGTCCCAGATTACACAGCCGCGACCACTGCCAAGCAGCTGGTTCGTGAGTTCTTCCCCCGTTACGGACTCCCTAGGGTCGTATATTCTGATAACGGCCAGCCATTCTCATCTGAGTTGATGAAACACGTTTCCCTTTTGTTAGGATACCAGTGGAAGTTCCATTGTGTACGCCATCCTGAAGCAGCAGGTCTCGTAGAGAGACATAACCAGACCCTGAAAATCCGCATCGCCAAAGTTTGTAAAGAGAAAGGTGTGGACTGGCTAGTAGCTCTGCCAGTCGCTTTGTTCTATATGCGCATGGTCGCACATTCCAGATCAGGTCTATCCCCATACGAGGTCGTTTTCGGCCGCCCCCCTAACATGTGGGGTACTCCTAGACCCCGAAGTATTACCGATGTTTCAAGTAATATGCTGACAGATTACCTAGCTTCCTTGATGTCTGCCCTCAACTCTTGTCGTTCACAGGTTGCCGCCGCATTTCCAGACAATACCGAGGTGGCACCGCATGAAATAGTTCCAGGATCCATGGTCCTGGTGCGTAATTTTGACCGCTCAAGTCCGCTGGAGCCACGCTGGAAGGAGCCCCGACAGGTCCTCCTCGCCACCCGTACAGCCGTGAAGTTGGAGGGTCGCAAAGGCTGGGTGCACCTTTCGCACGTGAAGAAATTTTATGGACTGAAACCCGTCTCAAAGAACATTTCCCAGGATTTGAAGGAATGCCAAAGTACTATTCTTAAGGACTGTCCCGCAAAGAACAATGATACTGAACCCCCCCTGTTAGAGATAACTCCGCAACAGGAGTATAAGTTGAAACTCCGGTCTAGTAAAATAAGTCAGCCAGTTTAATTGTCTAAGTCCTCCCCTAGGTGAAACGGTTAGACTGTTTCTGACATGTATAAAATAGACCCCCATAGTGAGAGAGTTAGTCAAAACTCAATCCGATGTATCGTTTTTCTAAGTTTCGTTTTATTTCTCAGCATTATGATTTCCTGCACCAGTTATGCATTTTATCTGTATTTTCCAGTTTCTCATGTAAATAAGTCTTCTAATGTTACAGCAGAGCACACGTTTAGTGATCTGCCTCCTCATGAACTCTCTTACCGCCTCGCTATGCGAAATAATTCTTTTATCCGCATGTTACATCATTCACACCAGACCAGCAATGCCACTAATTGTTGGGTATGTGGTCGACTCCCCCCTTTCCAGACACCGAAGGGAGTTCTGCCACTCTTTCCTTATCCATTTTCACATAATGGTTCGTGTGGAGCATGGTCCACGTTAACGTCATCCTCAACAGATATGTCTTTTCTTAACAGTACATGTTTCCCAGACAAGCAAGGTCTTCCCCACAGAACCGGGTTAGATCTAGAGAATGAAGTTTATAATTTAGGTAATTATTCTTCGAATTTCATGGTCCTGAATGTTCAGTCTGATACTACTCCAGACTTACCTGCAATTTCAGTACTACCAGTCAAAGGCGAATTATGTGTCCGAAATAATGGTTCCGTACATGTAGGACATAGTGATTGTACTACTATTGTCAAGTATAGTGACAGTGGGAAATCTATTTTCAAAGCTTCACGTCATTCATATTTTATTTGTGGTCAAACCGCATATGTTCGTCTGCCCCTCGATTGGGAGGGAACCTGTTACATTGCCTTCCTACTGCCACCAGTTTTCCTAGCCCCATCTGATTATCATAGAAACACACATCTAGTACACATTAGACATAGAAGGGAGATCGAGTCCCCAATTGTCGATTATACTGAAACTGCTCTAGAACAATATACAGATTTCAATAGAGGTTTCTTCTTTTTTATAGGACCTATCCAGAATAGTAAGCTAATCCGTAGATTAACCAGAACCCTTGAAGCTGTAGTAAATGAGACTGCCTCTGCCCTAGGTAACTTAACCGAAGAGCAATCTGCTATGAGATTTGTAGTTTTGCAAAATCGTCTCGTCCTTGACGTCATACTGGCCGATAGGGGCGGGGCTTGTAGAGTCATCGGATCCAGTTGCTGCATTTTCATTCCAAATAACGCGCCGTCTGTTTATTCAGCTATAACCAGACTTCATAAAATCGCCCATCTGTTACATCAAAATCCAGGCACCTGGACATGGTCCGGTTGGTTCTGGAATATAATTTCCGCTTGGGGATGGAAAGTCTTGTCCTTTCTGGGTATTGCAGTAGCGATCATATTCAGCTGCTGCCTCTGTATACAATGTGGCCCTGCGATTTGCGGCATTTGTGCTACATCCTGTATTCCTAGTATAACTCCTAGTCCCAAGTCCCGTTCTAAATCCCGTTCCAAGAAAATTCGAGACGAACAAATGATACTGTATGAAATGATAGATGGTATCATGAATATTGATGTTTCCTGATGGAAACGTAGTGACAAGGAGGGAATGTGGAAAAGTAAATTTTGCCATGTTCTGTGTCCCTACGTGTCATCCATCATATGTTATGTGTGCATGATTAATATGCATATGTTATTCCCCATGTTCGATTAAAGACGCAATTATAGTTGTGTCCATCTCTAGTATGCCAGTTTCCAGTTCTCGTGAATAAAACGAGTATTAGGCCTATGTAAAGCTACGTTGCCATGTTTCTCAGTGTGCACGTTATTCCATTGTAAAGTCCCCGTTTCTAGGCCTCAAAAGGGCCCGGACACCAGATTCAGCTCCTGTCTCCTGAAGCCCTCGCTGAGGAGCGACACGGCCCCCACCTGTATCCTCGACCCTTCACTTACTTCCTGCCTTGCAGTGCCCGGTTCAGCCTGGCTCTTCCTCTGTGTCTGCCAAGAGTATGTTATGATTCCAGTTATCAGTTTAGCCCTCCTTCTCTGCATTCCTAAGCTACTGAATCGCATCAATAGTTTCCGTCATTGTCTAGCTTTTACGTCTCCATGTAAGAGAAATACTGTATTTAATGGTCATTTAATATTCTTCATCACGCACTACATGTAGAATAATGCATGCTCCAGTCTTAGAGTCTGTTAGCCTTTCCCCTCCTGACTTCTAGTTTATATCAACATGTTCCCTAAACATCAGATACTAGATACTGCTTAGGTACATGTCGCCCTGACTCTCCAGATTTCAGTCTCTGCTCCTAGCACAGAGTTCATAGCCCCCAGCTTCTCCTAGTAACACGTCATTGCCAGTTTGCGCGCACCATCAGGTTAGAGGTCCCGGCTCCTTAGGTAGCCCCCTCCATGGTTTCCGCCCCATTCATGACATATTCTGTTACGTTTGCATCACATGTCTATGTATACGCCCTGTTACACCCATTTTCACCCTTATCTTTCGCGACTGCTACGCGTCACGCCTATTGCTCCACCCACTGCTACGCCTATTGCAATGTAATGCTATGTGTTTGCGTTATGTATATATGCTCATGTACTGTTATTAAAAAAAAGTTATCCTTCCTTCCTTCCCGATCCTGCCCCCGGCAGCTGACATTCTGTTCCCGTGCAGGTTGTCCTGTTCCTGTCCTTTATGCTGTATTAAACCTGCAAAAACTCCCACTACCTCGAATCTTGACTCTTATTTATTGAGCTATCTGTTATTCATTTATGCATTCAAAAATAGGGTATTATTTATTTATTTACCACAAGCTCCAGGAAGGGGGCCACACAGCCCTCCTCCCACAATCCAAAAATCCCCAGGGGTGGTGTCCCCGGGGCTTGGGGGGTCTGTTGAGCCCCCCTCCACAAATTGTTGGGACGGGCTTTTGAGCCCCTCCCAACAATTTATTTTGTATTCCTGGGCGTGGTGGTCCCCGGGGCTGGGGGGCCCCTCTGGGGCCCCGTTAAATGTATTAATTTTGCCCCCGGGATTTGGTCCCTCCGTGAGCTAATTATAAAAGAAGCTCCGTTCTATTTATTTATTTTTTACGGCAGGATCCGCGCACCCTGCGCGCACTTAGCGAGTTTTTAAAAAGAGGCCTGAGAGTCCTTCTGGGACCCCCTAAGCAGGTCTAGAGGGTCAGTGTATTTCTACCCTGCCCCCTTTACACATTTTGCACACATATTCCACAGACTTCTTCAGCCTCGCTTCTACCGAGGCACAAAATGGCTGACAACAGTTCCTAGTTTTGAATGTTGGCAACCACTTGACAGCCAATTAGCATTCAGCGCGTGATCGGGAGGGTGCGCTCAAGGTGCGCGCAGGATGCGCGGATCCACCGCGGCCATAGATATATATGTACTTTTAACTGTAATTTTCTCAGTAACTACTGAACAGATTGACACCATTTAAGCAAAAGGCTCGAGTCTGAACTGAGGACTACCTCTTTGCCAAATTTGGAGTAATTCCGTTCAGCAGTTCAGGCTGTAGCTGCGGCTAAACTCCTATGGGAAATTGCATGGGGAAAACACGTTTGGGAGCCCCCTTTTTTCTCGGCCCCCGCTTGACAAATTAATCCGAGACTTATAGGATAGGAGCGGACCGGAGCTGGCCAACTGTTTTCAAAATTTCGCGAAGATTCATCAATCGGTGCCAAAGTTATTGGGAATAGAATGTTGCAGATTTCCAATGAATAATAGGTTATAACTGTAACTAACTACTGGCGACCTACAAGAGGGAATATATATATATAGCTGATGTTAGCCGAGGTATCGGAGTAAGGCCACGGTCCGCCCCAGTTTCCTTCGAGGCACTTCCAGCTACCAGTAACATCGAGTGCAGAGGGAGCGGAGAGACGCCGCATCTTGTCTGCCCAGTAAGCTGCGTTAACCCGAAGGCTGTGGCTGAGAGTTTGGGACTTAAAAAAGACACACAAGTGGAACAATTGTGAAAGCCTCATCAGCCTACTTTGTTTTGCCAGCCCGCTGCATCATGGAACTAGTAGTTCCTAATACAGAAGCGAGCATAAGCAATTGGAAGCAGGTGAGCCCAGCCGCCACTAGGAGGGAGGAGCTTGAAAACATTAAGAGTGAGGTGCATTCACGAACTAAGGATGAGAGCACAAGAAGAAGGCACATGCCGAAACCGGTCTGCTGTGATTCCTGAATAAAGTACCTGATTAAGAAGTCCCGTTGTGTCCGGAGTGATTTTCTTTAAACAGGAGAATCTTTGAATTTATATATATATATATATATATATATATATATATATATATATATATATATATATATATATATATATATCCATGCAACAGCTCCTCTCCACTGGAAAACAAGCAGGACACAGCTCCGGGTAACAACAGGGGATTTATTAAGTGCCACACAGCTCAACCCTCGCAGTCCGTGAAACGCTTTTGGCAGACGCGTTTCTAGCCGGGTTTGGCCGTCATCAGTGCCGGTCTCACAGGCTGGTGGTTACATCTTGGATTCAACTCCGAGACCACTCCCGTAAAGTAGTCTCTCGGCCCCTCCTCCTTCGCGCAGGTGTGCTTTGTGGCTCAGGACAAATTGCATGCTGGGTACTGTAGTCCAACCTGGTTTCGCCTTTCGTGTAGAGCGGAGCCAAACAACAAGTGATGTCCCAAGTTCAGGGCGCTGGGCTCAGCGCTCGCATACAAAGTCCTGAATGAATAGTCCCACTTAACCTCTGTTGTTATCCTTATCAGGCAACTTCATTGCTACCTACTCTCTCCCCTCACTGAAATGACTGCCATGTACATATATCTGTATATATATCAAACTTAGCAAACGGTTCTTGCGCGCTCAGCAGGCAACCTCAAGGTTCCTAGTCTTCCAACTCTTTCCGCCTCTTGAAGCTCCGAAGTCTCGCTTTTCCTAATATTTCTGCCAAGCGCCCGACGCGTTTCGAGGCTCTCCGCCTCCTCTTCATGGGGTCTTCAGCCACTTAACAAGCATAGCGCTCTCCCTCTAATGTTCCAAACTTTATTTCATTGGAATAGTTTGGAGCTTCAAGAGGCGGAAAGAGTCGGAAGACTAGGAACCTTGAGGTTGCCTACTGAGAGCGCAAAATGGTTCATGGTTCCGGATTGATTTCAGCTCCGTCCTTATCAAATTTCCCCCTACTCAAGGGTACAACAATACATGTCTTAACACATCAACCAAACAGGCAACCCACTTAAGGTAAATTACGACTTTCCCAATGGACACGGACATTATTCACCATGATTACCGCTCCACAAACTTTAGATAAGCGTAAATACATTATTTCAGGCAAATGTAAAAAATGTACAAATACAGAGATGCAATCATCTTGTAAAGATAAAAAATACTTTTTAAAAAACAAAATGTAATTTGTGGTTACTCAAACGACCTTCAAACGTCTTTATCGGCTGTATGAAGAGAAAGTCTAGGATAACCTTTACCTCTCCGCATCATTCAATACTCTTAGACTCAATCAGGTAAATAGCAGGTTTATCTGTTATGACAAGGGTAATCAAGCCATGCGTACTTTATATATTGACTGCACAAATGCTGAAATATCCTGCCAGCTGGTTACCAACTTTAGTGAAATACGATAACTGCACAAATGCATTGAAATCCTGCATGCCAATAGACATATTGGGCAAAATAAAGTAACTGCGAGGAATCATTTTTTTTGTCAAATCTGTTTATTGGCATTTGCATTTATAGACATTACATTACATGTGAATTTTCATACAGTATATTTCTGAGGGTATGACCAACTTTCTGTCACATAGAGCATATTGTGTCTCTTAGGCACTGAAATGCAGTGTATAAGTTTACCCAGAATTAGCGTATGTACTAGACTGCATCCTTAATCTAGAAGAGCCTGTGTGACCCAGCCCCATGTACAGAAATGATTCATATATCAAAACAGTAAAACTCCTAATTTTCCTAATTCAAAACAAGCAAACTGCGACATGTCCATAAATATACAGTATGGTGTTATCCCCCAGCCTGCCCCAGTCTCCCACCGGAAAGAGTCACCCCCCGCCCCCACGTGCCACCAACCCCCACCATCCCCCCGCGTTGCAGCACCGTGCGTAGCACCGATCTAGAAGTCAGGTGCAGTGTCCACTATGCGTCTTCCCCAACTGCCAATGACCCCAGCTAATCTCCTGCCACTCCCGCACTCACAATATTCCCTGCCGACTGCAGGGCTTTAAGCATGTGCTCCCAGCGTTCTGCCATGGGCTCCTTGCGAAGTCCTACTGTTTCCTCTCGTTGTATAGCTGTCCATTCCGCCCGGGCCCATGCCTAAAGGGACAGGGTCCAAGCCTGCATTCTAGGTGGGTCCCGCGCCTTCCACCTCTTAGTGAGGAGACGCGTGCCACTACCATCCCCAGACCCAGAAATCGGGACAACTACTTATCCCTTAGGGGCCTCTTAAAAATGTGCAAGTGAAATTCAGGCCAATTACAGGGTATGTCGCGTCTAGTACACTGCGCAAGGAGCTCGCTGATGTCCCCCCAGTAGGTACCCAGCCCTGTACATCTCCACAGAATATGGAGTAGATCAGCATCCACTTCGCCACACCTGGGACAGGACGCATCCGCTCTGTGGAAGTATCTGTTAATGGAGGCTGGAGTAAGGTAGGCCCTATGAATTATGTAGACCTGTATTTGGCGGAAGCGCATGTTCCGGGGGATCCGCAATGGACTATTGAGGAGTTTCTCCCACTCCGTATCTGCTAGTGCTCGCCCCAAGTCCCGCTCCCATTTACCCCGCAATGCGTCCAGGCTTATTTCCGTGTGCGCTCTCAGGGATTCAGCAAACCATTTAACCAGATGTCTTCCCCTGCCCACAACGTGAAGGTATTGTACAGTGAGGTGCTGTTCAGTCTCTGTCGTGACATCTCCCCACCGGATCACTGAAATAATATCGAGGGACAGAATATCGACCAACAAAAATATCGTTGACAAAATATCGAGAGACAAAATATCGAGTTTCTATCTACAAACAGGTAAGTACAAAAATATCGAGTTAAAAATATCGTTTACAAAAATATAGTTGTAAAAAATATCGACTTTAATAAAAACAATGTTTAATTACATTAATATAAAAAATTAATTACTAAAATATACTTAACAATACTTAAAATAACTTTTAATAATTAAATAATTAATGAAAGTAAAAAAAATAATATTTTTTTAATCATATTTCTTAAAACATATATATATATAGTAACAACATTTAATTAAATAATAGCCAATATTATTAACGTACAAATGCAAAAGAGTAAAAATTACTATTCCCACTCCAGTGGGTGCAACAGTAGGGAAAGCGTTGGATAGTGTAGGGGTTAAAATTACTATTCCCACTCCAAAGAGTGCAACAGTGGATATATGACGTTACAACGCAACTTTTACAACGCACTACCATTACAACGTAAGTATTGGTAAGTATATAATAATTTTTATAATTTAAATTATTTAAAATTAATTTAATATAATTTAATTTAATTTAATTTCATTAAATTAAATTAATGTAAATTTAATTTTACTTTATTTTTACATTGTACCCCTGTACCCCAAAAACCCCAAACTGACCCTGAACCCTAAAAATACCCCTTTACCCAAAAACTAAAAACTGACCCTGAACCCTAAAAATATCCCTTTACCCAAAAACCCAAAACTGACCCTGAACCCTAAAAATACCCCTTTACCCAAAAACTAAAAACTGACCTTGAACCCTAAAAATACCCCTTTACTCAAAAACTAAAAACTGACCCTGAACCCTAAAAATACCCCTTTACCCAAAAACTAAAAACTGACCCTGAACCCTAAAAATACCCCTTTACCCAAAAACTAAAAACTGACCCTGAACCCTAAAAATACCCCTTTACCCAAAAACTAAAAACTGACCCTGAACCCAAAAAATACCCCTTTACCCAAAAACTAAAAACTGACCCTGAACCCTAAAAATACCCCTTTACCAAAAAACTAAAAACTGACCCTGAACCCTAAAAATACCCCTTTAATTTAACATAATTAGCAATTAATCAATTAAATTAAATTAATTACCAATTACATTTTAATTAATTAACAAATGTATTTTTAATTAACAATTAATTAAGTATTACTACCAATTATTAAATTTACATATTTAATTAATTATAATTAAATTACTTCCCACCCTATTCACCTATAAACCCACAACCCGCTACAGGAAATAAATTATTGAAATTTACACAATTAGCAATTGATCAATTAAATTAAATTAATTACCAATTAAATTTTAAATATTTAACAAATATTATTTAATTACCAATTAATTAAATATTACTACCAATTAATACATTTACATATTTAATTAATTATAATTAAATTACTTCCCACCCTATTCCCCTATAAACCCACAACCCGCTACAGGAAATAAATTATTTTAATTTACATAATTAGCAATTAATCAATTAAATTAAATTAATTACCAATTAAATTTTTAATAATTAACACATATTATTTAATTACCAATTAATTAATTATTACTACCAATTAATAAATTTACATATTTAATTAATTATAATTAAATTACTTCCCACCCTATTCCCCTATAAACCCACAACCCGCTACAGAATAAAATTACACAATAATTTTAAAAAAATCATTCATTAAAAATAATTATAACATAAAATGACACTTTTCACACATATTATAACATAAAAACACTATAAATAATTAAATATTATTTAAAAAACGATATTTTTTACTATCTAGATCATATACTTGGATATTTTCACTTTCTATATTATTTACAGTCGATATTACTTCACTTACCTTAAAAACGATATTTTGGCTGTCGATATTCTGTCCTGTCGATATTTTGTCCAAACGATATTTAAAACTCGATATTCTGTCCAAACGATATTTTGGAGTCGATATTATGTCTGTGCACCCTCCCCACCCCGTCATCATGTGTGCCAGAAGGGAGCAGTCTAGTAGGAACCCCCCTGGGGGAAGCCCCTCGTCAGTGACCAGTGTCTCGTATGTTGTCAGCGTCCCATCTCTATATAAGTCACCTAGTGTCTGTATGTCTGCGTCATGCCACTGTTCTAGCATATGACGTGTAAGGACCCCCCCACCCTCCAGGTGAGCCCTCCAAAGGCACCGCAGGTGCATAGGGGGACACTGCCCGTGTAAGCTGCAGTGCCCTACGGAAGCACCTATATGCCACCACCAGCAGCAGCAGGGTGGGATGCGCCGGGGCTGCAAGTGGGTGAAACAGCATGAGGATTTGTTCCAGTGTGTATGGGGGATCGTCCGTAGTAGTGTTTGAAGCAGGGGGCAGCGTGTCCGCCTCTGTCTGTGGGGAGAAACAATTTCCCAAGTGCCAGCCGATCGCGGGATGGACCCCAGATGAAGTCTCGCAGTACCTTGTTAAGCATGGAGAAAAAGGAGGCGGGCAGAAACAACGGCAGATTAGTGAAATGGTATAGCAGACGCGGGAGCATGACCATTTTAGCTAGGGCTACTCTGCCCGTGGGCGTCAGTGGGAGCGTGGACCAGAAGCCGATCTGAGATCTGAGCGCTGTCACGGCTCGACCCAAGTTCCCGTCAAACAGGTCAGTCGGCTGGCGATAAATTTGGATCCCCAGGTACTTAAATGTATCCGCCATCCACTGGACTCTCGTGCCCTGTATCCGGAACCCTGGCTCCTCCACTCCTTCCTTAAATGCGAAGAGGCCGGACTTGCCTGCATTTACCAGGAGCCCCGAGAGCTCTGCAAAGCGGTCCAGCAGGCGATCCAGGCACTCTGGGATGTTACTCACATCTCTGACAAACATCAGCAGGTCATCAGCATATAGCGACACCTGGTGCACACCATCCCCCAACGGAAGGCCAACATCCAGATTTTGTCTCATGGCCGCAGCCAGGGGCTCCATGGCCAGCGCGAAGAGCAACGGGGACAGCGGACACCCCTGCTGGGTGCCCCTGCCAACCGCTACTGCCTCCGAGATGTAGGGTCCTAACCTCACACGGACCACTGGGTTGCGATACAGGAGGTCCACCATCTGCTGGAAATCCACACCTAGCTCATATTTCACCAACACTGACTGCAAATACCCCCACTCAAGGCTGTCAAAGGCCTTTTCCAGGTCTAATACCAGGCACCCCGCTCTAGGCCAGTCTCTTGTCGCGCCCGCCGCTACTCTAAAATACCTCCTCAGGTTCAGCGAGGTCGACCACGCTGGCACACAGCCGTTTTGGTCTGGGTGCACCAGGTGCGGGACCACCGGCGCCAGCCGCTCTGCCAGGATTTTGGCGTAGACTTTATAATCTACATTCAGCATTGCCAGTGGGCGGTATGAGCCCAGTGCTGTGGGGTCTTTGTCAGGTTTGGGCAGCGATACCAAGGAAGCCTCCCGCAGAGTCGGTGGGAACCGTCCCTCATCAATCGCCGTATTGTACAGCTGGAGGAGCCAGAGCGCTAGGATCTCCCTGTTGGCTTTGTAGTATTCCGCTGGTAGGCCGTCAGGGCCCAGGGATTTCCCAGTCGCCAAGGCCTGAATCGCTTCCGCAACCTCCTCTAAAGTGATGGGGGTAGTAAGCGTACCATTTTGGGCGTCAGTGGCCGTGGGCAGGTCAACCGAGTCAAGAAACTCAACCAGTGCATGTCTGGGGCCAGTACCCCGGCCCACATACAGCTGTCTGTAGTGATCAGTCAGCGCCTGATGGATCTCGCGCTGCGTGTAGACCATTTCCCCTCCCCCTGTACAGATGGCACCCACCTAAGCTCCGCGGTCAGACTTTTGCACCAGCCAGGCTAGAAGCCGCCCGGCCCTATCCGCCTTAGCATGGGTCTTGGACGTGTGCGCCGCATAACTGTGGCATCTCAGCCGTTCCATGAGGACCGCATGCTCCCCTCGTAGTGCACCCAGTCTGGCCGAGTGACCTCCCTCTCGTATTGTAGAAGCTCAGATTCTAGTATAGCCAGGGATTCGGACACTGTTTTACGGATGTTCCACATGGCACCTATACAGTGCCCGCATATGGTCGCTTTATGTGCGTCCCATTCCGCCATCATCCGGATCAGCCGCCGTCCCCGCATTTTCCTCAAAATAGGCCAGGATGGCAGTGCCCAGTGAGGAACGAAACGCAGCGTCTTCAACCGCTGCCAGCTACAACCGCCACGTGGGCCTGGGGGGTCGGTCCGCTTCCCAGCTAATCTGAAACAGCAGGGGATTATGGTCTGAGTGTGTCCTACCTAAATATTCCGCCTTAGCCAAGAGCGGAAGCAAGGACTGGGAGCCCACTATACGGTCCAGGCGGACATGTAGGTCATGGACTGGTGAATAGTAGGAGTATATTTTATCAGAGGGATGCTGCACCCGCCAGAGATCATGCACTCCCCAATGCGCAAGCCAGTCCTGCAGCGCCTGCGCATTTGATGCTACCGGCGCAGCGCGAAGAGGGGGAAAGGACCGGTCCAGGTGTGTGTCAAGTACCATGTTAAAATCTCCGCCTAGTAACCATGGGAGACCTGTGTACGGGTGAAGCACTCGATTCAGGCTTTCCAGGAATGAGGGCTGACCCGTGTTGGGGGCATATACGGACCCCAATAGAACCACCTGCCCATTGAGTTTTCCCTGTGCCAAAGAGTACCTCCCCTCTGGGTCCACCTGAGCTTCCTCGCATATGAACGGGACACCTGCTCTCACCCAAATTAGTGTGCCGCGTGCATGTGCTGAGTACACTGTGCCGTACAGCTGTCCCCTCCAGTGCCTACGGAGTTTATCAAGTTCTACCCGAGACAGGTGGGTCTCCTGTAGAAGCGCGATCCCCACCCTGTGTCGTTGGAGATTAGAGAATACAGAGTAACGGCGCGCTGGGGTGTGCATGCCGCGGATGTTCCAGGTCATGATGTTAGTGCTCGCCATGCATGGAATTGTAGTATCGCTGCGCGGGGGTCGGGGGGGTACCAAGCCGGACTAATGGGCAGTTGCTCGTGGGAGGTATCTGCATGTCGCTTCTGAATCTTATAAACAACATTCAACAATACAACATGGTGGGCGAATACCCAACTGGGCATACGTCCAAACATAAAAGTGGGTCTATCCCTCAGTGTTTCGTGGTCGCAGCACCGTGTTTGTAGGATGGGGTGTGTAGCCAGCAATTGAGTGTAAACACTCCCTTATCCAGGGCCTATGAATGTCTAAGAGGTGCTCTAGGATGACTAAGGCGCTTAACACGCAAGACTCAGCGCAGGCCGCTTGCTCGGGATGTTTGTGTACAATCTAGGGTCAGCACCGCCCAGTCGCGGGCTGGAAAGCTCCCCCCCGGATCTCAGGTGATATACATTCCCTGTGAGGCGCCGATGTGGGAGACCCAGTGTCCCACTCAAACAGTGCGCTGCGCAACAGCTAGGCAAAGGATATAGTGTACAGTTCGTGGCTGACAGAGCCTTCAGTCCGGTCGATAGAGTCCCTCGCACAATCACACAATGAAGTCCGCTGTCTGTGGTGTCACCACAGGTAGACTGACGTCTTCTGACAGTTCAGTGGAAGGAGAGGACGGACCACTTGCGTCGACATCACTCTGCTGCCTGGTGTCAAAACTGCCGGTGTTGGTCGCCACTCCCAATGTCGCAACTTCCTCCAATGCTTCCTGCCTCTCCTGTCGTTCCGGGCTGGGGGCAACCTGGCCCAAGTCCGCACTCTGCCGCGCCCCTCTTTTCCTCCTCCGCCTCTTGGAGCGTTGTTCTTGTCATCCGCCGACCTCCGGACCCATGGGCCTCGTTCCCGACCACTGTACCGTCTACTCCAGTCAGTCCCAAACTTCCGACGGGGCCTCAAAGAAGCGTACGCCCTCCTTGGTGACCACCCAGAGGCGAGAGGGGAACAGCAGGGAGTAGGGTAGCTCCAGTTCTCGCAGTTGCCGCTTTACAGCCATGTACGTGCTTCTTCGCTTCTGCACTGTCGCTGTGTAGTCTGGAAAAAACATCACACGGCTGTTGCCCACCCTGGGGTCAGTCAGCTTCCGGGTTTCGCGGAGTACCACATCGCGGTCTCGATAGTTGAGGAGTTTGAAGAGAAACGGGCGAGTCCAAGTCCCTGGCCGCTGAGCCTGTGCCGGTACTGTATGTGCCCTCTCCACCACAAAATGCGCTGATAGTGTCCCGGGTGTCAGGAGCTCCTGTAGCCACAGCTCTGTGTATTTCTCAGGGTCCCTCCCTTCCTCTCCCTCCGGGAGGCCGCCCACTCTGACGTTGTTGCGTCGAGAGCGCCCTTCCACATCCTCCGTGCGGTCTTCTAACGCATGAACCCTGTCCACCAGATCTTGTAATGCTGAGGCATGACTGCGCACCACGGGCTGCAATTCTTGGACGGACTGATGCTGAGCGGTGATCGCTTCCGACAGCTTACGGTGATCTGCATGAAGCAGTGTGAAATCCGAAGTGACCTTATCTATCCGCGCTTCAAGGGAAGTTTTAGTTTGCGCCAGTGTGGTTCCAATACGCTCCACCGCCGCCAAAACAGAGTCCATCTTAGCTGCCAGCGTTGCTGTGAGCTCTGAGTCCTCCCTGCTCCATTCTTGCGTTGGGCCCGTGTCGCCCGTCACCTGCTGGTGTTGCTTCGGCCTGTCCCTTAACTTCCCCATCACTAGCTGCTGCGCTGTTAGCATCAACGTGCAGGTTCAGCGTGCCAGTACGCAGCGGAAGAGTGCCTCACCAGTTCGAGCACCGCCGCCGCGACCGTCTTGGGGGTTTTCACTCAGGGCGGGCCACCGCCGCCAAAGGTCAACTTCAATCGATTGCCCGTGTTATACTCGATGCCCACCGCTGGGTCCCTGTGTCTCTAGCGCCAGTTCGGCCACCTAACACACCAGGGGTTGTAGCGTGGGGTGGCGCGGGTCAAAATGTCTTGCACGGCACCACGTGGGGCGGGGGGAGAGAATCGTTGCAGCTCCAGGCAGTCCAGGGATTACTGACTCTTCGGCTGTTCAACTGCCGCCAGCCAGAAATGTTCCACTGAAGATGAGGGTGCGCCGGTATTAACACCGCCGCCCAAGCCCCAGCACCACTACGCCGGCATTTTAGAAGCTCCCGCGAAGCGGATCAGGGCTCAAGTGCGGGCATATTCTCAAGATGATAACCGAGGGGCCTTCCAGCGCCGGCGCCGCTGATTACCAGTAGGGCAACTGCAGACTCCGTGCACATAGTTTATTGTCAGCAGGCAATGCAGGCTAGAATGGCATATGAGCCGCCATGTTAGGGTCAGGCAAGGCAAGGTTACCGGGCGTGTGCAGTCACATTTCAGAAGCCCCCACCTCCAGACCTGCCCGTGAGTGGATCCTAGCACCAGTCCGCAGATGTTGTGTAGTGTAGCTCCTATCTTCCCAATAGGCTCTGCGCATTGGAATAATACCTACAGCAGTAAAGGCCTAGACCAGACGTTAACTAGGTCTACTACTGTCGATACTAGACTTAATTTTTGGGTTTGCCAGCTAAGCTCAGAGTTCGCTAGAAACTTTCTCGAATGTTCAGGAAAGAATTACCTTCCCTGATTAGACAAGAAGGGATTTAGTTTCTGACAACCATAGAACATGACAACTTTGCTCTCCCCTAATCAAGAGTCAATCTCAAGAGTCGTGTGAGCACAAGGCAATTATTTTACTCAATCAGTACGTGCATTCTTAGTCTCATCAGAATGTAGAGAAAAGGAAGAGACGGGCGTGTTCAATAAAAAGGTGTTATTTATTGATCAGTCTCTTTTCTCATACATGAGAAATGGATCGATATTATTGCAATACTTATAGTTAAGTAAAGTGCATACATTAAAAGCAATAGTATAAAATAATACTGTAAAAACATTGATATGGTTTCTGAGTCATATGATGTTTAAAATGATTAAAATATATTTACATACACATATACATTTGACTAAACGTACTCAACTGGTGTTTCTAAATACGCCTACCCCGTGTACCTGACCTAAGTCTAATGCGTGGGCGGGAATAGAAAGTTACAGTTTAAGTTAAGTTTGTTTTTGCCAAGTGAATAACTAAAGAATTCTCTGTGAGGGGTTATTCAGTTCTGTACCTGGAAGTTAGGATGAATGAGGAATGGTATCTCTTTCTCTGCTCTCGATATTCCAGGCTGCCTGCGAGGGCTGCCCAGAAGCGCCGGTGCTGGGTCTCTCGGCTTGAGATAGCAGCGCGTCTCTCAGCGCGTCAGGAAGGCGGGGCTGCTGCCAGCGGGGTCTGCTTCTGCTCTCGGCTTCGGCAAGTATGGCTGCTCCGTCTTGTCACCACGCGTGTGTTTGCATAGGGAAAGATCGGCAATATTTATACCTTAAAGGTGCCGAGATTGACGTAAGGATGGACATAGATACGTCAATAAAGATGTCATACGACTTGCTCGTTGGCACATTCTTTACTAAAGTTCTCTGTGAAATCAAAACAATGGGCGCATGGATTTTTCCAGGTTGTCATAGGTTTGATTTGTTATGAGAACGTCGTATGCCTTATCAGGGGCTGGAGGAATGTCGCTTGTCTAATTAGATCTCAAGCGTTATGACCTAATCAGATAACACGTTCCTGTGCCGTAGTGTGACTGCGTCAGATAACGGTATCTGCATCATGGGGGCTGTTCTTGCCTCATGGGCTGACTGCTAGTTAACTTGATAGTTAGTTTAACCAGAATAGGGTCAGGAATAGGGGGATCGATTCAGAACCTATAGGAATACACGACACCCACTCCACGCTAACTATGGTCATAATCTACTAATCTATGCATAGTATAACATAGTACAACATACTATAGAGTATAGTGTATACCTTACCACCCCAAAATACATAAATGCATTTTGAAATTTTTCAAATATACTGAAAAATTGCAGTCATATATATTGTATGCACTTAAGCTATGAATTAAATGCAAAAGTAAACACGCATTTTTATGCATTATTGCTTATGGGTATATGAGAAATACACATGAAATGGCTCTTAATATGGCTATACAGAAAGGAAGGTCGAGACCATTTCATCACATAATAAAATATTTGTGAACATACCAGCGGGCAGCTAAAGTCTATATAAAGTATCTAAAAATAGAAATCTTAGTTCTCTAGGAATAGTTTCTTACTTTAAGCAGAAGATCAGTGTCCCGGAAAAAATATAGGAAGAAAAATATTTTAGGGGCTTGCTGAAAAAATTGCTGTCCGTGAACTGGATTGTAATTGTTCATGTGACTTTATTTTTAAAGTTGAAGGCCGAATTCAGGGAACGCCGTGTGCGAGTTTACTCAAAAGTCTCTATTCTTGTTCTGGAGAGAACATCATATCATTCAGGCTTTCGAAAAAACTGTCAACAGCTTCATGGGAAAGTTCCACTAAGTCGGGAATAGGTGTAACCATGCATTCATGCGCATGATTGTCTCCATTGACATTCTGATTTGCATCACTGACAGAAGGTCGTACCTGTTCGATGCTGCTTTCATCTTGAACTTCACTACTCTTCAATCGTAGTGGTGAAGATTCCAGGAATGCCGTCATCAGGATTGGCAGCCTTTGAGGGCAGCACAATGCGTGAACCTTGGTAGGAACCAACAGTGTATCTGCATCCACTGGCGCATCCGATTGCAGCGTCAGACAGGTGTCTAACACGCATTCTTCTCCGCATAGCAGACACCTTAGTACAGGTAAAACACACCTTTGCCACATTGGTCGAAATGATAGAAACCAAGTCATGTTCAGGTCTCTAAGCCGGGAGAGTCCCAGGATTTTTGATATCCGGTCCCGGTATCCAATGGCTAGGATCGTATCTTCCATTGTCGCGAGAGTTTGATCTGTGACATGGGTTGCCATAACGAAAAATAAGGACTAGGAATAGGATTCCTGCAATTAGTCCCAGGATCAAGGGAAGTCCGCCAAAAATCGAATGGACGAAATCTGGAAAAATACCCAGTATGGCTTTGAATGGTGTTAATGCCATCGAAAATACTGTCTTAAATACGCCTGAGATCCCATTGGTATCAGAAATATTTAAGATTTCGCTCAGGATTTCCGCAAAATGTACGGGGGAATTAGTTGATAATAATGTATGTATCTCTGCAGTCGTCCTTGCGACTTGTAGATCATACGTTTCTTTTGATGACGTGAGCCTTGTAGGCGTCTGAAGAAGCACTGTTTTCATTCTGCTTAAAGTATCTATTCGAATAGAAGTAATTTTCAAATTGGGCCATGCCCTTGCCTCCCTGTCTGGAAAGGAGCTGGGGAACAAAGAACGTCCACAGCACTTGACCTTCGCCGTCGTAGTGACTAGATAAGGAGTCCCGGGCATAAGACTACAACATCTGCGGTCTACAATAAGAATGTAACTCCCATTATAGAGTCTTTGAAAGAATGGTTCTATTTCAGTTGCAGGTGCGCCTTGCTGGTGACATGAAAGGTTGTATGAATTCCCTTCACAGGCTCCGTGCAAACTAATACCGTTACACAGAAGCGTGCCGCTTAGTGACATAGCACAATTGTTGCCACTAAGAAACACTTTCTGTCCTTTATTACTGATACATGCATGTGAATAGGGCAGGTTCCATGTTGTTTTAAGGTACCCCTTTCCCAATTTCTCGTACATGCCAGCCTGTATATATTTTTGGCAGTATTGAAACCTGAAGGTTGAGATTGGAATATTTATGATTCCGTGGATTATCCATTCACTGACAGGTCGTTCTGACATTGTCATTGGTAATCTTTCTAGTTTTTCAATGCTCAAGATTGTATAATCAGCACCCTTTTGCGCCATACCGATTTGTCTATCAGTAAGGTTAAAGATTTGGAATAGTGACGTTGTGTTGATTAAACGCCAAGGCACATAGCCTGAACGCAGATTTTGTAACGTCCAGCCAAGCTGTACAATAGAACGCAATTGTGACTGACCATGTTGTAATAACAGTAAGTCTTGCGATAATATATCGATTGCTGAAGACACAATGCTGTCCAATGAAAAAATTCTGGAGGACAGAGTCATTAACCCATTGTCCACTATAGAAAGTGATTTTTCCAAATTAATACGGTCAATTTCCCGTATTCTCTCTGCTGTTTCAATTTGAGTAACCTTCCAGGCCTCATTGTATGCTGCATATACAGAGGCTGCTATGAAACGCTTTTGACGCTGTTTGCGTGGTCCCAGAATGAAATCACGCAAGTCAGCACCATCAGTAAGTAAAGTTAGGTGTTGCTTAATTTCAGGCAGTGTGGAAGTTTGAAGCCATTGAAGGCATAATTTGCCCACACTGTAGGTGGTTATTATCCCTGGGTGATGTCTTTGGGGATATCTAGTGTCTGGCCTGGTCATTTTGAACCCCTGTGTTTTATTCAGGAATCTGTCTTGACAGTTATTAGTATCTGTTGGCCAGATCAACCACTGTTTCCAATCAGGATGTGTTCTGTTTTGGTTTAATATATGGTTTACGTCTATCTCCTCATCTGTATCAGAGCTATTGCTAAACATTGTTGGCTTTGGAATAGACGGTTTATTTAAATCTTTGATTTTGGCTAAGCCAAGACAGGTGGTTTGTTGAACAGTGTCATTTAAAAATATCATTTGTTCTGGGATCATGCAGGCTCTAAACAAAGCTTCTAAACCCTGTACTTGCCATTCTTTTGTACCCCAAACACTTTTCAAATCAACATTTTTGTCCCAATAATCAAATCCAAAAGTATTCATGTTTTCAAAGAACGAGTCAGAATAAATTAATTTTGTGTTGGTTATCATGGTTTTCATCCCTGTCTTGTTTGACAATTTAAAATAAAATGTTTCAGCATTACTTGTGTTAAAACCTGAAAAATATGAATATTTGTCATAAACGGTTCTTGAGCTCCCTTTTGGAGGTGTAGCACAATGTTCCCATTGATTATAATTTAAAACATTTCTAGGTTGTGCAGATTTATGTAAAAAATGGTTACCATAATGGTTATAGCAATACATACTATCATAATTTGTTGAACCTTGCAAATAATCATGTTTTGTAAATTTAGCAGACATTACTAAGTCAGACATCATGTTATTAATGCTTTCGAAGTCCCAATCATCAGCAAATGAGTTTGGTTTTGCAAAGTCACTCAAGGAGATCTTGATTTGGTGTGGATATTTCAGGATCTCGACCGGACCATAAATTTCATAGTCAGTGTTGTCCCAGGCTACCCCACCAGGTATCGGATTGGCTGTGAAGTTGGCTGAAGAAAGTTCTGGAGAAAGTTCTCTTTTCTCGACGTGTGAAGATGTGTGTGGTTTGAGGACCAAGTTGATGTTCTGACTTGCTGTGTCCATTTTAGCATATTTTCCCTCAATGAAGCGTCCCAAAGTTAATACCATGATGAGCCAAAGTATGAGGATAAATGCACCAAAACCCACCCAAAATTCAATCCATGGTGAAATCAGATATGTTTCTTTCAGTTCTTTCAAAAGTTCCTTCGCTTTGTCTTCAAAGGATTTGGATGATGGCTGTGTCTTTGGTTCACTGAAGCCTTCAGAGGAATCATCGAAGTTGATGAAGTAACCGGATGCAGTTCTGTCAATTGTTCCAATTGGTTCAGGATTTTTGTTTCTTGCATTTTCACTTGGTACTTCAGTATAGATTGGTGTGTCTCTGCTAAATGTCTTTATTTGGGTTTTCAGAGGTCTGAGTTCTATTGCATTGTTGCATAGTCCTTGTTGTTCTTCTGTAGGCGTTTCGAATGTGATGAGCCTCTTTGTTAGGACCTCTGTACTGGTAGCAAACCTTGGTGTTCTGCTACTTATTGGGAGTCCACTTGGCCTACTGTTTGTTATCGGCCACATATTGTGGTTTTACCAGGTCGATGGATACAACTCGGTTCTCCTTTTTTCCAGCAAGTGGCGGTAGTACAACTGATCTTGTCCCGTTGACAGACAAGACAGGAACTGCTTTTCTGTAAGAAGGCCCAAATTCCTTCTTTACCGCGATCTTCTCCCTGACTAGAACCCCGACTTTTGGAATCCAGACAGGTCTTGCTGGGACAGGTGGTGATTCTTCAGTGGTTGTTGGCTGTTGTTTCAACTGTATGTTGCTCAGGTCTTTTCTTGTTTTGTTTAAGTCCTGCAAAATAGCCAAACGGTCTTTGACATCAAAGCTTTTTTCTTTCACCACTGAAGTCTGACTATCAAGGTCAGAGATAATCATTCTAGTTCCAAATAATAATTCGTACGGACTGAATCCCTTCAGAGAATTTCTTGGCAAGTTATTTAGACTACGTTGGACACTTATTAGATGTTTGACCCACCCAGCTCCCGAACCTAATATCCTTTCCATTATAGATTGCTTTCTGCCTTGGTTTTTTCTTTACACCATCCCATACCCTCAGGAAGGAAGTGAGAAGATTCCCGCTGGGCTGTGCTCATTTGGCCATGTTCCCCCCCCCGCCGGAGGGCTAGAGAGAAAACAATGGTCAAACGTAGCATGCTCTTAGCGTATATGCCATTTAGACTCGCAAATCTTATATAACAGTCCGGACGTCAGCCGAGCGCTGGTGATCTACATTATAAGTGGTAACTAGCCTGTATATGTTAATCGCAAGCCCTGATTTTTACTGCTGATATTATCTGCCGTAATACGACGAGGTATCAAACTCGTTCTCTCCCCACTGCGATCTCTATTGCAGTTTGGGCAGCGTTTTACAAACATGGTATGATGCAAGCTCATGCCTGGCCACCAGTACCGTGATTGTAAATCTTCCAGAGAATCTTTTAGTTTGAGGTGTCCAAGACCCTCACCCATATGTGCGTCTGCGATTAACAAGCTTCTCCTGTCCATGTTTTGTAATCACTCTATCCCCCACTCCAGGGATTCGAGCAAAAGGAACGGAGTTTGCATCTATGATGTATGTGTAATTGAGTGGATAGTTGATCGGTAACGCTGAGCAGTCGCCTTTTGATGACGTTTTCACCGCCAGCAATGTTTCACCGTCAATATATTTTAATGTACGCTTTTTTCGAACTACGGTAGCCGATTTAGTGGCTGCCGCTGCGGCTGTTTCAGCCAATGAATTCCCTACAACGTGAACGCCATCACGTTGATGACTCAGTGAGTGAGTCACGTGAGTCTTTGGTAGTTCTTTTTGTAAAAGAGCTATTTGTTCCCAGAGCAGTTTCTGCTTTATTGGTGCATCTGTGTCATCTTTGTAACCGTTCTGAATCCATGTCTGCAAATCGCTGTTATATGATTTGACGCAGTAATATGAATCTGACACTATAAGTGTCGGGAATTCGCGATCCGCATTATCTAGCGCCATTTTCAATGCGATTATTTCAGTTTGTTGTTCTGAATTAGTTTCTACTGAGTGTGATTTTGTTAATAGAGGTTTTAATATACCTCCGCGCCACACTTCTTTTGTAATCTCACATGTGGGGTTGTATGCTTGTTCTCCCCAAACGGACGGTTGAGCATGTCCGTCTGTGTAGATTACACAGGCGTAATGTCGTAGAGGCAGAATGTCGATTGGCAGAGGATACGTCTTTTCATATTTTAGATTTTTCAATTCTTCTAGTTCTGGATCAAAGTAGTAGTATACTTTGTCCGTTGTGATTGAATTCACCCATTGTATCCATTCCGGATTCAATGTTGTTGTTGGTAAATTACACGGTGTTGTTAGTGCCTCAAAGGCTGATTCTGCTGTTCTGACTGTGATATGTCTACCGTCAGCTATGTCTTTTTCTCTAGCTATTGCGGTTTGAACTGCACGAATGATTTTTTCTGTATTACTGAATTTCTGTTCAGCTTCTGTGTACATGTGTGATTTAAATGCAATTGGTACCTTATCTCCCTCATTAGAGGTTAGGTATGTGAATCCGCATCTCCCTGGGATGACTCGAATCACAAGGTTGCGTGTATTATCACGTGTTTCTAATTTTGTTTTAATTAGCATGTCTGTTTGTAAGGATCTCAAAATTTCTGTGTGTGTTTGAGTCCAACTGGATCTTTTAAAGTCTGGTTTAATTAGATCATAAAGGGGTTTGACCCTTTCTGAGTAATTTGCAATGTAAGTTCTTCCGAAATTTAGGAAGCCTAGAATTGACTGTAGGTTTTTTAGTGTTTTAGGAGCTTGGATTACGGCACATTTCTCTAGGAAATTGTCTGCCAGGCTTTTGCCTTCACTTGATAACTCATATCCTAAGAATAGGACTGTCAGATGGGCAATTCTGGATTTTTTGAAGTTGAATTTGTAACCCTCTGCAGCGAACCCAAGTATTATGGTGTTCACCCTTTTCAAGTGAGTCTCCAAGTCATCATCTGTTAAGTATATGTCATCGACATAAGATAATGCTTCATCATCATATAGTTGTAGTAATTCTGTTACTCTCGCTGAGAATACCCCTGGGCTGTTCTTGTACCCCTGGGCTAACCGACAGAATTGTTTTTGAGTGCCATTTACTGAGAATGCAGTTAAATATCTGCTCTCTGGTGCTATGTTTTGACAAAAGAATCCATTGGAGATGTCCAAGGTTGTTTTGTATTTTTTGCGCACTATGTTATTCATTAGTGCAGCACTGTGTGAGTTTTGCACTGCAAAAGTTTTGCAACATGTGTTAAGGTGTCGGTAATCCAAAACTAGACGGTATGAATTGTCTGGTTTGGAGACCGGAAACAAAGGATTGTTCATTTGTGAGGTGCAAGTTTCAATCACCCCCTGGTATTCTAGCTGATCTAGTATTTCATTTACCTGTTTTTTAGCTTCTTGCTTAATTGGGTACTGCCTTTGTGCAGTTGGTTGTGATTTTAACTGGATTTTGTGAGGAGGAGAATCCTCATCCCATCCTACATGATTTTTATATAAAGCAGGTGCTAAGGCCACTGCCCACTTTCTAACAAGTGTATAATTTTTATGAATCGGGATTTGATTCGAGAAGGCAGGCATAATTACTTCTTCGCCATGAGGGCACTCCCTGACAAACTCTGGTGGCCAGTCTTTTTCAGCTAGAAGGATGTCATAGCCCTTGGAGAGGTTATCCCAAAATAGTCCCCTTATTTTCCTAGTCTTATCTCCCTCTATACGTAATGTTATCTCGTATATCTTGTGGGGCTTGCTAACTCTGGTATCTGCAGTTTCCACTTGAAGATATTCATTCGTGTCCACTGTTTCCAGATGATTCATAAGGACTTTGCGAGCTATGCTCACCTCTGCTGCGCTGTCTAGCATTGTCTGAGCCCACTCTCCGTTTTTCAGTTGTGTCCTCAGTATTCTCGGCATTGTTAACTACCTTGATACTGGCTACCTTCTTTTTTGGAAATTGTAATTTCTTTTTTTGTTGAGCAGGTTCCTTGTCTTTGGACTTGGCGTGCTCTTCTCTTTGTTCTGATCGTCCTCTTCTTTCCGATTTCTGCGAGGAAGTCTGAAAAGATTGAGAGGGACGTGTATCAATGTCTTGATATCTATCAGGTTTTTTAATATTATCCCTATTTCTAAGGTTATATCTATTCCCAGAGGGGTCACTCTGCGGTGACCTCTGTCTTCTGTTTGGAGATTTTTCTCTTCGCCTAGGAGACCTTCCTCTGGACTGGAATTTCTTTTCTTTAGGATTGGATTGTTTGTTTCCATCCCAGTTCTTTTTTGGTGAATTATTATTAAAAAATATTTTTTCTGGACTTTCAGTCAGTTGCGGTTTTACTGGTATTCCACCTAAACTATCTCTGCCTAGTTCCTCATAGGATTTTTCTATGATTCTGGCTATTTCAGCTGGTTGGTCTGCGATATCTGTCTCTTTTAACCTTTGGCGGATCGCCACGTTTGCTGCTTCACCTTTTATGTTGGCTAATAATATAGCCGAGACCTGCTTGAAGTCTTTTAGTAATTTCATACCAAGAGTTAAAGCAGGTTCTGGACCGTATTCATCTTGAATTTGTTTTAGCACATCTGGTATTACCGAAATGGATGGAACACCGTGCGTTTTTGTGTAGATAGAAGCAAAGACTGTACCCCAAGTGTCACAGTCCTCAATGTGTGGTGCGATTCCCATTGGGAGACATATAGTCAGAATCCTGTGTTTTTCTAGCGGGGTGGTGTCAGGAAACACCGCCTCTATTTGGGTGATTTTCTGTGCCAACCAGAATGGTATTTGTTCCCGTTTAGCCGGAACTTTCCCTAGGCAGGATTGGATGTTCTGTGGTGTAATTTTGTTTGTGTTCCCCTGGTGAGGGGTAAGCTGTGGTAGTTTAATCGCTGGCTGAATTGTAGAAGTCCGCATCACATACTGTACTAATTGTCTGTGAATTTTTAGTAATTGTTTTAGCTGTATTAACAGCTGTGGTGCAGGCATCTCGTCGATGTCTGGATGTGGTGTGTATCCGGCTAGGACCGGCCACGTTGCTCCTGGTCTACCTAAAGGACCGAGCCTGGTTATGTGATTATTATGTTTTAGGGCGCCATCAAATAAGAGCAAATGCTCTTGGTATTTGAGTGGTACTTCCACCTCCTCGAAAGGAGTGTACATTTCTGGTGGAACCTCTATTTTGTAATAGTGGAAGTTACTTTGTTACAGCATTTGCTGCTGGAAAATGTATCCATGTATAGTATACCTCTGTCTGCCGATATTCGTGTGCCTCAATTACGAATATGACTGTTCCACCTCTAGGTGTCAGTCCATTTTCTATAAGTTTTAGAGTTATAGATCTCCTTTTGGCGACCGGGATGAGTATTATATCCAGGTCTGCATCGAGTGCTGTATTATCAGCTGCTGCTATTTCAGCTGCTAATCTAACTGCTTCTCTTTCTTCATCACTGTCTCCCATTTTACCGACAGGATGGTATTATGTTTATTTTGTTGTTTGCAGATCAGGTTTCTTTTGGAAACAGAGATTAGATGCACAATATTTTGGAACTGTTTATCCTTCAACGTTGACTAGACCAAGAACCATACATAGGAGTTCCCTCCTGCAAGGTTTTGGAGGATATTACCTTTCACCCACTCCAGACGTCTTTGGAGTATGTGGGAAAAGGGGTCTGAGTGAGAAAGCACGACTGAGTTACTCTAAATGTCTTACGTTAGTTTTATCGCCCTTTCCAAACGCGTTGGGCGCCATGTAGTGTAGCTCCTATCTTCCCAATAGGCTCTGCGCATTGGAATAATACCTACAGCAGTAAAGGCCTAGACCAGACGTTAACTAGGTCTACTACTGTCGATACTAGACTTAATTTTTGGGTTTGCCAGCTAAGCTCAGAGTTCGCTAGAAACTTTCTCGAATGTTCAGGAAAGAATTACCTTCCCTGATTAGACAAGAAGGGATTTAGTTTCTGACAACCATAGAACATGACAACTTTGCTCTCCCCTAATCAAGAGTCAATCTCAAGAGTCGTGTGAGCACAAGGCAATTATTTTACTCAATCAGTACGTGCATTCTTAGTCTCATCAGAATGTAGAGAAAAGGAAGAGACAGGCGTGTTCAATAAAAAGGTGTTATTTATTGATCAGTCTCTTTTCTCATACATGAGAAATGGATCGATATTATTGCAATACTTATAGTTAAGTAAAGTGCATACATTAAAAGCAATAGTATAAAATAATACTGTAAAAACATTGATATGGTTTCTGAGCCATATGATGTTTAAAATGATTAAAATATATTTACATACACATATACATTTGACTAAACGTGCTCAACTGGTGTTTCTAAATACGCCTACCCCGTGTACCTGACCTAAGTCTAATGCGTGGGCGGGAATAGAAAGTTACAGTTTAAGTTAAGTTTGTTTTTGCCAAGTGAATAACTAAAGAATTCTCTGTGAGGGGTTATTCAGTTCTGTACCTGGAAGTTAGGATGAATGAGGAATGGTATCTCTTTCTCTGCTCTCGATATTCCAGGCTGCCTGCGAGGGCTGCCCAGAAGCGCCGGTGCTGGGTCTCTCGGCTTGAGATAGCAGCGCGTCTCTCAGCGCGTCAGGAAGGCGGGGCTGCTGCCAGCGGGGTCTGCTTCTGCTCTCGGCTTCGGCAAGTATGGCTGCTCCGTCTTGTCACCACGCGTGTGTTTGCATAGGGCAAGATCGGCAATATTTATACCTTAAAGGTGCCGAGATTGACGTAAGGATGGACATAGATACGTCAATAAAGATGTCATACGACTTGCTCGTTGGCACATTCTTTACTAAAGTTCTCTGTGAAATCAAAACAATGGCCGCACGGATTTTTCCAGGTTGTCATAGGTTTGATTTGTTATGAGAACGTCGTATGCCTTATCAGGGGCTGGAGGAATGTCGCTTGTCTAATTAGATCTCAAGCGTTATGACCTAATCAGATAACACGTTCCTGTGCCGTAGTGTGACTGCGTCAGATAACGGTATCTGCATCATGGGGGCTGTTCTTGCCTCATGGGCTGACTGCTAGTTAACTTGATAGTTAGTTTAACCAGAATAGGGTCAGGAATAGGGGGATCGATTCAGAACCTATAGGAATACACGACAGTTGGTGGGAACTGCCGCTCCAGCCCCAGCGGAATCCCAGGGTCGGTCTCAGCTGAGTCGGGGGCATGGCGCCATTTTGCGCTGATCGCGCTGAAGAAGGGCCCATGCTGCGGGCGACAATCAGGTGATCCAACAGGGTTCGCCGCTTAGTCTGGGTTGCCCGAGTGTGTGATTCCGACCCGGGGAGATAGAAATCCCTGCCTCCGATATGCCGTTTGCTCCGAGTTGGAGTCTTGTGACCCACCACTTGCTGCAGGGTCACCGGCCACAATCCCCTTTCGGCCCCGCAATGGCCACTGTGCACCAGCTACCCCAGCGGTCTCAGATGCTGTCTCGGGAAGCCGCAATGGGTCGCCTTCTGCCTTTTTAGCCACTCGGGCTGCTCCACTAAGTCCTCCTCTCTGCCTCCGGGCGCTGGCGCACAATCCCTCTGTCGCGATTGCAAGCAGCGCTACTACTATTGCGCGCCACTAACCTGAGAACTTCTTGATCAGCAGGAACAATGAGATGAATGTCCTTCTGACTTATCTGAACACCGCACCCAGTGGTGTCTTTAAGAACACCTCCGGAATGGGTATTTGCGAGAAGCCGGGAGGATAAGGCGCAGGGGGGCACACGGATCGATGGGAGGGTCCTCAGGGTCTGATACGGCAGAATCCGTAGTGAAGGGACGTACTGCAGCGTGGAAATATAAAGGACAGGTATAAGTCCCAGTTCCACAATAGTACACTTCCTTCCCCGACCCCAATCTCTGGCACTTACCAAGGAACACTTCAGAAGTTCTATTAAGGAAATAACAACAGGTTCCTTCGTCCTCTGCGAATGGTGAGAAAGTTATTCGTCACTTTCTCGTAATGGCAGTATTCTCTTAGTCTCGGCTTTACCCCGGGAATAGCGGAAAAGTAGTTTCGATCCGTGTATTTTGCTTCCTCAATACAGCTTGAGAAACAAAGGAATATGTCTTAGCACACTCTACCAAGCTACACACACAACGCTTGGTAATCCGAATGCGCAGCAGGATGCTAGCAGGATTTTGGACAAACAATAAACAGAGAGTAGAAGAACGATCCCGTTCTCCTAGGTTTATACTTGCAGTTGGTCGGAAGTTACTTCACTCCATTGACCACGCTGGCTTTTGATCAGACAAAGGGCTTGAACTAGGCTGGCCACGCAGGCTCTTGATCGGCGATGATTTCCTTGAGACTGAACACGCAGGCTCTTGATCTGCGATGATTTCCTTGAGACTGAACACGCAGGCTCTTGATCGGCGATGATTTTCTCACTCACACTCCGGCGGGGATCACCATCCGCCTCAACCAAAACCAAGAAAACAATTGTCAAGCGCCGATCTGTTTCCAAGGAGGAGTTATATAAGGCTCCGCCTTCTTTCCTTTTCTCCAGCGCCGCTTGGCCTTCTGGGACATGTAGTTTACAGGGATCCCTCGTACTTGTTTCCCTTTCCTACTGTCCTTCGCTGCGTCTGTGTATGCGATCATGACACCCTCGTGGCTCCCTGGTTGCCTCAGGGCACCCGCCACGCACCGTCCGCTGCATGGTCTCGCACCCCCCATGCCGACTGCACACACCTGGTCTCCAAAGTACCGGGGCACTGGGCAAACTCTGTCACCCCCCGGCGCAGTCTCCGCCGTGTCTTCTGTGGCTCCCGGAGTGTCAGGGCCTCAGGCGGTTTTCGCACCTCTGGCAGCCTCTCCACTGCACCACAGCCCAGACCTCGTTTCTCTGCTGCTGCCGCCCTGGGTCAAGCCTCCTTTCGTCTCGGTGGCCTCCTGGCACTTCTGCCCACCAGCTCTGCGTGGCCCAGGCCGGGAAAAAGCACCTTGTCAGGATAATTACAGGATAATAAAGGCCCCGTGGACGGAGCTCTACCAGGTCACGTCCGCCATGTTAGGCTGCTAGCCACGCCCCTCGTAACTGCGAGGAATCATGATGTAAAGAAATTGCAGTTCTTATCAGTGGAATTACTCTCACCATACATTGCCTTTGCCATAAAAATAATGCATATTTGGTCGACCAATATTGAATTCATGCTCATATGAGATTCTAAGGAGCTTAAACATAAAAATACGTATCATCTCAATATACAGCCTTCAAGATTTCATCAACTATATACATGTGCCAAAAGGTTGCTACAAAAGTGCCTAAATAAGTGCAATAAATAAAGTTAAAAAAACAACCTTTGAGAGAAGGCAGAATGCTAGTTTGTTGTAACCTATAGTAATGCAACATTTATATACAAATTATTGTGTATATGAAGGAAAAATGATGGGCCTTTCAGGTCAAAGCTACAGCACGTCGATGGCTAACTATTACGTGTTGCCGTAATGCATATACCAAGTTGTATTAACATCCCCTTATGTGATGAAACTAATTTAAATAATTCAAATGATTCAAAAGATTCAAATGATTACTGTGATTCACAATCTGTGTAAGGGAGATACGGAACCTATGTCATAGTAGAAAAGTGGCTATTACAGATAGTGGTGTAAATCTTCACAGATGTTCAATCCCCTAGGGGTCTTAGTGTTCAGTTCTACTATGTATTTAGTCTCTAACTGCCTCAACCGTTTCTCACGGTTCCCCCTCGTTTGTTTAACGGAACACTGTCTATGACATAATATTGGAGCACGTTGAGGTTATCCCGTGTTCCACCTTGATATGTCGGGCGACCGGATACGAGGGGTCGGAATTAACAGTTGCACGCAAATGCTGCAGGATACGTACATACACTTGGAGCTTTGTGCTCCCTACGTAGCGGAGCCCACAGATACACTGCAGAATGTAAATGGCGTAAACTGTGCGGCACGTGTAGTGTCCCTTCAGATTAACAGGAACATCTGAAAATGCGGTGGGGTACGATTTCATATTCACCCCAAATTTGCACGCACTGCATGTGCTGCACTTAAAGAAACACTTTTTGGGGGAAAGCCACCCGCTTTTTGTGTCCAATTCAGGGCTAGTCTTGACTAAATCACTGCGCATAGAATGTGCTTTCCTGTATGTGAAATTAGGTTTCATAGGCAGTATCTGTGAGATAGTAGCATCAGTGAGTACTATGGGCCACTGCGTGTTAATGATGCATTTGATCACATTGCCTTGCCTGCTGTATGTGGATATAAATTTGCAAGCTGCATTATCAGAATCGCCCTGGATCTCGCTGTCTTTCGTGTTGTCACGAAGCGAGGTAGCATTCAATGGTGTGGTGGAGTTGGTTTGCAATAATGACTGTCTATCTTTGTCATTAGCTTTCTTTTCTTTTTTTTTTTTTTTTTTTGAGAACCTTTATTGTTACTTCAAGGAAATACAAGCATGGGCCTACAACCACCCCGGCCGGCCGCTAGTCAAGTCGTAAGTACAGCAAATCAATGCAGAAAAATACAGCAGCCCGGAAATCGGGGTCTAATAAGTGTCCAGGATATAACTTGTATTCAAGCGTACTGTGCAAGATTCAGGACTCGAGAAGGTTCATTTTACAATAAAGAAAAACTCAGAATCAATGCGATACGGTCATACATGGTCCCACAATAGCAAGCATGAAGCAGGAAATCCGCAAACAGTGCAAATCCGTTTGAAGTATTGGGGTGAAGGCATACGAGCAGGATAAATGTAAAAACAAACACGTTGCGTAGCAAAGCTGCACCCCACCCCTCAAAACAAAACATACTGTAGGAAACATGAAAAACGACGACACCAAAAAGGAAGAAAGACAAAGGGCCATAGAAACAAAGAAAGGACAAATTAACAAACCCCATCCCCCTACCCCCCACCCTGCATCCCTGCAGAAGGCTACGGCCTATCCCCCCCCCCCCCCAGCAGCGTGCCTGTCGCCCTAAATGAGAGACCCGAAATATAGAAAAAGAGAAAAAAGAAGAAAAAGAGGAAAAATGTGGGGAAGGGCCATCGATCTGGCCACCCGCCCCCCCCCCACCACCGCGCGCAGTAAACATCCTAAAAGCAAGATCAGAATAGCCATGGAAAACATTAATCACCGATATCACAATCAATAACATCCCCGCCGAGTGTCCCCCAAATCACCGTCAGCCAACAATAAGTTCCACCATGTCCTAGACGGTCTCACCCCTGGCCTTTTCTATCAGCAGTACCAACATACGTCCACATATCAATCGGCATACAGAGCAGCGTGGAGGGTCCAAGTGGTCCAGGCGGACCGGGCAGAGCTGCTACTCCACGGGACTTCAGCCACCAAAACCCAGCCGAATATGTATGGCGGAAATCCGTCTGTGTCAGCATCGACCCCGAAAACATCCTCCAGTCCGAACACAGTCTCACCAGCCAGAAGAGAGTCACACCATCCGGTAAGCGCTGAAACGCCGCCGGGGCAGCCCAAACCATAGATCGACGTTGTTTCTCCAGCCACCGATTAGATATGTGCCCCGACGAGTCACTCACATGTACAACAGATCTGTCCAAAGCGATCACATGAACCGGGTCTTCCAGCGTCTCCACGATCATAGGCGTAGCTGGAGCACTCCTCACTGACGCAGAGGCGGGCACATCGGCACTTCCTTGAGATCGAACTATGCCCGTGTGGAACGGTGGGACAACAATGTCGGCCATCCTTCTTCCCAGATCCCGGGCGTCCCGGATCAGGGTCGTATGCAGGGTTGTTAGTGCAGCCAGTATATCTCTGGACGTGGGCTCTGTCTCGTGTCGCCAGACCCCAGGACTCTCCCGTACAGCAGCTTCTCTGCCTGGATGTGGTCTGCATAAGAGGGTGCCATCCGCCATCTTAGCTGATCCGGCCACGTCCTTCTCCACCTCACCTCGGGACCGGGCCCCACACCAGGGCACAACAGGATTCACCACGAGGACCCCGAAAGTCAAGGCAGGCTTCCCAGCGAAGGGTCACCAAAAGGCTAAACAAAATCTCCGCCGCTCCCTGGGAGTCGCCCGCCGATTCCGGGAGAAGTCATTAATCATGCCCGGACACAACACTGGAAAGGGGGCCAAGTATCGTGCACTCCCCTCGACCCTGCTTTACCGCACATCCCACAAGGCACTCCGCTAGATGGACTGGGTCGGCACTGTCGCCATCGGCCCAACAGATCTCCGGTGCCCTCCGGCCGACTCCTCACCTCCACCAGAGGCCGCTGTTGTCGCAGTCGCGGCCGGCTACTCTTCTCACTCGACACCCCGGTCTCAGCTCTGTGAAGGCCGCAAAACAGTCGGGGACATTTCCTCGGGTCTGCCACGTGCAAAAGCCTCAGGAGCAAACGGTCAGTGAAAGTTGTCCTTCGCCTACTTAAATATGCCGTGACGGCTCAGGATAGTTGCCAGGATGTATGCGCGGGGTGAGAAGGCTCACGGAGCCGAGCGTCTATGCAGCCATCTCGGTCGCCAGCCTGGCTCCTCCGTCATTAGCTTTCTTAAGGGCCATGTCAAGTTTTTTTTCTTTATATCCTCTTTGCAGGAACCTAGTTCTTGCCGCATCTTGTACTGCTGCCAAAGACTCCCTAGTGCTACAGGCTCTGTGTATTCGTAAGAACTCCCCATAAGGCAAACTGGAAATAGTGTGGTGGAGATGGAAGCTGGTGGCGTGCAATAAGGTATTACCTGCCGTAGGTTTTCTGAATAGACGTGTCTCTATGGCTCCATCTTGTATGTACACTGTGATGTCTAAAAAGTTTACTGTAACATCATAAGTGTGTGCCGTGAAGTGTAAATTTAAATTGTTATTATTGATTGCTTTAACGAAGTCATCAGCCTGTTGAGATGTTCCCTTCCAAATAATAAATACATCGTCGATATATCTCCACATATGGACCACATGTTTTTCATACATGACCTTGTGCTCAACCCTGAGGACATGCTCAAATGGTGTTCCCGCTTCAACATACCGCTCACAACTCCATCAGGTAATGGTACCCGTAACAGAAGACGGCACTCACGAGAGAAGGAGTTCAATAGATTTTATTCAGAACTCCGGGCAAAACAACTTGTTTTGTCCGGAGTTCTGAATAAAATCTATTGAACTCCTTCCCTCGTGAGTGCAGTCTTCTGTTACGGGTACAATTACCCGATGGAGTTGTGAGCGGTATATATATATATATCTATGTCTATGAGAGATTATTCATTTGACACGTGACCATGTTTCACCAATGGGTGTACATCTAAAGTAGCACTAGCACTTTAAAAACTGCCTCCTCCCGAGCATGCGTCATGTGATCAAGGCCTCTGTGAAGGCCGAAACGTCATGCTGAGGTGTGCCGTCTTCCCGACTAAATAAAATACACTGCTCACCTGCACTTGGGTCTCCTCTCTTCTTCTGCGCTGCGGTATCCAGGATTGGGGGCTCCAGGCGAGAGTGGCAGGGACTATTTCATATATATATATACTGCCAACCTTCTATCAATTACCGAAGGTTCACAAAGACTCTAAGAACCCTCCGGGACGACCTATCGTCTCCTCTAAGGGGAGTCTAACAGAAAATCTATCCATTTATATAGACTCATTCCTCTCACCGTTGGTTGTTTCCCTACCATCCTTCGTGAAAGACACTAAAGACTTCATCCAACAAATTGACCAGATCGCATGGGACCCATCTTACCTACTAATTACCTTAGACATATCCAGCCCCTATACATGTATTCAACATGATCATGGTATAGAGGCTGTTAAGTACTTTCTCGATAAGAGACCAGCCAAATATGTCCTGCATGGGCAATGTTTGATTGAATGCCTAAGGTTTTGTCTAACTAACAACATCTTTTTGTTTCAGAATGAATTGTTTAGACAACTGAATGGTACAGCGATGGGAACCTGCTTCGCCCCCAGCTACGCGAATCTTTTCGTCGGCTGGTGGGAGGAGCAGGTTGCCCTAGTAGGTGAAAATCTTAAATGGGCAAACCAGATTGTTGTCTGGCGTCGATATATCGACGATCTCTTCTTGGTGTGGAGGGGCTCCTCCACACAAGCTGAGGAATTTGTTGAAGCACTTAATACCAACACTCTAAACCTGAGATTTACATCAGAAATCAGTACAAATGAAGTGCACTATCTGGACTTAAGAGTCTATGTACATCAGGGTAAACTAGAGACCAGTCTCTATCGCAAGCCAACAGCAGGCAATAGTATTTTGCACTACGAGAGTGGTCATCCCTCAAGTTTGATCCGTAGCATCCCCTATGGGGAGCTACTGAGATTAAGACGGAATTGTTCTCTGGAGTCCGAATTCGCCAGAGCTGCACATGATAGCATTGCTAGATTTCGAGCTAGGGGCTACGCACAATCTCTTCTTGACAGTACTTATAAGAAAGTATCAAAGATCCCAAGAAAAAATCTTTTTTCACCAAAGCCCCCCTCTGTGGAAGATAAGGATTCCAGATCAAAATTCCGCCTAATAACAACTTTTTCGGATGAGGTTCCTCAATTGAGACATATTCTTATGAGGAACTGGCACATCCTACAAACTGACCCCATTATAGGGAGTGATGTTCCAACTAAACCTCTCATAACCTTTAGAAGGTCCAAGTCGATCAAAGATACGGTAGTGCAAAGTCATCTATTGCCATTACCAGCTAAATCCACAGGAACTCTCAAAGAAATGGAGGGATTTTTTCCATGTGGAAAATGTAAAGCCTGCGAGAGTAGTAGAAGAACATTAACCTATAAGGTTCCAGGACTCAGTCAACCTAGACGCATTAACAAATTCATCACATGTACAACTCCCTTTGTGGTATACTGTCTAGTTTGCCCATGCGGTCTCCAGTATATCGGGAGTACAATGAATAACGTGAAGCTTCGGATACTGGAACACCAAAGGGCAATCATGAATAAAGATCCAAATTACCCTGTTGCACGTCATTTTGCCGAGAAACACGGAAGCAATAGGGAACTGCTCCGGTTTTACGGGATAGACCATGTGCCTCAGAACCCCAGAGGTGGAGACAGAGTACTCCGTCTCCGCAGACTTGAATCACGATTCATAATAGATCTGCAAACCAAACAGCCTCAGGGACTGAATATAGGAGAAGAAATGACAGTACACCTCGGAAGATAAAGCATGATAGCTATCGTAGCCTTTTATAACTAGGATGAAACTGTAATGAATTATAACATCTGCATTTTGAAAGGTATACACTATTGTGTTGAAGCTTCTTTTTCCTTTTCCTTTCCTTCTCCAATGCTTCTTTGCTCCCACTTCTGCGTCTTTCCCTCCCTCCCATCCTTTGTTCTCCAATTACATATGATAATTCTTTTTCTCCCCTACCATTCTATTCTCAGAAAATATATAGAGAAATTTTCTTCTTTTTTGCGAACCAGTGCTTAAGGCATTTAAGGTGTATCTAAAAAAAAAAAAAAATAATAATGTAATCTGGCCAACATAATTGAATGACCTGAGATAATGTTGAACTCATTGTGGTTTCTGCAAACTTTAGATAATTTCCTGTAAATTTTGTAAATATTATGCCTTGCTAACTTTGCTGGATAATTTTTAATTGAGTATAAGTTGAATGCTATGGGAGCTATGCCGATCCACGGCTAGATTTTGTTTTGTTTTGTCTCTATGTTTTCCACACAGCGTGATGCCATTTAATTGAATTGTGATCTTGGGTCACGGGGTAGATATGCCAGATCTATGCCGATACACGGCAATATCTTATGTTTTCTGGCAGTGGCATCAATAATATGGGTACATAAATAGAAAAACGAGTACTAGGAAATTATAGTTAAATATTCTGTATATTTGAATACTATCATGATAGAATTACTGTATAACATTTGTATATATCGCTAGTAAATCTTGTTTTCTCCTATGTAAATATGGCTGCCACAATCACCCCACATCCGCGTTTAAATTCACATCCATACAATTTTCGCTAAGTCCGCTTTTTGTTTCTGTAGCACATGGTACAAATAAGCGTCATAGACCTTAGGTCGTTGACACTGAAGAAGGACTAGAAGTTCGAAACGCGTCTGTCATCTGTGTTGTGTGCTGAATAAAGACACTTTGCCTGAACCTGGAGTGCTTTAACTCTCTTTCTGGAATGAGAGGGGGACCCTGGAGCTTTTATATATATATATATATATATATATATATATATATATATATATATATATATATATATATATACATATATATATACATATATATATATATATATATATATATATATATATATATATATATATTCACTTATATATATATAAGATATATATATGTATATTATATATATGTATATATATATATATTAATAAATTTATTTTATTTATTTTTAAGTAAATTATATGTTTTAGTACCGGAGCGGGTTGTGGGTTTATAGGGGAATAGGGTGGGAAGTAATTTAATTGTAATAATTAATTGGTAATTAATTATTTTAATTGATAAATTAAGTATTTAATTGGTAACTAATGTTAATTTGTATTAAATGTTATGTTTTAGTACCAGAGCGGGTTGTGGGTTTATAGGGGAATAGGGTGGGAAGTAATTTAATTGTAATTATTAATTGGCAATTAATTATTTTATTTGATCAATTTATTATTTAATTGGTAATTAATGTTAATTTTTATTAAATGGTGTATTTCCGTACCCGAGCGGGTTGTGGGTTTATAGGGGAATAGGGTGGGAAGTAATTTCATTGTAATTAATTAATTTTTTTATTTAATTATTAATTGCCAATTAATTATTTTAATTGATAAATTAATTATTTAATTGGTAATTAATGTTAATTATTATTAAATGTTATGTTTAGTACAAGAGTGGGTTGTGGGTTTATAGGGGAATAGGGTGGGAAGTAATTTAATAGTAATTATTAATTGGCAATTAATTTTTTTATTTGATAAATTAATTATTTAATTGGCGATTAATGTTAATTTCTATTAAATGTTATGTTTTAGTACCAGAGCGGGTTGTGTGTTTATAGGGGAATAGTGTGGGAAGTAATGTAATTGTAAATAATTACAATTTTGTATGTGTAATATATTTTGTAAATATTTATTAATTGGCATTCCCTACTGTTGAACCCTTTGGAGATGGAATAGTAATTTTTCTCCCTACGCTATCCAACGCTTTCCCTACTGTTGCACCCTCTGGAGTTGCAATAGTAATTTTTACCCATATGCTATCCAACACTTTCCCTACTGTTCCACTCACTGGAGTTGGAATAGTAATTTTTACCCATGCGCTATCCAACGCTTTCCCTACTGTCCCACTAACTGAAGTGGGAATAGTAATTTTTACCCACCCGTTATCCAACGTTTTCCCTACTGTTGCACTCTCTGGAGTGGGAATAGTAATTGTTACTCTTACGCTATCCAATGTTTTCCCTAATGTTGCACTCATTGGAGTGGGAATAGTCATTTTTACATACCCGCTATCCAACGCTTTCCCTACTGTTCCACTCACTGGAGTTAGAATAGTAATTTTTACCCACCCGCTATCCAACGTTTTCTCTACTGTTGCACTCTCTGGAGTGGGAATAGTAATTTTTACTTTTACGCTATCCAACGCTTTCCCTAATGTTGCACTCTCTGGAGTGGGAATAGTAATTTTTTCCCCTACGCTATCCAATGTTTTCCCTACTGTTGCACCCTCTGGAGTTGGAATAGTAATTTTTCCACCTACGCTATCCAACGCTTTCAATACTGTTGCACCCTTTGGAGTTGGAACATTATTTTTTCCCCATACGCTATCCAATGCTTTCCCTACTTTTCCACTCACTGGAGTTGGAATAGTAATTTTTACCCTTACGCTATCCAACGCTTTCCCTAATGTTGCACTCTCTGGAGTGGGAATAGTAATTTTTCCCCCTACGCTATCCAATGTTTTCCCTACTGTTGCACCCTCTGGAGTTGGAATAGTAATTTTCCCACCTACGCTATCCAACGCTTTCAATACTGTTGCACCCTTTGGAGTTGGAATAATATTTTGTACCCATACGCTATCCAATGCTTTCCCTACTGTTCCACTCAGTGGAGTTGGAATAGTAATTGTTACCCTTACGCTTGCTATCCAACACTTTCCCTACTGTTGCACTCTCTGGAGTGGGAATAGTAATTTTCCCCCTACGCTATCCAACGTTTTCCCTACTGTTGCACCCTCTGGAGTTGGAATAGTAATTAGCCAATCTACGCTTTCCAACGCTTTCCATACTGTTGCACCCTTTGGAGTTGGCATAGTAATTTTTACTCTTACGCTATCCAACGTTTTCCCTAATGTTGCACTCATTGGAGTGGGAATAGTCATTTGTACATACCCGCTATCCAACGCTTTCCCTACTGTTCCACTCACTGGAGTTGGAATAGTAATTTTTACCCACCCGCTATCCAACGTTTTCCCTACTGTTGCACTCTCTGGAGTGGGAATAGTAATTTTTACTCTTACGCTATCCAACGCCTTCCCTAATGTTGCACTCATTGGAGTGGGATTAGTCATTTTTACATACCCGCTATCCAATGCTTTCTCTACTGTTCCACTCACTGGAGTTGGAATAGTAATTTTTACCCACCCGCTATCCAATGCTTTCCCTACTGTTGCACTCTCTGGAGTGGGAATAGTAATTTTTACTCTTACGCTATCCAACGCTTTCACTAATGTTGTACTCATTGGAGTGGGAATAGTCATTTTTACATACCCGCGATCCAACGCTTTCCCTACTGTTGCACTCACTGGAGTTGGAATAGTAATTTTTACACTTACGCTATCCAACGCTTTATCTACTGTTGCACCCTCTGGAGTTTGAATAGTAATTTTTACCCTTATGCTATTCAATATTATTTATATTTATTTATGTATTTAAGATGTTACATAATGTTGTATTTAATTAATTTTAAAAATATTGAAAGTATATTTAATTGTTGTTATTTATTAAATATAATTATTTATTATTATTTATGTTATTATTTTATGAGTGTTGATGTATTTTTAAATTGTAGTATTTGTTAATATTTTATAATTATTTAAGAAATAATGTATATATTATAATTATTTAAGTATATATTATATATTTAATTATTAATTTTAATTAAATGTTTAATAGTAAATATGTATTATTTATTCATTTTAAACATTATAACACATTTTAACATAAGTTTAAAATATATATAAGTACTTTTTACTTAATTTTACCTTTGTTTTAAAAAAACGATATTTGTAATTACGATATTTTTAACATCGATATTTTTGTTCCGATATTTTTGTACTTACCATGTTGTAGATAGGGTGTCGATATACTTGCCTTCGATATTCCAACGTCGATATTTTGTCTGTCGATATTTTCAGCCTCGATATTCTGTCAGAGATTCCTCAGGATTATCATACGATAGTCAACATGTTTTTCCTCTTAGTTAACCTCTTTGTTTCAGCCACCTCTCCCATGACTTACATTTTCACTTAATTACACCTCTTGTCAAAATCTTTTGTAATCTGCAGAGATTAATTGACGCCATATTGTCCAAACAGAGCAGCTGTCTGGTATGCGTGAATTTATGCTAGACTAGTTTTCCTTTTAAGTAATAACTGTGGGAGGATGTATTATCATCATAGGCATTGATAAAATACCATTTGAAAGGGTTGAAGTCAAAGGAACCTCCCCTTGATGTTCACCAAGGAGCACGTCTGGCATGGTGAATATATGTTGGCCCAACACTACCTAGGACACATTGAATTAAAGCAATGTTAAAATTCTGCAAACGTTACATGTAATGGAGAGGGTATTTACACATTAAACTGCTGGATTACAGCTCCTCAAAATCCATGATTAAAGGCCTCCTAGCCCACGAGGATAGCGAGTAGTTAAGTATAGGGCAGTAACTTGTGCTGCATAAAATATCTGAAATACAGCAACAAACTGGATTCAGAGAAGTTGTGCGTTTGCTTGATTTCTCTCTGCTGTCAGTTTCCATTGCCATTTTAAGGTTTTCCTATCCATAACATTGGTAATATGTCAACCTGCTGTATGTTCAGGTATCACAGCAGCATTCATCATAGCTCTATACTCAACAGTGTATGTATAGATAATAACATTTCAATGTTTATTGCAGAAAACCTACAGTAATTGTCATCACTGTTAGAATTTTCAGACAAAATTCAAAGTTTTTTCCCTCTAAATTAACCTCTTTGTCTCAGCCACTCCTCCCAGGACTTACTTATCCTATGAATTACTCATCTCCTCAATTCCATTTTCAAGCTACAAATATAAATTGGTGACCTATTGGGTAAATAGTGCAGTTAGTTCTCTGTAATGAGTGAATATGTTGCTACTTCAATTGCTATTGCAAATAGCAACACTAAGGGCCTAATTAGGAGTCTTGCAGTCCGAGGAACGCTAGACGCACTAGGGTGCGGTGGTGGTAGTCCAGCCACTGGCGGTTCGACCATCATATCACAACTTTGGCAGTTGGACCACCATTGCACTGCCACAGCCGTTTGGGAACCGCTGTTTCCTGGAGGTGGCTCATTGTCAGGGCCTCAGTAATGAAGGCAGTACCGCTGCAGCACGGCCATGCATATTATGAGTTTCAAGCCCGCCAGCGGTGTCATCCAGGTCTTTACGCCATAAAAAGGCTGGCAGTCCTGAAACAAACAGGGCCCACTGTTGCCCATTTGTATGGGGATGCATGCAGAGTGCACAACATGTGCCCCACCCCCTGTGTGCATGACCCCAGTTTATGCATGGCATCGACTCTAAAATCCATGCCTTGCAGGAACTTTTTTGGGTGTACCCACTTCAGTGCCCATTTTCAGAGGCTTCACCATGGGTCTGTCAAAAAAAGTCACCAGGCACAAGGAAACTCAAAATTTGGCGGGTGGTGGGCACACAGGTTTTCCAGCACAGGAGGGGGCTGCCGGCATGGCGGTCCGCTCCTGCACTGCCAAACCCATAATCAGGCACTAACTGTTAGCATCTCTCTTCCTTTAGTTAACATTGGAAGTAGTTACTGATATGTATATTAAATGCCCATACTCTATGCTGTGTATTTTAATTTAGCAGACAGCTTATTAACTTTACCAATCTCTCAGCACCATTTCTAAAATATGTTTTAGAAATTTTGAGCAGAAGACGAAGTGCAGGAGCTCTGGGTTTTAAAGAATTATATTGACTTTCAGTGTACACATTAATGCTTGCGTTCCACTTCTTAAGATGGAGGTTGCACATTTGTGTGAATTCAGCATGATGTGGGGCTACACTTTTAGGTTAAGTAAGCATGCCTCCTAATCTATGCAGGATCCTGTGTGACATCTCTCTGAGGTTGTCCTAGTGTGCTACAACACCTGATATATTTATAAACACTGTTTTTATGTTCAAGGATGACTATTATTTATCTATATTTTGATCACAGATTGGAATGGATTAGATAGTCCATTAAAGGTGATTTTTCTAGAGCAAAACCAAATAATGATTGATGGTTATGATAGCTACTGTATGAAAAATTCTCCATATTTTTACATTATCAAGAAGTATTAATATGAAATAGGAAACTTGTAATATATATGTTAATGACATTATGTTTTGTACTACATAATGAAACAGTAAAAAAACAAAAAAGCGTTTTTCTATACCAATGTCCAATCTAAGGGAACTAAAATACAGTGTAGTCCCAAAACTCAAGAGGAGACAAGACCAGGCAGGAATGTCTTGAATCGCCTGCAGAAGTCCATCGGCTCTGTCACTTGGACATCCACCGGAAGGGAATTCCAACACATTCAGGTTTATCGGAAATGACAGATGTCAAAATGAATCAACGGTGCTCAGAGACAGGAAATCTTCAGTTTGCCCATCAATTAAACACTGACAAAGGCGTAATTAGGGAACTTTCTCAAGGCATTATGCTGCATGTTTTCACAGGGCAATGCGCTATTCATACATACTGTTAAAGCCGGTCAGCTGTGCTATCCTCTTAGCACCTGCACGTGCGTAATATATCCACGCTACAGCAGGATGGAGTACTTTTTATGTGCCACTAAAGCTATTGATCAACTTTAAATAATTTTCTTCTCATTAAATTACTTATGGAAGAACATGCTCGGGGTGCTTTACCTTCCAACATGTGGCCTTGTAACTTCATTCTCAAAATTTACTATCCAGCTGCCAGTGAAGATTTTTCACGCAATTGCAGGGCACATTTTGGAAAATTCACAAAGGAGCACATACATTGCACGACCATTTTTCCAACGCATTTGTTGCTCCTGTAAGAAGGGAAGAAAAAGCAGGAGACAGAAATAGACTGAAAGAATTTCGAACCAGGGGCCTTATTTACAAGATTTTGCCATAGGGCAGCGCCTCAGGCCTTCCTACTGCGCTGCCCTATGGCAAAAGAAAAGGGCAGGAATATGCTGCATCTATCAGACACAGTGCAATCCTGTCCTTTTTCCCTGCCCAGGCGCACAATAGGCTGTCATGCGCCAACGCAGGGACCTTTGCACCATGGTGCAAGGGTGCCTGCGCTTCAGGGATGATTGTTTTTATGAAGGAAGGGAAACCTTCCTGCACAAAAACAATCACAAAAGGCTTTTTCCTCTTTCTTTGTGAGCTGCAGATATTTACAAGGCCGCATTAAGCCACGAAAAGTGGCTTAGTGCTGCCTGGTGGATATGGAGCAGACCCCTGCGCCACTGGAGCATCGCAAAAAGTGAAGCTCCTGTGGCGCAGCCTCATTGTAAAAGAGGCTGTATGTTTGCATGGTATGAAACTGAGGAAACTAGTGCTACTTCAATACCTAGTCTAGTCTGATACATCTTTAAAAAGCGGAGTGTAAATAAATTTACTCTGTGGTGTGATGCAAGGAGGAAAACCAATTGTTAAATAATTTTGCACTCTTTTTCTTGTTCAAAGAATTATCCTGCAACAAATAATGGTATGCAGTTCCTAAGAAGGAAGGTATCAGGTCCTATATATAGGAACCAAAGGTAGGGTTGTGGTTCCTCTTTAGTCCCTCAAACACCTGAATAGGTGTCACGCTTCATCATCTGGCTTACTGCTCATCAGGCCGGCACTGCAATGCGCGACAGGCACCCTCAGGTGGGCTCTTTATAGGAGTTCTTTTGTCCCAATGGCATCAGTTAAGTGCAGGTGTAGGGCCCTGGGTGTAAATTGAAGGAAATGTAGCTATGAATAATAAATAGTGATTTAAAAATAGACTAAGCAACTTTCTAAAAGGGGGTTTATTTGGCGAGTTTGCTTGTCCAACTAAAAACGTGATGACCGCTAGTGGAGGCAATGATACCTGGTAACCAAGGAATTTTTTATTTCTTGCCATTGTAAAGTCCATAAGGATCAACAGGCAATCCGTCAGAACCAAATTAATCTAATCTACACAGTGTTTGGCACCAGTTCTTGGATTATACAGAATCCAAACACTTTGGGGCCGATTCCGGTCTGGGTAGGAAGGGCACCGAAAGCGATCCGGCCGGAAAAAGTTAGAGCCGTACGCGTTTTTTCCACTCGACTCCTACACCTGTACACACGAGCAAGTATGATGCGAGCAATGCGAAATTTATCGACGAGTCGTTTCCGGATTTAGACTGCTCCGTACGACTCATCCGTAAGCTGACCGTGCCGTGCAATGGATGCGAATTACGACCAAGCCAGTACGATGCATGCGTCGGACAGCCGGACCGGCTCGATAAATGTCCGGGATGTTACCTTTGGGGGTCCGCGTCAGACCCCCTGTCACCCGCCGCCTTAGGACTCGGCCACAGGGAGAGATCCAAGGGTCTCCCTAACATAGGCATGTATGGTGCGGATCGCACCGACGCATACCCACTATTGGGGGCGCCCTTGTGCGAGACGTACAAAATCAGTCAATGGGAGCCCATGTACGTGTCATACGACCGACTCCCATTGACTTCCACGGGAGTCTGACCGAACTGAGTCTGGCAGCATACGGCCCCATCGTACTCGCTTGGTCGGACTGCAGGACTCCGGCTCGGTCGGAAAACACTCCGGATCCGGCTCAGTCACAGAGCTTTCCGACCCAGATCGGAATCGGCCCCTTAGTACCAAAATATGATGTGCCTTAAAAACCAAGAGGCTAATTGGTAACGGGGAAAATTAGCTCTATTAAAGCATTATGTATACGGCTTATTACATGACAAAGTATGCAGCAATCAGCATGCCAGCAACTGTGAGCTTGTCACCCAAGGGAGTGATGAAAACAGTTTATAGAGAAGCACATGTGTGACAAACTCACGGTTGGTGGTATGCTGATTGCTGCATGCTTTGCATTGTAATAAGCCTTATGAATAGGTGCCTTGAAACCCTTAAGGGAGTAATATGTTCACGTTTTACAAATATGAATTGTTATTATTATTAGTTTTTAGCAGAGAACGTAGTCAGGGAAGCAATTTGCACACATTGATTTTCCCCTGCACTACAATATTTACAACATATCAAAGTATGGAGCCTGAGGTCAGCATTGTTGACAGGAGACATGAGCTTTATGAACAAAGAATTGATTTGGTAGAAGTGGTTGCATATTGCACACCAGCTTTTACCAAACAGTTTTTTAATTTGTGAGCCAACCTATGAATTAGTAGGTTGGTTCACAAAATACAGAATCATGGTGGGTCACAATTCAACCTGCCTCATCAATATGCAGGAACTAGGTTGCAAATTGTGACCCACTAGGATTGGCAACAATCACAGGCATGGTGGCCTGCTGGGGTCAGCAGACCACCTTGTCTGTGATTGCTTTTAAAGAAAGCAATACCGATTCCTTATTGTTTCCTAAAACTATTTAACAAGTCAGACAATATTTTCTGAATGGTAAATGGGTTTAGTATATTTTAAAATGTGTTTTAGTGGTTGCAAACCCTGAGATTTACTGAATATGATGGCGTGTGCCCGTTAAAACACGTTGTAGATCAGGTTCATTATCCCGAAAACGGTCTTAAAACTAAAGGCCCAGGCACAGAAAATTCCAACCGCGGTCGGTAGGGGAGTACCTGCCGGGGCGGTGACGTGGGGAGGGGGAGGGGCAGGGTGGGGGTTAGTAATGTATGGATAATGGATGTTTGCAGGTAAGTAAACTTATAAATAAATCAAATGAATTTTGTTGCGTGCACTGCATCCCCAAATGCAATGCAGTGCACGCAACGAAATTCGTTTGATTTATTTATACATTTACTTACCTGCAAACATCCATTATCCATACATTACTAACCCCCACCCTGCCCCTCCCCCTCCCCACGTCACCGCCCGGCGGGTACTCCCCTACCGACCATGGCTGGAAAATTCCCCTTACTGGAAGAAAGAGTTCAGCTTCAAGTTATGTCTGACTTACTCCATCAATGCTCCAAGAAAGCACATCCTGGTTCAAGCGTTTGGTGTTGGTTAGCTCCATTTAAAGAAAAAACACCAGAGGACTCCGCTGGAGTAAAGTTTTCCTTTGTAGCCATATGTGTTCTGAGTGAGCACAAAGAACTGAAGCAGAAGAACCTGCTTTGGTTTTTAAAAGAATATGTAGCTTTAAAGGTCCTGAACCCTTTCAATGAACAAAAAAGTTTGTGGTCCTGGCAAAACTCTATGATTTCGCTGTGAATCTAACAATGATGGCTCAGCAAGACAAGCGTTCACTACCGATATCTCGAATGATGCTCTGATTACAAGTTTGATTCTATGGTACTCCATTCTAAAGTGGACCATGTGTGATAGTTGAGCTTAAGGTTTTATTTGAACATGAGAAAATCTGTTTTGGATGTGGCTGGTCTCTGACTGGAATGGCATTGTGAGCAAAAAAACGATGGACTAGAATGCGGACCAAATAATTACCTATTGCAGATAATATTTCAAGCATTGTATGCATCACCTTATTCTTTTTTTACAGCCAATTATATTTGCGAAATGGGATACATTGGACGTCACCACACTAGAGAGCATATTCACACACATTTATATGAAGAAATTTGCTACTGGCAGGAGGAATTTGGCCTATTAAAATCACAATTCTTTTGTTACCTGCAACTCCGTCGTGCACTGTCACCATAACTGACCCCTGGATAACGTTCCTGAGTTTAAACCACTAGAAACAGATCTTGTTACCACATCAGAAATGGCTGAAAAAAAGATGTAATGGATTTACAAAAGTTTGGTGATGCACACTGCAGGCCCTTTGAGATATAGACCTGGGCCTAATAGACTACATGGATTAGCAGACTACCTAATGGCACATAAAGAGATAGCCATCTCTACCCGCTAGAGACCTATAAAATGTAAATACCTATATAATATTTAACGTACCTAAGGGAAAACATTGACGGATGGGAAGAGAATCTGTACTGACAAACCTCATATTTCGGGAGGAAGATTTGGGGGTTAATACAAGCTCTGTGGAGCTGTAGGGCACTTTGAGGCTTCTAGGAGGCATTGGCAGAGATTATTAGACCTGGGTGAAATTTTAACTATACTATCATAATTTGCGCAATTTCAGGAATTTCGCATTATAGGATTATACCAGTGTGTGCAATTACGCGCCATTCGAGGTAAAAATGTACTGCTAATGGTGCCATTTACGCAAAAAAAACTTACAGAGAACACACTGGATAACAGAAGGCGAGCAGCTATTGGTCGTGGTGCTTCTGTTAAAATGTTGTCCATGCGCCAAAAATTGATGCAAGGATGCAATTCATGCTAATATATAGCACACAATGAAGGATTTGCTTTTCTCATAATAACATGTAATTTAGCGTACTTTTGTTGTAAGCAAATTACGCGAATTTTGCACATCCCTAAGGATCATGTCCATGGCAATGGGGGGACCATTTTCATTACCCGTAATAGAACTTCAATATCATTTCAGATGACCTAGACTTATATAGATAGATATACTTGGGCATTCGTGGGACTGGGCTGATTATGGGTAAAAGAAGTATTGCCCAGAAGCGGAGGGCAACGGATGCTCCGACCAACAGCAAATGAAGAATAGGGCTTGACCAATGCAGAATTCTAGAAAAAACGATATATGAGGACCGCAGAAGCCCAAAAACACTCGAGGGGGCCAGATGCACTACTTAAATATTTTTAAAAAATTGCCTCCATTTCAACCGTGGTCAATAAATGAACTGACAATCGATCCAAACACCCCTTGTAATGGGACCTGCTATATATACCTAATAAATGCTGAACTATCTTCGGCACTGTTGCATCTTGGTTCTGTTTTACCATAATATTTACAATGGCAATATAGAGAGGTTCATAAAAATACGCCAGAACAGTACCACTTCTTTTATACAGTCAACACTCACAATCTAGGCTTAATGCCTGGAAACTCTTACATATTTTAAGAAGGTCGAGGGCTACACAATTATTGAGAGAAAATCTCTACATAATTTATGGAGTTTTAAGTATTGCCCTCATATTACCCTCGGGTATCTGTACATGAATCTGACTTGGAAATGTGAGGTACTGGCTACATTTTTGCCAGTTCCTTCAAGATACCAAAGGGATATAACATGACAACACACAAACTGATTTTTCTCTGGAAAGAATAAATGCGTGTAGACAGTTTATTCATCCCCGAATCATTTTTCTGTGTTGGCCACTTCTCACTAGTATTTTGGATAAGTTCGTGGTGGAATTACTAGGAAATATCACAAGTTGTATGTGGGCAAACAAACACCCCAGAATTACTTGAAAGAAATTGTTTTATTCAAAGCAGAAAGATGGACCGGTACTTTCGGATTTTAAAAAATGTATATAAATTGTTGCTGGGGCAGAGTAAATAGGTTGCCTGTTTGACTCTGGAAAGCATGTGCCCTTCGTCGAATTCTCCATGGCACGTTTCTGTTTGTTTTTGATGGTCCTCATCGCAGATTGGCACCATGCATTTACACTGAGGGTTCCCTGTGATCTGGGATGAGGCTGCGATCTAGGGGGCATATTATCAAGGACAGGCGATACATTATCGCCGCTCTTATCGGCAGGAAACTGCAGATAAAGCGGCGATAATGGCCTTGATAATATGCTCTATGAATTCCAATCGAAGCCCATGTTAGATGTGTTCACATCTAACATGGGCTTCGATTGGGATTCATAGAGCATATTATCAAGGCCATTATCGCCGCTTTATCGGCAGTTTCCTGCCGATAAAGGCGGCGATAATGTATCGCCTGTCCTTGATAATATGCCCCTTGGTCCTTTGGGCTGGAGGAAGATATATGTGCACACTCCTTTTTCAAGCATGACTACCGTCAGCTCACCAGACTGCAGAAGGAGGGCAGTATGTATATAGCATGAAACAAGCCAAAAGGCAGCAAAACATTGAATAGGCTCCATGGGAAGACACAGTCGGCGTGTGATTAGCGGGGTAGCCGGTTTCTTAAAGTGAAAGTGGACTGTTTCTGAATCATATAGTAGTGTTTCTAAAGAGGTGTGTCTTTAGCTTTCTCCTAAATTGGAGCAGGGTTGGAGCAGTCCTGAAAGATATGGGGATGTCCATTCAGGAGCACTGATTGAGGAGGCCTGTGTTGGGATGGAATAGTCCTCTGCATGCTAATGGACATGCAACCGTGCACTGAAAGTTCAACTGTACTGATGTCTCGATCCCAAATGCTGTTTTTGTTGTCATAGGCAAAAACAGAACATGCATTTGCGCCATGACATAGGCCTGTCTCATGGATTGTGGTCTTGTTGGATAGGGATGGGCACCCAAACCGCTAGCTTCAATGTGGTGGAAGGTTACTGCCTTCACCAGGAATTAAGCAGAACAGGTATGGTCGTGGCAGCATATCGTGTAGTAATCAGTAGGAGTGGACAGCACCTTCTTATCCTGGGTCACTGAAGTGAGATCTATAGGTTTACTTATTTTTAAAGTTCTACTGGTGTGTGCTTAACTCACCCTTCGTCTACATCAGTCTGTTGTAAAGTGCTGCAAAGCACAGGAGTGATGTATTTGTGCTGGGTGTATGTGTGCCTGGAAAGGGTACAATACACAGAACTGAGCAGTGTGCATGGTGAGTGCATGTGCTGGGTGCATGTGTGCCTATGAGTGGTAAATACATGGAGAATGTAGTACTGTGCAGAGTGTATATGTTAAGTGTATGTACTGGGTGTAAGTATGCCTATGAGTGGTGCAGTCCATAAAGGATACAGTGCTGTGCAGTGTATGTAGGTTGTATACATGCACTGAGTTTATGTGTACCTGTGGATGGTGCAAAACATGGAGGGCCTTTAGTTCCATTTTGGAAGACCCGGGCCTGCATGGTGAAATATAGAAGGAGCTACCGAGATCCCAGAGAAAAACATTATTGCTGCATTCCTGTAAGCTGGGTGGCAGATGCACTGAAGAGTGGAGAGCAATGCTTCCCCTGTTCACTTCAAAGGGTTCTATTTGAGTCAGTGAGAGGTCACAAACAAGGGGCCTGGGCACATCTCAGGAAGGAGATGGGCCTGATAAGAGAATCATAAAGAGTAGGGCTTAGACAATGGGCTAAACTTTTAATGTAAATATCACTGTGGCTGACATCCGAGTGTGAACCCTAGTCACTAATATGGCCTGTGTTGTGGGCTTTGGAGTCACTTTTGCTGTGACAGGCTGCTTTTAAAAAAAAAAGAGAGAGCAGAGTGGACACTTCGAAAGAAGCAGACCCCCAACATAAAACGTCAAAGACTCAGAACCGAAATCACATTTGGTGTCCAGAAATGGACTATAAGAAAGGAGTTTGAGACTCCAAAAATGATCATTTGCCAAGCAGCCAGATGGGCTGTGCGAGAAGGGGGACCTCTACAAGGCTTCTGCCTATTACCAGGAGTAGGGGCCAAGGCCCGTTAGTCTCCCAGAAGTCTTCGCCTAGGGATTCCAATAACACCTGCACCTGCCCTGGAGTCTGGAGCATCAGTGCCTACCATAGTTGGCCTGGTATATGATGTCCACAGTTCTGTGGGCACCTTGTATCTGTCCAAACAATCCCTTATGGTGGTGGTTGTAAGTCAACCTTATAGACAAGCTATCCTAGGGGTAGCATGGACTAAGCAGCCTTAAAGGCTTAACTCAAGAGGGCATGTGAAGCCAGCTGTTTTACCATATGCAATCCTGTAATACCAAATGAAAGGACACCACACAAGTTATATATTATAAAAATATATGTATTTATTCTCAGAATAATCCCCACTACTCTTTATGAGCAATGAAGCACAAGCGTTTAAACAAAAGCACAATATAACATATGAAAGTTGCACAATTATGGATGAGGCCGGTGGAACCTCCACTGGAACAAACCTAATGACCCGACAATCAACCTCATCAATAATCTCCTTGAGATTAGCGACCTCACGCAACTTTGCCTCTCCCCTACCCACGCCAAAGGAGCTATCCTAGACGCAATCATCTCCAACCCAGATCTTACATCCCTATCCAACATCATCCCCATTGACTGGTCTGACCACCATCTCATTTTGTTCACAATATCCCCCGCAGCGCCTCCTGCCCCTATAAAAATAAATAAAGCTACAATTGTTGTTAGAAATTTTAAACAAATCCCTCCTGGCGCACTTGAACATAAACTCCAATCCCAACTTAGTCTCTCCCCCCCTCTTCAAATGCTAATGATCTCACGGAGCATTTCAACAAAACTGAAACAGAGGTGTTAGACCAACTTGCCCCTCTGAAAACTAAGACATTAAAAAATGCCCCCTCTAAATCATGGTTCACCCTAGACCTTAATAAAGAAAGACGCTCACTGAGACAGGCGGAAAGAACATGGAGACAACACCCCTCCCCTTCCCATCTTGCCCTCCTTAGAACTGCGAGATCCTCTTACAAAAAACACATCTTTTCAGAGAAAGCATCATTCTTTCGTCTTCAACTCCCTCGCGCCAAAAATAGACCCAGAGAACTGTTCAACATTATTAGAAACCAAACCAACCGTGCACCCCTTAACCCGGTGGCCTCCACTAACAAATGCGAAGAAATTGCCAACTTTTTCTGTGAAAAAATCACAAAAATAGACCGCGCTTTCCTCGATACTCCACCCTCGCTCACCCCTCGACCACCCTTGATTACCACACCTCTTCCCCCTCTCCCCTTGAACACTTCCCCGACCCCCTCTAACCCCCTCCCTACTCTTACCCCACTGGAACCCATTTCCCTTCGCTTAAAAATAATGCCTCATGGCTTAATTTCCACCCTGAATCTGAACAGGAGGTCTTCAACATTTTAGCCAAAATTAAACCTTCCTCCCACACCAAAGACCCACTCCCTTCCGCACTCATCCAAGATCTCAAACATGTCATCGTCCCCTACTGGACCAACATCATCAACACCTCCCTTTCAGCAGGGAGTGTGCCCATTTCCCTTCAACTCGGGCAAATCACTCCCATCCCCAAAAATCCCAAAGTTGACCCCAACGACCCTAATAATCTCCGTCCTATTTCCAACCTCCCCCTCCTCTCCAAAGCAATGGAAAAATGCGCCCTCCTCCAACTGGACAAACACATTGACACGTTCAACCTGCTTGACCCCCTTCAATCTGGCTTCCGCAAAGGGTGCAGCACGGAAACTGCGCTTCTCAATATAGTCGATGATATTCACCTAGCCCTGGTCAAGGGTGAGACCTACCTTCTCATCCTTCTTGACCTTTCCGCGGCATTTGATACAGTTTAACACCCAAACCTACTCAACACACTCAAAAATCGCTTCGGCCTCAGTGGTACTGTCCTTAATTGGTTCACCTCCTACTTTCAACATAGAACCCAGCAAATTAAAATACAAAACTGCCTCTCTAACCCAACCCCTGTCTCCCTTGGAGTCCCTCAAGGATCCATCTTCTCTCCAGCTCTCTTTAACCTCTTTATGGAACCCCTTACCCGGATACTCAAACAAGAAAAAATCAACTACCACCTATATGCTGACGATACCCAATTGTACTACAAAATAAAATCCCATGCTGATATACTGCACCTTAACACGGCCTTAACCAGGATCCAAACCTGGTTCCACAACAATCATCTGAAACTAAACCCGAACAAAACTGAGATCATCCTCTTCTCTCCCAAAAACAACCCTCTCCCCGTCCAATCGTGGATCGCCGACATTAATGCGCTAAACTGCTCTCTCTCCCTCGCCGATTCGGTTAAATCACTCGGCATCACCATCAACAATACACTCACACTAAATTCCCATGTCAAGAACTCAGCAAAAAGTGCACTTTTCACTCTCCGACTTCTCAAAAAAGTCAAACCTTTTATCCCAGCTGAAGACCTTAAATTAACTATCCAGTCTCTAGTTCTATCCAAAATTGACTATGGTAATGCCCTTCTCTCTGGCACCCCCAAAATCCACCTGGCCCCCATCAAATCTGTTCTCAACCTCGCCGCCAGGCTAACAACAAACTATCGACGCTTCGACCACATCTCCCCTGCCCTCAAGTCCCTCAAGTGGCTCCCCATTGAAGGCAGATCCTCCTATAAAATTGCCTGTATTACTCACAAAGCCCTTTACCAGAAGACCCCAACCTACCTCTCAACTAAACTTAAAAAAGCTGGCTGTGCCAGAACACGGAGAAGCACCAACACTCTTCTTCTCATACCCCCCCTACTCATAAAAGCTGCTTCGAAATCCCGCTCGTTCTCTGGTAAGGCCCCAACCATTTGGAATGCCCTACCCAAAGACCTTCGTTGCAACCCTTCCTACTCTGGATTCAAAAAAGACCTTAAAAGTCATTTGCTCACTAAATTTTGGGGATATTAAATCCCGGATCTCCTTTATGACTACCTCTCCTTCTCTTAGACTTCTCCCCTTCCCAAATTCACCCCCCTCCCCCTCTCTTCTCCCCATAATACCTACTTTGTCCTTTGAACCCTCCTTGACATACTGTTAAATTAACTATTTTCAGTAATCATCCTGATTCCGGTAACTTGCTTCTCTTTCTCTATCTCCGTCTGTATGTACCTCTAATCACTATGTTCCATAAATTACCCGCTGTATTTTTTATTGGTTTGAGCACCTGTATAACCCGTTTTGGTTCAACTGCCATGATTGTTTTTACTATGTACTTTCATTACTGATGTAAAGCGCTCTGATACCCTCGGGTGGAGCTAGCGCTATATAAAACCTTCAAAATAAATAAAATATTGCCATATTGCCATGACCAGTGTGCTTTGTGTGGAAGAAGAGATCGTTGGCGGAAGCGAGGGCCAGTGGGGAGTCCTGTCAAATGGACTCCCTCTGCAAGGTGTAAGTAAACGGTTGCTGCACTGATCAAGTCATTGCCTGTGTGCAGGACAGAGCTGGTGACCCCTGTATGCCAGGGGAAGGCTGCCATGAAGTAAGGCATGTGTCACAGTACACCAATCAGGCCAGAGCCATATGTAGTAGCGGGCCACGACCTCATTTGCCAAGAGGGGTCATCGGCAAGACTTCACCATGCCGATCGAGCTGGAGGGCATGTACTGTGAGAGACAGTAACCCATATGCCGGAGGGGGTCACTCGGAGCATCAAGAACTGCAACCTGAACTGTAATCCCCTGCCGGAGAAGTGAGGATACCAAGGGAGAATCTGTCCTCCATCACCTAGATGAAGGAACCGTATCACGATCAACGCAAACACCCCCACCAGTAGATTAACTGGACACTTACCCCACAGGACGAGCCACAGCGAACCTCCAATCACTTCAAGAGTGCGATTGAAAGTGCCTGCACCTGCTGAGTGCAGTCGCCTGGGCACTGCGGCAGACTCACATAATCTCTGCTGCACCTGCTTCGAGCACCCGCGGACAGGGCACATTCAGGAAGTCCAGGTGCTCCACACCTGACGGTGCGTGTAAGACATATTTCGGGTCCATTGGACCCTGGGAAAATTGCTACTAGTTAGCTTTATAGCATTGGAACACTATAGACTTTAAATTAGAGTCAAAGTGGACTCGTGAGACTCGGATTGCTAGTGGGTACACCCTGGATGATACCAATAATGAATGGGGAATAACCACTATCGCCAACAACTGGAGAGAGTAGGGAAGGGAATCACCAAAAAACACTGGAGTCCTGACCTCAAGAGGGACTGTGTAATTGTTCCTGAATAGCATATTTTTCCTTTATTTGGAAAGCACTAGACATGAAATACTGCTCTTTTTTCATAAAAATGCGTGTTTGGCTGGACAATGATATATAGCAACTTTTGAGTTGTGAGTCATGTTCACTATCGTGAATCCACACGTCATCCCCCGAGGGAGCCTTGGACTGCTCGAACTATGCTAGCCCTGGGAGTCAAGAGCTGAAGGAGTACTTGGACTAGTTGCTCAGAATCCATAGTAGATTGGGCCTCGGGACATCAGGAGTGAAAGGCCTCAACCTCCATGCTTGGGCCTAGTAACCCTCGCTTTCCCCATGGCCCTCTGAAAGGGGTTCTAACAGCCTGTTTTTGCTCTTTTCTGCACTTCTTTGTCTCCAGTCTGATAGTGTCCTGGCTGAGCATTGTACCAAGATCCACCAGAGATTGTGTGATTGTCAGCCAGATAGGCAGTGGTGCTGGTCATGATAACTTTTAGATAATGCAGCGATTATTGAAGATGGTAGAGGCAAAAAAGGGCAGCCGGTGGATTTCCATTAGGGTGAATCGGATGTAGTGATATTTCTTCAAGCCACTTATGAGGCATGTGTGATGCCCTTAAGCAGTGCTTGTGTGTTGTCTCTGGGAGCCCAGATGCAGGTGTATGAGGGCTTGAATGGCAGTTCTGAGGTTACTTTCTGGGAGGAAGGGTTTAACATTCTTCAATAGAGCTAACAGCAGGTCATCATAGTTGTCTTAGTAATGTGTTCTTGGAGGGAGGTCAGTGCCTATTGGGAATCCAAGTGGCCTGGCCTTGGCAGAAAGTTGAGGTTTGAATCCATCTAGGTTCATGACATTGAGTCAGGTTGGATTAAGTAATACTATTCTTTTTGGCAATCAGTCTGGATGAGGCGCAACCAGAGTTTGAGGTGGAGGATATCAGAGTCTGACAGAACTAACCCTGTATTCAGAATCCAGTAGGAGTGATGATCTCTTCCACCCCTCACCACATCCACCATCAACCATGCACACTGGGAATATGTGGGCCAATAGTGAACACTAGAAAGAAAAATCTGATAAGAAATAAAAAAGAGACATTGGATAGCACCCACTGACTTGTCACCCTATTGGGCACTAATGGTTGCAGGGCAGGATGGACATGAAAAAGGAAATACATATCTTTGGCAATCTGTTGTTTTAAGTATGACATCTAATCTAATATTTGATATGATATACCATAGAACTATCTCTAACTTTCAGTGTTCTTGAAGTGAATTTGATAATTCTGAAACTTTGACATGGCAAGATTCATTACTAATTGAATGCTAAACTACCCAAAAATCTGCCTTCTCTATTTGTAACGTAACTACCTTCTCATTCTGCGCAATCCTAGTAGATGATAGGGTTAGATTCTCATTGGTCTGTGTGTGAAGCTATAAGGCAATTACCAATCATTAACATTCTCTGGTTCCTAGTAGCAGCAGTATATATACTATGCAGTAATACCCATTGGACCTTACATTTGTGATTTACAGAAAATTTCACAAATTGCAATTACCAGAATGCAACTGGAATTTATGCTGATATGCTAGTTGTGTGCTTCCTCTCCCGTTATGGGTATATCTTCTCTGGGAGAGACTGTGCTGGTGAGCCATGGGACACACTTGTACACCTTGGACTACTACTAGACCTGATGAAATGCAAGCAGCATTTCAAGCACACCAAATCTGAATAGCTACTTCCTATTGATAACGACCAATAACACAGAAAAACGTATCCAGGAATGTACAGAAATACTAGCACTGGCTGCACCAACCGATGATGACCAATTAAATAGCAGAGCACTCCAAATGTATACATGTTGTTCACTTTCTGCTTCAAGTCCCTAGTTTATGTTGATACAACCAATGTCATATGAAACATTGCTCTCCAATTCCACAACAGCCAATAACACACAAAAACGTACCCAGGAATGTTCAGAAATACCAGCACTGGCTGCACCTACTGATGATGAACACTTCTTTTCCTGTGAAGTACTAAAAATATCATGATATGCAGTTACCAGAATGCAATGGGAAATGTATGCTGATATGCTAGCAGTGTGTTTCTTTCCCCAACCATAGGGCTAGGGGGCCTTGCTAGGGGTGTGAGAGGTTCCCATTGCATGGTTGGTGAATTTGAGAAGCTACAATCCAGGATGTGTGGCCTTTCGAATGTGCTGATTGTGTGACATGCTATACCACATTAAGTTTGTCTTTGAGGTTGAGGAGGGTGTCTTGTTTAACCATGCTTAAGTTGCCTGGGAGATTAAAGGCTCCTGGATGGCAGTATGGGAATGTTGGATAATGAAGTGAGAAGGAGGCCCGAGAATTGTCGATGAAGTGCCTATTCTGTCCATGAGGCTTATATGTATATAAGGTGGAAGGTGACTGATGGAGTTGCAGAGTGTCAACATATGTGAGGAGCTCCATGGAGTTAAGAGTTGATAACTTGGCTATGGTACAGGACCTTCGGATATTACGTGCAGGTTTGGTCTGCGAGTTGGTTGATGTATAGTTTGGGAAGAAGTATGTCTAGGATGTGTAAGGTAGGAGTATGAACCATATTTCTGTGATGAACAGTTGATCAAAGTTGTGATATATAATGATGGCTTGAACATGGAGTAGTGCATGCCGCACATTTATGAGCCTTAGATGGAATGTATGTTTGGTAGTTTGAGGGTGTGTGGTGATTAGTGGAATATGTATGATGTTGGGTAAGTTGAGATTATGTGTTGTAAGGGTACTCTATGAATCTTCTGAAGGTCAAGGTCTGGGTATGGTGGTTTGTATTTTTCAGTGTGGTGTGCTGAGTGAAGCACATGATGAGATCATATGTTGTAGGTTGCAGAGGATATGGGGTTCTGGCCCAAGGCCCTTCCTGGACCAAATAGGCAATGCCCTTGTCTATGTCCACCCTTTACAGGGAATGTCGAGTGGTAAGACACACTAAGGAGTGTACTGAAGTGGTGGTAGCTGCAGATCCTAGTGGTAGGGCATGTCCTTTTTTATGTGTTGCCTCCCAGGGACAATTGCCCGTACTATAAATTGCTCCTTCAGTTCTTTGCAACCCAGTAGTCTGCTCCATCTATACAGGTCGTGGATGACACAGAAGTGTACAAGAAGGTGTGTATGAGTTGTGTGTGCTACTAGGACTGTGGCCACCCAGATGTACATTTGACTATCCTAACTGGGGGAGGGGCGTAGATTGAAGCTTTGAGTGAGCTCCACACATCAACATCATTTTAAGGGCTTCTCCTGTGGTCCTTTGTACTTGACCAGACTCTAGGATGTGGAAGGCAGGAAACGGAGGGCACTTTTGAAATATAGGGGGATACCCCTGGCCCTTGCTGCCCCATTGTTCCTTAGTAGCTCTACCCCCAAGAGATTGTGGAGCAGTTAATTGGGAAAGTCTCTCCTTCTTTTGTACCCTTGTTTCTGGTCTTACCTAACCAGAAACTTCCAGCTCCCACCTTCTTGCTGACTATGAGAAAAGGAGCATGTCTGGACCAGTCTGGGAGTAATGCACAGAAAGCAGAAACTGGCCCCAGAGATGAACATGTGGACTGCACAAACACTGCAAACTTGGAATAAGCATGGCCCTGAAACAACCAGTAAGTGTGCTGTGAGTTCTCTACCAGAATCAAGGGTCGCACAGCAGTGGAGACTGAGAAAGTCCTTCTGTAGCAGGGTTGGGGCCATTGACTCCCAACTCCACTTTGCAATATTCAGGACGAAGAACCTGTAAAAGTCTGTAAACGAGCCAGGAGAAGAGCTCACTTAAGGAAAGGAACTGACTGACTGTTGAGGGGTGCTGGAAGTTCCCTTGCACAAGGAAGACACTGCCAATAAAAGTAAGTCTACAGGACACTGGCAGGATGAAGAGGAAGCTACATGATGCAGCTCAGAGAACGATCTGCACTGCCATGCTGTATAGTGAGGCCTTAAGACTGGAGATATTTGCCCATCATTTAGATCTGTAATGAAATACATTTAAATTACTGCACATCTCCAAAGAGGTCACATGTAGAGCACTGTGGGGTATCTCAATCATTCTGGAAGTAAAAGGTTGAAAAGAGAAACCTTCTTGATTGTTTCTCAATTTTGAGCAAAGACATTGTTATTTAGGTAGTGTTGTACGTTTCTCAGTAAGAGCTTGACTTTATTTAGGGATGTAAGGCTGTTTAGCAACCTGTACAGAACATACCAACTGAAACAAACCTACATTTGCTTTTGGGAACATTGTTTGCAATTCCCTGGTTTTTATTCTATATGAAAATATGGCATTGAAGCGCAGTGGCCTTTGAGGAATATAAGTAACCGAGAAGAGAATGTAAATGTGTACTGTTCATAAGAACTGTGTCTGAACGATCATTGCTACTGATTCAAACATTGTAGTTCCACGGGGGCTGTTAAATCCCTTTACTTCATGCTTTCTTCTCTGTTATAACCTAAAAGAGGTTGCAAAATTCAGTGTGAGAACACACAAACAAGTTGTTAAAGCTGCCCAGAACTGGGCCCTATGCAGTATGTTTTCAAAGAATGCTTTAAGGTTTCACTGAGCAATGTATTTTGGCTTATGTGTGAAATTGTACAACTTACACTGGGATAGTAATAAAGCTAGGGTAAGAATCAATCAATCAATCAATCAAAGATCTTTATTTCGGCACAGGGCTGTAAAAGCGCATAAAAAACAATAAAATCATGACATTAAAAACATGTTAGTTAATCGAACATGTGATTTACACTCTGGCTGGAGATATTAGACTAATATGAAATATTGCACAACAAAATATGCACAACACTGTAAGGATTATGAGGGGCGGCACACACTGTTTATCGGATTCTCCATAACCTTTCAGGGAGTGTTTCCCCTAGGACTATAAGCAGTACAAGAGCTAGAACAGCATCATTTTAGGCAGTACCCAACAGCAACCAATTTATTTCAGAACGGGACTCTGTCTGGGGGCGACACAGTATTAGCCTTACGATCCACACTCCCATCGGCTACAGAGTGACAGCAAAACCCAACATTTTTTCTAGTGTCATACCTCAATATCCTAAGGGTCGCTTTATGCACCCTAACACCCTAAATCCGATACAGAGGAATTGTTCAACACCTCCTACTGCTCATGTAGGCCAAGCAAAAAAACATGGCGTGCTCAATGGTTTAGTTGGTGGCAGCAACACTCAATGGCCCTCGGATCTCATGCCCACTTGGCAGTAAAGGAATGGAGGGCAAGGCCATATACCAGGATTGTAGATGCAAGCGCCTAGCTTTAACTGGCTCTATCTCACCCAGGAAGCCCGCATTTATACAGAAGTCCTTAACTGAACCAAAAGCGTCTGTTAGATTACCATGTCTCCTCTGCGAGTGTAAAAATGAGTCCCTATGTTGCCAGTAGGCGGTTTTGATGTGGGACTTGGAGCTAGCTCTGGCCTCACCAATGGCTCTACATAAACTTGCTATCCCGATCTCAAACAGGGTAGCTTTCACGCATTTTAACCAGGGTATATTGCTGGAACTAGCATGGCAAAGAATTTCATCTAGCCCTTGCCGATAAGAGAGGAGCTTCAGGGTAGCCCAGATTCTCCTCCAGTAAAGGAAGGGCGCAGTCCTATACTGTCAGATAATGCCCTTAGCTCAAAGTCCGTCAGAGTGGGAGCAGAGGAGTGCTTATAGGTACGCCTGCTAACTGGCTCACGAATCGGTTTTCCACCATGGCTAATGTGGTCATATCCAGATGTCCCCAAAGCTCTGCACCATAGGCTGTCCCTATGGCCTGGCGGCTGTAGATCTGTAGCGCTGGCTGTCTAGCGTGGAACTGTGAGCTAAGCAATATCTTAGTAATTCATCCCACAACTTCTTCCAACTTTAGCCCACACTGCATAATGTGTGCTTGACACCCCAAATGTTCTGTTAATGTTATACCTTAATACACAAAAGTGGGCATGCACTCAAGTGGGGGACCTGCTAACGTTGGATTGGCCCTGGTCAAATGCCCTGGGTTTTGTGACTATATACTTTGTTTCGCTCACAATGATCTCTAAACACCTCTATTTACAGAAGCGCGCAAATCGGTCCAACAGTTTTTGGAGTCCCATATGTGATTTGGAAAGAATTAGGGTATCAAAGCAAAAATGAGGGCTGGAACCCTCATGTTTGCTAATCTGGGTGCGTCATTGTCCAACTGATCTAGGAAATTTACAAGGCTGTTGATATAAAGTGTGAATAGCGTGGGGGCAAGTACACACCCCTACCTGACTCCACTAGTCACAAGAAGGGCTCAGTCAGCTCACCTGCACTCCCACACCTTATCTGTGCATAGTTTTAAGATGCAGTCTCACTATGATATCTAGCAGAAGGCTTGGCATCCCATCTTAGAAAGTACCCGCCAGAGGGATGATCTTAATACTAAATCAAAGGCAGCACACAGATCTAGAAAAACAACGTAAAGTCACCCCACCACCCAGAGTAACAATCTTCAAATACACCATCTGTAAACAGTCCACTTGGTCGACTGTGCTTGTGGATTCTCTAAAGCCCGCTTGAGAGGTGTTAATAACTGATATCCAATGCTGAATTCCGCCCAGGATCACCCTGCTAAATAGCTTTTGTGTGCTGCCTATGAGACTTATAGGTCTATATCTTGCTGGGTAGGTGTGTGAGCCCTTTTTGGGGCTCGACCTCTGCCAATGCGCTTGCGCATTGCAGATGTCGAGACATATTAGGGCTTAACGAGAGCTTAACCAAACGGGCGATTTGATGCTGTGCCCATGAAAAAATCGCGTGCACGCATCAAAGCCACCAGCCACCCTCCCACAAGCAGTGAATAATTAGGGGAGGAGAAATGCCAGAGCGCACGCTCTGGCATTTCTCCTCCCCTAATTATTCACTGCCCACAGCCGGCCGGCACATCAAAGGCTGCTGCTCCCCGTGCGTCTCTTCACCCTTACTCTCCCCTATTCTTCCCTTCTTGCCTCTCTCTGCCCCCCCTCCTCACCACAGCAATGCCGAGGGCTTGGTTTTTTACTTCCAGTTTCCTCTACTCTTCTTTGCCTGTCTCACTTCAGCATTCTCGGTGTTTCTTAACTCCTTCCTAAACCCCTCTCGTTCTGTCACCGCTTTCCCCCTTCTCTCAGGTTCAGCATGCCCACACCGTCATGTCCTTTTATTTGTAGATCATCGTTGTGCCCATTAGTTAGCATCTCCTCACCCCTCCCTCCAAGCTTGATACCGCTATTCACGGCCCGCACTCTGTTTGTCACCCCACATCTTCGTCCCTCTCAGAGGTTCTAAACTGCCCCTTTTCTCAGCCTGCCATGCTCTAATTTCCGTTTCTCAGGGCCATCCGAAGTCACAGCATGGAATCTCTCCCCCGCTCTCAGCCCGTCGCACCTTGCACCCTCATTCTCGCCATATAAATAATCTCACCCTGCTTTCAGGGATTCACCCATTAATTTCAGATAGTACCCTCTCCTCCCTGTATTATTTATTCCTGCTTCAAGTGAACCCCCACCCTCCGTCTACAGCACCCCTATCAGCCTGTCACACACTATATCCTTCTCTTTCACCCTTCTTCTCTTTCTGACCGAGTCCACTTTTAACCCCATCTGCCTGTTGTCTTAACATGTCACCCCTTTCTCCCACCAGTCTCCCACACTCCTTTGCCTCTTCCATCTGTTTTATACGCCCCACATTTTCAGTCTGTCTTCTGCTTTGCCCCGCCCCCCCCTTCCAATGTTAGTTCCTTCGTGGCTATAACGCCTGGGCGGCACCCCATGACCTAGCACTCACAGGGAGCAGCGTGACGTGTCACAGTGCTGCTTTACTCGATCATTTGTGTTCGTGGTGCGGGAGGACAGGCGTGTACACACAACAAAGTGTCCTGTTACCTGATACTTGCCCTGAGTGCTAACTCGTGAGCAACCTGCTGTCTGGAAGCTCTGCTTGACTCGTGGCCAGCAGAGGTGGCCGGATTACCTGTCACAATATATTACACCTCTTGCGACAGTAGTATACTGCATTGTGCGTCCCTCAGACCTGGGTAGCCCGTAGCAGTGGGGGGGGGGGCATGCTGCCATTATTGTTACATCACCTAAATCATAGGGATTTGGAAAATCCAAGTGTAGCAAATGTGCCACGCCCATTCGGTATTACAGAGATGGGTAGTTGTTGGTGTATTTTAGAGAACTGTTGTGGTTACGCACTGTTACAAACAGCACATGTTTCGTTGAAATGGCCACCAAATTTGCACAGACATGCCGTTTTCCTAAAAAAAACTATGTAGCACAAAAATGATGTGTGGAAATCGACAGGGACGTAACGCAGGTCTCTGCGGGGCAAGGGGGCCCCATCATAGCCCCCATAACTCTACAAGGAGGCCCCATTCCACCCCAGGCCAATGAACATCTGTGAGATATGGTAGATGAGGGACGCCCCCCCTTCACATTCTGCAGGAGGCCCCATCATTTTACCTTACGCCACTTGAAATCGTTTTTCAGAGTATAGTTATCATTAGCTCATCCCCAAGTAAAGGTTCTTGATTTGTTTTGATTCTTTTAACATCTTTGGTACCATCACCCTTTAGAATTACCTAAAAATGTGCTTCATTTATTCTTTCCTAATTGCTGATGTATTTTGACTACGTGTACTATTCATTTACAGGTATTTAGTTGTGTTGTGTGTTAGAAAAAAACTGACATTGTACAGCCTTTGTTTTCACCTCCTGTACCCCAGCAAGTTTGTCACCTAGGTCACTTTTACAAAATCCTCTCACTTTGCAGTCAGAGAAATAAAAGTATATACCAACTCCAAATCCACCGTTCAACTCCAAATCCACCCTCCAACTCCAAATCCACCCTCCAACTCCAAATCCACCCTCCAACTCCAAATCCACCCTCCAACTCCACCCTCCAACTCCACCCTCCAACTCCACCCTCCAACTCCAACTCCACCCTCCAGCTCCACCCTCCAACTCCAAATCCACCCTCCAACTCCAAATCCACCCTCCAACTCCAAATCCACCCTCCAATTCCAAATCCGCCCTCCAACTCCACCCTCCAACTCCAAATCCACCCACCAAATCCAAATCCACCCTCCAACTCCACCCTTCACCCTCCAACTCCACCCTCCAACTCCAAATCCACCCTCCAACTCCAAATCCACCCTCCAATTCCAAATCCACCCTCCAACTCCAACTCCACCCTCCAACTCCACCCTCCAACTCCAACTCCACCCTCCAACTCCACCCTCCAACTCCAAATCCACCCTCCAACTCCACCCTCCAACTCCAACTCCACCCTCCAACCCCAAATCCACCCTCCAAATCCACCCTGCAACTCCACCCTCCAACTCCAAATCCACCCTCCAACTCCACCCTCCAACTCCAAATCCACCCTCCAACTCCAACTCCACCCTCCAACTCCAACTCCACCCTCCAACTCCAAATCCAACCTCCAACTCCAAATCCACCCTCCAACTCCAAATCCACCCTCCAAATCCACCCTACAACTCCAAATCCACCCTCCAACTCCACCCTTATACTACAAATCCACCTTCCAACTCCAAATGCACCCTCCAACTACAAATCCACCCTCCAACTACAAATCCACCCTCCAACTACAAATCCACCCTCCAACTCCCCCCTCCAACTCCAAATCCACCCTCCAACTACAAATCCACCCTCCAACTACAAATCCACCCTCCATCTCCACCCTCAAACTCCAAATCCACCCTGCAACTCCACCCTCCAACTCCACCCTCCAACTCCACCCTCCACCCTCCAACTCCACCCTCCAACTCCAACTCCACCCTCCAACTCCAACTCCACCCTCCAACTCCAAATTCACCCTCCAACTCCAAATCCACCCTCCAACTCCAAATCCACCCTCCAAATCCACCCTCTAACTCCACCCTCCAACTCCATCTCCACCCTCCAACTCCAACTCCACCCTCCAACTCCAACTCAGCCCTCCAACTCCAACTCCACCCTCCAACTCCAAATCCACCCTCCAACTCCAAATCCACCCTCCAACTCCAAAGCCACCCTCCAAATCCACCCTCCAACTCCAACTCCACCCTCCAACTCCAACTCCACCCTCCAACTCCAACTCCACCCTCCAACTCCACCCTCCAACACTCAGGAACACCACCACATCACTCGGGGACACCACCAAATCACTTGGGCACACCACCACATCACTCGGGTGCACCACCACATCACTCGGGCGCACCACCACATCACTCTGGGACACCACCACATCACTCTGGGACACCCCCACATCACTCTGGGACACCATCACATCACTCTGCGACACCACCAAATTACTGGGACACACCACCACATCACTCTGGGACACCAACACATCACTCTGGGACACCACCACATCACTCTGGGACACCACCAAATTACTCGGACAACCCACCACATAACTCTGGGACACCACCAAATTACTCGGACACACCACCACATCACTCTGGGACACCAACACATCACTCTGGGACACCACCACATCACTCTAATACACCACCACATCACTCAGCCCAACCACATCATCAGTCAGCACCACAACAGCACTGTCCTTGCTTGCTACCAACAAGCATTGCCAAAGCCAATAGGACTCGCATTAGGAAAGTGTAAACTATTGGCTTTGTGAATAACGATGCTATTAATTTATATATTTTAAAAGCCAACACATATTTAAAAATGTGTCATTTACAATACCAATAGCTCACACTTTCCTAATGCAAGACCTATTTCATTGCAAATGCTTGTTAAAGATGGGGAGAATTTCAGCCCCTGCCCATGTCGATTTAATGGATGCACCTTTCATGATAGCTGTAAATATCACTGAAAAGCAGGCGCTCCACATGCTTATCTCACTCAGAAACAGATCACCAGGGATTTTGTCTAACCCAGGGACTTTGTTGGGGCAATTCCCCTGATAGTCAGGCTTATTTTGTGCAATGAGACCTCCTGGGGATCGGAATCCTGTGTTCCTGCTAAGTACCCTGAAAAAACGGTCTTAAGGCTCACGGCCGACTCCCCACTATCTCTATGGAGCTGTCATGATTCCCCAGGTCCCATTAAATTACACATGGAGCCCTGCTGTTCCCCCTTCTGCATATATAAACTGGAGAATTGCAAGACCCAGTCGCTAGCTGCAATGCTGTTCTCTATGAAACAAAACCCGTTCTTACTACAACAAATTCCAGAGAGAGCGATGGCCATTCGATCTGGAAGTCTCTAAAAGGCCCTACTGAATTTCGTGCTCCCAGTCTTTTTTGGCAACAGATAATGCTTTATTGTTGGACTGTGTGTTGACCTGGATCATGGGTCTGTCTTGTATTTTTATCGCACTGATCAGTTTAGACTTAGTGTCTCTGCATAATTTGTTATACCAAGATAGGAGGCACTTCCACTCCACTATTTGCCCAGTTTCATAATAAAAATGATTCCTCAAATTTTGAAACATACGATTATGCACCTGTGGGAGGGAAGGGTGGCAATATGGCTTCGGAGCTTTATGTATTTGCGGAATCCGACAGTTTATTGTGTAATATTTAAAAAAATCTTATACAAAAGGTTCTTATACAAGAGTCTTGTGCTCAAAGGGTATGGTTCTATTGAGTTGTTGACCAGTGCAGTGATGTTTCTCACTTCTTTCCTCTCTAGGATCTCGGAAATGGTTACCGGCGCCAGCACCTTCAAACAATGGATTGTGAATAATGCGGTAAGTACTCAATGTTTCGTCGCCAAAGCACCCGTGTGTCACCCCTTTTTATGCTTCTCTGTCCCCCTCCACCACCTAAAGGAGCTTGACGCTGAGTGATATTTGGGAATTTTCAGAAGTAATCTAGTAGCTGCATTTTGCAATGTCTAATGTTTATTGAGAACATGCTGATGGGCGTTCAGGTACAGCCCGTTGTAGCACTAAGGAATAAACAACCGTATTCTGGAAATTGACGGGAATGAATAGGATGATCTTATTGATCATCTTGAGGATAAAATAGGCAGTAGAGGTGACAGCCTTGAACTGGTCATGATAGGACATTCTGGTGTTGATCAGAACAGCAAGGTTCGTAGCCACTCTAAGTGGAGTGAGAAGAGGGCCCAACTCCGAACGCCACCAAGCCGTGGACCAAACGGAAGGCTAAGAAACAAAAAGCAGGACCTCTGTCTCACTTAAATTTAGTTTCAGGCAGTTCCAACACATCCAGAAACTACAGCCCTTAAGCAGCTGCAGTAATTGCCCCGGACTGGCTATCCTCTGTGTCTACCTTAACTACAAGTTGGTTTTTGTCCACGTATGATGTTGGTGAGAGACCGAAGGATCTCACCAAGTCTGCCAGAGGAGTAACATAAATGTTAAATAGCTTGGGACTGAGCGAGGACCCCTGGGGGACCCGGCAAGGCAGACTGTATGCACTGGATTTGAACTCACCCAAACCACTGAGAAAGGAGCTGAGCAGCTTTTTAGCAGTACCAAAAACAAAACTCTAATCCTGTGGTTCTGGTCTACCAGCAGCCCATGACTTACTGTGCCAAAGGTTGCTGATAGGTCGAGCAGGACAAGCGCTGCTCTGCCATCCTGATTCAGAGTGGCCCGGAGTTCTTCAGTAGCTTTGATAAGAGTGGTTTCCGTACAGTAACCAGCACAACAAGCATTTACAATGCAACGGTCTCACCTTCGGAAAAGTTAGAGCTATTGGCATTGTAAATGACAAACTTTTTATTAATGTGTCAGTTTTGAAAACTGATAAGTAAATGGCATTGTCATTTACAATCCCAATAGCTTAATCTCTTGCAAATACGAGACCTATTGCATTTGCACCCACACACACACACACACACAGAGCCACATACACACTGAGAGTCACACACACACAAAGAGCATCACACACACACAAAGCTACACACACACACACGCACAAAGCCACACACACACACACAAAGCCACACACACATACAAAGCCACACACACACAGCCACACACACACAAAGCCACACACGCACACACACAAAGCCACACACACACACAAAGCCACACACACACACAAAGCCACACACACAAAGCCACACACACACAAAGCCATACACACACACACACAGCCACACACACACAAAGCCACACACACACACACACACAAAGCCACACACACACACAAAGCCACACACACACGCAAAGCCACGCACACATACACACAGCCACACACACATACACACAGCCACACACACACACAGCCACACACACACACACAGCCACACACACACACACAGCAACACACAAAGCCACACACACAGAGCCACACACACAGCCACACACACACCCACACAGCCACATACACACACCAACACACAGAGCCACACACAGAGCCACACACAGCCACACACACACACAGAGCCACACACACACACAGAGTCACACACACACAGAGCCACACACACACACAGAGCCACACAAACACACACAGAGCCACACACACACACAAAGAGCCACACACACAGAGCCACACACACACAGAGCCGCACACACAGAGCAACTCACACACACACACAGAGCCACACACACAGAGACGCACACACACACAGAGCCACACACACACAGAGCCACAGCCACACACAGAGCCACACACAGAGCCACACACTGAGCCGCACACAGAGCCGCACACAGAGCCACACACACACACACACACACAGCCACACACACAGAGCCACACACACACACAGAGCCACACAGACACACACACAGAGACATACACTCACAGAGCCACACACACACACACTAACAGCAGGCTGTAGTTACAACAAAGATTTCCCAGTTCATCAGTTTCCCGTATTATGGATGTTGGACTTGGCCCTTCTGGCAGGTCCACCCCTAAACTTTTTTGCTTTTTGAATGTGAATTGGTGGTAGTGATTTTTGGTTTCTGCGCACTTTCACTCACTCGGTCACTATGGGCCAGATGTAGGTAATTCCGATTTACCTACTCTTAAATACAGAATCATACCGAATCGGTATTTAAGAGTAGGTAAATTGGAAGGAGGCAGATGTAGGTAATTTTAATTTTACAATTACCGATTCTGTAAGAGTCGGTATTTACCGATTCTGGTATTTCCCATTGATTCCTATGGGCCTTGAAGCCCATAGGAATCAATGGGAAATACCGTTTCGGTATTTACAGAATCGGTAAATACCGAATCCTGGCAGGGGGAACGGGGTGTCACTTTGACACCCTGTAGCACCCCAAATGGAGGCATGTGTGCCATGTGGCACACATACATGCCCTAAGGGCATGTCTGTGTGTCACATGGCATAGGTGTACATGCACAGATGTACATGTACACTGGAATTCGGTATTTTACCACCCAATAGGATTGGGTGGTAAAATAAGAAATTCTAACAGCCTGTGGCACTGCAAACTGTGCCACCTACATATGGATTTACAGAATCGGTATATTTACCGATTCGGAAAATACCGAAGTGGTAAATTTACCAAATCGGTAAATATACCGATTCTGTAAATTCCGACCCACCTACATGTCAAAAGCCAAATACCGGTCGGTAACGGCCGAAATCGGCCGTTACTGACCGGTATTTGGCTACCTACATCTGGCCCTATGTGTTATATCCTTTCTTCATATGTATTGATAGATCTACTCTGCATCATTTACACATGCATTTCTTAATGTTCTCTGTTTCCTAGCAGAGTAGAATGCTACTACTACTAATAATAATAATAACAACATTTATTAAGCGCCTGGTTACACAGAGGAACAGTGCGTCCCCGCGCTGAGGATGTATACCACAGAACTCCTAAAAACTGGCCCAACGTATAGGGGAGGGAAGGGACAATAGAATCCTACAAAACTAGTCATTGGGAAACAGGTAGGTCTTCAGTTTCAGCCTGAACAGTGATTCAGACGGTTCCATCCGGAGTTCAATGGGTAGTTCGTTCCATTGTTTACTGGCTAGGAACCTGAAGGACCGCCCGCCCATCCGTGCTCTACGGATACGAGATACCACGAGCAGCATGCTGCCCATAGATCTCAAGAGACGTTTGGGACGGTATACGGTCAACACATTTTGGAGGTAGGCAGGGCCGTGGCCATGTGCAATACGGTGGATAATGCACATGGTTTTAAACCGGACGCGTTCCTGCATGGGAAGCCAGTGCAAGGTCTGTAAAGCACGTTTCCCCGATGACCTCCTAGACAGGTTCAAGACCAGTCTGGCAGCCGCATTTTGAACACATTGAAGTTGGCTCAGGCCCTTTTTACTAAGGTCACAGAGCAGAGAGTTCCCATAATCAAGATGAGAAGTGACCAAGGCGTGCACTAAGGTTTTCCTCGCTTTAATGGGAAGAAGATCTAGAATTTTACGAAGAACCTTTAGTATGCCATAGCATTTGCCGGCCACAACCCCAACATGTTGAGAATATGAAAGGTTAGTGTCCAAAAGTACACCCAAGTTCTTCACCATATCAGAGGGGGTGGGCGCGGGACCCAAGTCGGCTGGCCACCAGGCCGATGTCCAAATAGAGGGAGAAGAACATATCACCAGAAGTTCCATCTTATTCCCGTTAAGATGAAGGTAATTGCTCTTCATCCAGCCAGCAAGTGCCACAAGACAAGCGGAGAAGTTGCTGTCTCAACTGCGTTATGAGATAGAGTGACCACCAGTTGGGTGTCATCCGCATATGACACAATATCCACCCCATAATATTCTACCAACCTCGCCAGGGGCTCCATATAACGATTAAACAGTGTAGGGCTCAGTATTGAGCCCTGCGGAACCCCTTGTTTAAGAGACCGAGGTGTGGATTTAAAAGGGGGGCAATGCACTTGAAATTTCCTATCCGCCAGAAAGGAACCCAACCATTCATAGGCTGAGCCGGCTATCCCCATCTCACTCAATCGGACAAGGAGTCCAGAGTGCGATAAGGTATCGAAAGCCGCGCTCAAGTCTAGAAGTATCAGAGCGGCTGTATGTCCCTCATCCACTTTGCGACGAAGCAATTCTGTGGAGAAGAGGAGGGCGGTCTCCGTAGAATGTTTCGCCCTAAAGCCCGATTGGGAGGAGTGAAGGAGATGGTTATCCTCCACAAATTAAACCAATTGGTTATTGACCAATTTCTCCACTACTTTGGCGCAGAAAGGCAGGAGGGAAAAAGGGCGGAGATTATCGAGCTGGGTCCTACTCAGATTAGCCTTCTTTTTTATAGGAACAACCTGGGCAAGTTTCCATTCCTCAGGCACCAGACTTTCTTGAAAAGATAGAGTCGCCAGATTACCTATATATTTACTCAGAAGGGGTATATGGCTTCTGAGGATCTTAGCAGGGGCGACATCCGTAGGAGATCCAGAATGGATGCCCATGATTACTCTCTTGGAAGATCCAGTGTGCAGTTACTGGCTGGATGCTGATGAAGAGAGACACTCTGTATGGATCTTGAGTGTTGAACTTCTTTCAAGATTAAATCTACTTTTTAACTTACCTACTGGATCCCTGCAATTTGTTCCAGGATGCAACATTAATTTGGCGATGAGCGGGCGAAGTCAACACTCAACACTACAATGATGGTGAACTAATGGTCTCTGAATTCACTAAATGTTCTGAACGCTGTAGCTATTTTGTACACGAGGGCTTGAAAAGTGAAATGTAAAGAGAGGCGAAGAAGGGAAGGACACACATTAATGGCAGGTGAAGCTATGAAATGTGACTAAGTGAAACCCAGGTGTACTCATTAAATAATCATATTTCCAATTTTTCATCTAAATGGGAATGAAGCAGCTGGAATCCAAAGAATGTCATCACTTCTCTTAGTCACATTTGATAGCTCACTGGGAATCCTAAATCATCAAAGGACCTCTTTTAAATAATATGTTAAACTCCTACCGTGAAGAAAACTTAAAAAAAGGCCATGGAGTTTAGGGTATAAAAATGCTCTGTTTACCCATTCCTGAATCGCTAACAATCACCAGAAATAGGCACCGTGGAAAATTCCTTTGTTTGATGCCGTCAGCTTGGGTTTTTAGGGTTACTGTTGCATCATGGCCCATTAATGCTCGGTGTAGGTTGTTGAAGGGTGCCGGGGGTGGCGGCCCCCTTTAAGCTTCCAAAATATATTTTTCACGAGCGATTTGATTAAAGATTTGCACTGCATTTGTGTCCATGCCTAAATCTGTCACCACGTTCTAAGATCTTGGAAATGACAGATTGCATCTAAGCACAAATAGGCTGTGTGGAAGTGTTTGAATTTGAAAAATATACTGTCTGCTCTGCACACACAAACATCCACGGCGATCTCTGGCCTGGACATCGATGTACATAATGTGTATGCACATCTGTTTCATGGCTAGGGGCAACTGTGGCGTTTTCCACATAATGATGGATTTGCTGTATTTACCATATAATACAACAAATAATTGTTGTTTCTAACTCCGATTGAAAAGTTACAAAAAAATGTGGCAACACATGTTCCAGCTCAGGGGAAAGCCTTTCGCAAAGGCTGACTGGTTTTCTATCGTAACCATGATGAAAGTGAAGCGCGGGTGCCGCGATTATAGCAAAAGTTAAGAAATAAAAGTTTTTTCTATTTCTGTACTTTTGCTATAATTGCGGCACCCGCGCTTTACTTTTAATGTTAAAAGGAAAGCGTGGGTGCCTCGATTATAGCAAAAGTAAAGAAATAGAAAAAAAATCAATTTCTTTACTTTTGCTATAATCGCGGCACCCGCGCTTCACTTTTAATGTTAAAAGTAAAGCGCGGGTGCCGCGATTATAGCAAAAGTAAAGAAATAGAAGTTTTTTTCTATTTCTTTACTTCTGCTATAATTGCGGCACCCGCGCTTTACTTGTAATGTTAAACGTAAAGTGCGGGTACTGCGATTATAGCAAAAGTAAAGAAATAGAAAGAACATCTATTTCTTTACTTTTGCTATAATCGCGGCACCCGCGCTTTACGGCGCGAAAGTGAAAGAAAACATGGCGCGCGCACTTGTGCCCCTGACCGCAAGCTGGTGGCCGCTTGGCCGCTTTGGTAGCACTTCCAAAAGCCGCTTACTAAATGTCTCGCCAGGGCAGTGCATGTGCTGGCTCAGACAAGACCTAAAAAGGGAAGCAAAAAAAAATCTGCACCTTGGTTCAACAAGTCTTTAATCTACCTGAAAAAGGTGAGCAAGAAATGGAGACAAAACAATGATCAGAATACAAAACTTGTGTATTGGGCAGCCACCCAGTATTATCATCCAGAGATAACAAGGATGGAAGCTGCATTTTATAAAGACTTCCTGGGCAAGGCAGCCAATGCTCCTAGGGAGCTATTTCGCATTATAAAATATCTTACTGCTCCTAAAAGCGTAAAATCATTGCCTAGTCCTTCAAAAAGTTGCTGCAATTAATTAGCAGCTTACCTCCAAAACAAAGTGCCCAACATTTATAGTGAACTACAAAAGAGTAGGGAAGTTTTATACACTGGTGCAGAGACACTGCTTTAAGTTGAAAAGACTGACTGACTGTCTTTATAATTTTCCTCTAATGGAAGAAGCTCTCCCAGTTCAGTTCGGGAAGGTGAAACCAGGCTCTCCATTAGACCTGCCCCTCCTTACATTCTCTCACACAGACGCCACCATTTTTTTCCACTCTTCCAGGAATTACTAACTGGCAGATGCATCAATGAGGCCTTTTGCTATTCCTAAATAGCGATTTTTAAGGAATCTCTGTTTAGGAATAGCAAAAGCCTATGCATGTAGGAATCGCTATTAAAATAGCGATTCCTAAACATTCCTTAATTGCTACTCGCAAATTGCTAGTCGCAATTAAGGAATGCTGTCCCATTCATTCCTACGTGCCTACAGGCCATAGGAATGTATTGGAGATTGCATGAGTAATTTGCGAGTACCAGTAGGTACTCGCAAATTGCTCATGCAATTTCAAGGGAGCAAGGGTGTCAAAATGACACCCTGTTGCGCCCCTGAAATTGATCTATGCATATATGTTGCACACACACATGCCCTAAGAGCATGTGTGTGCGCAACATGAAACTTTGAAAAATGCACAAAAGTGCCTTTTTCAAAGTTTTAGCAAATTACCATGAAGTCCAACTTCATGGTAATTTGCTCCCCCTATTAGCGAATTCGCTATTTTTTTGACTTTCATGCATTGCGTTTAAGGAATATCAATTTGGGATTCCTTAAATGCAATCATAATTTAAGGAATCTCAATTTAGAGATTCCTTAAATTGCGATTGTTGCATTTGGGATGATGCATCCCAAATGCAAAAATACCGGGAGCAAAGGGGCAGATTCTGAGAATCTGCCCATTTGCTCCCGGTATTTACTTTGATGCATATGCCTGTAAATATTTAAATTTCCACATGTCTAGTTCCCCAAGAATGGAAACATGCAGTGGTCAAGCCTCTGCTTAGAAGAAGAAAAAAAGCAGAATCTTGAACTTGCCTATCCAGGCACCTATATCGCTGCTTCCACTGTACAGACAGTCCTACAGAAACACATCAACCAGCATCTTTCTGGGCCTCTAGAAGATCATTTGCTTATTGAGGATACCCAAAACGGCTTGCGTTTGAAATACAGCATGGAGTCGGACTTACTGATAGTAACTGAGGAGGTAAAACGAATCCTTGATAAGGTAGGAGCAGCAGCCATTACTCTCTTCGACCTGAGTGCAGCATTTGCCATGGTTGACCATGAGACCTTGGCAATCAGATTGAGGGCAATTGGTGTTAGGAATACCACTCTAAAATGGCTCTTGTACTTTCTAAAAGAAAGATCTTTCCCGATTTGGGAACTGCCTTGTTATTCAGAGGCAGCCCCTTTGAAGTGTGGGGTCCCACAGGGTTCAGTACTCCGCCCTACTCTCTTTAAAATCTGCATCTGACCGCTGACCCCCATTGTCAAGGAATTTGGAGTGTCTATTGTCTCTTATGCAGACAATCCGCAGCTTGTCGTCTCCCTCGCTCCAAATGAGGGTTTTCAGCACCAGATAGGCCCAAGCCTTAAGAAAGTGGCTCACTGAATGGCAAGCTACTCATTGAAATTTAACAGAGACAAAACCGAACTGATGGCACTAGGAAACAATTCACCCCGTGACACTGCTAGTTTTGGCCAAACAGCTTGGGGATTCTACCCTTTCCATTGTCTCCTACAAAAAGCTTAGGAATGTGGCTTTATGTTCACAGTCAATGGAAGCCCAAACTAAAAAGCTGACTAGCTCCTCTCCTGCTTCGCCATGGTGAGGATCCGAAGAAAATTCTGTCTCTACTACTGATTCCTTGTAGAAGAGTGGTGGTGCAGGTACTTATTTCTTCATGCCTGGATTACGGCAATTCTTTGAAAAATGAAAATAAAATTTGTAAAGCGCTACAGCTGCCCTCAGGCGTCCAGGCGCTAGGACTAAACGAGAGTGCCCTCAGATGGACAAAACAAGGATTCTAGTTACTGAAACAAAAAAGTTTTAAGCTGCTTGCGGAAGCTGGTTAGATTGGGGTTGTTTCTCATGTGCAGAGGGAGGGTGTTCCATAATCTTGATACATTATAGGAGAAGGAACGTCCTCCCGCTCTGGCTCTAAAGATTCTAGGAGTCTTGGCCAGAGATGCAAACGAGGAACGAAGCACCTTATTGGGCAGATAAGGGGAAATCAAGGAACAGTTGATTTCTGGGCCCATTTTCCAGAAGGCCTGGTGAGCGATGCACAGAGATTTATACTTTACTCTGTCCTTGACTGGCAGCCAGTGCAACGTTCTTAGCCCAGCTTTTATTGAAGTGCTTCGTGGGACTCCAAGTAATGCACGAGCCGCACAATTTTGGGTGCGCTGAAGTTTTTGTAAGGTGTAGTCCGGTGCTCCAAGATAAAGGGCATTATTAAAATCCAGGCGGGATTGAACAAGGCCCTGTATAATTATCTGCTTGGCCTCAAATGGAAGGAGGGGAAGGATTTTTTTTATCACCCTAAGGAGGCCAAAGCAGGTGGCCGCCACCTTGGTAGCCTGTGTATTGAAGCTCAGCGACTTATCTAACCATACCCCCAGACTTTTGATTTTATCTCTGGGGGCAGGGGCCGCCCCCATGCTCGCGGGCCATAGCAGCTCCAAGGTAGAAGGGGCAGCCGGGCCCAAGAGCATGAGCTCGGTCTTATCGTCATTGAGCTTCAAACATGAGCTCATCATCCATCTCCTCACCTCCTCCAGACACACTGCTAAATTAGGCGGTGATTGGAGGCCACTCTTCTGCAGGAGGGAGACCACCAGCTGGGTGTCGTCCGCATAGGAAATGATGTTAATACCATGCGGACGAACAATCCCAGCCAGCGGCCTCATATATGTATTGAAGAGCGTAGGGCTCAGTGATGAACCCTGAGGAACTCCACACCCTAGAGGCCTGCTCGATGAAACGGATGTGCCGTCAAAGACCTGGAAGGTTCTATCCGTTAAAAAAGACTTGAACCAAACCAGGGCTTCTCCGGACACTCCTAGGTCGGCGAGATGGTTCATCAGAATTTTATGATTCACCGTATCAAAAGCGGCACTCAGATCGAACAGGATGACTGCCACTGACCCCCCCCGATCCAAGATCCGCCTCACCTCCTCTGTCACAGCCAATAAAGCAGTCTCTGTCCCATGTTTTGGGCGAAAGCCCGTCTGGGAAGCATCGAGGAGATGATTTTCCTCGAGGAACTTCATCAGGATGGTATTAATGTGCTTCTCCAGGATCTTCGTTGCCCATGGGAGCAGGGAGATCGGGCGGTAATTACTAGGGTTAGCTGGGCCAAGGGCCGTTTTTTTTAGCAAGGCCCGTACCATTGCATGCTTCCATGCCACAGGTACCATCCCACTCATAATGGAGGAGTTCAGCAACTCCATGAGAGTAGGGAGAATGGTTTTGCTGGCCAACCCCAGCGAGCCCGGAGGAGCAGGGTCACACGGAGAGCCAGATTTTATTTGTTGTGCCAGAGACTCCAATGTTTCCAGATTCAACAATGGGAAGGAATCTAGCTTGTTTTGAGGGGGAGTTACTGTATCCAGAGCTGAATCAGAGCATTGGGCGGATAATTCAATGGCTGAGTCTGGAAAGGAGAGATACATTTTATTAACTTTCTGAAAGAAAAAATCAACCAACTCGTTGCATCTAGAAGGAGAGTTACTATTGTCTGCCGCGAGCGGGGGGGGTTTTGTCAGAGAATTAACTATCCGATATATTTCTTTCGGCCTAGATTTGGCCATTGTTATTTTATCGTTATAGTAGGCTGCTTGTGAAGTTTTTATTGCGAGTTTATAGTTCCTAATAGCGTCCCTGTAAGTGGCTTTATCAGTGAGGTCATAGGTCATGCGCCATTTCCTCTCTAATCTCTTACAGGAGCGCTTTTTATCCCTAAGTTCTTCTGTGTACCACAGTGCTGATTTACTCTGTCTCTTTGACCCAGATAGGTATGAGGGGAGAACCAAATCTAAAGTGGTGGTGATCCAATCGTTATATTTGTTATTATTTACCAATGGGTCATGGGAGAGTAGAGGTCTAGTGGTACTAAGGGCCTTCATCCAGTTATCTACAGAGAGTTTGGACCAGTTTCGGGTTTTCCGAGATGTGAAGATGGATGATGGAGGTTTGCTTGTGGTCCAAGTGAAGGCTATCAAAAAGTGGTCCGACCATTGTAGGCAACTGATAGTGCCCACTTTGAGTTGATCGCTATTACTAAAGATCGGGTCTAAAAGATGACCTTTTTCATGCGTTGGAGAGGGAGCTAATTGCTCTAATTGGATGGCGGCTAAACTCGACATCATCTCTAGTGCTGTGGGGTCTGACAAATTATCAAAATGAACATTAAAATCTCCAAGTAAAGTAAAATTTGAGGGAGAGGTAACCAATTCGGAGGCCACCGACAACAGAGATGTATTAAATTGTCAGATGGTTCCAGGAGGACGGTAGATAAGGATAGGATAGGATGAGAATTTATACAGCGCGAATTGCTGCCCGGAGGCGTCCAAGCGCTAAGAGTACCATGAACCCGCAAGAGAGCATATAGGGAGGCTAGGATAGAGTTAGTTGGGCAGAATGAATAGAAAAGTTTTCAACTGTTTGCGAAACGCAGACAGATTGGGGTTGGCTCTGAGGTGCAGTGGAAGGGCGTTCAGGACCTGGCAGCATTATAGGAAAACGTCCTGCCTCCAGATCTAGACCTTTTTATTCTGGGGGCCATTGCGAGGAAGGTCTGACTGGAACGGAGGCTTCTGCTAGGAGTATAGTGGGTGATTAGATCACGAGTAATCCTGGGGCCAGTGTTCCAGAAGGCCTGGTGTGCTATACACATTGCCTTGAACATAACTCTCTGGTGCACCGGTAGCCAATGGAGGCTTACCAGCCCGGCCCTCACTGATTGTCTGCGGGGGAGCTCGAGCAGAATGCGTGCTGTGCAGTTCTGCACTATCTGGAGCCTTCTCAGAGTATATTCTGGGGCGCCAAGGTAGAGCACATTGTTGAAGTCAAGGCGTGACTGTATTAAGCCCTGTATGGCCACCTGTTTGGCTTCCATGAGGAGAAGAGGGAGGATTTTCTTTAACATCCTCATGATGCCAAAACAGGTGGCTGAGAGTTTTGTGGCTTGTACGTTAAAGGACAGAGATCTGTCCAACCAGACTCCGAGACTCTTAATATTGTTTTTTGGAATTGGAGGGGAACCCAGACAAGGCGGCCACAGGGAGGCGGGCAGGCTAAGATCTAGGGGGCCTAGGAGCATCAACTCTGTTTTGTCCCCATTCAGTTTTAGGGACGATAGGGACATCCAGGTCTTCACCTCCTCTAGGCACTCCCTAAGCCCGCCTGGTACAGGCAGGTTGGCTTCCTGCGCCAGTGAGACCACCAGCTGTGTGTCATCCGCATAAGAGATGATCTTAACTGGGCGGACGACATCAGCCAGTGGCCTCATGTACAGGTTAAAAAGAGCGGGGCTTAGAGAGGAGCCCTGGGGGACTCCGCATTTCAGAGGTCTGCTTGTGGACACAGACTCGCCCTCGAGCACTCTGAAGGATCTGTCCTCTAAGAAGGACTTAAACCATGACCAGGCTTTGTCCTTGATCCCGGCCAGGGACATACGGTACAGCAAGGTGTCGTGGCTGACCGTGTCAAAAGCCGCGCTGAGATCAAGGAGGATCACTGCCACTGATCCTCCTTGATCCAGGATTTTTCTGGCTTCCTCGGTGACCATGAGAAGGGTGGTCTAAGTCCCGTGTTTCGGTCTGAAGCCCGTCTGGGTGGGATCCAGTAAGTGGTGGCCTTCCTCCTTCCTCACATGAAGCTGCCGTGCAGGCCGGACCTTCTCACGAAGTTCGGGGGCGGATGGTGCACCCCAACCTCTCGTCTTTGAGTTTGGCGGCATGGCTCCTGAAATAGTGCAATATGGCCATCTGAATCTCCCAGAGGATTGTATAGACATACTGAAGGAGGCTAAACGCCCTTCCACTAGGACTTCTTATGCTTACAAGTGGAAGAGGTTTTGCATCTGGTGCAAGTCTAAGAACTTTAACCCTACGACATGCAAGGAAGATGTCATCCTTCCATATCTACTGCATCTGGCGCAGTCGGGCCTTAATGTCCATTCCATTAAGGTTCATCTGGCTGCTTTGACTGCCTACAGGAAAGGCCCTTCACACACTTCCTTCTTCCAGATCCCTGTGATCAAAGATTTTTTGGAAGGCTTGAAGAAAGTATTCCCTCCTGTCAGGCTTCCTTCGCCTTCGTGGGACTTGAATGTGGTGCTGTCCAGATTGATGAAGGAGCCTTTTGAACCTATTCATAAGGCTTCGTTGCAGCACCTGTCCTGGAAGGCGGCGTTCCTCGTGGCCATTACATCGACCCGCAGGGTGAGTGAAATTCAGGCGTTGTGTTGCCAAGAACCTTATACTGTATTTCATGCTGCTAAGGTTGTTATGCGTACTCACCCTAAGTTTCTTCCCAAGGTTGTTTCTGATTTTCATTTCAATCAGACTATCACTTTGCCTACGTTCTTTCAGAATCCGTCATCTCCAGCGGAAAGGTCTTTACATTCCCTGGATGTGAGGAGGGTGCTGAAGTTTTATCTTGATAAGACTAAAGATATTCGTAGGTCAGACCAATTGTTCATTAATTATGGCTCAGTCAGGACAGGTCTTGCTACCTCTAAACAGTCCATCTCGAGGTGGATTGTGTCCTGCATACAATTGTGTTACTGCAAAGCTAATAAGACCTTAGGGGGTAAACCTAAGGCTCATTCCACCAGAGGCAAAGCTGCCACGACAGCTATGCTTCGTAATGTTCCCTTTGCAGAGATCTGCAAGGCGGCCACTTGGAAGTCGGTCCATACCTTTGCTAAGCATTACTGCCTGGACACTGATGCCAGGGCAGACGCTCAGGTTGGGCAGGCTTCGCTGCGGAATTTGTTCGCACAATAGTGGCGTAATTTCATACTCTCCACCGCCGCTTGATGTGGGGATGGGCTTGCCATTCTATTCACTAGATTATGACTATACACAGAAATCCCCTACTACAGAAGGAGTAGTTTCTGTCCTGTAACTTCAGTTCTGTAGTAGGGGTATCTCTGTTATAGTCATAAGCGCCCTCCCGCCTCCCCGGTGGAGATTTGTTCAGGTGCATAATGCTACAGGTCTGGCGTTTTTTACGCCTTCAAAAAGAACTGAAACTAAGTTGGATCTGCTATGCATTCTGGGATACTGGGAGAAGGTTCTGGAAGGTTCCTTAAAGGCACAGTATCCTATTTAAGCCACATAATGGCAGCCTATGGGGCTTGTCTGTCCAGGTTCTTCTCTCTATCATTCCTGAGGGATTTTGCTGTTAAGCAAGGGAAATCTGTACAGGCTTTGCTGTTTTGTGGTGGAATTTCTAGTTGAAGTACTGGACAGTGTAGCCTTTTTTTTGGCTGCATTATCTGTCTTTAAATTCTCTCTTAGGTGTCTATGCATTTCTGCATTTTTTGACACTGTAAGAGATTATTTTTGATTGCTCCGGGGTCCACGCACATGGGCGGGACTATTCACTAGATTATGACTATACACAGAGATCCCCTACTACAGAATCGAGGGTAGCGAGATCCAGAGGAGGGAAGTGAGTCAGAGTGGGTAGGTGATGACTGAAAGGGGAAAATGTGGGATCCAAAGGTGGGGCTAAGAGGGTCAGGTTTTTGGGGGTAAAGGCTGAGTAGATGGTATTTACTTTCTGATGAAAGAATTCCGCAACAAATATTGCAGTGGGTGATGGACTTATCCGCCTGCAGGCTGAGGGAAGGTTTCGTTCGTTTTTTAATGATTTGAAAAATTTCCTTGGGTTTTGATTTTGCGAGCAGAATTCTCTCGGAAAAATATGTAGCCTGGGCCGCTTTTACTAGAATTTTATATTCACTGATGGCTTCTCGGTAGCAGGTTTTATTGTTTGCTGAGTAGTCAGAACGCCATCGTCTTTCCGATTTTCTGCATAGGTGTTTCTTGACCCTGAGAGCCTCCGTGTACCACGGTGCAGTTTTCTGGGAGCGCTTAAGCGTAATTTTCTTTTTGGGGAGTGTGTCATCTAGAGATTGAGTAATCCAGTTAGCATATGCCTGGTTGGCTAGGCAAGGGTCATTGTTGATAAGGGGTGGATTACTAGCTAGTTTGCTAGACCAGTTGTCAACTGCTAGGCGGGACCAAGCTCGCATGAATCTCGTGATAGGTACGGGCGGTGAGGGTTTAGGCGCAGTCCAGCTTAAGGGGACCAAAAAGTGGTCCGTCCAGGGCAGGGGATTAGGTAAACTTGTTAGAAGATCTAAGCAGTTGTTGAAGACAGGGTCCAGCAGATGGCCCTTCACATGCGTGGGGGTAGTAACACGTTGGGTAAGTTGCAGAGCTGCTAGATCATCTGCTAAGGTCGAGGCTGTATGGTCTAAAGAGGAGTCGAAATGAAGGTTAAAATCGCCTAGCAGAGTGAAGTTGGGTGTAGTGCTGACCCGTTCAGCCACGCTTAAGGGTAGACTCACGTGAAACTGCTTCAGGGGGCCGGGGGGGCGGTAGATGAGAGTGCCTGAGAAGCAGCTATTAGGTGAGAGTTCAATGTTAAAAGCGAGGCTCTCACAGTCCGGGATGGTTTCAGGGACAACTCGGCAGTGAAGCTGTTCTTTATGAATGATTGCCAGGCCTCCTCCTCTCCCTTTAAGTCGGTCTTGCCGAGAAATTTGGAAGCCTGGTGGAAGAGCTTCTATGACCGCTGGGTCGGCGTCAGAGGAGAGCCAGGTTTCTGTTAAAAACAGTATGTCTGGCGTGTGTTCCTCTATTAAAAGCGTAATTTCAGCCCTGTGTTTAGGTAGAGAACGGCAGTTCAATAAGATCATGTGGAAGTAGTTATTTTGGGTTTGAGGGGGTGCTAGCATTTGGGGCAGGCTTGCGGCAGAGTGTCAGCTTGATAACTATGTCGACTGAAAATGCTGGTAGATGGCCTGAGGCTATGGAGGGTTTCAGCACTGTAGTGTATGGGATCTGCGGGCCGAGTTGCAGGGGGACCGGCCCTAGGCCCGCACTCGGCGCGGACGAGCGCAGACGAGCTTGCCTTATGCGCGCCTTTGGCGCGCAATCGTCGCGCCCGCTGCGCTCGTCCGCTGCGCTTCCGGAACATGCACATTGTTATGTGGCAGGGAGGGGGTGTGGCCTCGAGGTGGGCGTGTCCCTCGTTTCAGCGTGCGCGATGGCGGCTGGCAAGAAGCCCACGAGCTCTCCCTCTCAGCGCTAGATCCGCTGATAGAAGTGCTTTCAGGCAAGAGGGGTGCAGGTAAAGATATTAATTTAAAATCAGAACACAAGTTTTTAAAAGGTAACAAAATATGCAAATATCGCAATTCTAGCTCCCGGCTGTGCCTCAGGAGGGTTTGAGTATTCTAACGTGCTCGCAGATCAGCGCGCTTTTAACTCAGATGAAGGGGGCGTGGTCTCGAGGTGGCCGTGTCCCTCGTTTCAGCGTGGGCGATGGGGGCTGGCAAGAAGCCCACGAGCTCTCCCTCTCAACGCTAGATCCGCTGATAGGAGTGCTTTCAGGCAAGAGGGGTGCAGGTAAAGATATTAATTTAAAATCAGAACACAAGTTTTTAAAAGGTAACAAAATGTGCAAATATCGCAATTCTAGCTCCTGGCTGTGCCTCAGGAGGGTTTGAGTATTCTAACGCGTTCGCAGATCAGCGCGCTTTTAACTCAGCTGAAGGGGGCGTGTCCTCGAGGTGGGCGTGTCCCTCGTTTCAGCGTGGGCGATGGCGGCTGGCAAGAAGCCCACGAGCTCTCCCTCTCAGCGCTAGATCCGCTGATAGGAGTGTTTTCAGGCAAGAGGGGTGCAGGTAAAGATATTAATTTAAAATCAGAACACAAGTTTTTAAAAGGTAACAAAATGTGCAAATATCGCAATTCTAGCTCCCGGCTGTGCCTCAGGAGGGTTTGAGTATTCTAACGCGCTCGCAGATCAGCGCGCTTTTAACTCAGCTGAAGGGGGCGTGGCATCGAGGTGGGCGTGTCCCTCGTTTCAGCGTGGGCGATGGCGGCTGGCAAGAAGCCCACGAGCTCTCCCTCTCAACGCTAGATCCGCTGATAGGAGTGCTTTCAGGCAAGAGGGGTGCAGGTAAAGATATTAATTTAAAATCAGAACACAAGTTTTTAAAAGGTAACAAAATGTGCAAATATCGCAATTCTAGCTCCCGGCTGTGCCTCAGGAGGGTTTGAGTATTCTAACGCGCTCGCAGATCAGCGCGCTTTTAACTCAGCTGAAGGGGGCGTGGTCTCGAGGTGGGCGTGTCCCTCGTTTCAGCGTGGGCGATGGCGGCTGGCAAGAAGCCCACGAGCTCTCCCTCTCAGCGCTAGATCCGCTGATAGGAGTGCTTTCAGGCAAGAGGGGTGCAGGTAAAGATATTAATTTAAAATCAGAACACAAGTTTTTAAAAGGTAACAAAATGTGCAAATATCGCAATTCTAGCTCCCGGCTGTGCCTCAGGAGGGTTTGAGTATTCTAACGCGCTCGCAGATCAGCGCGCTTTTAACTCAGCTGAAGGGGGCGTGGCCTCGAGGTGGGCGTGTCCCTCGTTTCAGCGTGGGCGATGGCGGCTGGCAAGAAGCCCACGAGCTCTCCCTCTCGGCGCTAGATCCGCTGATAGGAGTGCTTTCAGGCAAGAGGGGTGCAGGTAAAGATATTAATTTAAAATCAGAACACAAGTTTTTAAAAGGTAACAAAATGTGCAAATATCGCAATTCTAGCTCCCGGCTGTGCCTCAGGAGGGTTTGAGTATTCTCAAGTGAAGCTGGTGTTAGGGGAAAACTCGATCACGAAAGGAAGACTTTCGCAATCCTCAATCTCCTCCGTCAGGCAGCGGCAAACATAGCTCTCTTTATACATAATCGCAAGGCCACCGCCTTTACCCTGAGGTCGATCTAACCGCGCTATCTGGTAACCAGGAATAATGGCCTGCACCAGATCCGGCTGAGAGTCTTGGCATAGCCAAGTCTCGGTCAATGTTCATCTAAGAGCAAGGAGATTTCTAGACAATGCTTAGCTAGAGACCTGCAATTAAGCAATTCTTTATATGTGGGTTCACCAAAATCAGTTGAAAAAAGCTCCAAGTGTTGCAAAACGCCCGCAGCCAGAACCATCTACAAGATAACCAAAGGCTCTTCAGCCAAGAAATCCTTGATCTCTTTGCACTGGCTTCCTGAGGAGAAGAGACATAAATTCAAGGCACTGTGTTTGGCTCACAAGGCAATAAATCAGAAGGGCCACTGTATGATTAGAGTCCCATTCACCTCCAACATTCCTAGCGGACTTTAAGATCTTACAACACTGATCTTTTTACGGTCCCATGTATTCAGAAGGCCAGATGGGGTGGAAGATCTTTCTCCTATTTGTCCATCAAACTTTGAAATACAGTGCTAATTGGTTTAAGAACAGAGCCTGTCAAGGCCAAATTCAGAAAACGTCTCAAAACCTGGCTATACTCTACTAATTTTCTGGCACAACTATATTGCAGATTTGAAGGTGCATGTTTTGACTCACACAGTGCTGGGAAGCCTTAAGGTAGCTATGCACTATATAAGTCAATATAAGTAGTTATGCGCTATACAATTCAATATAAGATAACAATTAATAAACAAACCTATCTGTAACAAACTACCTGTACACAGCTACTAGGCTGCTTTAGACTGTAGACCCACTCGTTCAGCCCGCACACTGAGGCATACATCACATGCAACAAGTGCAGAACCTCTTTACCAAGATGACATGATTTTTAAAAACGGTCACTCGCAATCTGCACTCATTCCCCATCTTAGCAGGGCTTACAGTGACCCACTCAAGTAGTGAGACCCACAAAAAAAGATTCAAAAAGTGAATGGTTTAGAATAAACAATTATAGGAAGGTTAAAGCTGGTCAGAACCGACAAATAAAACTGGCTACACCGGTGGCTCCAGTAAGGCCAAAGTAGTAAATTGCTGCAGGACAAGCACCAGTGATACGCAAGTTAAATGTTGCATGGGCTGTAGTATATTTTTACTGAGCCCTTGTGTCTCTCTAAATGCATGGCTCCATTGAACACCCAAAGTGCTCTAGATGGCTGAGGGTTATAACACTGCAGTAACAAATACCAAACCTGTAATGCATAAAAACTAAATTGTACGTTCCCTAATTCACCCCTAGGTGATCATCCAAAAAGTAGGGCACCTAATGAATACAACGGGCACATGCTAAATATTAAAGAAAACTATTTCTTCACATTGAAACGTTATCAACAACTAGTTATCAGTACATTGTCACCTCCTGAAATTTAGCTGGGAAATATTGTAAGGGTAATTACTCGTTCAATTTTCTCTGCATTGCTGGTCTTTTTGATATGTACGGTTACAGACATACCCGCACACTTTTACTGAGAAGGCCTAAATGTGAATAAAAGTCTAATGTTGTAACCTCCGCAGAGAAACTCGAAAATACTTGACCGAAAGTTATTTTTTTATTTTTGACTTTATATCAAACATCTAGCTTAATGCTGAAAGTAGATATCTGTAATGAAAAAATAACTTCTTTTTTTTTTTTAATTAGGACATCAAATACGAAAAAAAAGAACAATGTAACATATATTCACATAAAAAAACATGTATGATGCCCCAATTTTATATAAGTGTTTATACCCCACCCCAGGTGGATCCCCACTTCAAGAAAACAAAATATATCTACTGACACTAGCATGCGGATACTTCCGGTCGAACTAGCAGCTTGTCCTTATTTAACCATTTGGTTAAGGAATCCCATATTCTTTCCCCTTTTGCCCTTGCCCTACTTCCCCTTCTTCTAAACACAGAGATCTCCCAGTTGTAGGTAAATAGTAATTTACTGAACCAGACATGTTCAGAAGGAGGGTCAAGCCAAGCCGTGGCCAGACACAGTTGGAATACCGCCGTTGCTATGTACACCATTTTCTTGTCTGCTTCTTCCATTTCTTGATTAGAAATCTCTAACAAAATAACCTGGGGGGTAAATGAAACTGAATATCCCAATATAGATTCCACACACTGTTCAATTTTAACCAACACTTGAGAGAGACCAGAACAAGTAGCAAACGTGTGTACTATCTGCAGCCAACCTCCCACACCGAGGACAGCGTGTACCCGAAGTGCCACCCCATCGATGGATACGTGCCGGAGTAATAAAAAGATTACACCAAGTCTTAAAGCAGCTGAAACACATGTTGTTTGACTAAACAGCAGGAGGTCTTCGCACTCCCCCTGTCCAGCTTGTAAGCTTGTTTGCCATCTATTGAAATGCTTGGCCAAATCATTGCCCATTCTTTCATTAACTAGTTTATATAAAGCATATACTGTGGGTTGGCCACCGTTGACCAGATCTAGTAGAGGGATTCGGTCCCGATTGATACATCTTTTAACAACGAAATCCCTTATCTGTAAATATATTAAAAAAATATTTATTCTCAAAACCGAATCTCTCTTTAATAGCGTAAAAAGTAAGCAACTCAGCACTCGATATAAGATCCCCTATACATTGAATCACTTTCTCTGCCCAATTTGTAAAGTATACGTCTTGGAAAATTTCCAGGAGTAACGTATTATTTACTAGAGGTGAATATAAGTGTAGCCGCCCAATCCCGAATTGTTTCCTAACGGCAGTCCAAACCCTGAAGGCGCCTAACAGAACCTTAAATGTAACCCTCTTGAAATAAGCGAAATCTATCTGTAGCATAAGAAGTCCCCTAGCTTCTTCCCCATAAATTAAATGATCAATTGAAATTTCAGAACCTCCAAGATTCCCCCCATTTAGCAGCTCCCCCATCTGTTTCAACATAGTTACCCAATAATATATTTGAAAGTTGGGGACGGACCATCCTCCCCGGTCTCTAGGTAAGGTCATATATCTAAGCGCCCTTCTTGGGCGCTGTCCGACCCATAAGAACCATGAGACTAGCTGATCAAGCCTCTGAAACCATATCTTATTAATTTCTAAAGGAATTGCTCTGAAATATTATAAAATTTGGGGGAGGAAATCATTTCAACAACATTAATCTCCCGATTAACGTCAGGTGTAAATTATTCATTCTACGGGAATCTGTTTTAATATTTTGTAGTAGCGGTTGAAGATTCATCTCAACAATATCTTCGGGTTTAGAACTTATCCCTATACCTAAATACCTGACATTGGACACGATGCGCTTGTCAGCTAGTGAGACCTTATCGTTAACAACTATTTGTGTTTTGCTATCATTCAGATGGTAGCCAGAGATCTTACTGAATTGCGAAGTTAAACTGGTTATTTCCTCAAATGCCAGACGAGGGGCTGCGGTTGTAATAGCTAAATCGTCTGCATAACCTAAGATTTTAATGTATCCCCCTTTGGCATGAATAGGTTGGATTATTTGATTCTCCTGGATCTTTTTAATTAGAGGATCAATATAAATGGCAAATAACAAGGGGGAGCACGTGCACCCTTGTCTCGTGCCTCGTGTTATATTAATCTCTCCTGACTGTGCACCCATCAGAGCGATTTTCGCAATTGGGTCTTTATACATACTTTGGATTGCTCTTAGGAATCCTTCCCCGATCCCATAATGCTTCATAGCAGCCCATAAAAAAGACCAGGAGACCCTATTGAATGCCTTTTCTGCATCTAATAGAATTAAGGCCATAGGGTCTCCTGTAACCTTGGTGTAATCAAACAATGTTATTGTCTGTCATATATGATCAATGGTTTCCCGACCAAGGACAAAGCCATGTTGTTGAGGAGAAACCATTTTTTTAATGACTGACGCCAATCTGTATGCAAACATTTTAGAATAGATCTTGATATCGCTGTTTATCAATGTGATAGGCCGATATGCCCCCAGGTCAGTGGCTACTTTCCCTTTCTTTAAAAATAGAACAATCTTTGCGTTCCTCCAGGACACTGGAGATGTATCCCCACTCTGTACTATACAAAACATCTCCAGAATTATTGGTGGCACTTGGGTTCAGAAGATCTTATAAAATTAGCCTGGCAGGAAATCCGGCCAGACTGCTTTACCTGGTGGCAGTGAATCTAACGCGCAAAGAATTTCTCCCAGACTAATCGGAGCATCCAACATATCCCGATCCTCAGAAGACAATTGATCCAGTTTCACCTCCTCGAGGTATCTCTTAATTTCACCCTGAAGCCCAGAATTGTCTCCCACATCTTCTGAATATAGCTTCTGGTAAAATTTCTGAAAAGAAGTAAGAATTGCACCTGAGTCCGACACTAAGCCGATATCTGGATCTAAAATACCTGTAATCCGAGTTTGAGCTTCTTTTTCTCTGATCCGCACAGCTAGCATGTGTCCCACCCTTTCATTACTCTCATACAACTTAGACCACCAGGCTAAATATCTGTCCGTGGATTTAGCAAATAAGATCTCCGTTATAGCAGATTTCGCAATTAAGATTCCTGTTTGAGCCATTTCGACATCCCCCATCCGATATTACCTTAACCAAATTAATCTCAGCTTTCATCAGCACTTCGTACAATTCCTTTAGCTTATTTCTCTCTTTCTTCTGAACCTCCCAGCCAAACTGCGTGGTCTCACCCCCTGATACCCGCTTTTAGGGTGTCCCAAACATTCTGAATACTAGTACTTCCCAAGTTCTCATTTACAAATCTAGTGATCCACATGGCCGTATGTTCTATATATACATTATCACTCAGCAGCACCCTGTTAAAAGTCCAGCTGGTTACTTGTTTCTGACATGTAATATTCACTTCCAGTTCCAAAGGGTTATGATCAGACATAACCCTGGGAAACTTAGTAATTTTACTGCCCTGCACCAGACATTAAGAAATAAAAAAGAATCCAATCTTGAGTGTGATTTGTGCAGGGCAGAAAAAAAAGTAAACCCTGGATCATAGCCCTCTGTCAATGCCCACATATCTACCAGCCAGTGCAGCTCCCTCAATTGGCTTAGAGACCTAAAAACTTTCGGTTTACGCCCCCGATATATTATTTCCGGGTGATTGGATATTGCACAGCTGAGGTTAATATTGAAATCACCACACAATATGACCGGTGCTGGCCAGCCCACCAGTTCTACTCTCAGGCAATTGTACAATTCAGGGTCGTCTCGTTCCGTTCCATAAACAGATCAAAGAGTAAACATGCTGCTATCATTTGAGCATCATGTAATTCCCCATCTACCGTATTCATTGGAGATGGAACGGGTAAAGCTTGCTATACCCTGACGGGCAAAAATAGCCACACCTTTTGTCTTGACCTCCTGCTTGGTCCACAAAATTAATTGAAACCCACCCAGCTCCATATTTTACTTCTGCTGGCTTCAATATGCATCTCTTGGAGGCATATAATATCTGCCTTCAAGATCTGAATACCTTCCTTACCCCTACGTCGTTTAGCAGGGTCGTTTAGTCCACAGATATTAACAGTGGCTATCCTAACACATCCCATTATATATAGTAAGCAGACCTGAATGACCAAGAGCCCAGAGCATCAGAAAGAAAACACACTTCTAAACACCCTAAAAAGAATATCACATGAAGTCCCCTTTGCCCTGAATGGAATCCCCCACCCGCCCAACGCACCCACACCCCTCACTAAGCTGTTTTCTTGGCGTCCAGTCGGGCTTTTTCAAATATCGCGTGCCGCAATAAGAATTTCCCAAAGAATATTAAAATTGCTCGTTGTTTTGGATTGGGGCCTGGGTTGCTTTTTGCCATTAGTGGGAATCTGTGCATACGCTGGATCTCTGCATCCCAATTCCAGTGTGATAGTTCTGGAAAAGCTGATTTGAAGAGTTTTAACACAAAACCACAAATATCACTCTCCTCGGCTTGCTCTTTGATGCCCAGCAGACGCAGGTTGTTCCTCCGCTGTCTGTTTTTGCATTCTTCCAGTTTCCACAGAATATCCATCATCCTGGCATCATTAGCTGATGTTTTTTGCTCAGTGCTCTCCAGACCAGCCTCCAATCCCACTACCTGTTCCTCCAGGGCCGTAGTTCTTGCCAATACCTCTGTGGAAGCTTTAGTTGTTTTACGGATAGCGCCCTGGTTTTTTTTAGTCGCAAGTTGCTCTCTTTTATGCTCCTGATGAGCTTCTAGTAGCATTGCCTTAAGAGTTGCGTAGATTAAGGTGATTGAGGGAACCGGCTCATTCTCTCTCTCAGAAGCACAGACATTTTCCTCCTGAAATCCAGGACCTGTCCCCCCCCTCAGCTTCCAGGTTGGGGGTAGAATAATCCCATTGGGGATGTATGTTGGTAACAGAATGCGAGCTCTCATGCCGTGAGCCAGCTTGACTTGTCTTCCTAGTGTGATTTGTAACCCTCGTAAAAGTATCTGCAGTCGTAGGGGGACTGTCACTGTCACCCCCTGAGGCATCTATGTCCGTATTATCCGGTTCACTGGCAATGTTTAAATCAGATTCTTCAGCCATTGAGAAAAAGTTCTCTCCATCCGGAGTGCCAGACACCATATCCCCCAATTCTAATGGCTCACCAATCACCTTATTGAGAATAGCAATCTCACCTGGCTCCCCCTCCTGTTCTCCCCTTACAGGAGATCCTTCTAGCTCCCCCACTTGAATGTCAGCGACTTCCAAGATATTATGCGCAATGACCGTTTCTCTAATGCCAAAAGAGTCCTGTGTACCTACCCCATTCGACTCTGATACAGTGTTGCCTAGTTTACTGGTAACAGCAGTAGCAACCGTTACAGTGGTAGAGACAGAACCTGTACTTCTCAATTGAATTGGTGTTCTTTCTGACAGTGGTTTAGGCAGGTTGCTCTGTTTCCCACTTACCAGCTTGCCTGAGAACATCCCCGGTTTTGTCGGGGTCTTTCTTCTTACGTCAGGAAGATGCCGTTCACTGTCGGGAGTCCCGCTCTTACTCCCATCCTTCTCCACCGCCTTCTCACCGTCTCCCTGTGCAGGGGTGGGGACTGCTTCGTGGGCAGTTTCTTAGACACCACACTCGCTTTCGTGCTGGTAACTCCCTCCTTTGGAGCCACTTTCCGTGGCGCCATCCTACTCCATGCGTTCTCTCCCAGCAGCTTGCCGGCTATCCATGCCCGCCAGATACCCAGGTACGTCCTACTTTGTGGAACCCGGACGGAGTTCCGTCACACGCTGCCAAAAATCACTTAATTCTTGGGAGATAATCATCCGGGGGGTTTTGAAATCCTGCTCACCGCGAAGGGTCAGGCTCGGCAAGGCATAAGCACCACGTAATACCGCTCAGTAAGCATAGCGGTCGGGGAGTGACACCCGCACAGATCACATAGCCGCCATCTTGCCTTCAGTAGCAAGCCATCGGAAAAATAACTTTCAAAAGCAGAGTTTGTGATTCCTGGAAGCCAAATACGGTAACCAGTTATGGTGTCCTGAATCTGCCAAGTGGGTGTAGGTGACATTCTTACTAGGCTTGTGTTGTAGGGATGCCAGAAGGCAATACATTCACTTCTAACTCCAGGAAGAATGTTTTGCTGCAAATAATGACCACATAGCTGGGATGAGTAATTGGGAAGGGACAGGAGATAGTACCTGTCCAAGTGCACTAATCTTGCAGTCTGAAACGAGTGGGAGAGATTTGTGCTTCCACACTTCTTTGAACCCACTGCCAACCACACACTGAATGATATGTTTGTTGGGAAGAGTGGAGTGGAATAAGATAGAAAACAAAAACACCATATATGGCCACTCTCTGTTGTCACACAGCTGGACGTTGTTTTAGTAATTTTATCAACCTTGCTACAGCACCCAATTTCTAAAATTACATGCCTTTAAATAATCTCTGTATCTCCAACGCTCTAAGGATTGATGAAACTGAGGAGCACACAGTAAGACACATTGCTGCACTGTGTGAAAGGGCAGGAATGCACAGTATTTAACATTATACGGCACCCTCCTGTCCTTCTGTCCTTTCCTAGCACTAGCACACTTTTGGGTGCCTAGTGCCAACGGAAGGCACCCTTGCGTCATGTTGCAAGGATGGCTGGTTTGCAGGAAGTATTGTGTTAGTGCAGGAAGGGACAAATTCCTGCACAAAATTAATCTTGAGAGGCATTTTCCTCTATGTGTGCTGAAGAATGCATCACACGTAGAAAGAGGAATAAATTAGGAAAAATAAAGATAGATATTTCTTCTTGTTAAGCCTCACCTGGGCAGGCGTAGTATTTTGATGCATTCCCAGGTCTACTACTTCTGGTAAATCTGAGAGTGCACCAAAATCTATGGGTGTATGCGTGAGAACACCCACGCTCCAACGATGGAACACCCCCACTGCTGCAGAGTAATTCAAAGCAGTGATTTGTGCTGCCTTGTATTACTCAAGATTTATCAAACCATACAGGGCCACACAGGTGGCCTTGCAAGGCTTGATATCTCACTTAGGTTTTCCATCACCCTTGCACCCCTTTGCACGGCACAAGAACGACACACAACCTTGATAAATATACCCGTGTGTCGTTCTACAGCAAACTCACAATGGCCATTCATTAAACAAATGCAAATAGTCTACAGGTCTGTTATTCATTTTGCACTATATCTACTTCCGTGTTATATGAACAAGCTTTGTGATTCATATTATGTTCCAAGTGACAGGTTCATAAACTGCAACTTAATACATGTGTATAAGTTCCCCTGACAGAGAGTAAACACATTAACACCCTTTGCCAATACCTTTATAGCACCTGAGTTTCATAGGACAGGGTAATAAAGTCTTAGAAACAAAATACGCACAATACTGAAGTTCAAAAATCTTTAAGGTTGACTTCTGAAATAGTATTTGTAATAGAAGCCTAAATTCTTAAACAGTTTCCTAAAATACTTCAGTCTTTCACTTACTTTCAAGGATAACAAGCCTTGAAAATGCAATAGGTCTCGCCTTTGATTAAGTTAAAGCCATTGGCTAATGGTATTGTATTCTAGCTTTGCATTATTTAGTGTATATTTGTGACATGTGCATATATTTGCATATATGTGCTCTCCCCTCGCTCCTTTCTTCTGCCTCATGCTATTGTAATACTCACTATACAAAATGAACACACATACTATTCTTCCATTAATTCACCTCCCAAATCTGAAACACTGCTCTTTTCCTACTAACTCTATGCTTTGAACTACTACACAGTATAACAAAATAATTCTAACTGCATAGAACTACAACATATCACAAATATACACTAAATGATGCAAAGCTAGAATACAATACAATACCATTAGCAAAGCAAATGGCTTTAACTTAATCAAAGGCGAGATCTATTGCATTTCCAATAGTTCAAGCCTTTGTGTCTTTAGAAGTGTTTAGCTATGCAGCATATTTTCATGGGTGTTGTGCCGCCAGAAATTGAAGAGCTGTACAATTATTTCACACTGGGTCATGCAGTCTCATTCAGCAATACATGCTATAAAATAGCAACAATTTTGTGGAGTAGGTGCTATACACTTTAAATAATTGAGTGTCCTATTAAAGTGGTAAGTACTTCACATTTCACTTAAGATAGAAAAATAACATAGTGTTTAATTATTGAAAGTAGTAACGCTGAAAGCAGGTACAAACCTGCAAAAATAAAAGTAATGTGTTGTATAGCAAAATTATAACAAATATGTAGGATGAAGGGACTGATGGCAGTAGGGCACGTGTAGAGCAGGGCACAACACCACTGGATCTGAGCACCGTGGCCTGCACACGAGCCCGAAACCACCAGTCCTGTATGCAGCACCTTCGCAGTGATGCTTGCATCCATAAGCGTATTGCCTAGTTGAAAAAAAGCCATATATTCCTGCCGTTCTTTGGACACGTCCATGCAATTGGTGGCATCCTGTAGATGCGTGCTACCTTAAGATCCATGCTTGTGTGAAATAGAACCTAAAGGGTAAGAAATACTTTAATAGTGCACTAAAAGCCCCCGGATTCCTGAAAAATCATCCGCAAGGAGAACGTGTGCAGCGATGCAAGACAAACTATGGAATTTTAAAAATGAATAAGTCACTTGCTTTAGTGTTCAGATTATTTATTTTAAAAAGTACAAAACGCTATGCAAATGTTGCACTCTAACTTTAAGTGTATTATTCACGTAAATTGCAATTGGTAGAATAATAAAAGAGCGATCATAAATAGTGTTTTGTGTCCTTTTTCCACCAAATGGTTTAAGGGATTTTCACATCAACAATAAATAAATATATAGCTGCCATAACAGCAGAGCGAAACAAAAACAAACAAAAATCTTTGGTAGTACATACAAATGGCTAGCTTGAAGTGTTCATGCTTCTATGCTAGTTTAGCTGTAGTGCAAGTGTTGGGATCTTTGTGTTGAAGTAAACCAAAGACTGCTAAGGCAGAGAGACATGACACAAGTTTATTTTAAATGAAAGTAGACCTCAGGTGATGTTTTTAAAAGAAGCAAGCACATGTACGACACTGTTATGTGAACATTACAAGTTTGTGTGTGCCGCTAATAACACTGAAGTATTGTGGCAGCACATGCACACATATTTTAATTAGACATAATTTATTAAAATAGAACGGAGAGTGAATAAAATGCAAAAGCAGATGGGATATGCAGTATGTCTTTGCTAAATCCGGACGTTCTTTGATATTTTCCGTTGCTGTATTTGTGTTGAAGTTACCAGACCCACCCCCGTAGTCCAGCCACTCGCTAGCTCATTTAAAGATAAATCCACGCAGCTCACAACATCTCACCTCACAAGTTTCTGCAAAGCTCACAGAAGCTGATAATTTTGCTTTGTGGAGAGTGTGGAATGCGGGCAGTAGTCAGTAGTCATTTCTTTATTTGATCAAGTTAAAAATGATCATAAAAGTACAAATAAATACATCATCATAAAATTGTACAAGTTTTTGTTTGTAAAAATTACAGATATTTCGACAATGATTCTAGAATAAAGACATAAATGCATTAACATCTTTAAAAAAAGAAACCATTTCATATACATGTGATCCTCTTCCTCATACAGACCCATAAGAATGACGATGAGTAGCAAACCAAAGGGTCAGGTAATGATTTTAAAAAGTAGAGTGTAACCCAACACTGCTTAAAATGCCCTTTCTTTAAAGTTGGTTTAAAGTAATCATTTCTTTCATTCTTATATAGCCTGCAGAATAAAACGAAATGCAATTCGGTTTGGGATGACAGATTATCACAAGGGCACGCGCTAAGCTCAGAATGATTATATGTATTTTCCGGATAACCTAGCATAAGAGGGATCAAGTTAGTGCGGAACCTGAGTAATATGAATCTGTGCTGGGTCCTATTTACATTCACTAAAAAGGAGAACCACCCTTTCTGTTAATGGTGGATTGAGGCTGTATATACGAACGGTGTGTTTCTCTTTTTGCTGTTCTCTACGCTTGTACTCAGGCATTAACAGGAACGTGTTGGCAACCTTCTGTTTGGAGACCTTCTTACAGGTCATTGGATCTTTAAATAATTCATGAAGGCCAATCTCCCTTAGCACTGTCTCTACATAACTAAGCCACCTAGACCTTTTCCACTTAACCATGGTTAAGCAGCTCCTTATTATTGATTGAGTAAGTGGCACTGTATCTCTCCTCCAAATCGAGTGCCAAAGGTGGAGTGGGGCTAGTTGTATGTAATCTGAAATATAGGGCATATCTAGTTCCGTATGTAGGATACTATTTGCAATCGATGAAGGGAGGCCCACTATAGATTTAAAAAATGTATTTTCAATCATTTGTGGTGTGTTGGTGCCACCACACCCCAAACGCCGGCTCCATAGATCGCTGCTGACTTTACTCTTGCCTGGTAGATGTTTTTATTGGTAATAGGGGTTTAGCACCCAGTTTTCTAGCAAAGGATTTTACAGCAGTAATACCCCTCTCCATCACCATCTTTCTTCCTTCAATCAATTTAGCCCATGTCAGGTCTTTATCGAAATGAATCCCCAAATAGGGGAAATAGTCCACTACCTCCATTTTATCCGCTTCTGCATGGAAATGTGGGATTTTTTCTCTTTTTGTTGTCCCGGCTGCTATTATGAAAGCCATTGTTTGGTTCGCTTTCAAATAAAGTGAGTCCATGAATGCGGGCAGTGTACACTGTCATCGGGGAACATCGTCCGTGAAGCTTGGCCGTACACAAAAATAGAATTAGGAAACAAAAGCATGGCACGCCCTGTATTTGTATGGGAGGATGGGAGCGGTGACGGGCGCAGAGCCACTATTTTAAAATAAAGTTACCAGACCCACCCCCGTAGTCCAGCCACCAGCTGCTCTTGTAAAGATAAATCCACGCAGCTCACAAAATCTCACCTCTCACAAGTTCCTGCAGAGCTCACACAAGCCGATAATTTTGCTTTCTGGAGAGCGCGGAATGCGGGCAATGTACACAGTGATCAGGGAACATTCACAAAAACACTCAGAGACATAGGGTCCTAGGGAAATTTTGAGACCAGCCCGAGTTCACATCCCGTGAAGACTCGGAAGAAGTCTCGAGGTACGGACGGAGTAGAGCGGGGCCTCAATATCCTGAGTGTGGTCCAGCCCCCCATCAATTGATGTAATCTACATCCCTTGATGTGGAGGAACAGACTGTGTATTCTTTCACTGTATCACAGCAAGTATTTCCACTGTTTTGTTTATTTTCAAATTAAACACACAAATAAATGCAGTAGCAATTATAAGAACAGAGGCCCTGAAGAAAGCCTAAGGGAAGTAGAGCCCGTTTGGCTGAAACATGTTGGCCCCTTTATGGCAGTTATTTGTTTAAGCTGCAGTTTGCACTGTTCTGTTTTTAATGAAGGGGTGTGTCCCCGTCTTTAATAAAAATATTCTTTATTAGGACACATCATCTTATTTTAACCCACTTTTTTATGCACTGCGTGTTTCTTTCTATTGTTCCAATGGGCAAATGAAAACTAATTGCCCCTTGGATTTTTCTTAGTGATTTTTTGGTTGGGTTCTAGCCTTTGCGCATACAGGCGTGGTGTCCTCTATGATCAAGTGGTTCACCATTCCTTTAAGATGGTTGACCAAATGATAGAACTGATCACTTGGAATAGTTGATGGTTATCCAGATTGAGTATATAACTGATCCCAACCACGTTATCACTAATAAGTTGTTGGTTCCTGATGTGAGTTTCCTTAAATTTAGCATTTCTCGTACTATACATAGATACACTCTACCATTGGGAGATGTGTTTGGTCTTTTCATCTAGATTAGGCTTTTAGACCCCCGGTTTGTTGTGTTGTTTTATCAGGGAACATTGCCAGTGAAGTACGGCCGTACACGAAAATAGAATCAACAAGCAAAAGCATGGCGCGCCCTGTATTTGTGTGGGAGAGCGGAAGCAGTGACGGATGCAGAGCCACCATATTAAAATCGTACATGAAAATAGAATCAACAAGCAAAAGCACAGCGTGCCCTGTATTTGTAGTAGTAAATGCACCCCAAACGCAATACACATGCAATAGTAAAAAAAAAAACCGCCGAAAGTAAATATAATACCCATCTCACGCTGCCAGTAAAACATTCAGTCCGGGTGGGGGGGGTCAAAAGAGGACCCGGTGGCAAACAGGAGGGACTAAAAACCCTCCGGTACAGTCAACAAACTATGTTCAGCATAATCACTGATGAAATCCGACGCACGCCAATGAAAATTACAGGCGGAGCAGAGACACGACTTCGAACGAGCAGCGCATGCGCGCTACAATGCCAGGCGAGACCTAAAACATTTTTTGTGAATGGTCAACAGTGTATACGGATTGCCTAGCAAGGGCATTCTGAACCATTCAGAGCTCTTACTTGCCAACTTCAAATTTGTGGCGAATGTTTGAAATTCTCAGGAGTCCTGTGGCTTCATGGGAGAAGTAGCTTCTGTGCTGGAACTCTTGCATTTCATCTAATGTGTCCACTTAAGAAGTGAAGCCTCTTATTGAGGAGCCTACACAGTGCCAGTTTTTCTGGCATTTGAATGCATACACATTCCGTCAGTACACAATATCGCACTTCTGTGCGCTTCGCGAATGAGGAGGTATGTATAGGAAATGGATCATGACAATATCAAAAACTACAGCAATATTCCCCATTCATAACCAGTTAACACACAGTTCAATTAACAGAAGCCTTATCTTTAAGGTGGTGTCTCAGAAATGTGTCTGCTACTGCAGCAGTGGATAAAAATATCACCTCGCCTCTCTGGCCTCCTGTTCTCAGCCTCAGGGACACAAAAGGCTGAATAAAAACTCCATCATGCGTGATAGATCTAGCTACCCAGTTAGGAGTGGACTAAACAGGTTTCCTTGTGAGCCCTGGATGGAGGAAGCCCTGCACTTAATGAGCTAAAGGCTAGGAGCTGCAGGAAACCAGAGAGAGAACCCTCAAGAAATTGGGACTTTTGATTACAGCAAGGAACAGTGCGAAAGAGGTCTGTCGCATCCTTGCACTAGGAAGTAGTAGTGTACTAGCGTGGGAGATAACTGACCGATCTTACATACAGACAGATAGTAAATTTGCATTGTTGTTTTATTTTTTTTTCAGACGAGAAAGACGTCACATGGCCATTTTTGAGGAATCCACATAGACCAACAACTACTTTTTAAACCACAAAGTTCCTGTGAGCTTTTAACATTTCCTCAAAATTTCACATCTCCTGTTCCTTTGATCTATCTTTAACCAGGTTTGAGTCATTTTGCTCATTATTTATTTTCTGATTTCATTTACAATAGTGTGAGAACTTTATGGCGATGTTTGGAATTGCATGAACGGATCACAAATGATTCTGGCAAACCACCAATGTTTTGTACTACAGCTACCAGGAATTAAGCAGAGTATCTTTGAATGTAGTTCAGTTCTAACAAGATACTTTTATTCAATTGGCAGGGTCATCCACCCCAACTTATGATCCACTTTCTAATATCCCAAGATGTCAGTATCTCATTTTAATCTAAGTCACTAAAATACAACTTTCTCCCAGTGGCAGAATCTGCCTCACAGGCCAATGCATTACCATGTCACAACAAGGATGGCCATTCTAGTTACAAAGATGGGTGCAATATGCCAATGATGACCATCGTTAGATCAGTGATGGATAACATAATACAAATAATTCCCACTGTATGACAACAGTGACCATTGTTATACCAGGAATGGACTGTATAACTCCAAGGATGCCCACAAGAATTGCAATCAGTATGGCAAAAGACCACTACTGTACCAGTGGTGGATGCAGTTTGCTCACCGATGCTCACAATACATCAAAGGAGGACACCATTTTGCCAGAGATAACTATGATTAGGTCAAGAATGCTCAAAATACATCAAGCTATGTCAAGAACATCTACCATCATGGAAAGGATTTTGGCACTTTGCCAAGAATCATCTTCATATGCAATGGGAGCTACTAGATCTAGAAGTCAGAGGGTGCACTAGAAGAAACAAGTTACTTACCTGTACACTGGTTTTCCAGTATGTAGATCTTTTATAGATTCACATGCTTGAATCTTCCCTGTCGTCAAGGTGGAAGTCCCACAGTAATAAAGGCAATGCTGCTTAAGCATTAAACTCCATTGAAAAAAACAGTAGATCTAGGGTTGGAAACCCCCAAAACTGGTTTACGGTTGAGCTCCCACTTGTGACACTGATTGATGCCCTGCTGAGGTAGACGGCCCACTTGTTTTGGACTTCTGGTACATGCTCCATCTTTAATGAGATCCCGTTGGCTATCAGCCACTCTCATAATTGTGCTTCGGCTGAGAGGGTCTGAGATCTCACCCCCTCCCCATGTTTTAAGAGATAAAATATGCTGCTGGTATTGTCCGTTAGGATGAGAACCGACAGTCCCCAGATCCTTGGAAGGAAGACTTGAAGACTGAGAAAAACTGCCTTTAACTCCAGAAGATTTACGTGACATAATGCTTCCTGTCTGAGCCACTTGCTGTGAATCTATAAATCATGTAGGTAAGCTTCTCCATCCTTCCTTGAAGGCGTCAGATGTCATCACCACTTGTGGTATTGCAAGGAGGAAATAGAGATCCTGAGAGATGTTGCTTTTGACCATCCACCAGAGCATTGCCAAGGAAATTTCCGAAGTTATCAAAATGATGTCAATAGAGCCCCAAGATTGAGCCCACTGCACACCGAGCTGCTCCGGAAGAGGTCTTACGCATAGGCGGCACCTGGGGATTAACAGGATGCAGGATGAAGACATCCCTAGCATGGATTTGTATGCCCTTACAGAAACGCACCTTTTTGAAGACAATAATTGCGTTATTTTCTGAAGGTGTGAAATCCTTTCTTCTGTGGGAAAGGCCTTGGAAATCCTATCCAGGTTTGCTCCTAGAAATGCTGGTGACCTGTAGGAGACCAGAGAAGTTGTAGACAGGCTTCTGTGTATTTTTGGATATCTGGAAGGATGGAGCTTTGATTAACCAATAGTCCAGGTAGTGGACCAGACTGTCGGAGAAACACTGGCACCATGCACTTGGTGAACACCCTGGGTGCTGACTTCAACCCAAAGGGGAGCACCTTGAGTCGATAATGCTACCCTGCCACCTAGAAACAGAGAAACCTTTGGTGCTTGGATGTATGAGGATGTGCAAATATGCATCCAGATGACGAGGGAGGATAGTCTCCTATATCCATGAGTAATAGAATCTCCTGGGGAGAGAGCATTCTGAAGGACTGCTTTTAATGAACTTATTTGATAACCTGAGGTCCATAATTTGCCTCCACTTTCATGTCTTGTTCTTGATCAGAAAGAAGTGAGCGTAAAAACATATATTGTGCTAATCGCTTGGTACCTTAGATTGCTTGTTTGGAGAGGAGTAATTGGATTTCTTTTTTGAGAACAGGAAGATAACGATGGGACGTCTTCCACAAAGGGAAACGTGGAGGCTGTTAACCCCTTGGGCGCGGCCGCGATTCTGCGCGGCACATTCCGATCGCAGGTGCGGTCATGACGGCCGGGAGCCGTCGTCAGCACACAAGCACTGTGTGCCATGACGGCTACCGGCCGTCATCAGCATAGAAGGGGTTAAACAAATTCCAGGGTGTGATCTAGCTGGAATACCTCTATCACCCATTTGTTGAAAGATATGAGCTTCGATGGATTGAAGAATTTGGATAACACTGGACTTAGCTTATGTGGGACTGCAGTGACAGGGTCCGGTGATCCCAGATTGTCTCCTGTTGGCATCCTGAAACTTCCCTCCTTCTGGTTGACATCAGCGCCTGAAACCCTAGAATAAGAGGGCGTTGTGTTTGGTCGGTAAGCCTGAGGTGAATATTGTGATTGAAACCCCTTTTAGGAATTGGGCTGAAAATGCTGCTTCAATTGCAGGTAGGCGAGATATTGGCCTCTACCCCTGCCCCGAAAAGACGGAAACCTCCTCTGCTGCAAGCTCCTCAGCAATCTTGCCGTGTCAGTATTGGATTTGATAGACTGTAGTGTATCATGAAAGTGTTTACCAAAAAGGCATTTTCTGTTGAACAGCATATCCAGCACTTTGGCTTGTACTTCTGGCAGGAATGTGGTCGCTTTAAGCCAACCTTGGCGTTTCAAAACCACCAAATATCCATGGCCACATCGATAATCTCAGAAGCCATTTCACCTTCCGACAGGATGTTGTTTGTTTCTTTATTCTTGTCCTCAAGGAGACATTCCAAAGGGGATGAGATGTCAGACCACATCTGCTGGTCGCATCTCCCCATGATAGCCATAGCATTGGAGGCTCTGATGGAAATAGCCACGAGCACAGAGAATTTCTTGCTTATATTGTCGAGCTGGCGACCTTCTTTATCCAGTGGTGCCTGTGTATGGCGAGGAAGGATTCTTCGCTCTGCTCTGTGTGGCCTGTATGATGACTGAATAAGTTCGAGGACGGCCAATGAGAACACTTGGGGAACTCACAGGCACTTTGTACTTTTTTGTTGAGATTTGGCATGACAGCCAGAATAAACACTGGTGTCTTAATTAATTTGAGACTTTCCTGTCATAACAAAATCCACAATAGGGATAGCATGAGTGATGCGTTGTATTCCAGCCTTAAAATCATATAGGAAGCGCTCAGTTTGTTAAGCAGGCATAGGAAGATTGAAGCGATTCGAAACTCGATCATGGTTGTGAAACCCACCGATATCCGCAGGCAGTAAATCGGCTACTGGTGGAGTAGGAGAGGGTGGCATTAGCACGACGTATTCATCCCATTCATCATGAGCATCAGGATCTGTTTGGAGCTCACACTTTTCCAATTGTAGGAGGTGGTATAATGTTATCTTTTTTGCAGTATAGGCACGCTTTGCGGAGCAGGAATGGCAATCGGGATTTCCTACCTAGGTGGAGGCCGCTGAGCAGAGTTGGCAACCGGGAAGTTTTTGCAGTAATCATTTAGCATCAAAGGAAAGTCTATAACTAAAGACTTTGGAACATTGATGGAACGTTCTTGGATTTGACAGTGCTCATCCTCTTGGTCTTTGTAAGGGTAATGTTCCTGGAAGATATCCAAGTGCTGAGCGTAGGTAGGGATGACCCATATCAGAGGCATAGTGGCCTTCAAGGTATGCTGATAGATCATCCTCCGCCTCATCTTCCTCTCACTCCTGACATTTGACTCTTATTGTGAAGGGCTGTATGCATGGCCGAATTGACCCTCCTCCTCCTCCAATTCCTGAAAAGCCATGAGGTACGCTGGGGGCAATGGAGAAAACCTGAAGCAGAAATTGAGTGGTGCCTTTTGATAGAGAAGTGTAACATCTTTGTCCCTCATCGACGGGTCCGCCGACAGCAACGCCGATGATGTGGTGTGAAGAGGAATCTGAGTCGGAGCAGATGGGAGTGCAACATTCGACATTCGAACAGAGGCCCTGAAGAAAGCCTAAGGGAAGTAGAGCCCGTTTGGCTGAAACATGTTGGCCCCTTTATGGCAGTTATTTGTTTAAGCTGCAGTTTGCACTGTTCTGTTTTTAATGAAGGGGTGTGTCCCCGTCTTTAATAAAAATATTCTTTATTAGGACACATCGTCTTATTTTAACCCACTTTTTTATGCACTGCGTGTTTCTTTCTATTGTTCCAATGGGCAAATGAAAACTAATTGCCCCTTGGATTTTTCTTAGTGATTTTTTGGTTGGGTTCTAGCCTTTGCGCATACAGGCGTGGTGTCCTCTATGATCAAGTGGTTCACCATTCCTTTAAGATGGTTGACCAAATGATAGAACTGATCACTTGGAATAGTTGATGGTTATCGTGATTGAGTATATAACTGATCCCAACCACGTTATCACTAATAAGTTGTTGGTTCCTGATGTGAGTTTCCTTAAATTTAGCATTTCGCGTAGTATACATAGATACACTCTACCATTGGGAGATGTGTTTGGTCTTTTCATCTAGATTAGGCTTTTAGACCCCCGGCTTGTTGTGTTGTTTTATTAGGGAACATTGCCAGTGAAGTACGGCCGTACACGAAAATAGAATCAACAAGCAAAAGCATGGCGCGCCCTGTATTTGTGTGGGAGAGCGGAAGCAGTGACGGGCGCAGAGCCACCATATTAAAATCGTACATGAAAATAGAATCAACAAGCAAAAGCAGAGCGCGCCCTGTATTTGTAGTAGTAAATGCACCCCAAACGCAATACACATGCAACAGTAAAAAAAAAAACGCCGAAAGTAAATATAATACCCATCTCACGCTGCCAGTAAAACATTCAGTCCGGGTGGGCGGGGTCAAAAGAGGACCCGGTGGCAAACAGGAGGGACTAAAAACCCTCCGGTACAGTCAACAAACTATGTTCAGCATAATCACTGATGAAAACCGACGCACGCCAATGAAAATTACAGGCGGAGCAGAGACACGACTTCGAACGAGCAGCGCATGCGCGCTACAATGCCAGGCGAGACCTAAAAATTTTTTTGTGAATGGTCAACAGTGTATGCGGATTGCCTAGCAAGGGCATTCTGAACCATTCAGAGCTCATACTTGCCAACTTCAAATTTGTGGCGAATGTTTGAAATTCTCAGGAGTCCTGTGGCTTCATGGGAGAAGTAGCTTCTGTGCTGGAACTCTTGCATTTCATCTAATGTGTCCATTGAAGAAGTGAAGCCTCTTATTGAGGAGCCTACACACTGCCAGTTTTTCTGGCATTTGAATGCATACACATTCCGTCAGTACACAATATCGCACTTCTGTGCGCTTCGTGAATGAGGAGGTATGTATAGGAAATGGATCATGACAATATCAAAAACTACAGCAATATTCCCCATTCATAACCAGTTAACACACAGTTCAATTAACAGAAGCCTTATCTTTAAGGTGGTGTCTCAGAAATGTGTTTGCTACTGCAGCAGTGGATAAAAAAATCACCTCACCTCTCTGGCCTCCTGTTCTCAGCCTCAGGGACACAAAAGGCTGAATAAAAACTCCATCATGCGTGATAGATCTAGCTTCCCAGTTAGGAGTGGACTACACAGGTTTCCTTGTGAGCCCTGGATGGAGGAAGCTCTGCACTTAATGAGCTAAAGGCTAGGAGCTGCAGGAAACCAGAGAGAACCCTCAAGAAATTGGGACTTTTGATTACAGCAAAGAACAGTGCGAAAGAGGTCTGTCGCATCCTTGCACTAGGAAGTAGTAGTGTACTAGCGTGGGAGATAACTGACCGATCTTACATACAGACAGATAGTAAATTTGCATTGTTATTTTGTTTTTTTGTCAGACGGGAAAGACGTCACATGGCCATTTTTGAGGAATCCACATAGACCAACAACTACTTTTTAAACCACAAAGTTCCTGTGAGCTTTTAACATTTCCTCAAAATTTCACATCTCCTGTTCCTTTGATCTATCTTTAACCAGGTTTGTGTCATTTTGCTCATTATTTATTTTCTGATTTCATTTACAATAGTGTGAGAACTTTATGGCGATGTTTGGAATTGCATGAACGGATCACAAATGATTCTGGCAAACCACCAATGTTTTGTACTACAGCTACCAGGAATTAAGCAGAGTATCTTTGAATGTAGTTCAGTTCTAACAAGATACTTTTATTCAATTGGCAGGGTCATCCACCCCAACTTATGATCCACTTTCTAATATCCCAAGATGTCAGTATCTCATTTTAATCTAAGTCACTAAAATACAACTTTCTCCCAGTGGCAGAATCTGCCTCACAGGCCAATGCATTACCATGTCACAACAAGGATGGCCATTCTAGTTACAAAGATGGGTGCAATATGCCAATGATGACCATCGTTAGATTAGTGATGGATAACATCATACAAATAATTCCCACTGTATGACAACAGTGACCATTGTTATACCAGGAATGGACTGTATAACTCCAAGGATGCCCACAAGAATTGCAATCAGTATGGCAAAAGACCACTACTGTACCAGTGGTGGATGCAGTTTGCTCACCGATGCTCACAATACATCAAAGGAGGACACCATTTTGCCAGAGATAACTATGATTAGGTCAAGAATGCTCAAAATACATCAAGCTATGTCAAGAACATCTACCATCATGGAAAGGATTTTGGCACTTTGCCAAGAATCATCTTCATATGCAATGGGAGCTACTAGATCTAGAAGTCAGAGGGTGCACTAGAAGAAACAAGTTACTTACCTGTACACTGGTTTTCCAGTATGAAGATCTTTTATAGATTCACATGCTTGAATCATCCATGTCGTCAAGGTGGAAGTCCCACAGTAATAAAGGCAATGCTGCTTAAGCATTAAACTCCATTGAAAAAAACAGTAGATCTAGGGTTGGAAACCCCCAAAACTGGTTTACGGTTGAGCTCCCACTTGTGACACTGCTTGATGCCCTGCTGAGGTAGACGGCCCACTTGTTTTGGACTTCTGGTACATGCTCCATCTTTAATGAGATCCCGTTGGCTATCAGCCACTTATCATAATTGTGCTTCGGCTGAGAGGGTCTGAGATCTCACCCCCTCCCCATGTTTTAAGAGATAAAATATGCTGCTGGTATTGTCCGTTAGGATGAGAACCGACAGTCCCCAGATCCTTGGAAGGAAGACTCGAAGACTGAGAAAAACTGCCTTTAACTCCAGAAGATTTACGTGACATAATGCTTCCTGTCTGAGCCACTTGCTGTGAATCTATAAATCATGTAGGTAAGCTTCTCCATCCTTCCATGGAGGCGTCAGATGTCATCACCACTTGTGGTATTGCAAGGAGGAAATAGAGATCCTGAGAGATGTTGCTTTTGACCATCCACCAGGGCATTGCCAAGGAAATTTCCGAAGTTATCAAAATGATGTCAATAGAGCCCCAAGATTGAGCCCACTGCACACGAGCTGCTCCGGAAGAGGTCTTACGCATAGGCGGCACCTGGGGATTAACAGGATGCAGGATGACAACATCCCTAGCATGGATTTGTATGCCCTTACAGAAACGCACCTTTTTGAAGACAATAATTGCGTTATTTTCTGAAGGTGTGAAACCCTTTCTTCTGTGGGAAAGGCCTTGGAAATCGTGTCCAGGTTTGCTCCTAGAAATGCTGGTCACCTGTAGGAGACAAGAGAAGTTGTAGGCTTCTGTGTATTTTTGGATATCTGGAAGGATGGAGCTTTGATTAACCAATAGTCCAGGTAGTGGACCAGACTGTCGGAGAAACACTGGCACCATGCACTTGGTGAACACCCTGGGTGCTGACTTCAACCCAAAGGGGAGCACCTTGAGTCGATAATGCTAGCCTGCCACCGAGCAACAGAGAAACCTTTGGTGCTTGGATGTATGAGGATGTGCATATATGCATCCAGAAGACGAGGGAGGATAGTCTCCTATATCCATGAGTAATAGAATCTCCTGGGGAGAGAGCATTCTGAAGGACTGCTTTTAATGAACTTATTTGATAACCTGAGGTCCATAATTTGCCTCCACTTTCATGTCTTGTTCTTGATCAGAAAGAAATGAGCGTAAAAACCTATATTGCGCTAATCGCTTGGTACCTTAGATTGCTTGTTTGGAGAGGAGTAATTGGATTTCTTTTTTGAGAACAGGAAGATAACGATGGGACGTCTTCCACAAAGGGAAACGTGGAGGCTGTTAACCCCTTAGGCGCGGCCGCGATTCAGCGCCTGTGCGGCACATTCCGATCGCAGGTGCCGTCATGACGGCCGGGAGCCGTCATCAGCACACGAGCACTGTGTGCCATGACGGCTCCCGGCCGTCATCAGCATAGAAGGGGTTAAACAAATTCCAGGGTGTGATCTAGCTGGAATACCTCTATCACCCATTTGTTGAAAGATATGAGCTTCGATGGATTGAAGAATTTGGATAACGCTGGACTGAGGTTATGTGGGACTGCAGTGACAGGGTCCGGTGATCCCAGATTGTCTCCTGTTGGCATCCTGAAACTTCCCTCCTTCTGGTTGACATCAGCGCCTGAAACCATAGAATAAGAGGGCGTTGTGTTTGGTCGGTAAGCCTGAGGTGAATATTGTGATCGAAACCCCTTTTAGGAATTGGGCTGAAAATGCTGCTTCAATTGCAGTTAGGCGAGATATTGGCCTCTACCCCTGCCCTGAAAAGACAAAAACCTCCTCTGCTGCAAGCTCCTCAGCAATCTTGCCGTGTCAGTATTGGATTTGATAGACTGTAGTGTATCATGAATGTGTTTACCAAAAAGGCATTTTCTGTTGAACAGCATATCCAGCACTTTGGCTTGTACTTCTGGCAGGAATGTGGTTGCTTTAAGCCAACCTTGGCGTTTCAAAACCACCAAATATCCATGGCCACATCGATAATCTCAGAAGCCATTTCACCTTCCGACAGGATGTTGTTTGTTTCTTTATTCTTGTCCTCAAGGAGACATTCCAAAGGGGATGAGATGTCAGACCACATCTGCTGGTCGCATCTCCCCATGATAGCCATAGCATTGGAGGCTCTGATGGAAATAGCCACCATCACAGAGAATTTCTTGCTTATATTGTCGAGCTGGCGACCTTCTTTATCCAGTGGTGCCTGTGTATGGCGAGGAAGGATTCTTCGCTCTGCTCTGTGTGGCCTGTATGATGACTGAATAAGTTCGAGGACGGCCAATGAGAACACTTGGGGAACTCTCAGGCACTTTGTACTTTTTGTTGAGCTTTGGCATGACAGCCAGAATAGACACTGGTGTCTTAATTAATTTGAGACCTTCCTGTCATAACAAAATCCACAATAGGGATAGCATAAGTGATGTGTTGTATTCCAGCCTTAAAACCATATAGGAAGCGCTCAGTTTGTTAAGCAGGCATAGGAAGATTGAAGCGATTCGAAACTTGCTCAAGGTTGTGAAACCCACCGATATCCGCAGGCAGTAAATCGGCTACTGGTGGAGTAGGAGAGGGTGGCATTGGCACGACGTATTCATCCCATTCATCATGAGCATCAGGATCTGTTTGGAGCTCACACTCTTCCAATTGTAGGAGGTGGTATAATTGTATCTTTTTTGCAGTATAGGCACGCTTTGCGGAGCAGGAATGGCAATCGGGATTTCCTGCCTAGGTGGAGGCCGCTGAGCAGAGTTGGCAACAGGGAGGTTTTTGCAGTAATCATTTAGCATCAAAGGCAAGTCTATAACTAAAGACTTTGGAACATTGATGGAAGGTTCTTGGATTTGACAGTGCTCATCCTCTTGGTCTTTGTAAGGGTAATGTTCCTGGAAGATATCCAAGTGCTGAGCGTAGGTAGGGATGACCCATATCAGAGGCATAGTGGCCTTCAAGGTATGCTGATAGATCATCCTCCGCCTCATCTTCCTCTGACTCCTGACATTTGACTCTTATTGTGAAGGGCTGTATGCATGGCCGAATTGACCCTCCTCCTCCTCCAATTCCTGAAAAGCCAAGAGGTGCGCTGGGGGCAATGGAGAAAACCTGAAGCAGAAATTGAGTGGTGCCTTTTGATAGAGAAGTGTAACATCTTTGTCCCCCATCGAAGGGTCCGCCGACAGCAACGCCGATGATGCGGTGTGAAGAGGAATCTGAGTCGGAGCAGATGGGAGTGCAACATTCGAACAGAGGCCCTGAAGAAAGCCTAAGGGAAGTAGAGCCCGTTTGGCTGAAACATGTTGGCCCCTTTATGGCAGTTATTTGTTTAAGCTGCAGTTTGCACTGTTCTGTTTTTAATGAAGGGTTGTGTCCCCGTCTTTAATAAAAATATTCTTTATTAGGACACATCATCTTATTTTAACCCACTTTTTTATGCACTGCGTGTTTCTTTCTATTGTTCCAATGGGCAAATGAAAACTAATTGCCCCTTGGATTTGTCTTAGTGATTTTTTGGTTGGTTTCTAGCCTTTGCGCATACAGGCGTGGTGTCCTCTATGATCAAGTGGTTCACCATTCCTTTAAGATGGTTGACCAAATGATAGAACTGATCACTTGGAATAGTTGATGGTTATCCAGATTGATTATATAACTGATCCCAACCACGTTATCACTAATAAGTTGTTGGTTCCTCTGATGTGAGTTTCCTTAAATTTAGCATTTCTCGTAGTATACATAGATACACTCTACCATTGGGAGATGTGTTTGGTCTTTTCATCTAGATTAGGCTTTTAGACCCCCGGTTTGTTGTGTTGTTTTATCAGGGAACATTGCCAGTGAAGTACGGCCGTACACGAAAATAGAATCAACAAGCAAAAGCATGGCGCGCCCTGTATTTGTGTGGGAGAGCGGAAGCAGTGACGGGCGCAGAGCCACCATATTAAAATCGTACATGAAAATAGAATCAACAAGCAAAAGCACAGCGCGCCCTGTATTTGTAGTAGTAAATACACCCCAAACGCAATACACATGCAATAGTAAAAAAAAAAAAACGCCGAAAGTAAATATAATACCCATCTCACGCTGCCAGTAAAACATTCAGTCCGGGTGGGCGGGGTCAAAAGAGGACCCGGTGGCAAACAGGAGGGACTAAAAACCCTCCGGTACAGTCAACAAACTATGTTCAGCATAATCACTGATGAAAACCGACGCACGCCAATGAAAATGACAGGCGGAGCAGAGACACGACTTCGAACGAGCAGCGCATGCGCGCTACAATGCCAGGCGAGACCTAAAAATTGTTTTGTGAATGGTCAACAGTGTATACGAATTGCCTAGCAAGGGCATTCTGAACCATTCAGAGCTCATACTTGCCAACTTCAAATTTGTGGCGAATGTTTGAAATTCTCAGGAGTCCTGTGGCTTCATGGGAGAAGTAGCTTCTGTGCTGGAACTCTTGCATTTCATCTGTGTCCATTGAAGAAGTGAAGCCTCTTATTGAGGAGCCTACACACTGCCAGTTTTTCTGGCATTTTTGCAGTAATCATCTAGCATCAAAGGCAAGTCTATAACTTAATTTTTTTGGAACACTGATGGAAGGTTCTTGGATTTGACAGTGCTCATCCTCTTGGTCTTTGTAAGGGTAATGTTACTGGAAGATATCCAAGTGCTGAGCGTAGGTAGGGATGACCCATATCAGAGGCAGAGTGGCCTTCAAGGTAAGCTGATAGATCATCCTCCGCCTCATCTTCCTCTGACTCCTGACATTTGACTCTTATTGTGAAGGGCTGTATGCATGGCCGAATTGACCCTCCTCCTCCAATTCCTGAAAAGCCAAGAGGTGCGCTGGGGGCAATGGAGAAAACCTGAAGCAGAAATTGAGTGGTGCCTTTTGATAGAGAAGTGTAACATCTTTGTCCCCCATCGACGGGTCCGCCGACAGCAACGCCGATGATGCGGTGTGAAGAGGAATCTGAGTCTGAGCAGATGGGAGTGCAACATTCGACATTCGAGGTGATCAACAAGGAAATCATCGTCAGAGACTTCCTCAATGCTGCAGGCGACTGCCAATATTACTTCCTTTGATGACGTGGCCACCATCGCCATCTTGATCAGCGACATAGTGGAAGTTGCAGACGAGACCGTTGACGATGTGCCTGATACTGGAGACATAGAGGCTGTAGACTGTGAGCGCTTCATTGATGGACTGGTTTTAAAAATATTTTTTTTAGAAGAGGACTCCTTGAAGGGGGTTTGAGGAGCACTTGGAGGTGCTGAACCAGATCTCTGATGTGAAAAGGGGGGTCTGCCAGCTCCTTTTTGATCTTTCCTCCTCAGAAGCGTCTCTGCTTTGAGACCTAGATTTTTGAGTGTCTCTATGAGAAGACTGTTCTCAGTCTTTCCTTTTGATAGAGGAGCTATGAATTCTCTCCTCACACTCAGAGCCCGAGTACTTGTCAGCCTTCCTTTTCTGTAGCATCAGAAGCAATCTACCCTCCAAATCTTGGAGGGTTTTTGCAGAAAAAGTACAGCAGTTCTGGGCTTATGATACAGATAAAGGCAACACAAAATTCTGGCTTTTCACCAAGTCTTGCCAGGCCTAAAAAGCCCTTTTTTAGTCTCAGACATTCTGAGTGAAAGCACAGCCAAATACACTTCCCAACTATACCTCCGATGATGATATGAGTTGGAGATGAACAGGAAACTGCAGATCAAAAAGGTAGCAGCGAAACACTGACCGAGATCTCAGGGAGACCGATATCTCTTTTTAATGTATAATTATATTCCACTCTTCATGAGTTAATATATTGTATTAACACGAGTATTCTTGGAACGAATATTTAGATCGATTGTTTTATTATTTTTATACCTGTACTCTTTTTATTTCAGTTTTTTTTATATATCCCTGTTAGATATCTGCGCCCCTCTGTAAATCCTCCTGGGTTAAAGTATATAGGGGAGGGGATATTTTGTAAATGTAGCTATTTCCATGGTCAGCTAGGAAAGCCAAGTTATAATCCGGTCCCCGACACTTGATAACCATCTGAGAATTACCTTTCCTAGAGATGGGGAAAAGCAAAGTCAAAATCTGCCCTGGGCCTGAATAGATCTTCTAGCTCTGTCTGCCATAAGGTAATGGATAGAATTGAATCTATGCTGGAGGAATGTCAGGAAATAGCGAATTCTGATTATCAGACACCCTATCCCCTCGGTGGCAGTCCCCCTCCCTGTGGATCAGCATCTGCTTCCCCCTCTCCTAGACCACCCCCAGCGAAAAAACCTGCAAAACGAATTCCTTCCTCGTTTAAAAGGACTAACAAAAGGGGCACTGTAGCTCAGGTAGTTGAATCCCCTATAGCTACCTCAACTGAACCTCTTGCTGCTGAAGGAATACAGAGGGTCACTCCATCTCCTCAAAAAAATAAAAAGAAAATGAGTAAATCCAAGAAAACTAGAAGTATTAACAAAGGGCTAAATGCCCAAAGTCATAGAACTGGTAGTCAGATGTATACTCCACTTAATAAACCCCTATCCCCAACGATTGTGTGCCAAAATAGATTTGCTGCTCTGGAGGTTGAAGAAATAGGCGGGGAGGTGGGTAAAGAGCCCATAGATCTGACAAACCTGACGGAGACTGATACAAATGTCCTGGGTGAGATTATCACTCTTAAACATCATATAGAATCCCTTAGAGTTGAGATATGCTCACTGAAGGATACCTTCACCGGCCTGTTGGGTAGGATTGACTGCAATCCCAAGACTGATATGGTATCCAAACATTCCTCCGCGGAAAAAGAGATAAATAGTAGGGAAGGTACTAGGGTGGTTTCTAGTAAAGGTACCATATACCAAGAAAATCGTCAGGGGAGGCTATCCAACCCTCAGAAGGGTAGTGGAGGGCTGAATGATTTTCTCACCATGGGAACCCCACCAATGAGCTCCCCTATGGTATCTGACAAAGGGGGTCATAACAACTGTAGCATAGCCACTAAGGACAGGAAAACACCAAAGACATCCAAACTTATGTTAAAGGGTCAGTTAGAGATGGAGTCTATCAGAGACCCGATGTTGTGGAAACTTACATGCCAGTACTCTTTCTTACTGAAGAGCCTAAACTATCTATTGGCCAAGTTGAAAATCATGAGTCTCTGAAAAATAAGGTTATATATTGATTAGGACCACTTGTCAATGCTATTCAGTCATCAGAGATGACATAGAAAAAGTCCATAGAATCTCAATGTCTAACTCAATATGGGATACGATTGAGGTTAGTTTCAAGGATCCTGCAATAATTATTGGTTTTCTTGCAATTGATTCCCGCACATTTCCGCCAGTTAATTCTGGACATCTCTATTAAATATAGACCCTCGATAGGAGCACCCCCAAGACCTTGTGTAGCTCCACAGTTTGTTCACAGTCCTAGTCTTCCTCGTTGAACCTTTAGTTTGGCTTATCCTGGATATTTCACGCTGAATCAGTTTGGTAGGAGGTGGGACAGTTGACCCCTAGATAAAGAGATTAGAATTCTCCACCATAGGCCAGACGCCACTTTTCCCATAGTCCCAACTCAAACCAGTGAGCCAACACCAATAGCTCAGCTGCCTTCTCTGAATCAACTAGTGCAAGACTCCCTAATCGATAGTGGATGTGATTCCCATGCCATAATCGCGTCGGTGGTGGATAACCAAATAGGGGAAATATCAGGGCCCTTACGTTTAAGTGCAAGTGAAGTCAATGCACTTAAAATCATTTAACATTTTGGTATGGAATGTGGCGGGGATCAATAGACTAATGGGAGATATAGATTGGTGTTTATTTGTGGACACCTTTGATACCATTCTATTCCAAGAGACTTGGGAGTATTTGTCCCCCGTTTAGAACGGGCTTTTCAAGCTACGCGCAAGATGCCATCAAAAAAGGAAAGGGGCATCCCTCGGGTGGATTGGCCATATGGGTTAAGACATCCCTGGGAATTAATGGCCGACAACTTCCTGTTGATTCGGCGGACATTTTGGCCGTCGGGTTAGTTTTCCAAAATGGCATAAGAACAAGGATTTATAATGTTTATAACAGGGTCAATAAGTTGAACGAAGAAACAGATTCCCTACGCATACTTGACCATGCATTAATTCGGTATTCCAACAATTCCCAACTGCTGGTGTGCGGTGATTTTAATTGTACATATGAAGCCCAAGCCTCATTTTCGCCTGACTTTACACAAGAATGGGATAACGAGTGGCAGGTTCCACCATTGGATTTACATATGGTGAGGAGGACAGAGAGAGGAGACCAGTTGTTGGCCCTTACCTTGCAACACGACTTACGGGCCACAAATGGAAGGACTCTATCGGACCTCAAATGGGAACCTACTTTCAATAGGTTAGATCAAGAAAGTAGGATAGACTACTGTTTAGTATCACTAAATTACTGGCATGCAGTTGAGGATATGCAGGTTGTAAAAAGGGTAGATAGTGACCACAATGCTCTTGTGCTTTCCCTCATCAATAGAGCGACACCGGAGTTTATTTCTGCTGGCAGCCCCGATTTGGGGATCTATCATTGGGCAATAACCAGAAAAGAATTAAATGGGAATGGGATGAGGATCATCCAGAGGCTCTAGGTCTAGTGAAGGGCAAGGTTACACTACTTTTGGAGAAAATGGCCACTCTGTTGATGAGAATATAGGCCCAACCCATGATCTCCTATATAAAGAAATAAGGGATGTGCTGGGTCGCCAATTCAATAACCAGAACAATGAACAATTGAAAAAGTACCAGGGTTCGGGTAAGGCAGAGGCTTGGTTTAATAAGGACTGCAGGTAAAGTAAGCAGGATTTACTAAGGGCTGTCAAGAATAAATTTCGCCCTGAAATATTAACCTGCAGAGCCAAATATAAACTAGCTATAACTTCTGCCAAAAAGACATGGGAGGGTTCCCTATGGGAACCCTACACAGGACTCTTTACAACAAAGATTCTAAAACCTTCTGCAGTAAAGCCACATATTGGCTTAAGGGAAGCAAGTGTGAACTGGTGTTTACAGTACAACTGGCAGAATGGGTAAACCCCTTCGCCAACCTGTATGCTTCAAAAGACCAGGGACCACTGGTACCATATGTATGTAAGATCACAACAGGGGCTGGGGCTGATCATATACACCTTACACTCAAGGAGACAATGGGAGCAATTGTAGCCTGTACTGCAGCCCATGCCCCAGGACCAGACCGTATCCCAAACGATCTATATAAGGCTTCTATGGGGGCGATATATTAACATACTATCTAATTCGATACGGAGAGGTGCCCCAATACCCCCATCATGGAAAAATTCGGAAATAATTCCCATATTTAAAAAAGGTGACGGGCCAGTCCTTCCAGTTACAGGCCGATTAGTCTTATGGATGCTATACAAAAAAAAATTGTAGACAGTTATTAGCCCGTGTACAGCAGTGGCTCATAGAAAAGAGTGCTGAGTGATTTTCAAGCTGCTTTAGAGCTAATATAAGTACTATGGATCAAATTTTTCACCTGCTTTGCATATATTGGAAGGAAGATCAGCTGAAGGGAGGTGAGCTTCACGTGGTCTTTGTCGATCTTTGCTCGGCATTCGACACAGTGCCTTGTGGAAAGCTGTGGAAGGTTCTCAAAGATCTAGGAAGGCCATTGAACCTCATAGACATCATTAGTAGGTTATACTCGCATAAGACAGCACAGGTGAGATGGGGAGGAAATGGTCAATTGACGGATGGTTTTCCCGTCCAGTGTGGTGTCAGGCAGGGGTGCGTACTTGCACCCACCCTTTTTATCCTTTTTATTAATGATGTCATATCTCATTTGGATAGGGGAGGGTGTGATGCCCCAAAAATTGGCAGTATGAGAATTCCTGCCCTACTTTTTGCTGATGATACGCTGTTAATGTCAAAGACTCCACAAGGACTACAGCAGATCCTAAATGATTTTACTAAGTTTTGCAGTGACCGTGGTTTGGATCTGAATGAGAGTAAAACCAAATACATGATCTTTAGAAAGGGAAAGTTAAAATCATACTTAAGACAGGTGTATTTGGGGAATAGTAAGTTAGAAAGAGTTGAGGCTTTTGACTATTTGGGTATACGCCTCTCATCTGCCCTAAAATGGGATCCTCATATAGAAAAAGCTAAGATGCAGCTTATTCATCAAACTGTAAATCTGAGTAAGATACATAGTAAAACGGAGACTAGGCAGCTAGCACCCGCCCTTGAGATATATAATGTAAAAATCTTGGGGGGTATTCTCTATGGGGCAGAATTGTGGGGCACTGGCTCAATTACCTCTCTATCCTCAATAGAAAATCTATGTTGGGCCTACCTATAAATACTCCCTTAGTACCACTATACCTTGATCTAGCTCATAGACAGTTAGCATTTAAAATCAGCTATAAATTACTGATGTTTTGGTATAGATTGTGGACTGTGGAAGATCTATATTCTTATAGGGAGCTCATTCTAGATCTCCTAAAATTTTCCAAGAACCACTTCTATACCCTGGTTCAAGTCCCTAAGAACTATACTGCCTGTAAATCAAATGCATAAACAATTGTACACCCGTTGTTTTGCCCAATCTACAAAGGCCTGAGGAGAAAATGGGTAATCCATCTATGTAGGGTTATTGGCCCTGCCCACTATTTAGAGGTCTTTAGAACCCTGAGTACTGACACCAGTAGGGTTGTGGTATTTGGTCTATCGAGATACTGGTTTTCTCTTTGGTTGATAAGAACCAAATTTTAATAATGATCAAATTAGTGAGCCTTTGCACAATTGTGTATTTTATTGACGACAGATAAGGATCTTTTGAGTGAACATGCTCATGTCAAGCTTGTAATGTTTTTCCCATTGGTTACTGTGGTATTTTATATGGAATGAGGAACTACCCCTCTAGTTGTATGTACTATGTCTATTGTACTTTGTTTATTGTACTTTTATGATCTAACAATCGAAATAAAGTTTCAAGAGCTGTCAGATCTCCGGGAGACTCCCTATCACAATGCGCGGTAAGAAATCGAAGGTATAGTCGCTCTGCAGGGGATGAGGAGTCCAGGGTCTTGGCTGTGAGAGGCTGAAATGTGGGTGTTTTAAATCAATATGAATTGGCTACTAACTACTATGAGTTTTTCAATTGAGTTTAATGTTAATGTTTTAGCACTACTTTTAATAGGGAAGAGGATGTGGCCTAACGGCTAGAGCGGTCGACCTGGATGCAGAGGAAACCGGTTAGTCTCTGCAGGGACGCTGAACATCCTGTGATTCTGCGCTAATCACTTATCGCCCTGTGTCCTTCAAAATGAATTTGTCTGTCCGTAACGCAACGGGGGCTCATGTAAAGCACTCTGATACTTTTGAGTTGAGTATGCGATATATAAAACATCCCCAAAAAATACTGTTACTGTGGGAGTCCCACCATGATGATGGGGAAGATTCAGCACGTGACTCAACAAACAAGATACAATGCTGGAGAAAGAGAGGTACTGTCTGCAGGCGAAGAACACTACATCACACATACTTGCTCACATAAATACATAACATACTTTACAGTCTTCGCTACAAGCCAGGAGCTGCTCCTGAAATCAGCACAGATGCCTGGCATTCCTTCATTCACAGACATGACAACAGTGCAGGGTACGCTATAGAATGAATCAAACTGTAGAGTCATGGACATAAAGTGAGAGGGGAAAGAGAATGATTAACGTGTGCATGAGAGAGAGAAAAAGAGAAAGCAACTGTAGAGTCTTGGGCATAAAGTGAGAGGGGAAAGAGAATGATTAACGTGTGCATGAGAGAGAGAAAAAGAGAAAGCAACTGTAGAGTCATGGACATAAAGTGAGAGGGAAAGAGAATGATTAACGTGTGCATGAGAGAGAGAAAAAGAGAGAAAGCAAGAAGGCATAAATGAATGCCACCGATTTGGATAGCTACTACTCCAAGTGCCTGGGCTGAGAGCCACTGCTTCCTAAAACATGGAGATTGTTGCACCACTCTGCTCTAGATTGAGGGTGGGTGGAACTCGTGGAATTGGACTCCGCTGAGTTACCTAAAGAATCTGTGAAATACAAAGGAGTTCTGCCAACGAACGGAAATAAGCACATCGGGCTGTCTGCGCTGTGATTTAGTGCAGAAAGAGCAGTTTGCGCTGAAAAATTCAGCACGAACAGCAGCATGCAACGCGCCACATGGCGTAGGTACTCCAGGTGATTTTGCTGCTGCTCGAGTAGATTTTCTACTTGAGCGGCAGCCTTCTGATCGGAAATAGTCATGAACGCCAGAGTTAGCAAAATGTCGCTGGATGTCCTCCTAGCCCCAAGAAAGCGCGCTAGGGGATGCCAAATCTCGCTTGCCAACTTACCGTCTTGGACCCGCAGGTACAAAAAAAATTCCACTTTTCGGTGATAGGCAGAATTTGGACTGAATGCCACGTTACAAGAGTAAGACAGTTGCCAATATTCTGCCTGAATATTTCACCCACCCCTACACCCAAAATCCCATTTATAAAGACAAGTGTTATTTACTTTCAATTTAAAACTCAGTCAATAGGGCCTTTTTGCAAAATATTCCATCTTTTGATTCCATTTATTGATAACCTGGGTGAGCAAAGTAGCTGGGAACTGCAACGGCCAGTGAGCAGAAAACATACCTTGCAGAAATTCACCAATCCAATCCTTGTACAATAAACTTAAACGTAAATGTCATTATTCTAAATTAATGTTAGTGTCATTTTTGGATTGGTGTTTTAAGTATAATTAATCAAAACGTGTCCCCTGAATTTCTCTTTATTTTTCAGGAGTAATTTCACCAGTAATGTTAAATAAGAAGCCTCAACATACAGACAGATATGGCCACCGGTGAATTAAAACCAAAATTGGCTTGCTAGTAGAGAGGAGTGCTGTCAACTTCTGTTCCACAGTAAATCAATGTGGGTTTTTAACAACAAAAAAGTCCAGTATTTTGAAAATCGTGTAACAGGACATATTCAAATTGACACAGTAACACTCTTACAAGGAGATTTGCAAAGTCATATTAATGCATGTAGAGTACACAGGATAAAATAGTATAACTCAGATTTAATTTCAAGTCAGGACACTAAAACATGTACTAGGTCAACATCTATCCATCTAAAAACAGGTAACGTTAAGGATTGAAAAAATGTCATTTTAGGCACTCCTGATGATTTTATAACCCCTAGACTATAACAATAGAAATATGTATCACATACAATCTGATAATATTTTAACAAGTAAAACTTGTCAGTAGACACAGATATTTCTCATAACAATTGAGCCTAGTTGTTATAAATCCTTCAGAAATGACTCCGCTTGGTGGCAGCCCACTCCTCAAATGAATGGTCCAATTTTTATGGTTCACTAAGTGGATTTCTTTCGCTTTGCTTAATGAGGTATTTTAAATATTCTGATAACAAAAATAAATATAACGTTTTAATATTTATATTAATAAACAGATGCTTAAAATTAAAATGTATCCCCCAATGTTTTGTGAATCAAATTGTCAATCATAATGGATAATTAGGCAAGCTTGGAACAGCAAGCATGCCAAAGTCTTCTAGTTTTCTCCCAATTTTTTCATGACCTGGCTATCTGGTGGAGCATTCGTAAAAATACTTCCCACAACCACATGGGTTCCCCAGAGGTTATGGCGAATAACTTTGCAGCAACCCAAGTCATCAATAGAGAATCCTAGATGCAGATAACGTTCATCTGTTTCAAAGAGCGTGTTGTTGGTGTAGGGTCCAAAAAACTGAAACAAAAAGAAAAAAAAAAAAACATTAGACACCTACAATACTCCGGTATATATCCTATTTCCGTTGCTTGATTCTGCTTTCTTTTATTATGAAAAACAACATAATTTGGACAAATGTTATACTTTATGTACCTCTCATGCTTTAAGTGACATACAGTGACAAGATCATTTTAACCAAAAACTCCTGGGACTTGGAAGGATGCCAAAATATGTTATTTTGGTATGCCCTTCAACTGTTACTGAGTAGATGTGGGTAAATTCAATGCTATAAATGACTAATTTAGAAAATATTTCCATTTGACAGTTAGTTAAAGATAAGCACGTGTGATTGTAGGGAAGAAGATTCTGAACCACAAGGATCATACTTTTTTTTTTATTGTAGACCGCTTTTCGTGCGGTCTCACCTAATAATAACTTTGGTTAAAAAACAGATTTTAGCTTCATCATCCAGGGCCCACCTTTTAAGATCAGCTCCACTACTGCACAGTTGGGTTAAAGAGCTCTAAATAGGTAATACATGAACGTAGACACATAAGCACATGCATGTGTGCACCTTTGTACAGGTTGAGAGAAGAGACTCTTGTCTGTCTCAGGCTGGTATCTGCATCCAGATACCAATGGGACTTAGGAGAACAAGTATAAATTGGTTAAGGGTTCCTTATTCATTAAAGTTCAATTGAGGATCTATGAGAAAATGTTACCATTGGTAATGATCTTACTGTTATTCTAACAGATTTCTTAACTTGGGAATATCGCTAGGCACCACACTGGATCAAGAGAATCTTCTCAGTAATTCACTTGCGCAATGGCAAGTGACATCGTGCAGCTTCAAATCAAGTTAGTCCTGCTTCAGATGTGACCGCAGATCCCTTCATAGCAGCCACCTTCATGAACTGACCTCAGTTTTTTTCTGATATCGGCCCACGCCTTTGGGCACAAAGCCATCAATAACCAGATTGAGCCAGTGTGCAGATCTCTAGACTGGGAACATTATCAGTATGGACAAGACAAGTCCATTCCACAGATTGGAGGGGTGTGTGGGTGGGTCGGTGAGAAATCAGATATTAGAAACGTTATCCACCAGAAAAAGCATTACCAAAAAGCAAGCATCTTGTGCTTCTGATGGAAACTTCGAACCGCAGATTCCCCACCTTATGAATACAAACCAAAGGAGTATCACCTGAAGTGGTTAGCCTGTAGAATGGCTCTGCCGAACCGGATTATCTAGGTGGTAGTGCTTCATGAATGTGAGTGGTGATGCCCACGCAGCAGCCTGGCAAATGTCAGAGATTGGCACACCAGCACGACGTAGGAAGTTGGTGTTGTAACCTCATGGTTTCCCCCAGTGGTACATTCTGTCGTCCCCTTCCCTGCCCGGTCCTTTAGAACCCTCCTTGGGGAGTTCATGATAGAATGTTGGGAACTCTTGCTGGGTTGACGAGGAGAGTGGATGATCAGATTAAAAGTTCCAGTTCTTACCTGCTCTGGAGTCTACGTTTTCTTTGAACTTTAACACTGGCGACGTGCTGCGAAGGGGGCAGCTGATCATCCCCCCTTTGTCTACTCTCTCCTCGTGCTGTTCTGGCATAGATTTATCCGTCCATCTCCGTCCAGCTGGTCCTGCTTGCTGCCTGAGTTAGAGGGAGTGCCACCCTCGCTGCTCCATCTTTGGAATCCAAGGCTATGGTGGATCTTACTGGCCCTATCAGCGTATCGGCCACAGGGCACACTTTGATCGTTACCCGTTGCTCCGCTGAGTTTCCCTAAGGGGTGTGAAGACTTCTCTGCCACCTTGACGTGAGTCTCAGGGAGCGGAGGTGAACTTTGGGATATCCCCTGTGCCTTCGGACTGCCAACTTTTCCGCTTGAATTCCTGTCCCTTCGTGTCATGTAGCCGGCTGCCGGTGCCTTCCTGAAGTACTCTTCAACCTCCCTCTTCTGTCACTACGCAGCCCTGCTGACACCCTGCATAGTTTCCGTATGCTGGAGGATCAGCTGTAAAAGTTCCCTGCCTCCGTATTCCTGACCCAGGATTCCTTCATGAGTCTCACCGCATGCCCTCAGTAGATCGGAACTTCCTTCTTTGCTGAAACTGCGTGGGCGTGCGGAGGTCATCTGCCGTACCAGTACCTCAGGTAGCGGCGTTTCAGTGATTTTTCCCTGTGGACCGCTACTTCTGCCGTGCAGTCTTTTTCGAGGAACCTGTGCGTCCTGGCCGCCGCAGCCTCACGGCCTTCTTATCGTCACCACCTCCGCCGCTTCTGCAAGCTAAGGGGACGACTTCCCTCCGGCGGCTCGACGTATCATCAGCGGGAGGCAGTCCTTTCATCGCAGGCTCTGGCGCATCAACAATGTGAGGGCCGTTCTTAGTTTGTTCCTTTTGACGCCCCAGCTTCTTTTGTCCGGTTTCCTGTTGGTAAGTTTAGGTCATCGGAGCGCACTTTCCTCCACAGCGCTTCCCCAGCCTAGGAACACGACCATCACACGGTTGTCACCTCCTGTTTCCCTCTGCCCATTTTCTGTGACAGTACTTTTGAAGCGCCTTCCACTCAAAGTAAGGTCCTTTTCTAATTTACATTCAGGGTCACGTGGGTCATTTTTCAGTGCCATTCCAGGTGACACGCTTGCACCCTGCGTGCCATCCTTGCTTCCTCTACTCAGAGACTATACCGTTTAGAGGACACCCACCAGTAAGGGTATTGCAGAGTACTTTGTGGGGACCTGCACCGCTTTTTTCAGTAATTAATGCATTTCCAGCAGCATCCTGACATACTGGTTACCTAACTGTGTTTCAATCAGTATCGGTTGTGTGTCTTCTATTTCTCTCTCAGGATCCTCTCCATTGTGTGTTATCATCTGTGACACACACACTCTGACATCGCCCTGTATAGCTGCAAGTAATATTCCTTGTATCTGCTTCTTGTATTGGTTATACCCAAGTGTGCTGTTCCCCAGTGCGATCCTCTCAAACTTGCCAGTATGGGTACTCCTGGTATATGTCAACCACCATCCTTTCTGAATGAATGTGGTGACCCCGAGATCCACTGGAAGGATTGGACCAAGTTATTTGAATCGTACCTGATCGCTATGGAGGGTGAAAAATTCTCAGCGTTTCGGAAACAACATATACTGTTGCATAACTTGGGTGTTCATGGGCGTAAAGTGTATGAAACTCTACCTGAACCCAAAGTGGAGGATGATGATTATTTTGATGTGTATGAGATCACACTTATGAAGCTAGAGAAACACTTTGGGGACAAGGTCAACGTGGTACTTGAACGCCATAAACTTTTTAGCAGAGTACAAGGGAAAAATGAATCTATTAATAATGACATCGCAGCGTTGAGAGGTCTATCTCAGTTATGTGAATTTGAGGATCTCAATGACTCTCATAAAGATCAACTCGTCAGATGCACGAACAACAGCAAGGTTCAAGAGAAACTACTTGCAAAAAAACCCACACTTAAAGATGCTATCTCTATTGCACAATCTATTGAACATACGGCGAAGTGTGTAAAAGAAATGAGAGCTAGAAAAGAAATAGTGGTTTCTGTGCAAGTTGAGGCCACTAGCAGTGATGTACTTAAAATATCTAACAAAGGGGCCACTAAAAAAATACTGTCCACTAAACCTACTAAAGAGGGCCACGGGTTAAAATGTTTTAGATGTGGCAGCAGCAACCATCTGGCCAACAGCCTTTTTTGCACAGCACGAAATGTTTTGTGTAAAAAATGTGAAAGCTGAGGGCATCTAGCCAGAGTGTGTAGAGATGGTGTGAGTAATGTCAACATAGTCCATTCTAATGAAGAACCACAGACCAAATTTGTGTTTCAAGTAAAAGACAGTGATTCTAGCGCAAAACCTAATTACCCCAAGTGTACAATACTCCTTGACAACAAACCATTAGAAGTATACGCTGATTCCTGTTCACCGTTCACCTTGGTAAATCTTAAGGACTTTGAGAGTTTGCTGGGCCGTAACAACGCCACCTTAAATCCTCCAGATATATCACCCGAAGGATACACTAGAGACCCCATTCCTCTCGTGGGCATGGTAAACAACCAAATAGATTTCATCCACTGTAGGCAATGTTAACATAGTTGAGTGTGGAGCGAACCTTCTAGGATAGCAACATCAGAAGAAGTTAGGTATCATTCTGGATCCCAATGACAAAAATCAAGTCATCCTTGTTGACCTACCCAACAACAAGCAGCCCTTGCAAGAAACTTTTCCCAATTTGTTTACGGATAAACTAGGTAAATTACGCGACTTCCAACATAAGATCAAAGTTGACAAGGTACCAAGCCGGTGGTGCACAAGACACGTCCTGTACCACTATGCCTTAAGGAAACCCTTAAAATGGAATTGGGCAAATTGTGCGAAATGGGGGGTCATCCAACCCATAGAAGTATCTGAATGGCTAGCACCATTGGTTATTGCATCGAAGGCCAATGGACAAGGTATTCGGCTTTGTCTGGTCACTTGTGGGCATTTTTTACTTACCTTGTTCCCTGCCTTCACCGCTAGTCACTTTGGTCTCCCTCCCGCTGCCCAGTTCTTCATCTTCGCAGCCGCTGTGTGGAGGGGGACTACATCCTCCAGGCTCCTTTGCGGCGGAAGCCGCCACCGTCATTTCCGCACCCGGAGGTGCTTTAAAGAGAGGACAGCCACGGTGGAGCGGGCGTTGTCTGGTCACTTGTGGGGGCATTTTTTACTAACCTTGTTCCCTGCCTTCACCGCTGGTCACTTTGGTCTCCCTCCCGCCGCCCAGTTCTCCATCTTCGTGGCCGCTGTGTGGAGGCAGACTACATCCCCCAGGCTCCTTTACGGCGGAAGCCGCCACCGCCATTTCCGCGCCCGAAGGGGCTTTAAAGAGAGGACAGCCGCGGGTTCGCGCGCGGGCCTCACCGGGCAAAGGGCGGGCAATCTGTGGTCATCCGGGGCCAGAGGCTGGGCCACCCCTTTTGGCTGTATGCTGGGACTTTGATTATTGAGAGATTAGAACTCATGGTAATTACTCTGGGCCCTGAGGATTCTGTAAAGTGACTCCTTGCTTGGACATTTATTTACAGGTCGTAGCATGGAGGTGGTTGGACTGGGCCACCTCCCCCTCAGCACCCACCGGACACTATTTTTACCTCATGGTCAGTGACTTTTTGGTGCCAGTACAGCTATTGTGTTATTGCATATCCAAGTTGAAGTACTTGAAGCACTCCACCTTTATAGATCTTCCAATAGGAGTAATGATTGTCGTAGGGGGGTAGGTGGTTCCAGTGTTGTAGGCACACTGGACGCTTTTCTGACGAGGGCAGCGTCTGTTTTAAACAAAGAAATCATACTTACAGAAAGGCGACTGTCTTTAGAGCCTCGTCGCGTTTCATCTGAAGCACTTGTTGCAGGCTCATTGTTCAACTCTAGACCATCTAGAGCCCTTGCAAACTCTGCCTATTACCCCTCCTATAGCCTTACCAGCCAATCTAACACTCTCTACTAGTGGGTCTACTCTTTCCCCGTCACCCGCAGCTAAAATTCTCACTAGAAACCTGCACTTGTGTCAAGCTAAGGGTAAGGGCAAGGGCAGGACCCCTGTCTCTGCCCCTGTGTCAAAGAAAGGAAAGCAGGGGGGCTGCCGCACACTACTCGGCAATTTTATTCGCCTGCTAAGACCAGGGGAGTGGTGGGTGGGAAATCGCAGGGAAATATAGAATCATGTACATCTACGGCTACTGAGAAAACTGTACAGACTTGCGGGTTATCAGGTGACTTTACTGCCAGTTTATTGGGTAAAATAGAAGACAAGCTACGGTTATTGCTCAGTCCATTATTATTACAGCTGTCTGAGATTGAACAGAGACATGACAATATAGAGCAAGGTCTATTGGTGCCCAACCCTATTCCCATAACTCAAGTAAACAGGGGTCAGATTGCCTCTGGGGTAAGTTCACACTCTGTAACAATTCCAAAAGACACTACTTCTGCCCCTGGGCACGCTCAAAGCATGCCAGTCTTACCCAATGATGATCCTTCTCCCCCACTACCCAGTGTTTCAAGAGGGGTTCCTGCAGGGGTGAGAATAGTAGGACCAAACAATGTTAATGACCGGGGTGGTTAGGCTGATTCAAAAGATCACTTTAACTTGGTGCCCGAAGCCACTCCATATACTGTGGTACTGACTAATGTTCCCAGATTATCATTAGACAAGGATGAACACTGGGCATCACTGAGAAATAAGTCACTATTCTACCTAAATAACAAAACAGGGCTAGGAGACCATTTATTTAGGGAGTTTAAAATGGCTCGCAAGGTTTCGTGGATTGACAGGTCAACCAAAGCTTGCAGGGGTGATTGTGTGGTGCTTAACTTTGGCTCTCCCTCCATAGTTAAAACGATTTTAGATAGAGCTGGTTCCAGGCTCTTTTACGAAGCAGATATAAGTATCTTACCTCTTGGTTTTTTCTATAAGAATCAACCGTTGCCTATCCCACAGGGTGTCTCACAGGCCACCTATGTAGCCCATGGACCGTACGAATATAATGTACCAACACATAATGCCTTTAGCTCACTTTCCGGTTTGGACAGTAATGATTGACTGGGCAATCCCGTACACAATGATGTATCATTTCCATCAGTAGTTCCTGTGACTAATGGTTCCCATGTAATATTGCATACGGAAAGTGCCCAGTCCCTGGCAATTGATGCTGGAGGCCCTGAACAAAGCGGTAATCTAGATGTGCCCATTGGTTGCCTAGTAAATGCTCAGGGTATACTTTGTATTGGGAACGATATGTCCCAAAAGTTGAACTGTGTTTTGACCAGGAATAGTGTTGATCCTTGTGAAATTATTCCTGATTCGTCGTCTCAACTTGCAGGGTTGAGCATCAGATCATGGAATATAGCGGGTTTAACAAATAAGACTGTTTCAAGTGAATGGTCCTCTTTTATTGAAAGGTTTGACATTTTGTGTTTCCAAGAGTCTTGGGCGGTAGATCAAGTTGTTCGCCTAGGCTATGTTAATTTTTATAAAAAGCTGTTCAAGGTGAGCGGGGTCGCCCCAAAGGAGGATTAACAACGTGGGTCCGGCAAAGTTTAAATTGGAGGTTGGACGAGATATGCACAGACTCACGCGATGTTCTTATTATAAAGGTTAGCAAATGTATATTTCCGGACTTCCTCCTAATTAAATGTTTATTCTAGAGGATTACAAGGAGGGAAGGCCACCCAAACTGTGGTGTTCCTTGATGAATTCTTAATTAGTTATGGAGGAGGAACTCAGACTAATGGCTGGCGATTTTAACTGTACTTTTGAACCACTGGACTATCATGACATGTTTTTAACTGTAGAGGAGGATGCCAAGTGGTCAATACCGCCCCTTGACCTGGAGCCTATTAAGAGATGGTCCGGGGCCACTCAACAACTCAAAGTATTGTGCCTTGAACACGGGTTGAGAGCTGCCAACGGTCGTTCCTTATCAGACAAAAAGGGGTCACCCACGTTTGTCTCAGGCTCGCCTTCCAGTCGTATTGAATATTTTCTTCTATCTATGGAGTTTTGGGTTTTTATGAAAGATATGAAGGTCATTCCACGTTTGGAGAGTGATCATAATCCCTTACTCCTTTATCTGGAGGTGAGAATCTCAAATAAAAACTTAATACAGGAACCAGAGGTAGATTCACCAGAAGTTTTTTTAACAAACGATTCACACAGGCTTAAATGGTCAACTGTGGCAAGAAAGGCGGACTAATTGGAACTGATGGATAGCGTGCTGGCTAAAGCCATAGTTACCCTACAGGATGATCAATTACAGGGTCCCCTTTTGTCTACGGCTACTGAGGTCCATGAAACTTTTTTTTACTAATCTTAAAAAATGTTTTACTGTCCACTCAAAACCAATACAAACCTCTATAGTCCAAAAGGCTGCTGTCTGGTATAATTCTGCCTGCTGCTCTGCCTATGCACAATTAGCCTTGGCTATAAAAAGCAAGGATGGAGTTTTGATACGCGAGAAAAGGGGGGCCTATAAGGTTGTAAAATCTCTAGCCCAGAGGGCTTGGGACGAAGAACATTGGAAGGACTTGCTAGGTTCCTGCAAGGGAAGGGACATGACTGCCTTCTGGCATATAGTTAAGTGGGGTAACAGGGACCTTAGCAATATACCATCTAACAATGTGTCCCCTGATTTATGGATAGCCCATTACAAGGGCCAGTTTGCAGTTAGTCAACTAGATTTAGCTCCTTTTGTTATGTCCTCTCATGTCCCTATAGCAATTTTTACCCAAAAAGAAGTAGAAACTGCTCTCCTTCAGGTCCCAAGAGGTAGAGCTCCGGGGCCTGACTGTATCCCTGCTGACGTATTTTTACATGCTGTCGACTCCTGGGCACTGTATATTCAATTGCTTCTTAATGCTATTGCCCAAGGTGCTTCTCTCCCATGTTCCTGGGCAGGTGCGGTTATCTTACCGGTTTTTAAAAAAGGCGATCGTTCGCACCCCGGCAATTACAGGCCCATAAGCTTGATTAATTGTGTTCAGAAAGTTATTGCCAGGGTGGTTTTAGGTAGAATTCAGGAATGGTTGGAGGATTCAAATATCATCTCCAATCTCCAATCTCCAAGCAGGGTTCCGCCAATCAATTAGCACTGTGGACCAGGTTTTAAAATTTATTTTTAATAGATTGGCGAACTGTTACATTGGGGGAAAAAGGTGATCTATGCTGCCTTTGTTGACTTGAAGTCAGCATTCGACCTGGTTCCCCGTCCTAAGCTTTGGTCAACCCTTTTGAAATCGGGCCTACCACTGGAGCTTTTAGCCCCTGTGGTTAAACTCCATACCGAGAATTATGCGCAGGTCAGGTATGACGCAGCAGGTCGTACTACGGAAAATTCCTGGTGGAGAAGGGGGTGAGAAGGGATGTGACCTTGCACCAACTCTCTTTTCCATTTACATAAATGGGGTGGTTAATTATTTTAAAGACTATCCCACAGATGCTCCGTGTTTAGCTGGCAATAAGACCCCTCTCTTAATGTTCGCTGATGATACACTCATATTATCAAAAACTAGGCAGAGCCTCCAGCGAGCCCTCACAAGGTTTGAAGAGTTCTGTGCAGACCATGACTTAATAGTGAACGTCGACCAAACTAAATACATGGTGCTGCAACATTCAAAGAATGTCATCGGGGATGTAAAGATGAGTGATGGGTCTCTTGAACAATTGGAAACATTTAGATACTTAGGGGTTCTAATAGATAGGAAACTTAATTGGAAAGCCCAATTAGATAGTCTCACTGTAAAACACGCCCAACTTTCTGGTGTGTTGCTCAGAGAGCAAAAACGGTCATATACCAAACCAATAGCCCCAGTTCTACAGATATATAACAACAAAATAGGCGCATCTATCTTATATGGAGTATAAGGAGTTGTGGGGTCACTCCAATCTGAACAAACTAGTGTTGGGCCAGAACCAATTTTTGAGGTCCATCATTGGTCTCCCCAATCTACACCGACAGTTCCTCTCCTCTTGGATTTGGGCTGTCAATCAATTAGAGATGTGGCCAGATACAGGTTGTTAGCCTACTGGAGGCGGCTCTGGGTTACTCCTGAACTTGAGCATTATGCCCAGGCAGTCCTAGTGATGAGGGATATGGACACTAAACATACGATCCTTTGGTTTGCTACTATAAAGAACCTGTTATATGATTTAGAGCTGAAACACCTGTGGGATACCCCTACGGGAAGTATTTTTCCTAGTAAAATGGAGCTGAAGGCAGCTTATTGGAATCATATCACCATGAAGCGGTTTTCACTTTGTTCACATGGTTCCTTGACAAAGGCTTTTATTGATAAAATACACGAAAGTAAATGGGAGGGTTACTGGGATCTCATCACGTCTACTCGCGACAGAAAACTATTTCATTAGTTCATGGTTGGAACCTTGCCTTTACATTCTTTCACCTCTAAATGGTGTACGGCAAAGTCTAGTGATTGTCCCTTCTGTCCAGACATTAAAGAAACAGTGACCCATGTCTTTTTTGTTTGTGAAGCATATACCGCACCCAGAAAAAAATGGCTTAAACCTACATGTGCCAATATGGGTACCAGATCTTGCCTAGAGGCCTTCAGAATTTTAAAATGTTCTGTTGAAGGCCCAATTGTGGTTGGAACTGCTACATTCTTAGGCTGGGTATGGGTGCTTAGATGCAAAAATGTGAAACACATGTCATTTCTTTATGTGTTTGATTTCATAATATCATGTGAACTTATTAATTTACTGAATAATCTTACATGTGATCCATACTTAGTGTACCTTTGTAAACTGAAGCCGATTTTATCTTATTTTATAATGAATTTGTTGTGGACTGGTTTTAAGGGTTTTTATAACTTATTTATTATCAAATTATTGTCGTTTCCAGGTGTCAAACGTATGTATTCTATGTCTGTATTATCAATAAGCTGGCTGTTGTTATTTGCCCATTGTATATTTAGGCTAACTTTTATGGTTTTTTTTTTTTAACAACCAAAATAAAGTTTATAAACTGAAACTGGTATTCGGCTTTGCGCGGACCATCGCTGTCTCAATGAGAACATCTGGATAGAGAGAGATTCCCTCTCCCCAACATAAACGAGATGTTAAGTACCATGGGCAAAGCATGTTATTTTTCAGTCATCGAATTATCCATGGCCTATCATCAGGTTGAACTTCACCCTGAAACAAGACCGCTGACAGCATTTACTTCACCGTTTGGGGACTATATGTTCGTAAGAATGCCGTTCGGCCTAGCCTCAGCGGCTTCCATTTTCCAAAAAGTGATGCAACACATTCTGAAGGGTGTCAGTAACACCCTCTGTTTCCAAGAGAACATACTAATGTACGGAGCAACAGAAGAGGAGCATGATGCAACCCTAAATGTGGTATGCCATAAACTCTTGGATGCAGGGTTGACAGTGAAACTGGAAAAATGTAAGATCAAAGTCACATCTGTTGACTATACGGGACATACCATTTCCAGGGAGGGTTTTAGGCCCAAACACAGTTTAATCCAAGCAGTCAAAGATGCTCCATATCCATCTAGCAAAGATGAACTTAAATCTTTTCTTGGGCTAGTAGAATATATGTCCAAATTTGTGAGGAACTTTGCGGATCTAGGTGATGGATTACGCGATCTCCTCAAGAAAAACACATCGCTTGAATGGGAAGAGAAACACAATGAAATGGTTGAAAGGATAAAACAACGCATTTTGGAATCGCCTGCTCTAAGCACATTTGACCCTAAAAAGAAAACTGTTCTAACTACAGACGCATCAGGTAAAGGGTTAGGAGCCATGCTCTCTCAAAAAGGAGACGGTCAAGAAACTATCATAGCATTTGCATCCCAGTCCCTGAGCTCAGCAGAACGGAACTACTCAGTTATTGAGAGGGAGGCATGGGTATGCTTTTGGGCAGTGCACCATTTAAAAAAAAAAAAATGTGTGGGGTATAAAATTTGTAATACACACTGACAACAAGCCTTTAATTTTCATGTTTGCGTCCAAACATATCCAAAATGTGTCCCCACGGATAAACAAATGGGTTCTGGGCCTTGAGAACTTCTGCTTTAAAGTAGAATACTTACCAGGTCCTGAGAATGTTGTTGCAGACTATTTATCTAGGTCACCTCATGAGCAATCACAGTGAGGAACCTTTGGATGTCCCCATTCTTTCAATGCATCTTCCCTCACTAACAGAAGAAGAATGGGATGAGAACATGAAGAAAGACAAAGTCATGGTGGTACTCAAAGAATTCATCATCAACGGATGGCTTAAAAACCTTTCTGAAGTTCCTGATATCGTTAAGGATTATTGGGAAGTGAGACTTGAACTAATCCTCATGACTGGTCGTATACAGCGAGGTGATAAGATCATCCCCCCCCCCCCATAGAATTGAGGAACAAAATAATCGATCTGGCCCATGAGGGACATTTAGACAGGAGCCTCACAAAAAACAAAGTTAGAAAGTACTTTTTGTTTCCTAAAATGGACTCACTGATTGAACTACAGGCCAAAGAATGCTCCAGCTGTTCCAAAAGCGACAAGATCAAAGTCCTTCACAAAGCCCCTCTCTCCCCTGTGGATGTCCCCATGGTACCATTGACCAAATTAGCCATAGACATTATTGGTCCAATGGAGGCCCTGGGTCCCCAGAAAAAATGTATGTTTGTTCTCGTGGACTACGCCTCTCATTGGGTAAGTTTCAGGTTTACGTCATCCACCACAACGATCAGTCTCATCTCTTTCCTAAAGAACATTTTTGTCTATGAAGGTATTCCAGCAACTCTCGTAACGAACAATGGAGTGCAATTTGTTTGAGACAATGAGAGAATTCTTGGATGAACTTAACATAAAACATGAGAAGTCTGCACTCTATTGTCCGAAAGCAAACGGTATCGTAGAGAGGGTGAATCGCACACACCTAACACACCCAACAGCGTCACAGGAGGGTCCCCCATTGACTTCCTGAGAGGGAGGGAACCTAGCACAAAAATGAACCCCAGGTGGTTGGAGGTTGGGAAAAGTGTTGCTCCTGCTCTAGACCAAAGCAATGAGAAAGTCCACCTACATCAACAAAAATACAAAGGGCCAGATGTAGGTAATTTTAATTTACCACCTCTTAAATACCGATTCATACCGAATCGGTATTTAAGAGGTGGTAAAATAGAGGGGGGGGGGGATGTAGGTATTTCAGGTTCGGTAAATACCGAATCGTTAAGATTCGGTATTTACCGATTCTATAAATAGCGATTCGGTATTGCCCATTGATTCCTATGGGCCTTGCAGCCCATAGGAATCAATGGGCAATACCGATTCTGTAATTACAGAATCGGTAAATACCGATTTTAGCAAGGGTGCAGGGGGCGTCACTTTGACACCCTCTGGCACCCCAAAAATAGGCATGTGCGCCATGTGGCACACAGACATGCCCTAAGGGCATGTCTGTGTGTCACATGGCACAGGTGTGCATGCACACCTGGATTTGGTATTTTACCACCCAATTGGATTGGGTGGTAAAATACCGATTCTTAAAGCCCTGTGGCACTCTGACATGTGCCAGCTACATCTGCTTTTACAGAATCGGTAATTTACAGAGTCTGTATTTACCAATTCGGTATTTTTACCGAATCGGTAAATACAGAATCGGTAAAATACCGATTCTGTAAATGCATGCCCTACATCTCAAAATCCAATTACCGGTCGGTAACGGCCGAATTCAGCCGTTACCGACCGGTAATTGGCCACCTACATCTGGCCCCAAATGTGGTATGACAAAAAACATGCGGCCAAAAATCGTGATTTCAAACCAGATACTCCTGTGGTTGTCAAGAAACCCATACATGTGCAACCCGGGTCGAGCAAGTACTTTGATCCCCTACTAGTGGACAAAGCAGGCAAGAATGTAGTTCACCTAGAGAATGGACAGACTTGGATTCATGATAGACTGGTGGACATATCGTAATGTTTTTAAACCTTTTCATTTCCCTATATAAGGGAGATGTGTTGTAACCTCATGGTTTCCCCCAGTGGTACATTCCGTCCTCCCCTCCCCTGTCCTTTAGAACCCTCCATGGGGAGTTCATGATAGAAATGTTGGGAACTCTTGCTGTGTTGACGAGGAGAGTGGATGATCAGATTAAAAGTTCCAGTTCTTACCTGCTCTGGAGTCTACGTTTTCTTTGAACTTTAATAGTTGGCTTTTTATGTAGTGATGCCAATGTAAGGGTACACCATGTAAAAGGCTCAGACGACCCTTACATGTTTTATAGGGCTTGCTTTAACAATCCTGTGAGGAAGACAGAGCACGCATTCCCCCCAATAGCAGTAAAACCCCACAAAGTACGGGTTGGATTCCTTACCCTGACGAAAACTACCAACCAGCAGAATCCCCACCACTAACTGCCGACTCTTCCCTCCTCCCACAGGAAGCCAACCCGGATGCAGTATGGCAGCTAGCAGGCGGGGCGGAATACACCCTCAACCAATCCGGAGCCACACTGGGAGGTTAAGAGCGGCAGAAAAAAGGACGGATCCGGAAAGGAAGGCGCAACCGCAGGAGAGGAGCTGGAAGAAGATTGCTTAAGGACCCAGGAGTTGGAAAACAACGACGCAGAGGCCGGATCGGGAGAAACTGAAGACGAGAGCCCCGAGACGTGGACAGAAGAGTGGTGGATCCCAGAGGACGTGCAAGCTGCCACAACTCAGGAGGGTTGTGGCACGTAGCGGTACGTGGTGGATGAAGGGACTCAGGGAGGGGGTGGGAAGGATAAACAGGCGGCGGGAGGCGATAGTAATCAAGGGATAGGGGAGTGCTCTTACTGGGGATCCTCACAGGCGCCACCATTGTTTTAAAACCCTATGCACACCCAGCCGGAAGCCTCACTGCCTTGACCCTTCCCTCGGTACCCCATAATTACCCTGCGTATCCCAATAGTAAAAGTTCAGCCTTTACTTAAACTCTTCCACGGGGTGTGGTGACAGTCGCCTTTGATTAAAAGGAACAGGTTCTGACCGCTGCTTTCTTTTGCTGGTTTTCGAGCTTACTCCGGGACCCCGGCATAGCATTAGAAACCCGTAATAGGTTTCTGGAGTACCACGAGGTAGAAGGGAAACCTGTAATAGGTTTCTGGAGTGCAAAGAGGGAGAAGGGAAACCCGTAATAGGTTTCTTAACTGCGCAAGGGGAGAACGGCCATCAAGACCCTAAGGAACACTACTACAGTGCCCTGGTAGTCGTGAATTAACAGACCTCCTTTCCAGAAATCAACCTTTTAATTTATCTGGACTATTTCTTTGCCATTCATTTATACTTTGTCCTTAATAAACCTCTCATTATTGACCCCATACGGCCTCTTCGCTTCTGCTTCCGACCATCCCTCCAACAAATCCCTAGTGTTCTATTTCTGAGAGTGTGGTTGAGCAGCTTAGGCTTATCAGAGGTGTTACGCATTTGTTGTACACACACAGTCAAATGGTTCACAAACACTCAAGAAGTCCGAGACCAATTTATAACAACAAAGCAGATTTTTATAAGAATATAGATACCAAGATCTATAGTACAAGGGAGATATCTGTTTTAAAGTGAAACAGAAACATAGCTAAAACAATGGTTTTGGAGGCAAGCACCTCGAACACTACAATGTTACCCTATAGGAGAAAATCACATATACCAAACAGGTGCAAGTTAACTTCAAAGGTGCCCGTTGGGACTTAAGGTGCTAGGGGACCAAGGTCCAAAGAACCACCAGCAGTTTCATTTAACCTGTTCTGGTTTTTCCAGGTATAGAGGGGATGGTAGCCTCGAACTCTACATCGATAAGGTCAATGGTGCTTGAAACAAAGATTCCAAGAGGGGACTCGGTGGCAAGTCTGGGTGAACCCATAGGGGGGCTCAGGACATGGGGACACCTAGGCCAAGGGTACGCAGTCAAAAGTCAAGGACCCGGACTGGGGAGCTCAGGTACAAAGGTGCTTGGCTGGCTGGCCACTTGAGTTTGAGGCTCTTACGGTTGACGGTATACCTGCAGAGGAGAGAAAAACGAGCCAGCAGGGCCACTCTGGTCGTGGGTCTCGTCTGTCCTGATGTTTCTTATCGTGCAGCAAGGCTTCCAAGTTGGTGGTGTCCAGGCTAGACGTGAAGCAAGCCTTGGCTAGTGCAGGTGCCCTGGTACTCAAGGTATCCTTGGTTCTCGCGGTGTTGTCTCTTAGTCCTTGTTCTCAGAAAGTCGAATCTGCGGACCTGGTGTCGGGGGACTCCATAATACAAAATTTAAGGGTGTTTGGGGGTGACTACGAGGTATTAGCCAATGGGCTACCTAAGCATAGGGTGACCACACACCCCTCCATGACCACTTTCTGTGAGGAGTGGGCATACTCTTGAACCAGTAGTCTTCATTTCACCAAAACAAGAGGGTAAAACCCTTCTCTGGATGTTCACTTCATGTCGCCCACTCTAGGTATGTGGCTGGCCTGCAGGTGAAACAACTCCTGAATAACGAATCTCCTGTCTTATGAATGAAATGAAGATTTATAAAGCGCAGGGGTTACCCTGAGGCGTCCCAGCGCTACAGACTCTGCAAGCTGAGTGCAAGGAAGATTAGTCAGGGTGAGAGAATAGTAAAGTTTTTAACTGTTTGCGGAAACGGAGTAGATTGGATTCTGAACGTAGATTGAGGGGGAGGGAGTTCCAGAGTTCAGGGGCGTTGTAAGAAAAAGAACGGCCTCTACTTCTGGATTTTTTAATCCTGGGGACTGTGGTCAGTGATGAAAAAGATGACCCGAGGTGTCTTGCCGGGTTATGAGGGGTAATCAGAGGATGGTTATGATGCCACATGGGCCCCACGGCAGCGTGTGGCATTTCCCCAGTTCTGGGGGGGAAGCCAAAGTTGCAGGTCAAAGGCGTCAGAGGCCTTGAAGTCTCTGCCATTGATAAGCTAAATTGCTAGCCATCCTTCTGGAGGCGGTGAGAACACCTTCTGAAAAACAGGCTTTGTTTCTGACTTTTGAGAGTACAGGCTCTCCCTTGCAGGGAGTCAGAAACCAGTCGGTGGTGGCAGGCTGGACAATACCAGTCATTCAACACAGTAAGAAACTAGTTGGGCTACAGGGGGTATCTCTAATAGGCTCTCTGGGTGCACGTCCCAAATCGGATACTGGCATTTTAATAAGACATGTTTTAAACCAAGCATCATTACTCTCAGTGAAGCCATTATGTAGCTGGGTAACACGTAAGGACCACTGTCCTCAAAACGGCTTCCTGAGCACTTGCAATGGAACTAGACATCACAGGGGCACACCTGATCGTGCACAAGCACCCTCACGTGCAATATAATGCATCCTACCGTAGGATTATGAAGGCCTGCTGTAGGAGTGACTTACATATAGTGCAATCAGTGTACATGGCCATTGCATACAGGGAGTGGGCAATGTTGTGTTTTCAAAATGGCTGCATGTAGTTTGTGTCCGGGACCTTTTGGGTGGCACAATACATGCTGCAGCCCTTGAGGATCCCCTTTACTACCCATGCCCTGGGTACCAGGGGTATCCTTTACCCACGTCTTACTAGGGCGCCAAAGTCCTTGCAAACTGGGTTACAATCAACTTGTGTAGTTTTAGGGAATGAGCACGGGCACTGGGTCCCTGTTAACAGGGAGCCACTGCACTTCCAATCAAAAGCATCAGTAGGCAAAAAGTGGGGGTGACCATGTCTAAAAGAGGCACTTTCCTACACACAGTGGTAGCTACCTTTGCTCTGTTTGGAATGACAAAGTAGGCCCTCTGGAGGCTGTTTATGGGACAGTCCATGACCGATTTGGATACACAAGGCAATCCATTTGGGAATGGGTTTTATCGGAACAGTTTTCACCAATTTTTGTGCCATAGACAATAAAGTCTTTCTTCCTCTTTAGATAGGTGTGGCGGGGTGATATCTGATCAGGAAGGGCGTGCAATTCTGCCCTCGCACTGAGAACTAGCTTGTCCGGGAAGGTGGTGTGGGGCTGCAGTACAGAGTTCATGTAATTCACACACACAGGAAGCTGAACTAATCGCAATGAGGAAATACAAGTTACTTACTTTCAGTAATGCTTTTTCTGGTAGAGACTCGAGCCAATGGCAGATTCCTCACCTTAGAATATTCCCCAGGCATCAGACTGGATCCAGAAAACCTTGAGCAGTACCTGTGCACCCCAGCGGCTCTGCATCGACAATGTCCACGTTGGAAATTACATACATGGTTCCTATATAGGTGCCACCCCGGTGCTCGGACATCCGTTTCTTTTGTGACTATTTCTGACCTAAAAACGTAGAGCCATGTCAGAATGATTTGTGGGCAGCGTGCAGCCTCACAGGATCTTTGAGGTAAAGAGCATTTCATAGCTGGGTAGATGAAGGGGTGGTGAGAAATCTGCGGTTAGTCTACCAGAAAAACTGTTACCGAAGGTAAGTAACTTGTTCTTCTGATAGAGACTTCTCACAGTAGATTCCTCAACCTAAAATAAATACCAGAGCAATAGCTCCCCGAAGTGGGTCTGCGAACTGCCATAAACAAAAAAAGTCCTGGAGAACTGAACAGACAAAATGCCTGTCCAGATGGACCGGACTGTCTAGGCAGTAGTGTTTCATGAATGTGAGAATTGATGCCCATGTAGCAGCCTGACAGACGTTCAGGACAGGCAAATTACATGCTAATGCAGTAGTAGCTGCCTTGGCTCTGGTGGAATGAGCCCATAAGCCTTCAGAAGGCTGCTTCCTAGCTAATGTAGCATACAATCCATTGAGACAGGTTCCATTTTTGCACTGCCTTGCCTTTTGTGGCTCCAGCAAATCCAATAAAGAGCTGATCGTCCACCCAGTATTCTTTGATGCGACGATGTAAAAGGAAAGGGTTCTTCTTGGATCCAAACAATGGAGTATCTCCTCTTCCTAGGAAGGGTGAGGCAGAGAAAAAAAATGTCCGGCAGTGTGATGTTTTGGCCTACATGTGCGGTGTCACCACCATCAACAGGAAGGAGGCATGTGTCCCAAAAAACTGTTTGTCTGGGTAAAGGCTTCTCTACTGGGGATAATAGAAAGAGCATGAAACACACTCTCCTGGCTGAAGTAGTTGCCACTAAGAAGATTGACAAATGTCAGAAATCTCAAAGGTCAGCTGTGCACTGGTTCAAAGGGAGAACACATGAGAAATGTAAATTAAGGTCCCACTGGGGCATAACAAAAGGGTAAGCAAGAACAAATACTGTGAGCCCTTAAGAAAATGTGTCACAATGGGTCACAGAAAGGGCTGATTCGGCACCCGTAAAAAAAGCTGAAATGACAGACAGGTAACCTTAAACAGTGACTTGGGTGAGGCCCTACTGTGACAAAGGAAACACAAACAGCACCTTCGAGAGAGAGGCAGAAAGTGGGCCAACTTGTCATGAGCAGCACCACGCCAAAAACTCGTCCCAACTGCAGGTCTATATGTACTTTGTTGAGGGACACCTAGCTGCCAGAATAACATCGCAGAATTCGGAAGGTTGATTAAATACTCAACTTTTGCAGCTCAATCTCCAAACATGAGAGGGGGGGGGGGGGGGGGGGGGGGGAAAGAGTGTGCAGGTTCATATGCAAGCCCCTGCCCTGTTGATGTGAAAGAAGATCCTGATGAGCCACCTGATGTTTCACCAGCAGGATGCAGGTGGTCATTAGACACATGAGTCTCAGAGTCAGTCTCATTGAGATCCAAGACTGAAGCTAAAACATTGGGATCATAGCGTGAAAGTCTCAGACTCTCTGCTCCGGAGAATAAGCATGGAATTGCACTATGCCCAGAATAGCTCCAATAAAGTGGTGTCTTATAAGTCAGCTGTGACTTTGGCAAGTTGATAATGAATCCCAGCAAGTGCAGGGGGTTTGCTGTAGTCTGTATGTGGGTGACTACTGCCGGAGGTGAAACTCCCTTCAGTAGTCAGTCATCGCGGAGGGGGAAGACTGAGAACCCTGACCTTCGAAGATGTACTGCAACCACCATCAATTTCATGCACACCCCAGGGGCACAAGTGAGACAAGGGAGTAAAGTGAACTAGAAATGCTCCTTTCCCCCTCCAGTTGATGTTGCGGTTGTTTGAATAAGGGTACGCAGTACTGCCTATCCTACATTAGCTTGCCCTTTGATGCACAACTGACATGCTACTTCAGTAGGTCAAAACAGCACCGATAATTTATGCCTGTGTCAAAAGGACTAGGTTAGGGTAACACAGTCGTTTGAAACACAACTGACTATAAACTTTAGGCCGGATTACGATGTCGGTGGTAGGTTTAAAGTCCACAGTCTTATTATGATGACCGCGGTCAGAGTTTCAACCGGATGGGGACTCCACCGCGCTCAAGGAGCCCGTCGGCAAGCCATAATCCCTTAAGGACAGCGTTTCCGCTCTCTGGAGTATAATTTTGGTTTCCGACAGCCAAACCTTATTGGCCTTTCCAACATGGATTGGCTGTCTGAAACTGATTTTGGGGGCCCTTAGCAGGGCCACCGTCCTTACTGGCCCTCCGCATTTGGCCTCGGAGGCACCTATGGTGCCCCAGTAAACATCCCAGCAATGGTGCAGGGATGTCTTAAAACTTCAATTTTTCAATGGGAGCTAGTGCAGCGGGTGGTTTCACCCTGCTGCAAAAGCTCCTATTAAAAAATTGAAGTTTGCGAACGCACCATTGCGCGGTCGGTACAGTCGACCTATGGCTGTTTGGTTCCGTACAAGACATCGTAATTAGGCCCTTTGTGTTTTGACCATGCTTTTAAATAAATGATTTGTGAATGTTAAACATGGATTTCTCTTGTTTATGTTTTATACACCTATTTTGGCACTGCATGAGTACTTTTGCACTTATGGCAGAGCACCTTAGCAGGAAATCACTGTAAACTTGATTGGTGAAATGTTCTCATAAATTGTCATCGGACAATGACTTTTGTACTTCTGTTTTTTCTTGAAAGGTTTTCTTTCTCTATGCAATAGGTGAATCCGACAGAACCACATTGTCCTGTGGTGCAGCTCTCCCTCCGCATATAGCCAGGACACTGCATATCTATCTAAATGTTTTTCATAGTCATTTCTTTAGGATTTTCAAGCAAAGTTGTAGTTCAATCTTCCCATGATGGCCACTACATTTGCCTGCATATTCATCCTCCAGCTCCAAACTTAGAGCTCTCACCTGGCTAGCATGGAGAAAAACTTCCTTGAGCATTCCAAACTATTTTGCAACGCTAAGACGAAGATGTAGGCTTTAAATGCATCCAAAACTGCCCTTCCTGATTGAGTATTGCATGCAGAGGAGTAAAGTTTGAAAATGTGTTAGCACATATTGCTTGCTCTAGATATCTATCAGGACCTTGCTGCAGCACTAATAGTATTAGTGCCCTCGACAATGAAACCAGCCTTGTAGAGGTCTTGGACTGGTCTAGTAGTAGTTTCAAGACATTGTTAAGGTGAGCCCCCCCCCACCACCAAATATAGCATGGGATTGCTCACATTGGTCTTAATATGTTTTAACCATCATGACATAGGTGGTGTTAATACAAGCCTGCACTCTAAGAAAGCTACCGCCTCTCCATTAAGTATCCCTTCCTGCAAAATGAGCACACATGTACTTCTGAAGTGGATACCATACGATTGAGTACTAAAGGACAACTACAACTGGCCTTCGACACTAGTTAGTAATAAATTAGTCCCCTGCATCAAGACTAAATCAATCCTAGGACTACTACGGTCTTTTAAGGAATTCCACATTTTGTGCAAATCACGGAGGCCCAGACAATCTAGGTGAAGAACATTCCGTCAGAAGAGATGGGACAAGAATATAGAGGTTTTGTTCTGGGATAAACTGACAAACTGTTCAAAGAGTCATAGTTGAAAGTGCAGTATTTTAGCTATGGAGTTAATTGGTGTGGATTATTTTATCAAAAATGATACCTAGATATCATTACAATGCACTATTGATGGCAGATTTGCTGGAAAGGAGGAGACTAATGAGATAAGGAAAACACACTTTTTAAAGGACTGAGTTTAAACAGAGAGCACTCACACAATCTAGAACAGTTTGTGTAGCTTGGGCAAGACTTGGACACTATTGGCAGAAGTAAACTTTAAGTGGATGATAAAAATTCCAGAGTTCTTGAGTAAGTCCCCGAGTGGATCTATGTACAAGATTTACCAAAGTTGGGGCCAGAATAGGGGAGGTCTGACTTCCCTGTGTAAAAGCAAATGAAGTAGAAAAGCTGTTGTTGATTTCGAGGAGCTAGGACAAATTAGCCAGAAGCACCAAACCATTCGACCCAGTTGACCTTGGATTTACATATAAGCTTTAGGTTCACCTGTGACTCAAAGGTGGGACAAAGATTGTCAATACATTTAACCTTTAGACCAAATGGAGCAGAGTGTGTGGGTGTTCTTGTTTTGCTCTTAAGAGAAAGTAAGCCGTTAAGAACGTTCAGACATACATTCATTAATTCTGCAGGTGGAGGCATTGACATCATTAGTACTAATAAGGTGGAGTTTGTTCAAAGACAGTGCAGCAAAATAATTGTCATCAATCATGATTTTTGGTGCCTCAAACCCAGATTAATTCCTTTATAAAGTAGCCAAAGGTTGTTATGCATGAAGAACAAGGAACAGTGGACTGGGACATGATCAGACCACTCAACAGGTTATTAGATCGCTGGAGATAAGCAAAACACATTAAAACGTAGATCCTTTAGTGTCTACAAGCTTAAAAGCAGTAATGAAAAATATAATTTACAGAGAACAGATGAATTGCAGAGTCTCTTTGATCACTCCAGGCTGGGATTCTCTTTAAGGTGTTTGCATCAGAGAAAATGGTTAGTTAGGAGCACCAAATTCCTCAGTAAGGGTAAGAGTGTCACCAGGAGGAATAAATATGACCCCGAGTCTAATTGGGGAGTACAGTGGCGATTTGATTTCAAGAATCATACACAAAAAGAGGAGTACGAGTTAGTGGTGATCTCCTAGTATTGAATTGCTTTAAGTTACTGCCAGACCTGCCTTCATGATCACATCGTATTGCTGAATTGAAAGGGATGTCCATGAAATTGTGAGGTGTTCTGGAACCATGTCTCAAATGAGAATAAATAAGTCAAGGTTTTGGTGGAATAAACAATTTCCTACCAGTATTTCACAACTGAGCAGCAGTTGTGCATAATGCAATGTGGAAACAAATTGAGACGCGGCTAGAGGTTCTACCTAGATGTGAGTGTGGTTGCGGACACAGGACTGCATTTCAGAGTTATGTTATGCACCCTTTAAAGCAAGGTGTCAGTCAGCCCAGTACCAACAGTTCCTAAAGTACATAGAACATTCCAAGACCCGTGGAAAAAATTTGTACTGGCTAAAATTCCTTTATCAATCACTAAACGCAAACACATTACAACACACTCTCTGCAGGATAATGCAGTGGGGAAAAAGGAACATTTCCTTCACAAACAAGTAGGTGCCAGTACCATATGTTTTGCCTTTTGAATACAGAGGTGTACAGCCTCCTTGATGATACTGCAACAGAAATATTTTCCTTCGGTTATATCAATTGGGGGAATATTCCAGTTTTTCCTAACAGAAAAGACGGGCATGGCATATGTACCATAATCATTTGGAAAAAATAAAAACATTTGTAGGTAAGGGATCAAAATGGATGTCTTGCAACCATTTAATCACAGTCATGTTCATAAATATGTATATTGGATCTACAATATATCCATTCCACACTAATGGCTTGCCTTCGGTTCAAAATATGCTGCAAGGTTATTACAAAATGCCTTCCAGCACGAGGCAGGAAATTAGGCTTTCAAGGTATTTCCCTCCATTAACTGTTCAGTAATAAAGATGCCTTCAGTTCACTCCACGAAAATGAGAGAGTGGAGAGAAGATCCCCACGAGATTTATCCTTTCTAAATGTACTACTCTCGATTGTTTCCTAGTACAAGGAGATAAATTAAGGCACCGCTTATTTCTCGGTTGAGTTCACTTATGATGTAAGGTGGGTCCACAGCCAATGGCTGTAAGCAACAGCCAGGGTAATGGTTGATTTTCTGAAATGTATTGTACCCCAACCTCATAGCCGGGACATAGAGGATGAAGGAGAGAGAGTAACAAGGAGTGATAGCATGGAGAAAAATGTTGTCAGTAAGCAAGATACATTCTTGAATAAATACTCATGAACTGAAATGAAGATAAGCATCACAATAACACCTTCACTAAAATGTTATGTTGGTGAGATGAACACAACGGCCAAGATAAAGGAGGCACAATAGGAAAAATGACAGGTAGGTACTGAATTAGTTTATACTCATGAAACTCATATCTCCACACACGTAGCTTCCTGAAAGACTGCACAAAGTAGCTAAAGCATGCTGTGCAAAGAAACCATGTTTTTGAAAATAGTGAGGCCATGGGCTGAATTGAAACACTTAGAACTAAAGGTGAAGAATAGTGTTACTGATCAAAACGGAGGTGAGAACTATGACCCCAAAAGAACATTGGCAACATTGTGATTTTTACTCGGATTTGTATAGGGAGGAAAACATACAACTGTTAACGAATTGGTCTCCAGAGAAAACGGTGGCACGTCACCTAGTGACACTGAAAGATTAAAGGAATTATTCACAATGTAAGTAGTTACAAAAGCAGCTATGAATCTCCCATGGGGGAAAGCAGCTGGGATGACATATTATATACAAATTTTATAAACCTTTCTCAAAGGAATTAGCTCGGCTATTCTAGTTAATTACTAACCGCCTGGCAATTACTATTTAGGGACACATTAATAGCGCTATGTTCGCAACAACAAAAAAAAACAACAAAAAAAAAACAAGAACCCTAAATTCCAGGAGTCTTAACCCATTTCACTGACAAATTCAGACACTAAAGTCAATGCAATAATAAGAACAAAACAGATGGTTATTAAAACAGCACACCTATTGGACCCAATGAAACCTAGCTTTATATTTTTTAGAGGCACCACTGGGCACATCAAGATGGACTCCACAATATTTGATGTTTTTGAATCAGAGTTTAGTGGCTAAAATGATTCTCTTGGAAGCCAGAATAACAGTTGGCACGGTCTACTGGCCCTTTCTCTATAGAAAGAAATATAAGGGAAACATGAGCTTTTGTCTGCAATTAATTAAAATCTTAAATAAAGGTTTAAATACAAAACTAATTGGCTTAATCATATCATCTGAAATGTTTAACAGCGGATGGGGGCTGAAGGAGAAGAACAATTGTTGCATAAGCAATAAGCCCAACATACTTACTGCTGAACGGTCACAATAGAGAAGGGAGCTCAGGTGTTTGGGCAGCTATTTAGTTACCTACTTAACTTGGATAAAACCCAAACATTTTACAACAAAAAATGATTTTTTGTTTAAAAAAAAAATGACTAGTGGAGACCCTAGATAGATTTACATCATTCCCAACAGTTGACATTTAACCCCTTCGATGCTTGTGATGGAACCATTCCGTCATCAGTCACGGTTGAGCTGTGCTGATGACGGAATGGTTCCGTCACAACCGCACCCTGTTCTGGAATGTCCAGCACAGGGGCGGAATCGGCGCCGCACGGAAGCGGTTAAGTCTCTGAAATGATAAAAATTCATTATGAACTGATAATAAAGGAATTTGCAGAGAGTCTGTCCATTTGGCAGCCTAGATTATAGGGTCATGCCATGGTTCTACATCATAAATTTATATCTGCTCAGAAAAATACGACTATTTGCTCCAACTATTATACTTTGACAGGCAGAGCAGAATGGAGCAATTTTGTTTGGATACACATACTCCCGAAGAGTACGCTGCTACATACATGCAACTGCCCTTACATCTGCAGTGTCCTCAATTTAAAACTGGATTATTGGGTTAGGCTACATGGAGATTAAGCTTGTTTTTCTCCAGCTGCACTTATTCAGAGTCCTCTTACTAGAAAAAGCAAGATTTAAAACATTAACAGTATTCCATCGCTCAATGACAGGAATTATAAACTATTAAGAGGTTCCTACGGTTATGAAATATACTCCACTATAACATAATCCTACTAATAGGAGACATACTACTTGCAAATGGCAATGTACCCCTCTTAGAACTGTAGACAGGGCTACTTGCTTATCTGTAGAATAAAAAAAAATAGAATTCTTGGATCAGGATTTTTAAAGTACTTCCAAATCAAGATAATTTGATCCCAAATATATATATTATTTGCAAACCATCTCATTAATGGAGATTATGACTAAAAAAGTAGCAATACATCATTATGCAAATTTAACAATGGTTGACAGTTCCAATAGATATTCTGAGATCAGGAGCATTAAAGTCACAATGGACAAAAAGACAAGCCACATTCTGAAAAGCAAAAGTCACACTGGTCAACAGAGCAAAATGTATGTCCAACATTTTAAAACAATAGACAATCTACATTATACAGCACTGAATCTTTCTCATTCAGATTTAAAAGAAGATTCCAAATGTTGGGGATGCACTACGCCAAAGCGGATTTAGCCATCTGTTCACTCAATGCACTCAGATTCAGGAGAATTTGGTTTAAATATTGAAATAAATAAACTTCAGAGTAGTAATTACATATCTGTCAAGTTGATTTTGTTTGGCAATCCTAACAAAGTCAGAGAGCACATTAAGGTATTGTCTTTACTGCATTTGTAATATGTAGGCTGTTTACTGCCAAACAATATATGCAATAAATAAAGGTGGCATTGCTTTATGTATTATGCTGTAATAGAAGGTACTACTGATAATTCCAGACGTCAAGTGGCGAAAACACAGGTACCAGTCACAGACTGATTGAATAGGTTGAGAAAACATTTATAATTTGAAATTAACAGATCTTTTTTACTAATAAGAGTGGGAAGGATACCAAATTTAAAGATGGTGAAAAAAACCATTACTTATTTGACAAATCTTCAAGGCAGTAGCCTATCAACAGGAGTTAGTGGAAAAAGTATACCTAAGCGTTTGCCAGCCTACACAAGTAGTTTGTCAGGGATGGTTATTGGAGAATACAAATCTTTTTCAAAGTAATGTGCATTGGTTCAGAGCTATCAAACTAGTACTTTAGTTTCATCTTTTCGGTAAGGAAGTTATCATTTGCGACAACAGAAACCCCATGTGCTAAATCAGAAAATCAGTAAAGGCGTATTATTATTAGGGAACCTATCTCTGTCTCAGTACAGCAACTGACAGGAGTCCAAAATGAAAGGACCAGTGTTTAAAGCAGGAACAGCGAAACCCACAGGAGCACAAGCTTCACCCTATGGTCGTAGAATATATAAACTGGTTTCAATTTGTACACACTGGCAAACAGAAGGCGGAGTCTTTAAATCCAAGTTCTCAGATTAGAGGTTGAGCAAATGTCATTCTGAAGAAACGCAGCACAAAAAAGGCCTATAATAATTTGCTTGGATTCTACGGATCAGTGTTACAATTTGGATGGAAGCAACAAAGTTCTTGATCGTCACACTATAACCCAGAAGCATGTGGTGTCAGCAACTTCTACACCACTTGATGGCTTTTCAAATCAGGTTATCTAACGGACCATTTCTTGTTGAGGATGCAGTGGAGAGTTAAGCATCACAACTACAGAATCTTAGCAAGGTATTGCTACAAGAGCCAAAAGACATTCTATGAGAACATGCAACACATTTTTATGGTTCTGCGGAATAATGTAATGGAGAGCAAAACAAATCAGTCCTGCAGCTATAGAGACACCCACATATACACTGAGAAACACCATCCATACCCCCCCCCCACACTTCAGAATTGCCCTTGCTGGGAAATCATATCTTGAATAACAGGTTTACATCACTGATATGATTCTTACTTCTGTGTCTTTGAGGCTGCAACAGCACAAGTATGGTTACTAAATACAGAAAGATATCTTCCATAGAGCAAAACATTGTTGGAGTACTATTTCCACAACAGTGATCATACAACTCAAGGGAAAGAGTTTTAAAAAAATGTAGATGACTGTTCTTTCAACTTGCCGAACACTGGGTATATTGTTCAAGGCATAATAGTCTTAGAATGTTTCGAGAACTGTTTAAGGTACAATAGTTTATAGCAAAACCTGTTGCCGTTAGTATCTCCGGTAGCATAGAAGAGGAGCTGACAATGCACACATTCTAGCTTAGTGTAACCAAGACAAATTGGATTAGTGTTACTAAGAAATCGTTTGCACATATCTATTTTATCAGCATAAGATATTCACTCACAGCCAAACCTGAAGAGGGGTCAATGAAATCAGCCCAGAAGCCTTCGCCACGTAAAGCATAGCAAATTTCTTTGGCACCATTAATGAACTAAAAGAATAACAAAATATTTTAGTTGAAAAAAGAGAAAGCACCTAAATAGAAACATTTCATACAGGAAATTTGTCCACATGTAAAAATAAACTGTGTAAACTTGTAACAATCGATCAATATTTTGTTCAATAACCAATTGATTTGCTCTAAATCAATTTACACAGATATGAGGACACCCCATCAGGTGTCTGATCATAGGAAATTAAGGAATTGTCTTGGCTCATCATGTGGATTGCACACATGTACAACCATGTGCAATAAAACCTAACTTGTTGCGGTTCGAATATTTAACTTCAATGTTTTAAAAATATAACACAAAACAAAAACGTAGGTGAACATTGAAATAAATTATTGGCCGATACACAATTCCAACATTTTAAATACATATCTAACTAGTGAATAGAGTGTCAAAATACACAGGTACGTTGTTAGAGTTAGACATTCTCACTATAAAGTAAACATTGAAGTGTGCCAATTTCAGGGGGAACTGTGGTATTGTATTAACTCGAATTCCTAGTGATGGAAGAGGTTTGCTTTAAGTGTGATTGGGCTACTAATATATTTAGATGTAGCTCTCAGAATCCATGTAAGTCTTCTGTCCCACTGCAAATAGCAAATCTGGTGAACATTTGCACAGCAACACAAATGCCCTGAGCATTCAAATGTGTATTTCAAACTGCCACTTTGGGTAAACAGAGGTGTACCTGAAGGTAAAAGTCTCTAATCTGTCACTGCTCATGCTTAGATACCTTTGAAGAATTACTTAAGCATACACACGTTTGATATCTTTAAAGGGCCAAACCTTCAACTATGCTCATATTGTTAAGTCTACCCAAGGATTTAGTCATACAGGTGTATGTGTATATGCAAACAGCAACATCCCAAAAGGTAAACCACCAATCGGAAAAGGCGAAATAAGATAGTAAGGTATCACAGAAATATTTCTAGAAAGTCCCTAGTTTGGTTATAAAAAGAGAAAAGGCCGGGTTGACCCACCTCACAAATGAACAAGTCTTACATAACTTGTAAAAAGGATGAGTAATTAGCTCAATAGACAACTACCTTGGTGCCAACAGACTCAATAACGGTATCCAGAGGACAACTTAAGTCTAATTTTCAGATCTTATCTGTTTACTTAGCCATCCGTTTTTATTCCTTAAGAATGTGTTAGATCAGTTGTGAGGTACTGAGTGGTATGTACTCTATTTTCTAAGCTACAACCTCTTGCACAAAAAGCATTTAAGTAAATTACTCTTAGTTTGTGGCATTGATTAGTTTTAATGTTCCCTGCAGGAACACGCTTCTACGTCTCAGGAGAGATTTGTCTGTATTCCCAAAATATATGTTATAGTCTGGTGGTTGCAGAGTCTGCTGATCAGAAGATTCACTTTTGTCCCAAATGCTTAAATCAAGCCACTTCCTCCACCAGAGCAACCTCAATCCTCAATACAGTGTGTACTCTAATAATTACCCCATTTATTGAGGTTTTCAGAACACGTTCTACATGGCTTTGTAGGCCACAACACCTTTTTTTAATTATTTTTGTTAAATAAATGGTTGCGTAGATTTACTTCTGGACTGCGATGACTCCCCAGTTTAAGGTGGCTTGAAAACGCCAGGCCTTATTATTTATGGATGACAACCAGCTAGTGTCTAAAACACCAAAAGGAATAGGAAACCTACTAACTAGGTTTAAATTCTTTTGCACTAACTATGGTCTAGATATTAATACTAGCAAAACAAAGTTTATGGCTATTCATCCGCACAGGCATTTTAGAGGGGGGGTCATAAGACTGGAGGGGGACAACCTTGAAAGAGTTTCAGATTTTGACAAAGTGGAAATCCGCTTCTCTAGCAGTAATCCTTGGGTTAGTCAGTTCACAAAGAGCACACTCGTACTAAACCGTAGGGCGACTGCTACTCTGAGATTGCCTAAGAACACCACCCTTCATCCGATCTCCTCTCTCTTACAATTCTGGAGAGTTCAAGCAGTGGCAGTTGCAGTATATGGGGCAGAGCTATGGGGGTACTGTAGTACAGAATTGGTGGGGGGCAAAAAAAAAAAAAAAAAAAAAAAGCGGGGAAAATAAATAAATACAAATCGCAGAAAATACGTTTTTAAGGAAGGTACTCCCTCAAAGTACCCCATAGTTTTTTGCCTAGATTTGGGTATGCAAACCATTATTCTAAAAGTAAGACTCAAACCAAACTTGAACTGGATGAGAACGTGATAAACTGACGAGGTGGAACCCAATAGGTATGTCTTAGCGACATTCTGGATAGCCATAGGGGAGTGGAGAGGTAACCATAGCTAAAACATAAAAAGAATGCGCTAGGCCTCATTGATTTTTGGACTAGACCAGTCTCGATTAATTCTTCCTCTATCAGAATTGTAAAGTCTCTTTTCTGAGCACGAGGAGAGGAAATTAATGAATTCAACAAAATTAGGCTCATTAACAGACAGATTCCTAGAGATAAAACCAATCACTTCATTCTTTGTGAATGTGAGGACGTGTTCCATGAAGTCTACAATATAAAAGAGGGGTGAGAGTTCACAAAGCGGACTAATCCTTCTTCCCTTACAGAATATAGATCACTCAAATGGTAAGGTGAGCACCAGGTAGTACTAAATTCTACACAACTATGATGGTATAAAGATTTATTTTCTTTTAGGAAAAGAAGCATTCACCAACATTTTGTGACATGCTTCATCATCACTTTCCTCCCATCATTATATATATATGTGTCTGGATGGGCTTACACGTAGTGGGAGCACAGGGTACTATAATTAGAGATTAGAATATTTCAATAGTTAAAACTACCTAAGACATGTGCCCACACTAAGATTCTTCTTAGCTGTGAAAGGATTCAAAATAGAACTCTACGGGATGGTAATGAGTTAGTATTGGCCTGCAACTCTAAATGATTGCTTAGTTGACATATTTTGGTGGTTCCATGGTGCGCAAACTCGGTCAGCGACCATCATCCGGACTTAAAAATACCTATATTAAGTCATGTCTCCATAATAAGTCAGTCCTGTTTGTGGAAAGACCAAGACAAACAAGACAAAGAAAATTACTTGTTTGTAACTGAACAGAAATGTTTCTGCTTAATTTCTTATCCCAGTTATTGAGGGGAGCATCTCCCAGTTGTCATACAGTCCTCAAGGAAAGAATACTGTTGAATGTGCCCTTCAAACCCTCCAGGATCCCCTTCAAATTATCATAGAAGTAGAGAATTTAGTACTACCTGGTGCTCACTATATCTTTTGCAAGGTGCTCCATGAGGTTTCATGAGCAGAATAGCAGAGTCATTCCCAAGCATCAGTGCTACATTATTATTGCATCTTTTACTTACCAATTGGGGAGCAACATTTCCTAGCACATACTAGTTTCTCAGCCTGGCCTTCAAGGGAAATAGACCCTTCAGGCATCAATTGTGACAAGTGCACTTATGCCATTTGATTAAGTGGATTTGTTTACGATAGGAGAGTTGTATTTTTGCTTGCAGCACGGAAGCTCCCCTAAAGATCAATGTGGAGAGAAGGTAGGATCATAGCTCCGGAGACTGTCAGCTACCACATGGTTAAGGGTGGTGTACCTCCCTGCCTGCTCCAAGACATAGTAATGTCTCTGAACACATTTGGGGATGCAGTTTTCCTACTCACCACACCAGATCTGCTTTACAGTATGCTTGTTTAAATCTCCTTGCACCTTTTAAACTTCTGGTGGGATCCAATAAACGAGTTTTGACAGCAACACAGGAAGTCTTGGTTAGGGCTGCACTGTAAAGACTGGGGGGGGCTGAGCTGCTTAAAAGGCTGCATGCCTGTGTGGGTGGCTTTATGGATGGCTGTGTAAGTGTCTGCAAGGGTGGCTGTGTAAGTGGCTACGTGCCTGTGTGGAGTGGTTGAGTGGGTGGCTGCATGGCTGTGTGGGTGGCTGCATGGCTGTGCGGGTGGCTGAGTGCCTGTGTTGGCGGCGGTACAGGTGTGTGACTGTTGGGGTGCGCGCCCACGGGTGGTTCTCTGGGTCCGAGTAGGTGTATGGATGTGGGAGTAGGTGTGCGAATGGGTATATATTTCTTATAATTGGGGGCTGGATCAGCTGTGTATTCACACAGGCGAGCGCCGAGATACGCGGATGCATGCATATAAAAAAAAAAAACTATTTAAAAACACACAAACTAAAACCAGCAACAATTTAAGATCAGTTTTAAAACTTTTACACCAATTAATCAACCTTGGAGCTACAAGAAGAATGCTGAGGAGGAAAGAACGAGAGTATGAGCATTCCAATCAGCCAGGCCGATTGGATTGCTTTGCAGATTCGTAGTGCATTTACCCAATTGGTTAGCCCCAACAGTCGGCACACAGGCTTAATCCAACCTGATCTGTACTTAAAACATGTTGGGCAAAAACCAAATAACTTTCCTCTGTCTCTACAGTGAAGTCGCACAGCAGGCAGGTCATCGTTGCTCATAGATGATGACCAGGATGAAGTAAAGGTCAGAGTAGGCAAAATGCCTTATCTAAACTTCAAGACGTAGAGCCTCACAAGTGTGGGACTCATGAAGTCTAGAATTTCCTCTGCCTAGAATACGTTTTTGTGACAGAGAAAATCTTTGAACCGGATACTCGGGGTGGCCGCAGTTTCACTTTGCTCAAACTTGGCACAAAATCTGTTCTTTGCAACAGCCTTCTATGATGCACAGATTGACGACGAGTCATTCCAACACTCTCTCAATCCTAGGTCAAGCAGAACCTGTTTGACATTAGCCAACAAAGGGATCCTCTTCCTATTAGAACGACTAATGAGGCCTGCAAGGGTGTCAGCTGTATAGTGCTTCATATTCAACTACAGTACAGGATAGGGCTTATATTTCGCATGTTCCAATAAATAGTTTCAAAGTGAGATCTAGCCTTAAGGGCAGCAGACGGGTACCATGAGCGAGATTTAAAAGTGGCCTGCTAAAGTTATTTTTGTCTATCCCCAAAGTTGACGTGTTACAATGGCCCCACAAGCCTGCACCATCCAATGCAGCAACCCAGATCGGAGCATTATAAATCTCCACTGCAGACAGGATAGGATGAGAGTGGACCTTTTTGGCAAACCAAACTAGTGTTGAAGTGAAGTCGCAGTAAAGGGAACTCACACAAGTGGACTGGTAACCGAAGAAGTCTATTGACATAAGGCCACCGCTTTAAGAAACAAACTTTAGGGAAGAGTCAATCGGATTGAATAGCACAAACACAAGTGATTTAAACTCTGCGTTTAACAGGACAGGTGATATAGGTATGAAAGTGTGTGTGTTGGTCTAAATGAGAGAATGTTGTATTAGTGATACCATAAGGTAAGTAGAGGATATCCAGAGGGTGGAGGTTTCTCTAACCGGAGACAAAAGGACACAAGAAGCCTGCACTCACAAGGATTCAAATGTTATTTTCAAGTGCGAGGCAGATTAATTGATTACGTAAGTTCCTTGAGAACTGTTTCAACTCATGAAGGGTTCTTGCTCTACAGTTTGTTAATCACTGTTAAAATAATGTGCATAGACATTGTGGTTAAACAAAAATATAAAAATAACCTATTAATCATTGGTACAAACACTAGGTAGAATTCATAAGCAGGTATGTGGAACTATAGCCGGACACCCAGGACATATTGTTTGGGGCATGAGCAACAAGTTTTCATGTGTATTTTGTCCACTGGACAAGTAGGTCCAACCCCCTGCAGCACCAACCCTTTGGCTGCCAGTTTGCAGTACCACATTATGGATCAGGGAAGGGCACTGTTTGCACTTAAGGTAATATTTATTTTTGCCCATATGTTAGTGCTGTTCAAACTTCTGTTTATGGTACATTAATTGAAAGCCTTTATTATTAGAATGAACATCTAAGTAAATGTTGTAAGGTCCTACTGCACTACGGACAGTGGTTCAAGTATAAAAATGTGTACACATGTTTTCAAAGTTTAGCAATAGCAGGCAATGTATAATTATCCCAGAATGCTCTCTGATTTGATGCAAATATTTACCAAAGCTTGAAAGCAAGATTGAGGATTCTTTGCTTAAAAAAAATAAAAAAAAAAGGGAAAAAAACATTTTGCTAAACTACGGTAACATTTCAGGTACCATTTCTTTGCAGCACAGTGTGTGTGTGTGTGTGTGTGTGTGGGGAGGAGGAGGGGAGAGAGAGAGAATTTCAATGTACACAAAAGGCCACTGACGCCAGACCAAATTAGGGGCCCAATTATTAAAGAAAAGTCTCAAAAGTGCACCCATGGTATATGTCCTTGCATTAAGTGCAGCTATACAGCTTTCGTGAATTCCAAGAATTTACAGAAGTAGGACAAGAAATAGAACACCTAGAAAATATTTGTGAACTGCATTTTAGCATGAACAAATATGCATGTGTAGATTTGATCATACGAAATCTGAGTGTTTGCAAGTGCAATTTCCATCCAACCACTTTTTCCCCAACTCTGGAACAAGGTTTACATCTGCCATATTCAGGAGTACATTTCCAACATTTCTCAGTGCGGGAAAAGATTAGAGAAGAGTTGTTGAAAACCCTTAAAACCTGCAAGTTAGTAGGTTTTCACAGACTCAAATGGGCATTCTAACCCTGTAACTATTGCTTACCACTACCTTCAGCCCCAGTTGTAGATCTGCAGAAACATGGCAACATAAGGGTATTGCAAGTCTGCGAACACAACTATGGTATGAGCCCTGGCATGATCAGAGAGGCTATCTCAGAGCTCCTATATAATGAGATTACTGTCATAATTTGTCACTGCACTACATGGCACCAAAGGAGTAAGTGGATTTTATTACAGGACAAGTAGATTTATGAAGCAACCTGCCCCATGGACATGTAGATATTTTATTAAATTCCACAACCCTGTTCATAAGGTCATATTGTGTTGTTACTTACCATCAGAAACCAACAATGTACAGAACAGGCTAGATTCTACTGTGTTTTGGCTTTTGGTGTATGGGAGTAAGGCGGCTACTAAAGTCTATCATATAGGTTTGTTATGCTTTACTGTTCCGCGTTAGTATTTGACTGTTTTGCAATTATGTCAATCACACATGATATATAGGAAATGGAACAGAGTCCAATATTACAGAATTTTGACAAAGGCACAAGGGAGATTTTGCCACCAAAATAGGTCAAACTTTGTGCTATGTCTTGCTTCACAGAGCTATTGGCATGCCAGTTTTACTTGAAGATATTACAGAGAATTCGGTTTAGCACATGCCACCAGTACAGGATTTTCTAAGTAGACATGGACTGCTTATTCAATAAAGACAGTCAGCAGGATATAGTAGACACTAAAAGAATGGCAAGAGTGAAGTCAAATATTTCAGAATGGAAGTACTACCAAAGAGAGCGGCAATTCTAAGAAAAGGTATCATGGTTTTCAAAAGGCCCAGACAGCTTCTATAGATGTTTTTTCCAAACAATAAGAACACTTTATGGATCTATATAGAACATTTCAATCTCTAGCGACTAGTCACTTTTTGTTGATGGCGCTCCTCATTTTCTATAGGTTACCTACATCATCATCAATGCCAAGCTTTTTTTGTTCATATATCTCAATGGATTACCAACTTTAACACGCCACAAATACATCAGTTACAATATGATAGATAGCAGAGGATTTTGTAAAATTATTCAGCAAACAAAAGCCGTATTTATTTTTTTACACCTTATACACACACACACACACACACACACACACACACACATTTTAAAGGTGTAAAAAAAAAAAACAAAAAAAAAAAAAACAGTGGGTTTGCTGAGAGGATTTCGGTGGCCGAGCCCACTTTCTCAACCACTCTACCACGACCCATCCTGGTGCACTGCTGCTTGGGGATTAAGTCAACTTTAGTCCTGAGGCTCTCGGAGGCACAGGGAACTCATCGCCCCACCAGTAGTGTGCTGAGAGGCGCGTTTGCAGAGTGCTGGAAAAAGGGGCATGGTCTCAGAGCACTTCTTAGCAATCCCACTATGTGGGGCTTACTGGAAGTAACAGGTGGGCTAGTTGCCCCCAGTGACGCTATTTTTGGAAGAGGGGGGGGAGGGTGTGTGGATCCCCCTTACCTGGACCCTTTTGGGCCCCGTGGACCCCATTCCCCAGCCCAATCTTTTGTATTTCAATAAATTAAAACGGGAGGGGGGACTGCGGGGACACATCCCAAGGCTGATGTCTGCCACAGAGATCCCATCCCCTTAGACTAGGCTTTTATTCATTTGGTATTTAAAAAAAAAAAAAAAGGAAGGTAAGGGGGTCACACCCTCCCCCCTTCACATGCCAATTTTGGCCCTGGGGACCTCATCACTCGGGCCCGGCCATTTAGGTTTTTTAAAAAGGGAGAGGGGCTGCGTGGCCCCACTCCCCAGGCCATTTTCGGCCATGGGACTCCATGGACTCTTTTTGGGGACCGCAGAGTGAGTCTAAAGGCCCCCGTCTGAGCCGGCATTCAATTTCAATTTTATTTATTATGTTTTGGCTCTCGACGAGGGCCACATAAAACTCAAATACAAATTACATTACAAGGGAGAAATTCAAACAATATACAAAAATGAAAAAAGCAAAAGTGCATCCATTGACAAATACACAGGAATAAACGATGTCAATTCTCACCAGAACATCTAATAAATGGATAAAAAACCCTTAAAAAAATTGAAAATAAAAAAACAAAACATTTCATTTGGAGGACAGTACAAGTATTGGAGGAAAGTGTTCACATTAAAAATACCAAGTTGGAAACATATTGGTTTTAGCCATTTAAGCCGCAGTTGGCGAAGTGCAGGGCAAACCAACAAGACATGCATATGATTCTGAATATTTAAATTACAGAAGTTGCACAGAGAAGATGTTCCATGCCACTTAGACAAAAGGAGATTTAATGGCAAAAGATCATAACGTAAAAGAAACCAAAATCTACGCACACAGTGTGGCATATTCCATATGGCGTAAGGTTGGGCCAACTTAATAGCATAAGAATTAAGGAGGAGATCACAACCCTTTTTTCCTTGTATTGAATTCTTATCGGTTTGAAAACTCAATTCCCACGATGCCTGTTTTAACAAGAATTTTAGGTGGGAGGGCGAATGAAGAAACAGCCCACTTTCATCTAGCTTTAAGAAAGGACACTGCCCATCTAAAATTCTTTACTAATCGAGAGAACTCTTTAAAGTTGCCCAACAATTCCTTTTTGAGGAGAGCTCAGAGTCCCTGACTCTGCTCTTCCCAAGCAGGCCACCCATCTCACCAGGGCACATAGTCCCTGGACCCAACTGCTCCTGAGGCCGAGATCAAGCCTACATGCGGCCAGGGAGCAAGCTGTGTTCAGAGTGGATAGGGATCTTAAGAGCTTCCCCTCAATTCTATGGCAAAAAACCCAATGCTTCAGGTCTATGAGTTCAATGCCATATAATAGCGTAGCGGGAATCTTAGCCCTATACACCTCTAACAGACAGGCAAAATGCCTCTTTCCGGTGGAAAAATAAAGTGAATTTAAACCTTTGCCATGTGCGAGGGCTTTACGGGAGCAATGCTCAATGTGGGGTTTCTCGCTCAGATTAGCCGTTACAATTTTACCCAAAAAGGAATAGAATTTCACAACCTCTAATTTCTGATCTCCAATACACCAGCCAAAATTTTCAGAGCGGCACTTCTTTTTCCCAGCGATACACATAATTTTGCTTTTAGAGCTGTTGATCTTCATATAATGAGAATCAGCAAAAACATGTAAAGCTTGTAGCCGATTGGCAAGACCTTTCGGAGTCAGATCTAATACAAGAATGTCATCTGCATACATCAGACAAGAGATAGGGGATCCCCCAACCACCGGGGCTATCCCAGCACTAGCAGTCAAAATCCCCGGGAGATCTACAGTATATAAGGAAAACAATAGTGGGGCCAAGAGACAACCCTGTTTGAGGCCATTTGCAGATGGAATTCTATGCGAGATCCCCCTTTCACCACCTTGGAGGATACTACACCACGTATCCGTATGGAGGGCACGCAACAGGTCCAAAAGATAAGAGGGTAAACCCAGGGCAGCTAGCTTTCTCCACAGCGTTCGACGGTCAACTCTATCGAAAGCCGTGGAGAAGTCAATGAACGCCGCGAACACCACCCCCCCTCTCACACGTGTATATTTATCGGCAATCACATGGAGAGTGGAGAGATTATCTAGAGTACTATGCCCCCTGCGGAAACCCGTTTGTTCGAGCGGTAAAATATTATTCTCCTCGATCCAGCTGTCAAGTAAATCTAAGATACACCTAGCAAACACCTTTCCGACTGAGTCGAGGAGAGCAATCAAACGGTAATTCATAGGATTATCCCTAGCTCCCTTCTTAAAAATAGGGACCAGTATACTTCCCCTCCATGAGGCGGGGACACTTTTTGTGTCAAAGCAGGACTTGAACAGTGGATAGAGAATCTTACTCCATAGCAATGGTTCCTGCTTCAGGACCGTCATAGGTATTTCATCTGGTCCCATTGCGCCAGAAGAGCGCATATTCTTAATGGCCATTTCTATTGTTTTCTCTGACGGATAAATGGCTGGAGTCTCAGATATTACATACGGGTCACTATCAGTTAAAGATGTTATATTCCCTGAGTACAGCTCCTGGATGTAAGAGGACCATACTTCTTCAGGGATGGGTATGGGGATAGGACTCACTCTAGTACCACATCCCTTCCCAACTATGGACCAAAATTCTCTGGATTTGCCATATGTAACAGCTTCCCGCAAATTTATCCATACTGAGTCTTCCTTCTCCTTTTTTAATCTCGCTTTTAATCTGGTTCTCCTTTTTAACCGCGATATTTCCTTAGCTAGGTCATCATCAGATCTACCTAGAAATTGGACACGCACCAATTTATTTATTTCCTTATTCAGGGTGCGCAATGCACTAGGAAGAAAGACCTTTTTCCTAGAGCAAGTGACCTTTTTTACATTTAAAATGACCCTTTTCATAAATCCTTCGAAGTTGTCAATTTCGGACCCATACCAATCACTAAGTTCTAGTATAGTTTTGCATAAAATATCATGCAAACTTGTAATGGCGGCAGGGTTCCAGAAACATCTGCCCGAAGAACCATGGAAAGTGACATTGTTACTATTAAGGGACCACGACTCGGCGAACGGGGGATTTAAAGAAAGAGTTATGGTGATTATGCTATGATCACTCAAGGCTGATGGAGCAATCTCAATATCTTGAATAAGTGTGACAATAGCATAGTCTGAGATCACATAGTCAAGAATTGAGACGCTAAAAGGGGATCTGTGAGTGAATTTCGCCGGCACATCAGAGGGAAATCTTCCATTTACGATAATCCCCTCAATCGCTGATAATTCCTGCAATAGGATCTTCCCTCTTTTATTAGTTATTATTTTATCTGGAAAGATAGGTTGAGGGATAGCATATGCCTCTTCTTTGGGCTTATTTCTAAATAGGTTTAAACTGGCATTAGATATTTTACAGTTTAAATCTCCAACTAAGATAACTTCGGGTGGAGTTGGCACATTTTTATCTGTCCAATATAATGAAATACCTGTTTCAATAAAATGTTAAAACTCTCTTCGGGAGGGATATACACGTTAATAATTACAATAGGAGACTTAATTGCAGAACTAGATGGATTTGCAATTGTTATGGCTTGAAAGAGATTGCTTGGGTCAGTGTAATGGGAAAATCTCCAATCCATTTTGTTAGATAATAAACAAGCGATTCCCCCTTTGGCATGACCTTTCCTGGATGGAGCAGCCGGCGCTTCCAATACATAGTAATCTTTTGCTACATGTAAATTATTGACACACCATGTTTCTTGGATACAGATTACATTAGCTCCTAACGAGAATAGGAAGTCAAATTTCTCTGGCCTGTTATGTAACCCAGCTGCATTCCAGGAGATAATTTTCAATTGATTATTAAAGATGATGGAATAGTTTGGAGTTATCTACGCTCTTGGTAGACAAGGCACTATGCAACCAATCCCACCTATGATTATCCTCTGTTGACAGAGTTCTGACTTGGTGGAAGGGGCGCTGCCTGTGATACCAACCGTTTCCCCTTGGAGACCCAAATCTTTAGATCTGCAAAAGGAAAGGATACCCCATCTTGTCCATCGCCCTTACAGGGCAGCCTGTGGGGTGGCAAGAGTTTGCCGGAACAGAAAATAGGCAAAACATCAATACCTCTGCATTGGAAATTCTCCGCTTGCTGTAATATTAAATTCACAATTATTTTAGAATAAAATTTGACCCTTATACTTGATACAATGTCTCCACCTAACAAAGTAACCAACTCAATATCACTAGATTGAATTAGCTGAAGACTTTCCAAATCACTAAAACATTTGAGCAACCAAGATCTATTTAAGGGCAAATTTACATCAAATAAAGGAAGAAAGTCCAACACCAAAGTATCCACATAAGAGATTGGAGATTTAGCATAGGAAGGTAGAGAAGGACATACATCGACCCCATCCGTGGGAGCAAAAGCAGGCGCCAAAGGATTAAGAGCCCCCTGTTCCACCGGCACAGTAAATCTAGTCTCTACCAATGGGTGGGCCATCTGGCCATGCACAACGTTCTGGAATAGCTCTTCCACATTCGCAGGTCGAGTATCACAACTAGATGCTGGAGGACAAAGCTCCTCTTCAGTCGATTTTGTGGTCACCAGATTCAAGTCAACAACTTTATCTTCGTTTTCTGTTAAGAAAATTGAATTTTGGAAACAGATCCGCCTTTGTCTTTTCTTCTTATATTTGCGCACAGGTTTCCTTTTTTTTCCTTTGTTCTTTTTGTAGTGACTAGATCTTTCTTTTATTTCTTGAGCGTCATCTTGTTGCCCTTTTTTTTCCGGAATAAAAATTGGGAAAAGTTCCTGTACTACTTTGCAATCTGAAGAGGACAAATTTTCTTCTTCTATTTCCAGGATAGAGTTCTTTATACAGTTAGACGCTGCGAGAACAACCTGTGGCGAGACGGGTTTTTCTTGCGCTATTACTGAAGGCATACTACCAGATATCACTGTTGGGACCTTTGCACTCTCTGTTGTCATGCAGTTATCGGGTACAGTTGATGGAACACTCCTCGTTTCCGGAACCTTTTGCAGCATTGAATTCAATATTTTGGTGACAGAGTCCAGAATACAATCAGAACTGCCCACAAATTTGCCCAAAAGGCAAAGTATAGAAGACAGCAAATGTTCCAGGGCAATCAGAGATTCAGATATAGGTTTTTCACGCACGGTACCAGAGGGGCAAATTCCAGATAGGTTGAGGTCCGGATTCATGGAAGCATTTAGTAGCTCAGACATATCCTGCACATTTATTGAAGGAGTGCTACTATAAAGCAATAACCCAGATGCAGTGGCACCCACTGGCGGCTTGATAGCATCTGAGGGATTCACACAACCTGAGTTCATGTAGCGACCACAAAGTTCAAGGTCGATAGATGAGAGGGAGAGCTCTCCACCCGGCCTAACATACATTGTAGGAGCAAGTGGCGCGGGAGAATTGATAATTTGTTTTTCTTCCGAGATGTATACTTGAGACTCAGAAACACCATCACCCTCAAGAAGTGGGTGGCTGAACCTCGCCGTGGATTCAATTTGAGGAGGGTCTGATATTGAAGAAAGAGCCGGCACGCCAACCATTGGGGCAGGAGTCATAGATGCCTCAGATAGAAAAACGTCTTTTTCACCAGAAGGTACATTCTTATCCATAGTTTTATCCCACAGATCAAAAAGCTGGCATTGACCCTTTAATAATGGATTGATGACAGATTTATTTCTTAGGGGGTTGGATTTTGTTTTAGCACAAAACCTTCCCCCCACTAGTCTCCCAGAGCGAAGTTTCTTAGTCATCCTTGAAATAAATTTCCAAGAGAAAGTCAAGAATAAAAGTGTATATCCACGAATGTAATTATAACTTGAATAAAATATGCAGAGGGTTTAAGGTGAGGAGACAAGTAGGCAAGAGCCCACTAGTAGAAGTCAAAGGAGCACCAAACTGATACGATACAATCGCTACGCAGAGTGATACCTCGTGTGCAATATAACCAGATGACTTATACACCAAAATGAAAATAACCGGGCCCAGCCCAGCCTACCTCAGCCACTGAGGGCCACAGAGGGCCCGCCCTTTGCCCGGGCTTAGCCCGGCGTCCCGCACGCGTCCCGCTTAGCGTCAGGGGTGTGGCTTTATAGGAGGAGCAGGGGCGGGAAGAGACTCCAGGTGCGCTCCGGTGCTCGTGCGCTGGACCCTGGGTCTCGCAGTCCCGGCCCCTGTAAGTACCGCCTCACTCACGATACAAGTACAATCTTCCTCCTTCACTTTGGGCAGCAACAGACACAGAGATAAGCGGCAAAGTCACTAGTTTGCAGAGGAGCTGCTGAGCCGGCATTCATTTTTACACCCAGGGAGCTACTGAAATGCAGCTCCCTGCATGTAAAAAGCAAAGTGTGCTCCGCTTTGAACACAAGAGCGCAAAATGCTCTTGCTTGCTCAAAGTGCACAATGCAATGTCCCGGGGCGGGCACCCCAGGACATTGCTGGTGCCGGCCCTGGGGGATGCTTGTCCCCAGGGCCATTTACGGCTGCAGGAGGAGGGCTGCGTGGCCCCCTCCCTCCGATTTAGACTATAGCCCCAGGGAGGTGGCGTCCCTGGGGCTGCATTACACACAATTAGCTCTGGGGAGGTGGCGTCCCTGGGGCTGCGTGGGGAGGGATGGAGCCCCCACACATTATAATAAAATATAGCCCTGGGAGGGCGGTGGTCCCTAGGGCTGCACGGGGAAGGGACTGAAGCCCACCATGCTTTTTTGGGGGGAACCCTCTAAAAAGGCCTAGGGGGTCAGAGTGTTTCTACCATGTCCCCCTTTCTTTTGAATGTTTTTTGCTTGTGACTCGGTTCAACCGAGTCACAAGATGGCTGCCAGCACTTCCTGGTTTGAAGTGTTGCTAGCCAATCAGATTTCTAGGCATGAGATCGGGAAGGTTCGGGGATCCACCGCGACCACAGTTGTATATCTGATAAATCTTTACATTCCTCAGGAACTACTGAACAGATTTACACCATTTAACAAAAAAAGAGTGCTTTCCAGGCCAAGAGCTACCTTTCTGCCAAATGTGGTGTAATTCTATACAGCAGTTCTGGATGTAGCCGTGTCTAAAGTTTCCTATGGAAATTAACATGGAAAAAAAGCATTTTGGGACCCCACCTACCCCCACCCATTTTCTTGGACCCAGCTTGACGGATCACCCCAAAACTTTCAACACAGCAGCTGAAGTGAGTGGCACATTAGTTTTGAAAGTTTTGCGAAGGTTTGTCAGACGGTGTCAAAGTTATTGGCAAATCAAAAAAGAAAAAAAACATTGCTTTTCCTATGGAAACTAGGTCCTAAATAGAACAGCCTACTGGTGACACACACATTCACAAAAAAAATGTAAGTACAATGTTATAGTTCTGAGAACAAACACAAAACCCACTGAAATTTTCCAGGTATAACTTTCAATGCACACCTTAACTGACCTCCCGGTTATCCTCAGTACACAAGAGTTGCGAATGGCACACGGAATAAAAAAAGGTATCCTTCAGAGGAAATCATCATTAGGGGTCCGTTATGGTGTGCTATGTGCACCGTATGCTGCAACTAGAGAATCTTAGATGGTTATCAGTTTTACTGAGCCATAACAAACCTTAAACTTTCTTCAGGAATTTCTGGGAGGTTTCCTAAGTATGTACTTCTTTTACCTTCATATACCCATTTTACAGTGCACACAGCCTTTGAGCTAAGTTGCATCCAACAAGATCCTTGTTTTACTACCTTTTTAACTTTATGAAAATTGTGATTTAATGCAAACTTGCAAAATTACACTGGTTTGTTTTTATTAAAAACTCGCAAATTCTGGACAATTGAACCAATTTGTGATTACAAAATGTTGGCCATGTGCTTACGGATTTCATAAATTCACACAAATTTACCATACACTAAATTAATTTTTTTACTATTCTTACAATTTTTGCCATGTCTGTTATTATATCCAACCCCTTTTGATCATTGGAAAAATTTATCATGCTTTGCCTCCTCTCTGAATTTTGTTTCAAGGCACCTAATCTTTGAATTTTGATGGGCAGAAAAAATATATATATTGTAGTCACTGATTATCCACTCAGCTTCTTAAAAAATTCAAATAGGATTCACTGAACTTGAGCTCATGCGTTTAAACAGACAAGAAATCTTACATTATAACTATTCAATGCTCGCCCAGCACATTTTTTTAAAGCGCAAGTCTATTTGGAGTACTTCGCTGTAGCAGACAGCAATATTTCTTATGGGAGTTTGACAAGGAGAGCAAGCTTACCGACACACCTCACCCATTGAAATTATATTCCCTTCTTAGATTCGAGAGGCAAGATGGCCGCCGTAGCTCTGTAGAGGAAAGTCGCATTCTCCTCTCCCCTACCCTAGTAGGATATTGGACTATTGAATACGGGGATGTGGGGCCCTGTTGCTCTCTTACACCGTATCTCTGCTGAAGCGCTTGAGTCTGGACATCTCAAAAGAATAATTGCTGCAACGAGAAAAGCTTGGTGGAGCTGCTGGAGGAACATAACTACCAGTGATAATTTATTTCTCAATATGTCACAGCGAAGTAAGCAAGACAAAGAGAAAACATCAGCAACTGGGTCGATCAAAGGCCCATCAGCGCGAGAAGAAAATCGCACAGGAACTATCCCAAAAGTCCTGGTGGCCGCTAAAAAGCAGACGGAAAATATTAGCCGCTCCTCAAAGGGAGCCCTGCAGAAGAAAACCGACAGACAAGAAAGAAAGGCTGAGACAAAACCAGAGACCAGATTAGCAGCGAGCAAAGGGGTAAAAGAGCCGACACAGGAGCCGAAGGGAGATCATACCGATCGCAAACGGCTACTGTAAAGGAGCAGATGCGGCAATCTACGTTACCTGAATCTTTTACATCTAAAGCGCCCCCAATGCTCCAGAAGCGTGCGGATGATGAGCTGCATGCTGGTGTGCCGAGCGAACCCCCGGAGGCATCACAGAACGAGGAAGGTGATCCGCGGCTTCCAGCCGCATTGAACGCAGGGGCCGAGGAAACGGAGGGAGCAGACCGCGAGGACGTAAGCGTTGAAGCTCCAGTTGCCGAGCAACCATCAGACGTTCCAGGAAGCAGCACGCATCGAGGGGAGCAGAGCGCCGGAGCAGAGAAGGTGAGCGAGGGGGCAAAGGAGAATGCTACTGCAGGTCAGAAAGCTCTGGAGGAGCTTGAAAGACACAACAATGTAAAAAATGCTGGACGCACTGCTAACTGTGGATGCAGGGTTTAATAAAAAAACCTGGCAACATTCTGAGACGAGCTGGGGGAGCACACAGAGTATTGAAGGGCGACGAGAATTTGAGCAAGATCAGGCCAGTGTTAAGGATCGCAGGGAGGGCAGAGGCAACAGAGGAGGTTCCCCCCAATTTTTTTCAGTTAATGAGGGATCAGACACAACGGATATAAGCAACCCTGAAAATGAGGAGGGGAGTTACTCAGACCATACTACTGGCTCAGATACTAGCAAGGATTCCAGAGATCTAGCAACACAAAAAAGAAGGAAAGGCGGAATGAGAAGAGATGGGCGAGGGTCCAGAAGTAGTATGAACAAAAAACTATCGTGGGACTATTCTGCTACTTCAGAGACTTACCAAGAAAGTGGTCAGCGGGAGGGAGACAATGCCGGGCGACCAATATCACAGAACGTAACCTTGGAAATGCTGTTTGGTACATTGAAGCAGATGCAATCCGAAGCTAGGGCAGAAAGTCGGAGAGCAAAACGTGACACAAAAAAACTACAAGCCTCGCTGAGGAAGGTAAATAGAAAGTATGAAGAGGTGGAGGAAAGGGTAACCCAGGTTGAAGAAAGAACCAGCAGAGTGGAAGATGAAGTAACGGACTGGCAGACCTTCAAAGCTGAGCAAGGAAAGGCAGTGGAAGACCTGCAGTGGAAAGTCGAGGACTTTGAAAATCACCAAAGGCGGAACAATGTAAGACTCTTGGGACTTGAAGAAGGGCGGGAGGGACAGGATCCGAGGGGATATGTGATCAAATTGTTAAAAGAGGCCTTTCCAGAATCACAATGGCAGTGGGAACTAGAAGTGCAAAGAGCCCACAGATATCCTCTATTTGTAAGGAAAAACCGTGGGGGATCAGCAGAATGCACTACCAAGGGCAATGCTGGTCTTTCTAGGGAACATCCTAGCGAGGCAAGAGATCATGGATAAGGCTAGACCAGAGTCCAGAAAGACAGCTGATGGAAATACATTCTTCGCCAGGCCTGATTTCTGCCATGTTACGGTCGAAAGAAGGTGGAAGCTAAGGCAGATGATAGGGCCCTTCCAGAAACAGGGTGCAGAAGCATACTTACTGTTTCCGGCAAGATTGAAAGTTATCAGTAAGGGGCATACTAGGATGTTCTTCTCTGAGATAAAAGCGGGGGATTTTTTGACGGAGATATCAGAGAAAAATAAGGGAAAGGAGAGCAGAGGAAAAACCCCACCAAAAACTCCGTAGAGGAAATGTTATAAAGGAAAATACAGCTGTAACTGACTGATAGGAGAGCAGGGTAGGAGGGAGTAGCGACACTGCAGACTACAGGGGCTACACATAGGTCAAGATTGACCTATTTGCCTGTAGCTTGGGGGAGGTGGGATACAAAAGGGAGGGGGGTTGGGGGGGAGGGGGAAAAAAGGATTTACACTTAGGATATGGTTGTGGACACAGCACACGTGGGGATACAAAGCAAGAAATGCAGTACGCTATGTTAAGAAGAAGAGAAGGAGAGGGGGAAGTGAAGCTTATAGAAGCTAATTGGCACAGGTACAAGCAGGGAAGGGGGAAAAAAAAATGAACAGGGATGACATGTAAGATAGCCTCGATAAATATCTGTGGACTAAATGAGTTAAATAAAAGACTTAAAGTGGCTGCCCTGTTAAAGTCATTACAGCTTGATCTAGTGTGTCTTCAGGAAACGCACATTGAAGGCACTAAGGCGTATCTGTTGGAGCAGCTTGGCTTTAAGGTATTAGCAAAGACTAATCAAGACACTAAGACAAGAGGAGTGGCGATCTTAGGTAGGGGGCAGGATGCTGTGGTTAGGAGGAAAAAGGAGGACCAGTGGGGGAGATGGGTTATAGCAGAATTAAGATTTAAGGAGGAAACTTTCACCGTTGTCTCTGTTTACGGCTCCACAGGGGATGACCCGGATATATTTCAATTTCTAGATATAGAACTGGCGCAGTGGCCAGAACCGATTATTTGTTGCGGTGATTTTAACCTCCATGACAGTGACAGCAGCTTTATAGATCCTGGTAGAAAATATTCGGGAAGGAAGAGGAGGACCTATAGGGCACTGGCAGATATGGCATCTCATAATTCTCTGGAAGATCCCTGGATAAAGTATCATCCAAATTTGGATGGAAGCACTTTTTTCAGCCCCCCATCAGGTATTGGTCAGGCTGGATTATTTTTTAATCTCAAGAGGGCTGATGGATAGGGTAAGAATAGATAGGGAACCCCGAATCATTTCAGACCATAGCCCGTTAGTTCTAACATTAAGAATTGGGCAAGGGAGGAAAAAAGAGATAAGACAATGGACATTTGAAAGAACACTCCTACAGGATCAGAGCTATATGGAAACTATGACAAATTGGATTAAGGATTTTTGGGAGATAAATAGAGGCACAGCAACATCAGGGGTAGTGTGGGATGCTTTTAAAGCCGGAGTAAGAGGGGAGACCTTGAGCTATGTAATCAAGGATCAAAAGATAGAGAAGGTAAAAGCCGAACAGTCTAAGAGATTAATTATGGAAACAGAGGAAGAACTTGCTATAGCTATACAATTACGTTCTCCAATCGACCAGCTATTATTGAAAATAATTGCTCTTAAAGCAGAAGCTATGGACGGGATGGCTAAAAAGACAGTAGCGAGATATATAGTAAATAAAGAAAAAGTATATGAACTTAGTGAGAGAGTTGGCCATATATTGGCTATACGTGCTAGGCAAAGGGAAGGGATGGCTGATATCAAGGAGATCAAAAATGCCCAGGGCATTATGGTAACGGAAGCTGAACAGATTAGAGAGGTATTTAAACAATTCTATACAGAGCTTTATACAACGGATGGCCCAGGGGGAGAGGAGGACATAAGTAGGTATTTAAGAGATAGCGCCCCCAGAATTAATAGAGGAGGACAGGAATGGATTGGAGGAGATTTTCCGGTTAGATGAACTGGTCGCGGCTCTGAGAGATTTACCATCCGGGAAGGCAGCTGGCCCGGACCAGATTCCTGTTGAATTTTACAAACCTTTTCAACCTATTCTCTTAAAAGAAATGTTCAATGTCATGCTATTAGCACAAAAGGGCGAGTTCGTCCCAGAATCATGGGGCGGAGCAGATATCATTGTAATACCTAAGAAAGGAAAACCTCCAAATGTCCCGGGGTCCTACCGCCCTATCACTTTGATGAACGCGGACGTCAAGGTATTCTCGAAAATTCTGGCCAAAAGGTTATCAGGGGTAGTGGAATCATTGGTAACGCCCTCCCAACATGGATTCATTCCAGGTAGAGGAACGACTCAACACACTAGGCAGGTAATTACGGCATTTGATGCAGCAAGTACTCTAGGAGACCCTATGGCAGCTTTGTTTTTAGATGCCGAAAAAGCATTCAAAAGGGTCTCCTGGAGGTACTTCAAGGCAATATTGAGGTGGAACGGCATAGGGGCAGGATTTATTAAGGCTATGCAGACATTATATATAAACCCGGTGGCTAGGATAAGGGTTAATAGAGGGCAATCAACTGCAGTTAACATTAATAGAGGAACAAGGCAGGGGTGTCCATCTTCTCCCCTGCTCTTTGCACTGTACCTTGATCCATAGTTTTAAATGGATGTCGGTTCAAAACGCTGGCATATGCAGACGATGTGGCCATCTTGACTTCAAATCCTACAGACGCCATTAGGGCAATAGAAGAAGAAGCTACTCGATTTGGGCAATTTTCAGGGTACAGCCTGAATAATACAAAAACCCAGATAGTTAAAAACCGTTGGGCAGTATGTAATGATGACAGAGTTGTGGGGGCGGCAACCTATTTAGGGGTGCAAATTACAGCAGATGTAGATAAGATAGTAAAAAATAATATGTCACCTTTAATAGCCCAAGTCAAAACGGACCTAGAGAGGATGAACAATCTGCATCTGTCACTGGTAGGCTGTACTAACATCATTAGGATGATGGTGTTACCAAATTTCTTGTACTTCTTTAGAGCTATACCTCTCCTGTTTGAAGCCAGTTGGTTTAATGGCCTAGAGGCATTATGTAATAGGTTTATCTGGGCGCACCGTAAGACCCGGAGGGCCTACAGGTTTATGACACTTCCTAGGGATAAAGGGGGATGGGGTGCACCAGATTTTCGTTTATATTATATGGCAACTGTTTTACAATATATGCAGGGATTAATTGGAGGGAATAACGATGACAAAAGAGTACATGACATGTCTACTGGGGTTTATGCTGTTGTACTTGGGACAAATGCTCATAATTGTTTCTTAAATTGTACAGATTTTGGTTATTTTAAGAGAACTTGGTTCAAGACGGTTTTGGCGGCTGTAAGTGTGTGGAACGCATTTCTAAAGAAAGCTAAAATGGGGAGGTATAATAGATATGTGTCTCTGATTAATAATATATCATTCCCCACGGAAATCTTTGCTGATCAGACGATGGTAGAGTGGGCAGCAAGGGGGATCACGCAAATAGGGGACCTGTTTTCTCACTATGGATTTAAACAATTTTCAAACCTGCGGGATGCATATGGGCTGGACAATAGGGTTTTTTTGTACCTACAGATTAGGAGTTTTCTTAAAAACAAAGTGGGAGGTCCCGCAGGTTTTGATCAAATTTAAATAATGGAGAAAATTAAGCTGATGGGGGAACGCACAATCAGGTCCTTCTATGCAATATTGATAAAGGGGAAGACGGACGATTTGGAGAAATTTAGTACGAAATGGGCAGACAAACTGGGAGATGAAAGTACCCTGTTTTTTGAGTCCCTGAATTTAGGACGTACAATCTGGAGTGCAGCCCCTTTGCAATCTCAGCACTATAAGACACTATATTTTCTCTATTTTACTCCTGCGAGGATAGCAAAATGGGGCGGTAGCACAGGAATTAATTGCCCCCGATGTGATGCGTTGGAGGCAGATAGCATACATATCTTTGCAACCTGCCCTCATCTACATTCACTGATTAAGGGATAGAGGGATTTTTAGTAAGATCCTTGGGTATATGGATTACTCTTACACCATCCTGGATTATACTAGGAGTGGCTAAAGGGGAGCAGGAACAGCAGGCGGAATTCTTATTTGTGGCAATGGCTGTTTACAGACTGACAATAGCCAGGGCTTGGCTTGATAAAAATCCCCCAAAATTTCAAACCTGGTTGTCAAATATGCTATATTCATACAATATGGAGAAAAACATCTATGCTCGGAAGGGGAGGAGAGGAAGATGTTTGGGCAGAAGGATTTGGGAGCCCTTAAGTAAATGGAAGGAGACGCAAAGTAATGATGAATAGGAACCCCCCCCTCTCTGCTCTTTACCTTTATTGATTGAACGAAATGTTAAAAAACCCTGATTACCCTTTTTTCTTTTCTCTTGGGGTTTTTTTTTTCTTCTTCTTTTTGGAATGATAACTTACTGAATGCTGGATTGTATATGTACCTAGGATTGAATTTGTGCAATAGAAATTAAGGAAAAAGTAGCAGTTGTTAAAGTGTATTGTATACAGGATAAAGTGTGCTGTATGTGATGAATAATAAATTAAAAATAAATTTAAAAAAAAATTATATTCCCTTGAATTGGCCTACACAAATCTTAGCATCCCCAACCTAAGCCGCTTTCACTAGGGGTATGCACATTCAGCATATGGGACTAATTTACAGGCAATCAAAAAATATATATTTTTTAATTCAAAGTTTGGTGAAACCCTAATTACACAGTTGCTACCTTGACTCCAATGGGAATTACAACAAAACTTTTACAACGCACTACCATTACAACAAAACCTTTACAACGCAACATCCATTACATCGCATGCCATTACAACGCATGACACTACAACGCATACCACTACAACGCGTCATTACAACGCATAACATTACAATGCATATTACCCTTACACTGTCCAACACTTACCCTACTGTTGCACCCCCTGGAGTCAGGATAGTAATTTTTACCACTACACTATCCAATACTTACCATATATGCAATGTAAGGTTAAGCGTTTGGTATGTGTTGTAAAGGTAGTATGCGTTGTAATGGCATGCGTTGTAAAGGTAGTTTTTAAAAATTCGTTGTAATGGCATGCGTTGTAATGGATGTGGCGTTGTAAAGGTATGCGTTGTAAAAGTATGCGTTGTAACGTCTTACATCCGACTCCAATATGCATATTTATATATTAAAATAGCGATTTTCAGTTGGTCTTCAAAACCAAGAAAGACAGTTACGGGCTCACACGAGGCAACATAACTGACTGTAAACTACGAATTAGGCAATTACGACATCAATTCGTCACCTAGCTTTCAAATTTGTGGATGAAAACCATATTCATCTATTTTTATAAAAGGAAGGCACATTTTAAAATAATTGTAACATTTGGTGACTACTAAATGTTCAGCACCAAGACAAACTGTTTCTCATTAAATTTATCACCTTCTTGAAAATCAAAAATCTAGCATTACTTGCCTTTTCAAGCAGCATTTCTCGTTCACTTTCCACTTCTTCACCCCATATTGTCATGTCGTTTTCAGTTCTCTGTGTTACAGTAAGCACCATCAGATTATTTTCTGGAAATTCTGGGAACATAGATTCAAAGTCTGGAGAAACGTGAATTAGATTTCAATAACCTCTTTACTGTTCAATTGGTCATTTAAATTAATAAATGCATCGAATACACTACTAAGTGTAAGCAAGCATCCTGCTGCAAAAGAATACAAAACATTTGAATGCTTTAGAGCCGCATGTTACAGCCTCAATAGGATGCTTGAAAATGTATACAGTCTATGCTCCAAATAAACCTCATGATCACGGATTTAACATCAGAAATCATCTAAAACTGAGGCAGCCTGCCTTACTCCTGATTTGTACATAATTGTGCCAGCTTTACTCACATTCATTTTCCATTATTTTCCTGTTATGAATTTGGTACTTGAATGATTATTAGTAGATACATGAAACAGAACTAATGTAGCACCCACAACTATTAAATAGTGGATCAGTTACGAAATGCCCAAAAATAGACTTTAGAAATAGTTCCATGAAGTGGATAGCTCCATCCGGGGCTGCCACGGCAGTGTGAACCAACCTGGTTCCGTCCGACTGCGGCGGTGGGGCCAGGCTGCCGTGTCAAAGACCCTCAAACCATATCTTTTGTGTCGGGCGACCGCAGCGAAGTCAAGGCTATGATGTGAACAGAGTGGTGCCATGTGAAGCACCCTCAGGTCGCTGTGCAGGTAGTGGCTCGGTGGCAGTCATCCAATCGGCATTGGTGAGACAAGAGCTGTGGTGCAAAGTGGGTCGGTGCTGGTTGCGGTGCAGACAGTAGCGGTGTAGGCCACAGCGTCGGTTGGTGATCTGGGATCGATGTGGCTGGTGCTGGTGGGCAGAGACTGCAGTATGGGATGGGGCGGTGCTTTGTGTAAATTACGAGTGGTGCCCCAAAACCATGGTGCAGGCAGAGGTGAAGGAAGTGACCCGATTAGGGCCACCTGGGTCAATGGCGACCACCTCTCAGCCTTCCATACAAACGTAGAGTCGGTCAGACAGTAGAGAATACAAACCAAGTATATTTTATTCAGGTACACTCGAGCGGAGTCCAGTCTGACACGCATCCTGGGATTGCTGCAGAGGGATTGACTTCAGCCAACATAGAGATACATTATGTACATGTCTAAACCAAGAAAGTCCCACCCATAATGGAAGTCTACTAGCAGGTGCAGCGAAGACAAAGAAGTACAGAAAGAGGAGTATCGACAGAGACCGGGCACACATTATCTCTGTACCAAGGTCATTCTGTTTGTGCCTACCACTAGACAGGTGGAAGAAGGCCTCCATCTATGGGAAAGGAATGTGTTAATAAGAACAGAGTATTCATTAGCAGAGAAGGACCTAACCTTGGAGAAACGAACATTTCCACAGCATGCTTCTCGAGTCAGGGAATACATGGCTGATGACATGATTCAAAATAGCGACTAAACATAAAATGGTGCCTCGATTGCTAACCTTACACGAGAACAAAGCACAAACAAAATAGCAAAACATTTTCATTTCATCAGAGGCGGCAAAGTCAGCTCGCAGCATCGGGGAGACCAGGGCGGCAGAGTGAAGGAAGGCAGTGCACAGATCGGTGCCCACAGGTCACGATGCAAGAAGCAGCTCAGTGGCAGACGTCATCAGTGAGACCAGGGTTGCGGTGCGAAGTGTGGTGGTGCCCTCTGCAGTGCATTCAGGTCACGGAGCTGGAAGGTGATGGCGTCAGTTTCCCTCTGTGGCAACTGAGAACCACTGTCCCAGAAACAATAAACAGAGGAAGGCGAAGTCTGTGCTGTTCCTAAGTCTTCTTCAACAGGGGTAAAGGTCTACTTCAAGCCCTTGGAGATACTCGGAAGAAGAAGAAGTTGTAGAAAGGTCACTCCAGTCCTTACACTGCCAAAGGCAGAAGCAGCCACTGTAGTCCACCACAGCACAGGCCACAGCAAAGCGGTAGTCCCTCCTCACAGCTTATCTGGCTCTTCTTGGCAGGTTTCTTGATCCCAAAGAGTTCCAAAGTTCTGGGGTCAGGGACCCAATATTTATACCACATTTCCCTTTGAAGTTGGCACAAAGTTCCTCTGGCATACATACACCAGTTCTGCCTGGCTCAGGCCAGGTTCAACGTAATGAAAAATGTTCCTATTGGTATTTTATTGTTATACTTTGTGCTTAATCTAACCCACTAGTCTCCTCCCAGCGTAGTTGTCCCCTGGGGTATGTCAGTCTAACACAATCTGCTTGTTTTCCTTACATATAAGTAGAACCACAAAAGCACTGAAATTTGAAAAAAGTCACTGTACTTTATTTCTTATATTAAAAACAATATCTACAAATATATATATATATATATATATATATATATATATATATATATATATATTCACTGAAAAAACCATAGGTTATAGACCATATATAGTTAGGAATTAGCATTTACAAAACCTTGAAAATTCACTGAAAAAACCATAGGTTATAGACCATATATAGTTAGGAATTAGCATTTACAAAACCTTATTTTACTCACACAAAACCATTGAAATTCGCATATATAGTTAGTTGCACTAACTATATATCGCGCACCCGCAATCCACTGCTGATCATGTCACATATTACATCATTCATGACATGGTCAGTGACATCACTGATGGCATCACTGATGACATCTCAAATGACATCACTGATGACATCACTGATGACATCTCAAATGACATCACTGGTGACATCACTGGTGACATCACTGGTGACATCTCATTTGACATTACTGATCACATCACTGATGACATCATTCATGTGATAATACGATGAACCTCTTCAGACTCTAATATAACCTTAGATACACTCAGTGTAAACAGACACTCACAGACTGTCACTCATCCATGGAGTTACTCACACACCTAGTCAGTCATGCAAAGAATCAATCACACCTCCATTTCCTCAACTATACAGTTATACACACCTTACTTATTCAAACATATACTAACACATATTTACTCTCTTATACAATCCCTGATACAAGTTCACAATGATCCATACAGCCACTCACACATTCACTGGCTCTTATGCACAGTTATTTATATATGTCAACTCTCACATGTACTGTGTTTTACATATGTACTTACTTTGACATGTAGCACTGAGATATCCATTCACTCACCAATACACTCATGCACACAGTCAACCGCCCATACAGCTGTTTCCACATGCACTTTTGAACCCATATATCTAGTGAATCAACTGCTCACACATCTATGCACAGAGTCATACACCTCCCAGCCACCCACACACACACACAGTCTCCCATACAAATACTTGGGCAACCAATCAATAACCCATATAGTTACTCATATAGCTACTGATCAACACATGCAGCAGTTTACAGAACAGACATAATGATGCACAAATTAAAACAGTTTAGTCACTAACCCATGCACTCAGTGAGACACATTTAATCACTCACTCATACAGTCAGTCATGCACCTACTAAATCCTTCATCCAGACACTTATACATCCACTCATTCTTCAATATGTAAGACATATTTTAACTTTACAGAAACATACAGTCACTGGATGTTGTCACCAGTGATGTCATCAGTGATGTCATTTGAGATGTCATCAGTGATGTCATCAGTGATGTCACTGACCATGTCATGAATGATGTAATATGTGACATGATCAGCAGTGGATTGCGGGTGCGCGATATATAGTTAGTGCAACTAACTATATATGGAATTTCAATGGTTTTGTGTGAGTAAAATAAGGTTTTGTAAATGCTAATTCCTAACTATATATGGTCTATAACCTATGTTTTTTTCAGTGAATTTTCAAGGTTTTGTAAATGCTAATTCCTAACTATATATGGTCTATAACCTATGGTTTTTTCCAGTGAATTTCAATGGTTTTTTAATAGCAAATATCAAAAGCTGTAAAATGTATTCTTCTTTTAAAGGAAAAATATATTTTATATCTATTTAATATAATTTTTTTATGTATATAAATTTTTTGAGGGAACAAATTTATCAACTATCATGCTGAAGAAGAGTGTGGGGAAAAAAAACAAAGAGGAGGACTAAGAGGAAAGAACAATCAGTTCAAAAATACAATTGCTTTAAAGCATGAAGTGCTTTTCCACACATTTTCATTTAAATAACCCATATTAGAACATACAAAATATCTACAGAGGAGATGGTGTACATTGAATTTTAGACTCTTCATTGGTACCTACTTGTTAGTACTTACATCACCCACACAACACAACAGCTCTATTCGGAGCTACCCTACCTCAAAGCACTCTAAAATATTATTTTACTATTTCCCTTGGTTTTCCCCTTGTTACGCTTTCCGGAACCCTACCCGGTGCGCGGTCCGGGCGCTAACCGTGCGAAAATTTGAAAAAAAAGGTTGTTTTTTTTTTTACATATATGGGCCTCCTCAGCCACCCTCAGAAAACCTAGGGGGTCAGGATATGTCTCCCGTGCCCCCTTATACCCATTCCCAACATTGTTTATCCTCCATCTTGTGACTAAATTCGTCCGAAACACAAGATGGCGGACTCCCGTTACGCTACCGGTGAGCTACCCGGTTCGCGTACCGGGTAGCGCTTCCACCGCGAAAAATCGAAAAAAAATGTATTTTATTCTTTTGCCCCGCGGGGCCCTTTAATAGCCCCCACATCAATCCTAGGGGGTCAGGAGGGGTCTACCTTGCCCCTTTCATTCATTTCCCCCTTCGTTTATTTCCACCTATTGTCTCTCGATCCTACCGAGAGACAAGATGGTGGCCGCTCCGGACTGTTTAGAATGTTGAGTCACCGGAGAGCCAATCCGCTTCTCCTCGCGAAGTTCCGTTACGCGTCTGGTACGCGAACCGGGGCGCTAACCGGGACGCTGTCACAGATATATATTTTTTTTTGAACGTTAATTTCTCAAAATCCACTGGAGCACATATCTTGAGACCTAGCAAAGGCACATCGGTAAACAGTCTCTACAATTTTGCCAAGTTTCATAGAAATCCATTTAGCCGTTCGAGCTAAAAGTGAGTCCAACCGCCCTATGGAAAACTCAATGTTAAAAACACGTTATGGGACTCCCCTTTTTTCTCGGCCCCCGCTTGACGAAACCCCCCCAAACTTTCAGGGGACGCTCAGAAACAAAATGTGCCATTTTCCTGAAAATTTCAGCCAATTCCGTCCATCAACGCCTAAGTTATTCAACATAGAATTTTCAGAAATCCCTATTCAAAAAAATCCTAACTATATATACCTACTGGCGACCGCCAGTAGGTAATATATATATATATATATGACATTTCTATGGCAAAATGAAACCCCTCATTTTGTTCCTTTGCAAATTAAATGTTTTAAGTGTTAACACTTTATTCCAATCAAGATGACTTCAGGTGTGCCATACTTTTGTCATAAGTAAGACTGTTAGCGCTCTAGTTGTTCTACAGAACACTCTGGGACATTCTGTCACTGGGCTATAGTTGGGCTACATCTGGCTGATATTTGGGCTACATTTGGGCTCTTTTGTCTCTGGTGGCCATCTTTGGGCTACATTGGGCTACATTTGGGCTCCAACATATATATAGCCCAATGTAGCCCAATATATATTTTTCAAAGTTAATTTTCGTAAAAACCACTGGAGCATATATCTTGAGACATAGCAAAGGCACATCGGGCTACCAGTCCCTACAATTTTGCCAAGTTTTGTGGAAATCCATTCAGCCGTTCGAGCTAAAAGTGAGGCCAACCGCCCTATGGAAAACTCAATGTTAAAAACACGTTTTGGGACCCCCCTTTTTTCTCGGCCCCCCCTGAACGAAACCCCCCCGAATTTTCAGGGGCTGCTCAGAAACTAAATGTGCCATTTTCCTGAAAATTTCAGCCAATTCCGTCCACAAACGCCAAAGTTATTAGACATAGGATTTTTTCTCTATGGGATTTCTGAAAATTCTAACTATATATACCTACTGGCTATCGCCAGTAGGTAATATATATATATATATATATATATATATATATATATATATATATATATATATATATATATATATATAACTCTATTCTCATTAGGGATAACAAACATACGTTCTCTTTTGTACCTCTTTCCCCACGAGTGATAGATTATTAATACAATGCCTAATGCTCATATACAATTGTTAATAAAAACTTTGATCATTATCATAATTTTATCACACAGTTTACACAATTTATTAAAACCAGAGGGGGTTTTTTGTCGACGCGTTTCGGTGGACAGGCGGATAGCCCCACCTTCCTCAGGACAAATTAAAACACAACAATCTTTAAAGACCTCTGACGGTTCGTCGTTGCGTGGGTCTGTCTGACACGATTATGTATTAATAAAATCGATCTCCTTAAATTTTTTGGAAGGTAATTATATTTGATTGTGCAGTTCCTGGCTCCTAATCTTTATTATCAGGTCGCTGTCTCTTGCTGAGTATTATTCTGCTTTCTTTCAATTGTCCTTTTCTTGATTATTTATTTATATTATGCCACTTGGTCTTTTGTTCGTGTTTGTTCAATTGTCCACATGTTGTAATCTGAAGTACTTTGTGGCTCTTCCGAAAAGGCAACCGTGCTCTCAGGCCAGGTTCACTCCAGGAGGGGGAGACAGCTTTGTGAGAGGTAGCCACAATCCATTTAGGTGCAAGCGACCACTCATCCCACTACTCTAAATGAAGCTAGGTCTATTTAGCCTGGCAATAAGTCTCCCAGGAAAAGCAGAACACACCTCAACTTACCCCTTGTATCTGCATAGTGTGAATACACATCCCCCAGCTCCTGTCACTCTCAACCCAGACAGTAAATGCACAAACATGCAGAGCCACTGGATGGTTAAGCAAGCGTGGCATTTTCAAACACAATATAAAAATCATCTTTACTAAAAGATGTATTTTTGAATTCTGAGTCCTAGAAGCCTAAACTCAATTTCTCCATCTTGTCCCAATGGAAAGGTACGCTTGTAAAATGTTACAGGGCAGCTCTAATAATAGCCTACGGAACAGACAGCCTTTCAATATGAAAAATGAAAAACTGTATTTCATTATCAGAACATGTAAATCTCCCCAATTAGTAGGGTGCAGTGTATGTGAAAGATAGGACATGTACTGGTGTACCTGGACCCTACCGGAGGGGTACCTTACATGTAAGAAAGGGGGGGGGGGGGTTATAGCCTGGCAAGTACTTGCCGGGTCAACATGGCAGTAAAAAGTGCTCGCAGATATTGTGGAGGCAGGTCGATCTCTTTGAAAGGCTACTTGTGGGAGTGGCACAACTAGTGCTGCAAGCCCACTAGTAGCATTTGCTTTACAGGCCCTGGGCACAAACAGTGCACTGTACTAGTAAATCAAATGTCCCAATCACGAAAAACCAAATCATAACAATTTACAGTAGGAGCACTTGCACTTTAGCACTGAATAGCTGAGAAGAACAAGTTACTTACCTTCAGTAACGATATATCTGTAAGAAAAATTAGTTAGTGATAGATTTCTTACCTTAGAATTACCCCCAGATGCAAGACTGGATCCAGAAAGTTTGTCAGCAGTATCCCTGCGCGTCGGTAGGCGTCATTGTGCAGCTCCGCGTAAGTCGTTGCCGTCGTAGTCGCCGAGATTACGTCATCCGCGCTACTTATACGCGCCGACTGACCTCAGTTCTGTACGCGACTTTTGGCGCCAGGAATGGAGAGCCATGCAGGATACTGACCACTGGTGCATTGAAACTAGGACCCTGAAAGGGATGACCTTAACGCTAGAAATCAGTTTGCAGAACGGGGAGGATGGGTGGGGAAGTAAGGAATCCATCACTAACTAATGTTTCTTGCAGATATATCGTTACCCAAGTTAAGTAACTTGTTCATCTGAAAGAAACACGTTAGTGATAGATTCCTTACCTTAGAATAGATAACCCAGCAATACCAACCCCGGTGGTATGTCTGCAACCGAAGATCACATCAAAAAGTCACGGAGAACAGAACAGTCAAATAAGCCATCTCTCCGGACTGGACTGTCCCAATGCAGTAGTAGCAACTGTCGCCCTGGTAGAATGGGCGCCCAAACCCCATTGGAGGTTCCTTTTTAGCCAGAGAATAACAGGCCTCGATACACAAGACGATCATCCTCTTTGTGTACAGCCCAGCCTTTCTTGGCGCCTACTTAGCCAACAAAGAGCTGGTCATCGACCCGAAACGGTCTGCGATTCAGGTAGAATGAGAGCGTACATTTTGGGTCTAGACGGTAGATAGAGCCTCTCTTCCTCTCTGGAAGGGTGCGGAGGCGGGAAGAAAGTGGGCAAGGTGATAGTTTGCCGATGTGGAAGGCAGTGAAAACCTTTGGCAAGAAGGAAGGAGGAATGTGAAGCACAACCTTATCCGGATGAACCGACAGAAAGGGAGGTTTACAGGAAAGAGCCTGGAGCTCACTCACGTGCCTAACGGAGGTGATGGCAACCAGGAAGGCAGTCTTCATAGTCAATAAACGAAGAGGACAGTTGTGAAGTGGCTCAAATGAGTAAGAACTAGATTCAAGTCCCACTGCGGCATAACAAACGGAATACGAGGGAAAAGGTGTGCAATGCCTTTGAGAAATCTATTTACAACAGTGGACTTGAAAAGAGAGGGCTGTTCAGGAAGCCTGAGAAAGGCTGAAATCGCAGAAAGCCCTTAATAGTGCCCAGAGCACAGCCCTGCTGTGCCAGAGAAAAAAGGAACAAAAGGACTTGTGAAAGAGGATCCACAGCCTTTTCTGTGCACCATGCCGCAAATTTGTTCCACCTGCAGACGTACACCGATTTAGTGGAGGGACGCCTGGCTGCCAGAATTATATTACAGACTTCAGGAGGCAAGTCAAATGGACTCAACTGTCGCCGCTCAATCTCCACACATGTAGGTGGAGACTGGACAGGTTCAGTTGGAGAACCATCCCCTGCTGCTGCGACAGAAGATCTTCCCGAAGAGGCAGTCGGATCGGGGGATCCATGCTCATTTTGAGTAGCTCGGGATACCAAACTCTTCGAGCCCAGTCCGGAACCACAAGAATAACTTGGGCCCGGTTGCGCCTGATCTTCAGCACTCTGGGAAGAAGTGGTATAGGCAGAAAGGCGTACAATAGACCGCAGCTTCACTGGTGACAAAAAGCATCGCCGAGCAATGCCAACTTGGAAATTCCAACACACTGGAGAGGACATTGCGTGTTTCCCTTCGTTGGCGAACAGATCTAGGCTCTCCCCACTGTTGAAAGAGACCTTGTGCCAACTCCGAGTGAAGACGCCATTCGTGATCCATCATGCACCCGAGGCGGAGTCCGTCCTGGCATTCAAGGAAACTGCCAAGTGTTGAACCGTCAAGGAAATGCCTTGATGTTCCAGCCATGTCCAGAGACCCAGAGCCTCCTGACATAGGGTCCACGACCCCACCCCGCCTTGCTTGTTGCAATACCACAAGGCGGTGGAGTTGTCTGAACACCTGCACTACTTTCCCCTTGATACAGGGAAGGAATGCCTTCAGTGCAAGTAGGATCGCCCGGAGCTCCAGAAAGTTGATATGGAGCCTGGACTCCGCCGGAGAGCAGAGGCCTCTGAGCTCTGCCTCTCCCAAATGGCCGCCCCATCCCAGGAGGGACGCATCAGTCACCGCAGTGTGCTCCGGTTGGGGAAGGGAGAGTGATCTGCCGCTGACCCAATGCTGGTCTGTGAGCCACCACTGCAACTGCTGTGCAGTGCTCTCCGAGATCTGGACGTGCTCTGTCAGGTACCCTTGATGCTGTGCCATCTGGAACTTCAGATCCCACCGCAGAGCCTGCATATGCTATCTGGCATGATTGGTCAGCAGGATGCAGGAGGCCATGAGGCCCAGCAGCCTCAAGGTCATCTGGACCGAAACCCAGGACAAGGGCCCAACGATCAGAATTATAGCCTGAATGTCCCGGACTCGCTGTTCGGGAGGATAATCCCGAAACTGCGCCGTGTCCAGAACTGCTCCGATAAATGCAGGAGGTCGGCCGTAGTCTGGAGGTGGGAGACTACTCCCTGGGGCGAGCCCGCCTTCAACAGCCAGCCGTTGAGATAGGGGGAAGACTGAAACCCCTGAACTGGTCAGATGAGCTGTGACCACCGCCATTCACTTTCGTGAACACCCGAGGGGCACTGGTAAGGCCGAAAGGGAGCACGGTGAACTGAAAGTGCTTGTGACCTACCGTGAACTGCAGTTAACGCCGGAAGGACCGGAATATGAAAATAAGCGTCCAGCAAGTCCAACGCAAGCATCCAGTCTTGCGGGTCTAGGGCAGACCAGACCTGAGCAAGTGTGAGCATCTTGAACTTCTCCTTCGGGACGAAGCAATTGACGTTCCGAAGGTCTAAGATAGGACGCAAGCCCTTGTCCTTCTTTGAAACCAGGAAGTAGTGGGAGTAACAACCACAACCTACTTCTGGCGTCGGAGCGCGCTTGATGGCCCCCTTGGCCAAGAGAGCCGCAACTTCCTGTTGGAGAAGTACCAAGTGGGCCCCCATCCTGGCAGCAGCGGGAAACGCCGCAGCGGAAAAGGGTTGTCCAACCTCCTGGGGAGTATCAACAGTAGTACCTGTATTCAAGAAGGGAGATCTAAACTGTACTATAAACTAAAGGCCCATCTCCCTAATTGATTCTATCGTAAAAGTTCTAGGGGGCGTTATATTAAAGAGGTTGACTACCTGGGCGGAGGAGAAAAATTATTTCTCATATTTAGTACGGGATCCGCACAGAGCACTCAACCATGGCCCAATGCCTAAATCTCGATTTGATCTCTATTTGGTAAACCCTTTCACGTCCGGGGACTATCTACATGGCCTTCATGGACCTGTCCTCGGCTTTCGACTGTCAACCGGGGAAAGTTGTGGCAGTCCATGGAGGCCATGGGGGTAGAACAATACTTGGTTAACTTCCTAAAAGATCTACATAGAGACACCAAGGCAAACATTAGATACACCATAGATCTTAAGGTAACAAGAAATTTTATTACCAGCCGGGAGGTCAGGCAGGGGTGCATTTTGGTCCCCTTCCTTTTTAACCTCTATATAAATGACCTTGAAGAACTATTAGTTGAGACAGGGGCTGACTATCCCTATGTGGGACGACGGGGACTGCCCTTTCTGCTGTACGCGGACAATGCTGTCCTTTTAGCCTACACCCCGAAAGGGCTACAAACCCTACTCGATGCCTTTCACGGGTTTATGGCTAGTCGAGACCTATCCATAAACACAAAATCCTACGTGATGCAGGTGGGGAAAGGAGCTAAAAAACAGTACCCCTTTAAGGTTAATGGTATCAGGGTGCCTACATGTACTTCTTTCTCCTACCTGGGTATTCTTCTAGATCATCAGTTAAACTGGGCCACACTCTTGAATAAGAAAATGGGAGAAGTTACCAGGGCTAATGCAGCGCTCTTCGATTTTGCCGCGAGAATGCGTAACAGACCAGTGGCGGCCATGTTGAAGGTTTATCGTGCAAAGAGTATCTCGATAGCCAGCTATGGAAGCGATCTATGGGGATACTGCAACCTAGAGGGCCTCCAGGTGGTCGAAAATAAATTCCTAAAGCAGCTCTTGTGTGTCCCCCAGGGGACCCTGAACATGTCTGTGCATGAAGAGACTGGCACGCCTTTTATTAGGGATACCCTGTCCTTGCGACCCCTCACTTTTTGGCTACAATGTTGGCTTAACAAACAGCTTGGCCTTACTCATTGCCTCCTAAAAGAGATCTGAAGCCTAGATTGTATGACCAAAATCCCTTGGATTAAATATCTTAAAATTAGCTTTAGCAGGGAGGGACGCTTGGAATTGTTTTTAAAACCGGCAGGAATCACCAGTAAAGACAACACCTATATTAAACAGTCCTTTATTGCACGCAAAAAAATGGAAAGGGAGGAAAAGGATCTGTTGAAGCCCAATGTGCGCCTCCATTTGATGCTCAAAACCTCGCCTGATGAAGAACCATATTTACTTTGGCCACTACCAGCTTATGAGCGTTTTTTATTAATCAGGTTAGGTTTAATTTGTTTAATCTATTATTAGCAGTCCCAAGGGGGTGTCATAATGGGATAGTGTTAGCACCCTGTGGCTGCGACAACTTATCTCCACAGGATTTGTTGCACTATGTTTTTTTGTAAATATTATGAATTCCTCAGGGCTTTTTATCTTAAACCTATTTTAAAAAGGCTGAATTTTGTACAAGTGCGTCCTGTATTATTTTATTTACAATTGTTAAAACCGGATTGTATACCCCATGTGGCCGGTTTTTTAAAAAGCTCATTGAAGTATCGAAAATGTTTGGACACCTAGAACTGAATAAGTAACCACCAGATTGAGGCTCTCCTTAATGTGCTATTTTAATATCAATGTACCTTGTATTATGTATTTTAATTGAAATCGTGAAATGTATCTTGCTCTATGAACTTTTATGGTTTTGTATCAGAAAACCGAATAAAGAATTTTTGAATTAAGTGATCACCCGAAATGCGGTGGTACAGAAGCAGCATGGCTGGAGGGGTAGTCTCGAAGGGGAGTGAGTAGCCCCTTCGGACTATTTGTAATTCCCACCTGTCCGAAGTGATGGTGCGCTAGTGTGGGAGGCGATGGCTGGGGTACTAAAGCGGGTCCATAAGGCTGCAGCACAAATTGTGCCACTCTAAGGGACCCCTCGCTAAGCACATGTAAGTCTGCCATTGCAGGCTGCGTATCTTGGGTGCTGACAAAAGTGAAAACACGATATGTCACACACCCATGTGTGCCATGTCACCTACCATTGTATATGATATATGTAAGTCACCCCTACATTAGGCCTGATATCCCTGTAGTAGGGTGCGTAATATTATATGTGAGAGCATATCTGCATGAGCAGATAAGCCCCAGTACTGGTCAGTTCTATTACTACCAGTGCAAGTGACCAGGGAAGCCATCTTAAACCATGAACTGGTGAAAACGAATTCCCTGGCTATAGGATGGCTTCACTGAAAATAGGGATGTTTGGTAACAGACATATCGTATTGGTAAACCCACCCTGATGCCAGGGTTGGATTTACCAATCATGCACCCAGAGGGCACCTTAAATGTGCCTCCTGAAAACATGCCAGCCTCTAATGGGCTTGCTGACTGGCCTCTGCCAGCCTGCCACCAAAGACACTGTTCTGACCTCCTAGGGTGAGAGCCGTTGCTCTCAGAAGGCCCAGAACAAAAGCCTGTCTGGGAAGAGAGTGTAACACCCCCTCCCACAGGATGATTTGCTGATTAGCCTCCTTGGGCTGGCGAGCTTCGAAGAAGTTGCTGCTTTTGGAATGAGAATCTGGCTCCCCTCATAGGAGTGGAAGTCACTCGCCCTGTCCAGAGCTCCCTTGGCACCTGGACAGGTTGGAAAATTAGTCAGGTAGGCATGCCAACTCCAGGCTAGTACCACCCCCAAGGTGGACAACTGCGAGTTGAACACGATTTTTCCAGAGGTAGCCATCTTTGTATTGGCTTTTTAAGGAATTCTGGGGCAGAGTTATGTCCACTTCCTAAAAGAAGTGATCATATAAGGGTCGTAGTGACCCCAAGGGTCAGCAGCCCATTGGCTACTACTCTAGTATTTAGGGGAGTCCCTGGCACCAGAGAAGCAGATCCTAACGACCAGAAGAGAGAGGACACCAAAGAGCTGCAGAAGAGGAGAGAAGAAGCAGCTGACCTGGTATCAACCCAGTCGGTCTGACTGCATCTCTCGTCAAAAACTGCGTCAAAGTTGACTAGTCTTGCAGCTGGGGCTCCTGAAACTTGGGTAAACTGACTGCCTTAAAAAAAAGACTCAAGATCTCCTGTGAACAGTGGACCTATTCAGCAAAAGCTCCAAAAGGTAGACTCGAAGGCCTCCGGATACGTCAAAACCGGACTCCTTAAGTCACCACTGCACACGTTGCCTCTGACTCGAGTTGAAATGGGCCACTGGTGTCAACAAGCTCCCCAAGCCCTCCAGAGCTGGAGTCTATCGTAGTTTCGCCCCTTCTGGACTCCCAGACGCAGTCTGCAGCCTCTGTGCGCATGCCCCCCCCCCCTCTACCACGACTGCTGCAGTAAGGACAAACCAGACACCTAAAGACATCTCTAAACTCATCATCCCTGGGCCTTGGAAAAGAGGGCCAACAGTGTCCCCATCTTCCTCCGTACGAGAGCATCGTGAGGCTCGAGTTGCCCTGCTGGTTCAGCCAGACTGGCCAGAGCCTACAGCCTCTTTCCTCAGTGACCGATCTTCAATGAAATACATTGAGCTATCGATGCTGATTTGCACCCTGCACCCAGCTGCCTCTGTGCCAGTGGTGATGAACTGTTTGTGCTGCCTTGGACCTTGCCCACCACTCACCTTAACACCTGGAGATTAGTCTTTTAAGTCGCTGTACTCTACCTGTTTGCAGAACTTGTTCTTCCTTCCATAGGATAACACTGCAGAACTCAGAAATTGCCATAAGTGCCAACATTTTAAAGTGAAAAGAATTGCTATTTAAAAACGTACTTACCTGAACGTTTTTTCTGATGCCTAAGCATATTTTAAAATACTTGCTATTTTTAAAGATTGGTGTGGCTCTCCTTCTTAAGTTGTGTGTGCCATTTATTAATCGTGGTCTGTATTTGCAAATGTTTTTGTTAGAAGTGGGATTTCTGGTTGGCTAGGGCATGCGCCTAAGCCAGGCAGAGACCACCACTCTAGTCAGGGCAAGGGAGTTACACACCAAAGATAACCCCAGCTCACCCCCTTGGTAGCTTGGCACGAGCAGTCCGGCTTATCCCAGAGTCCATGTGTAAAGCGTTTGCGCAACACACACACACACACACACTAGCCACACCACAAAAGAAACAGAAAACAAGGTTATATAAATAAAATAGCCTTTGTATTATCCGTAAACACATTAGAACATGATCACAAATGTACACTGTGCCACCTGGCACTAGGTTATACTTTACAGGGGATTATAAAAAGGACAGGGCCAATCAGGCCGCTGTCATCACCATTACAACAGGTAAGTAATAAAAACCACCAGAAACTACTGGTTCCGATTCCTTGCATATATCACATAAAGCATAATCATTAGGCATGAGCATTAGGCATAAACACATTATGCATCATTACATTTAGAAGTGTAACACAGTAATACTCCCTAGGTGCATACATCACCTTAGGGCCTTGCTCCCTCCCAGCACACCAGGTGCTCACCAGCCAACAGGCCTTCCCCGCAATGCCCTATGTCAACAAAAGTCACGGAGCTAAATGTGGCGAGGGTGCAACTCACCCTTGTTTCCCTGATACCAAAGAAGAAATGCCCCGTTGTTGCAGCTGCCCGCAACCTCGCAGAACAGCTGTGTGCACAATACTAGGCACCAACAGTGCCTCTCCAGCCCCACTCACCGGGACTTCTATTGTGGGGCAAAAAAAAAAAAAAAAAAAATCCCCCCCAAAAAAAAGGAATGCCACCACTGTTGCAGCTGCCCGCACCCTGGTGGTGCAGCTGTGAAGAATCAGCACCGGCGCCAATAGTGCCTAGGGAGCCCCTCCTTCCCGGGGCTCATCTTGGTGCAACTGCCGCCTCAAATAGGCACCCGCCCAGCCCCACTCTCCGGGGCTGTCCTAGCGGCAGATGCGAGAAGCAGGATGGAGGCGGTCACTGAGGGAACCTGCAAGGCTCCGGCCCTCCTCTCCTGGGACACTGAGCCCGCAAGGATCTTTCTCCACTTGTCGGCACGCGGGACTCTCCTCCTCAGCGTGGGGAGCCCCACCCTCTCCCAGGCACGAGCTTGGCTGACTTCCTGCCGCGAGGCTCCTTCTGGCAAAACCCAGGGGGGATCACCTCAGCACAGAGCGAAGTCTCCGTTGATCCCCTCTCACCTTCTCCCGCAGCAGTCTCTGGCATTACGTGGGGTTTCCACCAGCACAGGAGCCCCGCACACCTCCAGGCAGCAGGTTTGCCTGACTTCCTCCTCTGGCGCGGCACTTCACACTCGGCCACGCCCCAGGTCAGGCGCTCCTTGCCTGGCTTTCGGTTGGCGTTGGTGGCTCCTTCTCGCTGCGGTGCAACACGAGTCCCCTGCTTGGATTCTGCAGGAGGAAAATGGGACAAGTTCCCACAACGCGCTTTTGATCCACGGGCACAGAGCAAGGAGCACAGCAATGCCACAATGCTCTTGGTGGCCCCAGCTGCAGCCAGCCGGTCGGCCACCCAAAGATCGGACAACGCTCCTCTCAGGGCAAAGGGGAATAAATCCAGAAATGCCCATCACGCGCTCTTGGCACACGGGTACCAAAAGCAGAGGGGCAGGGCACAGGCAGGCAAGCACGTAGGGACCACCAGGAAGCAGCAGATGGGTCCCACGGTGGTTCCTCCTTGCCCAGCAGTCCTTCTAGTCCCAAACAGGTACATAGTAGCACAGCTCATGGGGTCACAGCCCCAATACTTACTGTCTCTGTTCTCCCCCTTCCACAGGGCTCTGCGAGTGCGAGTGGTCCAAACCAGTTCTGAGGGCACTCACACCTTTCTCTAAAGGTGCACCAGTGTCAGTGTAGACTTTGGCCTCAGACACACCACAGGGGGGCGGAGCCAGCCTTGTGGAAGGCAGGCACAGTCTCATTCAGACCCAGATGCTACTCCTCCCACCACTCCAAACGCAGATTGGCCTATTCAGCCTAGTGCTGCTTCACCCAGCCCCGGTCACTCCAGAGCCAGACATGCAATACACATCAGGCAGGCACAAAGACACATAGCACAAAATGCCCACTTTTAAAAGTACATTTCGAAAATAGTGATAATAAACCTGCAAACACCATTGCGCAACATTTATTACCACTATTCCAAACATACCAAACTTGACCACTCTACTCTCAGATCAGGAATTACCACTGAAGCACATATCAGGGAATCCCCGAAGCATTCCTATGAGAGGGCAGCCTCACAGTAGTGACAAACCAAAATGGCTGTTTGTCACTACCAGGACATGCCACACATTTAAGGCACATGTCCTACCTTTTACCTACAATGCACCCTGCCCATAGGGCTAGCTAGGGCCTCCCTTGGGGGTGACTGATGTGTAGTAAAAGGGGGGTCATAGACATGGCACCCATTTTATGTGCCACGTCACAGAGGCAGTAAACTGCATGCACAGGCCCTTCAATGGCAGAGGCCTGAGACCGGTTTGAAAGGCTTCCTTGCGGGGTGGTGCAATCAGCGCTGCAAGCCCACCCGTAGCATTTAATTTACTGGCCCTGGGTATCTGGGATACTACTTTACAAGGGACGGACTGGTAAATTAAATTAGCCAAACAGATGTAGACCAATCTTACCACGTTTTACCATAGAGAGCACATGCACTTTATACTAGACAGCAGTGATAAACTGCCCAGAGTCCTAAAACCACCAACACCAGGTCAGAAAAAAAACTAGGCGGAAGGCAAAAGGTTCAAGGATGACCTTGCAAAAAGGGCCAAGTCCAACAGTCTTGCACTCATCTGTGTTAAGCTTTAGGTTGCTCGCCCACACTACCTCTAATAGAGCATCTCAGGTTTGCACAGCAGGCCCCTGTCCACTCATAAGGGAGACCCCTGGACTCTTTACATGAAATATAAGATTTCTGATAGATCACAAAGAGATGGTTTCCTACACATGGCCAACAGGACTTATTGGGAATGCAGAGTTTTTCACAACAGTAAATCCACTGGGCATGCGGAAGCTTTCCAAACAAGCACTACTCATGTAAAAAAGGGAATACCTCTGTGCATGTGGAGACTGGCAAATACCTAGTGTGCAACTGGAGCCTCTGATACCAGTTGCTGAGCATTTGGAAGTTCATTATACAAGCTGATAGACATGTGGAGGATGGCGATATCTGATGTCGAGCATTTCAAAGTTGACCGTTTGGGTGAGGGCCATACATATATTGCGGATCACATGGATGCTGTTTATATGTTTTACTGTGGGGATGAATACACCCATCACAGGCTTGTAGAGGATGCAAATAACCTTTGCTGTGCATGTGGGAACGGACACATTTCTATCTACCTGAAAGCTGGTTGTATCAGTTCCTGTAAATTGCCCATACTCGCTCATAGGTATGATGAATGCAAATATCGGTTTTAGTTGACAAATAAAATGGAAAGAATACAAATCATGCCTCTAAAATTCTATTTAGTTAAATAACCATCTATAAAGTTATCTTTAGATCTCACCACAGTTTAATTAGTGGTACAAACACCCCGGTAACTTTTTTTTTTTATTCCAGTCAAGTTTGTGACCAATCAGGTTTACGGTTGCAAGGTGTTTGGTGGGGACGATCTGCATTTTCAAAGTTCCATTGGGGTAATCCCCAAGCCGCCAATGAAATGGCCGTCATTCCTTTGTAGTTTTGCCAGTGTACCCCACACATACACAATCTGACAATCAATATTTTTAAACAATCTTGGAGGAAATCTAGAACCCTTGGAAAGCAGTGTGTAAATCCATTATACCATTGCCAGGACTACTTGCCTGATATGCACCATAGGGTACTATGCTTAACAAAGACTCCTGGGAGATAAACCCCTCATCTATCCTTTGGAGTGGTCTTTAAAACCACATTGGTGCTAAGGCAATTCCCGCTGCATGCTGATATTCTCTAAATCCCATTGTTCATGACAAGGTCAGCTCGTCATTAGCACAGGATCAGTGCACTGCATGACGAGCTGACCTTGTCATGAGCATGGAAGGGGTTAAATATTTGCATGCTTTACTTAAGTGATTAGAATGGTGTAATTTAAATTGCTGTTTGTCACTATTTTACACAAATGTGAGAGTGAGAATGGGCAACTCATTTAAGACTTCTAAAAGTTATTTTCAAGTTTTCCGAATTTAAATGTTACACACCCAATGCTCTTTCATCAATCTGGTCAATCCACCCCTCACCCGCAAAACAATTTGTGAGGGCCAAGCAAAACATATTTTTAAACATTAAATGAAATTAACAGATTACATGTGGATGGCTTGGGTACAATTAAAAAGGTACCTTTTCGTAAGAGTTCCGGGCACGATTGTATTGCACATTCTACTTTTGCATTCTCAAAGTAAGCTGCAACACTGTTAATCCGCTGCTGTCTGACTGGGACATCACTACCCTAAAGAAAAATAAATAGGAATTTTGACTACAGGCACTTCAAGATATACATCACAGAGATCAGCTATATTTCACTAATCTTCATTCTCCAAAAGACAGAACATAAGGGCCTATTCCGTTCACAAACCGCACTTTGGAATACATTTTTAGTACTAAAATAGTGCTATATAAATGCAATTATAACACAATACTCATGTACTACAAAATGCTATTCACAAACTTAAGTGGAGCCCTAAGCTTCACCTATCATTTCTATTTGGTGCTCTCCTCTCCATTTACAAAGGTCTTAACTTTAAATAAGAAAATAAAAAATTAAACTAATATGTTAATACAATTTACTAAATATTAAATATAAATATGATAGGGAGGGGTTTTTAAATTATTGAAATAATGAATAGAAATGAAAATCAATATTTTTAAATATTTAGAGCCCAATTGTGGTGCCTTCGGAAACTGCTCCGACCCTTGGTTGGAGCCATTCCTATGCCATCGTAATCGGCTGTTCGGATTCCTTTCTGACCATTTTGATGGGGTCGTTCGGAAAGTAATCCAAACGGGGTTTCTGAATAGCCTCTCGACTGGCTCAAAGAGCACGTCTGCCATTCGGAAAGCCTCCAGTAATCCCTCAGGTGGCTCTTTCAGTCCGAGGGATTACAACGGCAGACTCAAACAACCTTTGGAAATCCGACTTTGAGGGCCCTCATGGGTACAAGGCCTCCGGATGGCAGCCTTGGGGGCACCTATGGGGCCCCCATGTTGATCCCTACACCTCATGGCAGGCACCTCAAGGTACCTGCCACGGGATACAGGGATGAAATGTACCTCAACTCTTTACAATGAGAGCATGCATTCGGTTCAGAATGCATGCTCCCACAGTAAAGAATAGGAACGCAACCAAACGGTCTTCGGTCGCATCCTAATAGCTGGGTTATGACCAACGACAGGAGGTCGTTCGAACCCAGTTCCCAAAGATGTTGGACGGACTCCGGTCCGGTCGACAACGTAAGGGGACCCTTCTTTTGATGAGTGGTACTATAAAAAAATGGTTCTGGGTTATTAACCATTTGAAGTAAAATTTACATTTCTATTTTACATTAAAATAAGCACAATTTTTTTTTAATAATTTAACTTTATTATTTTTCTCTATAGTTTAACATAGTGATATCTAAGTCCTGGTGGCAGATATCTCTGGCTATGTGTGCAAAGTTATTAGTTTGAGGGGGTACAGGCAACTTAGTCTGCATCTAGTTTTAAAAAAAAATTGCACTTGGAAACAGTGAATAGTAAAAAATAAATGTAATGTTATCACCAGGAGCAACAGTAAGTTCACGCATGAATAAACCGACATTTGTAAATTTTACTTTGTGAACAGGGCGTGGAGTGTGCGCATATATTACAAGCAACATAAACCAATGTAACTACCATAAGATTTTTCTTTTCATTTTTTTCCAATTAACAGCATAACAAAACACGATTGCCAGCAAAAAACACAATGCCAAAACAATTTCCCAAAACTGCTGCATTAAATATAGAAAAGATAGAGCGACAACATCAAAAGATGCATTGGTCATTTTTTTGTAGGTGTTTGGAACGAATGCAAAATTAACAGGCAGGAGTCAGAGTATGGCTATACATGATCTTGGCTTCATTAATATTTCGTGAGAAATACCAAGGAGAGGCGCTAATCTTTGTACTCAATGGCTCTTAAGGTAATTACGAGGCTGGAATGGAACAGATCTTGGAATATGATCACAGGCATCGGTAGTCCCTACTATCATCGGAGGGTACTATCAGAGCATTCTTCTTCAACTGGGTCTTGCAGATGGGGTAGGGGTAGGAAAATGGCCAAGGTGCCCTCGGGGAGATTTAAAACAGAAGCATTACATTGCACCCAGTTTCAGAAATACATTTGTGGGGCTAATATCTTAACAAGCATGATAGAACTGACCACCAGAGGCAGCCACACATCTATACTTGGTAAATGATGCTCAGATAAAATTGCAAAGACTGAACTGAAATAAAATTAAAAGGAGGATTACACAACGAAATTCTTTGAACAGCAATGGGGGAGAATTGGCATGCAGGTTAGAAACGCGACTTCTAATACTTGGTTTAAAGTGGCACAATTTAAAATAATGTCCCGATTCTACATGACATCAATAATACCATATAGGAGTGTCTACAACAGGAACCATGGGTGCCCTAAAATCAATCAGATGGGGCTACTTTGTGTCACCTCGTTTGGGATGGTCTTAGAATAGAGACACATGTTGTGGTTATTGAAGTTCTTGCTGAAATACAATAAGGAAGTGTTAAAAAAAAGGGAGGGTCCGAAAAATAAAATACTGAAACAAGTGAAAAAAAAAATATCTATCTATATCTCAGGAGAATAAAAAGTTAGAGTTTCGTAATATGAGTGTTTACGCAAGGCCACTTTAAGATGCATACATATTCAAAAAGGGCAATGCTTGTTTTGAATTAGCCAAGTTATTTTTGTACCTGAAAAGAAACTCTCTCAACCTTTGCCATTACCGTCACTGCACGGATTTAAGTATCAATAAATGGAATTAAATTACACAGTGGTTTATCAAAATATATATATATTTTTAACTATAGCTACAAGATTGCCGCAGGGTAGGAGCTCGGAATTCGAGCTCCCAGCTGGGGGTCATAAACAATCTGAAAATCCCACCGACCCCCCACATCCACAAAACCAAAAGAATCAGGACTCATCAGAACCGATCAGGAGAAGAACCGGGGTGACAGCGAGCCTGTATTCGGAGTGAGCTCAGTGCCCGATGCATCTAGGACGGCTCTCGCTCCTGTCTGCGGGCTTTGTCGTGACGGTGCCCGCCAAACGACCCCTGGACAGCACTGATCTGGACCTGCGGTGAGTTGCGAGGCAGACGGTGGGCCACACCTGGGCACAGGTTGCTGGGAGCCTGGTTCGGAGTGCATTTCTCCGCCGGTTCTCCCTAGAATGCCGTCCCGATAGAGGGACGACTGACTTACCCCAAAATGGCTACTCCCGCTGCACTCGCAGCTCTCCCCACAGCTCATAATAAGCCCCGCCACGCACCGGAACACCTAGAGGAGAAAATCCAGACTTCCTCCCACTATGCCCAGACCGTAGGAGTCCTTTGATTGAAGACACTGGCTATTGGACCTACGAGGAGCACCGTCTCGTAAGTTGAGACTGCCTGACCCGAAGATGGCCGGCTCGGTCCCTCCACCCCTGTGATTCTGTCTCCCTTGAGACCTCTTAACCAGACGCGGATTGCACCTTACTCTCAATATCTTCAACGTCAAACAACTCACCCTCATCTCACGGCCAGTCGGTACGCATCCAGGAAAGTTCACCACTCTATTGCTTGATTGGCTGGACCCAGTGATGGCTGCCACCCGGTAACTTATGACCACTCGAAGTTACGAGAGTGACCCGGGCCATCCATATGAAGGGGGCCTCCTCCCAGACCACGGACACACCCTCCCTTGCACCACAGGGCTTTACTCATCTTTACTAATCTTAAGAACGTCGACCTGGCTCAACAATCTCTGTCCCAACGTTTAGACCTGATCTCATGATGGCCGCCCTCCCACTTTCCTCTGGGCTATAGAGAATCATGGGGGCAGACTGAATTTCTAACTCTCATGGACTCGTCCCCCCTGCCGGATTTCAAGTTGGCCACCTCAGTGAGACCCTTCGAGATACTCTTTCCTCCCCAGGTCTAAAATCATTGGCCTTCGTTCGGACCTCGACCAGCTCTCAATCGACCATACTCCCGCTCACCCACCAAGGCCTTTACTCTGAGAACTTTCCATTGACAGCTAAGACCAAGCCATTTTGACTGATGCCCAGTGGAGCTACTTCACGAGCTAAAGGGGAGATGGGTTATGGATTCCCTCTTTGATCATCACCTACCCAGACAGTCTTTGAGCAAACCCTCCTGCGTCACTGCCGACCTTATCTCCCTCCTCCCCCTACCCCTCTCTGCTCTACTCCTTTCCACTTTCCAGGTACTGACCTTTGCCCTCACCTGTCCTGGCCCTTAGTCCCCACCCTGTTTATCTGTGAATTTTCCCCCATCAATTGAGACCTAGCTATTTTGTCTGATGGATCTACCTGGTTTATCTAAAGGGGAGACGGGCCCAATCAATCAATCATAGTACTTATAAACCGCACTACTTACCCATGAGGGTCCCAAGGCGATGTGGGTGGGGGTGGGGGGTGCTGCTACGGCTCGAAGAGCCAGGTCTCGAGGTGTCTTCTGAAGATGAGCAGGTCCTGGGTCAGTCATAGGTGGGTGGGGAGGGTGTTCCAGGTCTTGGCGGCGAGGAATGAGAAGGACCTGCCGCCGAAGGTTGTACTTTGGATGCGGGGGACAGCGGCGAGGGAGAGGCTGGCAGAGCGGAGCTGTCGGGTGGGGGTGTAGAAGCCGAGTCGGCCGTTGAGGTAGACTGGTCCGGTAATGTGGAGGGCTTTGTGTGCGTGGGTGAGTAGCTTGAAGTGATCCTCTTTTCGACGGGAAGCCAGTGTAGGTTCTTCAGGTGGGGGTGCTGTGGTGAGGGACGTTGAGGATCAGTCGGGCAGATGAGTTTTGAATGCGTTGCAATCGTCGTAAGTGTTTGGCCGGGATACCTGCGTAGAGTGCGTTGCCGTAGTCCAGCCTGCTGCTGACGAGGGCCTGGGTTACCGTTTTTATTGTTTCGGTGGGGATCCACTTGTAGATTCTGCCGAGCGTGTTGTAGCAGGCAGAGGAGACGGCGTTGACCTGCTTCGACATGGAGTGGGAGGAGTCGAGGAGGATTCCCGGGTTGCGTGTGTGGCCGGTGGGTGTCGGTGCTGTTCCCAGCACGGTTGGCCGCCATGAGTTATCCCAGGCTGAAGGAGTGGATCAAGAGGATGAGGACCTCCGTTTGTCTGAGTTCAGCTTCAGTCGGCTGTTCTTCATCCATTCGGTGACGGCCCTCATTCCCTTGTGGTGGTTGGTTTTAGCGGTGGGCGGGTCTATGGTGAGGGAGAGGATCAGCTGGGTGTCGTCGGCGTATATGATGTTGAGATTGTGCTGTCGAGCGACGTGGGCGAGGGGGGCCATGTAGACGTTGAACAGTGTCGGGCTGAGGGATGAGCCCTGGGGTACACCGCAGATTATGTCTGTGGCTTTGGAGCGTAAGGGGGGAGGCAGACGCTCTGGGTTCTGCCAGAGAGGAAGGAGGTGGTCCAGTCCAGGGCCTTCTCTTGGATTCCGACTTCTTGGAGGCGTATCTTTAGTGTGCAGTTTCAGACCGTGTCCAAGGCGGCCGACAGGTCCAAGAGGATGAGGGCTGATGTTTCACCGTGGTCTAGTTGGATTCGGATGTCGTCCGTGGTGGCAATGAGGGCTGTCTCGGTGCTGTGGTATCTTCGGAATCCGGACTGGAATGAGTCAAGGATGTTGTTGTCCTCGAGGTAGCAGGTCAGTTGCGTGTTGACTACTTTCTCTATGACCTTCGCCGGAAACGGGAGCAGGGAGATGGGCCGGAAGTTCTTGAGGTTTGCCTTTCGTTTCTTGAGAAGGGCGTAGATCTCGACGTGCTTCCAGCTTTCCGAGAATATGGCTGTCTCGAGGGAGATGTTGATTACTTTCCGTAGTTGGGGTGCGACGGCTGCATCTGCTTTGTTGAGTATGTGGTGTGGGCAGGGGTCTGATGGAGATCCTGAGTGGATGGAGTTCATGATCTTGCGTGTTTTGTCGTCGTTGACGTTGGCCCAGGCGGTTGGTGCGGGGGTTGTTCGCACGGTTGGAGGAGTCTGGCTTTGTTGCGGCGGTTGTGGTGTTGACGCTGTCATGGATGTCAGCGATCTTGTGGTGGAAGAAGACGGCCAGCGAGTCGCACAGTTCTTGCGAGGGAGGTATGTCGGTGTTAGAGCTGGGGTTGGAGAGTTCCTTCACGATGCTGAAGAGCTCTTTGCTGTCGTGGGCGTTGTTGTCCAGGTAGTTTTTGAAGGATGATCTCTTGGCTCATCTGAGGAGGTTGTGATGTCCTTTTGTCTCTCCTGTCGTCTCTTCCCACACCCTCTCTCTATTTATGTCACGCCTTCTCTCAATGTATTGCTTATATTTTACATAATGTGTAATTGTTATCATTTTCGGTTACATTGTGGAAACTAATGTAAAGCGCTCCGATACCTTCAGGTCTAGCCAGGGCTATATAAAACTCTTTAAATAAACAAACAAAAACAACAAAAAGATAAATAGATAGACGACATGGCTCTGAAACACACATTTACATAAGACTAATAGATTGCTGTCCTCTCACGAAACATTGAGTGAAAACACCGCAGGTTCAATCTAGACATTCTTGGAAACAAACTGAGTTGTAGCTCTGGAATTACTGGCTTACTTATCATAAGTTTGCTATTTTGGGGCCTTTACTGCTGACATGTTCCACCAGCTCTGAGCAGGAGGAAAATGCCATAAGACTTGCATAAGCTTTTATAAGTTTTCTTTTCGCCCTCAGTAAAACGGATACTCCCAGATTCGTGTACATCATAACACTAAGTTTTTGGAAAAAACATGTTTCTGAGATGTCATGGCTCTGACACACGTGTCAATGGATTCTTGTTCTCATGTAACACATTGAGTAAAAACACAGTAGGTTCAATCTAGACCCACTTGGATACAAAAGGTATTTATTACATAACATCATTTGGGCTTAATAATATTTGGAGACTCTAACATGCTTTTATGGGACTCTAGAGCAGAGGTCTTCAAAATGTGGCTCTTTTTGGAACAGAATTACTTCATTATTTTGCCAGTTTTCCACATGCTAACAATGTCTGGGCAAAGGTTTCTCCTCATTAGTCCAGTTTATCACCCAAAGACAGCAATATGCAACAGAAAGGTGATTAGATAAACTTTGCGATGGGCCTTAGCCTGTGCTGCAGGACGCATTGTTGCAGGTTTATTATCTCTGTATCCGCTTGAGCTAGAATCATTTTTTTGGGTTAAAATCTGCAGATTATACAGCAGATGGTTGATTATGCAGCAAATCCATAATTATGTAGGCTGCTCAAAATTATTTCGTTTTTAAGCTATAACAAGTGTTTTCAAAGAATATCTTTTAGTAATAGGTAATACACTGTACCTAGTGCGAAATGTTTTATAAGCCCATTAAGAGAAGGCTTGTCAAAACTTAATACCCTTAGGTAAACTCTCAAAAAGAATCAATCTGTATCACAATGAAGATTCTAGTGACTCCATAAACTAAACCCTGTACTCGTTTCGAGCAGCCTTTGCATATGGTGATTAACCAATTGCACACATTTACCTTTCTTTCAGATAGCAAGTACCCCGTTGAGAATGCCCGTTTCTGGTTTAGTTCCCTAGCCATGGATAATATCCAAGAGATGACCCAGAGGAGAGGGTGCTATGTGGGCGGGGGGGCTAACCATTTCATTTACAAACAGACAGACACAGCTTCCTCGTGGAGATGGCTCCAGAGGAAGGAAGAGATTTATTTTTAAATGGCCATCACTGGCATCAGTGTGACAAGTGCAGTGACAATGGGGCCATGCTATGAGAGGCCACTGCACCCAAATTATGTCTGTGCTACTAGCAAAGATATGGGTGGAAATGCTATTTCGCTGTTGGGCCATAATGCTAACTGACCCTTGCTGTAAAGGGCAGAGGTCCAAAGCAACAGAGGCTAAGCTATGTGCTTCCTCCCCTTTTCAAGAGGGAGCCAGCTTTGGTACTCAGGCCTAGAAGTGATGGCCAGTGGCACGGGTAGAGGAGTAGGTATCATTTGTGCAGCAGATGCAGTGTCACAGGGGTCCAGGCGTGTGAGGCACCTTCTAAACCCCAATTAGTAGGTTTTAATATCCTTCCTTGCTTACTTTAGGACACAGTGCACCACTGCTGTGCCAGTGTTGCTTTGTGCTTTGGACCAGCGGCCCAAGAGAGGAAAATTTAAGCAGGGGGGAGACCTCTTATCTTAAGTCTCAGAGAGATGGCAGAGCGGAGAATGGGGCATGATGGAGGCCAATGTCTTCAACAAGGTCTAGAGTAGACTGCCCTCTTTGTCAGTCAGTTGCTCTCATTACTAAAGCAGGTGCAATGGCACCAGGGCCATGAGTTTGAGAGGCCCACCACATAACAATTATGACTGCCTTATTTTATAAAAGAGGATTGGAGGCTCATTTTCCTGGTTAGCATTAGGATTGAGTGCGCCCTTGCTGCTAAGTGCTGGGCAACATGTGGAATATCATTTCATTCCATTCCGAAAGACAGAAAATCTGTTTCAAGATTGGAGTGATGGTCAGGCATGGAGGGAAAGGGAAGAAAGAGGCACAGGACACACAGTTTGCGACTCAGAGCTGCGGCTATCATTAGCACAACCAGTGCAGTTGCATAGGGTTCCAAAGTGCGAGGGGCTCACGACACCCAAAGTCTAGATATTAGTGCTTTTGCTTAATATATTCTTGCTCTTTTGTAAGTCTCATATTTGCTGTGGATTGGAGCTACATAAAAAGTACCCTGAAATTATACTCCTGCTCCCTGCATTTAGCCGTGACCCTTCCACTCTCCCAAGTACTGCCATGAAGTTTTTTGAGGGGGGGGCGGGGGGGAAGACTTAAAAATATTTAGCTTATGGGGAGGCTCACAGCAAAAAAGTTTGAAGACCTCTGCATGTATGGTTTCAATTTCATTGCAAGTTTAAAAAACAGGACACAACTTTCATAATTATCACATGAAACAGAGGGTAAAGTGGCAGCAAAAACTCTGGTGGTTGGACAATGCATAACATCATTATTGCAAAGCATCTTTCACAAATAAGGGCTTTCTTACCTGAAACTCATTTACATACTGTGCCATTATAAACTCATGGCGTTCACTTGCTGCAGGCTCCGTTAAAATATCAGGCAAACATTTATGACCTTGTCTTCTTTTCTGCGAGGCAGTGCCATTCACATGCGAGTCAAAACCAACATTACCAGGAAGCTGAAATCTCTGATCTTGTGGACCGAATGGGCCCATAACCTCATCTGGCCAAACTGTTCTTGGACCTAAAAAAAACAAAAGTTTGACTGGTATACCACTTTGAAACCACATTTTTTCCACACAAAATTGCCCAATGAAAAAGTTATTCTTTGCAATTATAACGATAATGTTCCTATCGACCTTATTGGAAATACACATTAACTTAGAACATCACATGTGAAAGTATATCTAGTTGACAGATTCAAAGACTGAGCTATCTACACTACAATTATCCTTACTTGATTAACAAAGGAGAAGAAAACCGTGCATCAGCTCTGGTAAGAACATCTAGGTGAAAAAAGGTTAAATCTAACCTCACAAAATTGCATTTCCTTACTGTAGAAATGAGAGGGAGGTTCAATTTACAGGAGGTTTCCTTTCTTCTTCTCCAATATTAGTTAAGGCAATTCATATCTTCCACACGAAGCAAGCTCGTAAGTTAAGAAAATACTGGATACACAATGAATAATCCTGCTTGTTATTAGTCAGTCAGCAAAGATCTGTATTTAGCATTTTTCATGTACATGTACATCAGTAAAATCGTTCTGCATGACTATTACAGGTATGATTTCCACCTCATAACTTCAGTCAGCAGTACAATATCTCAACACCTCCTACCAAACCACTTTCAACTTCAGTCGAATTGTCAGTATCTCACTGATATTTTAGGCATAGGTTTCCCCATTTCTTTTTAATGGATGAAATGAAAGTGCCATATATCCTGGGTCTCCCATCACCTGGGTCTCCCATCACCTAACAGCCCCTCACATTTAAGAAATAACTATGCTGTACAAGTGTAGTCAGCAAGCAAGTAGGGAACCACCACTTGTTCTGCCACGACAAGGACTATCTGGAAAATACAGTAGGGTTTATGCTAACAGTACCCAACAAGTAATGAGGTTTAAAGATATGTGTTCCGATTATTAAGAGCAGTCGGATATCAAGTAGCAACATAATTAATGAAAACTCCCGACTCTTGTGTTATTATGAGTCAGCTGTATATAGGGCTAAAATAGTGAGGCCAGAATGAACAATTCTGAGCTGTACTTCCCCCTAAATCCGGGCATTACAAGTTGAAGCCCTGAAACGTGGAATTATTGGCTTATTTACACGTAGCTGCTATTTTTGAGTCCTTTAATGCTGACATTATCCACCTGCTCTGAGTAAGAGGAAAAAGGCCGAAGGTATGCATATGCTTTTATAACAGTATATTTTCACACCCAGTAAAACAGGTACTCTCAGATTTGTTAACAGACCACTAAGAGTTTGCCATGGTAGTGTCCTCCCTTGTGGATACTTTCTTACGGAATCATAATGAGGGACTCCGTAGCATTCAGTACTGCAAGTGTGATCTTTACAGAAATCAGTGCTGCTACTTTAACTATAAACGACACAGTATAGAATAATTGTAAGAGTATTATCAATCTAGTTTGGAAAAGAAAATTTGAGAGGACAAAATATTTTGACTTCGAACCTGGAAAGAACTCGCAACAATTTTGCACATTCTTTTAAATAGAACACAGAACTTGAAACAAACATGAGCGAATAAGCATACTCTAATTATTCGTATATAATGCAAGATAATATTTCGCTCTCCATTAGAAAGTTAATCTTCTAGTCTAAGTCTGCCATTACGTGTCAAGCAGCAAATTTTCTGCCCTTCATTCTGACTAAACAGTAACTGCCAAGGCCCTGGCCTTGAGCCACAGACTTCAGACACACAGCAGTGGCTTGTCCATAGTCCCTTATCACGTATTTTCTCCTGATATGGTTCTGTCAGTATCCGTTGTAGGCTGAACGGGTCATTTGTATACAATATTCTTTATCTTTAAGTGAATAGAGGGAAGTCAATAGAGACCTTCTCACCAGCTACTTTGACACATTACAAGATGTATCCAATGTAATTTGATCACATTTCTTTACATTTTTGATTGGATACGTCAGTACTTACAGAATAGTGTCCCATTTAATTCAACTTAGAAAAAAATAGCTTCTATGTTTCCACTAGAATTACTTGCATAGCTAACTGAAGGATATGTAGCGACAATTTATTTGTGTAAAGATAGAGCAAACATCTGCACTTTGTCAGTCAACCATGGCTTTTTTTATGGCAGGCCAATTCTCTAAGTACCTGCATATTTTACATTTTGTATTGTTTTAATCAACAGGAGTGAAAATGTTAAATAAAACACTCAGCTGAGTAATCTAGACATTCTAGTTTCAATAATAAAATGAATAACACTTGTTTTTGAGTTTGTATTACATAAAAATCAATATCTTTTCAACTAGATAACTGGACTGTAACTGATTCAGTATAACCGCGACAAATGATGGATGGAATGCTGAATGATTCAAACATATTCCCCTAGTCAAGAGATCTGGGTTAAATCCATTGTTCTTTTGCCCACTACGCCAACCCAGTTTGGACCCAGCCATATGCAAATCAGTCATGGGAACAGTCCAGACCGAACTGCCAACCCAGGTCCTCCCTGGACCGGAAACAAACATCCCGGGACCGTTTTCAGGGTATCTTACCCTTCATCAGCCAGGCTAGCTTGAATCCAGTGGCACAGTGAGCAAGGGACCCACATCTGGGCATACCCATCCCACTTAGGGCGAAAAGTGTGACTGCAACAAATGATGGACGGAATGCTGAATGATTCAAACACTCTCCCCCAGTCAAGAGATCTGTGTTAAATCCATCGTTCTTTTGCCCACTACGCCACCCCAGTTTGGACCCAGCCATCCGTCCATCATTTGTTTGCGTAGCACTTTTCGCCCTAAGTGTGATGGGATTGTCCGGACGTGGGTCCCTTGCTCACTGTGTTCCCAAGTCATTGGGAACTCTTGACAAAAGAACTGGACAACGCTTCATTCGATTTGTATAACTTGCTTTAACTACAACAACCTCTGCCACGATAATTGTGATATCCCTGTCTGCTGAAGATTTCACCATTGTTTTTTTGATGGCAGGACAGTACTCTAGATACCTGAATATTTTACATTAAACATTTTGTATTGTTTTGATAGACAAGAGCACAAACGTTAAATAACACACTTAGCTGTGTAATATAAATGTTCTAGTTTCAATAATAAAACAAACGATACACTCACTGTTTTTGAGTTTGTATTATATAAAGAAGCCAATATCTTTTCAAAAGTCGCTTACTTATATCAGGAGGAACGGTTACAACACGGGGCTCATCTGAGCCCGAAGAGCCTGCTGTAGAAAATGAACGGGTAGTTCCTAGTTTTTTAACAAGGGAGTAGACCCCTGGGAGGTAGGTCACCAGCCTGGCTCTATTACAGAGCACCTAGAAAAGAGAAGAAAGTGGACATAGATGGTTTGTCGTAGATAATATTTTCTAAAACAAGCACTGGCAAAACCAATGTCTTATTTTTAGGGGTTTTTTGTAGTGCATGTTGAGAAGTAAACACTACAGGCACGCATAGGGAACATACACAGAGGTGCATCCCAGCATTACAGGTACACATATGAAATACTCAAAGAATCACAAATCCTCACACAGCCAACCATATCAGTAAACATGAGAACACACACAATATCTTCAAATTGTATTTCAAAACAAAGAAGCTAACATAATGTCTTTAATACTATTCAGTCAACACAAAAAAAGTAAGTAATGCATAACGTCCTTATAAAATGAATGAGATAGTTAAAGGAATTAGTTTCCATGCTCGCCTAGCATCATTTGACTGGCAATGCCTTTTCCTATTGGAAAACTGCCTACTGGAAGTATTCTAAACTAAAACATGTACATACATTCATATGCATGCAAGAACAAACCTAAAATATCGGGGAATAACAGTGCTTGTCCACGAAGCTACTTTTAAATTTACTCACACAGGCCATCCTCAGGGGCTACTTCTTGTGAAACCCAGTATTCTGAAACAAAGAAGAAAACTGTTTTATTAAAGAATATAATGCATTTTATACGCTCTGGCTAGAAAAATCAGGAATCCGCTACTTGCAACGTGTAAAAGAAGGTTCAGCGAGGCAATCATAAGGAGGAACTAGATAAGACAGGCGCCCTTTGTATATTTTCTGTAAAATGTACAAGTACAAATAACTATTGTTACTGTAGTTTGGTTTTGTGATGTCGGTGCTGTACTGTAAGCACAATTGTCCAGGAACAGACGTATTTTAAAATTAAGGTATTCAAATTTGGAAAATGTATTTTACCCATCCGGTCATGTTAGCTGTACTAAATTTAGTTTGCTTATGTGGTATTCGAAATTAAATAGTCTAGAAGTGGTGGTCCTGGCGCAATTGGAGTGTTTATTAGACAGTTGCTGTTTGATACTTGCCAAGGCTGATTTTACCTTCAATCTTGAAAAAAAGCATCACTTAGAAGATTATCCTACGTTTGTGGCAACAGTGGCGACGAGGAAATGGACCCAGTACGGATGTTTTCGAAGACTAGACCAGATTATTTAATTGTGGGGCAACATTAATTTCAAATAATTGTCTTTATTTGTGAAGCGGCTTAACTGCGAGTAGTGTGCAGATTGTACCTGCATTACGGATGTTTTCGAAGACCAGACCAGATTATTTAATTGTGGGGCAGCATTAATTTCAAAGAACTTTCTTCATTTGTTATGCGGCTCAACTGCGAGTAGTGTGTAGATTGTACCTACATTACAGTACACGTGTATACTGATTAGGATTTTACATGAAATATTGAAACCCAGGGGCGGCTGGTGACATTTGAAAGTGGTGAGGGCGTAAAAGTTGGGAGTTCCTATGGCGAGCGAGCGTTGGGAGCGAGGCCGACCATCTTAATAGGCACATGGAACTTAAGCCTCCGGTAGTTGCTTCTCTTCCCCTCAAAGCTCCTAACAGCTTCCAGGCAGCATCCATGGAGACCCCTGTGCATCCAGCGAGCATGTTTGTGCCCCAGTGTGGTGTGTTCCTGTACCACAGACAGCTCATGAGGAGTCAGAAACAAGTCATAAAGCAACTACTGTGCCACAGAGTTCCCTGGGTGCCTAATGTTGTAACTGTGCCCAGGGTAGATGCTATAGAAATAAGTTCCACAGGAACACTGTACAGGACAACACCAATTACCTCCAGAACTAAGCTTTACAGAGTTCCGGTGCACAAATTGTTTTTTTTAAACTATATTCTCCCTTAATGTATGTATGTTCACTGTATATCACACTCTAAACGTATTTTGCAGGAGCTAAAGGGGCTGCGATAATAAACAGTGCCTTCTAAAAGTTTACAACTTGTTAGACAGACTAGTAGACAAAGACCTGACACCGAACAAACACCGCCAGTGAAGGCCACGGAAACATGAAAACACGCACGGGCAGATACCTTAGGACTGCCTTGTTTCTGCTTTACAATAAACACGAAGGAGGTGTCACTTGTCAGGTTTCGTGAAGTCCGAGGCCTACATTGCTTTTGCGTAAACATTATTTAATACATCTGATGGTAATGCTCACGGGAGCTCGACCTGAACAATATATATCCCGGCACGTCACAGTTTGGGCCAAGGCACTCAGGACAACCCAAAGCCCCTCGCACGGGCAGCCAATGGATCGGAGCCACGGTGTTATAGAGGGACGGTATAATGGCCCGCACTTACCGCAGCTAACCCGATCTGAACCATGCGACACAACCAGCCCTGCAGTAACTCTGAACTGGGTGAAGCCGCACAGCGGGGTGGACAAATAAGCATAGCTGGCCATTGAATGAACTGTTGTGTGCCTGTTCGAGTGTGAGGAGGGGAATCAGGAACTCGTGTCCCGTAGCACCTGCCAGTCGCGGCACGCAGGGGGGGGGTCGTGGGCGGGGTCCCACTATCATGTCAATTAGCGAGATTAGCGATAACATTGCAGTTTAGCAACACTCACCTTGTCAACTGATTGTCACCATCTTGGATATGTAGAGATGTGTACAACTGGTACGCGGATTGGCTAGAACCTATCCTTTATCTTCAACGTGATTGGAGGAATGTATGAAATACTTATGGCTATTGGTTGAGTATATCGTATTTGGGATTGGAAGTTGAAATGTTTCTTGCAATTGGTCCAACGGAAGCTGGAGAGGAAAAATACGTCAGTGACTATTTTATTATGTTAATTTATTATTGTATTTCTCCTGAAAGAGATAAGAGGTCGGTTGTTAGTATTTTTTTTATGTAAGGTTGTTAGTTTCATAGCCTGAAAACGGCGACTCCTTTTAATTTGTTAATTTTATGTTATTAACGAAACAGAGCTTCCGACTTTGGAGCCAGGGAACCAGGTTCGATCCTCAGTGTCGGCTCAGCTTCTTGTGATTCTTGGCAAATCGCTTCATCTCCCCGTGCCTACCAACCAATGACAATTGGCGTAGCCAATAAATTGGTCGCGCCTTTCGGACCTTAGAAGTGTTTAGCTATGCAGCACATTATGTGGGTGCTGTGCCAGCAGGGATTGAAGAGTTATACAATTACAACACACTGGGCCATGCAGTGTGACTCAGGAATACATGCTTCCCTCAGGAAACATTTATGAACACATTCCATGGCTTTCTGCACAGACATAAAAAGATAAGTGCTTCCATGCAAGTGAACAGCACAATAACATTCTGTGTGAGACTGCATCACCACAGTATAGACCCTCCAGGATTTCGCGATTTAATCGGCACTTTTGGAAAAATGCTGCGATTTTTACAAAAGTGCCCGCGAAATCGGAAGGTGATGTCTGCCTGCCTGAGTTCAGACTTAGATTGGTAAAGGTCAGTATATAATCTGAATTGGTTGCATTAGGACACGATTGCTGTCAGTTAATAGTTTGCTATTAATAAGGTCCATCAAGAAATTCTGTGCTGTTTGGTAATCACACTCATCAATTAATCATGCATTAAATTAATATAATAAATTATGGACATAATGGTGCTTCAATTAGCAGCCCTGCCAAGTGTCACGCATCAAGCGTGACGCTATTGCATTTCAGTGCTGGTGTCCGCATCACCGCACAAAATGCATTTGTCACGCATATTTAGGGACCCCCCTGATTGCCCAGCCCCAGGCATGCTGTAACAAGAAGCCTTGGAAGCTGCAATAGCGAGCTCACTGTGGTAAGGAAAGCGTGCATGTGTCTGACGATGTCAGCAACTTATGGTGAACGGGAGTGCAGCACAGCCGGGTGAATCAACACAGCACATCCAAGATGTATTTTGCAGCTCATCATTGTTGTTTTTATGAAGGCCGCTACCCTGTACTGCCCCTTTCGCTGCAAGGCAGAGGCCATTCGGGAGGCGGGCGGCAGGTTACATTTTCCTCTGGGTGTCCCACTGCGTGTCTCAGCAGCTATGGTAAATACGACCCCGGCCGCAGTGATTCAATGGCCCAGGGAGGCAGGGAGTCTCGATGCAGCAACAGTTGATAAGAGAGCCAGACAGTGGAGTGTAACATCTGACCTGATCACGTGACTACTTGTGGAAGCCGAAGGCCCCCAAACACTTCGATTTCGCGCCTGTAAAAGACCAGTACAGGGTTGTGCCGTCACAGGTGCCGGGCCGCCCTTCAAAGTGGCGCCATGAGGATTGTGCTGACCGTTGTTAGTGCACCAGGCTCACAGGTGGTCCGTAGGAAGATTTACTGCCGCTGCGGAGGACGACACAGAATGGTGCAAGAGGGACCCCTTTATCTTTGCTGTGTCTCTCCTTGCCCGAAGAAATGATTTCAATGCAGTAAGCTCTTTTATTTAGGGGGTTCGCCGGTGCTGTGGAGGTCTCTCTGGCTGGCACAGATAGCAGCCGGTGAACAGCACGCAAAAATGAAGTGCCACTACCGGCCAGCCAGGTAGAACAAAGCACTTCTATGCGAAGACAAGTGCTGCTTGGCAGTCTCCAGCGACGTCTGTTCAGGCACTCTTTAACTGCCGTCTGCTGTTGCAACTTGTGCCCCCTTGGCCCCGTGCCCAGCCAACCGAAGAGTTCAGGCCCAAGACGAAACCAAGCGATGAAGCGCTCAGTGTGGAGCATTATCCACAGCACCTGTTTACCAGCAGCAGTCAGGTTAGTCATTCATTCATTTTCGGGTCTACAGACTACTGTACTGTCAAGTCGATCTCTGCAGCATTTGCTTATTAATACTAGATCGCAATGCCAGTTACTGCACCCCATTCATTTCAGACTGAGTCTGGCAGTTTATTTCTTCACACACAGGACACATTGTATTTAAGTTGTAACTGCGATAAATCGTCAGGCAATTTCCAGCGCAGAATAGCTGTAACCAGAAAGTAACAGAAGTTTTTTTGTTTTTTTTTGGCAGAGTTTTATATAGCGCTAACTTGACCCAAATCGGGTATCAGAGCGCTTTACATAGCACCAGTTACGTTACATGAGGGGACACATTAATTTTTTGGTTAGGCACATATTGTCACACTGTGCGGACATCATGTTGCATACCACATCTCTTGATACATCTAGGTATCTAAACACAGCTTTTAGAGACATAATATTGGTTTTCTTTGCCTAGACCCACAGTTACTCTTGTTTATTTGTACATATTGTCAGCAGCCACGGCACAGTGATGGTTTTGGCAGTATGGCTGCAATTCTTGCCATACTGCAGGCATCCAATGCCTAATGGTGGTCCTCCTTGATATATTATATATATTTATATATGTGTGTGTTTGCCTCGTCTTCATTATTTGATTTTGCACCCGAAAAAGTGTCACTCACAGTCATTGAAATGTCACTCATAATTACACTAAAATTATGACAATGTCACACGTAGCAATCTGAAACCTTGGCAGCTATGAATTAGATCTCCTTTTGTTTGGTTGTACTCATCAACATTTACAGTAATAAATTAAAGACAAGGTGAAACTCTTAACTGCTCGCGTACAAACATAAGCTTACAGCATACCTAGAAACACACATCATGACTAACTGTGCCTGAAAACGTACCTAAAATTGAAGGCTGCGTTTTGCATTTAGTGCTATTTAATGTTTACACAATGGTATTTCGGGACATGGTGTACAAATTGTTGTTTCATGACAAATGCAAATAAAAAGGCCATATCTTAAAGATTTGAGTCTGGAGCAAGACATTTTTTTACCCCCATTGCATTCTTATATAAAAGGTTGGTCTGTACTCCAAACCAAGGGAGCATCAAAAAGGCTAAATTGTAAGCAAACATTGGCACGGTCAATAGGTCTTGCCTTGTAAAATAAGGCATAGAGCTACTGGCTTAACCAATTCTTATGTATTTTGGTAAAGTTTATTTCCAAAACCTCTTCAAGATGGCTGTCCCTGCATACGCCTGAGTATGGATGCACTGGCAGACATCTTGAAATCATTCCAAGATGGCTGCCGTTTGTGAGTAGGCATACACACGCTCTGACAGATATCTTTGAATGATGCATGCTCTTATTAAATGTTAATTTTCGAAGTAGCCTCCTCGCTGCCCATTTCTGACCTTACCTGAAGAAATTCCTTAACCCGCCAACAGTATTTCTGAGGTCAAACGTCACACTTAATAAAGTGAGAGAGACAGTTTTAATTCCAACTGAAGCAAATCATGCAGGGGGGCTGGGAGCCGTTCTACATCTAAACGCAGGAATGAACTAGAATGCATGTATTTATCTGTGAATATGCATAAGATAGGCTTTGAAATTTGTTTTTTGGTTGGCAGGCACGTGTAAACGTTTGCAAAGAATGTAGAATGCTTTCCCCACCTCCCCAAGTATACTTGAGATTGCTATGTGCCACTCGGAACAGTGCACTATCATAGCAAATGTACTGGAAGAGCGTATAGTCACCACCTTGGAGGCCTCTTGTCATCGTTTGCAAAGAATGTAGAATGCTTCCCCACCTCCCCAAGTATACTTGAGATTGCTATGTGCCACTCGGAACAGTGCACTATCATAGCAAATGTACTGGAAGAGCGTATAGTCACCACCTTGGAGGCCTCTTGCCATCATTGACAAATACCTATGTTTATTAGTGGCACACATTTGATTGACCTCGGAAGGTTGAGACCTACAATCTTGAGGTCAACCCAAATTACTGTAGTAGAATTCATTAGCCCATCAAGCCTTCAGATCCGTCCATGACATTGGTTACCTCTCAACTTTTCTATACCTCTCAACTTTTTGAGTTTCCACTGAGGGTAGCACTGAGTGTTTATGGCTAGAGAATTCATGGAAGTCAATAGAGGTGAAATATTCATGCCACAAAACCTACCTTGTTGTGTCAAGAAGGGCGGAGGTAGCAAAACGGGCGCGAGCCCATGGGGGTGCAATGATCTTCGAAGACAAACCGTAACAGATCAGTAAACCCTGCAAGCCGGAATCACAAAGGTCGCACTGCAAGGGTGGTCAGGGGGCCTCTCGCCGCATACCAGGGCCCCTGGTCCCACACCAAAGGAGGCACTGACTGTCACTGCCCTGGGTCCTCTCACCACACAACAGTGCCTTTGGACCCACCACAAAGGGGGCACTGACTCTCACTGCCCGGGGGCCTCTCCCTGCACTACAGAGTGAAACCAGAACATCTGGATAAAACCATGGCTTCCATGCTGACATTGTGTGATCTTAGGCAAAAATGTAATTTCACTAAGGTAGGTTCTGGAATACCATTTCTCATGGGATGCTACTAGCCCAACTTTTATGGGCTTCTCAGAACCTATACTAAAGCAAATGGAGGATTGCATTTCCAAGGGATAACAGCCTTCACCTATGGCAGTGGTTCCCAAACTGTGCGCCGCAGCACCCCCATGCGCCGCCATGAGAAGCCAGGGGCGCTGCGGACAAATGTGGGAAACTGAAGCTGACAAGATCGTGTAAACAGAACGAGTATGGAAATATCCTGGCCCTGCTTTTGACCTGCTAACCTGCCTTCAGTCTGGGTCGGATTTGTAAGGTGGGTTATTTGCTGGTGCCAGACGATAGATTCCTGAGGCCAGATGTAGTATGTTGTTTTTCAGGGACGGGCCAGGCTCCCCACTTAGCAAAACCTCTTTGCCGGCCATTGTCATTCTGTATAGAACGACAATGATCGGCTGAGCAGGCACAGCATGCAGGGAGTCTCCTCCAATCCTATTCTAAGGGCCCAGCAGGGAGGCCTCTGCCTCTGAACAGGAGTGTTCACCACCCCATGACAAAGGCAAGTGCTAGGGGCAATAGAAGGAGCACGACGACTATACAGTGAACAAAATGTTATTGTATATTTCGTTTTTTGTATATCTCCCTAGGTACGGGACTTTGGGCCCAACACTCCTGAAAGAACCACTGTATTGAGTATATTGGAGTAAGGCAAGGCATCCTGTGAGGACACAAGCATATAGCGATCCAGGGGGCGGCCTTGGAAGCTGGCAGCGGTCCCCAGGTAGGAACTATAGGAAGAAAAAAACAAGCATTAGCAAAGTCAAATAGGGCTGGCTTGCTTTTTGATAAAATTTGCATATGCAGAAGAGCAAGGCCACTGAATTTGCCCTTCAGATGCCCTGACCTGAGGAATCAGTGAGTAATTGCAACAAGAGATCAGTGTGAAAAGGAAGGAAGAGTATGAATTCTGTTTTCAGAATGTTCACTGAGTGAATGATTGTTTATAGCACAGCAGTAGATTGAATCACGTATATTAACACTCCCGATTGTTTTCGCACATGTTGACAATGAGACAAGATGGCGGCCGCAACTGTGGCCGAGTGAGAGGAGTGAGTGAAGTGTCCTACCCGAGGCTGACCAGAACGAGCGGAGCTGTTGCCTCGTAGCGGAGCGGAGCTGGATTTCGCGCTCTTCTGTGGGTGGCGTTCGGCGGCTTTCTGCGGAGCGGCTGGTGATCGAAAAGAAGCTTTCATAGTGGCGGCTTGGAAAGAGAAGCGAAGTGCGGTTAGGAAGGCAGCGGAGCGGACCAGCGGATGAGTGGCGGTTGAGCTTAGCTGAGCGAAGCAGAGCAGCGGAGGTTCTCGGCGGCTACCGCGTATTGACTGACTGGGTGCAGGCGCGATTCTTCAGCGATGTGAATATTTGGATGATTTAACCCCCGTGAGCAGAGCGTGAGTGCTTGCCTATTTTTTTTGCTGGTTTTTGTGGCACTACATGCAAAGTTACAGACTTTTTGCAGACTATTGAGTAGTGAGGACATATATAAATTTAGATGTTATTCTACATGTATGCAGCTCTGCTATTGATAGGATAAGACTGCCACTTACCACTTCATAGCTGGGGGGTGTACTGAGACTGTGACCGTGCCTTTGCTTTTGATATTCTCTTTCATTGACCGCTTGCAATATCTATAATACCTGCACCATCAGCTCTTATCGGACATGGCTCTTTTTTTTCTGGTGATATCATGGCTCCGAAAGGCAGGGGAGTTAAAGTAAAAAATGTCAATGCTGCTAACGCTGCCGATAATGCTGCTAATACATCTAATGTCGCAGCTTCTACAGTCACTACGCAAACAGCGAACTTGTCGGTGCCCTCTGGCTCCAATTCACGCACCCAGAATGGTACTAAGGAGCGGACAGTGCCGGACCTGTTTAAGAAAAAAAACATTGCGACAGGAGCCATACCTAAGGCTTCTGCTTTAGCTGTCAACTTATCAGTTCCAGGGGCAATTCCAAAACAACGTTCACTCCCGAGTTCACCCCAACTGCCAGCAATGCATGCATCCGGAGAATTGGGGCCCCCTCAGGGAAAAGATATGGCCGATGTGTTGGTAGAACTTTGTCAAGCCGTAGGAGAAGTTAGAGTATCGCCCCCGGCTACCGAGTCTGGGATTTCTGGTGGGCCTGTGCGCTCCGATGAAGCTGCGCACATAATTAAACAACATCTCAACAAGGAAAATAAAGGTGCTGACCCAGCGGTGGTGTCCTTCAATGATGGGGAGTCAGTAGGCTCGGGGGGCCAGTTTTATTCAATGTCGGATGTCTCTCTAGTGTCAGAGGGGGAGATCGATGAAGGTAATGACTCAGGTGACTGAGCAGAGGAGGGTAATTTTTCATTGGAAGATGACATTTTAAATTCAGAAACTCCTGCCAATTTAGAAGTTATTAGTACAGTTCGGAGGAACTTAGAAGTACAGAATTCTCTTTGTAGCAACACCCCAAGTAGGATGAATCAACCTGAATGGGAGGGGGATTCGGCCATGCAGGACAACATGGGAGGGGTCCTGGATAATTTGGAAGCAGAAGGAGAAATCACTTTGAAATCAATTTATACGCTGCAATCATCCATGTATAAAATCATCATGGCTCATAGAGAGGAGACCAAAGCGGAGGGGCTCAGGACCCAAGGAGCAGTCCGCAAACTACAAAACGTGGTCCGTCGACTAGCCAAGTCCTGCAACGAAGCCACCACGAGAGTTCAGGAAGTGGAAGAACGGATTTCCACTGTCGAGGATGAGGTTGTTACTCAAAAAGCATCAATTAGTGAACTGCAAAAGATGGGCCATGATATTGATTGGAAGCCTACTGACTTGGAGAACCGGGCACGACGTAACAACTTGCGCATTTTGGGCATACCAGAACTTTCCGAGGGAAAAGATGCCCAACGTTTTGTAGTTGAACTTTTTACAGCGGCCTTCCCAGATCTCAAGTAGTGGGACTGAGATAAGGAGATTATTAGGGCTCATCGGTTCCCCTTCTCGCAGAAACTAGACCGGGCTGGGGACGCAGGGAAACCCAGGGCCATTTTGATTTGTTTGCACAATTATTTATTGCGTGAAATTCTGTATGATTTGGCCAAACCTCTATGTCCTAGGAAGGGTATAGGGTGTGAATTTTTTGTGAGGCCTGATTTTTGCCAGGTAACTGTGCAACAACGCTGGAGGCTTAGACAGCTAATGTCACCCATCCAGGCGAAGGGGGGGCAGGTGTTCCTGTTAAACCCTGCAAAGCTGAAGGTTCTTTATAAAGGAAAAACATCTTTCTTTGTTTCCGAAGTTAAAGCACAGGAATTTGTCAATTCAATGTAATCTTTACATAGGAAAATGTTAGTCGCAGGCTTAGGTAATTGATTATGTTTTTTTCTCTTAGATGTTGATGCTCTGATGGGTGAGTTAACGATAAGGTGCTGGTTGGCACGGGTGGGAGACGCCAGGTTCACGACTTCTCGCCATCAATGAGGACCTTTGTCCTTACGTCTCTGTTGGGTGGGTTCTTTGTGGGTGGGGGGAGGAAGGGGAGGGGTGGCGGGGTAGGGGGAGTATGGGGGGTAGGGGTGGTGGTTCTGGGGCAAGGAAAAAAAGCAAAGGCTGTGACCGTGTTAAACTAAGATTGATATTCAAATCTTGGTGCTCCTTTCTGGGAGTTATTGCTTTAATGTATTTTTCTCACTTAATGGCATCTATGGTCTGTGGGTGTGTAGGGAACTTTTATTGATACAGGAAAATGGGAAAAATTAGCATTTGTTCATGGAACGTGTGCGGGCTTAATGATAAAAGAAAAATGGGCATAATGGGTCAAATATTGAGAATGATGAGAGTGGATATATTATGCATTCAAGAGACCCACCTTCCCTGGAAGAACAGAGGCTGCCTTAAAGATCTTGGGTTAGAGGTTGTGGGATGCTCTCAACAGAGCTCTACCATAAGAGGTGTTGCAATTTTGAAGGGATTTGGTCTGGGACAGGTTAGAAGAATTAAAGAAGACCCTTTGGGTCGCTGGGTAATAATTGAACTTAAACTTGCTACTGTGATATTGACAATTTGCTCAGTTTACGGCCCTAATGTTGACGACTCTTCTGTCCTAGACCAACTAAGTATTGAGCTGGCCTCATGGTCACCTCTGCTAATTATCTGTGGGGATTTTAATATACATTTGGAAGGGACATTTGACATAGCTAGTAGTACTCATTATGCTGGTAGGAAGAGAAATGTATTTAGAGCTATGAAAGGCATGGTTCTAGATTACGGATTAATAGATGTGGGACACTCTAGATCAGGGGCCACATTGGGGGCTACGTTTTTCTCTGCCCCTCATCAAAGGCATTTTAGGCTTGATTACTTTTTTACTGCTTCAGGGCTAATTTAATATTTCTGGTAATCTAGAGTATAATGTCTTACCTAAAGTGGTCTCTGATCACAATCCCATTGTTATGGGTATCGATATAAAGTTCCCACAAAATCCAAAACCTTGGTCTTTCGAACGTAAACTTCTCTTTGATCCCTGTTACATCGAGCATATGAGTAAATGGATCCCTGAGTTTTTTTATAATAACAGGGGCTCTGCCCCAGCCCAGATTGTTTGGGATACGTTCAAGTGTGGGGTACATGGCGAAACTTTGAGTTATTCTTTGAATAAACAGAAGGAGACTCGGAGGAGAGAGGCAGAGGAGATGAATAGGTTGAGAGCACTGGAAATACAATTTATGCAGGCATGTAGTGCGGGATTGGGTACTGATGATATTTCCAGTGCGTTATTGGCCCAAAAGGTGAAGATTCACCAGAGGTTTGCCACGCAACTTGCCCGACAACTAGCGGTATTTAGATCAGAAGTGTACGAAGTTGGTGAAAACTCAGGGAAATATTTGGCTAAGAGATTAAGGCAGAAGGCTTCCTTTTCTAATATAGGCAAAATAACGGATCGCTCAGGGAAAACCTTTGTCAACACTACAGAGATATTGGAGGTTTTTAGGGACTTTTACTCAAGTTTATATACAGAGGATGCCGTGGGGGACTTTGCCGCTAAGATAGCGGAATTCGTTGACCCTGTTATTAATTTAGCCCTGGCAGCAGAGGAGAGGGAGCAATTGGAATCACCCATCACTTGGGAAGAAATAGAATTATCGCTTCTATCGTTAGCACTGGGCAAAGCAGTAGGGCCCGATGCTATTCCCTTGGAGTTTTTTAGAACTTTCCGATCCTTACTAAAACCTGACTTAGTTCCCCTATTTAACGCGGCTCAACAGGGCATTGCTCCTTCTTCTTGGGAAGAATCAATTATCACGGTCTTTCTAAAGAAGGATAAACCTCCCCTTTCCCCATCCTCTTTTCGTCCTATCTCATTAATAAATGCAGATAGTAAATTTTTTTCCAAGATTCTCGCCTCACGACTCTCCAAGGTTATTACTCCATTGGTCTCTAAATATCAGCATGGGTTTATTCCAGCTCGCGACACGGCCGATCATATTCGCCGCCTTATTGCTTTCCTGGATTGGGCCCAGGCAACCCGATCAAATATTGGTGTAGTGCTATTGGACGCTGAAAAGGCCTTTGATAGGGTTGCCTGGCCCTATTTATGGAATATTTTGGCCAGAAGAGGATTTGGTCCTGGGTTTTTAACGGCTATAAAAACTATGTATACAGCCCCCAAAGCGTTTATCCGCATTAATCTTCAAGTATCTTCCTTTTTTTCCATCACTCTGGGCACCAGACAAGGGTGCCCTTGTTCACCTTTACTTTTTGCACTTTATATAGATCCATTAATTTGCCGCTTTAATTTGGAGGAGAGAATTAAACCAATTTGTCTGGCTAATACAAGTTATCGAGCATTAGCTTATGCCGATGACATCGTTGTCGTCACAACTGACGTACAGACAGGGGTACCAGCAATTAATGATTTGGCATCACAATTTGGATACTTCTCAGGGTACAAACTAAATCTCACGAAAACCCAGATTTTACACTCTGGGGATAATCATCCGGCCAATATTACTCTGTCATCGGAGGTCACGTATCTCGGGATTAAAATCTCCCTTCCGATTACCGGTATTCCGGAATTAAATATGAATCCAGTGCTAGGCAAAATCAATTGCTTGTTAGAGCGCCTAGACCACCTGCATTTATCTCTATATGGAAGAGTTAATGTTTTAAAGATGGTAATCCTACCGAAGGTATTATATATGTACCGCACAATACCTCTAGAATTTCCGTCTTCTTGTTTTCAAAAGTTAGAAAGGGCGACTTCCAGGTTTTTGTGGGGGTATAAAAGACAGCGGAAAGCTCTGAAAAAGATGATTCTTAACAAGGACTGTGGTGGCTGGAATGTTCCGTACTTTCTTTTTTATTATATTGCGGCAAATCTTCAGTTTATCAGACCATTGATAATCGGCGATAGAGCCCGCATTCCTGTGAGCAACACCCCATCAATTTATGAGTTGTTTTTTGGGAGAAGGAACGAAATCTAGCTTTCTTAGAATGGTGGAACCTAGTTACTATAAGAAAACCCGATTTAAGACTTTGAAAGCTGCATATGGTTTGTGGAAAAAGGTTCAAAAGCATTTGGGATTATCTAAATTAAATACGTATACACCGTTTGCGGCCTCTGGTCTATTGCCTTCTGCTTTTTTTTGTGATTTTTCTGCTATTAGGTGGAGGCAGAAAGGGGTATGTTATTTAGGGGATCTGTTTTTTGACGGTCAATTGGCAGCTTTTCAGGAGTTATAGACTAAATACTCCCTAAATAAGAATGACTTTTTAAAGTTTTTGCAGATTCGTAGTTTTTTACAAAATTCACCACATGTAGCAGCGACAAGCAAGTTCCCCTTTTGGAATATTTAAGTAAAAAAACTCCAATTGGTACTTTGTATTCTTGTTTAATGCAGGAATTCCCGGATGATCTAGAGAACTGCCAACTAAAGTGGGCAAGTAAATTGGGGAAACCAGAAGTTGATGTTCGTCAATCGGTAAATCTTGCCACTAAATATCTGATAACTGGGATGATGAAGTCACAACATATTATGTGTATACAAGACCTTTATTACACTCCTGGCAAAGTTGCTAAGTGGAGTACAACAGTAGGTACTAAATGTAATCGCTGCGGGCAGCATGTAGCTGAGACGTTACATATGTTTTTTTATTGTCCAAAGCTTGGGGAATTTTTTAAACAAATCGAAAGCTTTCTTATCTGTTATTGTAAAGGCTAACATCAATTTAACTGCAGAGATGGTGTTAATTGGGTTAAGCTCCGGCACTCCAAGATGCAAACCTTTGACTTGCTTTCTTTTTATTTGCATGGCGGTAGCCCGAGTGTGTATTACCAGGGACTGGATCAATTCTGATCCTCCGTCTTTTTTTAATTGGAGGGAGCGACTATTATTTATGTATAATATTGAATCGGGGACCATTTTCCTGCACTTTGGATTTTAGCCTGTTTTAGACTGCTGGTCCGAACAGTCCCTGCATCCTGACCCACGAGGAGCTTGGAATCACACGGACGCTGCCGGGGGCCGGGACTGCGAGACCCAGGCTGTATAGCGCTTTCAGATCCCAGCGCACCTGGTGTCTCTTCCCGCCCCCAGCTCTCCGCCCTTCACTGCTTTCCATTAATTATTTAAGGCTCGCGGCCCCCGCTTCGCGGGAGCCGCTCGCAGCCTTCCTGGGACCATTTTCCTGCACTTTGGATTGTAGCCTGTTTTAGACTGCTGGTCCGAACAGTCCCTGCATCCTGACCCACGAGGAGCTTGGAATCACACGGACCCTGCCGGGGGCCGGGACTGCGAGACCCAGGCTGCATAGCGCTTTCAGATCCCAGCGCACCTGGTGTCTCTTCCCGCCCCCAGCTCTCCGCCCTTCACTGCTTTACATTAATTATTTAAGGCTCGCGGCATCCGCTTCGCGGGAGCCGCTCGCAACCTTCCTGGGACCATTTTCCTGCACTTTGGATTTTAGCCTGTTTTAGACTGCTGGTCCGAACAGTCCCTGCATCCTGACCCACGAGGAGCTTGGAATCACACGGACGCTGCCGGGGGCCGGGACTGCGAGACCCAGGCTGCATAGCGCTTTCAGATCCCAGCGCACCTGGTGTCTCTTCCCGCCCCCAGCTCTCCGCCCTTCACTGCTTTACATTAATTATTTAAGGCTCGCGGCCCCCGCTTCGCGGGAGCCGCTCGCAACCTTCCTGGGACCATTTTCCTGCACTTTGGATTTTAGCCTGTTTTAGACTGCTGGTCCGAACAGTCCCTGCATCCTGACCCACGAGGAGCTTGGAATCACACGGACGCTGCCGGGGGCCGGGACTGCGAGACCCAGGCTGCATAGCGCTTTCAGATCCCAGCGCACCTGGTGTCTCTTCCCGCCCCCAGCTCTCCGCCCTTCACTGCTTTCCATTAATTATTTAAGGCTCGCGGCCCCCGCTTCGCGGGAGCCGCTCGCAACCTTCCTGGGACCATTTTCCTGCACTTTGGATTTTAGCCTGTTTTAGACTGCTGGTCCGAACAGTCCCTGCATCCTGACCCACGAGGAGCTTGGAATCACATGGACGCTGCCGGGGGCCGGGACTGCGTGACCCAGGCTGCATAGCGCTTTCAGATCCCAGCGCACCTGGTGTCTCTTCCCGCCCCCAGCTCTCAGCCCTTCACTGCTTTACATTAATTATTTAAGGCTCGCGGCCCCCGCTTCGCGGGAGCCGCTCGCAACCTTCCTGGGACCATTTTCCTGCACTTTGGATTTTAGCCTGTTTTAGACTGCTGGTCCGAACAGTCCCTGCATCCTGACCCACGATGAGCTTGGAATCACACGGACGCTGCCGGGGGCCGGGACTGAGAGACCCAGGCTGCATAGCGCTTTCAGATCCCAGCGCACCTGGTGTCTCTTCCCGCCCCCAGCTCTCAGCCCTTCACTGCTTTACATTAATTATTTAAGGCTCGCGGCCCCCGCTTCGCGGGAGCCGCTCGCAGCCTTCCTGGGACCATTTTCCTGCACTTTGGATTTTAGCCTGTTTTAGACTGCTGGTCCGAACAGTCCCTGCATCCTGACCCACGAGGAGCTTGGAATCACACGGACCCTGCCGGGGGCCGGGACTGCGAGACCCAGGCTGCATAGCGCTTTTAGATCCCAGCGCACCTGGTGTCTCTTCCCGCCCCCAACTCTCCTATTTCAACGTAGCAGTGACCGTGCACGCGGGACGCGCGCGGGAGGCGCGCGGGACATAGCCCGGGGCTAAGCCCGGGCAAAGGGCGGGCCCTCTGTGGCCCTCAGAGGCCCGAGGAGACTGGACTGGGCATAACCCCCTGCCCCAAAGTCACAATATGTTTAAGGTTTGTCTGATTGAATATAAAAAGTGTTTATTGTTGCTATTTGACATTATCCCAGCCTAACTGTGATCTAGCCATGGCGGACAAGCAAGGGGGTTTGTTAAACAAAACTTTGGACAATTACTTCTCAAAACATGTTGTTAACATCACTGAGGGAAGCACACTAGAAGAGCGACGAGCGGAACGTCGGCGTTCAATTGAAAGTATGAAGAACAGTCAAGCGAACGCTCCATCCCTACCCCTACCTTCTCCTGCAGAGGGCAGCCAGTATGCGAATGTTAATGTTAGTGTTCACTTGATGGAAAGTCAACCAATAGTTTCAAATGATAACCCACATATAGAGAACACCTGCTCTGTAACGACTACGAGTGGTCCTTTGTTAACCAGTCAGACTAGTACCCCTATAATAACGAGGTTACCGACTGCCCCTGCCTCTATTGCAGTTAAAACAATACGCAATAGGGGGAAAAAAGTAATGTCTTTGTCCAAAATACATGGCCCTTCCCCGTTTAAAAAACGGCGGAAAACGGGGGAAACACAACAAGCAAAGCTGAGCCACTTAGACTTTGGGAAAAAGCCAAGGATCTTGACTGAAAACTCAAAGGAGAAAATAGACTTAATAGAAGGAAACAATATTTTATCTCCATCCTCCCCGAGTGTGTTGATTGCCAATGGGGACAGCTTAGAGATCGGTGCGGCTGATAACGTGCCTCAAGTAGATCAGGAACCAGTCACACTACACAGCATAGAGAGCTTATTTAGAAACTACCTAGCCCAAATCCTAGAGAGATTGAGCAAAGTAGAGGATAGATTGGGGAAAATTGAACAAGATTTGACTAGTAGGGGAGCAGGTAGTAAGCTAGCTGCAAGTAATGTCCCCCAAAAATCTGTACTACTAACCCAAGCTATTGTAACCGCCCCGAAACTCGTTCCAACCACCAACGTACTAATCCCAAAAAACTCTGAAAACAAGTCCCTCAAACAACTTAACCCTCCCCCAAAGCCACCCCAAGATAAATCTAATGGGACAAAGGCTATTCCTGCTATTAAATCAAATGACGGCATAGCGAGTCTACCTCTGGGGAGACCGATAAGGGAGGTGGATGGTACTAGGAATAATTGGGGGAAACAGAAACGGATCCCACTCCCAGAACTCCCACCAGAGGCTGTACCTTATGTTATAGTCTTGACAGGAGTGCCAGAGTTGGAACCAAACAAAAGGGAGGGTTTCGCACAATTAAAAAACAAGGTTATCCACTGGTTGAGTCTATTTAGACCTCTTACAAACAATATAAACGGCGACATTGTTTACGTTCGCCGTCTCCAGTGGTTGGGGGGCAGACCCAAGGACATCGTTTCTATCCCCAAAAGCTGTACATTTTATACTAAACTGGCCAAAAGGCAATAGCAATAAATGTATAACCCCCAGACCACTGACATATTTTTATCCAAGATCGGTGGTCTTTGCAACTCAGGATCAACCGCACATTCCTACACTAACCCACCCATACTTGAATTTCAATCCCCGATCGCACCAAGCGTCAGTCATTCCCAACACGTGCCCCATCCTATGTTAATCCCAGACCCTTTTGGGTGGAATCATGTCCCAGCTAGATCCAACAATGTAAATAATATGAGAATGGATCACTTACACCCATTCACACCTCTTGAGATTATGAACAGATTTGATGTTTTTAATGGTCTTGATGATTGTGATTGACGGTTTTCATGCTTGGGAAATGAGGAAAGTGGGACATGCGCTTTTGACGCAAAGGGCGACGTAAAGGGTGTTGTGAATGGAATAGAAGTGATGGGGAATTCTGGGGTTCCGCTTTTATTAAATTCGGCCGAGGGGGATGGAATTACTGAGTGCGAGGGCCGCCCAATGTTGATAAGTGAGGAGATATCCCTGGCTACACAATTTGAGACACAAACCAGGGTAAGAGTGATACCTGACTTGAGCTCTGAGACATCAATAAGACCTAGAGAACCTGTAAAACTAGTGTCCTGGAATATAGCTGGTGTTACAAAAAACTTAAGGGATCCAGAATGGGCAAGATTTATTGATGGGTTTGATTTTTGCTTGTTACAGGAAACCTGGGCTGTAGTCACACCACATAGACTTGGCTATAAGTCTTTTGGAATAGGTGCTATCCAATCTGGAAGTGGGAGGCCTTCGGGTGGACTTTTAACCTGGGTGAATATAAACATAAGGGCACAAATTGAGGTGCTGGATGCGAATTCCCCTGACTTATTAGCTTTAAAAATCACTGCATATGAAGGGGAAAAATTTGTCTTAATAAACGTCTATAACAGACCATCACCATCTTCAAGAGATTCGCTAACATTATCAAAATTACATTGCTTTTTATGTACACTAGTTGGCAGGGAGGAACATGTCATTTTGGCAGGTGATTTAAATTGTAATTACGAACCGATCTTGGGTCTATGCGAAATTTTCGAAGAGGAAGACCAAGTTAACAATATCCCTGCTTTGGAGAATGTGAAACCTGCAAAATGTTCAGTTCTGGCTCTCCAAATGACAAAATTATGTACGGAGCATCGCCTTAGAGCGTGTAATGGACGTTTCCCGTCTGATGGCTTGAAAAGACCAACTTTTGGTAGGAATAACTGCAGAAGTAACTTGAATTTCGTGATTGCTTCCATGTCTATCTGGCCGAACATTTTAGACCTTGAGGTAAAGGATAGGCTAGAAAGCGATCACTTTCCTATTAGCCTCTTAATGGAAGCGTCCTTATTTGAAGGAGTAATTTCCTCTCTTCCACTAGATGATAGCAACATTGATAAAGTTGAGATTCATGTAAATAATAATAGACGTGCACTAAAATGGCCATATATACTAGACCACCACGAGATTTTGGCGGAAATTTATACCCTTTTTGCAGATACTTTTGGCTTATATGCAGTCCCTATGGCTGAGGAGGTAAATCCATTTCACCTTATGTCACTACACAATACTTTTTTTAACGAAATCAAAGTTTTAGTTTCTAAAATGCCCAAAAAGGAGCAACAAAAGACACAGAATCTGTCCCATAGTAAACCTTGGTACGGCAGATCATGTAGAGAATCCAAAAGGGCACTTTTATTGGCAATTAAATCTAAGTCCCCTTCAGACATAAAATTTGCAAGAAATAACTATAAGGTAGCCCAAAGGGTATCTAAAATAGCCTGGGAAGAAGAAAAATGGGCTGATTTGCTCTTGGCGTCAAAAACAAGAGATAATATAGGCTTCTGGAGGCTAATAGCCAATGGAAATCATATAGGGAGAGTCGCCAAGGACACTTATCTGGACAAACAGACATGGACTAATCACTTTACTAGTCTCTATAAAAAATATGAAGATTCTAATTTGGACTTGGTTGCCCCATGCTACGTGCTACCTACAGATGGGCTGGGTTTTACATTGGGGGAAACCGAGCTGTCAATAAACCAAATAAAGTCCGGTAAGGCACCAGGCCTAGATAAAATCCCAGGGGACTTATACAAGCATGACCTAAAAGTATGGGCTCCATATATTAATCTTTTGTTTAATAAGTTATCTCTTACTTTGGATTTCCCGGAAAGTTGGAGGGGCGCGGAAATTGTTTTAATTTTCAAAAAAGGGGATAGAAACGATCCCTCAAATTATCGGCCAATCAGCCTGATGGATATCCTCCAGAAAATCTACTCACGCCATATTTTATCCCGCGTTAGTGACTGGATGGAGGGTAACGCAATTTTAACTAAATTCCAAGCTGGTTTCCGATGTAAAGTGAGTACAATCGACCAGATATTTAGATTCTGTTGCCTTTATTGGAAATATGTTTTAATCAAAAAGGGTCATTTACATGTCGCCTTTGTAGATTTAAGGGCGGCATTCGATTTAGTGCCACAAAATCTTCTTTGGAAAACGTTGAGCAAAGTGGGGATCCCAACTAGTTTACTAGTTCAGATTAAAGAGTTACACAAAGGGAACTTTGCAAAAATTCGATGGGGCCGAAATGGGGAATTAACCCAAAAAATCCCTATCGAGCGTGGGGTTCGCCAAGGCTGCGTATTGGCACCCACGCTCTTTTCCCTTTTCGTGAATGACATCCCGTCCCATTTAGAGGGATGCAAAAATGACTCTCCAAAACTGAATGGGGAAAGGGTTACATCCCTACTATTCGCCGACGACACCATTTTGATTTCCCAAACCAAGAAAGGACTCCAGGCACTCCTGAACTCTTTCAGTGAATACTGCAGTAAGAAAGGACTGGAGATCAATGGGAAAAAAACTAAATGTATGACCCTAAATCCAGCAAAATCGGATAAAGGGTGTCTATTTTTGGAAGGAACAAAATTAGAATCAGTTTCTCATTTTTCATACCTTGGGGTTACATTAGATTCAAAATTCTCATGGAAACCACAAATGGAAAAAAGCAAAATGGCATTTACTCAAAATGCAAAACCAATCCTCAGGGAGCAAGATTTAAGTACTAGTAAAGCTGTGTCTCCGGCGATTGAACTTTTTAAATTTAAGGTACAACCAGCAGTGTTATATGGCGCAGAAATATGGGGACCAGGGTCTAAGGACACTTTTAAGGTCCTAGACAATAAATTTATGAGAAGCTTAGCAAGGGTCCCAAGAGGCACCCCTTTGGTGCCACTTCAATTAGATCTAAATTTTCAAAGAACCGATCATTTTACTATAATCCGGCCATTGATGCTATGGATTAGACTTTGGCGTGTCCCAGAACTACATGATTATAGGGACGGGCTAAAAGAAATCATGGAGCTAGACAATTTAAAAACGATTCCATGGTTAAAGCATGTTAAAAATTGGTTCACTAAAATTGGCCTAAAACACTTCTGGGAGAATCCTGAGTATTTACCGCCCAATTCGAAAATGATTTTAAAAAGGGCTTTTTGGAGTTGTATTATCAACATGACAACCAGTGCCTTAAATGCCGGGACTTTAGCTACTAACTTTCTTAGGTTTAAGAATGAACCATTATTTGAGATCTTTATGGATGAGATTGAACCTCCCCCTTGCCAAAACTTTATTTCTTAAATTAAGATATGGGAATCTGTTACTAAAAATAACTTTGGCACGTTGGGCAAAGAAGCCAAAAGATACATTGCTAGTGACTGACGAGACTTGCTCCATGTGTGAATCCCGTCAGATTGAAAATGAGTTACATATTCTTTTTTTTTGTTCCGCCTATGCATTGGCCAGGAAAAAATGGATAAAACCAATATGCTTACTGTTAGGAGTGAGATCATGCTCACAGGCACTGAGAATCCTTACAACTAACACAAATCAAACAATAATATTCAGTGTTAGTAGATTTTTATATTCAATATTTTTCCTAAGGAAAAATAGGGGCCAAAGTTTGTAAAAATATGCATCACTGTATATAATTGGATTAATATTGTAATAGCTGGGTTTTTCTAAATATCTAGTTGAGGTTTGAGTTATGGCTTACTTTAGCATGAATATTTGTATATTTTTTATTTGTTTGCATGTTTTTATGTAAAAATGTTTTATATTGCTTGTATGTGTAGTGAATCTTTTATGGCAACTATGCCGAAATAAAGATAAGATAAATGTTGAATCTGCTGTATACAAAGTTAAGGGTATTAACAGAAGGGTAATGGGAGAAAAAATGTGGGCGCCAATTGCCGAATGGATTTAGTATATGTATGAACTTGAGCTAAATAAGCTGCTCAATCTATATTATCTGTTTTCTTTTTGTTGTCAGATTTTATCTGTGGAATTGTCACTGTTCTTGTTGCTTTTTTTTCCTTGCGTAAAACAATAAAATAAAAAAATAAACAAAGAGACACGTGAAGATAAAGTAATGTGCCCAGGATCACACAATTTGATGAAGTGGGAAAACACTTTCTAGAACCCATAGCCTGCAACGTAAGGCTAGACCACATTTCCAGGAGATACCAAAGGAAAAAGAGGTTGGGTGTCTTTCATTAGGAAATTGTCTGATTTAGAAAAACAGTGATGTTTCCGACCAGACGCAAACACATATGGAGAACATTTCATAGCTCTCAAGGTGAATAATGCACGTTTAGAGGTCTGTCACTCGTTTTACACTGAGAAAATGGTTATTTCAAGCTGTGACTTCATTCTAAAGCATTTCAAGGCAATGTTAAAGTCACAGTATAATTTCTACATCGGGGCACCCGTTACATCTTGAGATGTTCAGAGTTACGCAATTTCCTATAAACAAAGTTGACTTTTGGCTTACATTGTTCAATGCTAAACTGAGTAAGAAAAAGACGTGCTCCAATTGATATAAAAACCTTGAAAGGGAAGTACTTGGGACATTTTGTACATTCATAACCCAATTAATGTCTGCCTAGTGGCTACACAATAAAGTGAAGATTTGCTGGTTGTCAAATTATTCTAACCAGCTGTCGCCAGCTTTTCTTTTTCTTTTCTAAAACACACACAGTATAAAAATGCAATAAGTGTATGTTTTCAAAACAGAGGGACGCGCAGAACAGCAACATATTTTCAACATATCTTTGCATTTGTACCTAATGACCTGGTGCAAAGCCACTATAAGCACGGACATCTAACCCTTTGGCACAGAGACATGCCTCAGTCACCTGTAATATTTTTCAGTTTCTTGACACATTTTTTGCGCATTAAATACACAAATATCCATTAATTCCTCAGGGGCAAACTTGTTTGGTAATATCGCAGGGAACACCCTACTAGTGGCAATGTCCACCACCTATTGAAACCCCATGACAAAGGCAAGTGCCGGGGGCAATAGAAGGAGCTCTTCTTTAACCAGGTGATGCATCTTTCCTATGCCCTCCCCCCCCACCACAAATACAGAAATACACGGGAAAGCAAACCTTTTGCTTTCCTGTAAATTGCTGAATTGCCACTTATTTAATGGAAGTACATTGCCAAAAGATGCTCTGAGCAACATGTGAACTGTACCTTCAGGCTACTGCAGTCTAGCCTTTTAATTACCTTAGTGCAGCAAGAGGCCCCCAAGAATGTGTTTCAAATTTATAAAGCAGATAAAATGTTTGATCATATACTCCTTTTTGGGAAAAAAAACCGCTTTCAGACCAAACAAATAAACTGAAAGTGTTTATACCCTGCAACTTAATAGTTAAGAAATCACTCAGATTTAAGGTATATCTGCTATGTTATGTTGGCAGGGTTGGAATGGCCGATAGGGCATTCTGCTGTTTGTGAGCCAGTGTATTGTTCTGATGACCTGTTCTTCTTTGTTGATTTCCCTAATATTACAAAAACATTGCTTGTAGCAAGCGCATATGTATGCGGTCTGCCGTACCCAAGGGACACTAGAATTATGTGATTTTTGAATAATTATGCATTTGCCATGTAATCGATCATCTGCTGCATAATCTGCAGATATATAGTGGGAAAAAAGCTTGTAGCTCAAATGGTTCAAAAATAAAAACGCAGCATCACCTTTGCAGCCTTGTGGAAGGCCCTCTGCAAAAGTTAACTGGTCACTTTTCTGTTGCATATTGCTGCATTTGGATATTGAACTGGTACTAATGAGGTGCAACCAATACTCATGCAGTGTTAAAAAGTGTAAGATTGACTAAATAATGAAATAATACTATTACAAAATGTGCCACATTACTCTGCATAATTTGCTTTTTCTTGACACATAATTTACTGAACACTGCTACTTAATTTGGTCCTTCCCCGTCACATAATTCCAGTAGCCCTGGCCATACCTTGCAAAACACCTATGAAAGTTTTTCTTTACATATGTAGTCCAGGTTTGCCAGTGGTTCTTTTTAGGGCTTTGTTAATTAGGAAAATTATAGGCACATCATGATCCCGGCCCTCTCTGGGTATCCCCACTTCCCACTATTACCTCTTGTGTAGCCTCTTTTTATCCTCCCATTGTACTCCTTTCCAGAAGAGCCGTCCCTTTCTAAATTCATGGACGTAACTTTGAAGACCATGCCTTTATTAAAGAGATGCATGCTATTTTAAATCACTTCTTTTATTGCTGAAATGTAATTCTTTCATTTATGTTACTACAGTGAAAACAATAACAACCTTGCTGACATCTTTAAGATTCTTAAAACACCCCAACTCACTTTACTCTTACTTGACTTTCGGAAGACGACAGGAAGTACTCCCGAGGTCGGGCTCCCTCCCCCCACCCGCCCACTGGTAAAAAAATGGTCGGGAGCCACGGCCAGCTGCCAATTAGTCCAAGGGAGCCACAGGTCAAAAAAGTTTGGGAACCACTGACCTATGGGCTGCTTCCTCTGTTCCATATCCCAGGTTGCCTATTACAAAGTGGAATACTCCGCTAAAACAGTTTCAATTGATTTAAGGCTGAGAGTGAATGATTATGAGTAAAATAAAGTGCCGCAAAAATGCCGCTAAATATGTTGATGGCCTGCTTGAGGTAAAGACCGTTAGGTGCATTCATCCTTTTTACAATGGTTGCAATCATTTTGTCTCCTTGTCCAGGTGGGAGACTGAAGCTTTACCCTTCAAAGAAAAAGCTATCATCCGACAGGCAGAGACTGTGCTGTCTCAACCGAAGCCCACCCACAGACCCCACAGACGCCTACACAGCCGCCCACAACCTCAGGCATTGAATCAACAACTGCGCCAACACTCTCGCCCCGATCAAGAAACCCTCCAACAGACACACCAACAAGAAATCCAGCTGGTTCACCGTAGACCTCCAGGCCTACAAGCAAACCTGCCGTACACTAGAGGAGAAATGCCACAGCGAACAGACACCTGACAGCTACGCAGCCCACAAGATCGCCATCCGTAGATGCCATCACCTCATCAGATCCGCCAAAAGAGCTCTTCCACATCGTGAAGGAACTCTCCAACCTCAGCTCCAACACCAACGACATCTCACCATTGCAAGACCTGTGCGACTCCCTTGCCACCTTCTTCCATCGCAAGTTCGCAGACATCCACTACAGCTTCAACAACCTGACCGCCCGACACCCACTGACACCTAAGACCCCATTGCCACCCCCCACACTGATCCCCTGCTCGTATGGACCTACATAAATGACGACGACACCATCAAAATCATAAACACCATCCACTCCAGCGCTCCGTCAGACCCATGCCCACACCACATCTTTAACAAAGCCAGCGCCACCATCGCACCCCATCTCCGCAAGGTCATCAACATCTCCTTCAAGACCGCGACCTTCCCGGAGTGTTCAAATTTGTCTTAGCCCGGGCCGCCTTTGGGCATGTGGAAGTGGCGTGGAGAGGAGCTGTGCTCAAACAATTCAACACAGATGCTACCCCAAACACAGCCCGTCCTGCGGAAATGCGCCTGCAGTCTTTCACAGTTAAGGCTGGTATCCGCATCTCAAGTCCATCACCGAAAAAATATTTGCAATGCAATAGGTCTCCCATTTAAATACGAGACCTATTGCATTTCAAAGGAGCAGTCACCATTGACCCGGCTGCTTCAAAAGAGAAAGCGGGCATGGCGCGCTGAATGTAAGTAAAGCACCTCGTGCCTGCAGCAAGAGAAACTCAATAAAGAAAATCGTGCATACACATTTGAGAACACCCACTGTGTAACAACAGAAGTAAAGGGGCCAGTCGCCATGGGAGGTTACAGATGAAGACAAGACAGTAGTAAGGAGGGACTAACAAGCCTCTTTATGAATCAGACGCCAGCATTTAGGAAGGACACTGACACAAGCCAATGACAAACATGGGCGGAGAGTGAGCGAAGCTTCTCTTCCATACTCCACTACAGCAGTCTCGCTGAGCAGAATATGCGTGCAGACTCAGGCTCACCCTATTGAATGTGTCCTGGTGTAACGTAACTGGTGCTCATGTAAACCCTCCAATACCTTCGAGTCGAGTTTACGCTGTATAAATCTGTAAAAGAAAAAGAGCTGTACATTCTAGCCGGTATTAGAACAATCTGTTTAAAACAGTTTCAATATTATTATTATATTATTCTGTTTCGGGAAGCTACGCTAACATTCAGTTATGCAGTCAATCTTGCCTACTCCCCATTATGCCGTGGGAGGAGTGGAGAGAAGCTTTCAAGATCTATTTAGAAGCTATTGGAGTGGGGGAGGGGAGGTTACTATATATAAAATGTTACATAAGACAGGACTACAACGCATCATTCATACTGGTAGACAGTATAGTTTCAGAATGCTTGGTCTGGGGAAGCACAAACTAGAGTATTTAAAGGGTAACATCTTGGTTTGGGGTTCTCTTTATTAATAAGAATCAATTTCTTCCCAGATGAACCCTTTTTGCAACATTAATCTGTGCTCTATTCTATACTTTAAAGTGTGCATGCAGTTCTCTGATAACAGTTAATAATTCACTGTTCTATACTAGGTTCTATACTAGGGTTGTAACATATAAACTGCAAGTAACAAATTAATGTCTCTTACAAAAGCAGCAACCCACTAACCTATTTACGTTATATGCACTTTGTGATCTGCATGGTACACGTTCTTTGCAGCAAGCATATTAACCCTCTGTGTTATTTTATGATCAGTCAAAACCTCAACTAGACAAAACTCCAATCTCTCTCCAGGAAGAACATTAATCATCAGTGTTATCTTGGCATTTTTATGGTTGCCTGGAAATTGGTGGAGGCAAGGAATGCTGGAGCAGGTGCTTTTAAAACATAACCTTGCAAACAGGTCACCCCATGAAGTCAGCACCCAGTGCGGTGGCATAGGTCGCACTGCTTTAGAGCTGGCCCTGAATTTACACACCTATGATGGATTGTCTCTATGAAATGTGTGTGATCTAAAGTGCTCTGACACCCTACACTGGTATGAGTGGCGCTTTATAACTAATTAAAAGCATCTGAGAGAATGGTTATGCAAACTTGAGGGGCACTGTAAATGGGTGGTGGTGAGGGAATTCATTGGCTGAGGTGGTCATTGGGGGGTGCCAACAAACATTGTCGCAGCAGGCACCACTAGCACTACAGCTTGCCCTAGGCATATAGAAAACTGTTATCAATCACAGATATTTCATTGCGTATTTCCCAGAAACTTTTCCCACTCCTGTGCTGGAGTGGTTTATTTCTGGCCTTCCTTCCACAATACATTTTTTAATTTTGTCTACAACTTAATCTTTGATACTAGCCTCCTTCCATTCTTTGTAAGTAATAGCACTCATCATTTCTCCCCAGCCCATACTTCACTCTATTCTTCCCAATTCTCATCAAGATTTTCTTCCAAATGTAATGGCAATCTACGTAAACAATCTGCTACCTTATTAGGTAGGCCCTCCGTAGACAATACTTTTAATAGTAGTTCATGGTCACACCTAATCTCCACTTGAAAACCCCGCACAAAATTTCTAAAGTGTTCTAATTCCTACACTACAGCAAGAGTTTCCCTTTCTATCACATAATAACATTCTTCTGCTGGAGATAATGCCCTAGATGCAAATACAATGGACAGCTCTTCACCTTTAACATCCCTTTGACTTAACACAGCTCCAATTCCTTTACTGCTAGCATCTGTTAATATATATTAAAGTATGAGATCAAAACCATGTAGTTCCTTTGTTGTGCAAATATCTTTCTTTATATTCTCAAAATTACTTTGCAATGTGCCATTCCATACAAATTTGAATTTGTTTTTTAACCACTTCAGTGCAGAGGACGGAACGGTTTCATCCACCACGCAGCCATCAAGGGAAACCTACCAACCCAGACATTTCTGAAAACTAGGCACCGGAGAGGGTCCAGGGGTGTGTGGCTTGCGTGGATCCCCCAACACTTTCTTATCCAGAATCCCCTGCAAACCTTACATTTGCCAAAAGAAAATTACATTCTCCTCGCATTTCTGTGTGGTACAGTTGTGGGAACATGGTAGTGCATTCCATCACTTAGTTTGAATAAAATATTTGTATGTCTTTTCCGATGGTTTGCACCCTGAAGTTTAAAAGAAAAGCGGAAAACATCAAGGTTACTTGGGGAATCATCCAGTCATATTTGGCACATCAGATTGAGAAAATAGTGGACATCGTCACAAATGATTGTTGTGGGTCTCTCATTTTTATTTTTAAAAGTGAAAATTTGTGGGAGTAGTTTGTTAATCGTAATGGTTTCAGAAGGCATGTATATGTTTTGTATATTTCTTCCTTGTATATTTCTTTCATGTTTACTATGTTTAACTGGTCATCGCAATCAGGTGGTATGTTTATGTTTCACAGCAGTTCCAAGTATTCACCTGAGGGGGCACAAAAGGCCATTTAAACATCAGTTTATTTAGGGCTCAGTTTGGACTTAAGCAAGAAATAAAAAGTCCGAGCCGGATGCAGTGTGAAATATCAAAGATTTAAATTGTACATTGGAGCAGGGTGAAGCGATTGTTTAAGTTGAAAGGTGGAGTTACAGAATTAGTGGAAACATGAGCTTAACATGGGACACATTCTTCTTTTTGGCAGCAGGAGTTACTCAAGATTGCTTGTGTTTTATATGGGAGTTATAAAATGGGTTTTGTCTCAGAGATTAGTGTGTTCAGTCCTAGAAAAATCTACCCACCCACTCGCAATTGCAAGTGAGATTTTATCAGGTCAAGCTATTTTTAGCACTTTCTCCTCCCTGCTGGCAGTAAACTTAAGCTGGAAGAAACAGGTGTTCTGTTCATTCACAAAGTGAATGAGCAATTAAGAAGTCTTTGAATCTTGATTTTATCTTGGCACATTTACCAACTGCTCAAGGACAGAGGTCAAATGTCAGTTTGTCTTTTTACTAATTGTTGGTCATCTGTTCCTGGAAAATTGTGTTTACTTTTCTTTCTCATATTACAGTTAATTCTTTTCGTCAAGTGAGCTATCTGAAAATAACCGTGAAACAAAATGCAGTAAAATGTCAATTTGTTCTCTAACATAACATTTATACAGCTTGTAAATGAATAGTACAAATATATCAGGAATCATGAAAGAACATTTTTTTGTAATTCAGAAGAGTGATGCAAACAAATATTTAAATTGGAGCAAAACAAATCAGAACACTTTACCTGGCAAATGGTAAATATTTGCAGAAATTGTATTTCCAGACATTGTACACTATATAGTTTAAAACCACGTCAGTGACACATTCTTCAGCCATTACAATGTAAAATCTGCTGATTGTAAATGACAGTGGCCTGCTACTTAATACTTCACTTATGCATTGCAGTCATGTGTATCCTGTATGTGGCTAGATTGGTATTTTATATGGAGCTAATGTTTAGTCAATTAAATCAAACAAAAGAGTTTTCTGTACAGCAGATGTGCTGAACTCGCGTATTTGAGGGTGCTCTCATATGTTATAAATAAGAAAATGCAAAAAGATCGTTTTTTTGCTCACCATGTCATTCCAGTTTGGACCCAGCCATATGCAAATCAGTCTTAACCCTGTACCTTATGGGGGCATTTCTGCCCAAATTGCCAGGCCAGGTCCTCCCTGGACTGGAAACAAGTATCTTAGGATCGGTTTCAGGGTTTCCCCCCTCATCAGCCAGGAAAGCTTGACTCCAGTAGCATGGAGAGCACAGGACCCACGTCTGGGCATACCCGTCCCACTCAGGGTGAAAAATACAAAAAGAACAATTGATGGACAGAATGCAGAACAATGTCATACATTCACCCCAGTACAGAGATCTGGGCCTAAATCCATCGTTCTTTTGCTCATCATGCCATTCCATTTTGAACCCAGCCTTATGCAAATCAGTCTTAACCCTGTGCCGCATGGGGACAGTCCAGCCCGTATTGCCAGGCCAGGTTCTCCCTGGGCTGGAAACAAGCATCCTAGGACTGGTTTTGGGGTTTCACCCATCAATTCGGGCTGGACTGTTCCCATGAGGCATGGGGGCAAGACTGATTTGCATTTAGTTATGTCTTAAATGGGGTGGCAAAGTGAGCTAAAGAACGATGACGGATTCAACCCAGATCTGTGACTGGGGGTGAGTGTCTGAAAAGTTTCAGCGCTCCATCCATCATCTCCTTGTCTTTGCTTTGTTCACTCTAAGTTGGCAGGGTATGCCCAGATGTGGGTCCCTTGCTCACTTTGCCACTGGATTCACGCTCGCCTGGCTGAAGAGGGCTGTTTGCCCGAAACCGGTCCCAGGATGCTTGTTTCCGGTCCAGGGAAGACATGGCTTGGCAGTACAGGCTGGACTGTTCCCATGAGGCACAGGGTCAAGACTGATTTGCATATAGCAATGTCCGAACTGGGGTGGCGAAGTGAGCTAAAGAACGATGATGGATTCAACCCAGATTTGTGACTGGGGGTGAGTGTGCCAGTTCATCAATTAGCCATGCATATGTATGATTAAGGCAGTCAGTCTGAGTGGATGGGCAGGGAGAAGAACTGGGAGGATTGGGGCAGAAAGAATTACCAGGACGTGGCTTGGTAAGTTGGGCTGGGGACGGGGGAGGGGGGTAGGTTTGAGGTGTGGGTCTGGTATTTGGGCTCAGGGTGGGAGACTGGGGTTGGTGTTGTTTTTAGGGCAAGGGGCTGAATTTGAGGGCTCAGGGCGGGGGATCCGTCTTCAGGCTTGGGGGGGGAGTTTTTAGGGCTCAGTGTGAGGGTGCTGGGGTCAGGGTAGTTTTTAGGGCAGGAGGACAACTTTTAAGGCTCAGGGTGGGGCTGCTGGGGTTGGGTAGGTTTTTGGGGATAGGGGACCTGGTTTTAGGTCTTAGGGTATGGGGTGGGTGTAGTTAATAGGGTTGGGGCGATTAGATTACAATGCATGAAGGCCGAACTGTAGGGCTTAGGGCAGAGGGGCTGGGGTGGAATTTTTTACCACACATTTACCTTTACCAATCATGACTTTACAACAAGATTTGTTGTAAAGGCATGCGTGGTAAAGACACGGTTGTTGTAAAGACCGCGTGGTTAAGGCATGCGTGGCTTAGGCAAGTGTGTTTGTGTCCCTCATGTTCTTGGTTTCAGGTTTTAATTTGAATGGTGAGACCGGATTCCCTGTCAGATGAATTCTCTCTTGTGACTCCCACCCATACAGCCAGCTCTCATGTAAGGGCAGCAAACGAAACATGTGAAAATGGGTGACTCCATCCCATACAGCCCCTCCTAACCTAAAGGCAGCAAACAAAACATGTAGCGCAGGGTGACTTACACACAACCCAGTCATCCCTCATGTAAGGGTATAAAACGTGAACTGTCTAAATTGGACTTGTATCCCTTCCGATACTCCTAATGTAATGATCTGTAATGAAAAATTATAGAAATGGGACTATCACCTATTTCCCTCCCTCAAGTAAGGATGTGTAGTGACTAACATACAAATGGGTGCCTACCACCTACTTAGTCGTCCATCATGTAAGGGTACACAAACACACTTTGAAAATTGGGCAAAACCTACCTTTAACACAATCCCACGTGTAAGAGATATGTAAAATATAAATGAAGAAAACTAGCATCAATGTAATGTAAAATGTTGAAGATCACCCTGGCATAAAAGAACACTCGGTACCAGAAATTTATTTCCACAACGCAAATACATATGTAACCACATCACCACAGTAACAGCAGAATCAGCCGCCACAAGAGAGAAGGAACATCTCACACCGAATGAGTGTAACCACATTTGTCAACTCCATGGTATTACCCCTAAACATCGGACAGAGTTTAAAAAATACACAGCAGTAGCAGCAATGTATTCTACTGCATTGAACTCTTAAGAAGATAACATTCTGAAAGGAAGTCAACTATGAAAATAAGGCAGACACCTGCGAAACCCAAAAAAACCCTCAATGATGGTACAGCACAACACTCTGCAGAAAGAATGAAAGGTCCTGGTGAGCGACCTCTCTCCCGAGTATAGAGCACACTGCAAACAAGCATTTACAATGCAATGGTCTCGGCATTATTAAAGGTAGAGCTATTGGCATTGTTCATGACATTTTTTTTCATTTTTAAAAAAAAACATAAATAAATGGTATTGTCATTTACAATGGCAATAGGTGAGCATTAGAGAGTAGTAGAGAGTATTCGCGAATACAGAGCCACACACACAGAAAGCCACACACACACACAAAGAGAGCCCCCCACACACACACAGAGCCACCCCCCACACACACAGAGCCACCCCCCCACACACACACAGAGCCACCCCCCCCACACACACACAGGCCCACACACACAGAGCCCCACACACACACAGATCCCCCCACACACACACAGAGCCCCACCCACACACAGAGAGCCCCCCCACACACACAGCGCCCCACACACACACACAGAGCCTCCCCCCCACACACACACACAGAGCCCCCCACACACACACAGCCCCCCACACACAGAGCCCCACACACACACAGAGCCCCACACACCCACAAACAGAGCCCCCCCACACACACAGCCCCTTACACACACACAGAGCCCCCCCACACACACAGAGCCCCACATACACACAGAGCCCCCCCCACACACACAGAGCCCCACACACACACAGAGAGCCCCCCCACACACACAGCGCCCCACACACACACAGAGAGCCCCCCCCACACACACACACAGAGCCCCACACACACACACAGCCCCACACACACACACAGCCCCCCACACACAGAGCCCCACACACACACAGAGCCCCACACACCCACAAACAGAGCCCCCCCACACACAGAGCCCCCCACACACACACAGAGCCCCACACACACACAGAGCCCCCCACACACACAGAGCCCCCCCACACACACAGAGCCCCCCCACACATACAGAGCCCCCCCCACACACACAGAGCCCCCTCCACACACACACACACAGAGCCTCCCACACACAGAGCCCCCCACACACACAGAGCCCCCCCACACAGAGCCCCATACACACAGAGCCCCACACACACAGAGCCACACACACACAGAGCCACACACACACAGAGAGCCCCACACACTCACACAGAGCCCCCCACACACACAGAGCCGCCCCCCACACACACAGAGCCCCCCCCACACACACAGAGCCCCACAGACACACACACACACACAGAGTCCCACACACACACAAACAGAGCCCCCCCACACACACAGAGCCCCCCCCACACACAGAGCCCCTACACACAGAGCCACACACACACAGAGCCACACACACACAGAACCCCCCACACACAGAGCCCCCCCACACACAGAGCTCCCCCACACACAGAGCCCCCCACACACAGAGCCCCCCCACACACCCAGAGCCACACACACACAGGAGAGCAAGCACAGCCAGGGGGCAGGGGAGCAAGCAAAGCCAGGGGGCAGGGGAGCAAGCACAGCCAGGGGGCAGGGGAGCAAGCACAGCCAGGGGGCAGGGGAGCAAGCACAGCCAGGGGGCAGGAGAGCAAGCAGAGCCAGGGGGCAGGGGAGCAAGCACAGCCAGGGGAGCAAGCACAAGGCACGGGGTACTGGTGTTGCTAACGGGGTCTTGTATTTCGGGTTGGGAAGGCAAATGAACTTAGGTGCCGCTAGCACCTTAGTGTAGCCTAGATGAACTGCGGTGCCACTAGCACCTTAGTGTAGCCTATCTCTGTAGATAGATGGTGCCATGAGGATTCAGTCAGTGCTGATGAGAAAGCTATCTGCTTTGAGTCTGTTTAGTTGCGATTTTCACTAGGACCTGTTGAAGACCTTTGAGGAGGGCGGGGTGACGCTGAGGTCTCCGTGCCAAATATGGAGCACTTTTTTACGAATTCTTTTGGGATCTTGGTGTGGATCGATAACAGGAGGTTATGGAAGCGATTGCTGAAGAGTAAGGTGATTGGGGGCGGAGGGAGGGTGGTTGTGGCAGGGTGGTTGTGGCAGTGGCGGTTACTCCGGTAATTTGGGATCTGGGTTAAGATAAGTCCTAAGGGAGCATCGGTTCTCTGTTTCGAACGAGAAGACGGAGGGAACTCTAAACTACAGTCAAAATGTCCAAGGCTGGACAAGTTGTACAGCTTACACATACCTTTAGCTCCGCCATCGGCACACGTCCGATTTTCTTCCTCCTGTAATAGGGTGGTACCTCTCCACGTCCCGCACGCATTTTCCAGTCATGGCTGTACAAATAGGGCACGGCAACCTCCAGTCACAGGTGTCCTTTCACCGTCTTACTCTTTAAACTGGTGCCTTCGGACTAACTGCGCCTAAAGTCCTCCCGGCGCTCTTGTCTTCAAACGATAAAGGATTGAGCTCCACTCCAGCAGCTGACACCTCTACTTCCTGCATCCGGGTCCCGTTTCCCTCAGCTCACTGACTGCAGAAGATGAACGTTAGTAGTGCGCGTTCGAAGCCCAGTGTGTGTACAGATGGCTGCGGGCACAATACGGAGAGGGATCAAGGTCGATCAGCAGAACGCACTGACTGGCACTGGGATTTCTCGGTTCTAACCCGAATGATTTGAAAAGAAAAAAGAAAAAAATGCGGAGGCAATATGGCCGCTGGAGAGGGAGGGGTGGGGGCCCGGGGAACGGCAGAGGGAAGGGGGGGAGGTGAGTTGAGAGCGGGATGGAGGAGAGCTGCGGCAGAGGGAGGGGGGAGGCAAGAGCAGGACGGAGGAGAGCTGCGCAGTCTTAATTAAATGAAAAGTGCAACCATACCTCAGTAGAAGGGAAGGGGGGGAGGCGAGCGGAGCCGAGCAGCTCCGGAAACACCACCACGTTTCTCCGAGGCATTAGCAGGAATGCCTCGGAGAAAGCACGGTCATTTTCGCATTCGGGGGCGTGGTTTTCTTTCGCTCCTCTTCCCATTGGCTGGAAGGTAAAATTCCAGCCAAAATTCCAGGAAATGGGAAGAGGAGAGAAAGAAAGTAAAAAACACACCTCTGAATCCGAAAAAGACGGGGCTTGAACGGAATGATGCCCCTCTCCTCCAATGGCTGGCCTCCATTTAGGACGCCAGCCAATGGAGAAGAGGGGCGGGTTCAAGCCCCAACTAAGAAACATTAAATCTCGGAGCTCCCCAAAGACAATAAACTGATGCCAAATCCCAGAACATGGCGTCATCCTGATGGCTGTCTTGGTGCGAAGCGGGAGCACCACGAAACGTTGATACACTGTGCAGCACTGGTGAGCACACAACATGCCAAGGATATGAACAGTCAGAATGATGCGCTTGATGCGCTTCCCGTCTGCCTGCACCTCCTCTTTGCGTGTGCGCATGTATTTTCCTAACCCCTATGCACATGATTGATGAACTATGTGCAGCACTTGCCAATGGAAAAAGAGGAAGACACAGCTGCTGGTCACGCAGCGCCAAGGCTTGCGCTCACGGCAACAACGAGGAGTCGCATGCACAAAAGGACTCATATTCGCAAAAGAATAACTGGAGCCTTGTGGAAACAGGTAACGTTTTTTAAATGTTTTTTTAAAAAGTTTGCTTCAGGCCAGGCAATGACAATTTCACCAAGGATCGTAAAAACATACGACTGCTTACCGGCTCCCTTACGAATCCAAGGCACTAGCGTTGAGGATGACCATGCAGCCTGTTACACCTCTGAAAACAGTCAATGGGACTGTAATGCTGATGGAAGGGCTACCAACTCTTGCAAACTTCTACTGGTATTATCTATTTGAATGGTCCAGTAAAAGGACAAACACTGCAACAGGCTTGCTGGTAATTTTTCACAAACAAAACCGCTGAAAGTCCATCACATTAGTAAGAATGTTCAGTTGACACCATGATAGAAAATTAAATATGTGATGACCATGAACCACGCCCTGGCAGGACTGTCCACTCTAAACAAGACAACGGTGGGGCATGCAGGCATGGTGCTTCAGTCCACTGATTAATAGATTTTTCTCTATTCTTTTGAGTGGGGGCCTCAGTAATAGCGCCAGGATAAATACATATACAGGATTATACAGCAGTTCTACATTTTACTGAAAAAAATCGTTAGAGGTCAATGGGGTCCTTTATCCCCAGTCGTACTGTCGTAACCTGTGCTATCTTCTTTGGTTAATCTCCATCTTTCACTCCTTTTAATATTTTTATTAGACTATTTTCCACCACCATGAGTAGCTTTGCATTTAAATTCCACATGCACTTTAGTTGTATGCAAATTCATTTTGCTCTGATGGGCACCGGATTCCAAGATCCATTTGCACGGTACTTCAAAAAACGTGTATTTGAGAAACATGATTATTGGCTATAGGTGCATTAAAAACCTAAATAATGTAACTTAGCATTCCCTCTTTTTTATCCTCATGTTGTTTTTATGAGCGCTGTCTCATTATTGTAACTGTCCCAAATGCTCTGTCCCATACTTTGAGCTAGTCAGTAATGTGTCTTATAGCCTCTAACCATTGTTCCCGCCATTTATGACATAGGAGGTCTAATCATTGGACCCATTCTCTGATGTTAGCCAGATCTCAGCTGGTTCCCAGAAGAAACGTGCATCTCCAATTTTTTTAAATCTAATTTATCAAATAATTTAGCAGAGTTCCACCACACACACCAAGCGGGCGACTTTGCACCATTTTTTTTTTTTTACAAATTTCTCTCCTCACCAGGAGATATAAAAAGAAAATCAATTTTGATTGGGTTAATGTAATTCTTTCCACCTCTCCATCTTTACATGGTACACCAAATAGAATTGTACTGTGGCCTATCTCCAAGGCGCTGATTTCATTTCTGAGTAAAGTAAATTAATCAATACTTGCCATAACTTCCCCAAGTTTGCATCTGGCAAGCATCCTTCCCAGACATGGTGTGCTGATTTCATGTTCCCTTCTACTGCATCTAATAAGAATTGATACCATAATACCACCTCTTTCTTCCTCACTCTAGGGTCCTGCAGCTCCTCCTCCATTTTGTGGGTCTCTGAGTGAGTTCATCCCTGCTCTGCCAACCAGATAGTCAGCTGGTAGTATTCGAATCTTAATAGTTCTCCCTTGGAAATCCTCACCCAGGTATGCCACGGTAATATCTTCTCTTCCTCCACTAAATGCTACCACTTAGTTATTCCATATTCTTGAAGTAATCTTGTTAGCGATCTTTCAAGCACTCCGGAGGTGCTGGGAATCCCATATCGGTGGCAGTTTACTGTAATATGGGAATCCCAGGAAAAATCAAATGTCATTCAAGAAGCTGACCTAAGGCATTTCAACCATACTTTAAAAATGTTTTGGGTGCACCATACTTAGGCAGGAACCCCTCTCTTGGTAGGTCTGTTAGCATCACCCTGTACATCTGGTGGGAGAGAAGCATCCCTCAGTTTTTGCACTGAATGCCTAATAATAGAGTTAGATATTGTGTAGTGCCAAACCACCATTCCCATATGGCTTTGGCTGGCCATATTCCCTTGAATCTTATTCCCCAGCTCTTCCCTGTTAAAACTCAGCAATATTTTTATCAAATAGGGAGGCAAATTTCGTGGCAAGATGGCGGCCAGTCACTCGGCTGTGTGAGCTGGTCCCAGCACTCTCTCCCCTGGACGACTTTCTGACTCCGGTATTCTAGTGGATCTTCCCTAAAAATAGATCGGGTTTTCTGTGGATCTGAATTGGCATCATCCTCGCGGCGGGGGAAGTAAAAAGCAAAAAGAAACGTTTCTCTTTACATCGACTTGAGAAGGAAATGCTCCGGTTGCCTCGCGTGTACAGAAATTGTCTCCCTCGCTGGATTCTTTCGCTATGGCGCTCGGCTGCTGGCGGCTTCTGCTGTGACTCGTGGTATCCTCTTTGTGCTGACATGCCCCCGATAGGTCAGACGAAGAACCCGCCTAGGAGTTCTGTGAAGTCCGGAGCTGTAACGGCTCAACCTCTAGGTACTCAGGCGGGAGTCGTACCTGGCGAAATTACTAAGAGAGGCCAGCTAGACAATGCGGCTGCAAAAGTCAGGAAGAATACTAAAACCCTTCCGGCGATGTTCAAACCTTTGGCAAGCAGCAACAACAAAACGCCACAGAGTCCGGTTGATGCAAAATCTCGCCACACGCCTACTGTCTCTCCTAAAGTCTCTGCAATGTCTTCTACTGGTAAGGCAGCTAGTGTTCCTTCTTGATCGTCTTTGGCGGTGACGGCTCACCTTACGGTTAGGGGCGCCTTGGAAAGGGTAGATGACCAGCCAGTAGTGGGGGCAGTTGGTAATAATATTCCTGGAACTTCGTTTAACACTGAAGTTTCGCTGGATTTGAAGGCACAGCCCAGTGGGCTACTGGGAGCTGTAGTTCTTTCAGATTCAGCATTGACTACAGAGTTGGCAGTTGCTTACTCCCCTCTACATCCTACAGTGCTCCCACAACAGCAAAATAAGCCCATTCCTGAAAAAATGGTTCAAGTCCCCCTACAGAATGTCTTGTTAAATCCTGATGGCGACACAGATGGCGACAATTTTTATTCTTTGTCAGAACATACAGGGTCCTCTGTGGATGATGTCGGTTTGGATAAGGACTGGACAGATGATGATGACAGCGAGGCGGGCAACTGGCGAATGAACGATGCTCTGAATTCTGATGTTATATCTAAGGGCCTGCGCACAGTTTGGAAGGTACCCAAGGACTCCTGCTCAAACACCGGCTCCCTAGCTTGGGACTATTCATTCTCTGCGCAGCCTGGAGTGCAAGGCAATACTACAGATCAAGTCTCCAATGGCTCTGGCCCACCTCCGGGCGCGATGACACTGGCAATAATATACCAGACAATAATTGCACATCGTGAAGAGATCCGGCAGGAGAGTGCCCGAATACAGGGGGCATGTCGTAGGGTCCAAAATTCTATTCGTAGAGTGGCCAAAACTTGCGCGGATATCGCATCCAGGATTGGTGAAGCGGAAGCGAGGATCTCCACTCTCGAAGATGACTTGGCCACTCAAAAGGGCATTACAGACTCAATTAAATCCCAGAGGGACGACATCCAGTGGAAACTTGTCGATATCGAAAACAGGGCTTGGAGAATCAACCTAAGAGTCCTGGGGGTCCCTGAAGGGATTGAAGCTTCAGATACTAGGCAGTTCGTGGCTGAACTATTTACTGAAGCATTTCAAGAAGTTAAGGAATGGGATTGGCAACTTGAAATTCAGCGTGCTCATCGGTTCCCATTCAAACCAAAACAACGCTCTAGTCAAACGGACAACAGGCCTCGTGCTATTCTAATCTGTTTGAGCAGTTTTTTAGCTAGGGAAAGGATTTATGATTTGGCCAGGCCGGATAGGAGAAGGGCTGGGAAGTGCTGTGAGTTTTTTGTTAGGCCTGACTTTTGTCCAGCTACGGTTGAACAGAGGTGGCAGCTCCGCCAGCTAATTGCACCTTTTCAGTCCAAAGGTGCACAGGTGTTTTTGCTTTTTCCTTCCAAACTTAAAGTAATTTATCAAGACCAATCTAGATTTTTTGTCTCCGAAATCCAGGCTAAAGAGTTTATGGATCCAATTTAGATTGTTAAGCTGTAAAGAATCGCTTATGTAGCTCTTCTTTTCTTGGAAAATCCTTAGTTCTTTTGACAGGGGGTAATGCTCTTTACGGGGGGTTGATGCTTTATTTGTTTAGGAATTTTTCGTCTCTTTTTTTTCTCTTTTTATCCCCATGGGCATGCCCTCTATTGGTATTTCTATGTTGGCAATGACTCCGGGGGGGGGTGTGGGGGGGCTTGTGCTCATACCAGTTCCTCCATCACTTGGACTTCGGTCCTGTTGCCTTGTTTGCGGGGTGGTGGGGTGTTCATGGGTGGGTGTAAGGGTTGGGGGTGGCGGTTTGGTGGGAGGGATGGGGCGCATTTAAAAAAAAGCTGGAAAACTCAAATTTATCGTGGCTCTTTGTTTAATAATGTTATTACTGTGATGTTTCTTTACTATGAAGGGTGGCCTGATATTGCTCTGTATGTGTTAACTAATTCAGGTTTTTCCCTTTCAAGACGGAATGGCGCTGGGTAGAATTCGCATAGCTTCATGGAATGTCTGTGGGTTGAATGACGGGAAGAAGAGGGCCCTCTTCTCGAGAGTTATTCAGGCTTTACATTTAGCGGTACTGTGCCTGCAGGAAACTCATGTACCCTGGAGTAATCGAGATTACCTAAAAATTCCTGGGTTTGATATAATCGGGTGCTCCCAGCAGACCTCAATGATCAGGGGGGTGGCAATTTTATTAAGACGAGGACTGGGATCATATAGGAGACTTAGTCAAGATAGTGGGGGAGATGGGTAATTGCCGAGCTATCAATTAATGGTAGATCCTTGACTATCTGCACTGTATACTGCTCAAATCTGGACGATCATGCAGTCCTACACCACTTGAATGTAGAACTGGCTCTTTGGCCCCACCCCATTTGTCTTTGCGGGGACTTCAACCTTAATCTGCCAGCTGATTTTAACTTACTGGGGGGGGGGGGTCAAAATTATGTAGGTAAGAAACCCAGAGTTTTTAGAGCTCTTCAAGCTTTGGTTCAGGAGCACTGTCTGACTGATCTTTGGTCTTATCATTGTAAACATTTTGACGGCTATACATATTTCTCTGCTCCCCACAATAAAATGGTTCGCTTAGATTATTTTTTTCTGTCCGATCAATTGGCAGACTCTACCTCGATCTTGATCTCACCAAGTATTATATCAGATCATAATCCTGTGATTATTGGCTGTACCCTAAGTCGCATTGCAAGGGTCCCAAGGGTTTGGACATTTGAGAGAAAACTCCTATTAGAGCAACCATATTTAGACCACATGAGGGCCTGGATATTAGAATTTCTAAATAGTAATAGGGGGTCTGCCTCTAGTAATATTGTTTGGGATACATTAAAGGCAGCAATCCATGGTGAAACGAAGAGTTTTTCATCTTTCCCGGAGAGGAAAATTCAAGACCAAACTAACGGGCGCATTGATCAATTACGACTCACAGAGGTCCAATTGACATGTGCGATTAAGGAAGGCCGGGATATAGTTCACAGTCAGCTACAGATTGCTCGAACTAGGGCCTCCCTGCTGGAGTTTTTAGGCCAGGACCTTGGTGGTAAGTATTTGCAGTTTCGCTCGATGATGTTCGAGTTTGGCGAAAAATCAGGCAGGGTCCTCACCAAGCGAATTCAGCAGAGAAGTTTGGCCAATCGTATTCTCAGGATCCAGAATTCTCAGGGCCATATCCAGGATACATCTGAAGGGGTCTTGGCGGTTTTTCTTCAGTTTTATCGCTCTTTGTATACAGAGGAAGCTAGGGATCCTAACTTAGACCTTGATTTTGGGGCCTTCATACACAATCTTAATACCTTACATGTTGCGGATCAGCAGAATGCTGTTCTTTCCGCACCTATTGAATGGGAGGAGGTTGAATTAGCAATCAATTCATTAGCTAATGGTAAAGCTGCTGGCCCTGACTCCATCCCTTTGGAATTTTATAGTGTATTTCGGTCAGAGATTCAGGCAGATTTTTTCACAATACTTAGAGAAGCCCAGCTAGGTCATATACCAGACTCATGGCATCACACCACTATTATTCTCTTTTAAAAGAAAGATAAGCCGGAGTTAGATCCCTCATCATTCCGTCCGATATCGCCGATTAATACGGATAGTAAGATATATGCAAACATTTTGGCCACTAGATTAGCTTTGGTGATCTCTCCACTAGTTTCAATACGCCAGCATGGCTTTATTCCCGGTAGGGATACGGCGGACCATGTCCGTCGCATTATTGCACTTTTGGACTGGGCCCAAGTAACAAAATCTCCCCTCGGTGCAATCCTGTTGGACGCCGAAAAGGCGTTCGACAGGGTCGCCTGGGGGGTTTTATGGAAATTCCTTCGTTGGAAGGGGTTCTGCCCAGGGTTTATTCGAACATTACAATCACTCTACATTGCTCCAGAAGCTACTCTGTCTATATCAGGCTCAGTCTCAAGGTCGTTTAATATCAGCAGGGGCACCAGGCAGGGCTGTCCCTGCTCGCCCCTGCTGTTCCCTCTCTATATCGACACTTTTATAAGCAAAATTGAGTGTTCCTCAAATATATCTTCAGTTAGGGTCAATGTGTCGGAGGTTAAAGTTCTGGCATACGCCGACGATATCATAGTATTAACTAGTGATGTATCTTCCTCATTCTCAGCTATAAAGAACTTAGCGGAACAGTATGGCCAGCTCTCTGGTTACAAACTCCAGGTTGTCCAATCAACTACTATGGGCCCCTCTGAAGCACTAGTGGTTCAAAATGCGCTGTATCTAGGGATAAAAATTATAGCTGCAGTTGACAATATTCCAGATTTGAATATTTCACCCATCATTGATTCGGTTAGTTCCACTTTGGTAAGATTAGATAATTTGCATTTATCCTTGTATGGTAGAGGGAATGTTTTAAAAATGCTGATCTTACCAAAGTTTTTATATTTATTTAGAACTATCCCACTTGAGTTTGCACAGTTAAGTCTTGCTCGTGCTGAAAGATGCGGCAACAGATTTCTGTGGGGCTATCGTCAGCCTAGAAGGGCGGCAAAGTGGATGCACCTTCCGTTGGATAGGGGCGGTGGACTGTGCCAAATTTGGTGCTTTATAATTGGTCATCTCTTCTTCAGCATTTTGCTTTGCCGCTCTTCGGGGATAGGGCGGTACTTCCGCTTTCTTGCAGACCTATCTTTGAGATCGGTTTAGGGGAAGACGCTAAGGGGATATTATTGTCAGTTCTGGAACCAAGTTACTACAAAAAGATTAAGTTTAAGGGTATTATGTCAATGTTCTCAGTTTGGCGGAAGGTTCGTCGGAAATGGTCAATTCCTAATATTAACTATTACACACCTTTTGCAGCAGCCAGATTGTTGCCCTCCATCCTCCAAGATCAGATTACATTCAGGTGGAGGCTACATGGAATACGGTTTTAGGTGACCTAGCATGGGAGGGGAAAATGGCTTCCTTTTTATTCCTAAAGGATACGTTTGGCCTTGATACGCACAAATGTTTTAAATATTTACAGATTCGAAGTTTCTTAGATAAATTGACGCATCAAACCGTCACTCTATTTGATAAGAATACACTTATGGAATTGATTCTGAGGAGGTCACGAATCGGGTATATCAAAATCTGCTCTCTGGTCTCCCAGATGATCTATCCTCTCAGAATATTAAATGGGAGAATAAGTTAGGCAAGGCCGGCTTGGATATCTCTCAGGCTTTAGAATTATCTAGTACCGTGCTAATTTCTGGTAGCCTACGATCCCAAAGCTATATGGCTCTATTCGATCTTTATTATACCCCTGCCAAAATTTCTAAATGGGGAGGTAGGTCATAGCTGCCCAAGATGCTGCTTGGCAGCAGCTAACGATGTGCATATGTTCTTCACTTGTCCTAAACTCGGCTCATTTCTTCAAGACGTCCAATTATTTATCAATTTAAGTCTCAATATCCCGGTTGTCCTATCCCCTGAGCTAGTAATATTTGGCTGCGAGACGGACTGTTTGTCTGTGAGAACTAGGTATGTTTCTGCTTTGTTATTTATTGCCATGTCTTTAATACGGCTCTGCATCACTTCAGAATGGATTAGCCCGGATGCCCCCACTTTTGTAAACTGGAGAGTGAGGCTCCTCGCTCTCCATAATTTAGAATCAGCTGTTTTTCAGGGGGGAGGGGTAGGAGGAGGCGTGAGCTGGGCAAGAAAATGTGGGCTCCAGTTGATGAATGGCTTAGAAATTGACAATTGTTTGTATTGGCTCATGTTATCCTATTTTATTTATTGGTCTTGACGTTGTATATGAGCTTTATTTGACCCATTTTCTCCCTCCCCTCCCCTTGCCTGCTCTAATGCTGTTTTTCTCTCTTTTTTCTCTTCCTTCTTTTTTTTTTGCCTTTGTATAAACCTGTAATAGTTATAATTTGTAGCCATGATTAAGGGATACGTTGTTATTTATCTGTCTTGTTTTCAAGCTTGAATAAAAAAAAAAAGGGAGGCAAATTTCTGCAGGATGGACATTTTAACCAGATTTACCCTTTCATAAATAGTGAGTGGAATAATCTACGTCATTGCCTGCTCTTTTCAGGTTAACCCTTGGGATGTCCTCATGATTTTGCACAATCCTAACTCAAAGGAACCTTATTTCTTCTTTGTGCTCCAAACCCTTCCATACCGAGTTCCACATCATTATTTCTGGTTAGGTTTCATTCACCTTATACTCAGAGGACCCCCCAAACTGCCTCACTTACCAGGTTACTTGAGATACCGCATTTTCCACTTCCTACGTATATACAATCAGGTCATCAGCGTACACTGCTATTTTGTGGTAGATTGTGCCAGCAACAAAAGGCTTGGTCTATTAATTTGATCTTAAACTTTGAGCCAGGAGATCTATATATATAGATCAAAGAGGAGCAGGGAAGGGGGGCATCCCTGCCTAGAGCTCTGCTCTGTTTTAACTGAAGTGGACAGACTATTATTTACTAATCTTCGGGCCCTTGGTGTTCTGTAGAATTGTTGAATCACCTTCAGAACCATGTTCCCCACCCCAACATGCTTTAAAACTGTCATTAGGTAGTCCCAATTCACTCCTTGGCTGCATCCAGGGTCATGATCACGGAGATTTTGTTGCCATTGCTAGATCTATAGACAGTATCAAGGAGTATGTTAATTTCTGCAAGTGTCTTCCAGGAAGAAAGCCCTTCTGGTCCTGATGTACAACTTTCCTCACCACCCGGCTTCATCATGTTGATAAGATGCTGGCAAAGATTTCAGCAGGGAAATAGGGAGTCTGGCATTCTGTTGGATTTTTCTGGCTTCAGAATCAGGGATATTGTTGCTTCCTTTTAGGAGCCAGTTATGGGTGAACTATGCCGAAGGAGAGAATTCAACAGACTGACCCAAACTGGAGCCACCTCTTTCACTACAGCAGTGTAGAGTTAATTGGAGATGCCATCTGATCCTAACGCTTTGCCTCTCTTTGATTTCCTAATGGCACTCAGTATCTCTACAGTATCTCTACTCCAGTGACCTCACGATTCAGAGATTTGTTTGTTTCCTAACCACTCTTCTAGTTTCTTGGTGTCACAAGATAGACCCTTCCTAACTATGTCTTTGAAAAACCTGTGGATCTCTTGCTCAGTCTTTTTGCTGTCTACTTTACCAGTTCCTGTTGTCAAATCATGTACCTCCTTAATATGGTTCCTGCTTCTTTATGATCTTGCTTTCCATGCCAGCAACTTCTTACACTTTTCCCCATATTCATAGTTCGTAGCTCTGCTGGCCTCCCATTGCTATCTCACTTTCTCCATCATCAAGAATATAAATTCCATCCAGAGGGAGAACATTGATTTCCCTAACACTTTTCTTTCCAGGGTGCTCTCTTTCAAGGCAGCTTCCACTTTGGAGATCTCCCTCTCTAGGTTCTCCTTCCTTAACCTTTCCCTTTTGTTCCAATCTGCAGATATACTGAGTGCGGTCCAAGTAACATTGATGGGGACAGAGGGCAAGTTCCAGCCAAAGAACTCTTCAGTTCCCTTCTGTAGTTTTCCCTCTATCTTGGTATGGAGAAGAAGCCTTCTACCTAATGTCCATCTGACATATCCTTTCTGATCTAAGTTTAACATGTTTATTAATAAGGGTGCATGGTCCGAAAGGTGTATTGAGAGATGTTTTATTGTTGAAATCCTATCTGACTCCTTACGATCTATAAACAGATAGCCTATACAAGAGAAATGGGAATATTTTTCCTGTGAAACGTAAAAGCTCGACGTTTTATTTTCCACATGTTTTTATTGGTTTTTTCTCCACCAAAACAAAAGAGTGATACATCGTATTATGCAGGAAGGCCCATTCTCGTGTCATACAATAAATGGAATATACACAGTACAAACACAGTACAGGATCACCAGCAGTTGGTTCAGATCGCATACCATTGCTACTGCTATGCTGTCCTCCGCAAGTTGCGGGGTATTAAGTCCGTAGCAGTGTAGGTCCATAACTGCAATCGAGACACTATGATATCATAACAATTGTGATATAGTCCGGTGGCCTCATAAAAACATGCCCTATAACAACAACAAAAAAGGAAAATCCGAAAAAAGCAACAATACCCCCACCCTCTATTACCCCTGTGCTCAGATTCCAGTAATCTGCCGTATGAGGTGTGTGTGCCTAACTCACTCAGGTGCCCATTGTGTGGTGCCAGAGACCGTCTACTGTTAGTCATTAGTTGACGGGTGTTGACGATACCCATGTGCAAGTGGATAGTAGAGGGTCCTTGGAGCTCACAACCATATATGTCAGGTATGTGGGTCAGGGCGTGGTACTCAGTGCGCGGATGCATCTATATCAGTAAATTCTTCCAGCAGCGCTTGCCATTCCAGCGAAATGGGCGTCCGCCTCAACCCCCTTGATTCCTCTCGGTTCAGTTCTGCTCCCTCCGCTTTACCCCAGCGGACTACTTCAGCGTGCCAATCCAAAGGGGAAGGGAGCCTGGTGGATTTCCAGTGCGTGGTCATCGTTCTTTTGGCTAGTAGAAGGGCTAGATTGGCGAATCGCGAGGAGGGGCTGCCTTTTTTGTCGCAGAGGCCCAGCCCCAAAATACAGTACTCAAGGGAATCATATGGACGTGCCGGGGTCACTGTGGCAAGGATCATACGGACCGTTGCCCAATAGTGTCCTACCTTCGGGCAGGTCCATATCATGTGCAGTAGGCCAGCCTGAAGCGCCCGGCATCACGGGCATTTGTCAGTGGCTCCTGGGAACATGGCCTGTAGCCTACGTGGAGGTAGATATGCCCTGTGTAAAAGCATAAGTTGGAGAAACTTGAATCTAGGATTCTCTGACATTTTTTTGGGGAATCCCAGAATCCTGCTCCATTCTCCGTCTGTAAATTGGTGGCCCGCATCCCCTTCCCATTTAACACGGGTTGATTGAAGGGAAAACAACTACGCCATATGCGGCATCAGTGTGCCGTCTGCAAAGAAATCCCCAAGGGTCTTGACGCCTGCCTCCGTCCAGGCCTGGAGGACGTTAGCAGTGAGTGTACCCGAACGAGTGGGCACACCTAGCAGAGGTATAGTGGGGGCGTATGGTGCTTTCGTATTAATGTATCTCAGTAAACTGCGCCAGTATATGATCACTAGTCGTAGCAGGTGGGGCAGAGCCGGTGGGATATGAGCTCGTGGCAGTAACAGCCTATGTATCAGACCCCTATCCCTATCTTGTGGTGCCATGTCCAATTCGTGCAGGTTCCGGCCCGCCAGCCAGTACGCCAGCCATTGCAACTGGCAGGCTTAGCTATACGCCCGCATGTCTGGAACACCCATACCCCCTGCGTGGTTGCCAACTGTAGTTTCGCAAGACTAATACGGTGTCGCCCCGCGCCCCATACTAGGTCCGTCAGCAAGGTATTTATCAGTTTGTAGATACGCATGGGGATAGACAGCGGGAGATTGGTGAAAAAGTCTAGGAGTCTTGGTAGCATTACCATTTTTGCAATGGCTACCCTGCCAGCTGTCGACAAAAGCTCGACGTTTACCATTGATTGTTCACCAGGTATCGTATAGATTAGATGTCTCTTTTCGAAAGCAAAGATATATGCAGGGTGCCCATTTGGAGATGCAGTGATGACCTGTCTAGAGAATTATCTAGCAGAATACTAAAGTCACCCCCAAGTATTAGAGGACCCTTAAACTTCAAAAGTGTAGTTAGGAGCTGGGTCAATGAGTGAGTATGGTCAATATTTGAGCCATAATAGCTAGCTAGGGTTAGTGTCTTCTGTCTTACTTTGATTTCTGCAACTAACCATGCTAGAGAGACAGCTCATACTACCTGTGCTAAGGTCCCCTAGGCAGACAAAACTTGCAGGGGTGGCAGAAGGTTCAGGAGATTATTGGGGCCCTAACTAAAGAAGACACAACTATGTTTGCTATCTATGAATCAAATAAGAAAGAGATCCAAGAGACCTGCCTAAACCTGGAGGAAAAAATAGTGGGTCTGGCACAGCGCACAGAGGCTCTGGAAAGCAAAGTAGATGAACTAAGCATAGAGAATTAAATACAAACATACAAGAGGTATTTGGCTAAAACAGCAGGTTAGCTGACAAAATAGAGAGACTTGGAAACAATGCCAGACAGAAGAACCTCAGAATCCTTAAAGTGGCAGATGTATTGGAGGGGGGTGATATGAAGCTTTTTGTTGTTAAATTACTGAGAGATGCTTTTCCCTAGATTCCACCCTTTATTGTCTTAATGCAAGAAATTTAGAGTTGCATAAAGACCCATTTAAGCTAAAACCAGACTAGAACAACCCTTGCAAAATCCTAGTTAACTTCCTCTCGTACTCTGTTAAAGAAGACATTTTGAGTATTTCCTCATACGGTCTGACATTTTATGAGCTACAGAAGATAGACAGTGGGAATTAGGCAAATGTATGGAGGAACTGAATAAAGTCAGGGCCAGTGTCCAAGGGAGATTCCCAGCCTTCCTAACAGTAATGTGGGGAACTAAGATGCACAACTTTTTTTAGTTAGAAGCAGTGGAGGAATTTATTGCACATTTCTAGAGATGCCAAATAAAAGAAATGGGAGGGTTTCTGTAGGTGGGAGGGCACAAGATGGGGAGCATGTGGGGGAATAAGAAACATAAATTGTCCTTTAAGAATAACTGACGAATGCTCAGACAGAATCAGTTTACCTAGATAGAAACTTGGAAACATGCCAAAAAGGGATGACCAGCAGGAGACCCAGCCTCTCTCCATCTTAGGTTGAAACGTTATCAGGCTGCGGGTGGCAAGGAGACAGCAGTCATATTGAAATCTATAAAAGAGCCAAAAGCACTTATCATAATGCTGCAGGAAACTCATCTCCTAAGGCGTGAGTGTAGAGAGGTCATGTTGCGGTACAGCTGGGTGGAGGAGGCAATAGCTACCGCTCAACAATGGAGTATGAAGGAAGTACCTATTTTAATCAAATCGAACTCCGGGATATAACGTGCAAAATACAAATCGGATTGGCACTCCCTCGCCAGACTCCTTACTTACTACAAGGGTCTTAACCCATTTGTTTATTGAGTCTACATCAAGGGCCAGATGTAAGACGAGAATTAGCATGCGCAAATGGGTTAGCGACCCTTATGCGCATGCTAATTCTGATAGGGCCATGTACAAACACTATTTTGCGACTCGCAAATAATTTGGGATTCACAAAATAGGGTTTTGCGACTCGCTATTAGGAAGGGGTGTTCCCTTCCTAATAGCGAGTCACAAGCCATGTACCAATGTTTTGCAACCGCAATTGCAGTCGCAAAGCACTCGCAAATTACCGCCCTCTTCAAGATGGTGGTAATGCAGTCGCAAATGGGAAGGGATGCCCAGAGGACCCCTTCCCCTTTGTGACTGGCTCTGAACTATTTTGTAAGGGCAGGCAATGGTCCAAGGGACCGCTACCTGCCCTTAAAAATTGGCTACATAAAAGAAAAACTGCTTTATTGACAAGCAGTCCCAGACATAGAGGTCTGCTGAGACCAGCAGGCCACCATCCCTGGGAGGGCCAGCCATTCCAAACGGGGTTGCAAATTGTGAGTGGCTCATTAATATTCTAGAGCCTCGCATTTTGCACCCCATTGGGAATTGCAACCAGTGTCTCTGACACTGTTGTACATTCCAAATTGCGGCTCTCAATTGAGCGCAAATTGTGAGTCGCAATTTGGAATGGTCGGACATCTGGCCCTTAGTCTTCCTAAGCCCTAGCATTTTAAATTTCTTCTTCCTTTATGTGATATGGACACATGAATGCCATTTATCCTTGTAGGAAATGTAACGTAACACAGCACAGAACAGTAATGCACAGTTATTTTTGCAAGTCTCATATTTTTGGTTCTCAAAATATTTGGGGATAAAAAACCACCAAGCAAGATTTTAGGTGAACAAGTCTGTGTAATGGGTTATGTTTAAAGAAACATTGTGATTTTATATCTGTTTCCCAGATTTCTCATGCATTTGGGGCCAGATGTACGACCATGTTTTGCACTCGCAAATGGAAAACCTGGCCGTTTGTGACCGCAAAATAGATCTGCCCTATGTACAAACCCTATTTTGCGAGTTGGTAACTGACTCACAAAATAGGATTATCAACTCGCTATTAGGAAGGGGCATGCCTTCCTAATAGCAACTTGTACTTTAGTGTAAGATTGTTTTGCGGCCGCAAAACACTTGCAGTTTATCACCCATTTCAAATGGGTGGTAACCCACTTGCAAACCGGAAGGGGTACATTGGGAACCCCTTCCCCTTTGTGACTGGCATTGAAAATATTTTTTAAGAGTAGGCAGTGGTCGTAGGCACCACTGCCTACTCTTAAAAATGAAACAGTAATGTTTCATTTTTCTTTTTTAAATGCATCCCGTTTTCTTTTGAGGCAAAAGGGCTGCATTTCAAAAAAATAACTGCTTCAGTTAAAAAGCAGTCACTGACATGGTGGTCTGCTGACCCCAGCAGGCCACCATCCCTAGGCGTTCTAGCCATTCCTAATGGGGTCGCAAATTGCACCTGCCTCATGAATATTAATGAGGCAGGCAATGTGCGACCCCATTAGGAATCACAAACAGTGTCTGAGACACTGTTGTACATTCCTATTTGAGAGTCACAAATTGTGAGTCGCAAAATGACGCAATTTGCTTGTCGCAAATTGGAAGGGTCCTACATCTGGCCCCTAGTACCTTCCACATTACATATAGAATTTAATAAAAATGCGGAAAGCCCATGCTTGGTGCTTCCTGGGCTTTTTTACCTGTTAGCTACTGGCGCCACCCGACATCACCAAGGGTGGTGCAGCCATAGGTCTGCAGCCCTTCTATGTTCCTCCCTGGCAGACGGTGCTGACGCCAGTTTACCGGACCTCATACAAGAAGTCATCAGATGTTCAAGAATGCACAACACCTTTTGGGTGAGTTGATACAGGGCCTCCACTGCATCCCTGCCAAGTATGTCTACCAGGCTTGTTTGAATTCCAACACCCCTCAGAATGGTGCATAGCATGGACCATTCTCTGCTGCATGTCATCTGGCCTGTATTTGATACAGTGTCTTTATCAGTGCATTTTGGCTCAGCTAAAGGGAGTGTGCCTCTTCCTCGTTGAACTGAGATGTGTTTGCTTGGTTTCTATTGGCACAGTGCAGCTGCATTCCAACTATATGGATACTGTTGCCTGGTGATTCCTACTTGTCCACTGTGCCATTATACTGTGGAATTTCTATGTGACTGAATGCTTGGCAGGCAGAATGTCCTCCATTCCTTAAGATTGAACCATTTAAAAAATCCTGCACACCATCATCTAAGGCCCCCAGATGGAAAGTTTGGGTCAAATACCTAGAGACATAATTTGCTGCCACTAATGTGGCAGAAGATAAGATGAGTCATATTATCATACACCTCAGCAGGGAAGAAATGTTCAAACTCTCTTTTAGCCTCACATTGCATGGCCGGAATTTACCTACGCTACAGCCCTGACAGCGCTCAACATTCACTTTGCTCCATTAGCAAACCTGAACTATGGTAATTCCCTCCTGAGTCAAGTTAAGTACGGCACAAGTGAATTAGTAAATGCTTTCCACCCCAGACACAAGGCATTTTCATTCACATACACTTTACAAAACCAAAATGAAGAAATCCGAGCTCAATTCATTCGAGGTCTGGGATCCGCAAAACTGCACAAATAGTTCCAGAAAGAACAGGGCAAGACACTCTAAGATATCCTGATGCTGGGCCATTCACCTGAGCTCTCTAAATGGATGCACAACACAATCATGGATGCTTCTACAATGAATGTCATTACAACGCAGGCAGTACAATAAACGCATTGTTAACACTCATTCCTTACCACACAAGTTGTCACAACGACTTCCTTTGGGAAGCGCTGGACTTTGGAATAGTATATGTTACTATTCCAACTCCAGTGTGTAAAACAGTAGGGAAGGTGTTGGATTTAAAATCCAACAATACGTTTCCTAATGCAAGTCATTGTAATGACTAGCGTAGGAATGGAACGCGTGGTAACTTTCGTTGGATTGCCCGTTTTGTAATTGTACTGTGTAGTTCTGACTGCGTAGTAAAGGATGTTTCCCCTCTAATTCCATAGTATCATACAAAGAAGTGGCCCTGTACACCTGATTCAAAACAGAACCTTCAAATTAAAACACAAAATCAACCACTCATCCCAAACCAGTACTATGCCCAATAAACAGGAGAACCTACAGATACTGAGGCTGTGTATTGATGCAGCCTGGTTATTGTTCTTTTCAAGGGAAAACATATTCTCCCTGCAGCAAGCTCAAGGGGGATTTGGGAGGGAGCCAACCATAGGGAGATCTGCACCCTTGGTATTTTGGGGAAGTGGAGCATTTGGACAACTGCTCGGAGTTTGGGCAGTCATTGGGCTACTTAGGTAGCCCAAGGGATACATATGTGTCCATCTTAAGGTACCAGCCACCATTTTGTCTGGTGACATGGTGGCTGGTATCTGGTAGTTAGCATTTTTGTGAATTGCATTGTAAAAAGGTCAGGCTACCAACCAGAATAAAAGATCCTTAAGTATTGCCCGGCGGTATCGCCTCTTAAACCCACAAGATATTAACCAATGAAGAGGCAGGCGCTGGAGACTGGAAGGCAGGAAACAAAGGTTTTTTTCTCTCCGGAGGAGAACACATCAGTTCAGACAGCCAGTATCGTCACAAGGTGCTCTAGCCGCATCTCTGAGGCCTGGCCTCTTATACACATTTTCATGATCTTTATTGCAGGTAACACATTCTTGTAATGCTTTGAAGTATGAAAGGACATCCTCTGAATCTCCCCTACAGGCCCGTTCCCACACACATTTACAGTTGAAGTCCCCACCCCGGTCACAACAGGTGATGATTATCGCGCAGCTGGACATCCCGCCGATTCACAGGATGTGGGGGGTTGATCGGATCTCATAGGGTGGGGGCTTTGATCAACTCGAGGGTCCTTTGATGAGGGAAGCTTCCTACTGTACGGGGGGGCAATAAACAGTATCCGCAGAGCTAGGTGGCGGCCTGGGAACAAGGAAGACAGACGGGCACACAGGAAAGGGGGTTTGTATCAAAGGGCCTGGGACCATGAAAAGGAATGAAGGGAGGTGTCGCGCTGGGAACAGGATGGGGTTCTGAGGCAGAGCTGCGCTGAAGAGGGGTTTATGACCCAAGGCATGCGAGAGCGGGGGGGTTGTCAGCGCGCGGGGGGGTTGCCTGCGAGGTTGAGGGAGAGAGAGACGCGCTGGCTATCAGCGAGGGGCAGGGAGGCCATGGTGCTCAAAATGGCTGCCGCTTACGTGCACGAATGGGTTCAAGGAGAGCAAGATGGCGCCGATAATGTTGACGTTTGCAGCCTAACTTTTAACAGTCCTCCCTTTTCAACATATCTAGCCAACTTGCCTATTCAATGTCAATCTTCATCAAATTCCTAACCTCGACATCATATAATGCTCCCATGCGTTCGTTTCCAAAGTCCACAGTCTTAGGGCAAATACAGTTTGCACATAATGAACACAGGGGTGGCAGACATTGGATTCCTAAGCATAGACCGCATATTACAACTACAGGAATCAGGATAATGGTGAACAGTCTCCAGCCCCAGGTCTTAACAGTGTTCCAGAACCAACCACCAAGCGACCATTCTTCCTGATCCTGGTGGACTTCTGAAGAGAGTCTGTGGAGATGTTCGATGGCTTTGTACACTGAGGGCGAGTTGTCCGGTATGTATGTACAGCAGCTGGACCCAATAATGCGGCATGCTCCACCACGGTCCGCAAGAACCACATCTAGGACAAGGCGGTTCTGGAGGGCCACCAAGCGGACCGCTTGGAGTTCGGCGGTGTTGTTAGCAAAGATACCAGCTGTGATGTTCATCGTTGTCTCAACTGCCTGAGTCAGATGTCGGATGGCACGGCTGTTTGCCATCGGGCCCCAGAGAGGAACAAGTCCCTTCATAGCATCGAGGAACTGCGCTCCTGTTGAGTCGGCTTGCTCAATGTCCTTGGCTCGTTTATGTCTATGATGATTCGCTGGGGCCACATAAGTCGGAGGGAGGATGAAGGAGATGAAACAAGTGCCCCCCCAACCTTTGGGGAGCCAGGTGTAGGCCTTTGTGCCGCAGACGAAATACATGTTTGGGGACGACACAAAGGAAGGTGGATCCGTGGAGTCCAAAGTTCTGGTAAAACGGCAAGTACTGCGGCCCACCAGCTGTGTCCCATGTCCTTCTATGCACATGTGGCCTGTGACGTTGATGACTGACAGGGCCAGAGTCAGAGTGGCAGCCGTTCGTTTCCGCAGGTAGGAGAAGGTGGGTCTGGTTGGATTGTTGAACACCTGCATTTCAATTCGTTCTTCAGCAGGGATGTCCATGTGGATCGAGTCGTTGGAGGTCTGCGGGCAGAAGTGTGCCTCTGTTTTGTTCCGCCAGACCCCGTGGAAGAAATGCGTTACGGTTTTGCTGGAGGTGGCATTGTCCTTATAGCTTTCTTGCAGGAGGATCAGCCAAGCAAGGCAGGAGCCATGAACTGAGAAGGGTGAGGGGATGAATGGTATCGAGTGTCCAGTGGCGTGGGGTAGCAACCCACAGATCCAACAGTTGGTGGCATTGGTGGCGAGATTGTGCTGGTGAAGGAGCTGTACGAAAGAGTTATTCCAAAACTCCTTTCGCCTCTCTCTAAGTTGAGGAGAGAGCGAAATCAGATAATGTTCCTTCATGGTGGTAGGCTGAGCAGTGGTCAGGAATGTTTCGTGAGCAGGCGCATTTTCTTCCACAATCCAGAGTGTGGTCATGAGGAGAAAGCAGAAAAGGATTGCGATGAAGAGTGCAATTGTCTTTGAGCTATGGAGTCTGTCTGTCCTTGGGTTTCTGTAGTGGGTATTTCCTGTTGCCTCCATCATCTTCTTATTTGGCGCTTCCATCATCTTCTTATCTGGCGCTTCCATCATCTTCGTTTTCAAGGTGCTCGGTAGTGGGCAGAACCACAGACTTAGTTTAGCTTCTCTCCAGGTAACCCTTGGTTGCTTTGGGTCACCGTTCTGAGATTTAACTTAGTTCGTGGTCTGCTTAGCCGAAGCTCCCTCCTTTCGACGCAGGAAATACCCGTCTCTGGATGGCACAGTGGGATCAGAGAATTTTGAGAGTTCAAGTGCTTCGGTATCGGGATAGCAGGTTAGCGACGGTCGGTCTTTGTTCAGGAGCTCTTCTTGGTTGTCGATGTTTTCCGTCGTGGCCAGGGTCGAGGAGACCTTCTTACAGTGGTGTGCGTGCAGCCAGTGCCGTTTCCCCTCCACACGAAGAGCCGTCCGGGTGGTGATCAACACTTGCCAGGGGCCCGTCCACCGGGGTTCCAAACTCTTCGACCGCTGAAAGTTCCGGATCAGCACGAAATCTCCAGGTTGGATGGCGTGACCCGGACCCCTGGAAGCATCGGGGATGGCCTGCTGCACCTGCTGATGAATGACAGACAGAGTTTCAGTCAATTTATACAGATAATCAGACATTAGGACGTCCGGGACGTCATGAATGGAAGTTGGTTTCGGTGCAGACCAGACACTCATGGGTCGACCGAAAACAACTTCATAAGGTGTCAAGTGATGTCGGGTGGGGGTGGAACGCATCGATAGCAATGCCAGTGGGAGAGCGTCTGGCCATTTCAGACCCGTGGTAGCCACTATCTTGGCCAGTTTAAGCTTTAGTGTGGCATTGTGTCGCTCAACAAGTCCAGCAGACTGGGGGTGGAAGACTGCGTGAAATTTCTGCTTGATGCCCAACCCCTTTAAGATGAACTGGATGACTTCGGCTATGAAGTGGGGGCCATTATCGCTCCATAAAATACGACAAAGGCCGTAACGGGGGAAAAACTCCTTTAACAGTACTTTTGCAGTGGCCATAGCAGTGTTGTCACGGGTTGGATATGCTTCCACCCATTTGCTAAATGCGCACACCACGACAAGTACATATTTCAGGCCTTGGCACCTGTCTAGCTGGATGTAGTCCATCTGCAGGACTTCAAATGGGTGATTTGGGACCCCAAATCCTCCCCGGGGTACTACAGTTCCTTTCCCGGGGTTGTGTTGCAGGCATATCAAGCATTGTTGGACCAGACGTTTGGCGGAATCTGTGATTTTATCATTGTGCCAAACTCTGGAGACAAGTTCAATCATGGGGGCTGATCCTATGTGGGCAGGGGAGTGTGCCATAGCCAGTATGGGAATCAGGTATGAGTCAGGTAGCAACCATTTGTTTGTGTCTCTTGTCCGCCAGCAGCCTTCATCATCTTTTAATCCCACCCGTGTCCATTCAGTCAGCTCGTGTTGTGTGCTAGCCGTTTGAATGTCTCTAATAGTGTCCCTAGCGTCAGTCCATTTTTCTGCTTGTGACCTGGTCACATACATATGTGTTGTCGTCCTATTTTCAGCTGTCGTTCGGGCCGTGATGTCGGCTAGCGCATTTCCCTGCCCAATGATGTCTGTCACCTTTTTGTGTGCCTGGCATTTGACGACTGCAAGCTTTTTGGGGAGAAGGACAGCTTCGATCAAGGCGGAGACTAGATCCCCGTGTAAAATGGGGGTGCCGTGTGAGGTCAAGAATCCCCTTTCTCTCCAAAGGAGCCCAAAATGGTGGACCACCCCGAAGGCATACTGGCTGTCGGTGTAAATGTTCGCTGTGGTTCCTGCTGCCAGAATGCAGGCTCGTGTCAGGGCGATCAGTTCTGCTGCCTGGGCAGATCGTTGCGCGATGCGGGCTGTCTCGACTACAGTTCGAGCCGTGGTGACCGCATAGGCAGCGGAAGTGGTGCCATCGGGGAGTTTGATGCAAGAACCGTCCACCCACAGCTCCCCGTCAGGGTCAGGGAAAGCCGTGTCTCTGAGGTCAACCCTACTTCTAGTCTGTTCGTCCGTAAGAGTCACGCAGTCATGTACAGGGTGCACATTGGGATCGTTCTCTGGCAAGGGTAACAGAGTTGCTGGGTTCAGTGTGGTGCATCTTTTCAGGGTGATATGGGGTGCAAGCAAAGTCAGTTCGTATCCAGTCAGTCGTGCACTCGTTAGGTGTTGCGCCTTGGTTTGGTTCAGGAGGGTGTCAACTGCATGGGGTACCAGTACCGTGAGGGAATTCGAGAGTACGATCCCCTCACTCTGTCGGATAGAGATTGCAGCAGCAGCTACAGCTCGAAGGCAGGCAGGCAAGGCTCTGGCTACAGGGTCAAGAGTGGCAGAGAAGTAAGCGCACGGTCGTTGCTTTGGGCCAATGGCCTGGGTCAGGACAGATAAAGCGCACCCCTCCCTTTCGTGAGTGTAAAGGGAGAAGGGCTTTTTGTAATTGGGGGTACCTAGGACAGGGGCCGAACAAAGGGCATCTCGTAGTTCCGTGAAGGAGGTTTGACACTCAGGGGTCCAAGGGAGTGGGAAGGGGACGTCTTTACCTAGCAGAGAAAGCAGCGGTTTCACAACGAGGCTAAAGTTCGGTAACCACTGTCGGCAGAAGGAGGTGAGGCCTAGTAGGGAGCGAACCTGTTTCTGGGTCTTAGGGACAGGAGTTTCGACAATGGTTTGGATTCGATCAGGAGTGAGTTTCCTTCCCTCTTTGGACAAAAGGTGGCCGAGGTAAGTGACCTGGGGTTGGCAGAATTGCAACTTCTTCTTGGAGACCTTGTGGCCATTTTCCGCAAGGAAGCGCAGGAGTTGAATGGTGGCTGTAACTGCTAATGGAGTGGTGTCGGCTGCCAAGAGGATGTCATCGACATATTGCACTAACACCACTCCATCGGGTAACTGGACTTGATCCAGTTGTCTCTTGAGGGCCTGGCTGTAGATGCTAGGGCTTTCTGTGTAGCCCTGGGGTGCTCGACAGAACCTATATGAGCGGGCTTTCAGGGTGAAGCCAAAGAGATATCGGCTGTCTGGGTGGATGGGGATGGAAAAGAATGCGTTTTTGAGGTCAATGACAGTGAAGGTGGTGGCTGTAGAAGGAATCAAAGTCAGGATGGTGGTGATGTCTGAGACCACAGGGTACTGGGGTACCACCACTTTGTTGATCTCTCGAAGGTCAATGATAAAACGGTATGCTTTCTCATCTCCGTCTCCCTGTTTCTTGATGATGGGCAAGATAGGGCTGTTGCAAACGTTGCTTACCACTTCCTCTACCACTCCTGCATCTATTAGTGACTGAATAATCTTTACCAATGCCTTCTCGCCCTCGGGCGATATCCGATATTGTGGAAGTTTTGGGAGTGTTGCGTCTGATCGGACAGTAATGTGCACTGGGTCAATCAACATGCGCCCTACGTCCGAATCCGCCTTGGCCCACAGATACGGAGGCAGAGTGTCAAGCAGGGATGTGTCAACGTCGGTGATGGAAAACATGCGTCGGGGAGGGCAATGTCTAAGCAGAACGGGGTTGTCGTAAAGGAAAACTCGAACCCCGTCTTGAGAACATCTGATCGTCGCTCGGAAGTGTTTCAATAAGTCAAGTCCCATAATGGCGTCAGGGCTATTGGAGGAAAGTAAAAACGTGGTGTCAGTGGTGTTGTTTTCTACGTCAAAGAGGATCGGGGCGGACAAAGGGTTAGTGGAGGGCGTTCCATTGAAACCTGTCGATGTTATAAGTGAGCCAGACAAGGGTGCCCTTGGAATCAGTCGTTTAGATAACGCACTACGTGTTGCGCCAGTGTCTACCAGAAATGGAGACTTGGTACCCAGGACCTTAGCAGTGACGTAAGGGCCTTGCTGGTCAACATAGAGCTCGACTGGATCCCTCCCTTGCCCTTGGCTGTCCTATGCAAAGTTGTGGGCGTCATCGTAGTCAGATTGCTGGTATTGGTTCTGTCTGGGTCGATCAAACGTATTTGGTCTGCCTGATCTGTCGTTAGTCGTGTCATTTGGGGGCCCTCGCTGTTGTCCCTTATTTCTCGGTCCACTTGCTACGTCCTTGGGGTCTTTGTTCCTGATTATTTCCAGAAGAACTGGGCACTGGGATTTCCAATGGCCAGTTCCTTTGCAGAAAGCACACTGGTCCTCTCTAAGGTCTGTACGTCCACTGTGGGGAGTCAAAGTGCGGTCCTGGGGAAATGCAGCCTTAGGGGCGTTTGTCTGATAGTTTCCCCGGTATTGGTCTCGCCCTATAGTCACCCCTTGCAGTTGGGCCATCATCACCCTCTCTTTCAAGTCCTTCTTCTTTTTCTCTGTTGCCCTATCGTTTTCATTTTTCTGATGTTCATAATATTGGGCCATCTGGAGGATAGCCGTAGGTTTGGAGGCTGCCCAACTACTCTCGCTAGCCTGCAGTTTCTGGGAGACCTCCGATGACAGACCCTTAACATAATTCTGGACAAACAGATGGTGTCCGGTTGCAGTGGTCATGTCCTGGCCGCTGTAATCGGAGAACACCGTTTCAAACCGGGAGAAGTATTCCGATACATCCTCCTGGGGTTTCTGGCGACAGGCCGTTACTATCGACCAGTCCACTTTCTTTTCTGGGATCAGGGTTTTTAATTTCTGTACGATTTTATCTGGAAGGTCTAGAATGGATTTCAAAGGCTTTTGTCCAGGTCCTCGTTGTTTATCGATGTTATCGAGTTGTGACCAGGTATGTCCAAACAGCTCAAGGTGGTCGACTTTCCGGATTTGCTTCCACACATCAGCTGGTAGAAATAACCCGAAAAACAAGTCGATGTCAGCCAGGGTCATGATCGTTGAACCTAGGGCTGTACCCAATTCAGTGTAGAAGGTCGTGGGGTTTTTACGTAGGTCAGGCAGAGATTTCCGGAATGTCAGAATCTCTTGCCGGTCCCATGGCTGGTAGACCCAGTTGTACACTACCCTTCCCTTTGCATCTGGGTGGTTTGCATCATCGTTAGTCCCTGCACCTCGTGGAGGAACCCAGTAAGGGGCAGCCTCTCGTATCGGCATCATGGTGTTAGATTGCTCAGTTTGTGGCTCGGTCGCTATGGAGGTCGTGGGTTTAGTTCCCGATTCTCGTTCAGTGAGGTGGCGGAAAACCTCAAGCGTACGCGTAAGGAGGTCCGTCACATCACACTCGCCCTCATCCCCGATATCGACCTTCCGGTACAGAGTCGTTAGGCTCTCGGGACCTTTGTCTCGATATCGGTCCTCGTATGCGTTCAAGACATGGTAACACAGTCGTACGGTAAAATGTCGTCTGTGACTCCCGGTATACGAGTTAAACATATCCGTGATGTACTCTTCATCTTCCTTCCTTTCTACCAGTGTCCTTGCTATCTTGTCGATCCCTGTTCGCTCCTCTTTGCTTAGTCTGTTTGTTCTTGCAGAACCAGCCCTTCGGGTCTCGGGGTCGCCTAACGTTGTCGTTTGTGTAGTATTTAATACAAGGGGTTCGGCCGGCACAGAGGCCATGGGGGCCGAAGCTGTGACGCTACCTTCGTTTGTACCTGGGGGTGGTGGGTGCTGTGCTAAGGGTTGGGAAGGGGCGTATGGAGGGGGCATGTAGATGGTCGGAGGACCTAACAGCAGATCATCGTTGGCTCGTTGTCTCGAGGGTAAATCGGGGTAGAGCATGGAGGACGTTCTAACCGGACACTGACTTGATGTTTCCATTTCTAGTTTCTGTTTGGCTTTCTCCCTTTCCTTAATCTCTCCTTCTAGTTTCTGAGCAGCTAGGTGGGCTGCTTTTTGCAGCTCTTTTCCCAACCTACTCTCAGTTTTCTTTTTACGTTGTTCAGTTTCTTTGCGCCACATGCCGAAACTATCAAGCATAGTGGGCGTTGTCTTGTTTTTACCAAGGGCTGTTTCTAGCGCATTTATTTTGTCATCATCGAAGGATCCTATCAGTGGCCACTGACTTTCTCGATCCTTTTTCGTATATTTATGCCACAGTTTGTTATAGGCTATAGCGATCAATCCATGCTTCATGAACATGTCCTTATTAGGGGTGCCCTCCAGTGGAGCCGGATGGTTCACCTCTAATAAGCGTCCGGGCTAAACAGGCTACCAATCAGTGGGGAGAAGACAGACATGACGGAGCACAATGCGGACAAAAAGTCAGCACTGCCTATCTTATCACTGCGTGCAAAGACTAGACAGAATATTCCTATTCTACGTTGTTTGCAGGCAGTGAATACCTCATGAACCAATATCAAATAGTCAATGTTCGGTCAAAACAATTCAGTGGGGAGAATAAGTAGGCCCGCAAAGGTCTGCGTTGCCTACCCTTTCACTATCTGTAAAAAAGGGGGGGGCTCTTTCCTGTTTGCAGACAGAGAATCTCCAGAAAACAGTCTGCGAACAATAGTTCAGTTTCAAATAATTAATCAGTGGGGGAGAAAGATAGGCGCGACGGTTGCATTACCTATCCTCCACTGCTTGCAAAGAGAGAGCCTGTTGTTTCTCCGTTTGCAGACAGTGGATCTCCAAATAAATTAATAAAGAGTAATACTAGTATTTTCTATACAATTCAAATAATCATTTCGCAATTCGTCGTGTTTACACGACCTTACCCGGACCGCATGGACAGTTTCTTGTCTTCCGAATCCAGCGCCCGATCGTCCTCTTTTCTTCGTAATCCTCGCGGCACTCCTGATGGTTCCCAGTCAGGACCGTAGATCACTCGAGAGAGGTCTGTTCGGAACCAGTGAAGTTCGGATGATCGGCTGTCAGACGAGGGTCTATCGGACAGGTGCACTCCCGATCGTTGCAGTCGTTCACTCTGTCGTCAGGACCTCTCCCACTGGATCCACGAGTCACTGATGGGCCCCACGTTTGGGACGCCAATTGTAAAAAGGTCAGGCTACCAACCAGAATAAAAGATCCTTAAGTATTGCCCGGCGGTATCGCCTCTTAAACCCACAAGATATTAACCAATGAAGAGGCAGGCGCTGGAGACTGGAAGGCAGGAAACAAAGGTTTTATTCTCTCCGGAGGAGAACACATCAGTTCAGACAGCCAGTATCGTCACGAGGTGCTCTAGCCGCATCTCTGAGGCCTGGCCTCTTATACACATTTTCATGATCTTTATTGCAGGTAACACATTCTTGCAATGCTTTGAAGTATGAAAGGACATCCTCTGAATCTCCCCTACAGGCCCTTTCCCACACACATTTACAGTTGAAGTCCCCACCCCGGTCACAACAGGTGATGAATATCGCGCAGCTGGACATCCCGCCGATTCACGGGATGTGGGGGGTTGATCGGATCTCATAGGGTGGGGGCTTTGATCAACTCGAGGGTCCTTTGATGAGGGAAGCTTCCTACTGTACGGGGGGGCAATAAACAGTATCCGCAGAGCTAGGTGGCGGCCTGGGAACGAGGAAGACAGACGGGCACACAGGAAAGGGGGTTTGTATCAAAGGGCCTGGGACCATGAAAAGGAATGAAGGGAGGTGTCGCGCTGGGAACAGGATGGGGTTCTGAGGCAGAGCTGCGCTGAAGAGGGGTTTATGACCCAAGGCATGCGAGAGCGGGGGGGTTGTCAGCGCGCGGGGGGGTTGCCTGCGAGGTTGAGGGAGAGAGAGACGCGCTGGCTATCAGCGAGGGGCAGGGAGGCCATGGTGCTCAAAATGGCTGCCGCTTACGTGCACGAATGGGTTCAAGGAGAGCAAGATGGCGCCGATAATGTTGACGTTTGCAGCCTAACTTTTAACAGCATAGAGCGAGGAGTTGTTAAACGTGCGGTGATTAAAAACACTAGGTACTTATTGTAGGAGAATGCCGCTACAACTATCGAAAGAAGACAAGGTGGCCCAAGCAAGGAGTCTCTAGGAAGAGACTGGGCACCTCAATATCGTGGCTATGGGGACACAGCAGCATTGTGGGCACCCCATCAGATAGGCAACAGAGGGAGTTGCGTCTGCGGTGTTTGCCTGTTAAGTGCTGCGCCAGACCCCCAACATGGCAGGGCAGCAGATGCGCACAGGGGGGCGTTCCCACACAAGGAGAGTGAGCCTGTGACTGGGGGTATTGCCGGCGGGGCAGATCGTGGGCTCATAGTGTCCTTATTAAGTGTGCATGGAGGCGTAGGTACCCGGGAGAGTGGGGTATGGCCTGCATGTGGCCTCTACGGCTCCTGGTGAGGCTTCACAGTTATATGCTGGTTGTAGGGCAGAATATAGGTGCGCAGCAGTACCAAGGAGGAAGTTTTCGAACCTGGTGACAGGAAAGGATGGCAAAGTGGCGGGCCCCTGAGTGGGCACTGACCTGGGCGCCAGGTAAGAAGCCACCGGGCAGTATATATTCATCATATATATCTGTGTGGGTCGAGGCGAAGGACCCTAAGAGAACCGGCGAGGCAAGTCTCCAGGAATGTCTATATCTGAAGCAGTGGTGGCTTGCAGAGGGAGTGCTGCGGGGCGGTGGGTTGGGGGAGGGGCACGGTGGGGGGGGGTAGTGGAGTCGGACATATGACAGCCAGGAGTAAAGTAAGTAAATAAATAAATAAAACAATTTACCTTGTGCATCAGCCAGGTCCATTATTTCCTTGTGTTTGCTTTGTGCACCGCTGGAGTGTAAAAAAAGTGACGTTTTGGTGGCGCAGGGGCCTTGTAAATATGCCCTTGAATTTTGTACCATGAAGAGCTTGGCGGGGGCCATCTTGCCAGCTGCTATAAACGGGGCTAGGAGGTAGCTGACCAAGGACTGCGTTTCTGTGATAGAAACCTCGGTTTGGGTGGTGTTGTACATTCAAATTTACGGTGTGGTGATATAGAATTTTTCCATAGGGATGGGGTGCATTTGTCATTTACAGGTGTGGAACCTTACTTGTTGTAGATAAAGCTGGGGTTGGCTAAAGTGCTTAAACAGTTAATCAGGAGGGTCATAGCCCTAGCAGAATTATGGGGGGCAGAAAGAGATGGAGGCCACTTTGTTGTGTAGTTCCTATAAACCTATATAGGATCTGCATGTTTAGACAACATAAACTGTGGGATTGGTGTTCAGACTGATTCCAGACACCTTCACCGGGTATGTTCGCCTGTATACCAGCTAGCTCACAGTGCCACTGTAAACTCCTCTCAGCAAACAGAGAATAGTTTCTGGCAACTATTAAACATAAGAACCCTCTACCTTCAGGGATTGTGGAAACAGTACAGTACTTTTCGCTAAGTCACTCATGCTCACTTACCAGACATAAATGATTATAAGCACCACCAGAGAAAATGGATGGCAGATTTCTACCATAGTGCTAAAATATTGAATATATGCAAGCATATAAATACTTGACAGTAATAATGCGTAGTCCTATGATGCTAACTAGATGTACCTAAATGTACCTAGGATGTGTGTATGTGTGTAGTCAAGAATCCTCCTAGGATGAAACCAACCACAGTACCTAATGTGAGAGAATGAAGGACCCTGTCTTGGTCTCTAGATGGACACCCCACGAGGGATGTCAGACCACTGCATGCTGGAGTGTCTGCATACAGGAACCTCAGTGTCTCACGTCACTGCATCAGCAGGGAAGTCTTTCTCCTCTGCCTGCCCCAACAAAGATATGGTGTTTATATACCCAAAAGGTACCCTCAGGGGTTCTCCCTTGCTGTGTCATGTCGGCCGAGGAAGACGA